>NC_072401.2:159165000-160457500 GCF_028858775.2 Pan troglodytes
GCTGTCCCTTACGTGAGTCCTGGCATGGGAATGAATGTCAGTGTGACTGATCTCTCGTGATTGATAAGAACCTTTTGAGTGCCTTACACAATGGTTTTCTTGTGTGTTTATTGTCAAAGTGGTGAGAGGCATCCAGTATCTTGAAGACTTTTCTTTCAGCCAAGAATTCTTAAATATGTGGAGTTCATCTTGAATTGTAAGGAATGATTAATTAAAACACAACATCTTTTTCTACTCGAGTTACAGACAAAGCGTGGTGGACATGCACAGCTAACATGGAAGTACTATAATTTACCTGAAGTCTTTGTACAGACATCAAACCTGTTTCTGCAGCCACTATTGTTAGTCTCTTGATTCATAATGACTTAAGCACACTTGACATCAACTGCATCAAGATGTGACATGTTTTATAAAAAAAGGAAAAAAAAACATTTAAAACTAAAAAATATTTTTAGGTATTTTCACAAACAAACTGGCTTTTAAATAAATTTGCTTCCATATTGGTTGAATAAGACAAAAACAATTAAACTGAGTGGGAAGTGAATAAAAAAAGGCTTTAGGTATCGGTTCCATATTTTTCAAAGCCAAATATGTAAATGCTAAGGAAAGTAAACAAAGAGGAGATTCCAATCTTGTAATTTAATATTGTTATTAAAACTTTAATGTATCCTATTCTTTAACATTTGGTGTTAATATAAAATTACTTGGCAATGCTTGACATTTGAAATAAACATTTTTCTATTGTTTTATTGCAAGTGGTCCAATTAATTTTGCTTAGCTACAGTTTGGTCATAAATCAAGTGAGTTTAAAGACACTACCAAGTTGTTAGGTGCCCAGAGAAAATTTCTCCCTTTTAAAAAGGCCAGGTGATTTTTCAAATGTAATCTTGCCCCCAAAGTAATATCTGAATATGTTTTTGACATGTCTAAATATATATATATATAAAGAAATATTTGTTAACACAAAAGCATTTGATCTATGTAGATAAATGCTAATAGATTTAAAAAGCTAATATTAACAAATACCAGAATATGTGAAGTTCCATTTTTAAAGTGTTTGAGCTTACAGAAGAGAAACATTCATTTTAAATGAAGTAAAAAATGCCTTGAAAGTAATTCTTTAGATAGTTGCCCATTGATTAAATTCCAAAAACTGAATATGTTTTTAGCTTTAAAATTATAAAAGCTGTCATAAACTTTATATATTATGAATTTTAAAATATGTTTGAGTCACCTGCAATATAGTTTCATCCCATTGACATCAATTAAAAATAACCCTAATATATTATTTTTATATTTATTCCTCAGGTGGAATGGCTATTTTAATATGCCCAGTGTGGATAAAATGTCACATTTCTGTAACTTTTGACTAAAGAGCCTATATATATCTAGTTAATGAATTTAAAGGATCTATCTTTCCCTTCATAAAATACCTCTTATTTCCATTAAAGCCCCCCAAGTTTAATTAATTTAGGATTTTGAATGATTATTGACATCCAATAGTTATTTTTAATATTTGTATTCTTGTTATTTCTGGAAGAAAGCCTTTGTGTAGCACTTGGTATTTTGCAAAGTGCTTTTAAAACATTCTTACTTACCGTATTTCATAGAAGGGAAGGAAAAATGTAAGGTTTAACAGTAACCACTTGCATTGAACTTGGAGGCATGTGGTATCATGATATTCTTCACTAAATTTAGCTGTCCCTAATCACAGATCCTAAGGTAATATAATATAATTTTAGTGCATTTCTCCTCATCAGGAATGCTGGAGGTGCATTTTAAGTTTTAATAATAAGTGCTAGAATGACCAAATTGCAGACTAATTGTTTCCATATTGTACTTAAAATGAGTTTTTAAAAATGAAAAAGAAATGACTATATACAATCAATGCTATTTATTGTACCTCTGGGCCTACTCTTCTAAAAATTGTAGCTTATCGATTTTTCTCTGTCAAGCTTGAACTAATGTAAATAATTGAAATAATGTAAAGTTATATTTTCATGTTTTTATAGATACAACATGACAAGAATACATAATGTAAGAGTATTTCAACTATGGATAATGTTGATTGGATAATGCACATCTCAGTTACAAGCAGTACTCATAGTTTAATATCCATGTAACGGTGCATCAATATATTGCTATATAAATATGTCTGTGTGCATATAAGTGAAAAGTGGTCAAACAAGAGTGATGACAGCTGTCTAAAGGTTTTTTTATTCATTTTATATAAAAACTGTTATGGAAAGACCAAAATGTTTATGAACTATTCTTATGTAAATTTACAATTGTCCTTTACTGTACTTTTTTGTTTACAGTATAGTACCTTATTTTCTGCTGTGTTAAGTGGGTGTCAAACTCCAAGAAGACATACACTTTCTATAACTTCTATTGAAGATATTGGAATTTCCAATTTTTCATGTGTACTATGTCAGAAAATGCTTTCGATTTTATTTTTAAATCTAACATCGGATGGCTTTTCCGGAGTGTTGTAAAAACTTCAATCATACATAAAACATGTTCTTACAAAAGGCAAAGATCTTTATTTTTTTTACTTAATAGTACTTCAAACTAATAACAGTGAGACCAAAAAAGTGTATCTAAGTTTATTCCCAAACAAACCCAACTGTTCCTACTGAATGAGGACATCTTTGCTCAATTTATTTATCAGCTAAGTACGAAGGTAACAGAATAAAAAAACTTTTTTGTAAGCTAAAATAATTAACAATTCAGGTCGTTCATACCTACACTCATTAAGTGCTTCACGTATATGTAGGAATATGGCTATGAATTATATTACTCATTTTATTATAGATATACCCTGCTACTACAAGATCAGGCAATACCATCACCAACCATTCCATTGTATGTTATCCGTTCAGCTGCTGTGATAGTCACATTAAGCAGCAGAAAGGTGACTTACTTTAAAAATTCCATAATGTGTTTACAAAAAGGTGTTCTTTCAGTATTGTACTGAAAGAGAGTGTTAATGAGAAGCTAAAATTCTTGCCGCATTAAGTTTTTTTTACAAAGATAATCATTTTTTAGGTAATTCTATCCACAAATATTCAAAAATTATTAAGACACTATAGTTTTTCAAAGTTACACATTAACACCTTTTAATTTTATAGATTTTAATAGATTTAATGTTTCATACATAAACATACCAATGAATCTGCTTAAGATAACAGTTGGAGATCTTAATTTTCAAATCTGCAGATATTTTAAATATTTTGGTGGTCATGGTAGCAAATAGGAAGAATGAAGGGAAGCATTAGCAATATAAGAAAGCTACAGGATGATTTCCAATACAACACCTTAACAATATCATTTAAAAAACATTTGTTGAAATTAATTAGAATATGGCAAAATGTGATTTCTCCCCTTTCTTCTACTCCCAATCTCATCATTCCCTAGAGGTACCGGTCTAGCAAGTTTAAACAAGCCAAGAATCACTTCTAGGTTAGAATGTATTTCTGGATATTTACATTTTTTTTCTGCTGGATAAACCTATTATATATTTCTTTTTGAAGTAAATGGTTTGATTGACTTAGCCACAAAAGTCGTCATTATTATCAATGTTAATTGATAATACATGATTATTAATAATAATATTCTGTGGGCTTCAGAGAGTATTTTGGTTACATTTCCCAAATTTTATATGTACTCTCAACAACTTATTAAAGGAAATATCAGAATATAAATATCTGTTTAAAAATAGAGCAAATTTTGTGCAAAGAGTTCTCATACTTAAAATAGGTTTATTTTTAATCACCAACATAAAAGATGGGTAAGTATAAGTGAATCATCATGATATTCTGAATGAAAATTTGGAAATGCATTAAAAGGTTTGTAAAAGTTGTATCACATTTTAAGCAGGAAGGGATTCATTCTCTTAATGTGTTGTTTTGGCAAGACCATGACAACAGAAATTCTATTAGCTACTAATCAGGAAATTATACTTTCTCTATTTATGTGTTTTAAAACAAAACATAGACAGCATATGGCACTCCAAGTACAGAGAGGTTCAAACATACTTACGTAAGCATGATGATATTTAAACAGGGGGACTAAAACAAAAGCTCTAAGATCCAGTGAATATAGAATAGTACCTAGAGTAAATCCAGTTCATAAGAATCTGTGTATGTGTTTCATACCCTGTCTCTATTCATTTCTTCTTGCTTTACCATTTTATGTTCTCTTCTTGCCCTTAAATACTACTGCCATTTTTATACCTATTATACTTTAAATGGTATCTCATTTTGTAGTTTCATTCATTTTGCTTTTTTTTCATGTTTTTCCATCTATTTCTAGCTTGCCTATTCTAACAGATTTTGCTTTGTGGGCACTTGAAATGCAGTTCATTTTATCAAAGACATGACTGACAGTTTCAGAGTCTACTTAATAACTATAATAAATGACTAAGGATTTCTCTTGTGAAATAAAATTTCTTGTTAAGCTCTATTTCAGCATTTCTCACATATTCTGATTCCATAATTGCCAATTTGTTATATTCCTCCATGTATTTACAGAGTTCCAAAATTTATAGAGTTTCTGTAGGAAACGAGGGTCTCTTCTATGACACAGGAAGAATGAGAACTCTATTTGAGTGTTTGCTTATCAGAATTCTCTTTTAAAGCCACTTGACACTGAGCACAAGCCAATTCTCCATTTTAATTTCATTCTCAAGCACTTCCAGATTATTCCTTAACTGCCTTTTTTCCCACTAGGTATAAGTAAATTTTGCTATTTAAGAGCCAAATTGCTTTTTCGATATGCATAAACTCACTATTACTTCATTGGATATGCCTGAATTAGCTGAATGAATTTGGTCATTTTTCTTTCTTTTTTTTCCCTTTCAGTTTAATGTGCCAATTTCATTTTACTGTAAATTGGAATGTGGGGGAGTGGATTAAGTCTTGGGAGGTAGTCAAAACCAGGATTCTAGCTTTACTTTCCCTTTTTCTCTTGCTTCTCTTTGTCTCCTCAACTGGAGTATTTGGACACTAGGACTGTCTCACTGGAACGATGACAGGGAATTTGATATGATTATTAAAGATAGGATGCAACAATGTGTCTTTTAAAAATAATGGTTTAAAGAAATGAGTTCATGTTTGGAGTGCCACTTGGTGCAGAAAATGTTTTTGGTATCCAGATCCAATTTTATTTCATCATCTCAAAGCATTAGTAAAACAGTTCTATCCTGTAACTTTCATTTATTAATTAATTTACTTATTCCATCTGACAATATTTATTGAATTTTTTTCCTGTATAAATATTGGCCAAGGTAAGAGCTAAATTTGAAGCCTCTATTCTGAGGATTAAGTGTTATATTTTCATTAAAGGATGTAGTTCTTTCATCCCATTCATGTAGAAATAATATTATGATTACTTGGATTAGTCTGTCCAACAATTTTTAACCGAAGAGATTCAAACTTTAATTTAGAACAGATATCTGATAGCATTCCTCAGTAATCTTAAATATGGACTCATATTTTATTTTCTTATACTAATCTTAGATTGTGTAAATTGTATGTCTATAAATTTATTTGCCATTCATTCAATATTTTTATCTCTATTCTCAAAGAGTCTAATTAAATCCATTAACAAATATCAGTTTGGTAATTCTAAATCTCTGCCACCTGTATAGCTTATGTATGTATATCTAGTATCTATTTCTTTGTATGAGTGTTAATTCAAAAAACATTCTAAGTATTTTTGCTTAGCAGCTACACAGCATCTTATACACAAATAGCAACAAAAATTAAAGAATATATATATCCTTATAAATGTATACATATGTATCTTAAGTAAATATATGTGTATATATTTATTTTTTTAAATATGGTAATTTTTCAACCAAGAGCCTATCAATTCGGAATTTATTCCAGAAAATGTTTAAAATGAATATCACTATTTGTCAATATTTATTTTTATTTAAATATTTACACTAAATCACACCTAAATTCCATGAGGGTAGTTTATTTCAGATGGGATAGCCTCAGGGAAAATTTGAAGTTCTATTAAATTTTGTAAAAAAAAAGAAAAACATATTTTGTGTTTAGGAACATATATGTTACAGCCATCATATTTTGATTACTATCACTCATTATATTGCCAATATTAATAGGTAAGGAAATTCATTTGATAAGTATCAGAATCAAAGCCAGGTATAAATTAATAGATGTATATTTTCTAGTTTTATTTTACTATTTATATTCAATTTAGAGGTTTTATATATATAAATCACATTTTTTCCCCAGCTTCTTATGGTCAAGAATTTTGTGGTGTAAGAAATGTGTGCTCACTGTGCTCACTGGAATTTTATGATTTAAGCTATTGAGTATAGTTGACTCATATCTAAAGGCACTTTTGTGTAAATATTTACAGATTTTAAAAGAAATCACCTCATGAAAAGATTTGAAAGTTTCTTAAAACCATTATGTAGAAAATGGAAATATGTTGTACTATGAACTACGTATTCTTGCTTTGCCTATGCCTTCTATTTCCCCGCCCCTACAAATTAAACCCCGTTTGACTGGTTATCAATTACAGAACAGTTTTACTGAAGTCTAAGTCGTGGGTTGCGATCACATGTAACCGTCAATTTTACATGATTCCTAGATCATACACAACATATCGAACTTTGCACATCCTTCTTGCAAATATGTGCCTTAGTTCACAGTGAGGGATAATGTGGATGATTACTGTTCAGCTGTTATGTCTATTTGGGGTTTCTTTTTAAATTAAAATGCATTCCCAGCTTTATAATCATATTTAGTATGTATCTTAAAAGGCTTTCAAGTCTGTTTTATGTACATTATCTTGTCAGCTATTTGTGTTAAAGAGATAAACATGTCTGTTGATTTTTATTTAATGTTGTTCGTGTTTCTGTGTGTGTGTATGTTTATGTGTGTATTAAAAAAATCCACATCCTCTGTAGCATTTACTCTGATAATTATTTATAAAATTGTTAACATAACTTATGAGTTTGTAATACAAAAAACACTAGATAAATTGGAATAAATTATTTATGGATATTTTTAAAGGGTTTTCAGAAGAAATTAATTAGCCACTCTTAGGTTGGATATATGAGTCAAAGTAACTTAAACTTGAGTCCAAAATTATGCCTTGCTGTTTTTATGTGAAATTTATTTTAAAGGACTTACTTCACCAAAATTAAATTTCCAAGATTTGTCATTCATAATTAGCTATCAAAGCATTTCCACATGGAAAAGGCTTTTGGAATCAAGTTTAAATTGTCTCATCTTTTGCATTTATTTCATCAGAAAAACAACAACTTGTGGGAAATAAAATTACACTTCAATTTCAGAAATAGTTTTCTCGAAATCAGAAAAAAGTATATGCCTCAAATATCTAAATACAGTTTCTAACATCAAAGGTTAGTAAGTTATGGATACAATTTTCAAAGTGTCATGATCATCTTCAGGACCCCACTTTCCCTGATGAGATACTTCCCGAGGCTTGGAGAAACTAAGCCATTGGCCAATAGAACATAGCTGGTAAATGACAAAGCAGGATTGTAACTCAGGTATGATTCTCTATTTGAATACTTTTTTTTCCTTTATCAAATAAAATCTTTTTTATCATACAAACAGCTATACGTGAGGATAGTAGGAATGCTCTATTCAGAGGAACATAGGATTTTCCCCCCATAATTGATGTCTTACCTTTTGAATTAGGATACACTCTTGCAATTCAATTTGTATCCAGAAACTTTTCTTACTCTGAGTAGGATATCGTATCATAGAAATGGCTGTAAAAACATCATGGCAATTTTAAATATTATTGCTATATATTTTTAGTAAGTAACGACATATATGTTTATTAATATCCTAAATGTTTATGATGAAAACATAATTAATTACTCAATTAGCAATTAGAAAAAAAGATACATGTCCATTTTTGCTTAACAGTTGTCCTAAAACCTTTTTTTAAAAAGGTACATTATAAGACAAATGCATGTTGTCATTATTATATATTAATTTGCTTTTAGAAAATGTGAAAATATTTTGCAAATAAAAATATGAATTAGTTAAAATCATAAAGTATGTAATGTCAAATATGCATTTTCATGTATCAGATGTTTATAAAGATAGTGGCTTTTAACTCTATTTGATTATTAAAGGGTAATATCTGGGCTTATAGTTTACATAAAACTTCACATTAAAATTTAATACTATCATACAGCAATACGTAAATTTCAAAGCACTTTCATGTTTGATTCTTAGGTTTTTAGTCATTATTCACACGTCACCACATTATTCCTATTGTCATATCACCTTTCCCAATACAATAGCAAAACCAGAAAATATTCACAAGCGTCACACTTATTTTATGTTAGGAAAACATGCATGCGTTTACTATTTTTACTTCCTCTGTTTCACACTTATTTTTCCTATAATTTTGTCTTATCCATCTGGCCAGCTTTCACTTATAGGTATTGACATGACAATGGTTGTTTGATCTTTTATTTTCCTCTTCCTTATTGTTAAACCCTATAAAAATCTTTCCCATATATGATTGAGCAAAAGTCTAGTAATCTCTCAAGCAGCATGTTAATGTTTTGTTTTCTTGTGACACCTTACCTGTATCTCCCGTACTCACTCTGCCCTAAGCAAAGCCGATTAAATATTTTTTGTTGTTCAAATGCTGTACCTGGTGGAAATGTCTCTAAAGGAGCAATGATGCTATACTCTAGTGGTTTGCTTAAACATCAAATTCCTTTATTATAGTGCAAGCTTCCTGAAGCAGAGAATACATATGTCTTATTCATCATCAAGTACCTGACAGGTTTTGGGAATGATAATAATAACATATAATTACAACGCACATAATATGTCAGGCATCACATTATGAAGAACACACTATTGTTATAATCTTCATTTTACAAATAAGGAATTGGAGGCACAAAGGCATAGAGAGGTTAGATAATTTGCTCAAAATCACATAGCTAGTAGAACGAAGAACAAGGTTTTGTACCTGGGTTTGAGGGTAGCAGAGTTAGCACTTGTAACCTTCACATGAAAAGAGATGGGTCACAATATAAATGCTATCAGATAAAAAAAGTTCTAAAAATAAAAAAAAGTGTTGACACACCAAACAGCAGACAGGTGCCCAGGGAGTAGATGTGTAACAAGCACTCATACATCACTGGAAAACATCACCGAATGTATAATGAAGTGGAGAAAGGGGTATTTAGTGAAGTCCCCATGGGATAGTAGTAGGTGTAGTTGGAAGACTGCTCTAATAAGTCATTTGGGCTAGAGTGAGATCCCTGACAAATGTGCTCCAGTAATAATGGAGAACTGCTAACCTGCCACGTAGAGAGAGCGTATCATGTTAACTGCAGAGCTTTTGCTTTGCTGAGTTTGGTGCTGGAGTAGAATTGCTAAGAAAATAAGGTGAAATTAAACATAAATTGTCTCTTTCACAGTAATTTTTTATACCACATTATTTTTATGTAGGGCTGCTTTTTTTTTTTTTAAGTTTTATTTTATGGCCAGATTACTGGAAAATATCGTCTAACTAAATGAAGTTAATTTTCTTTAGGAATCTTTCTAATGGCTTCCTTTCAAAATGTTGCAATTTCTCCTCAGCCGCCCTCACTGAATCAACTTTCACTACTTATAATGTGAACATAGATATTCCTGGGAGATATTTTTCATCCTAGCTCAACTCTTTTCAAATTGCACTCTCTATCTCATAGGAAAACCATTTTTTCCTATGGATTTAATTATCATCTTTATGCTGAGTTTTCTCAAATGTATGTGCACAGCCCTGGCCATTTTCCTCAGCTCCAGACTTGTGTATTCAACTGTTTAGTAACTTATTGTTAATATAATTAATATTATTAATAATAATGACTAATAGTAATTGAAAATCTATAAGATGCCAGCCACTATTTTAGATTTTACATATATTAATGCTTTTAACACAGAAATGAAATGCAATCAATATTATCATTATCTCTATTGTACCTTAAATAAATGGAGGTAAAAAGAGATTACATAGTTTGTCCTTAGTCTCAACTGCATCTAGAAATCTCCACAGGGACTCAACCTGAACAGGCTTTAAAACTGAATTCATTATCTTCCCAGTAAAAATTGTTCCTCCTTCTGATAAGTCCCTTTTGGTTACATTTGGTCCTTAGACTACCATTGTAAATGTGAACTTTCTTACTTGTAGAAAAAACATAAATTCCATTTTAATTATTTGCATAAATGCAGGAGAAACTCTTTCATAGCTAATCTTTCCTCATTCATAATTCACACTTATGAGCATATACAGACACTAATCAAGGTATTTTGGAATATTTGTAAGTCCAAGAGAAAAAGAAATTCACAAACAATCCTTAATGTTTTGTTTCTTAAATTGTAGTTCATTTTATTTTAGCAATTTATCATCGTTCCTTGTGTTAAAAATCACATCTAGATTGTATTATGTTAGAGTCCTAAAGGGCTCATGCTAATGTTCTGTGCCCTCATTTAATGATGTATTTATTTACTGAATAAATACTTATTGAACATGTATTATGTGGCAGGCTTTATACCATGCTAGAAAACATGGTACTACTGTCAGTTACATTTTGTCTATTTCAAGTTGAAAAAGTAAATTATTCAAGGTATTCATTAAATTATTTTACTTTCACTTATTCCTTACATGTTTCAAACCCTCTTATTATCTTGTTACATTACTTCTTATGAGATGTGGAATTAAATTATTTTAACTTGTCCAACAAATATTTATTGAGCACTCACCCATTGTATTGTACTAGGATGATGTCATGTTGATAAAACACACAGAGTCCATCTCTCTTTAGAACTGCCTTGTAACCTGTAAAAAAGATTTTGCACAAGTAATCATACACAGAAAAAGAGTTATAAAGGAGAAGAATGTGCCATGGGAAAAGGCAGGCCCAACCTAGTCTGAGTGGTCTCAGGAAGGCCTCTGTGAGGAAAGTGATGTTTAAGCTGAGACATAAAGGACAAATTGGAATTATGGAAAAGGAGAAAACATGTTGGAGGAGGAACATTTCAGGCAGAGGAGACAATGGCAAATCTGAGGAACTGGAAAATATCACATAAGTCTGGAATATAGAACACCAGGGGCGATACACTGAAGTGATCTCTTTCTTGCTCCATTAGCTTCTACTCTGCACCTCTTTGTAGCTTCTGAAATATTTCATTCAGGAACAAACATGCTTAGTTTTTGTTTGAACAAAGGTGACATTCACTTGCTCCTTACAGCAATCATATTAGATAGGAGTCATTATTACAAATGTGACTAATGAAGAGTGGATAGGGAACATGTCCATATTCATTCAGGGATCTACAAAGGGTCAGAACCAGGCATGGAGACAGCTCTTTGGCCTCCAGCCCCTGATCTTTCTATTGTATCATATGCTGTTCTACTCGCTAGTGAGTACATAGCAGTGTGGTTTGAACCATGCCGCACTTTACTATGCAGCTCAGAAAATGACCTGTGCCTGTGCTTTTCCAATGCCGTGTTTTGTTTACCCTGGAATAGAATTTGTACACCACAATAGATCAAAATACCTCTCCTCAATGAATTTTTCCTCTTCGTTTTTAAAAAGATCAAATGAATCTTCACACCTTCATTTTTGATAATAAAAATATCTCAATCACATCTCACATTTTTGTGATAATTTCTATTATTTCTTTCCAGCTGATTTTATCAATATTTTAAATGAAATATATTTGAATATAATTAATACTTTTATTATATATAATTAATTATTATATATGATTATTTATATTGTTAGATTTATTAGATTTATTTATTAGATATGATTCCATATAATAATAATATAAACTCCTGTTGAATCTTCTCCAAAAATGTTTATTATAGGAAATATTGAAAAGCATAAGCACATGAAAAGGGTTTGAACATCTATTTGGAGCATTTCCTTTGATCTTCTAGTCTTCGTTTCCTAAGCTTTTCACTAAGTACTGCGATGCTCCTTTCCCCTCAATCCAATGTTCTCCATCTGTTCTCTCAAATGTGATCTTTGCCATTGGAATGTAGGATTTAAGCCATAGTAACCCATGAAAAAGACATACCTGTGCTGAAAGTCAAGGAGAATGTCACATGTTGAATGGAGGCTATGCGTTTGTGTCAGTAGTTGCTCTACTTATTAGTTAATTGGCTTTCAAATAATTGGATCTAGTTTTAGGTTTCAAAGGTACTGACAGTTACTACTATTGTGCAATTAATTATCCATTTCTTTCTAGTGTCTAACCTGTACTTAATCAATCAAAAGGAGCCACATATTGATCAGAAATGATAACCAGAAAAGAAAATAAGTAGTTTAGGTTGTCTGTAAATTAAATATTTGTTTTTCCAGGTGTAAAGAGTTTCCTGTGCATCACAACTTCCCTAGTTCATCACCCTGGGGATAGTTTTCGAATTACATGATGTTCATTCATTCATTAATAATTTATCACTCATGAATATTTATTGTATCCATTATGCATCAAACAACGGAAAAAGGCTGAAGTCTATTGATGGAGACAGACATGTAGAAAGATTATTATATGTAATGTAATCCTTCATTCACCAAATATTTATTGAATACCTGTTATTAACACCAGGCATTGTTCCAGATAATGGGGATAGAGAGGTAAACAAGTCTTAAGGAAATAAGTCTTTATTCTCATGCAGATTACTCTCTTTTAAAGGGGACTGACAATAAACAAATGGTCAAAAAATACGTATCAGGATATTCTGAGTAATATGAAGTGAAAAAAGCAAAGTAAAGAGGTAGAGATGGATGGGGTATTATTTTTGATAAGGAGGTCAGGGCAAACATATCACCCTGAAGTATGGGTAAAATTTGAGCAGAAACGTATATGAAAGGAGGAAGTTTTTTGAATATCTGAATGAAGAGAGTAGGAATGAGAGGCACCTGGAAGTATATAGTAGTAATATTTCTCTGAATAGAAATTTACATAAATCATTGAAGCTGAAATAGCTTAGATAATTCAGAAGAGCCAGTGGCTTGAACACAGTAAGCTGGAAGACAGTAGACAGAAATAGAGTCAGGAGTACCAAAGGTCTAGATCTTTTAGAGTTTTGGGTCATGTTAAGGACTTTACATTTTATTCAAATGTGATAATGCCAATAAGGAATTTGGAATAAGAAAATGACATGACCTAATTTATGCATTAAAATTGGCTGTGGTTGAAAAAATCACTAACCTTCACTGAATGTTACTATGTGCAAACACTGTGCAAAGCAATTTTATCTTGAATAATGCGTATCATCCTTAGATCAACTCTGTCAACTCTAAGGTATATTATATTCCTCTTATTTAACAAATGAAGAAATTTAGATGCAAAAATTATCCAACTCTGTGGTCACAGAGCTGGTGATGTTTGAGCTGGTCATTGAAACCAGCAAATCTGGCAGTATAAAACACGATGCTTCATCAAGGAACTAGACCACAGAGGAATATGAAGAAAAGAGGAAGGTAGGAGCTATACTGAAAGTCCAGGTGAGAGATGACACCTGGAGTAGTGTGAGAAGTGGGTGACCCAAACCTTGAGCAGAAATACTACAGGATGCAATGATAGATTGCATGTGAGAGTATAGACCGACAGACAGTAGGCAAACCGTGGTGCTATTTACTGAGATTAGAAATGGGGGGGGGGGGCAGGAAAAGGCTCGTTTCGTTTGTTTAATTGCTTGATTTTATTTATTGGATGCGGTAGAAAATCTAGGTTTATTTTGTTTTGAAAGAAATTTGAAATAGCTATTTAGACTGGCAAGTGAGACAGTCAAGCAGGCACTTGGATACACTCATCTTAAGACATAAAATTAGAGAGTCCTCAGCACGGAGATTGCATTTAAAACCCCAAGATTGGATAAAACACTACCAAAAGTTCTAAGTGTTGGTTCCTGGAGACTGTAGTATCTAGAAGTGGGGAAATGAGGGGAAATCAGTGAAGAAGACAGAGAAGGAGCAGCCAGTGAAGTTGGAACAAAATCAAGAGAATTTGGTGTAGTCAGTTTAATTTTTAATAGAGTATTATTAGAGAACATGGAGGTTATGGAATTCCTTAAAGCAGGTAACTTCTAAGCGAAACCGGATATGCTGAAGCTGGTCACACAGAAAAAGAGGCAAAGTTAATATCCCCTTAGATGCCCATCTAGACATCATGTAGAAATAAAGCACATTGAATATCATGCTTTCATTACTCAGTGAGTACCTAAAACAAAGACCAAATGTGCAAAGATACAGTGTAGGAACTCAAAATTTAAAAAGTCAGGAAGCCATTGCTTACATAGTGTCATGGTCACTGAAACAGGAGTTTTGCAAAGACCTAATATCTTATGTCCCTAAGATACCAGAACAGCACATTTCTGAGCCCATCAGAATTAGAATGAGTATCTTATCTAAGATTCTGTATGGAATGACACTGGTTCTGAGTGCTTTGTTCACTTCATACTACCATGATAGCAATCAACAACAACAACAAAAAGTGAAACGATCACTCTAAAGATAATTAAGCTGAGTATTTGCAACAATTTGTTGCAAACGCAGTTGAACCATGGTTAAGACCGTGAGATACGGAAGGAGACACATCAGGTTCAAATCAAATAGGTGCTCTACAACCTATTATGTGTTAGTTGGGAATCTGTTTACTCTCTCTCCTATTTCCACATCAGGAAAATGAAGTAATCTATTTCTTAAATAGAAATTACATGATATAATACATTAGGGTACATAACACAGTGCTTGGCCTAAGGTAATAATTGATCAACCTATGTTGCCTTGTGCTGTACCATGTCAGTTTATAATGTGAGCATTTCTGAATACTGTATCATTAGTCTGTGAAAATTTATTTTAAGGACTTAGGAATGCTACATTTAGATAACTATTTTCTTATTACTAAGCATGAAGGCTCTACATTTATGATATTATTAATAATATTTCTCTGAATATAAATTTACCTAAATCATTGTCTACATCTTTAATTGGCATTTCTTGACATATTTAATGTCCTTGCTTCTTTTTTAGTCTATGATTTATATTTCATGAAACCAAATTACAGTTTTACAATAATAGCTAAGAGCTTCCTTCGTTAATTTACAGATTTTTCTGCCCAACATTTACCACAAAAAAATCACACATCATTATAATGTTCCTTTGTGCTACATTTTTCTTAAATTTATAGAGACAATGAAAAGGAAAATTAGCTGCAGCCCGAAAACTCCTTTTAAAGTATGCATCTGAGGACTTCTTTACAAAGCTGTTTAAAACAGCATAGAGCTTTACTTATGCCAAAGAAATTCTCCCCTATCACACATTTTAGAGGATATGATGTATCCTACATTCCTTTTCTTTGAGTTAACATTGTATAATTCAGGACATAGATGATGAAGACTATGGTTTTACTAACTAAATGATTATTAGTGTTTTAGGGGAATTATTGTCCAAAGAATAGAGACTCTCTTTTTCTGGCCAAGCTAAACTTGAATTAATTAAATCTCTTTATGAAGCAGATGTTGAAAAACTTGGAAATTCAGTGGGCAGGAAGGCATCAGTCAGAAAAGATTTTTTTAAATTATTAATTAGTTTTTAAACATAGCTCTTTTTACTCTTATTTATTTTTAGCAATTTAATCAGATATTCCTGGAATAGGTTTTGCAGCCCTTCTGCAGTTGCGGTTTCTTTCTTTGACTTGTTTCAGAAGTTACATCATTGTCAACCTTCCCCTTTGCTTATGATGGGAAGACAAAGAAAGGTGTGCCGGAGGTCAGGCTCTATGAACCTGACATAATCACTGATTTCCCAAGTCAAGATGCACAACAAGCGATGGCATCTGTTTACCATTCTTCCTGTTTTTATTTTTGGCACTGGAAAGACTAGACTTCAACGAAGTCTCATAGAAGAGCGCTTATCACTATTAATAGTTTAGAATTGATGTAATGGCCAATATTAGACCTTACTCTTGTAAGTTTAAAAGCCTTAGCAATGGGAAGAGTTATTGATTTTTTGGTCAAGCATTCACGTAATTTTTTTAACTCATGCTACCTGTAGAAAAAAATAGTTTCAAAAGTGTATCTGCTATTAAGAAAATCATCCTGGCCGGGAACAGTGGCTCACGCCTGTAATCCCAACACTTTGGGAGGCTGAGGCAGGTGGATCATCGGAGGTCAGGAGTTCAAGACCAGCCTGGCCAACATGGTGAAACCACATCTCTACTAAAAATACAAAAATTAGTTGGGCATGGTGGCATGTGCCTGTAATCCCTGTTTCTTGGGAGGCTTAGGCACTAGAATTGTGTGAACCCGAGAGGTGGAGGTTGCAGTGAGCCGAGATCACACCATTGCACTCCAGCCCAAGTGACAGAGCTAGACTCCGTTTCAAAAAAAAAAAAAAAAAATCATCCAGCTCAAAATACCAAGTTTTTTATTCCAAAACACAGTACACAATACAGTGACCTAGGATCTTTTCTTTTGAGGAAACAATTCTAACTTCAAATATTTTAATTGGGCTTTAATAACGCTGAGGGAATGCTGTGAGTCCCCCATGGGCTGAAATTCTCAAGTGGAGTCAGGGCTGAGTAGAATAAATTGGTGCTTTTCGTGGATTGTTATTAAGTTGGTGTTAGATATTCCTTCCAGTTCTAATTTGTGGCTGCCAGATGCTCTGAAGCTCAGCTTGTGCTTTTGGGCTTTTGCTTTATAATCTTGTCAAATCTGGCTAGGAAACTTTTAAAGGTGCAAGGTTACTAAGTGTGATGATATTGTATAAAGAAATATACTGTTTTTGCCGGGCATGGGGGCTCACGCCTGTAATCCTAGCACTTCGGGAGGCCGAGGCAGGCAGATCACGAGGTCAGGAGTTCGAGACCAGCCTAACCAACATGGTGAAACCCTGCCTCTAGTAAAAAAAAAAAAATACAAAAATTAGACGAGCGTTGTGGTGCCCGCCTGTAATCCCAGCTACTTGGGAGGCTGAGGCAGGAGAAACGCTTGAACCCAGGAGGGGGAAGTTGCAGTGAGCAGAGATTGTGCCATTGCACTCTAGCCTGGGCAACAAAGTGAGATTCTGTCTTAAAAAAAAAAAAAAAAAGAAATATACTGTTCTTCGGACTTAAATCTTCTACCATTCCCTAGCAGTGTGATTTGGGGCAAGTTCCTTCTCTAGCCAAACATCACTTTCATCATCTGTGACACTAGAATTTTCACACCTATCTGGCAAGCTTATGATGAGAAATAAATATTATGTAGCACCAATAACAACTAAGCTATAAATTGAGGTGTTATTCTTGACTCCTCTTCTCCTCTAATCCTCCAGTTCCTAAATCCAACAAATTAACAAGTACTATCAGCTTGACCTTCAAGATATTTTCCAAATGCACCCACCCTACTTCATCAAATCTGTTATTGTGTTAATCCGACAGGCATCATTTCTCACCTGAAGTAATTAATTAGCCCCTTAAGTGGTCACCCTGCTTTCACTCTTGCTTGCTCAGTCTTGGCATTTTATGTAAGATCTCCAGAGTGGCCAGAAGGATCTCTTAAAAATACAGATAAAGAGGCCAGGCACAGTGGCTCACGCCTGTAATCTGAGCACTCTGAGAGGCGGAGGCGGGTGGATCACCTGATGTCAGGAGTTCAAGATCAGCCTGGCCAACATAGTGAAACCCCATCTCTACAAAAATACAAAAATTAGCCGGGCATGATAGCAGGTGCCTGTAATCCCAGCTACTCGGGAAGCTGAGGCGGAAGAATAGCTTGAACATGGGAGGCAGAGGTTGCAGTGAGCTGAGATCGGGCCATTACACTCCAGCCTGGGAGACAGAGTGAGACTCCATCTCAAAAAATAAAAATAAAAATGAAAAATGAAAAAAAAAACAGATAAAATATCCTACTTATTCTCTGCTTAAAACCCTCCGGTAAATTTCATCTTATTCAGAATAAATCCCAACTTTCTCTCATGGCCTACAAGGTTCTGCATCTCCTTGCCCTCCTTCCTCCTCTATGGGAGGAGTCTGATTCCTCCCGTATGGCTTTTCCCCTCACTCACTCTGATCCTGTCACACTGACCTCTGACTGCTTTCCCATGAGGGGGCCAAACTCTGGTCACCTTAGGGCCTCTGCCCACACTGATTCCTTTGCATGCTACTCGGGAGTCTGAGGCAGGAGAATGGCGTGAACCTAGGAGGCGGAGCTTGCAGTGAGCCGAGATCGTGCCACTGCACTCCAGCCTGGGTGACAGAGAAAGACTCCGTCTCAAAAAAAAAAAAAAAGAAAAGAAAAGAAAAGAAAAGAAAACAGCTTCCCATAAATGTTCCCTCCAGCCTTTCCTTATCATTTAGGCTTTCCTCCTCCCCTCCTTCTAATTTAGAACAGCTACTCCAGTCATTCTCTACTGGAGGGTCAAAGCTGGCTAGAGAATTTTCAAAGGTGCATTGTTACTGTGTGATGATATTGCATAAATAGGTATACTGTTTTACTGACCCTGTTTTACTTTCTTCCTGACAGTTAACCCTGACTGCAAAAACCTTATTTACTTACTTATTTGTTAACTGTCTGTCCCTCCCCCACCAGAATATAGGATTACCAAGGAGCTGTCTCACTCACCATTGTATTTCTGGCACAAAAGACAGTGTCTTACAAATAGTAACTAGTCAAAAAAATATAAGATGAATAAATACACAGATCTTCTACTATGCTTGACACTTAGTAAATGTTCAATTAAAATTGTTGTTACACATCCTTCTATTCAATTTCCACCAGCTAATTCTACTTCAGATGGAAGAAGTCTATTGTCTTGGTCATAGTTAATATCTCTCCAGAGAAACTGATAAATAAGCTTAGCCTTCAGTGTTGACATTATTACTTAGCACTTGTTAGATAAATGTTGTAATCTGTGTGTTCATAGATCTAGATCATAATTGTTTCATATTATAAACTAAAAGGTTATCAAGAATGAGAAAGCACAATAATGTTTATCTTCAATCAGTAAAATATTCTGACTGGTATTGCATTAATGTGAATTATACATTTTCTCGGCCACAGTGAAGATGGTGTGGTGTTGTGGGAAAAACCAGCTTAGAGTCAGCAGAACAGCATTTATTAAGTGCTTATTTTTTATTGGTGTTAGGTATAAAAAGTGGTATAAAATGTGGTCCTTGCTCTTTAAGCAGCTTTTACTGTCATTCCATTGCTAAATATAAATGATCCTGTTTATTAAAAGGTTGAGTTACTGATTTGGAAAAACAATATTTTTCCAATCCAACATTCCTTAATATTCCCTGGCACAAAACAGCTTTTTTCGTGTGACCATTTTCCATTCCTCTTAAAATAGAAGAGAACGGTATTCTCCAATGTTTCTAAAATTTCCTTCAGTTTTTTTTCTGAAGTCTGTAAAACAGAGAATACAGCTGCTGACATTGAAATGAGATTCCATGAAACAGTAAGTGCATAGAATGCCAAGGTAAATGGGCTGTTTATTAAGTTTTTCTGATTCCATACCATACATGAGACGTTCCACCCTGTCACTAGCTATAGTTAAGGACAATTTACAACAGTATAACAGGAATTCTGCTCTTCCTCCAAGTCAGCTAAGGTGGATACATAAGAGAACCTCAATAAACATTTGCCACAAAGAGGAAAGAGAAAACAAAAACAAAAACTGGAAAGCTGTAATTGAAATACACCACCTAGCATATTTAAATGTGTGTGTGTGTGTATCTCAAAACCAATCATATTAACAGACAAAAATGTACATGTGTGTTAATATGATTGTGTCAATATCTGTGCGTCTGTTAATATGATTGGTTTTAATGTTAAATTGTCCTAACATTCCAGGAATAAGTCCTATTTGGTCATGGTGTATTAAATTTTTAATACGTTTGGGGGTTAGTTTTGTCAGAATTGTATTAACATTTTTGTGTCTGTGTTTATAGGGAATATTGGCCTTTAATATTTATTTTTTGAATTTTTTTAATTTTTGATTCAGAATAATGCTGACCTCAGAGAATAAGTTGGGTAATGGGTAATATTCTAACCCCCTGAATTTTTGGGAGGAATTGGTATATAGTTGATATTAATTCTTGCTGCAAAGTTAGGAGGTATTCATCTGGGTAAGCCATTGGCACCTGGAGTTTTTTGTGAGATTTGTAACTGAAGATTCCAATAAATATAAGACTATTTACATTATTTATTACTTCTTAAGCACATTTTGGTAGTTTATGTATTTCATGAAATGTTTCCATTTGATTGAAGTTGTAGTATTTATTGGCATGAAGGTGAATATCTTATTCCCTTATTATAATTTTAATAGCTATAAAAAAACTATAGGGACAATAGCTTTATCAGTCCTGATGTTGGAAGGTTGGTAGTTTGTCACCTCTCTATTATTTCATATCTATATGCTTACAGAAATCATCAATTTTATTGATTTTCTCAAAAAATCTTTCAGTGTCATGAATATTCAACATTATGTTTATGTTTTTATTTCATTGATTACCATTCTGACCTTCGTTATATTTTTTCTGCTGCTGCTTTTAGCTTCATTTGCTCTTCTTTTTACGGGTTCTTCAACTAGAATCATCAGTCATTAATTTTAGATCTTTCTTCTGATGAATTTAATTATTTTATGCTAAACATTTTCTTCTAAGTACCATTTTAACTTCACATAAATTTTAAATGTAGTGTTTTTTTATTCAATTCAAAATACTTTCTAATTTCTCTTTTGAGTACTTATTGACCCATGGTTATGTAGAAGTATGGTATTTAATATCTGAATATTTGAGGGCTGTGTAGATATGTTTTTGTTACTGATTCAAATTGAATTTGTGATTTGAATGCATTCTTGATATGACATGAACTCTTTTAAATATATTGAGATTTGTTCATCTTTAACATAGCTACTACACTCCAAAATTGAAGTCAACACACTCATTACTATAAATTACTTGTTGAAATAATCTACCTTGAAGAGAAAGAAAATTAGGAAAGAGAATTTAAATGATTCCTCCAAACCATACATTTATAAATATTGTCATATTTAAAATGTTTGAAAGTCGTGAATTCTCCATTAATGGAAAAGCAGTTTGCTATTGGGAACAGAAAATAACTCAGCGATAGTTTACCAAATGCTTTAAAATTTAAAAGCTGTACTGTTTGGATTTACACTTGTGCAGCATTCTTGTCATTAGAATAACAACTGCAAAGTGCTTTATTCTCACCTTCTCTCAAGTAAAATCTAAAAACTCCACTGTATCCAATGTTTGTAATGTCTATTTTAAGTGAATCTAAAAGTGTTCTAAATTTAGTTTATGGTAAATACTTCAAAATACCTAAAAGAGGTACATTTCAATCACTTAAAGCTGTGAAAATTGTTTCAGATTCACTGCTTTAAAGGGTCTTCAAATATGTTTTCTTTTCTTTTTTTTTCTTTTTTTTTATACTTTAAGTTCTAAGGTACATGTGCACAATGTGCAGGTTTGTTACATGTGTATACATGTGTCATGTTGGTTTGCTGCACCCATTAACTCGTCATTTATATTAGGTATTTCTCCTAATGCTATCCCTTTCCCATCCCCCCACCCCACTACAGGCCCAGGTGTGTGATGTTCTGCACCCTGTGTCCAAATGTTCTCATTCTTCAATTCCCACCTATGAGTGAGATCATGCGGTGTTTGGTTTTCTGTCCTTGTGATAGTTTGCTCAGAATGATGGTTTCCAGCTTCATCCATGTCCCTACAAAGGATATGAACTCATCATTTTTTATGGCTGCATAGTATTCCATGGTGTATATGTGCCACATTTTCTTAATCCAGTCTATCATTGATGGACATTTAGGTTGGTTCCAAGTCTTTGCTATTGTGAATAGTGCCGCAATAAACATACGTGTGCATGTGTCTTTATAGTGGCATGATTTATAATCCTTTGGGTATATACCCAGTGATGGTATCACTGGGTCAAATGGTATTTCTAGTTCTAGATCCTTGAAGAATCGCCACACTGTCTTCCACAGTGGTTGAACTAGTTTACACTCCCATCAACAGTGTAAAAGCGTTCCTATTTCTCCACATCCTCTTTGACAGAACCTTACTTCATTCCAAATTAATATCAGATATTTTAAAATAAAAAAGATCAGTTCTATACAAAGATAAAATGTTACTCAATACCTGAAGGTTCACATTTTAAATTTATTTTTTATTTTTATTTTTTTGTCAACAGATGATCCATGAAATAATGCTACACCCTTAAATTCCAGAAGATGGCATGGTTTTTCCAACCTCCTGTGGATATGGGGCATGATCAATCTATTATATATGATTAATACAAGTTCATGCTTCTTGTTTTATGGTGAAACAACATTAAAGAATCCAATTTAGATTGACTGAAGCATGAGTATAATAATCCTTGAATGTGATTGTACTTACTTAATACACCAGTTTAAATCCATTATCTTGAGACTTAATGTACTATGGTCCATCCATCTTCATTAGTTTCATTTTTAGTACGACAAGGAGATTCCCTATCTTTCTCAGCTCTCCATGAGGCCTTCTCTTTTTCACATTCTCTTTCTCGGTCTGGGTCTCTTTCTCGGTCTGGGTCTCTTTCTCAGCCTCTTGAAAGAGCTGGGGGAGCAAGTCAATGAGGAGGGCTCCACTTTTCTGCCCGGTCATCTTTCCTGTCATCAGCACGTCTCCAAGAACTTACTTCTTCACATTCTGACATTGTTGTCTCTTAGATCTCATCTTTCTCTTAGATCACACCGGAGATTTGTTTTATGGGCCAGAATTTGGTCTATCATGCCTAATATTCTGGGTGCAGTTGAAAATAATATTTATACTGCAGTTAATGAGTAGAGTGATCTATAAATGTCATTTAGGCTAGGCTGGCTGATGGTATTGTTCAAACCTATATTTACACTAATTGTTTATTTGCTTTATCAGTTATTGAGATGACAGTGTTGAAATCTCTATCACTGTCGATTTTCTATTTCTTCTTGCAGATCTATAAGTTTTCTTCTCATGTATTTTGGGTTTCTGTTATTGGGTGTATAAATATTTATGATCAGTGCGTCTTTTGATGACTTGACCTCTTTGCTACCTGGTAATATATTTTTCTTACTCTATTTTGTCTGATGTTAATATAGCCACTCTAATTTTGTTTAATTATTGTTAGCCTGCATCTTTTCCATACTTTATTTTTAGCTTATTTGCATCATTATAGAGTGAATTCAGTGGAGGCATCATCTAGTTGAGTCCTAATTATTTATCCAATTTGATAATCTCTGTCTTTTAGTTGGGGTAAAAATAGACATATAATATGTTTATTGATATGGGTGAGTTCAAATACACCATCTTGATATATACTTTACATTTGTTATATCTACTCTTTATTTCCTTTAATTGCTTATATTCTTTAGTATAAATATACATTTTCTTTAGAATATAGAATATAAAAGTCATAAAATGGAATTTGAAGATTCTATTTTACTTTCTTTTTAACTTCTAGGAGTTAAGCTCTTTGTTATGTTATTGTAGGCATCACTTTAGAGTTTATTGTATGTATTTTTTACTTATCATAATCTACATGCACATGATATTCTTTCATATATAAAATTATAACCCAATGACAGTATAATTATTTTTATCTTCTGATTTTTGTGCTATTATTATCATACATTTTAGTTCTATATATGTTATAAATGCTACATTTCAACATTTGCTTTACACAATGAATTATGTTTTAAAGATATTACATTTGCTTTACACAATGAATTATGCCTTAAAGATATTTAAATAATCAGAAAATTCCTTCATATTTATCATTCTAATTACTATTTCCCTGCTCTTTTGGGTAGATCCAGATTTCTCTCTGGTATCATTTTACTTTTATTTAAAACATTTCTTTTAATATGTATTGTAGTGATGATCTATCAGTAATGAATTATTTCTGCTTCTTTGTATTTTGGAAACATCTTCATTTCACCTTCAGTTTAGAAAGACAATGTTTCCATGACTTAAAATTCTAGGGGAATGTATATATAAGTACACAGACATACAAACATTTTGGTGCATTAAAGATAATATTCCAACTTGTCTTGTAACTTGCATTATTTCTGATGAGAAATCTGTCACCTTTTTCTTCATTCCTCTGTATGCAGTATGTCTTTCACTAACTGCTTTACATCTTTCCTTTTTATTATTGATATTAGGCAATTTACTCTGATATGTCTTGTATACTGTACTTTATGATTTTTGAAGTTGGGTTCATTGAGTTTCTTAGATTTGTCAATTTACAGTTTTCAACATATTCAGAAAATTTTTGGCCATTAATTGTAAAATATATTATTGTTGTTTCCCTC
Organism: Pan troglodytes; assembly: GCF_028858775.2. Classification (NCBI taxonomy): domain Eukaryota; kingdom Metazoa; phylum Chordata; class Mammalia; order Primates; family Hominidae; genus Pan; species Pan troglodytes. Next base: position 159,189,389 of record NC_072401.2, read on the forward strand.
TCCTTACTTTGGAGACTCCACATATGCATATTTTGATCACTTGAAGTTTTCCATTATTTTTTCAGGTATTCGTCTCCCTCGGTTTCATTTAGAGGGTGTCTTTTGCTATGTCTTCAACTCTCTAATATTTTTTTCTGCAACATCTAATCTGGAGTTAATCCTATCCACTGAATTTTTCATTTTAGACTCATAGGTTTTTTCTAGAGAGGTTCAGTTTGGGTCCTTTAAAAGAATCTCTGCCATATCACTTCTTAACATGTTTACTCTTCCTGGCAGCTTTTTAAGTGCATGAAATAGAGTTAAAATATTTTTAAATGTTCTTGCTTATTAATTAAATGTTTTGCATTATTTCTGGTTTACTTTCAATTGATCGATCTTTTTCATTATGGATTATACATATTTTTTGCTTCTTTGTTGTCACGCCTAGTAATTTTTTAACAAGTTTGAGGCATTGTGAATTTTACCTTAATGAATGCTGAGTATTTATGTTTTGTAAAATAATACTGAGCTTTGTTCTGTGACAATTGAGTGACTTGGAATAAGTTTAATTGTTTTGGGTCTTGGTTTTAGGCTTCCTTAGGGAAGACCAGGGGCTATTTAGAGTTAATTTTTTCCACATTCCTGAAGCAAGACCCTTCTTAGTACTCTGACTGGTGACGTGAATTACGAGTAACTCTGCTCCTGCTATGGAGAAGAGCCACTATTCTTGGCCTGTTGTGATCTCTAGGCACTATTTTCTCTAATATATGTGGGTGGTTCTTTCTGGCGTTGAGGAGTTTCTTCACACATGTGTGCTTATCAGTACTCAAATGAACACCATCTACAGATGCATGCTGGGAATAGGCTACCCCTGGACAGCTGGCTCAGACAGCCCAGCCGCAGAGTTCCTCTGCAGATACTTGGAGTCTGTTCTTCCTGCAGTTCTCTTCCCTCTCGCACTCTTCTGTGAACTCCAGCCACCTTGCCCCCTAGACTTCCAGTTCCACCTCCTCAACTCTGAGAGGCTGGCCTCTGTGTGAGTTGCCACTGTCTGCACTATGTCCTGGAAACTTTCTGCAGTCAGTAAACTGGAGTTCACTTCAGTTGTTTCCCATTTTTCAGGAATAACTGGTTTTTGTTCCCTCATGTCATGTGACTTGTGAGCTGTTTTCTTGTAATTCACCTAGTTTTCTAATCTTTTAAGGCCCCAGAAGGTAAATCTGATTGCTTTTTCTCCATCTTGGCCAGATTTGAGCATCAACTATAAGGTGCATTTTTAATAGGTTACTGTGAAGAGTCAATAAAAGTGTTGGCCACTCTGAAGATTCAAGAATGTTAAATAACACAATAAATACTCACTCATAATATTTTCAGATATTAGCAACTAAAGAAACAGGACTAGAAACAAAAGAAATTCTAAGTGGTGAGGAGAGCTATAGTGGGAAAGCAATATAATGAATTATGAAAAAAAATAAGTTTTGGAAACACAGCAAGACTTAAGAAGACAGGATGACTGGAAGCAACAAGGAAAGGTTGTAAAATTAACTGACTAAGAAGGAGACACTGGCATTCCCAGGAGGCAGAATTAGGGCTTTCCCTCCACACATACGGAGGTGGAAGCCTTAGCATGGTTAGTTGGTTTCCACTAGCATATTTGGTCCTTTCTTATTCTTTATTGGCATTCTTCCACTGCTTCCAGATGCACGCTGGGAATCAGGCTACCACTGGACAGCTGGCTCAGACAGCTGCAGCCATAGTTAACAAGTAGCTGAAGCAAGGAATTGTTTACATTTTCGCAGTCGTTTTCCCTTTCCTGCTGATGTGACTGTTAAATGTTATGGGGGCACATTCACTTCATTGGGTACATTGATAATTATAAATATATTTAGAAAAATAATATACATATTATTTATACATATTATATATGCAAAGCAAAAGCATATACATAAAATAAAAAGATGACTATATGTATATGTGTATATATCAAAAGAATTCCTTGTCTATTATCAGTTTTGCCCTGCTTTCACCAATGTACCATCTCATGAAGACATTTTAGTTCCTGAGTGAATCAGATTGATTCTTTCAATGTAATAATATAATTTATAATTTAATAGTTAATATTATAGTCATGAATTTATTTATACCACAAATATTCATTAGGGATCTATTTTTTGATGTTTTAATTATTACCAACTTTTTAAGAGTCCAGAGTTTGATAATTTAAAGTATAATTAGTGCTGACACTCTTTTTCTGTCTTTATAGCAGCTGTTAGTCAGTTCAAAGAAAAAAAATTATTGTCTAAAAAGAATAATATAGTTGATTGTATTTTGCTTCATGTTAAAAAGACAGGAAAGATATTTCTGTCTGAAATTACATCTATTATCAGAATGACTGATCAGGAAACAAGGGGGATTTTTCATCACTTCTAAAGTAAGATGAAGGCAGTACTTACTTAGAAAAATATTAAATATACATATGGTTACAATAATTATATGGTGTCAGAAATGTATTCACTTTTGTAGGAAAGAGTCTTTTAATTTTAAAATTATATTTCCTATATTCAGTGTTTTGTCTATTCTAGCTTCCCTGGATCCACATATTTGATACCATAAGTTTCTATGTGTTTATCCAAGCCATACATACAATGAATACAGCATGATGTAAATGTTGCATGTGAATCAACAATAAGATAATGACTAAATCTTAATTTGTGCTATATCTATTTCCTCAGCTTCTTCCTATTATTGTCCATTGTCTACAAACACTTCTAATTTCAGGTCCAACTAGATATATCAAGATTATATGACCTATTTTCTCAGACTTATGCCTGGAGAACTCAGCGATTTGTACAATTTCTGAAAGAGCCATTGGTGTGCTGGTAAATTAGCATGCCATGAGGAAAAGACAAGACTGATTTGCCTCATCTGTTGGTCTCCATGGCGTAACCACTGCTACTGAGGTTGATTTCAAGCTACCTGCTTGTTAGTTACCATACCGCAAATTTCCTGAATATTTATTTACTGGCTCTCATTAATCAGTATAAGCTGGCTTTAGCATGCCACCTATTCATTGTCAGTAGAATTTGGCCATCAGATCTTCTTGTAAAATCTTATTAAATACTTACTGGAAATCTTAGATATATACTGACTATCATGATCTACTAATCAGCCACTAGCTTTTCTCAAGATGAATATTATCACCTCTACCATACATATCTTCTCCCTGAGAAATCTGCTTCACACATACTTTCAGTTTCTTCAATCTCTTTTGTTTTTTTCAGCAGATCATTTATGTTTTTTAAAGTTTCACCTAGGGTCTTCTAAATTAGAGTGATCAATTTTGAGTTTCCTTGCTAGTTAAATTTTATTTTTAAAGAGTCAGACTTTTGAGTGGCATTAAACTTAACATTAAAAAGACAATCTCATGGTGAAACCCCGTCTCTACTAAAAATACAAAAAAAATTAGCCGGGCGTGGTGGCGGGCGCCTGTAGCCCCAGCTACTCGGGAGGCTGAGGCAGCAGAATGGCGTGAACCCAGGAGGCGGAGCTTGCAGTGAGCCAAGATTGCGCCACTGCACTCCAGCCTGGGCGACAGAGCGAGACTCCGTCTCAAAAAAAACAAAACAAAACAAAAAAAGGACAATCTCAATTGAGGCATTAAATAACAATTTTATTATTTAGGCATAAACACGGGATGTGGAAATGTGTTCTTAATTAAACATCAAATTCCAATTTGATCTGAAAAAGTGATGCCCCAAACTAAATATTAAAATAAATTTAATAATAGAGTTTTATTTAGTTTTCAAATAATATTATCTTCTACAGTTATTCAGATAGAGCACAAAACATAAGTTTAATAAATTTAAGTGTAATCATTGTTCAATAATGTCTTCTGTCACTTAAGATTTTTTTCAACTTTCTACCTCGGCGTAGATACAATAATTGAGGCTACAGCAATAATTTTGGCTCTTTATGAGAGATTTCATTAAGCCCTAGTTAGATAAGTGATCTGAACACAAAGTTCAATCTTGTATCTCATGCTTATTAAAAACCTTTTAATATTTTGGGGAAGCAGCAGAACATAGTGGAAAGAAGCCACAATCTATTGTCAGAAAAAAACATGAGTTCAAATTCTATCTCTGCAATTCTATAACTTTCTCATAAACTCACTGAAAATCATTTTCTCCTTGGGTCAAGAAGAATAAATAGATATAATGTTTTTAAAGAAAATGGCAGATACAGATATTTTATGTGTTTTTGGCTTTCTATATCTCCTAAATGTTTGGTGAAAATCTTTTAAATCTAGCTATATTAAAGGGAAAGATCCAGATAGGCCCACCCTCAAAGCAAAACACCACCAGAACCCAAAGAAGCTCTGGCTGCTACCATGAGTGGTGAAGATAAAATTATTATTATTTATAATATTTTCAAATGTTCGTGTCTCTGCTGAATTTCATTAGACGATTACAAGGGAGAGCAATATTCTGTTCTCTAGTTCTCTCGATGCATCCATCTAAACTGTGTTGTACATCAAATTGGTGAGAGTCTTTTTCATCTTCTACTGTATTAAAGTTAATTTCTTTAGGTAGCAAAGCATAATTCCCATACTTTCTCCATGGCTTTCACATAATTACCTGAAGTAGCATTTTTTTTCTTATACATATTATGGTGTTGACTCCTAAGAGCCTAAGACACAAGTCTAGAGAAAAGTGGAGATCAGAGGAAAGGTCCAGAGAACAATATAAAGCACACAAATTCACCCTCCACTTAAAGAATATCTTTTGAGTATCTAGACTCTGAGACTTGGGTTGTTGTTAGGATTACGTAAGAAAATAAAGCAATATAGATGCTAATTACTTCCATTCAAAGAAAGAACGAAACACCTAGGTGCCAGGAATGAACAGAGAAATCAAATGCAGAGATTAAGAAAAGAAAATAAGTAATAAGAAAAGCCCAAGCTGCTTTGGTGTTCTGTAGTTTTGAAAAAGGCACATGGCTTTGAGGCTTAGAAATTACAGTTAAATACTCAAAGATAAAAGGTTTGCCATCACAGCTTGAAAAAGTAAAAGGACTGAACCTGAGCCTCTGAATAAAACCTGGATTTGATAAAGTCTAATTTATATATAATATATATTTAAGAAACATAGAAAAACAGCAAAGATAATTTCTCTCTAGCATATAACATAGGCAACAAAAACAAAAATTGAAATAAAAAATACTGGGCACCCTCACACCATGTTGTGACATTCATGTTTACACTCCCTGTTGATATAGATTACTAAAGAATAGGAAATTAACACAACTAGGTCCACATGTAATTAAGGCATTTTTTCATAATCCAGATCAAATAAGAGGCATATAAAAAGCAGTTCTTCTTAAATAAAAGTTCACATTAAAAAATTACATCTCACAGGAGGAAATGAAACAACATGAGGAATTATCCCAAAATAGTGGTTGGGACTATGCTAATGCCCGTGGCCCAAATGTGGCCTGAGGATTGTTTTTGTAAAGACGTTAATTAGCAATGGTTCTTAAACTTTTAAAGAGTTCTAAAATAAAAACCAAAGTACATAAAAAAGAGAGAATATGTGCTATACAACACTTAAAATATTTACTCTCTGGCATTTTCCAGAATAAAAAATTGCTGACCTCAATTAATAAGTATCTATTTGATAGTCTCAGAATTTTCTGACTTCTCTGGCTCTTTTTCCTTGATGCAGAAAAAGTAATTGATAAAATAAAATACTACTTTATTATGAAAATTTTCGGGGCCGGGCACAGTGGCTCATGCCTGTGATCCCAGCACTTTTTGGGAGGCCGAGGCAGGTGGATCATGAGGTCAGGAGATCGAGACCATCTTGGCTAACATGGTGAAATCCCGTCTCTACTAAACATACCAAAAATTAGCCAGGCGTGGTGGTGGGCGCCTGTAGTCCCAGCTACTCGGGTGGCTGAGGCAGGAGAATGCTGTGAATCCGAGAGGCAGAGCTTGCAGTGAGCCGAGATAGAGCCACTGCACTCCAGCCTGGGTGACAGAGTGAGACTCGCTCAAAAAATAATAATAAAAATGAAAATGAAAATGTTCCGAAAAATAGGAATAGAGAGGAACTTCCTTAATTAGATAAAGAACACCTCCCAAAAACCCACAACTTATATTACATTTAATAGTGAAAGACTGAATGTTTTCCCTATAAGAAAGGGAACACGACAAAAATTACCATGCTCATAACACTTTCAACACAATTGTGGAAGCTTTAACTAATAAATCAACAAAAAGAAACATTAGGTATGTTGAAAGGAAAGAAATAAAACTGAATCTATTTTCAGATGACATGGTTGAGTCCAAAAAAAAAAAAAAAAAATCAAATGAATGTACAAAAAAACCCCTGCAAACTTCCCTAACCTTATACACGAGTTTAGCAAAGATTCAGGATAGAAGGTAAACATGCAAAAATCCTAACAGCAAACATGTGGAAACGAAAATTAGAAAGATAATACCATTTACAATTGCGCAAAATAGGAAATATTTAGGTGTAAATTTAACAAAATATATACAGAAGTTGAATGCTGAAAGCTATATGATGCCAAAGAAAAAATTCAGAAAGAACTAAGAAATGGAAAGACATACCATGTTCTTGGATTGGAAGAGTCAACATAATCAAGATATGAATTCTCCACAAATTGAAGTATAGGATTAATACAATTCCTATAAAAAATCCCAACAAGATTTTCTCTAGAATAACTAAGGTTATATTAAAATTTGCATGGAGGGAAAGTAGAAAGGAAGGGTAGAAAGGAAGGAAAGGAAGGAAGAAAGGTAGGAGGGAGGGAGGAAGGAAAGGAAGGCAGGAAGGAAGAAAAGAGAGAAAGAAAGAAAAGAAAGAGAAAGAAAGAGAGAGAGAGAAAGGAAGAAAGAAAGGAAGAAAGAAAGAAAGAAAGACAGACAGACAGACAGACGGGTGGATCATGAGGTCAGGAGATCAAGACCATCCTAGCTAATAAGGTGAAACCCCGTCTCCACTAAAAATACAAAAAAAAATTAGCCGGGCGTGGTGGCCCGCGCCTGTAGTTCCAGCTATTCGGGAAGCTGGGGCAGGAGAATGGCGTGAACCCGGGAGGCGGAGCTTGCAGTGAGCGGAGATCGCGCCACTGCACTCCAGCCTGGGCGACAGAGCGAGACTCCGTCAAAAAAAAAAAAAAAAAAAAAAGAAAGAAAGAAAGAAAAAGAACAAAAAAAGAACACTGGCTGAACTAACTCTTTCACCTTACACAAAGTTAACTCAAATGAATTATGGAGTCGGTGTAAAATGTAAAACTATAAACTTTAGAAAATCAGAGAAAATCCTCAAGATTTAGGGCTACACATGGGTTATTAGACTTTACACAAAAACGTGATCCATAAAATAAAAAATTGGCAAATTAGACTTCATCAAAATTAAAAAATTTTCTATGTAAAAACTGTATTAAGGAAATGAAAAGGCAAACTATGAAGTATGAGAAAATATTTGCAAATATTATATTTGACAAATGAGTAATACGAAGAATATTTGAAATGCTCTCAAAACTCAGCAGTAAGTTGTGGGACCACAACTTATTTGAAGTTCATACAAAGGATTTGGGATATATTTTTATAAGCAATTTTTTTATGAAGCAGGTGCTTTCAAGTCACCAATACTTGATAAAAATATAAGAGGTGTATGAAGGATGGAATCAAAAGGAGAGAAATTGTGGGCAATGTGATCAATTAGAGAATCCATTTAGGTGGCATCAGTGGCAGTGGAGGAAATAAAGCTGACAGATTTCATAAAAAAGTATTGGGTTATAGCAGCTAAATTTAAAATCAGGCTTGAAAATGAAGGAGTCTATGATACTGGGCGGAAGGTATTGTCTTCAGCTGAGATAATAAGTTGGGGGAAATATTGAATTCTGATTTGTATACATTTTGATGAGTGGGAAGAAGGCTGTCAAGTCTATTTATAGATGTAAGTACAGAAACCATCAAAATTAGAGGAAATTTACAACTATAGAATGGATGGGACTGCCACCACAGAAGTGCTCAGTGAGAAAGCCACTTTGATGAAATTTAATAAATCCATCAGAAAAAAAAACTGATTGAAAGAAGGTAGAAAATTGAGTATATAGCAAATGAGAAAGTTTAAAGAATAAAGGTGCTATCTGGTATTGTATAAAGTGGTTTACAAACAGAAAAAGCTGTTGTATTTAACAGGACATCATTAGTGATTTTTGATGATAATTTTATGGGTAATAATAGGTAAGAAATGTTTTAATGATGTTAAATAGTGAATTTAGGCTTTCTAAAAAAAAAGTTGGCAATGAAAACAAAGATGATAAAGCATTGGAATGGAAAAGAATAGAAAATTGTAAACCTTCTGTGACTTAAACATATTTGTTAGAAATAACCAGTGAAGATAACTTGTATCTTCAAAATAACCTCCTCATGTTTTTAAATCACCTATTAATAAAATAATGAAATTATACTTACTTTTTAAAGTGTCACAAGTCTAAGGATATTTGCATCTGTAGGAGATGAACAATTTTAATTTTAAATGCGTGTGTTATCAGGAAGTTTGCAATATCTGGTTATAATTTTTATTTCCAGATGAAACTAGAGACAAGATGAATATTGCAACAGCAAAAATATCTTACCAAATTCCTTTCTGCAAATGATCACTATGATTTTTTTTTCTCAGATTGGGATGATGCATACACATATGAATGGTTTTCCTTCTGTTCTCCATATGGATGTTATTATTATTGATTTCTTTTGACTTTAGCTAATTAAATATCTCTCTCAAATTGAAGGGAAGCAGAAGTGATATCTAAAATCAAAATCAAAGGGTTTTCTTACCAACAGATAAATTTGAAGTAAGTCCACATATCTCCTATCCATTCCTCTATAAAAACAGTTATTTTGTTTTACATCTATCATTCACTTTATGTAATTGATCATTTCATTTTACTGATATGTTCCCAAAACGTAAATCATGATGTTTTACTACTCTAAACTCTTCAATGACTTTTTGTTACATTTTGAATGAAAATCTCAAATCCTAACTGCAGCCTACAAATTCCTATAGCCTCTCCACCTCTTAAGCATCATCTCCTGCCAACCCAACAATCACCACTTCTGCCACTCCAACACCACATTTCAGACCCAGAATCCTTCTTACTGCCCCTGTAACATGCCAAGTTCTTCCCCATTTCGGGGACTTCAACAGGCTGTATCCACTGCCTGAAACATTTCTTCTATCAACTTACTATTCAACTGAGTTATAGCCCTTGAGAGTCAGCTAAATGCTACTTCTTCAAAGAAGCCTCTCAATCTAATGTAGTTCCCCTCTAATTCTCTCTCATAAAACCCTAATTTCTCTTAGCACATTTTTATACTGTCCAAATGTGTGTTTATTTCTTGGTTATCTGATGTATATTTCTTCCACCTTTGTACAATAGAGAATAAAGCAATTATATCATTATATTCTCAGTGCATATCACAGGGCTGAATACATAGAAGACAATAAAACATATTTGTAAAATAAGTGGATCCTTACAGCAAGGGTCTTAAGTAGAATCAGTATTACCCTAAAATATTAAATGCAGCTTTATATCTGTATCTACATTTATGTTTACACACACATATCTCTCATATCTCTCTATCTATGTATCTATCATCCATCTATCATCTCTCTCGGTATGTGTGTGTGTTTGTGTGTGTGTGTTTGTCTGTGTGTATGTGTGTAAGTATCACAAGAACTGTATACAAAGGAAACAAAGCAAAGCAATGCACCTTTGCTAAAGTTGTAGTGCTTACTCCTCTGTCAGGAGAGGTAGCTTATGGTAACAAATAGGGTGCTGTTCCAAGGGTGGTGTGAGTTGGGAAGGTTAGTAAAAATCTGGACTTACTACAACATTTCTATTCTACCAGAGAGAAAAATGTTTTTTCAAAAGGAAATCACTAAGGAATCCAGTAAGGAAGAGGGTAGTAGAAAAGGTTAAAGCACCAGTGGATGAAGATAAGAAATGTTTTGTGATTGGGGTTAAACACATGCTGATTGTATTCTGTGGAATACTGTTGTGGAAGTATAGGGCACTTACCTGCTCATGGTCACAATGGTCCATCAAAGAATTATGAAGCTTGACAAACAAATATGTTAACACAATGGGATATTGCACAGTTTGGAAACACTTCACTGAATAACCAAAGTGGACCAGGTATGGCAGCTCATGACTGTAATCTCAGCACTTTGAGAGACTAAGTCAGGAGGATTACTTCAGCTCAGGAAATTGAGATCAGTCTGGGCAACATAGTGAGACCCTGTTTCTACAAAATATTTTTTAAAAATTTAGATGGGTATTGCAGCACGCACCTGTAGTCCCAGCTACTTGGGAGGCTGAGGCAGGGGGATTGCTTGAACCAAGGAGTTCAAAGCTGCAGTGAGCCATGATCATGCCACTGCACTCCAGCCTGGGTGACAAAGCTAGATCCTGTCTCAGAAAAAATAGATAAAGTATCATTTTAACTTTTTAAAAAGAAATACAGAATACTAATACAAATTCAAGGTGATGTGTTCAAACTGACCTGAACTAAATAATTCAAACAAAAAAAGAAATTTCTAGTTTTATACCTGCCTTAGTTATATGTGGTTAGTCTCAATCGCTTTATGCCTTAGTTTTCTCACCTACCAAAAGTAAAATAATTTTAAAATTCCAATTGTATCATAAACACAAAGCATTGTTAGAAATGTTGAGATACTGATATTGTTCGTATTTATAGCCTTCCTTAGGAAGAGAAGTGAAGAAGAATGGTTCTCAAAGTGACATAATAACTGAAACAATGCAGAACAGTGTTTGTAAAACCACTAAGGAGCTATATGTGAAAAAATTTTTTGAAAACAGAGAGAAGTAGTACCCTTACAGAACTAGAAAACCAATTCTCACAGACCAAAAAAAAAAAAAAAATGATAAGAGAGGGAAAACAGAAGGCAAATGGTAAAATGACTTAAAATTATATTAACAAGAATTATTATAAACTTACTATGTACTAGGCAGTGTCTTGCTGGCTAGGACAAGCACCCTTGCTCTTGAGGAGCTTACATTTCTCTGTAGAGATAGGCATAAGAAAATTAAATTAAAAGTTGATGCCTGCAAAGACAGTATATCATGTGTGTATAATATATACATATATTAAGTGGAATGAGATTCTGCCTCTATAGAGGTGTTACAAGAGAGTTTGGGGAAAAAGGGTCATCTTGATTTTGCCTTTGACAACAGGAATTTTTGAGAAAACTAATGGTGCAGAGCCATGGGCAACTGCATAAAAAAATGATGTGATGTGTGAAGGAAAACAGGAGAATTTGTGCCTCCAGGGTGCTGTTTCTTAGATTCAAAACTTACGCAACTATCAATAGTCTACTGCTTCATATAGAAACCTCAAAACTTATTTGCACTCAAAACACACAACTGATGCTTATTTGTTGTTAAGTTTGAGCAGTTTGAGATTATCTTTCTGTGCATTATGTGTACATCACATAGTTTAGTAGAAATAGGCTATTTCAAATATACCTATTTGAAAGACTCATTATGTAGACAGAGTTGGATATCTGTTGTTTCCCCAGAAGATCATAAATAAGGAAGTGAAAAGCACAGGTAGATTTTAAGTTTATATTATACCATCAATGCAGTACTACAATGATATTTGTAAGATTTATCTTCTGAGGATACCTTTAAGAAAAGGAGAGATAAGTTTTCTCTCTGGGCGTAAGTCCTAGCTGGAGGTTAGATTAAAAAAAAAAAAGATTGTCTATAAATGGAGAAACTGTTAGAAACAAATATGGCATTATGTACACCTAATATATAATTATAATAACGATTGTGACTACAATTAGTTGTCCTTAAGTCAGTTTTTAATATCATGTACTTTATCAAGGTAGTCAGAACTAAGAATCTGCTGGTTTAAATGCAGGCTAAATTCCTAATTAGCTAGAAAAGCTTTTCTTCACCAGAGCTCTAATTCTTGTACTATAATTAGATTTAAATGTGTAGTATTGATTTGGTAGTAATTAAATCTGTGTAAATGTTACGCTGCTTATATTTGGAAACAGATTGAGACAAAAGAGTTGAAAGCTAATTACTTTCTAGAAAGGATTCTAAATAAATTAAGATGAAGTCGATTATGGTACAAAACAAGAGTGGATGTAAAAACTTATTAATTTTTAGAAAAGAAAAATTCTTAAATCAGAGAAGACAAAAAATCATGTTTCTAATTATTTGACTTTAAAAAATATTGCATACATAAGTGAGATTATACAGTATTTTTATTTCTGTGTTAGCTTATTCCACATAGCATAATTTCCTCTATGTACATCCATGTTGCTGCAAAAGGCAGGGGAGCTCCTTCTTTTTAAAGGCTGAATTACATTTCATTATATATATATCACACTTCCTTTATCTACTCATCCATAGATGGACACTTTTGTTGTTGTTATACCTTGGCTATTATAACTAACACTTCAATGAACATCTAAGTGAAGATATTTCTACATGGTGCTGATTTCTCCATGGTGCTGATTTCATTTCCTTTGCATATATACCAGAAGAGGGATTGGTGTAGTATATGGTAGTTTTATTTTTATTTTTTTGAGGAAGTCCTGTATTATTTTCCATATGACTATTATCAATTGACGTTTTCACCAACAATGTACAAAAGTTCCCATTCAATTACCTCCCATCAGGTCCCTCCCATGACATGTGGGGATTATGGGAGCTATAATACAAGTTGAGTTTTGGGTGGGTGCACAGACAAGCCATATCATTCTCTGGCCCTTCCAAATCTCATGTCCTCGCATTTCAAAATGCCTTTCAATCATGCCTTCCCCAACAGTCCCCAAAGTCTTAACTCATTTCAGCATTTACTCAAAAGTCCACAGTCCAAAGTTTCATCTGTGACAAGGCAAGTCCCTTCTGTCTATGAGCCTGTAAAATCAAAAGCAAGTTAGTTACTTCCTAGATATAATGGGAGTACAGGCATTGGGTAAATACACTCATTCCAAATGGGAGAAATTGGGCAAAACAAAGGGGCTACATGCCCTTGTGCAAATTCAAAATCCAGTGGGGCAGTCAAATCTTAAAGTTTCAAAATGATCTTTTATTCCATGTCTCACTCCCAGGTCACACGGATGCAAGAGGTGGGTTCCCATGGTCTTGGACAGCTCTACCCCTGTGGCTTTGCAGGGTACAGTTTTCCTCCCGTCTGCTTTCAGGGGCTGGCATTACTCAATGCCTGCAGCTTTTCCAGGTGCATGGTGCAAGCTGTCAGTGGCTCTTCCATTCTGGGGTCTGGAAGACGGTGGCCCTCTTATAGCCCCTCTAGGCAGTGCCCCAGTGGGGACTCTGTGTGGGGGGTTCCCGCCCCACGTTTCCTTTCCACACTACCCTAGCAGAGGTTCTCCATGAAGGATCTGCTGCTGCAGCACACCTCTGCCCGTACATCCAAGCATTTCCATATTCCTCTGAAATCTAGGCAGAGGTTCCGAAACCTCAATTCTTGACTTCTGTACACCCGCAGGCTCAACACCACATGTAAGCTGCCAAAGCTTGGGGCTTACACCTTGTATTAGTCAGGGTTCTCTAGAGGGACAGGACTAATAGGACAGATGTATATATGAAAGCAAGTTTATTAAGGAGTACTGACTCTCATGATCACAAGGTCAAATCCCACAATAGGCTGTCTGCAAGCTGAGGAACAAGGAAGCCAGTCCGAGTCCCAAACCTCAAAAGTAGGAAAGCTGACAGTACAGTCTTCAGTCTGTGGCCAAAGGCCTGAGAGCCCCTTGCAAACCACTGGTTAAGTCCAAGAGTCCAAAAGCTGAAGAACTTGGAGTCGAATATTCAACAGCAGGAAGCATCCAGCACAGGAGAAAGATGAAGTGTGGAAGACTGAGCCAGTCTCGTCTTTCCAGGTTCCTCTGCCTCCTTTTATCCTAGTCATGCTGGTAGCTGATTAGATGGTGCCCACTCGCACTGAGGGTGGGTCTGCCTCTCCCAGTCCACTGACTCAAATGTTAATCTCCTTTGGCAACACCCACACAGACACACCCAGGAATAATATCTTGCATCCTTCAATCCAATTAAGTTGATGATCAATATTAACCAACACAAATTTACCCCTTGTCAATCTGAAGTCATACGCATCTACTGAAATCATACATAATCTTCAAATAAAGACAATAATAAGGTCATAATTACACCTAACATAATACAGCTATCCTTTGTACAACTGGAAGTACACCAATCCCCAACCCAAATGCTATAACATAAAGTTAACAACACTTAAATGCTGATATGAAGTCAATAAATCTTACCAATCCCCAACCCAAATGCTATAACATAAAGTTAACAACAGTTAAATGCTGATATGAAGTCAATAAATCTTATGTCACATGATAAAGGAAAAAGGAAATAAAATGAAGATATTTTCTTAGCACAAGTGTATACATGCATAAACATGCTCTTAACAAAATAAGGAGGAAATACTCCTAACAATTATAGTCCTCCTTTCTGCAACTGGTCACATGGTTGTAGCTTGGATTGATGACAACCTTCTTCTACTATTCTGTATTTCCTTTGCCTTCAGCAAGCACCTCAGCAGATCCTGGTGGAATGACCCAATCCTTCATTTCTAAAGGGTCTGGGCCATTTGCAGGTCTGCCTTCATTGAGTTGTTGTAGTTTCCCATTGACCTTAAGCACAGGGCATGGTGATAGTAAGAGATGCCCTAAAGGATCTCCTGTATTCCACACATACTCTTCCTTACCTACATTGTGGTGGAGTAGACTGATTTTATCTTGATAGTCTGAGTCAATCACTCCAGCCAACACTGTAACTCCCTTATTAGCCTGTTGACTTAAAGGTAGGAGGAGAACAAGGTGGCCAGATGGCAATCTTAACTTGCAGTTCAATAGAATCATTTTTGTGTCTCCTGGAGGCAACATTCCTCCTTCTGGAACTAAGACCTCTAGGCCAGGAGAATGTAATGTTGTGGGAACAGGAAGGAAAACTTTTGCTAGTGGATCACTAGGGGTGATGGTGAGTGGTCCACTTCCACCCCTTGATTCCTGGACCCGTGAATCCTGGCTATGGGAGAAACAGTACCATATGTAGGACCCTGATTCAGAACATTCATAGCTTTCTGAAGAACTTTCCTTCAGCCCTGCAAAGTATTGTCACCTAGGTGGCATTGTAATTGTGACTTCAAATGGACATTCTACCATTCTATCAATCCAGCTGCTTCAGGATGATGGGGAAAATGGTAAGACCAGTGAATCCCATGAGTGTGAGTCCACTGCTGTACTTCTTTAGCCATAAAGTGGGTACCTTGGTCAGAGGCAATGCTATGTGGAATAACATGATGGTGGATAAGGCATTCCCTGAGTCCATGGATGGTAGTCGTGGCAGAAGCATTGTGTGCAGGAGAGGCAAACCCATAGCAAGAGTAAGTGTCTATTCCAGTGAGGACAAACCGCTGCCCTTTCCATAATGGAAGAGGTCTAATATAGTCAACCTGCCACCAAGTAGCTATCGGATCACCCCAGGGAATTGTGCCATATCAAGGATTCAGTGATGGTCTCTGCTACCCAGTGGTGGCCCAGTTTGTTGGTGGTCAGCCTTGGTGAGTGGAAGTCCATGTTGCTGAGCCCAGGCATAACTTCCATCCCTGCTACTATGGCCACTTTTTTCATGGGCCCATTGGACGATGACAGGGCTGGCTGGGGAAAGAGGCTGAGTGGTGTCCACAGAATGAGTCATCCTATACACTTCATTATTAAAATCCCCCTCTGCTGAGGTCACACTTTGGTGAGCACTCACATGAAATACAAATATCTTCACCATTTTTGACCACTTAGAGAGGTCCATCCACATACCTCTTCCCCAAATTTTTTGTCACCAATTTTCCAATCATGCTTCTTCCAAGTCCAGGATCACCTATCCAAACCATTGGCTACAGCCCATGAATTGGTATATAATCACATATCTGGCCAGTTCTTCTTCCAAGCAAAGTGCACAATCAGGTACAGAGCTTGAAGGTCTGCCCACTGGGAGATTTCCCTTTGCCACTGTCCATTAGGGATGTCCTAGAAAGGGGCTGTAGTGCAGCAGCAGTCCACTTTTGAGTGGTGCCTACTTATCATGCAGAGCCATCTGTGAGCTAGGCCCTAGTTTTCTCTTCCTCTGTCAATGGATCATAGGGAACTCCCCATAAGGCCATCAGTTCAGGCTGGGGAGAGAAGGCACAGTGGCAGGAGTGGGGACAGTGGGCATTTAAGCCACTTCCTCTTGTTACTTACTTTTACCCTCAGGACCTATTTGAGCCCAGTCATGTGTATACCACTTCCATTTGGTTATGGAATGCTGTTGTGCCCACTTTAAGACTAGATGGGGCAGGAAGTACCCAGTTTATGACAGGCAGTTCAGGTCGCATGGTGACTTGATGACCCATAGTTAAATATTCAGTTTCTACCAAAGCTTAGAAATAGGCCAAGAGCTGTCTCTCAAAAGGAGAGTAGTTATCTGCAGAAGATGGCAGGACCTCACTCCAAAATCCTAGAGATCTCCACTGTGATTCACCTATGGGAGCCTGCCAAAGGCTCCAAGCAGCATCCCTATCACCACTGACACCTCAGTGTCAGCACCTTTTGATCTGCTGGGTCATGTGGCCCAAGGAGCAGAGCAGCTTGCACAGCAGCCTGGACCTATTGCAGAGCCTTCTCCTGCTCTGGGCTCCACTCAAAACTGGTGGCCTTTCAGGTCACTTGATAAATGGGCTGGATTAACACACCCGGATGAGGAATGTGTTGCCTCCAAAATACAAACAGGGGCACTAGGTGTCGTTCCTCTTTCTTGGTTGTAGGAGGGGCCAAATGCAGCAACTTATCCTTCACCTTAGAAGGAATATCTCAAAAGGCCCCACACGACTGGGACCCTAGAGACTTTACTGAGGTAGAGGGTCCCTGAATTTTAGTTGGATTTATTTCCCACCCCATGGCACACAAATGTCTTACCAATAAGTCCAATGTGTTTGTTACTTCCTGCTCACTGGATCCAATCAGCATAGTGTCATCAATGTAATGGACCAGTGTGATATTTTGTGGAGGGGAAAAGCAATCAAGATCTCTGCAAACAAGATTATGGCACAAAGCCAGAGAGTTGATATACCCCTGAGGTAGGACAGTGAAGGTATATTGCTGGCCTTGCCAGCTGAAGGCAAATTGCTGCCTGCCAGTGGGCCTTATGGATAGGAATGGAGAAAAAGGTATTTGCCAATCAATAGCTGCATACCAGGTACCAGAAGATGTGTTAATTTGATCAAGAAATGAAACTGCATCTGGTACAGCAGCTGCAATTGGAGTCACCACTTGGTTAAGCTTACAGTAATCTACTGTCATTCTCCAAGATCCATCTGTTTTCTGCACAGGCCAATTGGGAGAGTTGAAGAGGAATGTGGTGGGAATCACCACCCCTGCATCTTTCAAGTCCTTGATGGTGCCACTGATCTCTGCAATCACTCCAGGGATGCGATATTATTTTTTGATTTACTATTTTTCTAGTTAAAGGCAGCTCTAATGGCTCGATTTGGCCTCTCCCACAGTAATAGCCCTCATCCTACCAGTCAGGGAGCCAATGTGAGGATTCTGCCAGCTGGTAAGGCCATCAAATTCTACAATTACGTTTCATTACGTATAGGAATAATATGCCATTTGTTCTATGTATTGAGAGAAACCTTTAGCTCGGTAGTGCTTCTCAATGTTTTTAATCAATGTATCCCAATAACAGAGAACACCCTGAAATTTGAGAGTACAGCTCAAAATAAGTTCATTTCATGAGCAACCAAAAATTCATGTAATTTTGAATTAACTGCAAAAATATTTTGCAGCATTAAATTAGTATTTTAACTTACTTATTTTTCCAAAATGTTTTAATAAAATTAATTAGACTGAAAAGCCTTGACATTTTAACTTATTTTTGGACATTTAAATTTATTTTTAGAACTCCAGCACATAGCCATTTGACCTATTTTGAGAAGCTTGAGCATACAGCCAAAGTTCAGTATTTGTCTCTAAGTTTAGCCTTCTGTAACTGTGTAACATAGGGTAATTTATTCAATCTGTATGAACCTCACATTTCTCAGTTGACAACAGAGATATATATTCTTACTTGGCAGCATAATTGTAAATGTTGAAGTTAAATGAGAGGTTGCAATGAGTTCAAGTGTAGATTTTAAAAAGGTGAAATCATGACTCTTATGTAAAAATAAAATGAACCCTTGTCAAAAAGTTTATTCAGCTCCTTAATTATAAGAAAGATGTTATGAATGGTCCAAAGAGCTTTTGCGAAGTAGGTATAAGTTGACAAGTTAAGAAAGAAATGTTAGGAGTTTTGGGGTGGGTGCAAAACTGATTAATGTCCAATAGAACCTTAAACTCTTACCTCTGGAATGATCAGTTTCACCAGACAGAAATAATCTGCAATTTGAACAGGTAAGAATATGCAAGTTAACTCCTGCCTTGACAGATTAATAAATTGTCTCATCAATAGAAAGTCAAACTCAGCACTACACTGAAAAAAGCCTAGTAATCTCTTCTGCCCATTTCTAATTTTTAGATGAGTCTAAGAGTGAATGGGGATTGGAGAAATAACTGCATTTATAAAATTAATGTAGAATTCATTTTTAAATGGCTAGGGAAAATTTTAAAAATTATAATATTTTAAACTTTAAATGTGTATTATTTTTTAGGTAATACATGTAAATTTTATATTTATTTTTCACCACAACTCTGAGTGGTATCTTAAGGATTTTCACCATTGTTCAGACAGTGAAACTGAGGCTGGGAATATTATTTATATTTACATTCCAAAAATATTCTACCCCATCTCTTCAGCTTTTAACTGTATTTAGATATAATCCATCATAAAAGTAAAATAATAATTTTACTGTGGCTCTACTTCTAGCTACTGTTTTGGCTCATGCTGGTATCATATACAATAATGTTGGCTTTGTAGCCAGAGTACATGAAGATATCAATTCATACAATCTGGATCCTGAGAATATAAGATATGAAAGACTCCTTGTGAGGATAAAGAAAGGGAGAGGGTGAGGAAGAGAAGATGAGAGAGAGAACTTACTGGTAGAAGAATTCAGAATTGCTGAGTTTTTGGGGCCCAATTAAAGCTGTTAAATGTTAATTTATACTTTTAGCCACCTGCATTTTGATAGATGTATTTTGTGATGTTTCTGTTTTGTTGTTGTTTCGTTTTAAGCAGCTCTCAGTAGGCTCAGGAGATATCATGACCAAGACAAGCAGTTGGGTTTTTCTTTTGTAACAGCACAGGAGAAGAAAACTTGTAAGGATACAGGTGCATTTGCGGGCATAAGCGTGACTAGTTGGATGGCTTCTATTTTCTTTGTGAAAGAATAACTGGTAGCTACTAAGTGAGGAGGAGCTGGTAGAGCTGGAGATATAAGACAAAGTTAAATTCTTTCAAGTCTGAATCCAATAACCTCCTCCCTTCTCAGCATCTCATTCTTCCTGTGAGAATATTAAACTGAAGGCATAAAACCAAGGGAAGAATTCAGAGGAAACTTTTCTTTTGTAAGGAGTTCAAAGAAAGAGAAGCCAAGAAGGAAATGAAAGGCTTAGTCCAAAAGATAGAAGCAGGACCAGGAAAATCAAAGGAGTGGAATTTTGAGATGTAGAAAGGCCAAAAGCAACAAAGCTGCATGATGCAGGGTTAACATAGGAGGAGAAAAACTTTTCTCAGTAATGAGGATGTTCTTAGCAACAGCAGTTTTTAACAGCAATATGAAAGGAATTTTTTTTTAAATTTGAGGAGAAAGTAATTCAAATAAAATATAGAGTATATTTTTAAAAATTGTTGATATATAATTGATATACAAAAACTGTACATATGTAGTGCATTTGGTTGGTGCAAAAGTATTTGCAGTTTTTGCCATTACTTTTAATTAAAAGTTAGTAACATTATTTTTAATGGCAAAAACCACAATTACTTTTGCACCAACCTATCACACAACTTGATGAGTTTAGAGATTAATATAGAGTGCTTTTAAACTCTACTCTCAAAAATGTTGAAAAATACATTTATAATAGAAAGGGAAAGTTTGTTTTCTTAATATTTAAAGAGATTTTTTGTGTAGTAATAAGAAACGCATGAATATTTCATTAAAGATGGTCAGAGAAGTTGAACCAGAAATAAAAATGACCAATAATTAACTCACAACAGTAATAACATAATGAAATGGATGCCATTATTTGCTATAAAACTGTTAAGTTATAAAAGAATAAACAGTTTTATATGCTACCTGTCAGTTCTAATTTTACATTCTTCTAGGGAGATGTAAAAGGCAATTTTCAATGTATAGGAAAGCTTGTAATAAAGTTGGTTAATTTCAATTTTTATACTTTATGTTAAGAACTTTATAAAATATAAACTATTCAAAGAATATATTTATATACCACAAAAATGTTTGTAATTACCCAATCAAGCATAACAATGAACAATTAAAAATGACCTAAATGTCTAAAAATAGGAGATTGGGAAATGCTCATATAAGGGAATATTAAATATCCATTACAATTATACCTTCAAAAGGAAATTTACTATAATTTAAGAAATCATGATTTGTTATTAAGGTAAAAAAAAGCCTTAAAACAATAGGTACTGTATCATTCCACTTACAAAAATTAACATATACATACCATCTGGGAACAAATATTACTTGGAGGTATTTCAAACAAAAAGTTATGCTTTCTGTTTGCTTTGTTCATTTCATTCCACATTTTAAACTTTGATCTATGGTAGTTTTATAATTGCAAAACAAAATTCTTGAATTAAAAAATTTTGCAGTGAAGGAAAAAATAAAGTTAGAATGGTGAATGAAATGAAGATTTAGAATTGAGCCTAATTTCTTGGTAAGGTAGTGTTCACCTGGGTATTTTTCTTTCCACATGGGAGGTAACCAATGGAGACTGAGAGTTGAAAAGCCAAGAATATATGTATTTCAAGTGCTTAAAGACAACCAGAATCTTATCTTTTTCACCGATCACAGATCTTTTCTATATACCAAAAATACACTAATTTCTTTATTATTTCTCTGTGGAATGCCTTTTGCCATTTCTGTTTCTTAGCTCAATGTTTTCTCCAATTCTTTTCAAAAATAAAATTAAAGTCCTACTGAGTTCATGGTCAAATTAAGGTCAGACAAGGCAAAACAAACAAAATGTCTCCCTAATCGTTCTGAAAGATTCTCTCAGGACTAAAACCTACTCTTATGTTTAATGCATTTTATCATCATCAGCTCTTAAATAATACTAAATGATCTCACTGATAAGATTCAAATTTTGGTGCTAGAATAATGAAGTATAAACAAAAGTGCAGAAATAACTTAGATGTAAAATATGATTTTATTGTTTCATATTTAATTATTTCATGGCTTCAGTTATGCTATGGGTCATATTGTATAACTGAGTGCCCACTGTGGGTTACACTTTATGTTATGCAAGTGTTTACTTAGCTCTGTGAACTTTTTAACTTCTCCTGATTTTAATGTGTTCCTTTGATAAAAATGGAGCTGGGCTAAAGCAACTTAATGTGCAGCAGAATCACCAGGTGAAGCTACTGTCGTTGCTGTTCTAGGGACCACACTTTGAGAATCACTGAGTTAGCTGACATTTTAGATTTCTTCTAGCTTCGAAACTCAATAAATCTATATGCTCAAGGCAGTGCACTGATACAGTATAAGGGCACATTGGAATGTTTTAGCATCATTTACATAGTTAGACCAATCAGAAGACTGGTCCTAGCCCATGTAATGTTGTTATAACAGAATATCTGAGTCTGGGTAATTTATAAAGAAAAGAGGTTTATTTAGCTCATGGTTCTGAAGGCTTGGAAGTACAAGAAGCACAGAGCTGGCATCTGCTCAGCTTCTGGTGTGGGCTTTTTGTGTTGTGTCATAACACGACGAAGAAAGTCAAAAGGGGCATGGACATGTATGAAGAGCCGAAACCTAAGGGGCAGCCTGGCTTTATAACAACACACTCTCGAAGGAACATCTCTGCAAAAACTAATCCAGTCTTGTAAGGGTGATAACTCACTCCCTACTGGAGCACCAAGCCATTCATGAGGGATCCGCCTCTATAACCAAAACACCTCCCGCCAGCCCCACCCCCAACAGCACCACAGTGGGGATCAAACTTTAACATGAATTTTTTTGGGAACAAATAAACCAGAGCACTGCTAAAATCCTCTTTATTCCATATGTGTAGCATTTCTATGATATTCTTTCTTACAGCAAGATAAGGAAATCATTTCACACAGAAATGGAGAAAATTATTTTAATAACAGTTTACTTTAGACAATTTACTAGATGCCTTAGCATTTTGCATATGCTGCAGAAAACAAAATACCTGAGACTGGGTAATTTTTAAAGAACAGAATTTTATTTCTTACCGTTCTGGGGCTGCAAAGTTCGAGATCAAGGCACAGGTGCTGGCAGGTTTGTTGTCTGGTGAGGTCTCTGCTTCCAAGCAGTTGGTCTCTGCTTCCAAGAAGGCCTCTTAACTGCTACTTCTGGAGAGGAATTCTGTGTCCTTATGTGGCAGAAGGCAAAAGGACAAAAAAGGGACAAACTCCCTCCATGAAGTACCTGTATAAGGGCAATTAAGAGAATTAATCCCATTCTCAATAGAGCAGCCCTGCTGGTCTAATCTCATCTTAATTGTCCCAACTATTAAAATACTATCACATTGGCAACACCTGAATTTGGAGGGAATATATTCACAACACAGCCTTCTTTCCCTGCCCCCCCATTTGTGTTCTTCTCATATGCAAAATACATTTACTCCATTTCAATAACTCCCCAAAGTCTTAACTCATTCCACCAACAACTTTACAGACTCAGTCCAAATTTTATCTGAACATCATATGGATGAGATTCAAGGTACAGTTCATCCTGAGGCAAAGTCCACCCCAGCTGTGAGCCTGTGAAATCTAACAACTTATGCGCTTTCAATTTACAATTATGAGACAGGTAAAGGACAGATATTTTCCTTCTGAAAAGGAGAAATAGGAAAGAAGAAAGGAAAGTTGTGGCAGGTCCTATGTAAGTCCAAGACCCAACAGAGCAAACAACATTAAATCTTAAGCCTTGAGCTCATCTTCTTTCACTCTTATGTCTCACCTTCTGGACACACTGGGATGGAGGTGGGGCCCCCAGGGCCTCAGATAGCTCTGCCCCCATCTGTGCTTCAGTTCTCGTGCATTGAAGTTGCATGCCTACGACTCTTCCAGGCTAGCACTGTACACTGGTCACTCTACAGTTTTGAGGTCTCATGGGTGTCTCTGCCTGCACTGCCTAGTAAACATTTTCTTTGTGGGGACTCTCTGTGGTGGCCCAGACCCCACAGGGCCCTGAGTATTGCCCTATTAGGGGCTGTGTTTGAAACTCTTGGCCCTTTGGTGGTTCTCTGCCTGGGCTCTGAAGCTGTCTGGGACATTTTTTTGAAATCTAGCTGAAGGTAGCCATGCCTCTACAGTTTGTGCATTCATTGAGTCAAAAGAGTTAGCACCATGATTATGCTGCCAAGGTTAATGATTTATGTCCCCCAGAGGAGTGGTTCAAGCCACACTGGGTGTCACCTGGGCCGCATCTGGGATGCTGAGGAGCTCTGTGCCTGAATGTGGGAAGCAGAGATCTGAGATGGCTCTGGGCAGTGAGCCTGGAGTTCCTACTGGCACCCCAGTCCCCACCTTCACAAGCATTCTGCCATCAAGGCCCTACCATTATGGATCTGCAATGAACGTGGCTGCCCCGAAGATCTTCAAAATGCCTTTGAAGTCATTCTTCTATGGTTTGATAAATAGCACCTGGCTTCTTTCTAATCATATGAATCCCTTTAGCAAATGGTCACTTGCCCTTGGTCACACCCTTGGTGTTCTCTCCTATACATGTTATACATTTTTTAGTCTTTACATAGCCAGGCTGGGAATTGTACAAATCTTTATGCTCTGGTTCCCTTTTAACACTAAAATTTTGTCTTTAAATCATATCTCTCTTCCTGCATTTCACTCTAAGCAATTAAAGGAAACCATGCAGTACCCTGAATTCTTTGCTGCTTAGAAGTTCCTTCCTCCAAATAGCCTAGTATATCATTTTTAAATTCTTGCTTTTCACAAAGTCCTAGGACACAGACATAATTCAGCAAAGTTCTTTGCTACTTTATAACAAGGATAACCTCTCCTCCAATTTTCCAGACCTTCTTTCTCATTCCATCTGAGACCTCATCAGAATGGTCTATAATGTTCATATTTCTACAAACATTCTGTTCACAGCCACTTAAGTAATCTCTAAAAGAATGAAGCTTTTATAATAGCTCTTATCTTCTTCTGTGCTCTCAAAAGAATAGCCTTTAATGTTCCATTCATGACAATATAGGCTTTTTCTAGAATTCACTTCAAAACTATTCCAGCCTCTACCCATTACACAGTTCCAAAGCTGCTTCCGCACTTTTAGTTATTTGTTATTGTAATGTCTCAATCCTGGTACCAAATTCTGTCTTTTTGCTTCTATTTTAAAATACCTGAGACAGGGCAATTTATAAAGAAGAGAAATTTGCTTATCACAATACTGGAGGCACAAAAGTCTGAGATCAAGGCACTAGAATCCGGTGTCTGGTGAGGGCCTTCTTGCTGTGTCTTCACATGATTACCAGCTGAAGGACAAGCAAGGACTAACTCCCTCCATCAAGTCCTATTATAAGGTCATCTAATCCCATACACAAGGGAGGAGCTCTCATGGCCTAATCACTTCTTAAAGGTCCCACCTCTTATTATTATCACATTGGCAGCACCTGAATTTTAGAGGGAACACATGTACACCATAGCACTAGAAAAGTATGTACCTAAACAAATGGTAGAGTTTTAGATGACTTATTTAAATTTCTTTTCTGGCAGTGCTTGCTACAATGTTACCACCTAGTAGAGAGTCCAAAGGCTTTTTTGTTGGATTGAGTAGATTTGGCATTTCTTAAATGAATTATAGATTTTTTGTGGATATGATTTTTATCACTTTAATATTGGGAAGGCCAGTGTTGGTTCTGCTTTTTCTCTCCAAATGACAAATTATCTATCTATCTATCTGTCTATCTATCTGTCTATCTATCTATCTATCTATCTATCTATCTATCTATCATCTACCAATCTATTAAGATAGTTTTAGATTAGGATACAGATTTGTCATTTGTCTGTTAAATTACTTAAACATTTTCACAAAAATGTATTTTTTATTCTCTTTTTCTTTCTTATTTTATTTAATATATTTATTTGCATGTTTATAATTACTGAAAAGACACTACAAATAATAGAATAAACATCTGGGGTATGGGGAAAGAATAAAATGAAAAAAATTGGAAATGTTTTACTTATTTGTGTCACATCAAATAAAAATCAAAGGCAACCAAGAGCCAAAATAGTCAAAAATATACAAAAAAAAGCAGGCAGAAAATACATATAGGACCTCTACACCAGAGAATAGACAAAGGTAAACATAAGGTGACAGGCCTTTTAGGCAGTTAAATATTTGTTCCTGGATTCAGAATTGGTTTTCTTTGTTTTTACAGGGACTGAAAGGTAATTTTAATATACCTTTACTATAAAACAAAACACATTTTACTAGGTGGTTAGGAAAGACAAAGTGCCAACAACAATGCATTGCTGGGAACCATTTTAGAACTGTTCAGTAAATAATACCCTTAGCTCCCCAGCATATTCTAAGCCAAGTGGGATTTGAAATACCACACCTACAGAGTATATTTATCATCTAGCTTTCCCATTGAAATGCCAATGCATAATGGAGTATTGTAATACAACTTGGCAGGAAAACAGAAAGTGCAGCTTTTTCTTTACATGATTTTCAAAAATCTTGTGCGATTGAACTGCATGACTGCCATTAGAAGAAACAAAAGTCATGCAGCTTTAGCACATCACCATAGTAAGAAAATGAAGGAGCCAGTGTTATCATTCAACTAACCATTTATTAGTTGTGCAGACCTTCAATTTGTGCAGACCTTCAATTTGTGCAGACCTTCAATTATACAGCACAGTAGAATACCCAGTATAAAAAAATAAAAGTCAAGTGGCATTCGCCTTTTCACATGCCAGTCTTAATCTAAAAAACAGAGATTTGGAAGAAAATTTTCCAAGCATTTTCCATAGTGCAATTGCCCCAGATTTTCAGATGATATTACATTTTGATAAAAGTATTTGTTAGCAGAAATGACTCTATTTTATATTTTAAGAAAATTAACAACTGACATTTCCTTCAGTCATTCTCCTCTTTGATTTTTAAATTAATGTTCTTCTTATTCTGTTATTAACTGCAATACAGAAGAGAAGGTTAAAGTTACCTAGATCGACTATTGTTTGCTCCAGAATGTTTCTTTCCAAACTCAAATATAAACAGTCTTCATACATAAAAGCTACCAGTTACATCTATTGAGATAATCATGTGGTTTTTGTCTTTGGTTCTGTTTATATGCTGGATTACATTTATCGATTTGCATATATTGAAACAGCCTTGCATCCCAGGGATGAAGCCCACTTGATCATGGTGGATAAGCTTTTTGATGTGCTGCTGGATTCGGTTTGCCAGTATTTTATTGAGGACTTTTGCATCAATGTTCATCAAGGATATTGGTCTAAAATTATCTTTTTTGGTTGTGTCTCTGCCAGGCTTTGGTATTAGGATGATGCTGGCCTCATAAAATGAGTTAGGGAGGATTCCCTCTTTTTCTATTGATTGGAATGGTTTCAGAAGGAATGGTACCAGTTCCTCCGGTAGAATTGCAGAAAAGGCCTTTGACAAAATTCAACAACCCTTTATGCTAAAAACTCTCAATAAATTAGGTATTGATGGGATGTATCTCAAAATAATAAGAGCTATCTATGACAAACCCACAGCCAATATCATACTGAATGGGCAAAACCTGGAAGCATTCCCTTTGAAAACTGGCACAAGACAGGGATGCCCTCTCTCACCACTCCTATTCAACATAGTGTTGGAAGTTCTGGCCAGGGCAATTAGGCAGGAGAAGGAAATAAAGGGTATTCGATTAGGAAAAGAGGAAGTCAAATTGTCCCTGTTTGTAGATGACATGATTGTATATCTAGAAAACCCCATTGTCTCAGCCCAAAATCTCCTTAAGCTGAAAAGCAACTTCAGCAAAGTCTCAGGATACAAAATCAATGTACAAAAATCACAAGCATTCTTATACACCAACAACAGACAAACAGAGAGCCAAATCATGAGTGAACTCCCATTCACAATTGCTTCAAAGAGAATAAAATACCTAGGAATCCAACTTACAAGGGACGTGAAGGAACTCTTCACGGAGAACTACAAACCACTGTTCAATGAAATAAAAGAGGATACAAACAAATGGAAGAACATTCCATGCTCATGGGTAGGAAGAATCAATATCGTGAAAATGGCCATACAGCCCAAGGTAATTTATAGATTCAATGCCATCCCCATCAAGCTACCAATGCCTTTCTTCACAGAATTGGAAAAAACTACTTTAAAGTTCATATGGAACCAAAAAAGAGCCCGCATCGCCAAGTCAATCCTAAGCCAAAAGAACAAAGCTGGAGGCATCATGCTACCTGACTTCAAACTATACTACAAGGCTATAGTAACAAAAACAGCATGGTACTGGTACCAAAACAGAGATATAGATCAGTGGAACAGAACAGAGCCCTCAGAAATAACACCACATATCTACAACTATCTGATCTTTGACAAACCTGAGAAAAACAAGCAATGGGGAAAGGATTCCCTATTTAATAAATGGTGCTGGGAAAACTGGCTAGCCATATGTAGAAAGCTGAAACTGGATCCCTTCCTTACACCTTATACAAAAATTAATTCGAGATGTATTAAAGACTTAAACGTTAGACCTAAAACCATAAAAACCCTAGAAGAAAACCTAGGCAATACCATTCAGGACATAGGCATGGGCAAGGACTTCATGTCTAAAACACCAAAAGCAATGGCAACAAAAGACAAAATTGACAAATGGGATCTAATTAAACTAAAGAGCTTCTGCACAGCAAAAGAAACTACCATCAGAGTGAACAGGCAACCTACAAAATGGGAGAAAATTTTTGCAACCTACTCATCTAACAAAGGGCTAATATCCAGAATCTACAATGAACTCAAACAAATTTACAAGAAAAAAAGAAAAAAACAACCCCATCAACAAGTGGGCGAAGGATATGAACAGACACTTCTCAAAAGAAGACATTTATGCAGCCAAAAAACACATGAAAAAATGCTCACCTTCACTGGCCATCAGAGAAATGCAAATCAAAACCACAATGAGATACCATCTCACACCAGTTAGAATGGCAATCATTAAAAAGTCCGGAAACAACAGGTGCTGGAGAGGATGTGGAGAAATAGGAACACTTTTACACTGTTGGTGGGACTGTAAACTAGTTCAACCATTGTGGAAGTCAGTGTGGCAATTCCTCAGGGATCTAGAACTAGAAATACCATTTGACCCAGCCATCCCATTACTGGGTATATACCCAAAGGACTATAAATTGTGCTGCTATAAAGACACATGCACACATATGTTTATTGCGGCACTATTCACAATAGCAAAGACTTGCAACCAACCCAAATGTCGAACAATGATAGACTGGATTAAGAAAATGTGGCACATATACACCATGGAATACTATGCAGCCATAAAAAATGATGAGTTCATGTCCTTTGTAGGTACATGGATGAAATTGGAAATCATCATTCTCAGTAAACTATCACAAGGACAAAAAACCAAACATCACATATTCTCACTCATAGGTGAGAATTGAACAATGAGAACACATGGACACAGGAAGGGGATCATCACACTCTGGGGACTGTTGTGGGGTGGGGGGAGAGGGGAGGGATAGCATTAGGAGATATACCTAATGCTAAATAACGAGTTAATGGGTGCAGCACACCAGCATGGCACACGTATACATATGTAACTAACCTGCACATTGTGCACATGTACCCTAAAACTTAAAGTATAATAATAATAAAATAAAATTAAATTAAAATTTAAAAATCTACCAGTTACAAATTTTCATATTCCTAAACTACTAACTTTATCTTCATGTGCATTGAGTTAAGACATATGTAGTGGGATCAAAAGGTTCCCTATTTTGACAAAGTGTGGTCCATATTCCAGTAGCGTCAATATCATCTGGGAGCTTGTTAGGATAAGGATCTGTATTTTAGTGAGCTCCCAGGTGATCATGTTCACATTAAAGTTTGAGAAGCATTGTTCTATATAACTGATGCACAAATGCAAACTAAGGAAATGTAGTATGGGGGTTAAGAATCAAGTTTAAATGAGTATCCACATTTTAAATTTACAAACAGAATATAAGAAATCTTATTATAACATAATACTTTAAATTTCTATATTTTGAGAATACAGTTGTTAAAAATCTTTATTGGTTTAATTCAGCTATAAACTACTATTTTTTCTAAGAATACAAGTTATATTATATGTATAAATCAAATATTTAGTTTTGATTATTGAAATGTAAACACAGTGGTACCCTAAATATGTTATTGGTCTCTGTTTTTTTCTTTTTTCTACATTTGTTCAATCTTTAACAAGTGTTAATACTAACCTATCTCAATAACAAAAATTCAAGGCATTTTAATTTTGTCCTGGATTCATTTTCAAGTCCTCTAATCTATGAGTTTATCACCATACTCTTCTGCACAGTTTAGAAACCTGAAGGGTCATCTCTGTATCCAAACTACATTGGACGCTTATGCTAAATTAATAATAAGGCACAAATGCTGGTTTCTGCTATAGAGTCACCTGTTTGCATTTAGAAAGCTATAGAAGTGTCACTCTCTGTGACGTATGTACCAACTTAATTAAAAAATAGTTTCCATTATTTTGTTTTTATTGATAGTGAAATGTATAATTTTTATTTTAGTAAGGACATTGTAGTATATCACACACCAAGATATTTTAAATAGAACAATTTATACATTTTAATTCTATTCTGCTTATGAGGTATAACAATAATCTTAATATGAAACATAACAATTCCATTGGAACTTATTAGAATAATTTAGGGGAGTAGTGCTAACCATGTTTAGCCAAATCCTGGAAACTTTCTCTGGTGTAGCATAACATTTTTTTCTGTGATATTACCATTACTACCATAACAAAAAGAGTAAAATCTTAGTTTTTTTTGTAATGAAGGTATAAATGATCATTTTGAAACAAGGTAAGAGAAATATGGAAATGTATCTTCCTGAATATGACCTGCTGTTCTCTTAACCAAATGTCAGCCCCACAACTCCTAACTTCAATTTGTGAAGCAGCTTCTGAAGCAGCCAATCAAGGTTGTGAGACCTGAAAAAAATATTCTGGTGTTACCAGGTTCCTGAATGAGAAATCAGGCACTGGGCTTGTTCCTTTCTGGGCCTACAGAGAGCTTGGTGTTCAGCAGTGAGTTTGGTAGCAATCATCAGAACTGCATGGAGTCTGCAGAGAGTTTGGTGCTCTGACATCCCTCAGTCCCTGAGAGGAAAGAGGGTAGCTCCAGCCTGGATCCATGTTCCTGGGAGGACCTTGTGGTCTCCTGGGCTTAGCGTGGCTGCTGAAAATTTGAATCTGTAACTGAATCTTCTCTATTCCTGAGGCTGATGGATATTTACCTGCCCCCGAAGAGAACTGGGAACTGGAAAGTGTCAAAGAACATGCTTTCAAGAAACTGAGTTTAAAGATTACATTGGCTTTTATTAGTAATTCCTGAATTGGGCAGCATCTCATTTATAAAACAAAAATGTACTCCAATAAACTGAGCAGTGGAAGTGGGCTTTATCAGCAGAAAGAGGCTAAGAATCAGAAATAGGGAACAAAAAGACAACTGTTCCAGAGTTACTTGTTTTTACAGGGTTAAAGTAGAAGGAACATTCTTGTCATGCAGCTTAGGAAGACAGGGCCTTTTATAATTGGTTGCTGTGAATTTCCTGTTTTTGAAAAACTAGCTCAGTTTAAAGTTCAGTTGGACTACATGGTACCTAGCACAAGTAAATCCATTGTTTGGTCTGGTTCACTGGGTCTTAGTGCAGAAGCTCATTCCAATATAATGACCTCCCTCAAAATTTATTTAACAGAGGAAAGGTTTGTTGCTAGTGTACAGAGTAAGCTCAGGCTTACTGTAATTTCAGAAGAAGCCAAACATAAATCCAAATATACATTAGAAATAAGTAAAGAAAAATAATAATTCTACTGGAAGTACTCAGCAACTTGAAGGAGAAACAATAAGCAAAACATCCAGTTCCTGGTGAAATAGACTTGCTGGACAGGGCAGGCTTTAAGCCGATAAATAAGTGAATAAACAATTTTAGTGGATTTGATTATAGCAACCAAAGCTATTGGGAAACAAAATACTCTGTGAATTTTGAATATTGAAATTTTAGAGAGAGCAAATAGGAAAAGAAATGGAATTTCTGAATACAAAAATATGAGATTTGTAAAGTGGATCTGTAAGAAAAAAGAAAACAATAGGAAAACTTGAAAAGTTAAAAATTGGAGAAGAAAATCTCTTGTCTTAAGCAGAATTGATGCTTATCCTGATAAAATTTATAAAGTCTATAATTATAATGATAATGTCATAAACTTCCAGATTAAAGAAAGCTTCTTAAAGGGAAATGAAGAGTTAGTTTTGCATAGGTGTCTTATCAACAACACTGGAAGCAAGAATACTGTGGGAGAGAATTGCTGCCACTCAAAAATTCTATTTCCAGCTGAGATATCATTTAACAGCCAGAATGAAGGAGATATAGATTTACTTTGGGAGGAATTTAGAGACTGCATCACCCATCAAGGAAAATACCAAAATGAGGTTTATAATCAGTAAATCAAAAGACACTTTAATATGGGACTGATGAAGCAGAGAGGAAATACTGGTGAATGATAAATATATAAGCATCGTGATAAATGACTGGAATGGTGTAATATAATGTTACATGAGGATGCTTGATGTAGAGAAGACATAGTGCAAGGAAAATACTAATTGAAATTAAAAGTAGAAACATCTCAGCAAAAGTATAATCTGGTGGGTGGCAGAAATGGAGCATTAAAAGCATTAAAAGGGAATCAAGAGAACAGAGCCTTTGGTGATGCAAAATATAGGATATTTTATATTTATATAATAATACTGATATATTCATTAATTCTAGAAGTGTTTTTTGGGTGTGCACTATGTGCCAGACATTTCAATTATGTTATTGACAAAACATTGAAGATGTTTGTTTTTGGTATATGTGCATTTGATGATGATATATGGAAAAGCAATGGAATTGCAAAGAACAGAAGAAATCCCATATTTCCCTGGGAGATAGGGAAAATGAATAATAGTTTGATCAACTAGCAAAATTAAGAAAACAGAAAAAGAGGGAAAATTAGCAGTATAAATCAGAAAAAATG
This sequence comes from Pan troglodytes, assembly GCF_028858775.2. Classification (NCBI taxonomy): domain Eukaryota; kingdom Metazoa; phylum Chordata; class Mammalia; order Primates; family Hominidae; genus Pan; species Pan troglodytes. Next base: position 159,221,971 of record NC_072401.2, read on the forward strand.
AAATCTTCCTTATAATTTGTTTATTTTTTTAGAGACGAGGTCTGTTTCCAAGACTTGAGTGCAGTAGCTATTCACAGGCACTATACCATCGCACTACAGCCTTGATCTCCTGGGCTTAAGTGTTCCTCCTTCCTTTAGACTGACTATGAAGATGAGGAATTCTTATATTAAAAATACTGGTTATATTCCATTTTCTGTGGTTATGGTTACATGAATGTGCTTACTTTGTGTAATTTACAGAGACGTATAGTTATAATTTGCCACTTTATACTTCTTTAGCAGTTAATTTAAAAACACACAAATAGACATTTTTTAATGGTTGCAGCATTTTGTATCTTACTTTTCAATTTTTTATTGTTAAATATTTAGGTTTGTATACAGGTGTTTGTGTGTCCATATGCATGCCATGGACATCTTTGCCCAGAAATCTTGAGCAAATCTTTATTTCCTAAAGCACAAATTGATTTGAGTCTAGGATGAAAATTTAATTGAATGATCAAATAAAAATAAGAGGTCTGTTTACTATATCAAAGGTCATTTTTCAGAGGTTCTTGAGCTTATTCAGAACATGACAACAAATATATCTCCTTTTAAATAGTGAGAAATGAAACAAGGACAGCAACATCTTGAAGGAGCTGTTAGTTGCTGCAGATCCATGGAAACAATCACCCACACACAAAAACCCGTCAAGCAGGGAACACTTGACAGAAATGACAAAGTAGGTTTTCACCAGAGAAAGCCTGCAGAAATCTACATGAAAACCTGTCTTCCAAAAGGATCATTATGTTAAAAAAAAGTAGATGAAAGTGTGGCATCCTAACATTCTCTCTTTGGGTATCTCTTGAAGATGCAAATCAAATTATTTTATCACAAATGAATACATATCATGTACAAGGGAAGTCATGAGTGCAGGCTGACAGGAATGTTCTTTTAAAGCAACTACAACTATTTCTCCATTTCCAGTTGAATAGAGAACAGAACGTGGTGAAAATCCTAACAATTTCTGTCCGGATAAATGGATTTTTTAAACGCCAGAACCAAAACTATATACTTGCAAAAACCATTCACTAAAATGGTCAATAATTAAGCCTTGTGTTGTATTAACAATTTTCATAATTTCCTCTAGTCCCATTCAAAGCTTTTTGAGGGACTGTCATTTGTTGCTATTTTAAAATAAACCTAAAGGGAAAATGTTTTTGAAGAGCAAAATATTTCTTTAAAACCTTCTCACCAGTTGGGTGATTTCATACTCTAGACTAGGGCACAGAATTGTCAATAAACTTTTTGAGAGTTAATATATGGAAATAGAGAAGGGATCAATTTTAAAGCAGCTACTTCTTTAGTAGTTAGCAGATACAGTTCTCAGCCAGATCTCTCTCCTGAGCTTCAGATATGCACGTCAAATCTCTTATTAGACTTCTTCACAGCCACCTCAAATTAAACTAGGATTGTTAAATCTCCGCACTATTGACATTTTAGGTTGTCATTCTATGTTGTGGGAGGTTGTACTGTGCACTGTAGGGTGTTTCGCCACATCCCTGGCCTCTGCACATTACATGCCAGTAGGACATCTCACAGTTCTTACAACTAAACATGTTTCTAGACATTGCCATGTGTCACCTGAGGGGACAAAAATCAGCCTTGGTTGAAAACACTGAATTAAACAATGTCCCAACTGAACTCACAGTTTTCTCTTTTTCTTTTTATTTTATTTTTTATTTTGTTGAGTTGGTGTCTCACTCTGTCACCCAGGCTGGAGTGCAGTGGCGCAATCTCGGCTCACTGCAACCTCTGCCTCTCAGGTTCTAAGCGATTCTCCTGCCTCAGCCTCCCAAGTAGCTGGGATTACAGGTGTGTGCCACCATGCCTGGCTAATTTTTGTATTTTTAGTAGAGAAGAGGTTTCACCATGTTGGCCAGGCTGGTCTCGAACTCCTGACCTCAGGTGATCCACCCGCCTTGGCATCCCAAAGTGCTGTGATACTGGCACGAGCCACCATGCCTGGCCACAGTTTTCTCTTCTAAAGATGATAATTTTACTGCGTTCTCTATATCCATGCTGTCTTCCACATTAGAAATCTGGGAGTAATCAATTATACCTCATGAAATTTGTTCCACCAAAACTTCTTTTTATGTGTATGTATTTGTTTTGTTTTGTTTTGTTTTGTTTTGAGTCTCCCTCTGTCACCCAGGCTGGAGTGCAGTGACGGGATCTCAGCTCACTGCAAGCTCCACCTCCCGGGTTCATGCTATTCTCCTGCCTCAGCCTCCCGAGTAGCTGGGGCTACAGGCGCTCGCCACCATGCCCGGCTAATTTTTTTTGTGTTTTTAGTAGAGACGGGGTTTCACTGTGTTAGCCAGGATGGTCTTGATCTCCTGACCTCGTGATCCACCCACCTCGGCCTCCCAGTGTGCTGGGATTACAGGCGTAAGCCACCACGCCCAGCCTTGTGTGTATGTATTTTTATGAACACTATAACATCCATAGCAGAAATACTCAGTTAAGACTTATATGAAATAAGAAAACACCTATTTATTTGTTGTCATTGAACAGATCAATCTCTCACTAGACAGATGAAGCAAAAGGGAAATACTGGTGACCAGCAAATATATGTGGATCATCATGAGTGCTCAAAAGGATATAATAAAATGTTCATGAAGATGTTTATGTGGATGGAATATAATTGAAGAAAAAACATAATAATTGAAGTTAAAAGTATAAAGTTATCTCAGCAAAGCATCATCTGGTGGGTAGCAGAAAGAGGAAAGCAAAACCATTCAAAAAGAGAATCAGTAGAAGAGAGGCTTTTAGTGAGGCAAAATTTTGTTATTTTGCCTTTATATCCTATGATAAGCTTTTACAATATTTCATTAATTCCCAACAGCCCTAATTATATCTTTCAAATGCAGTTTATCTATTCTCATTGAATTAATTAATTTCCCTCTCATTAGACAGGTTCACTGTGTTGCAGAGTTCCAAGGAAACCAAGCACATCAAATTCTAAGTCAATGATTCCCCTTGGAGGTGCAGCACATGTAGCATGCAGAGGCAAAGACATAGTCCTTACAGTTTGCTCAGATCTTAATTTTCTCTCACCCAGATCATTGTGTAACTCTCTCAAATAAAGCCTGTGCTTCCAGCCTTGCCTAATTCTGTCTATATTACATATTATAGCCAGAATTTTTTTAAATTTTGTTTTATGAGATATATCATATATACACATAAAACATATGTATAATATAAATAATAATTAAGAATAGATAAATAAAAATAAGAATAATTAAAAAGAAAACATCATAGAAACCACCACCCATGTCAAGAAATGAAACATAGCCAGCTCTTCACTGTGCCCCATTGCCTCATGATTCTATTTTCCTTCTTCTCAAGATAGCATTATCCTGACACTTTTGATAATATCATCCATGCTAGATATTTATGGCTTACTCCCCATGTCTTCATTTCTAAGCAACATGAATACGTCTTTCATTTTTAAGTAATCTTGTTTAGTTTTGCTTGTTTTTAAACTTATTTTAAAATTTTTCTTAAATTTTCAAATATAGTCATATCAAGTTACTCATAAGATCTTACTTTTATATATTCATTTTAAATTTTTAAATATTTTACGGTTACACAATAGTTGTACATATTTATAAGGTACATGTGAAATATTGATACATACATACAATGTGTAATCACTAAATTAGAATAATTGGGATAGGCATCCCCTCAAGCATTTATCATTTTTGTGTTAGGAACATTCTAAATGCAATATTATAGCTATTTTGAAACATACAATAAATTATCGTTAACTGTAGTTGCCCCATTGTGCTACTGAACTCAGGATATTATTTATTCTAAGTATATTTGTATGCGTTAACCAATCTCTCTTAATTCCCTCCTCCCCACTACCCTTTCCAGCCTATGATAACCATAATTCTATTCTCTATCTCTATGTGATCAATTATTTTTAGCTTCCACATGTGAGTGAGAACATTCCTTGCTTATTTCACTTAATGTCCTTCAGTTCCATCCATGTTGTTGTAAATGGCAGATTTTCATTCTTTTTATGGCAGAATAATATTCCATTGTGTATATGTATCACATTGCCTCTTGTTAATTTGTAAGTATCAGTATCACTGTCCTATTTTACATTCCTGTTATAAATATTCTGTGCTCTGATGCATTTATTCATTCTTCCCTGATTTTTTTTAGTTTATATTTTCTTGCATGAAGTTACATTTTAATTGTTATTGTTGATGTTCTCCAGTTCATATTTAGTTTCCCTTTTCATTCTTTTTAAAATAAACTTTTTTTTAGGATTGTGTTTGTTAGATTTACAGATTTATTATGAAGATAGTACAGAAAGTTCTCCTGTATCCTATACCCAGTTTCCCTATTATTAACATGTTATAATAGTATGGCACATTCATCACAACAATCCCGTATTGATACATTATTATTAACTAAGTCCATACTTTATTCACATTTGCTCAGTTTTTCCTAATGTCCTTTTTCTGTTTCAGGATCTCAACCGAGATACCACATTATATTTAGTAGTCATGTTTTCTTAAGCTCTTCTTGGTGGTGACCATTTCTCCAATTTCCCTTGATTTGATGACCTTAACAGATTTGATGATTATTGACCAAATATTTTATCAAATGTCCTTCAAATGAGATTTTGCTGACTTGTAAATGATTATATTGGGGTAATGTGTTCTTGTGTGAGAGGCCGCAGCGCTACAGTGCCATTCTCATCACAACATATCTGCGGTATCCATATTATCAATATGACTTATTACTGTTGATGTTAACTTTCAGGTTGTGTTTGTGAGGTTCCCTTTTTTCTATACTGTACTTTTTGGAAGAAAGTCACTATCCGCAGTCCTCACTTTAGAAGTCGGAAGTTATGTTGTAATTCTTAAAGGTAGAATATCTGCATAAATTATTTGGAATTCTTTCTCATGGAGACTTGTCTCTTCTCTCCATTTGTTTGTATAAGTGTATCAATCACTTATTTATATCAGTATTAATTCATGGATATTTGCTTTATGCATAGAGTTAGCCTCAAGGGAAACACTGTATCAATAGAGTACAGAAATTATGTACAGTTCTTTTTGCCTTTAGGGTTATATAGACTCCACTCATTTCCAAAGTTACTTAGGCCATCAACTTAGTCTTTCATCCACTTCAGTGAAGTTGTTTTATAAATTTCTAATACATTTAGATTATTTTGTCCTATTCTGCATTTTATTCTACAATCCCCTAATCTGTTAAAAATTATTTCTTAAAATTTGCATTTATTAAGGTTTATTCTTCATGCTTTCATTTCAATGGGTTTGACAAATGTCTAACGTCTTTTATTCATAATATCACATAAAATAGTTTCACTGTTCTAAAATATCTATGTGCTTCACCTATCTAACCCTACTCTGACTGCATATTGAATCCCTGGTAACCACTAATCTGTTCTCTGTCTTTGTAGTTCGCCTTTTCCAGAATATAATTGACATCATATACTATGTAGCTTTGTTAGACTGGTTTATTTCATAGCAATGTGTATTACAGATTTGTCTGTGTCTTTTCATGGCTTTATAGCGTATTTCTCTTCAATGTCGATAATATTCCATTATACAGAATGCAATGAATTTTGTTTTTCTATTCAACTTTTGAAGGATGCTTTGGTTAATTCCATAGTTGGGTGATTACAAGTAAAGCTTTCATAAACATTTGTGTGCAGATTCATGTTCAGCTTTTCAAATCAGTTGGGTAAAAGCCTAGGAGTGTGATTGCTGGATCATATGGTAAGACTATGTTAACTTTTATAATAAATTGCCAAGCCACCTTCCAAAGTTGCTGTACCATTCTTCTTTCTTATCATCAATTAATATATACTCTATTATTTTGTAACCTAGCTAGCAGTTCGCAGTGTTAGAGTTTTTAGCTGCCATAATAAGGTACTCATCATTGTTTTAATTTGCAATTTCCTAATGACATATGATAGTATGCATCTTTTCATATGCTATTTGCGATATGTATATCTTCATTGATGAAATCTGTGTTCAGATCTTTGTCCATTTTTAAATTAGATTTGCTTGTTTACTTATTGGTGAGTTTTAAGGGTTATTTTTATATTTTGGATAAAAGTCCTTTATCAGTTATATGCTTTGCATATATTTTTACCTAGTCTATGACTGATATTTTCATTCTCTTAATAGGGTCTTTGTTAGAGCAAAGTTTTTAATTTTAATAAAACTAAAATTATCAGATTTTTCCCCTGAATTTTACTTTTGATATTTTATTTGGAAAAGGCATCACTAAACTCAAGGTCCTGTACATGTTCTTTTATGTTTTTCAAGAAGTTTTGTAGTTGTACATTTTGCATTTATTTCAGGATTCATTTTGAATTAATTTTTATGTAAGGTGTAAAGTCTGGATGAAGTTCATTAGTTTGCATACTGACATCGAAATTTTCCAGCACCGTTTGTTGAAAAGACTACCCTTCCTCTTTTCACCTTTGCTCCTTTGTAAAATATTAATTACATATTAATACAATGTTAATTTGTGAGGGCTATCACAGCAAGGTACCCCAGACTAGGTGGCTTAAACAATGTAAATACATTTCTTCACAGTTCTGGAGGCTACAAGTCCAAGATCAAGCTGTTAGCAGGGTTGGTTTCTTCTGAGGGCCATGGGGGAAGTATGTATTTCAGGCCTCCCTCCTTGGTTTGAGGATGGCCATCTTACTCCAGTGTTTTCATGTCAACTTCTCTCTGCTCATGTCTGGTCCAAATTTCCTCTTTTTAGAAGGATGCCTGTCATACTGAATTAAGGCCCACCCTAATGACCTCATTTTAACTTAATTACCTCTGTAAGGACTCTGACTCCAAATACAGTCACGTTCTGAGGAAATAGGGATTAATACGTCACTGTGGAAATTTGGGGAAGCACAATTTAACTCATAAAAACTATATTTGTGTAGATATATTCACAGGCTTTCTATTCTGTGCCATTGATCTATATGTCTGATCTTTCACCAATACCATGCTGTCTTGATTATTGTAGCCTTATAGTAAGTCTTGAAATTTGGTAATGTGCGTTCTCATACTATGTTGCTCTTTTTCAATATTTTCTTGGCTACTTTATGTCTTTTCCTGCCTATATAAACTTGAGAATCAATTTTTCAGTATCTCTGAAATAGCTTGCTAAGATTTTGATTGAGGTCTTTTCAAATTTGTGGATCAAATTGAGAAGAATGGACATATTAACAAATTTGAGTCTTCCAATCCATACACAAGGACAAGGACTATCTCTTCACATTCTTTATTTTTTTCATACATAGTTATTAATATATAGGTATGGTACATATTTTGTTAAATTTATACTTACTACATAATTTTAGGGGTGTCATTGTAAATTAAATTGCTTTTCATATGTCAAATTCCAATTGTTCATTGCTTGTATATGGGAACGCAATTATTACAATATTACAAAGTAACATTACAATACTAACCTTGTGTCATGTGACCTTAATAAACTCATTATTTCTTCCAGGAAATACTTTTCTTTCCTTTCTGTCAATTCTTTGGGATTTTCTTAATCAACAATAATTTCTTCTTTGAATAAAAACTTTATTTTTTCTTTCCCAATCCATATACTTTTTATACCTTTTTTGTTTGTCTTACTGTATCATCTAAGATTTCCAATATGATATTGAATAAGAGTGCTGAAAGAAGACATCCTTGCTTTGTTCCTACTCCTAAAGGGAGCATTTAATTTCTCACCATCAAGTATGATGTGATGTTAGCTGTAGGTTTTCTGTAGATGTTCTTTACCAAATTGAGGATGTCCCCTATATTCCTATTTTCTGGGAGTTTATCATCATTAATACATATTGGATTTTTGTCAGATGATTTTCATCTCCAAAAATCACTAGGTACTAGAACTTGAACCCAAAACACTGCATGGAGATTTTAGAATGGTGGGATCTATACAGTTTTACCAGGTCGTTAGATTTTGTATTGTATTCTGCTGAATTCCTGATTTTCCAGCTCAGCTAATTGATATCTCTTTTTAAGTTAAAAACCCTCGTGATTTTATAGAAGAAATAAACATAGAAAAGGAAAAATTCCACAAAGCTGATTTAATCATTTCGTTATACGATTTTGAAAATAGCACAATGATTTTATTACTTGTATGTTTTGTACACCTGGATATTACTTGTGTGTTTTGTCCACCTGGAAGTCAGAAGATTCGAGATTTGGAACCAATCTAGAATTTCTCTTGATTTTTCTGCATCCTCTAACTCTTGGGCTCAAGCGATCCTCCTGCCTTGGCCTCTCAAGTAACTGGGACTACAGGTGTGCACCACGATACCTGGGTAATTGTTGAATATTTTGTAGAGATGGGATCTCACTATGTTGCCCAGCTGGTCTCAAACTCGTGGCTTCAAGCCATACCTCCGTTTCAGCCTCCCAAAGTTCTGGGATTACAGGTGTCAGCCACAATGCCTGGTTCCCGCTTTTTCCTTTGTTATTTTCTTCCTTTATTTCTTTTTTACACAGATTCTCACGAAGGCTTACAATGTGCCATTTCCCCATGAATATTTTGGAATACACTTCCTACACAGAGAGTTTTAAAACTCATCCAAACAGTTGAGGATACTCTCAAGGAATTATAGCAAAATGTAAATATCAATGAACAATTCTCCTTCAGCTTGAACTTCTGCATCTGATTTTTTTTTCTCATTATTCTGTTATATCTCTTTTCCACTAGCTTTGCTCGACAAATAGACTCATTAACATCAGTTAATGCCAGGTGTCATTCTACAGGAATAAGACTAGTTTGTGGAATTCTAAGTAGTGTTCTAATATAGGAAAATGTTCTATGTAGAAGACAAAGATAAAAATGATCTATTAGATTTTTAATTTAAATCCTAACAGTAAGATAGTCCATGTAACAGAAATTAGCTATGGAATAATACCGAGACTCTTCTTCCTAATCATACTCTTCTATGATCCAATTCTCTCTCTCTCTGAAGAATTGTAGTATAGTTTGTCTCCAGTGTTTTGAAATTTTATGAGGGGTATGCCTTGATAAATGGATGTTTTCATCTACTGTGCTAGACAATCAGTGGGTTTTTGAATCTGGAAACTCTTGCTTTTCAAATGTGGAAATTTTTCTTAGTTTATTGTGTGTGTGTGTGTGTGTGTGTGTTTCATTTCTGTTTCTGGAGAACTATATTCAGAATTTGTTCTTCTACTAGCTCATTCTTCAAGTGAAACTTTCCTCTATTTTCCAAAAACAAAAAGCGTTTTTGCTTTACTTTCTGAAAGATTTTTCAAATTTATCTTTTTCTCTTTTCATTTGAATTTGTCATCTCTGTTTTCATTTTTATATTTTAATTTCTAAGAGGACTTTTAGTTTTCTGAGTTTTTAAAAATTTGTAAATTTGTATTCCATTCTTGTTTCAATGAGGGAAAATCTCTCTGTCTCATTCATTAATTAGTGATAGTTTTTTTTAATTACTTCAACCTGTATAACCTTTCTCCTCAAATTGCTGTTCTTATATTTGTTTATTTTGGTCTCTTTTATAAAAGAGGTTTTTCTGAAATGTCTGGTTATCATGGTGCTCTGTTCATATTTATGAATAGGCAGTAAGTAACTTATTAGAATTCTGTACACATGAGTGCCGCTGGTTAACCATGGACTTTACTGCAGCTGATCAGATTTCTCAGGGAAGAATATTCCAGGTTCAAAATGATCTGTCCGTTTCTGGGAGCTGAGTGGATTACCATGAGGCATGTAGACTCTCACTTCCCCTCTTTCCAGTGTGACATCCCCATGCTGCCTGGTGTCTTCCAATACAGAGACACTGTGCTTTACTTTCTTCCTTGTTTTCTGTTTGGTAAGATGGAACATTTCACTCTGCCACAAAGATTCTAGTGATATGGGGATCTACTTGTTTCTTTGAATCTAGTGATATGGGGACGTAACTGCTTCTTAGAAGACTTTCAACAACCCTATTGTTTTAATCCAAACTTTCATGCTCATTTTCAGCCTTCCACAAATTTTGAGTTTCCATGTGGCTCTGTAGTGCTCTATACTATTTTATTCCTTCAGTTTTCTTTCAGTGTTCTAAGGCCTAGGTTGATTACAGGTCACCAAAGATTATGTTAAAAACCATGTCAACAGGCTAGATAGTTCTTCAAAAGAGTTCTGAGCCCTAAATTGTAGGCATGGGGTGTTTTATATACCGAATCAAATGTTCACATTCAAATTTACTATCAACAAAAATGAGGAACACACACAATAACAAAATATATTGATACACCATTTGTTTGTTACAGATTGTCTATTGATTTCCACATGATAATTTATTTAGATTAAAAAACTATTTTAGAATTGATTTTAAAAGATATAAATTATAAGTTAATCAAAAGTTCTTATCAAACTAGGTATATTAGAATGACCTAAAGTAATATACACCTTAGATAAACATTTATCTAATGCCATTAATTATGACACAGTCAAATTAAATGATTCAAATCAATGATTTAGTATCACATCTTTTAGATTAATCTCAGTGTCATTTATTATTAAACGGCATGTCCAATAAATTGCTATGTATATTGCCAGATATGCAATTACAACTTTGCCCTAATGTTTCTCTCTGTCCTAAAGTGAGGCAATAATTTAAATATTTGATTAAATTTATACTGCTTGTACAGTTGTAGTTTCTTTTTCTTGGTAAACAAAACAAAACATTCTTATTACCTATTATCCTTATTGTCAAATTAATGAAAAGTTTTAACCACATATATTGATAGCATTAGCTGTAACTGCAAAGTGAGCAAATATAAATTAAACAAAAACAATATTTTATTTTATAAACACAAATATAGGGTGCCTACTTTCTCACATTCAATGTAATTTTCACATATAAGATTATCTGTAAATATAATTATATTTTCTGATTATGTATCAAAATTTTGACTCCTGTATATTTAATTTTGGGCAGTTATTCCTTTATTTTTTCACTTATATCAGTGTTCATTCAGAAAATATTATTTTGATATGATATATATTCATATATATTTTATAAAATGTAGATAAAATGGAAATAAAAAATAAATTTAGTTGGATCTTTATGCAGTTTAAATTTTCTAATTTTATAATATGTAGATATACTTTACAATGTAAATATATTTTAGATATGTAGATAAAATTTAAAATATAGATTAATTTTATAAAATGTAGATAAAAAGAAATAAAAAACAAATTTATTTAATTGGATATTTATGCAGTTTAAAGAGCAGAGAACTTGCTTCAGAAGACTTGGTTCAGATAGATTAACCATTATGTAGATGTGGTAGAGTCAACACAAAGTTAATCTGTGAGGGTTTCCATGTTTATATTATTCATAGTGTTCTTCATGTACTAGGAGATAAGTGAATCTTCTAAAACTACTAACCATCATAAATTAGGTGTTTCAAATCTAAGAGGAAGAAGGTAATTACAATGCGTATATAATCAGAGATGTCAATTTCTTTTAAGGAATGTCATTGTCTCCTATTCTATTCTCATATCCAAATTTGAGCTGGACAAAATACATAAAATATCTGTTTAATATATATGTAAATATGAGAAATACTATTATGAGATTTTAGACAACAAATGGTGCAAGATGATAAAATCTGGGAATATGGAAAAAATTAATGGTCCTGGCTTTTTATTTGGAGATATTTTTAGGCTGTAGTACACTTTTGTGAGCCCAAAGGAAGCAAATAGTATCTCTGAGCAAAGATAGAAATTGGAGTTTGACATTACTAAGGTAACTGAAATGTACAGGCAGGGTATCGAAGAAACAAAATGTTACAGGAAGTAAAAAATATGCATCAGAGACTCCTTGATTGGTTGGCCAAATACTAAGTTGCACCTTGACAGGGAGAGGCTCCGCAGTGAGGGCAAAATGCCACCAGGGAAGGAACCGCTGCTGAGGAACAGTAACTAGAGGGGTATGAGCCATGTCCTCATGCTGTCATTCTTGCTTTCAGGATTTGCTGGAGCTAACCCACGAAGTCCCCTGCAATAGTTGCAGCTATTTTATACTTCCAAGAACAATGCATGAGATGCTCTTTTCTTTATATATTTGGTATCATCATACATTTTCATTTTTCCATTGATGTCTGTGAAGTCATATCTCATTGTTATTTGGCATTTTATTGATTTCTCATGAGGTTAATCACATTTACATGTTTGTTGAACATTTCATTTATTCTATAAATTGTCTGTCAGTATTTCCAAATTATTTGTTTCATAGTTTTTTCTATTAGGTTTTTGTCTTTTCTTACATTTATAAGAATTCTTTATATGTTCTGCAACCAAATATTTTATAGGTGTAAGCTTGAAAAATCCTTTCAACTCTGAAGTCAAAAATACATAATCTTACTTTTTTCCTAAAATATTTAAATTATTGCCTTTTACATTTGTGTTTTTAATCCATATACATATGTGTCATGCAGAAGTTCTGAAAATTGCTCAGTTTTTCACTAATTTTTTTACAGTAAAATAAATCTTTCATAGTTTCATTTTATTAAGTGGTTATAGCCAAACAGCTTAGTAGTAGTTTGGTGTCTGACATATACTGCTGTATTTCTCTTGAAAACTTAAATATTCCACAGCAAACTTATTTCTTGTTAACTTATGTATTGTGAGGTAATGGTCTAATTTATCCATTTCTGAGATTGATACTCATGTATCCCAGCATTATTATTATTATTATTATTTTATTTTTTGAGACGGAGTCTCGCTCTTGTCGCCCAGGCTGAAGTGCAATGGTGCGATCTTGGCTCACTGCAACCTCCACCACCTGAGTTCCAGCGGTTCTCCTGCCTCAGCTTCCCAGGTAGCTGGGATTACAGGTGCCCGCCATCAGGCCTAGCTAATTTTTGTACTTTTAGTAGAGATGGGGTTTCACCATGTTAGCCAGGCTGGTCTGGAACTCCTTACCTCAGGTGATACGCCCGCCTTGGCCTCCCAAAGTTCTAGGATTACAGGCTTGAACCACTGCGCCCGGCCTGTCACGGGATTATTGACAGCTTTTCATTTCCTGATTCATGTGTGATGTGGCCTCTATCATATATCAGGCTTCTGTGTGCAGGCATCTGATGGTTGACCGTATTCTGTTTCACTGGTCTGTGATCCTGTCCGTTTTCTGGTATTTTGTAGATAAACATGTTGTTTTCAAAATGTTCTGGGTTCTTCTTGCCTTTTGATTTTCTGCATGAATTTTGGGTGAAACTTGTCATGTTTCATAAAATCTCATTCAAAATTCATTTAGAATTACTTGGAATTTATAGATTATCTTATAGAGAATTGGTATCTTTATGATATTGACTCTGCCAACAGGTAAACATTCCTTAGCTCCCTATTCTTCTTTGTTGCAGATTTACCCAATTTTTTTGAACAAACATATTTACTTCACTCTTTTACTATTTTCTTGGCAGTTGTACATAGACTTTTAGTTTTAGAATATAAGAAGCTGCCTTATAAGAAGCTTACAAAGCACTTACATGTACATGTAAAATATTGAATACTTGCTTCTGTCAGCAGACATAACATTTACTTCAATTGTATTGAATTAAGCATTCCCTTCCTTTCAAGTAATTATTTTGGTTGTGGAATTATATTTTTATCTTTTGTGCGTAAATGGTGCTTAAATTTTGATAGTTTAATAGTTTTATGAACCAGTACATCTCCACCAATAACACTGTTTTAGTACCTCCTCAGCTTGAGCTGCTAAACAAAACTTAATATGTGAAGAATGATACTTCTGAGTAGAATTAGCATAAAATATTTTGATTTTTGTTTCTTCAAAATCACTTTCATTATCATTATTTCATTTATTATTATTGTTGAGTTCATAAAAATCGCGTCTTTACAAAAATTCTAATGAAGCTTATTTTGACATTAAATTAGGATTAAAAATAACATATTTTACTTCCTTAATTTAGTCAATAGTAGTAAATCATACATAATAAAAACCAGGCTTGACTAAAATTTAAATTATTTATAAGTTAAAAACACAAATTGACTACATGTTTTTAATTTCTGTCTTTTTACACTTTAAATTTTTTTTTTAATTTTTAACTTTAATTTTTATGGGTACATAGAAGGTGTAGATACATTTACTGGCTACATGAGATATTTTGATACAGGTATACAATGTGTAATAATCACATCATGGTAAATCGGGTACCCATCACTTCAGTCATCATTTCTTTGTGTTACAAACATTCCAGTTGTACTTCCTCAGTTATTCTCAGTTATATAAAGTGTATAACTTTATACACTTTATATTCGGTTATATAAAGTGCAGTACAAATTGTTGCTGACTGTAGTCACCTTGTCCTATCAAATACTAGGTCTTATTCATTATTTTTTTCTAACTTTTATTTTAAGTCCCAGGGTACATGCACAAGATGTACAGATTTGTAACATAGGTAAACATGAGTCATGGGGTTTGTTGTATAGATTATTTCATCACCCAGGTATTAAACCTAGAACCCATTAGTTATTTTTCCCGATCCTCTCCCTCCTCCCAACCTCTCCCCTCCAGTAGGCCCCAGTGTGCATTGTTTCCCTCTATGTGTCCATGTGTTCTCACCATTTAGATGTAGCCAACAATCATATAAAAAAGCTCAACATCTCTGATCATTAGAGAAATGCAAATCAAAACCACAATGAGATACCATTTCACATCAGTCAGAATAGTTATTTTTAAAAGTGCAAAGAATAACAGATGCTGGCAAGATTGTGGAGAAAAAGGAATGCTTATACACTTGGTGGGAGTGTAAATTAGTTCAACCATTGTGGGAGACAGCGTGGCAATTCCTCAAAGACCTAGAGACAGAAATACTATTCAACCCAACTATCCCATTACTTGGTATATACCCAAAGGAATATAAATTGTTTTATTATAGAGACACATGCACATGTATGTTCCTTGCAGCACTATTCACAATAGCAAACACATGGAATCAACCTAAGTGCTCATCAATGAATGACTGGATAAAGAAAATATGGTATATGTACACCTTGGAATATTACACAGCCAGAAAAAGGAATGGTATTATGTCTTTGCAAGGACATGGATGGAGCTGGAGGCCATTATCCTTTAGCAAACTAATTCAGAAACAGAAGACAAAATGCCATATTTTCTCATATTTTAATATACTTTCAGATTACAGCTGAGAAGTCAACTCTGAAATATCACATGCCATAATATGGTCCTACTTACTGCAAGCAACTGGACTCAGTTCATGTAAGTCACTGCAAATTGTATAACACCTGAATTGTTCTATAACTGTAATTCATTGAGTGAGATAGATATGCTAATTACATGCTATGCTGTTCTATAAGTTTCTAAGTGCTTAATATTAATTTATGTACTTAACTTGTTATGGCTCAGTAACAAATATTTTATGCAAAGCATTGGTCCATGAACTACACTTTAGATTGCAGTAGATAAGAAAATGCAGACATTGTACAGGAATAATAAAACCAAAAAATTTATTTGAAATAGATAACCATTCTTTTGGTGTACGTGCAATTCAGACATGGTGGTTATATGAACTAAGACTTTCTTTTTTCAGCTTTATTATCTAAAAACACAATGAAATGATATACAAGTATGAAGGACTCTATGACAATAAAAGTGGTTTGAAATTTAAATTTTGTGTTGGAATGTGTTTGGATGGTACAGTAGTGAAGACAGGAAAACCTTCTGGAGTCATTACCCAGATTAAGGAGCTTGTACTTCCTTAATTAAGAAATTATTGCTATGAAAATAAAATCAGCTAAACTAAACAGTGAGCTAAGTGGCATCATAAAAATTGTGAATTATGTAAATTCTAATGTAATATATTAGAGAATGTTCTCCATGTTATTTAATAATATGGAATCCTATCAAAAACAACAACCATGGCTCATTGAGGGATAATAACTGTTGAAAGGGCTGGGCACCGTGGCTCACGCTTGTAATCCCAGCACTTTGGGAGGCCAAGGCAGGTGGATCACCTGAGGTCAGAAGTTCAAGACCAGCCTGGACAACATGGTGAAAACCTGTCTCTACTAAAAATTAAAAAAATTAGCCCAGCATGGTGGTGTGCGCCTGTAATCCCAGCTACTCAGGAGGCAGAGGCAGCAGAATCGCTTGTACCCAGGAGGCAGAGGTGGCAGTGAGCCAAGATCGCACCATTGTATTTCAGCCTGGGTGACAAGAGCTACATTCCATCTTAAAACAAAAACAAAAACAAAAACTGTTGAAGGAAAATATTTTATGGAGATCTGCTTTTGGTACAAAACCAGAAACCAATTTGGCCCTATGTTTTTAAAGATGTAAATTGCACGCTGACTTGCTTAAGTGTCTGTTGTCTTGATTATTTCTAATGATATTAATACTTCCATGTGAGAAAAAGTACAATGCTTTTCAATGACAAATATGATCATAGGGCAACAATAAAAATAAGAAGCTTGGAGAACAAGGTGTCTGCAAATTTTTATGACACATTTCACAACATAATTACAATTTTTATTGAAGTGTGAAAAATACATGGTGTTGTACCCTAAGAAAAATTGTTACTGAGTGTCTTAGAACTTTGATAGAAATATTTAAAATGTACATTAAAAGTATATACAGATGTAGAAAATCTATTGATCTGTATTTCATATCTTTTATCAAAGCATAATTTAAATTTATTTAAAATGTCACAAGATAAATTATTGTAATTATGGGATTATTTAATTCAGTTGGGAAAAAAATTTAAATAAATATTGTGAAATTTCTTTAAAATATCTTCACTTTGATTTATCTACTATGCATCTTATTTAAAAGAAATGAAATAATTTAAATATACATAGTTTCCTAAAATGGTGCTTTTTCAATCCAACCTAGGCGAGATAGATTAACAAGTTAGTAAAAAAAACACAAGCTTATTTGTCACATTAAATACTTTAAATATTAAAGTTCATGGGATTTATTTAAAATGTGCATATAAGGATTTTATATAGATGTATCATTAGTTATTTCTACAATTATAATACATAATAGACCTCCTCAATACTCAGTGTCTTAAAACAATAAAAATTTGGTTTTGCTTATGAATTTAAGTTTGGCTTCCTACGTATTAAAAATAATCAGTGTACTAGATGATGGCCTATGGAATGCTGAGCCAGCTAGACCAATGATTTTAAAGAAAAATACCAAATAGCAGGAAGCCCAGGGAAGTCATAGAAAGAAGGGCATATTATTGGAAAGAATTAGAACACCTACCAAAATATATATCTGTCAAGAGCCAGGACTGTCAGAGGCTCAATTCATATCAGAAAGTGGTAGACATAGTCTTTCTAACAGAATCAGAAGTAAAGCTAAATTATTCAATCAAGGATTAAAGGCCCTATCTGCGAATGAGAAAGTTCCAAATTCCTTAGTCTTACAAGCATATGAAGCACAGCCATTTTCTGATATAACCCACAGCACTCAGACCTTGGAAAAAATATTCCAGCGGTCATCAAATTAGTAGCCAAATTAAGCGTAATTAAGTGAATACATGAACCAAGTCTAAATAAATACTCAGAACTTCTATAAATGTAGGGACAGCATAGGTTAGGAAAATATCAATGAAGTCCATATAATTTACAGAAGAAAGAAAAAACTCTATATAGCATAACAGCTACTAAAAACATTGAATACTTAATATATGCATGGAAATGATGCCATGGGAATAAAACTATACTTTTAAAGCTAAGTTTGATAAATAAAAGGGAAATTAGTAGAATAAATTTAAACCAGGCATTTTCTACACTAAGATGGATGGAAAAGGTATGTAGAAGGCACTGTTAGAAAGAGGTGCTCTCAAAGAGTCAGTGGTTGGGATGTCCACAGACAAAATGTGAAAAATGTTAGGAAATGATTGAAATATAATTAAATTGGTGTGTAATTGTGGATTCAAATTGTGGGGTGGCATATAAAACAGTATAAAATAATAGTTGTCCCCACAAATAAATGCATTATAGGAATCAATATTATTAGGGTTGATTTAAAAAGTATATGGGAGGGGGCCAGGCGCGGTGGCTTACGCCTGTAATCCCAGCACTTTGGGAGGCCGAGGCGGGTGGATCACGAGGTCAGGAGATCGAGACCATCCTGGCTAACATGGTGAAACCACGTCTGTACTAAAAATACGAAAACAAAATTAGCCGGGCGTGGTGGCAGGCGCCTGTAGTCCCAGCTACTCGAGAGGCTGAGGCGGGAGAATGGCGTGAACCCGGCAGGCGGTGCTTGCAGTGAGCCGAGATCGCGCCACTGCACTCCAGCCTGGGTGACAGAGTGAGTCTCCGTCTCAAAAAAAAAAAAAAAAAAAAAAAAAAAAAGTATATGGAAGGGAATAAAATTTAAAAGATCCATGAAGCTAGGATAGAGAAAATGGGAAGGTATCCCTCTCCCCAGGCCAGCTCAAATTGTACTTATCCTCTGATATAAATTAGAGATTTAAGAAAATAGTAAAATAATAGAGAAAATTTAAGAAGAAGACATAATTGAACATACCATGTCACTATATAATTCAAAATTATAGCTTATTTATAAAAAAAACTTCTGTGAAATGGAGATCTGTCATAGACTATAGAAATCTAAAAAAAGGTAACATAAAGAGCAAGATCTATATGAAATAAGAAAAAGTAATTTGTGAGATTTTTATTAGTACAAGAAATACATGTCAGTAATGTACTTGTCACGTTCTTTGCAATTTTATATTTGAAGGCTAGCAACATGAATTCGCATTCACATGAAAAGGTCCCAACATGCTTTCAGTGGACAGCCCCAAGTTATTTTTATAGGCCAATGATAGCAAATAATCTATGTAGACAAATGTAAATATAATAGCCAATGATATTGCAATCATAGAAGAAAATATAGAAAATGTATAAGAAAAGCTAACAAAACAATAAATCTTTACAAAAAGGAAAATAATTAATGGTACAAGAAAAAGTACAACTTGCAGAAACCTGTTAAATTCTTGGAATTTATTTGATCTTCCAAGGGAACAAAAATAACTATCTCAATGAAACAACAAAAAAAAGGAAGAAATCATATCTGAAGATAAAAGAAAGTACAAAAATTATGTATTTTTTTAACCTCTCTAACAAGATTAGGAAAATTTTTGTGGAAACAAAATTTTGAAAACATTTTCCTCAAATATGTTTTCCAAATTGTTTATTCTCTCTCCTTCTCTGTCAGGAATACCAATGAGTTATAGAGTTGGTCTGTTTACATAATCCCATATTTCTCAGATTTTTTTCATTTTTAAATATTCTTTTGAAATTTTTGTCTGACTGAGTTGATTTAAAAAGGTGATCTTCAAGCTCTGAGATTCTTCCCTTAGCTTGGTCTATTCTGCTGTTAATATTTCTGATTCTATTACAAAATTCTTGCAGTGACTATTTCCACTCTACAAGTTCAAGTTGGTTCTTTCTTAAAATGGTTATTTTGTCTTTCATTTCTGGGATGATTTCACTGGATTCCTTGCATTGGGTTTCAACTTTCTTTTGAATATCAATGAGCTTCCTTGCCATCCAGATTCTGAATTCTGTGTAAGTCACTTCAGTCATTTCAAATTGGTTAAGGACCATTGCTGGGGAACTAGCGGAATTGTTTGGAGGTCAGAGGACGCTCTGGCTTTTTTAATTGCCAGAGTTATTGTACTGTTCTTTCTCATCCAGGAGAACTGGTATTCCTTTAACTGTGGTGTAAGTTGAGGATAGTCAGTTGGCTTCATTTCTGGGTGTTTTCAGAGGGCCAAAGTTCTGTCCAAATTCTTTACTTGTGGCCGAATTCTTGCCCTTTGTTTTCCACGGGGAGTATATTAGCAAAGTATTTTTGGTGTTGTAGTTTCAGCTGTGATTCCGTACATGGTGCTTAAGAGTAATGGCATGTAGATAGGCTTTCACTCAGCCAACTGACTCATTTGTATTTCCTTGCATTTGCGGCCCTGCTCTGTGATGTGGTGAGGAGAGAGGTGACTTCCTCACCAGGTCCGCTGTGAGCCTTGGAGAAGCCCCTTTTGATCACTGGTACACTCATGTTCTTTTGTCAGCTGTTCCAAGCCACAGGGCTCCCTTGGTCAGAGACGGCAGCAGGGAGATAGGCCACACCTGTTCTGCAGAGCCCTGTGGATGGAGGCATGCCTCTCTCTCACCGTAGCCCACAAGCCTATGTGGCTCACCTGGCTCAGTGCTCTGAGAGTGTGGGTTCCTCTCCCTCTTGAGTGCCAGCTACAGGTCTCAGCTTGGCACTCCCTAGCTGTACAGAACAGCCCTGGGGTGAGCTCAGGCTTTTTGTCATTCTCTCTCCTCTTGTTATTTGCTCTCTCCTGCTGCTTGGGGGCAGCAGTGGTGAGGACCATGGCAGCTGCAGTGACAGAGGACCTGTCAGTGGTCTGTGGCACTGCACCCCAGAATAACACAGAACTGCCACTGACTGAAGTGACCAGGTGTGGGTGGGGCAGCTGAACCGTGGGCCCTGGCAGGTGGCCCTGCCTGGGGAAGAGCAAGGAAATCAGGGGTTCACAGGAAAATAATGTGGCCTCCTCTCCATAGGGCAGCTGTGGCATTCTGGAGGTGCCAGCAAAGCAATCAGGGTCTTCGTTCCCTCCCTAGCCTGGGGGAAGTGAGGACTGGTACCTTGGCAGTGGCAATGGCAGAGGGCCTGTCGGTTGTCTCTGGGAACTCTAGCCCACAGAAACACAGAGCCCTCTCTGACTGAAGTGAGCAGGTCGGGTGGGTGGCAGCTATGGCGTCCCAGGCTAGGAGGTCCTCTCCGGGGAGGAGACAGAGGGGCAAGGACCTGCATGGAAAACAGTCTAGCTACTTTTCTGTTAGGCAGCTGCAGCATACTGCAGGCCCACAACTATTCTTGGGTTCTTGGTTCTTTCCTCAGCCTGAGGGCAGCAGGGGTAGGGACTGCGGCAGTGAGAATTGCAGTGGGACTGTCAGTTATGTCTGGGAGCGCCGTCCCACAGAAATGCAGGGCTGTGATTGGCCAGAGTTTCTCAAGCCAGAAGTGGGGCGGTGGCCAGACTGCGCTAAGGGCTAAGGTCCCAGGCCAGTGGTCCTTCCCTTGTGATCTGCAGTCCCTCAGCTCCTTAGCACCGTAAATGTCGCCCATCTCTTGTTCGAGAGAGCTCGCCTCCTCGTGTTGACGTGGCTATGGCAACTGGCACCAGGATGCTCAGGTATCCAAGGCCCATGGAGCCCCACATGGTCTTGAGCAGTGGCCCTGCCCAGACTCCAGGAAGTTCTCTGTGTCAATCAGGAGATGGGGGCTCAGGAGGATTTCCAGTGCCCAGGGTTGCAAAGGTCCATGACAGAAGTGTGAGTCCCCAAGGGCTCTGGCTCACTCATCCTTTCCCCATAATAGGGACCCTCCTCTGGCTCTGTGCCCATCCTGGGTGGGCAGCTGTCCTGCTTAGCTCCTCTCTGCTCTCCATGGTGGCCATTGCTCTCTTGATGAACCCCAGCTTGGTTCCCTGGACGTTCCACTTGAAGAGCTGGAGTTTACTTGCAGCTCTCTCTCCTCTTTGAGGGAGCAGTGCTTACAGCCACCTTGGTGCTTCTCCAAAGCTACTTTCTGTAACAAATTTTTTTCTTCTCTGTTATTCTGTAGGTCAGTTTCTTAATCTTGCTTTGTTATTCATGACATCATATTAGAGCTTAAATTCCTAAGTGCTCTTGAAATTTTGATTATGATTTTTTATTTAAGATTTCTATTTTTTGTTTTCTTCACATTTGCCATGTTTTGTTTTCTAATTTCTTGCCTTTTTTAATGAAAACTGATTATTATAGATTAAATTAATACCATTATGAATTTTTATTTTTCTGACAATCTTGAAGAGACTAATTTGAATATAGTTTTCGGATTCTTCAATAAAATTGATATTATCAGGAGTTCCTGCCTGGCTGTTGACTTCTTTTTTATGATAACCTCAATGTGTTAGCAAGTTTTTGGATATAGGTGGGTGGCTCACTTTGGTTGACAAGTATTTTGTTTGTCTCTTCTCTATCTCTGTCCCTACTGCTTTGCTCATTCCTTTCCATCTTCGAGTTTTGTATTTGCTTCCACTGACCCCTAGTTTTGAATAAGAACTTACGGCGATTTGGAGTCTTGCTCCACATAATATCAGAGATATTACAAAGCCAATCACGAGGTCAGAAGCTGCCTTTACTCAGATCTTGAATCCTCTCTTCCTAGATGTGCAGCCATCATGGGATATCTACTGGGGCCGTGTGTTTTGCTGGTATAGTTGTTCCCCTTATTCATCGTTTCACTTTCTACAGTTTCAGTTACCTGCAGTCAACCAGGAGTCTGAAAATATTAAATGAAAAATTCCAGTGATAAACAATTTATGTTTTAAATTACATGTCGTTCTGAGTAGTGTGATGTAATCTTATATTGTTTCATTCCATCTCACCTGGACATGATCATCCCTTGCCCAGCATGCCCATGCTGTATATACTACCTGCTGTATATTCCAACCCGCTGCTAGTCATTTAGCAGCCATCTTGTTATCAGATTGACTATCATGCATTGGTGCTGGTGTTCAAGTAATCTTTAGGTACTTACTTTAGGTACTTATAGAAGTTATGCTCCCATCTTCCTACAGAGACTGGTAGATAAGGCCACTCTTTCTTACTGATTACATTCCAATTGGGATGGCTCCCAGGTTCTTGAGAAAGACGTTCCTGGGTTGTAAAACTAGCAAGAGTGTGGTAGGAGATTTATATTTCAAGAAAACAGATAATTTACAATTGCAAGTTTTTTTTTAAGTAAATGTTCTAAGAAAAAGGGGAGCTAGGAGGAAACTGGTCTAAAGTTTAGTTAAGTTGAGGACGATGTTGAAATCATCTTAGTTACATGTTTTCTCAGGCTAAAGAAAAACTAGATTTTATGTTTGACAATGAGCATTTACTTTAATATATATTTTTAAACATTCAGGCTACCCAATTTTTAATTTCCAAACTTTATAACTAGCTTCTCTCAAATAAGAACTTAGTCATATATAAGTTCTCCCTTGTATCAGATTATAAAGTACAAATGCACTATTTTGTTGGGATGTTTGAAAGTTAATTCATTCAGGATAGCTTTTTCAATAAGAACAAAATTTTGACTATAGTCAGAATACAAAATTCTATCCTTTATTTTTTGAGTTGAGAGGAGAAATTGGTGAGAAAACCTGTCAAGTTGTGTTTGCATATTTTGACTGTTTCCTGCAGGGGAACACCAGCCATGAGTGACAAATCTTGGTACAGTGTTCAAGTTAAAGGTAAAAAGTCACCTAACAGTAGAAAGTAATCCTGGGCAGCTTGCAGAACAGTGATGATGTTTTTCACACAACCAAACTCTTAAAAAAATCAAATGACCATATTCTTCCTGAATCAGAATTTCTGTATGATCTCTCTGGCAACACAAACTGCAGGAAATTGGATACAAAAATTACAAGGCACTGACCCCTGAGTTGTGTCAGCTCTTTAGAAATGAAAACCATGACAAGTACTGTATGTTAGAAAGTCCCTAGGGTAAGAGACATGCCTTAATAAAGCATATTGCTTCACAGAGAACTTTAAACAATGCGAATTCCATATGCAGGAAATCTCAGAAAGAAAGGCACTGAGAAAAAGACCTTTGCAACAAAAGATTCCAGAAAACATTACATGAAAAATTTTAAATACCTTTTATTACTTTTTATGCCCTTGGAAAATATTCATACAGAAACAAACAAAATGGTGTCTACCAGTTTATAAATAATAATCAAGGCATACATGATTTAGTTCTTTGGAAAAATAATCTATCTAGACTTCACAAGGTCAACCTGTAGATAATAGAAATAAAATAAGATACTTCAAAGAATTCTAGATGAGTAACAGCATTTATCATGGCTTGACATTACTAATTGCCTGATTTTAGGCTTTACTGTCATAACAATGCTTTCAAAACCTTTTCCTGTGATCATTTTGGAAATAAAGTGGGGAATATCATTATAATAATTACTGGTCAAAAAGAGGAATAGAGCAAATCTAAATGAAATAAAATTACATGATATAATTTCTTGAACTTTCCCCTCAACTTTCATTTATCTTATTTTCCTTAATTTGAAATTACTATTAGATTAGAGCAAACTTTATGCCAAGGATATATTATTGCCAATAGCCTGAGGGAAATGACAAACTTTCAGTGGTTTGGGACCAAGTAGGAGTTCTTCTGAAGAAATTCAAAGTCCTGATTTTGTAACAGGTTGTTTTTGCAGAATGAATCATCTTTATATTCGGAAATGCACACACCACCACCAACACTAGTGCTAAAATGTCTATTTCGACAAATCATGAATTTGAGGTAATGAACATGAATGAATATATTTACTGTTTGACTGAGAGGAATCTTCTGTGCTACTTAAAGGAAATATTTGCCACTCTATGATGTTTTTCAGGCTTCAGAAGATTATCTAGGACAATCTATTCTATCTGCATATTGTGATACTTTAAAATATTTATTGAGTTTCTTGTTCAAGTACTGCTCTAATTACTAGGTACAATGGGTAAAATACAATACCTAGGTTTATGATTATAAATAAATGTATTAAATGAAAATATCTGGATACAGTATGGAATTACAAAGGCAGAAATATTTAAATGCCAAAATACCATCTAATTATCAACGTAATTTGATAAACATAGACTATCATAGAAGTTCTTTAACTTAGCTCATATTGGTTATTTATACTTCCAAAAAGTTAGTAGTTAAATTTCTATTGTATTCAGTTTATTGAGACATGGAAAGATGCTGATCAATTGTCTTATGTACAAAGATTGTTTATGGAAAGGATCTACAGGATTTCTTCTGGCACATATATTCTTTATATAAATGATGAAGATACCAGTAGTAGCTGAGTGTAATGTGGTAGTGAAGCTTTATTTAGTAGGTAGAATATAGGCTTGTCAACCTGTGTTTTCAAGATGAAGTCACATCACTATTAATTTATCTTTTCACAGATTCATTACTTCAACCTCCTTCAGATGATGGAGGAAATGCAACGATGTGCAAATCTCACTTTCTGAATTCATGCCTCTGGGGACAACATGAGATTCAGAAACCGGGGAAATCACGGTTTCAGATTCCATCTTGTGTCCAATGTGAGTAACATTCAAAGTGCTCTACTACGGATGTGCAGCCTTCCTCTTGCCTAAGGCATGACTACTGTGTCAACTTGGTTTTTGGTTCCTTTTTGTAATGGATTGAATAGGATAAACAGCACTTAATGCATTCTGCAAAAGACAAAACTAGGTAAAAGTTTAAGGCTTTTCTTTCATGTTAATTTTCTCCTTTCTTTCTATTCCAGAATGGCATAGTAATGCTTCATATTTCAGAATCTGAATCCAGTTCATTAGGACTGTACCAAAATAGGATTCTACATATCCTCAACAGAGCATATTTCAATGAGATTTCAGTGACAGATTTCAATATTATTTAGATATTCTCAAAGATCTTGAACCTACAACAGTGGACATTGCTAACACACATGAAAATACTCTCATGCTTCTAGGGAGGGGGGTGGGCATGAGGGAGAATCTGAAGCCCGCAGCATTGAAAAAGAGCAAAATCCAAATCATTTGCCTAATATTTTCATTGCAATCCACCTGCAGAAACGCTGGTTTCATAATAAATTTTGTTAAAGAATTTTTTTTCAAAAGACCTTTAGAGAGGAGTATTCAGTGTATTGATGGGTTGATGATAATTTCCAGAAAAATTATTCAAAACTTGAACATTACTAAGAGAGACTACTGGGTATTCTTTCAGAGAAGTCCAGACTGCTTTATTTTCCATTGACTAGATCTTACTACGATTCTAGTCTTACTATTAGAATATATATATACACTATCTATATAAGCATGCTATATACATTCATAATGCATATACATATATAATGCATATATATATCTCCCTTGTATATATATATAAATGTGACTTTTTCATAAATTAAGTTTTCTGCTGATGTCATGTCAGCAATTTAGGAAGCTGATTTATATTTAACTTAAAGGAAGTGGAAAAATACTACTTTCCAATGATATAAAGACACAATATGATAATTAGGGACACTTCATAATAGAATATGGAATATTTGCAAAGATAAGTGACACTAGAGAAGAAAGAGGCTGTCTAATGACAAAAGGTTAATATAAGCATTGAATCAGGAATCATAAGACCATAGTTCTTGACCTTACCCTGCTGGTAGTTAAACTACCTAAACAGAAATTATCTTAAGCTCTCCAGGTCTCTATTTCCACTTGAATAAAAAAAGAAAATTTGATGTAGTAGTTTCTTCAGTATTTTCAATGTATGAAGTTTTATGTTTCTATATAAAGTAATGCAAATATACAAGCACTATTGCTATCAAGCTGATAATTCTGGATGAATTCAGATTACACAGTCAAAAAGATTTAGTGTTTATTAATACCATTTTCAAACAGTAAGGAAATACAAAATAATCTTGAAAGGAAAATGTGACATTTCTTTGAACTCTACAATACAAGTTGATATTATTCTATCCTATTCAAGTTAAGTTTTTTTGAAAAATTTATGAGGCTTATTATAGAAATAGAAAATCATCACTACCAGATTGTCTCCTATGTGAAGGGCCACTATTCACATTTGATGAACAGAATGAAACATCTAAGGGCATCAGAAAAAATAGTTAAATTATTAATTTAATGAATTGTAATATTTTGTGGTTGGTAATCTAAAAGAGAAAATTCAATTAAACACAAGTTGTGCCCATACTTGTCTGTGGGAGGAAATATCAAAGTAACTATACAGTAGTGAGTTGAAGTTTAGAGAGGAATACAGATTCTGTGAACGTGCTTTATGATAATATAAATAAGTAATGTATTACAAAAGGATGGTGTTGAATAATATCATAAATCAAAAGAAATGTTAAAGGTAACTACAAATAAATGTTTTATTATCATCACCGGGCAAGACATGAAAATAGCAAGGTGCTAACTAAGTCTTGAAATATAACTCAAAGAAATGTTACTCAGATAAATATATACCTATCTATAAGGGCTTACTGTACATTAAAACTGGATTCATTGCTACTGGTAAAAATGAATTTGACCTACCCAATGACATTAAATTCCACAGATACCAAATATATTGGTAAGTTTTGTTTCTTCCCCCTTTCTGCTAGTGGTAAACTTTTCCAAGAGTTTATTGCACAGATGAGAAAAAAATAAAAACAGTCTTCATTAATCCTGTTGTCACTTTCTCACAAATTTCTTCTTATGTATAGAAAGCAAAAGTGTTGCTATATCATTTGTGGTCGCTATTGAGCTGAAGTTTAGTTTTTATATGTTCCTATTAGAGATTCATGGATCAGCTAAAAATAACAAATAATAAATAAATGAGATACTATTTTAAAAAACATAAATCATTTCTGATTGGTCCTTGCAGGTAACAGGAGAAAAAAAAGATTCTTTAATAGTTGTCATCATCATTTCTAGCCAGTGGAATTGCTGTATGTTGTTGACCCTTCCACCACACCAAGAGGTTATGTAGAGGTTGCTTCTGGCTATTGGCAGAGTTCATGTCTCACTAATTAGGTTGAAGCTGCACTCTGCAGAGATTATGCTGTGTGAAAATGGAGTGGATTGACTCTTTTCCATACTTTTAAAAGAAAACCTATATATTTGGGGAAAAAGAAAAAAGAGCAGAAAATGCCAGCTAAAAATTAAAGCTATTATGAGATAATTTGTCTATAAAGTTTATGAAATTTTGAGTAAATTTCTTGCAGTATGTTAAAAATGAGTGGAGCATCTCTGGTTACAGATAAGAAACTAAATACCCCAAGAACTGAACACCTAATCAGTAATTAATAGCAATGTGATAGGCTGCAGGTGTAACTCAGAATTCTTTTGGCTAGACAAGTACTTTGAATCAATGTGAAGATGGTAAGTGTTATGAAGCTTCCCAGAAAACTGACACATCTTCTGATTTATTCAGTGAGTCAGTGATAGTTTTATTCAATAAAATAATAAATATAATACATTTACTGACAGTTTTTTAAAGATCAGTTATTGTATTAGGATTTGCAGATACAAAGTAAATAACTCACAGCCCTACCCTCAGTTTTTAGTTTTGCAAAATACAAGCTGTTCTATTTGCATATGATATTTTTCTTAATTCATTCAATTAGATTGCATCATCTCTATATATTTAAATCCGCAAGTTCATCTTTCTGAGAAAATTAGGAAAAACATTTTTCTTATAATTGGTGACTAAAAATTATCTTTCTTATCTAAAATATTATCTTGTTTGTGTCTTCTTAGCTTAATAAAAGTCAATATAAGTGAATATTTTCTACACTATTGGACAATACTAATTAAGTATTAATTACCATAGTGAGTTATAAATTGTATTTATATATTTGTTTAATGAAGTGTCTGCTATATATGTCAACAAGAACGAAGAAAAATTAAGGAGTGTAATATCCAGAGTAACTGGAAGTTTAAAGAGATATAAATTAAGGGAAACATCCCTTATAAAAAAAAGTAGTAGTAAAGTACATATGCTAATATGCTTTTTATTAATTTTTTGAAAGCATGGATTAAAGGAGAACATAAAATGAATTAAAACGTGATTATATTTTTGATGTTAGTGAATAGGCCATACAGCCAAATATAGCACTTGGGCTCACACAGGTGAAAAATACTCAAATCAAGATTCCTACCACTAAAAGCCTACCTTTGCCTGTGTAGGTAAAAGTAAATTGAAATTTGCCATGTTACTAGAGATCCGATGGAACATCCATTGACTGATACCGATCTTGAGGTCCAACTACTCGTTAGCACTCCAGGAAATTGATTGAATTCAGACTCTTCAGTCTTAAACTTGTCTTTTAGATCCTTGTCATTAGTCTCTTCTGGTCAGTTTAATAGAACATGAGTCCAAGATAAGAGGTTCACTGAATAACGTGGTTGGTAATACTGTCTTGTGTCTCTCAATTCTATTGTTCCCCACCCCCCCAGTCAACTTTAATGCTATCTTGGAGATTAATTTTCATAATATAGCAAATGAAATAGACAACATAGAATAATGCAGAAAGAATTTCTCAAAATGAATATTAAAACACATGGGGACATTTTATTGTTTAAACTGGAATGAGAATTTATTTGAAGTAAAGCATATTAACGTTAAATTACGAATATAAAACCCACTGTTCTCCATTTTTGAGAAAATATTCTAATTTTACATTAGCCACTCTTTAATTATTTTTAAAGAATTAAACTAGAAAAACAGTGCACCAGAGTCCCTAACCTTTGATATAATATCTAAAATACATTAAGCTTTAACATTTGTTCTTTTAAGTAACTAATATCATTGGGCAAATAGGCCAAAAATTTTCTATGTGTATCTAGTAATACTTATACGTCAGTTAACAAAACACAAAAGGAAGAAATAATTGTGTGAAAGAAATCAATACTAAACAAAAGCAGAACTTTAAGTAAAAATTTAGATTATTTTATCATGCAATGTGTATAATCTCAATTTTCTTTTTAAATACAATGTCAAAAAAGTGAAAAGAAAAATATATTAATGCATTGAAATGTAAGGGAATGATAAGCATTCTAATGTTGCAAATTCATAAAGAGATGACTAAGATTGATCAATTTACTTTTCACGCTAAGATGGTGTTAATATGCATAATGTATCTTTATATATTAGTGTATATATATCGATCTGTCTATTAATAGATCTGAAAGATAATGGATGCCTGTTTGGATGATAAAGTCATGTGAAGAAAACCTAAGTCTTCTCATCCCTAACAGTGTGCTCACGAGTATACTGGGGATGCTAAATTTCATCTTTTTTTTTCTACTTAACAAAATGACTTGGAGCTTTTTTTCCCCATAGCTGCTTACAGAAATACATCATATTTTAAATCACTGTAGTATATTTTACAGAAAATGTAATACACAGGCACAACAAAAACGACTTTCCAAAAAGAAGTCTCTCCTTTTTCAGATGACTAGTTAACCTCCCAGATAAATCACTAATGCTCTGTGTGTAAATACACATACACACACACACACACACACACAAATGTGCTTTATAGCAGCACAATATAGTGGAATATTCCACTTGACAATACAATAATTTATTTAACCAAAAGTCTATCCTTACTATTTTAATTCTTTGTAGCCATTTGCTCTTACAAAAAAAGAAACACCATAGTATATATCTATATACTATTTTTATATCCATACCATTTATATTTGTGTACACATTTGCATAGGTGTGAGAATGGTTTTTCAAATAAATTGTAAAGACTACAACAGATAGAGAGAAAAGATATATGAATTTTAAATTGTAATATATATTTCCAAAAGGTCCTCCGAAGAAGCTTTCTCAATTTTATGGTTGGCAACAATATATGAGAATTGTTTCCCCAAACGGTTGCCATAATGATATATTTTCAATATTTAACTTCAACATCAATTTGATGAGAAAAAAATATTTATTTTTTTCATTTGTTTAGTTTTAAGTAAAGCTGAATCTGCATGTTAAATGTGAGTTTTTATTTTACTGTTATCTATGTATTTATAGCTTTGTTAATATTTAATTCAATTACTTGTGCCTTAAAAATTCTTTCACATTAGAATAATTAGTTTTTTGTCTATTATAATACTTTGCTCCAGTATGTCTTTTATCTCCAATGATTTCCCAGTATTTTTCTCAATTTACTTTTCATTTAGACAAAGATACATTTTAATTGCATATTAAAAATTATTTTACTTTTTGGTTAAATTTTTTTCAAGGTAGAATTATCTTTGTTTCTTAGAACATAGAGGCAGTGACAGCATGTTGGAGATTTAGATCTTCATGAATTCTTTTCAGATTTTAGGTTATAGAGTCTTCATTAATTCAACCAGGGAAATAGAAAAACAGAGGAAGTTGCTGCCCTGATTGTACTCACTTTCTTTTTTTTTTTTAATTACTATACTTTAAATTCTGGGGTACATGTGCAAAACGTGCAGGTTTGTTACATAAGTATACACGTGCCATGGTTGTTTGCTGCACCCATCAACCCGTCACCTACATTAGGTATTTCTTCTAATGCTATCCATCCCCTAGCACCCCCACCCCCAGACAGGGTCTGGTGTGTGATGTTCCCCTCCCTGTGTCCATGTGTTCTCATTGTTCAACTCCCACTTATGAGTGAGAACACGCAGTGTTTGGTTTTCTGTTCCTGTGTTAGTTTGCTGAGAATGATGGTTTCCAGTTTCATCCATGTCCCTGCAATGGACATGAATTCATCCTTTTTTTATGGCTGCATAGTATTCTATAATGTATATATGCCACATTTTCTTTATCTAGTCTATCATTGATGGACATTTGGGTTGGTTCCAAGTTTTTGCTATTGCAAATAGTGCCACAATAAACATACATATGCATGTGTCTTTATAGTACAATGATTTATAATCCTTTGGGTATATATCCAGTAATGGCATTGCTGGGTCAAATGGTATTTCTAGTTCTAGATCCTTGAGGAATTGCCACACTGTCTTCCACAATGGTTGAACTAGTTTACACTCCCACCAACAGTGTAAAGGTGTTCCTATTTCTCCACATCCTCTCCAGCATCTGTTGTTTCCTAACTTTTAATGATCACCATTCTAACTGGCATGAGATGGTATCTCATTGTGATTTTGATTTGCATTTTTCTAATGACCAGTGATGATGAGCTTTTTTTCATATGTTTGTTGGCTACATAAATGTCTTCTTTTGAGAAGTGTCTATTCATCTCCTTCGCCCGCTTTTTGATGGGGTTTTTTTTTTCTTGTAAATTTAAGTTCTTTGTAGATTCTGGATATTAGCTCTTTCTCAGGTGGATAGGTTGCCTGTTCACTCTGATGATAGTTTCTTTTGCTGTGCAGAAGCTCTTTAGTTTAACTAGATCCTATTTGTCAATTTTGGCTTTTGTTGCCATTGCTTTTGGTGTTTTAGACATGAAGTCTTTACCCATGCCTATATACTGAATGGTATTGCCTAGGTTTTCTTCTAGGATTTTTATGGTTTTAGGTCTTATGTTTAGTGTTTAATCCATCTTGAGTTAATTTTTGTATCAGGTGTAAGGAAGGGGTCCAGTTTCAGTTTTCTGCATATGGCTAACCAGTTTTCCCAACACCATTTATAAATTAGCGAATCCTTTCTCCATTGCTTTTTTTTTGTCAGGTTTGTCAAAGATCAGATGGTTGCAGATGTATGGTGTTATTTCGGAGGCTTCTGTTCTGTTCCTTGGTCTATATATCTGTTTTGGTACCAGTACCATGCTGTTTTGTTTACTGTATCCGTGTTGTATAGTTTGAAGTCAGGTAGCATGATGCTTCCAGCTTTGTTTTTTTTGCTTAGGGTGGTCTTGGCTATGCGGGCTCTTTTTTTGGTTTCATATGAAGTTTAAAGTAGCTTTTTCTAATTCTGTGAAGAAAGTCAATGATAGCTTAATGGGGATAGCATTGAATCTATAAATTACTTTGGACAGTGTGGCCATTTTTACGATATTGATCCCTCCTATTCATGAGCATGGAATGTTTTTCCATTTATTTATGTTCTCTTTTATTTCCTTGAGCAGTGGTTTGTAGTTCTCCTTGAAGAGGTCCTTCACATTCTTTGTAAGTTGTTTAAAGTCTTACTCAGTTAAATTTTATGGACTAATTGCCTATGATATACATTTTCAATTTCTTTTTTTAGAAATAGTTTACGTACAATCTTTGCAGAACATGTTTGTGTATATTGGGATGAGGTAGATACACCACATATTTTTTTCCAGTTGATTTATTAAAGAATCCTGTGAAACTCTGGTAGTATAAGATTCAGTCTCCTTCAGAATCCTTTCTTACCTTTGTCCATTTTATTTTATTGCCATTGACAACTTTTTGTTCTTACCATGAGTTGGGAACAATAATGTCTTCTGGTGTCATCAATGACACAGTTTCTATTTTGATTTCTCATTCCCATTGTTTTTATTAATTTAAAAGAGGAAATAATGCAGAGAGAATTTTACTCTGGTTTCTCAGTCTGAAGGTTAACAAAGATATTGGTTTTGTTACCTAACTTTTTGTGGATTTGCATACAGGATTACAAAGAAATTTTTCCATCATTTATTTAAAGCAACATTTATTGCTTTGTTATTTAGAGAAAATGTAAAGTCTTACTATTTGTGCATTCCAGACTTATTATGATAAGCACCATTAAAGGTAACAGAAATTGTGTGCTGCTTAGAGACCAGTCAGAAAAGAATCCCTATATGCAAGCAAAAGAGAGCAGTCTGGGATGACTGGAGTTCTTTTTATGTAATCACTTTAAATAAGTTTCAGACCAGGAATCTCAACAGGAAATATCTGGAGGAGGTAGAATCTGCATCAAATTGTTCAGTTACCTAAAAGTTCCTTATGAGATAGGCCTCTTTTCAACTGAATAATATTTTAAAATACTTAATGAACTGGAGCATTCTAAATGTGAAGTTGTTTGGAAGAGGATAAGTGAAGTCAGTACCCACACTGAAGGATGTGCTTAAAATAGCTAGATTTCCCATAGCAGCGCAGTAGATAATTGACACCTTCTCCCTTCCTTTTTTTCTCTTTCTTTTTTTTCTAAAGTGTAGATTTGGCAGAACTGCAAGCTAAAATTTGAATTGTGAATACTGTTTATGAAGTGTTCCAAGTCCCTAAAAAATTAAAAACCTCATGGTTTCCAGTTTTAAAATATGATTAATGTCTGTGAGATATATCCACAATATTATCATCACAACATTATAACTTTGAAACAACAATGGAGAAATAATTTAATAAATTATTGTATATTCTTATGGTTGAGTGTTATGGGTCATTACATATACTATTTATCAAGAACTCTTATTATTACACGGGATAAAGCCACTGATATAATACACAGAAGGAAAAGAGTTAAAAATAACATGTATTGTTTGAACTAGCAATGTAAAATTATACTCACAGATATTTGGAATAAACACTTATACACAAAATATCAACTAAATGAAGACAATGAACTATGAAAAACAATGTTTAATAGAAATTTGGAAAACACACATCAATAACCTGTGAAATAGTTTGGCCTCACCTCTCATATAATTATTCTTTCAACAAACCTACATAAAAATATTTCATAATATCCCCTCTCAAGCCGTCATGACAGGTCCTCTTTTTCTCCTAAATCACTTTCACCTTGAAGGTCTAAGTGTGTTTTTCATTTAAGAGAACAGGATACAATGACAATTTTTCTTTCTGGAAAAAAAGGATCTGAATAAATAACATTTTTGTAAAAACCACAGAGATATCTACAGGTTTCATAGCACCTTCTCTTAAACAAGTCCCTGATTATTATGTTTTGGGTCATCCCACAAACACCATGTAGCTTGGTGTTTGTCCCTGTCTGCCAGTTCTGCTGAAGATCTCTGTTAACTGTGCATCTGGTCTTGGAGATGTCATTGCCCATGACTGGAATGCCTGTGTCTATGAAGACAGTGATATTGGTGTATTACTCAAGTGAATTATCATTTTGGTTCTGAATTGAGTTGTATTCTACTCAGTGAGACACAAGAAGAACCTCCTTCTTCTTGTGTACACACACACATGTACACAAACATAAAGAATATTTATTTTTAAAATATCTACTTTTTACTTTTCTTGGGGGTTCAATACCAGCTTAAAGGATCAAGTGAAGGACCAAAGACCTCCCATATAATTTATTCCTTTCTTGTTCCTTTTTCTCTTCTGCTCACCTTCATTACCTACAATAATTCAATATTACCAAATCCTAATTTCCTTCTTCACCTGAACTTACTAAATATATTCTTTCATGCATGCAATAGGAGACCTACCTACTGATAGAACCCTTGAGTGCTGGAGTATATTTGTGCAGGCAAGGACACCTATGTGGAAGGAAGTAGTGATGGAGTGATTTTCTATCTAATGCAGGATCAAAATGACGAGACTACCTTGTTATACTACAGGCCATTCTGATAAACCCATGGGAATAGACACAGTAATTGACATCCACAGTAATTGACAGTAATTGATGAAGGAAAATCTGTGGGACAGATTGATCATTTGCGTGGAGTAAAAATATATTTACTATGTTATATTACAAGTTATATCTGGGATAGGGATTAAAGCAGGGTGGAAAATATCATTTGTAGGCACCGTTTCAGATTCAAGTTTTACCAAAAAACAAACATCTGTTTGCTTAATCAAGAGACACTAATTAGTTATAATGGACGGATATTAAGGTTGATTTAAAAATTTTCAATGAGTTAAGTAACCTAAAGGATTGTCTGCAAGACTCATTTTGTTAACAATAATTAACACTGTATTGTGCTTTTATGCTTTTAGTTCATTAAATTACCTTTGGGGACTAGGGTAAACATAAAATTCACTTATTATTTTATTGGTCTCAACATAGCTGGCAAAAAAAAAAACCTAGATGTGTCTCTGAGATATGGCATTTAAGACTTCATCTTAAAAATTCTTACCTGTAAGATTATAAATCATTCTGCTATAAAGACACATGCACACTTATGTTTATTGCAGCACTGTTCACAATAGCAAAGACTTGGAACCAACTCAGATGCCCATCAATGATAGACTAGATGAAGAAAATGTGTCACATATACACCATCGAATACTATGCAGCCATAAAAAAGGATGAGTTCATGTCCATTGCACAAACATAGATGAAGATGGAAACCATCAGTCTCAGCAAACTAACACAGGAACAGAAAACCAAACACCACGTGTTCTCACTCATAAGTGGTAGTTGAACAATGAGAACACATGGACACAGGGAGGGAAACATCACATACCAGGGCCTGTCAGGGGTTGGGAGCTAGGGTAGGGATAACATTAGGAGAAATACCTAATGTAGGTGACGGGTTGATGGGTGCAGCAAACCACCAAGGCACATGTATACCTATGTAACAAACCTGCATGTTCTGCACAGGTACCACAGAACTTAAAGTATAATAAAGAAAAAAATTATTCCATGTTCAAAAGCACCTTTTTTTCTTTCAGTTTTTATAGAAGTCTGACACAAACATCCGTGCTTTCTTTTTTACTGCCTGGAGAAGGCAAATACCATTGACAAAATCCTTGCCTATTTACACTTACTCTCATGTGTTATTTTCGTTATTGCTTTCAAGGTGAACCTGATCAAGAGATTAATAAGTCCTTGTGAATATGTGAAAGAACAATTGTAATCGTTTTCCTCCCAGGAAAGGAGTCCCTCAATTCAAGTATGATTTACTTTCTGTTTATGGCAATAGCTGTAGGAATGCATTGTACAGGTATTAACATGCATTAAGGCATAAATCACAGAAATACAGGGACAGAGAGAGAGAAAGGAAAGGTTGCTATTTTAGGCAAACAAGGGAGCTTTGTATGCTGGTTGTGAAACCTGCCCTGTCAGGATTAGCAGAGCTAATTCTGTCAAGGCTCAGTGAAGTTTGACACGACTGCATTCACAAGAAAGCTGCAAAGGTCGTATTATGCACTGTGTACCTTTGGGGAGCTTAACAGAACCAATTTGGACCAATTCTGTCAAAAGAACATCTAAGTAACCTAGAAGAATAAGCCTTTGAAAAGAAGTTTATGAGGCTTGGGAACGGGAAGCAGGAGAGGGCTATATGTCAAACTATTTTTCTCCCTGAGTCAAAATTGGGTATCACTACTTTTGAAAAGCTTTGCCACTCACAAGAAAAGAAGGCTAAACAGAAGCATGAACGTAGAGATAGAAAAAAAAAAAAGCCATCAGGGCTTTTAGAGTGGTTTTTGCCAAATTTACAACTGAAACTTTACAGCTTTTCTGAGGCCCAGGGAATTACTGGGCTCTATAGGAATAAAGGGAGAACACTTCTGCTCACTCATTTAGAAATCTGTATTGTTTGCAAGAGAAGAGTAACCTCAGCCTCTGATGACTGCAGTCGGAATGGCCTGCACCAGAGATGAAATAAAACTCATGGAAATAAACATAGACATGATTCTTACCCAGAAATATAGATAATTTCAACAGCTGATCATGGTATAAGTTATTTTTCTACTCTATCCTTGAATGAATAGGATATAAAAATAAGCTTTTCTTAGCCAGTGTGCTAACTTTTCCAATGAGATAAATGAGGTTACTAAGTTATTGCAAGTAGTAATAAATTATAACATTTGTTTAAAACTCTATTGAGCAAAGCTTCCTGATGTTACTGAAGAGTAAAGCTTTGTAGAGCAAAGCTTCCTGATGTTACAATATCAGACATAATTAAGAGGGCATGGATAGTCACTGTCTTTCTCCTCCTGCTGGAATCAATACAAGTATACCTTTTTCTTCTTAATAGCAACAAATTCCGATTTTGGTGACTTGGCAACAATTTGGATTCTGAAGAGACTGGAAATAAATTTGTAAGTGTCTTGTTTCTCAGCATAGGATTATCTACTTTGACATGGGATAAAAAATAACCGTTTGAATAATTAAACACATTCATTTGGCATAGTAACTGGAAAAAATTACTCTTTAAATTTTGGCACTAAGAGCCTCTTGTTCATTTAAAATCTATGCTGAATTATGAAGTGTTTTTGATCAGTTCTTTGTTATACCAGGCGTAATAAGTACTAGTCTTTCGAATTTCATGGACCAACATACTGTCGAAGATGTCACTATTGTGTCTTTGGTATTACTTGCCTCTGGATAAAATGTGATTCTCTGTGTTCTGCTCTTTTCTGTCTTTGGCTCATGTGGCAGCTGGTTTTGCTTTCTCTTCATTAAGTTTTCTAAGCATCAACACGTTCATGGTTCTTCTCATTTTCAAGTTAGTTCTCATTCTTGTATGACCTTTCATTAACTTTTGGAAGCTTGTGAGTTGTTGTTTTTTTATTTTATTTTATTTTATTTTTGAGACGGAGTCTCGCTCTTTCACCCCGGCTGGAGTGCAGTGACACGATCTCGGTTCACCGCAAGCTCCGCCTCCCAGGTTCACGCCATTCTCCTGCCTCAGCCTCCCGAGTAGCTGGGACTACAGGCGCCCGCCACCATGCCCGGCTAATTTTTTGTATTTTTAGTAGAGACGTGTTTCACCGTGTTAGCCAGGATGGTCTCGATCTCCTGACCTCGTGATCCGCCTGCCTCGGCCTCCCAAAGTACTGAGATTACAGGCGTGAGCCACCGCGCCCGGCACTTGTGAGTTCTAATAATCCCAGCATACAAGGCACACTTTTCTGTCAGTCTGTGATCTATTTGCTATTACCGGATGGAAAGATGCCAGGGGCTTTTAGTTCTGTAGGTGACCAGCAAGAATTAAGTTTTTCTTTCTCCTCCCTTCAGAAATCTATGTAAAAATAAGTTCAAATTATACAAAGCACAATTATTCCTACATTTCCAAGTTTCTTTTTACGAAACACTCAGTTAATCAGAATGATGAAATCACACCACTTCATCTACACTTTAAACTTAACAGGCAAAATTGTGTGACTTGACTTAAAATTTTAATGGCAGAAATCTTCCTTAGTGAAGTTCGTTGGTCTCTTGAGAAGAGTCATTCTAATGATAAAAAGAAAAGGATGACTTGAGTGACTGAATATAAAGTGATATGCTAAATAATAATTTAAGAGTGATAACAGGGATATCCTAATGGAAACTGTTGGAACATAGTGGCCAACAAAACATGCTGGCTATTCTATTAAGGTTATAATTGATTTTGGATGTGCTGTGTTTAGCTGGGTTTTAATTCAGGCTCTTCAGCTTGCTATATGGGCTGCATTAGGCTCATTTCTTATCCTTACTAAGTTTCATCTTCTCCTCTATAAACTAGGATTAATAGTAGTGTCCACCCCAAAAGTTGTTAGTTGTCAATTAGTGATAAAAAACATGATCCACACAAAATGGACACAACTGAAAAAGTCACTCAGGAACTCATCAGCAACTGGATACATATATCAGAACTCATCTATTTCCTCTCAGAAAAATGCGTAGATCGATGAGTGTCACTAACTACTGAAATAACTACTCTGATGATAATATCCACAGATAATCTCTTCTATTGGTGCTTCTCAACTTTAAATCACTTTGGGAGCTTTATACAAATCATCATACCCAGGTACGAACCATCCTGAGAAATTCCGACTGATCTGGGTCATAACCCACATAATTTAAATGTCAGCTAAATCTGAGAATCTTGAAATCTTTGTACAAAGACTTATTCTCCTGGTCCTATTATATAAAAATAATTATTAATTTTAAAAAGCATGTAACCTACTAAATGAATCAAACCAAAGTGTCTAAAGCTGCATCTTAGTTCTGTGTGATTAAAACTGATGGCATATGCTCTTTTGAAACCTCATGGGAACAATAATATAAGGCTTGTTTTGTAACAAAAAACAAGTCTTATGCAACCGATAAGCATATGAAAAAAAGATATACATTACTGATCATTAGAGAAACGCAAATCAAAACCGTAATGAGATACCATCTCACATCAGTCAGGATGGCTATTATTAGAAAGGCAAAAAATATGATGCTGGGAAGGTTATGGAGAGAAACGAATGCTATACACTGTTGATGGGAGTGTAAATTAGTTCAACCATTGTGGAAGACAGTGTGGCAATTCCTCGAAGACCTAAAGAGAGAAATACCATTCGACCCAGCAATCCCATTACTGGGATATACAGGAATTTATATTGTTATATTATAAAGACACATGCACACGTATTTTCATTGGAGCTCTAACCACAAACGTATGTTCATTGCAGCTCTAACCACAATAGTAAAGATGTGAAGTCAACCCAAATGCCCATCAAAGATAGACTAGGTAAAGAAAATGTGGTACATGTATGTACACCATGGAACACTATGCAGCCATAAGAAAGAATGAGATTTTGTTCTTTGCAAGGACATGGATGGAGCTGGAAGCCATTACCTTTAGCAAACTAATGCAGGAATAGAAAACCAAATACCACATATTCTCACTTATAAGTGGGAGCTAAATGATGAGAACATGTGGACACATAGAAGAGAACAACACACACTGGAGCCTATCAGATGGTGAAAGGTGGGAGGAGGGAGAGGATCAGGAAAAACAATTAATGGGTATTAGGCTCAATACCTGGGTGATGAAATAATCTGTACAACAAACCCCCATGAAACACAAACATGTTTGCTACATATTTACCCATGTAACAAGCTTACATATCCTGTACATGTACCCCTCAACTTAAAAGAAAGTTTAAAAAGACCTTTCATGCTTTTTTTTAAAAAAAAAAAGTTTGTTTGTTTCTTTGTAAGTTTAGTGGGAATGAAACATGAGACAAAAATGCTGCTTTCCTGTTGCCTTTCAGATTGCTGGAAGTCTGTCCTTCATACCTGAGGAAAGTTATGTGAAGAGCCTTTTGAGATAAAAAGAGGAAACAGAAGACTTGAGCAATACTATAAATCAACAAGATTTAACTTATAAAGAGCATTCCACCCAACAACAGCAGAATACATACTTTCCCAATGTGTATTAAACATTCTTCAGGATAGGACACATGAAGATTATCAAACAAGTCTCAACAAAATTTTATAGTTTGAAACCATAAGAAGTGTCTTCTCTAACCCCAAGAAATAAAGCTAGAAATGAATAACAGAAGGAAAACTGGAAAATTCTTAAATATTCAGAAATTAAACAACACAGTTTAAACAACTAGTGGGTGAAATAACAAATTGCAAAAGAAACTAGAAAATGTTTAGAGATAAAAAACCTCAAAACAAACCAGATTTATGGGATGTAGGATATGTGGTACTCAGATAAATATTTATGGCTGTAAATGCCTATATTAAAAAGAAGATCTCAATTAAATAACTTAACCTGCACCTT
This sequence comes from Pan troglodytes, assembly GCF_028858775.2. Taxonomy (NCBI): domain Eukaryota; kingdom Metazoa; phylum Chordata; class Mammalia; order Primates; family Hominidae; genus Pan; species Pan troglodytes. The sequence goes on from NC_072401.2 coordinate 159,262,986, forward strand.
GAATAAATAGTTTTTTAAAAAGGGCAAAGTAAACTCAAGGCTAGCAGGACAGAAATAATCACAATTAGAGTGAAGATATTAATACATAAAATAAAAAATACAAGAAAAAGAAAGAGATTTAAGAAAAAAAAATTGTTTATTTGACAAAATCAACAAGATTCACAAATCTTTTAGCTAAAGTGACTAAAAAAAGGGGAGAGGGAGAGAAGACTCAAACTGTTCAAATCATAAAGTGGAGACAATACTACTGACCATACAGAAATAAGAAAAAAATAAGAGATTATTATGAGAGATTTTATACCAAAAGACAGGCAACATAGATGAAATGGTCAAATTCTTGGAAACATGAATATGTCATTATTAACTCAAGAAGAAATAGGAAATCTCAAAAGAACTATAACAAATAAAGAGATTAAGTCAGTGAATTTAAAACTTTAACAAAGAAAAACCCAGGACCAGATGGTTTCATTGGTGAATTATACCAAACAAATACTTCCAAAAAACCAAATAGGAAAGTATACTTCCTAACTCATTCCTAACAGTTATAAGCCAGTATTACTTTGATTCCAAAGCCAAGGAAATTACAAGAAAAGAAAACAAAAGGCCTATATTGTATAAGAATATAGGTATAAAAATCCTCAGCAAAGGACTAGCAAACTGAATCTATCAGCATATTAGATTATACACTATGACCAAGTGGGATTTATTCCAGAGATGCAACAGAGGCCAAATAAATACAAATCAATAAATGTGATACATCATAGTAATAGAATAAAGGGGAAAACACATGGTCACCTCAACTGATGTAAAAAAATGTGTTTGACATGTTTTCATGGAAAAACACTCAACAAACAAAGAACACAGGGAATTTCCAGAACCTGAAAAAGGGAATGTATTAAAAAAACCACAACGAACATAATACTCAAAGGTTCAACTTGGAATGATTTCCCCTAAGATGATGAATAAGACAAAGATGTCCATCCTCTCCACATATATTCATCATTTTCCTGGAATTTCATAGAATTTACTGGCTATAGTAAGCAGACTAGAAAAGGAAAGGGCATCCAATCTGGAATAGTTGTGAAATTATCTCTGTTCACAAATATAACATGATAGTATATGTAGAAAATCCTAAATAATCCACAAAAATCTAACAGAGCAAATAAATATTACATGGCCTAGTTGTGAATATCAATTACACAGTAACAATACTGTAAATACCAAATGCTGATCTAGCGGCAATTATACAATTAAAACACAATGGCAAGGATAAGGATTTCAGAATTGGGATACCTGAACTGGGGAGAAGAACAAGAGATAAATTCTTATGTTCTATAACAAGAAATCCATAAATAATGCCTAAAACTTGAAAAGAAAAAAAATAGCCATACAAACATAGTATTTGGAGTCCTGTTACTGAATATCAAAAAAAATGAGCTGAGAGAATTGTGAATATTCTTACTGGGAAAGCAGCAAGGCAGGGTCAAGATGGGTGCTAGGGAGTGCTCTTGATCTTCAAGTTCATAAGAATAATAGATTCCTTAAATTATGCACATGTAATAATTCAATTAAAAACAACCTGAAAAATAATATGATAAGACAAATATACAAGGGCTAGAGCACTGTCACAGGAAAAAAAGAATGGGGCAAAATAGTTACATGAAAACAAAACAGATCATTGATTGCATTTGGATCATGAATAATGACATTCTTCAGAGCAAGTATCAAGAAACGTGAACCTCAAGGCTTATCTTTTTAAGAAAATAATTGTGATTTTCAATGGCGTATTCTTTTAAAAACATACAGCTATTTTATCTAGAAGTGAAACAAAAATAAGTGTGGCAGAAAAAAGAAATGCCTGAAATGGAACAAAATGATGAGAAAAATACCTTTCGAGCTTTCATAAAGAGAGATGGACTGCAGTATGCTTGTCACTTTCTATACTTGTGACAAATTGTTAAAAGTCATAGGATATTTGGGGGAGGGGAATCAAACTGAATTATATATAATTAGATTTTTATACATGCCAGGTTAGATGCATTAAAATATTAACATTCTCATATGTGTATGTATGTGTCATATACAATTCTGAGGAAAGGTACCACCTGCACTATAATCCTGAAGGAAATCATCATCTTCTCTTGCCATAGTATTTCAATCACTTGCTAACAAGGATCACCATTGTAAACCTTGCCCAGCTTTAATTTAATCTCAAGAGTGCATAGAAGACAAATCACCAGTCTGTGCTAAAATATAACCTTTGGGCCTCCACTGATGACCCCATATATGATTGCAGCCCTTCTGTATTTATTCGACTCTTTTGTTCCTTTCCTGTTTTATTTCTCTGCTACACACTCATCATTAATACAAACATAAAACAAGTGACTAATTAAGACATAATATTTGTAATATCAAATTATTTTAGTTAATAATGTCAATGGTATTGTAATTTTCTATTGTTTTGACTTTTGAAATAAATTATTTCATGGTTTAGCACTAAATTATTCATTTAGTTTTTCCACTGAATTCTTCCCTAATATAAATCATTCAATTAAGAATTATTCTAGTTGACCTTGTGTGTTTCAATATGTTGGAAATTAAATATAGACATTTATGTAAATTGTTATTAAAATGAAAGAATGAGTCAGAATGTAAAAGCATTTCTATGACATTTTATTTTCATTTTCAAAGAATTCAGTAGTGATGTAGCACAGAGAAATTCTAAAAATCATCCAAAAAATGATACAGGCAACCATATTATCCATCCAAAAATAATTCATGTTAGCACTTCCAAAATGTTTCAGATTGGATTGCACTAATATCTCATGAGATCTCTGTATTTTAGTTTTTTCATCTCTAAAACATGAGCATTGAAAATCATTTTTAGTTTTACTTCGAACTTAGCCTGTTTCCAACTCTAATATTTTATATTCCAGTAAATCAATTGTACTTTATTTCATGAAATTACCAAAATTCCAAGTGCCATTCTCCCCTTTGTCTACTTTCCAGCTACACCAGATTTCTTTTCTCATTATATTCTCCTCCCTCTCTCTTTTCCCATTGTCTCTGTGGAGGAGACATATTTTCCCTTCCATTGTTCTTTTTGGAAACCCTCTAAGTCAGACTCATTGCAAGAACCCCTCCTCCCGAATGCCCACCTAACTTCCAATAAAACTTACATTCTTTTGCCTCTCTTTTTACTAGGCTAAGCTTGACAAATTCAAAGAAAATGGCTGTTTTGCCTTTCCTAATCCTCTACACAGTAGCACACAAATACCATATGTTCTCACTTGTAAGTGGGAGTTAAATAATATGTACACATGGAAATAGAGTGTGGAATAATAGACATTGATGACTGGGAGCGTTGGGAGGGTGGAGGAAGGGTCAAGGATGATAAATTATTTGATAGATACAATGTACACTATTCAAGTGACATTGATAACTACAAGCCCAGACTTTACCACTATGCAATATATCGATGTAAGAAAACTGCACTTGTGTTTCTTAAATTTATACAAGCAAAAAATAGTTTTCACATCTGTGAACAAAAAATATAAATACTTAAAAAATTATTACACTAAAATACAAACATGGAAAAGTCAATATCAATTATAGGTTTTAAAAAGAGACACATTAATAACCCATTGGGTGAAATACAAGCAGCCATTGCATTTAAAATTAAAAATGTTGTGTAGCAATAAAGAGTATTTATTATTAAGTAACAATGGAGGAAACATTATATTGATATAATCTGATCATATAGGTGTCCAATTAAAAATTTTTAAAATCACCTGATTGCCCAAAAAGTAAAAGCTAAATTTCTGCTCCCAGGCTGTCTTTCCAGCATCATTTTTCACCACACGAACACTGCACATATGCTCTTCCAGACTAACACCGGGCACCTATACAGGTTAACATTTCTCTACTTTTGAATATCTTGTTTTCTCTTGTTCTGATGTGATTCCCAAATTTCAATTTCTACATATCTATTGACTAACTTTTAAGATTAAAGAGTTTCAGTTTCTGAGTTGTTTCACTTAAGATAATTGCCTCCAGTTCCATCCATGTTGTTATAAAATACAAGATTTTGACATTGACAAGAGGTAGCCAAATGACTAGGCAGATAAGGGTGGGTCCTTGGTGAAATCCCACCTTCAAGCCCAAAAACAGCCTGAAGGCTGACAGACCAGACTTCTGGTCCTAGATGAAACCCACAACCCAGACAGAGAACTTCTATTCCTGTTTGCCCACCCTTTCCTGATTGATACTTTCTGAAAAAAACCTTTTGAACAATCAAATGTTGCCTTTTCCAATAGTACCTACAGCCTGCCCCTCCCCCATTCTGAGCTCATAAAAGCCCAAGACTCAGCCACATTGAGGGGACTCTCCCACTTTCAGGTAGGGGGACCATTTCCACATCCCATCTCTGCTAAAAGCTGTTTTATCACTCAATAAAATTCCCCACTTTGCTCACTTTTTGATTTTCAGCATATCTTTATACTTCTTGGGCATGGAACAAGAACTCGGGAACCCGTGAGCAAGCCAGACTCAGCCCATGATGGCCAAGTGCGCAGGCCGTCTCCTGCAGCATGTAGTGTGGCTGAGTGAGTCCCAGGTGGGGGACACTGGCCGGAGGTCTCCAGCTTGCAAAGTGACAAAGAAAAAATCCTGTGTCATTTTAGGGTCTTGCCCAGGATACCTGAGGGGGGCACTTTTTCCTGACACTTCTTGCCCTCAGATTTTCTATTGAAGGCAGATGAAGCACCAAATTTCTGACTAGCCAGTTGAAAAAGAATACACAACTATAGAGGATGGGGTGTGACCCTGCTATCTCTCTCTCTCTCTCTCTCTCTCTCTCTCTTTCTCTCTCTCTCTGTCTCTCTCAGATGAAAGGAATGTTGGCTTCATTTCCCTTCATGGAGGTCTAGCCATTGTGTGAGACCAGAATAAGATCCTGGGGCAACTGATGGGATCTGGCTGAGGCCACACCGTGGTGTTGCCAGAAGGTCCCTGAACTGGTTCCATCCCCACCGCCCATTAGGGCATCAACAAAGACCCTCAGACTTTTCTATGATATGTTTCCTTACATCTTTCATGGTTTGAAATGGCTCCTATCTCTTTTTTTAATAATGTTAAAGGTATTGCTGCAAACAGCTCATTCTGGGTAGAATGAGCATTCAGCCCAACCATCAGATAATGCAATTCAGAACAATGTGGTTTCTATCTGGCATGGAGGGTACAGTGATTAAGAGTTTTTCTCCTGTTGGAGGAACCCATTTGCATAAAGTAAGAGGAGGCATTTTCCCTGCCCTGCACTTAAGCTGTTTTATTTTCTTTTCTCCACATGTGAGGAGTTAACATAGCCATGTGAACACAGAGAGCTTTTCTATGCAAGAGTTTTTTTTTTTTTTTTTTTTTTTTTAATTTCCTTTTGAAAGGCATCTTATTAGGCCAGGACCCCAGTTCACCAGTTCACTAGACTCCCTAACTTAATGAGTCCTTGCACCTTTCAGAGGTACCCCTTTGTCCCAAACTCAATTCCAAGCTTTGGATTGAAGCCTTAGAAAAAAAAAAGAAAAGAAAAAACTGGATCTGAGGGATCCAGAGGCAGATGACCATGGAAGTCAAGGGGCACTGTGCAGATGAGCATGACTAATTCTTGCTGATTACCACCCCAACACCATTTCATGGACAGAGGTCATGCTAGCATCCAATGGCACAGATGAGACTACCAATAGCGGGGAGGATAGGCAATGTATAGGTGAGTGGGGATAATTCCTACCCTCTAGACCCTCTAGACCTCCCTGTTTCACATGGATGAAGGCCACATTGGCACCCATTGACAGCAACCAGCCAAGGTCACCAGGCCTCTGGGATATAAACAGGGAAGAAAGAAAGAAAATGCATTTTCTTTCTCTCTCGTGTACCCCAGATATTCACTGGGAAGAGAAAGAAGCTAAGGGATGCCTTTTTCCCCTCTTTCCAGATGGGTAACCAGCCATCTTCAGTCTGTAATTCTCTTGAAGGCATCTTGAATCACTGGAACTCCTTTGAAAAAAAAACACCTTTTTTTCTGTTTCCTCCTCTATCCTCTTTTCATAAATGGGTAATTTTATCCCCATACCACAGCACACTTCCCTCGGATGCATCCTCAGAACTGGGAGAAGTTTAATTTCCCCAAACATTAAACTGTTTGGCTTAAAAATGAACTGGGAAGAAATTGTAGATCTAAATGAGCAAATTTATTGAGAAGGGACAACTTTTACACTATGCAAATAACCTATTTGTCTGCTTCCCCTTCACAAGACTCCAGGGTAGATAGGGCTCCATAGCTCAGGGGAGGGAAACCCATAAGTCTGACATGCTGGCAAAAAGGTAAACGTGTTTTTTTTGTTTGTTTGTTTTGTTTTTGTTTTGAGTTTTTACCAGTCAAGAATCCTGCCCTCCCTCTCTCTGTGCAACCTGGTAAAATAAATTATAAAAATCAGTTTGTATCCTCTGTAATGTTTTGATTAATGGAAAAAATGGATTTGTGAGGCTAGCCTGAAGCTGTAGTGAATCTGTTGTACTTTTGCTAAGAATCTGTCCTTCTGTATCCTTCTAACAGAAAGAGGAATACCTTAGGATAAAATGTGGTTCTAGGACTGCATAAGCCTGCTGGTCAAGCCAGTCCAGCAAATTAGTCAGTAACAAACTTTGCTGCAGGTCTTCATTTTGTTTCATGTTCTTGGGAGATTAACCTTGTAACATGGTAGTACTTTGTTTCGGTCTCTGCCATTTTACAATGGCAGTCAGGGTTCAAGCCTGGCTTAGGGGATGAGTACTTTCTGGTTAATATCATTTGCTGGTTCTCTTTCCCTCCATGAACAACTTCTATCTTCTGTTCTTAAATCCTTCTTTTTCTGAGTTACCTATAAAGATTCTAGGTTTTGTAAAAACTGCTTACCACATCTTCGGAAATAGCTCATACACTTGTGGTTAAGTCATAACCTTAGTTGAGGATTGTTGGTTTCACCTGTAAGGTTACTTTCGATCAAGTTCAAAAGCCAGAAATATCAGCCACTCGGCATGGCTAAAGTCAGGTAGTAAGGGATTTAAAAGGATTTTCTTAAAGAGCAGTATGGTTAAAGTCAGCTTAATTAAAAGTGGATATCGAAGTTATAGGTATATTTAAAAGGCCTTTATGTTTTTCTCTTCTTGGATCTCGTTTTGCTGGAAAGTTTTTTTTTTTTCAGTCAACTTAATTACTTCTCTTCATTTTGACTCGACACTCTTGATGCATGTGTGAGAGGTCCTAAGATAACTTCCGAGAGCATGGGACTCCTTAAGAAAAACAGAAGATGCCACAGAGCTCGTTTTGGGAAAAATCCTCTGTTTTCCTTATGGAAACCCAGGAATTAAAAGCAGATAGATCCCTCTCAAATTTTGTTTGTGTCTTACAGCTATATCTGCTTATCAGGCTCTAGAAACTGCATGTTTGGATAACCTGTTTTGTGAAGGTCTCCACCATGAGGCCAGTAATGCAGGTAGATGATTGCCAAATGAGAAAATCTTACAACTACTGAATCTTCTTCTGTCTGTGTAGTTTTATATATATTATGTGTGTGATGTTTACATAAAAAAGATCTCTAGTTGGCTTAGAGAAAAATAATCACTTAGATTAAATATTGTAGAAGAAAAAATAAAAGCTGTAATGCCTTGTAGTTCATGTGACTTTAATCTTTGAGAAATAAAAACAGCTTTAAAGATTATTGGTAAAATACAAATGTCTTCAAAATTTAAATCTGTAGTCTAAATTATGCAGGTCAGATACTAGGTTTTCTAAGTGCTTTAAGGTTGCGAACTGCTTCTTTGGCTTTTGAAAATTGTTCAACCCACCTGCTTTACAGTTTGGTAAGGCCTGGGGACATAGAGAATTAACCCTGCCCCTAACTATGCTAGAAGGAGTCAAATCTTAGCTACACATAGGACATAACTACAATAACTTACCAGGTTTTACAATAAAAATGAAAATTGCTAAGAGTTACCATTATAACATGTAATTGAGTCTGAAGAAGTTGAGTTGCATGAAAATAGATTTACATGAAAGTTGTGTAAGGAAAGTGAGATGAGTTTTTACTAAAACATTATAAGAAGGCATGGGAATAAAATTTTGCCTAATTTAGAAGGTTAAAGGATTGTTTTAAATTAGATAAGATAAAGCTGAAGGTTTAAGCAAGTTGTGGAAGCTTTTAAAATTTAATCTTGCAAAAGAAATTCTGTGTGTGAACATACTGACTAAATTCAAAAGGGTGTTATATGGTTTTTCCATAAACTGAGCATTGAAATAAAAGCACTACAAGTTTTTCTTAAGGCACTGATCTGTTCTTTAACAAAAATTTCTAAAGTTTATAAAAGGTTACAGGAATCTCACCCCATAGTCAAACTGGTCAGATTGGATAGAATTATCTATAAGGTTTCATTTAAAAAATTGGGGTTGACATTAATAGTAGACTAACGCAAGGGTGAAATTTGGCTTTTCCTCCCTAAAACAAGATTTCCACGTAATAATAAAGGACAATGAAATATTTTTGTTTGCTTTGTATAAAAACTACTAAAAATGGGTGAAGATTAGGGACAAATTGTTTGGAAAGCTGCGTCTTCCCACATAATGGGTAAAGGTTTTTGCCTTTAAAATTTTTTTGAGTCATTATTTTGGCTAAATAAATGACTTATGGTAATCTGGTATTCTATTTCATAATATCAAGTGTTTTAAACTTATAATATATTTAACAGGCTTCCCAAAATCAAACTTCCCCTTCAAAAATGGTCTTTTCTGACCCCCAAATTTTGGATGCTATACAGGGTCCCTGGAACATTCAAAAGAGAGGTGAACAGGATTATTTGACATGTTTAGTTACATGGGATTGCTAAAACAAAAGTAAAGCTTAATCTTTTTCAGGTTATATTCTAGTGAATAATATCAATTTATGTTCCCAAACTGTATGGGATTTCTAAAATTTTAATGTCTGAGTATATGCTATCAATCATAATTAAGGTTATCATGTTAAGTTATTGTAAACCACAGAAATAATCAAATTTCTTTGTCAACTTTTATTTTTTTGATGGTAACTACCCTGGACATTTTGTCATTCACAGACAATTATTGCCTTGCATTGATTCTTTTCAAAACATGGTTTATAATCAGCTATAGGACTTTGACAGGTACTTTTAAATCCAGGTGTCTGATATCTTTAAAGATTATGACATTGGAATAAAGGAAAAATGTATAGGACTTACGAAGAGCTGAAATTCCCATAAATATCTAGTAGAACAAGAGTTAACTGAATGGTGTGAACAACAGAAAACTGAAGTAATCTTTTGTAACTCTGCTTAAAACATTGCTGATCCTTTTTTTGTTTTCAAGAGTCAGTGGAACTTTCCTTTTGAGCTTTCTACAGCATTTAACAATTGAGTAATGTATACACCTGTGAACAAAATTTGGAGCATGTTTGTTTCTCTGTGCCTGTTTATCTAGAATTTGGAAGGTATTTGTGAGTATTCTTAACTTATGGCAATATAGTTATTTGAATCAGTGCAATAAGAATCCATTTTCTTCTGCAACAGGACACATTGGAGACTGGTTGTTTTACCGAGGCTTTGACTGGAAGGGTCTGCTCCCCTTTAAAGAATCAGTCTTGACTTGCAGAGCCAATAAAAGTCCCTTGGGAAAACTGGCTTCATACCTTGGCTACACAGTCATTGTACAGGTTTCTTAACTTGTGGTGAGTAAAGAATGTCACTTTCTTACAGCCCCAGGAGCACCATGTTATCTTGGGAATCTCAGAAAGAGAGTAATTTGCCCAACTCATATGTGTTTGGGGGCACAAACCCATGGCTGGGCTTGGTTTTAAAAGGTCTCATCTGAGATTCCTTGTAGAACAGAGTTCCATCAAAGCCAATTTAAAAAGCCTATGTGAAAAATAATTGTTTTTGCTGCACATTATGAGAATGCGCAGGACAAGTATAAGTCTAAAATTTATTTTGCAAACAACACTGTCTTATCATGATTTGCTTTTGACAAAAATGAGAACTTGAGAAAGAATAATTATGTTTCAAAATGTGTACAGTTGTCATTGTTTTTAAGTTAGTTGTTTTTAAGTTTTTGCCTGCATTTTAGACTAAACCTACTTATTTCTGTAAACCAACCAGGAATCTCAAGCTGCAGCTCAAAAGAAACAAAAGGGAGGGGTAATGTAAAAATCTAGATCAATATGCTAATTCTGAGCAATTATCCTGCAAAACCTGCCAGGCGATTGAAGTAAACGGGGTGTCCATAACCCAGAGGTTTCTTCTTTTGGGAAAATAAAACCAAAGAAACTGACAAAAGCCAAGCCTCATGCACATAAGTCTTAGCAGACATAACAGTTATCTGAGAATGTCAGCAGCCCCAGCATTTTAAATCTTTCCTTGCTGCCTTGTTTCATTTTGATACATGTCTTCATGTACCAAACCCAGTTTGTCTCTTCTCACCTTCATGCCATCAAACGCCAAACGGTCATGCAACTGGAGCCTCAAACAATGGCTCCCTTTTACTGGGGACCCTTAGACAGGCTTTTGAGGGAGATCTGACTGCCATTTTTCCAAAGCAGTGCCCCCTGTCAGCAGGAAGCAGTTAAGATTGGTCTTCATCCCTAAACTAATGGCAGTTAGATGTACCTATTCAGAGGGGGGAAGTGATAGGACAGGAGGCAGCTAAATGCCTAGGTAGTTAGGAATAGGTTCCTGACAAAACCCCATCTTCAAGCCAAAAAAACAGCTTGAAGGCTTGCAGAGCAGACTGGTGGTCACAGATTAAACCTGCAACCCAGAGTGAGAACTTTACTCAATAAACTCCGCAACTTGCTCACTTTTAGATTGTCAGCATATCCTTATTTTTCTTCAGCATGGGACAAGAACTCAGGCACTGGTGCACAAGCCAGACTCAGCCAAGGTGGGACTAATGGGCTGGCTGTCTCCTGCAGCAGGTAGCATGGCTGAGCGAGGCCTAGGCTGGGTGTCACTGGCCAGAGGTCCCAGGCTTGCAAAGTGATCAGGAAGAAAATCCTGCATCCATTTCATTCTTTTTTATGGGTGAATATTATTACATTGTGTATAATACCTCAAAAAATGTAAGACGCATGCTGCTTTACAACTTGCAATTTTTGACTGGTGAAAGCTCAACATGATGTTATGAATTCTGTTATTAGGAGACAGACATATTATCGTATATTACTAACTTAAGAGCAACAATTTGTGTGAGAGCATTTTTGGAAACTTTATTGGCTTGATGACATTCCTTGTGCTATGAGAATTAAGAAATATCATAGAACAGACTCAGAGGGAGAAAAAAAATTCAGATAACTGAGTTTACTAGATTTAGCAAAAACAAGAAACTAGACACCCAGTTAAATTTGAATTTCAGATAAATCAAAAATATTATTTTTTAGTATAAGAATGATCCACTCATTATTCCACATCTTGATGAAAAAACTGTGCCAATGTGTGTAGCCACCTTAAATTTTGACAGAAAGTGATAGATTATTCCCAATTTTGTTGATTTATGATTATAATGTTTTATATGCATTATTTTTAGTTTGCTTTGTAGTCAGTGTGTAAGTGATGAATAGGTGAAGGAAAGGTGATTCTTAGGTCAGTTAAACTATTCTGTATGATATAATATTGGTGGATACACCTCATTATTTATAGTGGCTTTTCCTGTGGCTTAATTTATGGTCAGTTTTACGATTATGTTGTATATAGAATAGGCAGTTTAAAATAAAATGTAGTTTTCTTTCATTTTATATTTTAAATATGTATCAACTAGATATATTCATAATTTATGTTAATTTTTCCATCTCTAAATATTTTGTATCCACTTGACCTGTTATAAAACAAAGAGAGATAACTAGAAACCTATTGCTTGTATGATATTGCAAGCATCATTCAAGCAATAGCAATATGCATTGCTTTTTCTCTTTGCATTTCTATTGTATTGCTATTTCTCTTTGTATTTCCTGTAATTTTTGTGTTAAAAATGTTTATGCTCTGTTTTGGGTACAAAGATATTAGTTCTTCACTGTGGATTATATAGTATGCCATTGTGAAATTTAATTTTTTGCTTTGTGGATGCTTTACTGTTGATTCTGGACCTGCTTGATATTAAATTCATGACCCTGTTTTCTCACTGTTTTCACTTGCTTGGCATGTCCTTGCCCATTTTTTTAGAAGTTGTCTGAGCTTTTTTGTTAGGAACTCTTCTAGAAAATAGTTAATAACTTGTATTTACTTAAACAATTTAAGATTATTTTTTCTTTAAATAGCTATGTTAGTCAAATTTTGTTTGCTGCTAGAATATACATGTTTAGTTTTGTTCTGTCAAAATGTTTTCCTGTTTTCTTTAAAAAATAATTTTCAATCATTTATCCTATGGTTTTGTGTGTGTTTCATAATACATTGAATTAATAAATTTTGCACTATTTTTCAAAATAGAAAAATGAGCTTAAGGAAAACTTTCTAATTTGGGGAAAAATAAATTTTTCAAACTTAAAGATGTTCTCTGAAAAAGAAATTCATTTTCTCGAAAGTTGAATTAAAAGATTGTTTTCCTCAGTTATCTTGAATGTCTCTGTTTTTAACAACATTTTACCCAGCCAACACTCACTTCAACTGAAATATTCTCTATGGTCCTAAATTAGACCTAAGTTAAAGAGAAATAACCATTCACACCTTATCATGGAATTGCAGAGGATTCTTTTGCATCTAAACACCCCACCCAGCATGCTGTTGTACTAAAAATTGTCGTACTAAAATTAAATTACATTTAATTGCTTTTCTTGTTCCAAATTCTTCTCATTGTCCTCAGAATTACTCTGTCCCCTAACCCCAATAAAATATATTCCCTATTTAATAGCTTTTAAGTTTCTTCAGAGACTGTCTACTATGTATGTATCAACTAAAAAAGAAAAACTTTTAGTTCTTTCATATCTCCTGGTTTGTTTCAACAAACTAAAGTTATAAATGAAATTCTAGAGATTTTAATATATGTTATAAATATTTATATATGCAAAGAACATCTGGTTTTATTTTCATAAGAAGATGATAGTTAAATGCAGCACAGTTGATAATTTTTTATTTGAAACTATTCATGTAATTAATTCAACTCTTTAGCTTCCCCTTTAATTAACAAATGTAGATACAGACATATATATTGCATATGATAAAAATTGTAACAAAACTTTAAACGTTATATTAAATTTCACAGAGATTGTAATCATTTTAAACTTAGAATTTAATTATTGATTTCAACATTTTATGGTAAGTAGAAATACTAGTTCTCCTGTCCAAATCTCAGTGTACATTTTGATTCTGTCAGCTCTTTGAAAGGTTCCATATTACTTTCAAGATTTATTCTTCTGGGCACAGAAAGGCACTTTTGATAAAAGTTCTTTTAAGGTTATCTTGTTTTCTTTACACTGGCAGATATTTGATCACAAAGTCAGCCTTCAAAAATATCACAATCATCTTCATCATTTCCAAAATATATTTTGAATTTTAGGGTTTGTAAAAATAGAATTGTTGATGTGTCTAAAACTTGGACACAGATAAGAGTTATTATTGTAATTTGTTTTCATAATTGATAATGAAAAGAGTTCCAAACCTATACGTGAAAATTTGAATAACATATTTTACAGGTAAGTGGTATCTGGATTTCAGGTCTACTTTTCCCTTCAACTGTGTGAATACTTCAAGATAAATTTTGAGTCAAATTGTTTAGATGATCACCTTAATATTTCATGTGATTTATATCTGAAAAAGTGGCAATTTTTAATACAAATCAATACGAATCAATAAATCTCCAAGCAAATAAGTAGCAAAACTGGTCCTAACTATAAACTGCAAATAAATAATAGATATGGATCAAATGACTTATGGGAATTTATTATTTGAATAAAATGTCATTTATAAATCAATGTGGAAAAGATGGCTTAATTCAAAAATGTTATCGAACAATCAGATAGACATATGGAACAAAATCATAAATTATAAAATACGAACTTTCTCATATGTACACAAAAATGTTGAAAAACTGTAAGAAAAAGTTGAGCAACCTATTGGAAATATAGACAAAGTACATAATCAGGCAAGTCATACAATATGAAACACCAGTGGTCAGTAAATATATTTGACACATCAATTGTCAGGAAGTATATTTGTTTGTAGTGAAAACAAATGCAAATTTAAAGTGAGTTATCTTTTTGCCTACCAGATTCTTAGATTAGAATGAGTGATAATGCTCAGTGTAGAAGTGAATGAACAGATGTTTTAATGTACTGGCGATAGGCATATCCAAAATTTGCATGTATATACAGTATGATGATAGAGTAATCTTACAATTAACACCAAAGAGTTAATTGTGAGAGGTTGAAAACACATACACATACAAATACATGTGTATGCACAAACACATATATATGCATAAATATATATTTCCACACAGTTTTCATAAATATATTGTTTAATATTTGCTAATATCTATATTTCTTAAGATATTTTTCAAGGTTTTTTAAATGAAGAAAGCAGTTTGAAATGTAATACATACATTGTTCTTGCAGTATTGTGTTTACGCTAAAGAATATAGGAGATATTCAATCCAATGGAATGAACTATTTTATAAATTATTAGAATTTGGCTGAATATACTTTTGAACTTAGCTAAATTGTAAAATCTATTTCACAGAGACAGAATGTGTACATAAAAAGAAATTGCTTAAAATGTATGGATTCTTCTTTTTTTTTTTGACACAGGGTCCCTCTCTGTCATCCAGGCTGGAGTGAAGTGGTGCAATCTCAGCTCACTGCAACCTCCACCTCTCAGGTTCAAGCAATTCTCATGTCTGAGCTTCTTGAGTGGCTGAGACTACAAGTGCATGCTACCATGCCCGGTTATTTTTTGTATTTTTTGGTAGAGACAGGTTTTCACCATGTTGGCCAGGCTGGTCTCAAACTCCTGACCTCAAGTGGTCTTCCTGCCTTGGCCTCCCAAAGTGCTGGGATTCCAGGTATGAGCCATCTTGCCCGGCCACCCACCACGGCATTTTAAATATTCAATCTCTCTCTATGTATGTATGTTTCCACTTTAGTTTAGAGAACTGCTCTAAATGCCTTTATGTATAAATACATATAACATATGATATGTGTTCTGATTATTATTTTTAAAGCAAAAAGAAAGAAAAGGTTGTAAAATCAAAAATACAATTTTTTTTAACTTCTACAAGCTACTATATAATTGGCACATCAGATAATACCCTTGAATCATTCAGATGGAAATAATTTGGCGTAATTGAGTGCTAGTTAGGATAATGTGTTATTGAAACAGCTTGTTTATACTACTGCTAATTATCACCAATATCCATTTTAGAATATTTTCCCAAGAATTACAGAAAAAGATGAACCTAGAAATAGAGTCCAAAATTTTTAAGAGATTTTACGAGTGGTCTACACCAACTCACGAAAGTCATGAAATACTTGACTTTCTTCATTCCCCAAACTATATACATTTAGTGATGGACAGCCTTCTACTTCCCTAGCAAGGCCGTTTCACTATTGATGGGTCTAGTCCAAGCTCTTACAATCATTCAGTCTATGAAGACTTTATGGATTCATCATCTATAAATTGTTCTCCATATTTGCAACTTTTGTAAGATATGTATTGCACCTCCCCTAGACGATGAATAAAGATGAAATTGCAACCATACATATCTCATTATGAACTACTTTTTAAAGTGGCCTAGAATTCCACTTTATATCCATTCCACATATATAAACTGCTGCCTATTCTTCATCCACCCTGGTCTTTTTGCCCTGTCACCCTGCTGCTGCCTTCCATACAAAATTACTCTGAAGACCTTGATTTGCTGGTACGCTTATATACCAATATCAAAGATAGGACATTTTCTCTCCTAATTCTGTGCCACAACCACAAAATTATGATTTCCAACATTTCTGCAAGTTGGGGAGAGTGTAATAGTTATTACATAAGAAATACTTTACATGATATAAAGTAAGAGTGTCAAGCTTGTTTTACCAAAAAAATCTACAGTGTTAACCACAGGGTTACATCGTCTCTTTGGTTGTAGTTAGGGGAAATCACAAAAAAATGAAGCTGTGGTCTTATCTCAGAAACTTTAGAAAGTAATCTAGGACTCATCTTTAGCTATAAAAAGATAAACCCGTAGAATTTCTATATTCCATTCATTTACACTTGTTCCTAGATACTTTTCATTTCTAGGGAAGTATATGAACCTTTCTGAAAGAAGCAACAGGTTTCTTCAAAGATTTAAAGAAGCAGCCCAGAAGATGTACAGATGGCCAATAAGTATATAAAAAAAGTTCGACATCCCTAATCATCAGGGAAATAAAAATCGGTCATTATTCCTACACTTGTCACAATGACTATTATCAAAAAGACAAAAAATAACAAATGCTGGCAATGGATGTGGAGAAATGGGAACTCTTATACATTGCTGGAATGTAAATTAGTATAGCTATTATATAAAACAGTATAGCAGTTCCTCAAAAAATTCAAAATAGAACTACCATATGATCCATCACTTCCACTACTGGGTGTGTATCCAAAGGAAATAAAATCAGTATTTTGAAGAGGTGTCTGCACTACCATGTTTTGTGCAGCACTTATTCACAATAGCCAAGATATGGAATCAATTTAAGTATCTATCATTGGAAAATGAATAAAGAAAACATTATATATATATAATACATTGCGTATATATATACACACATTGTAATAATATATATATATATACACACACACACACAAACAATGAAATACTATTCAGCCATGAAAAAGAATGAAATCCTGCCATTTGCAAAAACATGGATGAAGCCTGAAGACACACTTAGTGAAATGAGCCAAGCACACAAAGACAAATATCACATGATATCGCTCATTTGAAAAACTTTAAAAAGCCAATCTCATAGAAGTAAACAGTAGAATAGTGGTTACCAGAAACTGGAGAGGAAGGATAGATAGGGAATATGGGGAGAGATTGGTCAAGGGGTACAAAATTACACATAGATAGGAAGAATTACCCTGATTTTATCATTACACCGTATATACATGTATTGAAACATCACACTGCATCCCATAAATATGTACAATTATTATGTGTGAATTAAAAATAAAATGAAGAATTAGCCTAATTCTCTATTTCAGGTGAGGAAGTAAGATTTAACAGCTCAGGGAGAGGAATTGTAGGTTGTATGATTCATCTTAGGGCTGGCGATACTATATCTACTCCATGTATCAAAGTTCATTAAAATGAACAAATTCTATTTTTTGTCTGGGGAGGATATAATCAAGAGTGTGAAAAGTGATTATTATGTCTGATAATCAACTGATGGTGATTTTTGCTTTTTAAATTTTCTTATATATAATTTTTATGGATATGCCACATTTTATTTATTTATGAAAATTCTGTTCTTTAACATTAGTATAGCTGACTTATTCTATTTACCCAATTCTATACATTATCACATAATGTGATTTAGGATTGAGGAGTTTGTAAATGTTATGATTGAAAATGCTCTTAGGCATTCTCTAAGCCACCACTTTACCAGAGAAATAAGAAAATGGAGACCTACAAAGATGTAGGTGTTTGCCAAAGCCATGCAGTACCACGGACTCTGGGCTCTGTGGCATTTGTTCTTTGCACTGATGACTCAAGTTTAATACTTTACTTTCACAGTGCCAAGAGAATTACAAAAGAAAACTTCCCAATTTATCTTCTTAACCATTTATACATTACTGGTTATTAGAGGAGCATATGATTAATATACTTGTGTACAATGTTTATTTTTAAAAATTAAGAAGGATTGTCCCTACAATGTATAACACATTTTGTCAAGGTAGAGCAACATTCCTGCCCAGACCACTTTGCAATTGAGCTGCTTGAAAGAGATAATGTGGTTTTAGAAATAAGTGAATCAGTCTTTATATAACATATTCATTTCATAAGTTGGAAAACTGTCTTGGAGTTTAAAGCTCCTCTTTGAATAGCGATGATGTCTAGGATAGTGAAGATTAAATTGCAGCATTAAAAAATCTTAGTGATTTCAAGTCCTTGCAGGCTGTGCTATGGACTGGGAGTTGCAGATAGCTGTAGCTATCTTTACTAGACCCTCAAGGCCTTAATGGAAACATAATGACGTGAAGAATATTAAGGTGCTTTTGTTGTTTTAAAATACAGCCATCTAGATCACTTTCTTATATATTTCCACCCCAACCATCTTTCCTCCTGTAACAATTATAGAGACTTAGGTAAGGAATAGACAAAAATGACATATTTTTCAGGATATTATACCATATTTTAAAAAGTCCTCAGCCTTCGTTTAAATCTCTTTGATATAAACTCCATTAAAAGTACACTTTCAAAGGTGGTAAGCACATTCATACAGGGATATATTGTTCAATTTTTGCAGAGAGTTTCTATGCTGAGTGAGGCATTATCTGTAAGTGCTGCAGTTTAGTTCAGTAGACGTATTCTGTCCCATCAATCTCTGTGCTACTGTGAAGAATGCTAGAGGAACAAAAGTACCCTTTAGCTGGTAAGCCTCTGCTCAGTGTGGGATCAGATAGGGAAAGGATTTACATAAGTTTTCTTTAAACTCTCTTTTCCTCCTTAGGTTAACTTTGAAATGACCTAGATATGATGAAGAGATGGTTGTGTATTTTAGTTTCTTGTAGATATTTCAACAGAGCCAACATTTTATGTCCTTTCCATAGTGATGTTGAGAATGGAATGGTAGGATTTTTGCTCTGATTCAACACCCCACAGTTTTTGTTGCCATCAACAATCCCCAACCCAATAGTGTGCCACACTGACTGATAAAGGTTTACTATTACATTCCCCACATTGTTGTATCATCACACAAATCTGAACGTAGGTGCTGAAGTTATTCCAGAGAGAAACTGTGAAGCAAAGCAACCAGAACTACCCTGTAATATAGTGCTTTGTTTTCAGTCAAATTAGTTGAAACATGTGAGGGGGTTTTTCTAAAGTTCTCATTTTATCATTTTGCTTGTACTTAGGAGTATACTGAAATCGAAAATACAAAACTCACCTTTATCACTATTCCCCATGTTCAGTCACATTGAAATGAGACTTGTATGTAGATTACACCCAAAGCAAGACCCGTGCTCTGGCTTTTCCCTCAAACTTCTATTGAGCTGTCTATGCAGATGAAATATCAGCACTTCTTTCCCACTCCACCTGCTTCAAACAACTCTCTCCACCACACCAGATATTTTCATTTAAAGCCCTGATTCTATCAACAGCATTACCATTTCCTAGGTCATTCAAGATTAAATTTTTACGTTTTCTTTTACTTTTCTTTTCCTTTTCAAATGAACTCTCTCTAGCCCGACATCTAAATGATTCCTAAAATTAGTTTAAGCCACATTTATGTCTTACATCTATTCTCTCTTTTGTATTTCCACCATTGCAACGATCTCTTTAACACTTCTAAATGTTTGCATGTAGCATTGTCTTACCACTATATATTTAACAACACAACCCTGAGTGGAAATAGTAGGAGGCATTTATTGCCAAACAAATTAAGTCAGAGTATTTTTTAAATAAATATTTGTCACATATAATCTACTCCCCATAATGAACATACAAGTATGCCATGCTCAGGTTATAAAGGACTACTTACAATGCCATCACACATCTATCCATTACATCACAGCTTTGCTTTTGGCCTCTCTTCTATTCATGCTCAACTCCCCTTTGCAAAATCTGCCTGCCAAAATTCTACCCACATATTGAGGCAAAGCTCATATGTCTCTTAGTTGACTGGAACCATTCAACTTTTAATCAGCTATTTTTTTTATTATACTTTAACTTCTGGGGTACATGTACAGAACATGCAGTTTTGTTCCATAGGTATACACGTGCCATGGTGGTTTGCTGCACCCATCAACCTGTCACCTACATTAGGTATTTCTCCTAACGCTATCTCTCCCCTAGTCCCTCACCCCCCAACAGGCTCCAGTGTATGGCATCCTCCTGCCTGTGTCCATGTGTTCTCATTATTTAATTCCCATTTATGAGTGAGAACATGTGGTGTGTGGTTTTCTGTTCCTGTGTTAGTTTACTGAGAATGATGGTTTCTGGCTTCATCCATGTCTCTGCAAAGGACATGAACTCATCTTTTTTATGGCTGCATAGTATTCCATGGTGTAATATGTGCCACATTTTCTTAATCCAGTTTATCACTGATGGATATTTGGGTTGGTTCCACGTCTTTGCAATTGTGAATAGTGCTGCAATAATCATATGTGTGCATGTGTCTTTATAGTAGAATGATTTATAATCCTTTGGGTATATACCCAGTAATGGGATTGCTGGGTCAAATGGTATTTCTAGTTTTAGATCCTTGAGGAACCACCACACTGTCTTCCACAATGGTTGAACTAATTTACACTCCCAGCAACAGTGTAAAAGCATTGCTATTCCTCCACATCCTCTCCAGCATCTCTTGTTTCCTGACATTTTAATGATCACCATTCTAACTGGCATGAGATTGTATCTCATTGTGGTTTTGATTTGCATTTCTGTAACGACCAGTGATGATGAGCATTTTTTCGTATGTTTGTTGGCTGCATAAATGTCTTCTTTTGAGATGTGTCTGTTCATATACTTTGCCCACTTTCTGATGGGTTTTTTTTTTCTTGTAAATTTATTTAAGTTATTTGTAGATTCTGGATATTAGTCCTTTGTCATATGGTTAGATTGCAAAAATTTTCTCTGATTCTGTAAGTTGCCTGTTTACTCTGATGACAGTTTCTTTTGTTGTGCAAAAGCTCTTTAGTTTAAGTAGATCCCAATTGTCAATTTTGGCTTTTGTTGCCATTGCTTTTGGTGTTTTATGCATGAAGTCTTTGCCCATTCCTATGTCCTGAATGGTATTGCCCAGGTTTTCTTCTAGAATTTTTATGGTTTTAGGTCTTCCATTTAAGTCTTTAATCTATCTCTAGTTGATTTTTGTATAAGGTGTAAGGAAGGGGTCCAGTTTCAGTTTTCTGCATATGGCTAACCAGTTTTCCCAACACCATTTATTAAATAGGGAATCCTTTCCCCATTGCTTGTTTTTGTCAGGTTTGTCAAAGATCAGAAGGTTTTAGATGTGTGGTGTTATTTCTGAGGCCTCTGTTCTGTTCCATTGGTCTATATATCTGCTTTGGTACCAGTACCATGCTGTTTTGTTTACTGTAGCCTTGTAGTATGGTCTGAAGTCAGGTAGCATGATGCTTCCAGCTTTGCTCTTTTAGCTTAGGATTGTCTTGGCTATGTGGGCTCTTTGTTGGTTCCATGTAAAGTTTAAAGTAGTTTTTTTCCAATTCTGTGAAGAAAGTCAATGGTAAATTGATGGTGATAGCACTGAATCTATAAATTACTTTGGGCAGAGTGGCCATTTTCATGATATTGATTCTTCCTACCCATGAACATGGAATGTGTTTCCATTTGTTGTGTCCTCTCTTATTTCCTTGAGCAGTGGTTTGCAGTTCTCCTTGAAGAGGTCCTTCACATTCCTTGTAAGTTGTATTCCTAGGTTTTTTGTTTTTTTTTTTTTTTTTTTGAGATGGTGTTTCACTATTGTTGCCCAGGCTGCAGTGCAATGGTGTGATCTTGGCTCACTGCAACCTCTGCCCCCCAGGTTCAAGTGATTCTCCTGCCTCAGCCTACCAAGTAGCTGGGATTATAGGCACGCGCCACCACGCCTGGCTAATTTTTGTATTTTTAGTAGAGACAAGGTTTCACCATGTTGGCCAGGATGATCTCAGTCTCCTGATCTTGGATCCACATGCTTGGGCCTCCCAAAGTACTCGGGTTACAGGTGTGAGCCACCGTGCCTGGCCCATAGGTATTTTATTCTCTTTGTAGCAATTGTGAATGAGAGTTCACTCGTGATTTGGCTCTCTGTTTGTCTGTTATTAGTGTATAGGAATGCTTGTGATTTTTGCACATTGTTAATCAGCTATTTTTTTTCCTGCACTTTCCTAGAATACTTATTTGAATGTGCTTTTTTATGATTCTTGATAAACATATTGCCTTCCCTACCTATGAGACTAAAAGCTCCATGGAAAAAGATCATGTCTCATTTAATGTTTAATATTCACCACAAAATATCTATCTGTCTGTCTATCTGTCTAGCTATCTATGTATCTATCTATCTATCATCTATCTATCCATCTCTCTCTCTTCAATATTTCCCACATTCATTGAGGTACAAGTGCAGTACAATAAAGTGTACATATGTAAAGTGTACAATTTGATCATTTTTATAATGTATGTGTATACCTATAAAACCACCAAAATCAAGACAATGAACATGTTCACCAGCCCTCTAGTATTTCTCTGTGTCCTTCTGCATTTCATGTCTCCCTTACCCCCATTTACAGATAGCAAGTAATGTTGTTTTCGTCACTATACATTAGATCACATTTTCTCCAGTGTCATACAATAAAAATCATACCATGATCATATGATGTGCACTTTATTTCTACCTAACTTATTTAACTTGGCAAAATAATTTTGATATTCATCTATATTACTATAACAGTAGTTCATTTACCTTCATTACTGAGTAATATTTTATTACATTAATATACCACAATTATATGAGTTTTCTTTAGTTTTAAGTTACGGATAATGTTGCTAAGAAAATCCATATACAATTCTTCCTGTAGACATACATTTTCGTTCCTTTTGAGTAAATACCTAGGAATTGAGGGGCTGTATTACTTGATATGTGTGTGCTTAACTTTTAAAGAAAACTACAGATTGTTCTCATAGGTGGCACCATTTTAAATTCCCTCTTGCAAAGTATGAGTTTCAGTTGCACAACAGCCTTGTGAACACTTGATTTGACCAATTATCTTATTTTTACCCAGCTAATCAATATGTAGTGTTACCTCAATTTGTGGTTTAATTTACGTTTACATTATAACTATTTTTTGTGTGATTGAGTCACAAGAGTTTTATTTTTATTTTTCATTTTTTGAAATGGAGTCTCGATCTTTCACCAGCCTGGAGTGCTTTGGCGCAATCTCGGCTCACTGCAACTTCCGACTCCCTGGTTCAAGCAATTATCCTGCCTTTGCCTCCTGAGTAGCTGGGACTACAGGGATGTGCCACCACACCCAGCTATTTTTTTTTTTTTTTTTTTTTTTTTTAGTAGAAACCGGGTTTCATCATGTTGGCCAGGATGCTCTCGATCTCCTGACTTCATAATCCACCTGCCTCGGCCTCCCAAAGTGCTGGGATTACAGGCCTGAGCCACCGCTCCAGGCCCACAAGAGTTATTAATATGTTCTGAGTTCAGGTTCTTCTCCTGACTCTGTGTTATGAATACTTTGTTAAAGATTATTCATGAGTGATATTACTCTTAATTTCCCTTTTTATAATGCTTTTGTTAGGTTTTCATATTCAGTTTCTGTAGGCCTCATAAAATGAGTTGGGAAATAATCCTTCCTATATTTTCTACTGTGTGCATATTAGAAATATGCATATATGTATTATCTATTTCTCATTGTATTCCTCTCTTTACAATGTATAGTATTCTCAGTGTATTTAGTGCAGCATTTGTCTAATTTATTCCTTGAATGTTTGATGGAATTCTCCAGAGAACCATATGAGCCTATTTTCCTTTCGTGAAATTTTTTAATAACAAGTTCATGTTTCAAAAATGCATATATGGCTACTTAATTTTTGGTTTCTTATTGTGTCTTTTTTGTTCTGTTGCATTTTTCACGAAACTTTCCATTCTTTCTAATGTGTTAAATTAATTGGCATTCAGTTTTTCAAAATATTATCTTATTATTCATTTAATTACTGAAGGGTCTGTCATAATAATCCCTTATCCGTTCCTGATATTGATGATTCATAGTTAAGGATTTGTAAATTTTGTCGATCTTTTTAGATAATCAGCCAATCTTCTCTGCTAATTTTCTCCTTTGACTGTTTTTTTATTTCCTTTATTTTTGCTCTATATTTTTATAATTTTCTTTCTTGTACTTACTTTGACTTTGCATTGTTCCTTTTTGAAACTAGTTCTTAAAGTAAACCTAGGTCATTGATACTTTTATTTTTCTATTTCTGTTATAAGCATTTAACAGTATAAGTTTTCCACTTTAGTTACATTCTACAAATTTTGAAATGTTGCATTTTCATTATGATTTCAATTTACATTGTGATTTCATATTTGATCTCTGAATTATTTAGAAGTATAATATTTAAACCCTGGATATTTTATCTTTCTCAAAATATTTTTTGATATCTACTTTTTATTTTCTATTTGTATCTCTTAATTTTTATTAATTTCTACTTTAATTGAATTGTGAGAAGTGAGTCCTTTTAAATTTAATATTTGTTTTATTAACCAGCATATGGTCTATCTTGGTGAATGTTCCATTTGCACTTGAGAAGAGCTCATATTGTGAAATTCCTGGCTGTAGATCAAAGTGGTTTGTAGTGTTTGTAGTGTTCTTCAGATTGTCTATATTCTTAGTGATTTTTTTTTGTCTAGTTGTTCCATCAATTGCCAAGATAGAAATATTAAAATCTCTTGCCATTATTGTGGACCGGCCTGGATTTCCCTTTAATTTCGTCTGTTTTTGTTTAACATGCATTGAGACTCTATCATTAGGCACATGATCAGTAAATATTGCATATATTTCTGATGACTTTTTTCCTTTTATTATAGAAAACAGCCCCTGTTTATTTCTGAGGAGTGCTCTTGTCTCAAATTCTGTTGTAACAGATAATAAAACAGCTATTATAGCCTTTTTTTGCTTCCTCTTTGCATTTTATATTTATTTCTGCCCATTTAATTTCAACTCTTATAGTTATCTCATAGTAAGATGTTAGTTTAAATTTTTTTTCATGGTTTACCTTTTATTGGAATGTTGAGGTTATTACTACTTAATATAATGTTTCACGTATTTGAATTTACATCTACCATTTTGTTATTTATGTTCTGTTTGTCCTCTCTGTTTTTGTCTCTCTGTTTCCAATCTTTCTGCTTCTTTTGTACTATATAAATGGATTTTGGTATGTTTTTAATTAATCTATTGGCTTTCATGCTGTATCTCATTGCACTTTTTTTAGTGGTTGCTCTGTGGATCAATAAATGTATACTTAAACTTTTATTGTCCACTAGATGTAAAATGCAGAAACTTGCAAACCTATGGATTAATACTTGACTGATTTTTACATTATGTTTTTACATATGTTATATTTCTATAGATTGAAAATCACACCAGAACATTTCATTTTAATATTCAACATATTTTAAAACTCAGGTAAAAATGTTTTTTACATCTACCCTGATATTTACCTTCCATTTCATTTCCTTCATTCTGAAGAAACAAGTTTCTCATGGTACCATATTTCTTCAGCCTAAACAACTTCATTTAATATTTCTTATAAGTCTAAGTCTCCTAAGGATCAATTTTCTACACTTTCTTTAATCTAAAAATGTAGGGTTTTTTTTTTTTTTAATTCCTGAAGCTGGGACTACAGGGATGTGCCACCACACCCAGCTATTTTTTTTTTTTTTTTTTTTTTTTAGTGGAAACGGGGTTTCATCATGTTAGCCAGGATGGTCTCGATCCTGAGACATTGGTGCTTGTTATGTATTCATATATCTTTTGTGCCTCAACCTCTATTCTCTCTTCTGGAACTCTAAGTATGCATGTTTGATATTTTTATTTTATTCCACAGATTCTTCAGGCTCTGTTCCTGAAGAATCTGAATATTTGCTTTCACAAAATTTACCTATTTTCTGTCATTTATAATTTGCTGTTAAACCCATTCATTGAGGTTTTATTTCAGACATAGTACGTTTCAATTTAAATTTTGTACTTGGTTCTTTAATATATTTTCCTGAAAGTTCCTATGTTTCAGACATTTCAGTATGCTCCTATTTACCCCGTAAAACATAGTTTTATAACCGATTTAAAGTTTCTGTCTGATAGTTTCAACGTCACAGTCATCTTGGGGTTGGTATCTGTTGATCATATTTTCCCATGAGAAGTTGTTACACTTTTCTAGTACTTTGTAGCTTTGATAATTTTAAATTGTATCTGGATATTGTAAATACCATGTAGTCTCTGAGTCCTGCTATACTCTTTGAAGAATGTTGAAGTTTTTATATAATCAGAAAACCAAGCTGGCCATGTTGAGATTATAATTTCCGATTTGCCTTCTGTGTACAATGATTTAAACCTCAGCTTAGCTCTCTAAGCTTCTGCTATGCTGATTTGAATCTGACTTAGGTATAAATACTTTACGATAAGGCTGAGATTGTTGTGGGTGCATATGCATGGAATTAGGAGAACCTCTTTCCCTGGCTCTTCCTCTAATGGAATCCAGCTATATTCTACAGACCACAGGAGACAATAAAGCATGGGAGTGAAAATAAAACATGGATTTCTCTTGAAGTTTCATTCTCCATGTGTCCATACTGCTCTTTTTCTGTTCCCCTAACCCCTCACTTGGGGACTAGTCTTGAGAGAAAAAAGAAAACTGAGATGCTCACCTCCATTCCGGTCACATCTCTGTTTTGACATCTTTCCATAGTCTGCTTGCTTCTGTTTTCTTTCCATGTTCCCAGGTAGCTGTTTTTGCATTTTGTCTAACATTTTTAGTTCTAATCAGCAAAAGTTATGGGCTTACACCATTACATAACATCAGTGGAACTCAGAAACTAATATTTAATGAAAATTAAGTGATATTGCAGCAGATGAAATACAGTAAATGTGTCAACCAATAAAGTGAGGAAGTGTTGTGAGGCACTACTTTTGAGTAACTTACAGGCATCTTTTTATATCAATAACTACTAGATATCTAGTTATTCTTGTTATATCTTCATTACTGTAACCCAATTTGGGGTACTGAATAAACTACAGTTTTTGTTGCAAATGAAGTAATATTAATATAATTTTTTTGTTTTTTTGAGACGGAGTTTCACTCCTGTTGCCCAGGCTGGAGTGCAGTGGTGAGATCTCTGCTCACTGTAACCTCTGCCTCCTGAGTTCAAGCTATTCTCCTGCCTCAGCCTCCCTAGTAGCTGTGATTACAGGCGTGAGCCACCACGCCTGGCTAATTTTTATATTTTTAGTAGAGACAGGGTTTCACTATGTTGGCCAGGCTGGTCTTGAATTCCTGACCTCAGGACTTGGCTTCCCACAGTGCTGAGATTACAGGATTGAGCCGCCACACCCAGCCTATATATATTTTTTTCAATTTTAGTTCTAAGTGAAATAAGAGACACTGGGAATATTTTTAAGTACTTAATGATCACAGGTCACTCAATCAGTTGCTTATCCAATATCCATCTACTTCTCCTTTCCTGGCTTTAATTTTTTCCGATATTGGAATTTTGCTTTTCCTTTTTTTTTTTTTTTTTTTTTTTTGAGATGGAGTCTCAATCTTGTTGCCCAGTCTGGAGTGCAATGGTGCTATCTCGGCTCACTGCATCCTCCGCCTCCTGGATTCAAGCAATTCTCCTGCCTCAGCCTCCCTAGTAGCTTGGATTACAGGCATGTGCCACCACACCCAGCTAATTTTTGTATTTTTAGTACAGACAAGGTTTCATCATGTTGGTCAGGCTGGTCTTGAACTCCTGACCTCAGCTTGATCCACCTGCCTAGGCCTCCCAAAGTGCTGGGATTACAGGTGTGAGCCACCGCGCCCGGCCCCAAGATTGGAATTTTTAATTCCAAGTAGTAAATCTTGCTTGGCTTAAATGAATAATGATTATAATAAATACAGATTTATACAAGAAACCAAGACAGAAAACATACAATTGAAATACTAGGACTCAAAAAGAATATAAAAATTAACTACAGTTCCAGAAATTTTTCTTATTTATTGAGACTTCTGTAGAAAGAATATGCTATATCCTAATTAAAGCCTTATATTTTTGGTTTTCTAAAAGCTAATTCTTTTTTCCTTATTTAAACATTAATTACAAAAATCATGTTTATGTTATTTTCCTTTATTTTTACTGTTAAGAAAAAAAAGAAATCAGACCTTATGCTTAAAATGTCTCAACGTACATTGGTAGATTTTACAACAATGTGGTAAAATTTACCATTCTTGCTTTAAAATTCAAATTCCAATCAAGTACAGGGACATAAATTTTATTGTGCTGGAAATATTCTGTTTGACTTTCTAGATTTTTCCATGCCTCTCCACCACACTCTTGTCTGCATTCTATCAACACATTCTCAGGACTTCCACTTTCCAGTAGGCTTTGATCAGTCTTTCCCATAGATTCTAACTGGAAACCATAGTAAAAGGATGAGTTATGTCTAAGTATTTATTCTCCTGATTTTTTTGTCTGTAACGATTTGCCTGACAAAATAAATATGCACATAGTATATACTAAATCTGGAAATATGAGTAGATTAACAAATGGGCACATGTTATAGAAGCAGGCAGAAAGTAGTCCCTGAGTAAGGCAGAGGAAAACTCATTGCCAAGGAATCAATGTGGAGATATGGAAGTTTCTAACACATTCAAAAACTATCAAGATTTTGGTGTAGTTGCAGCTTAAAGTGTGTCATTGTCTAGACAAATAATTAAACCCTCATTCATGGAAGAGTCTTTTCTACCATAATCAGGCAAATGGACTTTACCCATCTAAGGTTAAGAGATTAAAGAGTGCAGTTATATTATGAGACTGGTGTAACAGAAATCACACTTTGGCAGAAAGCTAGAGAATGTGTTTGAAGAGAGTGAGAACTGTTAGAGGATTATTGAAATAGCTGTGGTGGGAGATGCTAAGCATCCAAATCAAGTCAGTAGCAATAGATGTATTTATTTCATGCTTTCTCATAATGGGAACAAAATCTGTATAAAGTATATTACTAAGAAAATGCATATAAACATTCCTTAGAGGTTGTAAAGCCTTATATTTTAGTCATACTCTATCATACACATAACAACAAGAAAAAAATAAAACCTTTCTTTTTAAATGTAACACTGGACAGTATCATGTTTTGATAGGGTATCTACACATTTTTTGATGAAGAAAAGTCATAATAAAAGGCAATATAAACTGGGTTATAATGTTTTCTGTTAATTTTATCCATTTTATTTGATAATATTAAAAATAGCTGTCCAAGCAAATGAGAGGGGAACAATATTATAAATGTGGGAATCAGTTAGTTTCATTTTCTCTAAAGTATAAGCAGATATTCAATGGTATATTTACCATTTTATAATTAACTGCACATTACAGGCAATTCTGAGCAAATGCTGAGTTACTTCAATAAATTGGCAAGTGGGCAGAAGATTCCTGTAAATGCAGATTGAAAAATAATATGAATGCAAGCACAAGGGAATGAAAAGAAAATGGCAGGGCTGATGCTTAGTGGTATATAAACATTTTTATGCGTTTAGGAAACAGAGAGATCAAACTTATGGAATATTATTATAGATCAGTTAAGATGAGAACTAAAAATGTGCTATAGAAAATGTATTTTTGTTCTCCTAAGTTTTAATTTGTAAATTACATTGTGTTAAAATGATAATAAAATAGAACTAGCTTCACTGTGTTATCCTTGTGTTGTCCTGCCAAGTAAATGTAGAAACCAGAAGAGCCATCCAGCATAAATGTGTACCCATGTCAAGAAGCACGCATTTATTACATGCAACTCTACACATGATTAATATGAGAGCTCTCCTGACTGTCTCCTTCCATTTCATTATCCCACTACACACCCAGGAAAAGACAAACTCCTCTTAGGTAACTGAAAAGTGAACATGTGGGATACTTTTAATTATAAAATAGTTCTTAAGTATAATAATAAAGCCAGAAAAGAGAAAGCCAATACTGTTAGAATACATTAAGGTTAGGAACTTTCTTCCAAGCTATTCTCTAAACAAACAAACAAAATTCTAGTTACAAAAGACAGTATAACTTTGTCTTTTCAGATTAGTGTTTTAGTTTCAACTAGTAGTTGGAAGACCCTCAAAGAACGTGCCATAAAGACATTTGCAATTTTGCTGAGACATATTTGAATTAAGATTCCTGTGAGGGTAGCGTGTTGGATCATATTGTTTAGCTGGAGGGTAAGCCTGGCAGATCTTTTTATCATCTGCCTCTGTGTAGCTTTGCTGATTTCTACACATACATAATATCACTCATGAAATTGTAGCAAATATTTATCTTTGTGAGAAATGACCATTAGATGAATTAAAAAAAATAGTATAAGTGGAAATGCAAATATCTTGTGCTGTGAGACCATGCAGAGAAAGAAATAGCTCTGTACTGAAATGTGATTAAGGGCTTATTCAAAGAGTCCTATGTTCATAAATTTGAACATAAAATAAATGCTCATAAGCAAATTTATGTTCATAAATTTGAGCATAAATTTGAGCATTTGGGTTTTGAGATGGGCTTTTCAAGATCAACCCAATATCAAGATTGAGTTCTATTAGCTGATGAAATTTAACTAGATGCATAGAGGTTAACAATGAAAATTTGCAATACTAGAGATCACTTTCTCTGGGCATGTTTATCCAATTCCTTTTCATGTTGTTTCTTTTGTGTCATACCTGCCTATCTCCTAGGAGTCAACATACTAACAGATTGCTTTTATTTTGAGAGTGGAAGTAGATAATTAATAGAACCTAATGATACATCAGTGCAATGCAGAGTACACATAGGGAAGTTCAGATTTGGCAAGAAGGTTATTTAGGGCTGTTTCTCATAAATATCTTAACTGTAAAGCATGAATATCTCGAAGCATGAATATCTTAACTATAATTGTCATTTGAGTGTCTTCATTCCAGATACCTCTTTGTGTGTGTGTGCACAAGCATGTGCATATACTAATAATTTTTTAAAGTTTTAATTTAGAGTGGTTATAGGTTTTTAGAAAAGTTGCAAAAGTTGTGTAGAATGTTTCCGTATATCCTACACTCAGTTTCTTCTATTGTTAACATGTTATATTCAACAGTGCTTTTGCTATAATATCGCACCAACCAACATTGTTACATTACTACTAATTAAACTCCATTGTTTATTTGCATTTCACTAGTGTTTTCCCTACTTTAGTTTTTCTGTTCTGGAATTTCATCCCAGATACAGTATTTCATTTAGTTTGGTGTGTCTTTAACCTCTTTGGTCTTCGAAGTTCCTTAGACTTTCCTTGTTTTTCATGGCTTTGATAGATTTTAGGAGTATTGGTTAGGTGTTTTGTAGAATATTCCTCAAGATGTGTTTGTATCATGTTTTTCTCATGTTTAGACTGGAGTTAGAGGTTTTGAGGAGAAAGACTACACAGTTGAACTGCCATTCTTAACATGTCATATCAAGGATACATGCCATCAATGTGACACGACACATCACGAATCATGTTAACCTTGGCCACCTAGCTAAGGTAGTGTCTGCCAAGTTTTTCTGCTCTATGGTCCCTCCTCCATTTCCATACCATACTCTTTGGAAGCAGTCCTTAAACACAACTCAGAAAGGGTGGCAAGTTAAGCTTCACCTCCTTGAGGGGGAATATCTTCATATCTTCATAATTAATTTGGAATATTTCTGTACAAGGGATTTGTCTATTCTACCTCATTTATTAATTCATTCAATTACTTATGTATATTAGTATAAATAAATACTGGACACTTATTTTATTCTCACTAATACTACATTGATTACTTAATGAAGTAATAATCAGATTACTTAGTCCAATACTACATTTTTTTCTTCTCAAATTATTCCAGTTTTGGCCATTGGGTGCTCTTACAGTTTGGCTTCATGTTCCTTTGCCATAATCATATCCAGATAACTTTTTAAACAATGTAAGAAGGGTCCTGTTGCTGAGGACTTTGCGAATGCAATTAAAATGACTTCCTGAAAGTGACTAAACTCATACAATTAAACTAATGGAGATGGATTATAAACAAAATGCTCCTCCATTGTTTCAGATAAATCCACAAACTCTCATTTGGTGATATCTATTATTCTGTTCAGTGACGAAAGAAAGGACCTGGGTAACCACTCCTATTGTTACACATCTTTTCTTGCTTGAAATGAGCCTCCTGGGTGCCTGTGCCTTTAAATTTATCAGTAACGTTTGATACTAGGTAAAATATCTGGTTCATGGGAGTGTTATTTGACATTCTGATTCTTCTTGTTAACTTAATGGTTAAAGACTTGCAGTATTTCTCCACAGGAAACAAATGCTATAGTTTGGAGGATAGTTATCATCCCTGCCACTCTATAAACTTATATTTAAACAAGTTATAAAGTACATATAAAATCTACAATAATCCATGCTTTCTCTGGGGGAAAGGTCCTGACTTTTTTTTCCAGAATGACAGTCACATATGAAGACTTAAAACCTTAAATAGTCCCATTTGTTTTAGTATGAAATATATATTTATATGCCAATAAAATAGAGAATGACAGAAGAATCACCCAAAAAGGATGTGTCTGAGAGAAATGTTTTATACTTAAGAAGACATTTAGGCATTTGACAAAAAGTATGAATGAAACATTCCACAATGTAGAAAAACTCTATAAAACATATTTTATAGGTACAAATATGATTTTCTTATATTCTAATTAATCATTAGAGAGGCAGATAGAATAAGTTCTAGTATTTGATAGTACAGTAGGGAAATTGTAGTTAACAATGATTTATTGTATATTTCAGATAGCTAGAGGAAAAGATTTGTAGTATTCCCAACACAAAGAAAAGATAAATGTTTGAAGTGATGAATATCCCAACTGCCCTTATTTGATCATTATACATTGTATACACCCATCAAAATATCCCATGTACCCCCCAAATTATGTACAACAATTCTATATCAGTTAATTAACTAATTAATTTTTAAAAGGACACTATCCGTTCTGTCACCAAACTTATTTCCAAGAAAACTGTGGAGACTTCTCAGAAGCCCCTGTCTCCCTAAGCCTACCTTCTTTCTGTTTCATTCAGGTTTGCCACAAGTGCTCTTGCTGCGAATGGGATGAGAATGGATTTGGTTCTATGTGTGGTTGCAGACAATCTTCAGGCTGTGAACAAAGGTGGGAAGTCACATGGGGAGATGGGGCGGGGGGCACTGTTCTGGAAAAAGAAGGCAGAGAAAAGGCTCCAAAACCCTTCAGGGAATAGGTGTTTCAGTGGTGTTGTGTGGATGAGAAGCAGGAACACCTTGAGTGACTACTATTTGGATAGCTACAGATGAAATAAAGACTCAGGTGAGGAAGAAGTGTCATGGGAAGTCTTGGGCAACTGAGGCTTTCTGGGTAGAAGGGGTTGTGGAAGGAAAAGAAGGAGGTGAGTGTTGAGTATCCTTAGACCAAAGCATCTTCTAGACCTTCCATTGGAGACTGAGGGATAAGAGTAAGGCAGCAGTTGCTAGTAGGTACCATTGAATTATCTGTCACATTTTCTTACGTAAAAGGCTGCCTCTGCTTTCAAATGAGTGGTCTTCCAAACGTCATTTTGTGAAGAAGTTCACTTATTTCAAAATTATAATCTTTACTTAAAACATTTGAATAAGGATGTAGCAAATGGCAAATGCCGTTTTATGCTTCACAAAACAAGTTATCATATAACTTTATAATCACATCTTATTCTTGTATATATTTGAGAAATATTTCCACAGTAAATTTTAAAGTTAGAAGATATTTCAGAATTACCCTAAAAATTCAGGCTTATGTTCTTGGAGATGTTGAGGTTTTTGTTCCTGTTTATAAAAGTACTTTTTCTTTCACCTAATTCTCCTGCCCTTGGTAATATAACTCTTCAAACTACACGGAATATTTTCATAAAAGATGCCATACTTCTTGGAGACTTAACTGGTCTTTTGATTGGCCTCATTTTAGTAACATGCTTTATCCTTTTTGGTCTATTTCATAAAACCTTTATCTTTTTTAATTTATACAAAAGACAATCTATTTGCATCTCACAGGATTTTAAATCCAGGGTTTAAAAAATATATTTCTGTATTAGAAAATATTTCTGAGCCAAATGCGAATTTAGGTACATTTAACAAAATTACAAAATGATTTTTGAAATCTGAATTTTTTGTTTACTGCCATCTTGGATTTTTTTACATTAATAGCTGTTTGTCCTGTCACTTTGATCAGCTATAGTGTGAGTCCATGATTAGCCAGACATTGCATTAGGGCTTTATAAATCCAGACATCAAAACCTAGACATCAAAAGGAAGGCCACAAATTACAATTTTTAACCTTCTTCACATCTCTGATGAAGATTAGTCTTTTCCAGCTATAATAAGATCAATAATAGGAGAAGCTGAAAATATGAATGTAGCACAATTTGAAGAAATTTTCTTCTAAAGCCAATGCGATTTTAAGGGAGCAAGTTACTTGACTCTCTCTAAATTAAAGAACTCTCAGTCAGCAGTGAAAAATATGGCTTTGACATGAATTATAAGCAGGGAAATCAGGGTAGAGACATTTTATCCTAGATTACTAAATAATGACAAATACCTGAACTAGAAAAGTTGTGCTAAAAATCAACAAGATGTAATACTTTTAAGACAAATTTAAGAAATAGAATAGGCTTTAGATAGTGCTGTGAGAGAAAGGGAGAATGCAAAGATTATTCTGGGGGTTTTAGACCTTGTGTGGTTATTTTCAATATGACTTTTACAGTTATCTTTAAGACTGACCTTAAAAACGACAATCTCCTTTGCTGTTTAATGAGTATAAAGTTTCAATTATGCAAAATAAATAAGATCTATAGATCTGTTGTGAAATATTGTGCCTATAGTTAGCAATATTATATGTATGATATACTTAAAAACTTAAAACAATAGTTCTCTTGTTAAGTGTTCTTATCACAATTAAAATAAAAATCCAAATGTATCTTCTCTTTCAATGTGATCACTCTGGGAGGCTAGGGTTATAATACTACTGTTGAGAATCCTTCTTTGCACATTGCCGTGTCAGTTTACTGGCCTTGTTATTGCAGTCAACAAATGTCTTACCCACAGTAGGTGATCAAATTATTGAATTGCTGATTTAACAATTTATTGATTGTTTCGTTGAAGATTTGTCAATAGGTTGATTAGTTTGTATGGAATTAATACAAGATTCTAATTTCTCATAACATCCTTTATCTTAGTAAAAATTGCTTATGATAAATGGTGGGAAGGGAAGCCAGAAAGGAGCTGATAACTGCACTAATGTAACAAACCATAACGTACCTACTCTACTTTTCATGGATTCATTTTTTATCTTTCCTGCCTTCTTCCATCCCAGTCTCAGTTCCTACTCTGCCATGACATTCTTGTGCCTTTGATAATAGTAAAACCCTTGTTCTTACCCTGTCTCTTACAGAGAAGCACATTCTTTTTGCTTTTAAATGATGTAGGAGCTCTTTGTTTTACTAGCAAGTCATTGTAGCTTATTATGAAAGGCTATGTTACATGAAAGTTGTGAAAAATAAAACTTGTTAGCTCTAAAAATATGATCCTTTCAATTCAGGTATTTCATTCTTTCAATAATAATAGAATGGTTTATTTTTATAATGAAGAGTACATATTTAAAGTGCAACACGTTAATGATTCTAATGGAAATTACCGTGTAAATAAATGTCATGACATTGAAGCTTTTTCCTGAAATAGACCTTTTAGTGATTTCTGTTTTAGTTATATTTCATCTTTGAGCCATCCATCAAGTCTGTGATAAAACACATTAAAATCACATATTTTAGATTACATGTACTATATATTCAATTTTAAACTGGCAAATGATGACTTAAACAGTACAGAGGGGATTTAAGTTTAGTAAAAATAAAGCTCAAATGCAAGCATAGATAGTCAATAATAAGCAAGCCAGAAATTCCATTTGCAAATGCCTGGACTCCTACTAGGCATTTCCTGCACATTCAGAGCTCATCACAAAAATCTTCAATTAGCACCAGAGGACATTGAAAAAGGAAAAAAGAGTGTTAGTGTGCACTTGGATGCAGATGCTGCTACCAAAGAAAGGCGCAATTGCATGCCAGCCTACACAGACAGCAACCTTGTTTTATGTGAGAAATTTACATATTAAGAAAAGACTTAGGGTATTTGCAACACACTTTTCAGTATTCATTAAAAGGAAAAAAAATCCACTTATTTTTTTCCGTAATCATTTTTTGAAACTTTTACATTTTTACATGATTGTATCATATCAAGTTCTGAATGTCAGGAAGTCACTTATTTCATTTAGATCTAGTAAAATATTGAAACTTAATAACTGAATCATGCCAAAAATAATTTATAAAAGAATTTCGAGTTTATGTTGGTGAGAGTGAATTATTTCACTGGATACACAAATGAGACATTCATTATTTTATAAGACCATTTACTGTCATCTGGAATAACTTCCTCTTAATTTCTATAAAAGATTATTAACTTTAATGCCAAAAAGAAAGGTAATGTTTACATATATATAGTGTTCGCTACTACTATTATGTTATTTAATGTATGCATTTTTTTGAAATATATTTTGATGTTTTCCACTTGAATTTGTAGCTATTTAAATTTTAATAAAAGATACTTTGACTTTTTATAAATCAACATCTAAGCCACTCAATTCAATTACTCAAGAAAATAATTCATTACATATATAGGCTTGTTGTAATATTTTGTTTATTAGTGTTCTTATGCAAATAAAATATTGCTATTGACAAACTAAATCTAAATTAATTAAATAGTAAGTTAATAAATTTCTATACTGCCATCTTTTTTATTGTTTTTGTAGAGATGTTTTTAATATAAAATCTCTGAAACCATGAGTTTTCAGCCTGGCACTCCAATTCTCATGAAGTAATTGTTACAATGATAAGTCGGGCTACTTCAGACATAGCTTCAATATACAAGCTGAAATTCATTCAAAGTATTGTGCTGTAGAACCTAATCTGGTCAAATTAAAAAAAAAGGTTCTTTTAATTTACCTGGCATATTGGGTTTATAAAATTAATTCATGTTTTTCCAGCTTATGTGAGATCATTGGTTCAACAGGAAATTTTAATTCCTAAGTGTTTTATTTCCTTGTGAGGAACATGCAGCAAAGGCCTTAAAGTATTCCATAGGGCTCCAGCCACTCAAAAGAACTGCAAAGGAACCTACAAAAAATAACTCATCATAAGAAGGTTGCTTGATTTAGATTAGAGTCAAGAGAGTTTACTTTGTAGAAACAACAAGTGGAAGTAGCATTAAGTAACTCTTTTCTATTGGAAGAACATTGTTCCATTAGAGTTGGTAGCTAACTATGGTGGTGCGCCACAGCATCACCACGTGTTCCTCGATTCACATCTAAAGATGCTTCAGAACTTCACAGTGACCAGCCGTCCAGGGCGGGAGTCAACTTTAGGTCACACCTCCCAGAATTGGACAGAGCAACATTGCCGTCTCACTCAAGGAGTATGTATTAAATACAGTCAGGGATGTAATTTCTCCCAGTGGGTAGAAATTTGTTTTGTATATGATGGTGTCCACTTTTCCTATGAGAATAAATAAGCAGAGGTATGGTACACAGTGGTTCCTATGAAGTGTCTATTGAGTCTATTGGTTGTCAGGAACTTGTAAAGAACCTTAACAATCATCACAGAAATGAAGTTTTGGATCAATTCAAGTGTTTGAGTGAAATGGAACATAGAATGGGGTAGTGGAGAAAGAAATATATTAAATAAATATAATTATGGTTTCATCAACAATTATAGAAGTGACATTGGAATAGCTACATATCTCTTCTTCATTGTTCTTCTATCATCTATCTATCTATCATCTATCTCTCGATCTATCTATCTGTTTAGCTAGCGAGCTAGCTAGCTAGCTCACTATCTAATCTATCATTTCCAATATCCTCTTCTCAGATGCCTTTCTCCTAATATTTTGTATAAGGTATATTTTTAAACTGTATATATAATTGTTTTCATTGATACAGAAAAGTCTAATTAGGCTTGATCTAGTAGAGAAATAATTGTCTCCCCAACATGAGTGTAGTGACCACTGGGGCCTTGGGGTTCCCATTTTTGGAAGAGGATAAATCTGTTTTCCATGATATCAGAATAGCAGAGTAGTTGCATTTTGCTGGATGAGTATGATAGTTTTATTGATTATAACTTTCACAATGCCTAAAAGTGGTTCTGGCAGACAGAATGAATTGGTACAGAACATTATTTTCACCTTTATTCAAGTTTTCCTACACTGACTGCAGAAAATTATAAGCTAAAACTATAGTTTTTAAGCTCCCCTCCATATAGGTCCTAGATAGGGTGTAGGATCAGCCATCAGACATATTTGGGTGACATCTGGAAGGCAGAAGTAAGATGAGCAACCATGTATTTGCTGTTTCTACCTTTTCTCCAAGAAGTATCTGGTTTTTCTGAAACAAGTTTGTAATCTTCTACGTATCTTGTTTATGGCAGATTTCATTATTTTAGTGCCCCCCCCCCGCTGAGGATATGATAGTTTTTTATTGTAAGCATTGAAAAAATTTTTGCTGCCTTCCTATCAATGTAAAGTGGTGAGAATTTGAAGGGAATAACAGTGGAAACAACTTTCAGACTAGAAAATGTTAAGCTGAGAAAAGATGAATAAGTACAAGGAAGTCACCCAAAAATCATAATTCATAATTTGGAATTAATTGAAGTATTATGCCTTCCTTCCCAGCATTCATGTAACACTGACAAAATAAAATTGTACATATGCTAACATATAGACATTATGAAATGTAAAAGCAGTTCATATAACATCCTCCAATCACAATTTAATACAATTTTACTAACAACATGGGGAAATAAATGGTTTGGGCTGATATAACAGAAAAACCATAGACTGGGTGGCTTAACCAATAGAAATTTATTTCTCAAAGTTCTTGAGGCTGGGAAGTCCAAGATCAAAATGCCAGCATATCTAATGTCTAGTAAGGGCCCAACTTCTTGGATTGCAGATGGCCTTTTCATTGTTTCCTCACATGGGTGAAGAACAGAGAGAGTGAGGGCAAACTCTCACACCTCTTCTTATAAGAGCACTAATTCCCATTCATGAGGACTCACCTTCATGACCTAGCTGCTTCCCAAAAGCCCTACCTCCTAATACCACCACGATGGGGGTTAGGATTTTAACAAGTGAATTTGGAGGGAGACAAACATTCAGTTCATAAAATACCCTTATGGCTTAAAAAAAACTAAAAATCATATTAAGTAAAAATCAAATTATCTTTAGAATATGGTACATTCTAAATATAAAATATTGATTGTTTTATATTATATTATAATAAACCTATGGGATATATATTATAATAAATATATATTATATTTTAATAAATTTATGGGATAAAAATAAAGCATTGCTCAAAGAAATGCTCAGAGTCTTAATAGCTTTAAGAAAATAGGATAATGAGCAAACTCTACATTCTACTCACAAAGTTAAAAAATATACTCAAAATACCCATAAAAGAAATAATGAGGATTTTAGGTAGAATGTGCACAAGAGATATTTGCACAAAATGGTAAAAGACAATAGATGGAACATTATCTAAATAATTAAAGAAAAATAATATCAATATACAAAAAAATGATAATAATCCTAAAAGTAAAATAATCACAGACATAGAGGTCATACAACTACTCAACTTTCTCCCTCTTTCTTTCTGTCTTATTTTTTTAACTAAGTTTATTTCATTTACATTTACTGAATTACAAGTGTTATGGTTTTAGTCCTGACTAAACAAATTTTAATTTTACATCTTTAGTTCTTTATGGTTATTTGGTTTATATCTAGTATATTACAGTCTGATTTTACTTTCCCTGTGTGTGTGCTGTGTTGTTGTGGGTGTCCTGCAGTTAAAGAAAATACATAATTATAATAAATTCAGTTGTAATAGTTATAATGTCATTTACACTCTATTATTTAGACTACCTATTGGATTCTCACTAAGCACAAGAACAAATTTAATATCTTTCTGATTGCTTCAAATTTATTTCCCACTCTATCCTCCACCACATAATTTAAATGCAATTGTTATTATTTGTTAATAATTTTTCTAGTGTTAATTCAGATCTTTTGAGAAGCAGCTGCTTAAATGGGATAAATATGCAAGAATCAGAGGGGAAAAACTTTGAAGAATAGAGAGGAGGCAGCAAGATAAAAGTGGGGGTGAACAGAGCCATTAGATCACGAGTCATGTCTGACTCCTGCGAATGAGAGAAGGAAGATGTGGCAAGAAATGTCTTAGAATGCAGAGGAGCTCTAATGAAGTTTTAGTTAGAGCAAGGGGAAATTTTGGGACAGTCACTCCTTAAGGGAGTCCCACATTTTGCAGGAAAAGGGCCTGCACTGTTACTCTACAGTGCTCAGGTATTTGCTGGAAAATCCTGCAGGAAGCACGAACTTGGAATGGATGTAGGATACAGAGCAACCACAGCTAAGGTCATCAGCTGCTTCCCATAGCAGGAGAACTGACTGGCATATTTTCTTGGCCACTACATGCTCAAATAAATACACTTAAACCTTTATCTTAGTAATATCTAAACTTTAAATTATATTTGTTGACCAACAATGTGATTATAAAAGATATGCTACCTTCTACTTATTAAAATTTAGTTATTTTATGTTGTGATTTTTGTTTGTATTTTTAATTCAGTCTTGAGATCTCTCTGGAAATGTGGCCATAAGCCAGGATAGCCACTCTCTAGGAGAGCTCTGACCAGAGGAAAGTGAGGTTCAGGTGCATGTGTCAGATAAGACACAATGAGGAGGTGAAAGCAAAATACATGAAACAAGAAATTTATTACTCACAGGTACCAGAGAGGTTATGGGAAGTCCAGAAGTGACAGGGAGCTCAGCCAGTGGGTGGGGAGTGAGAAAAAGAGAGGGCCTGTGGGATGATGCCGTTATCAAGGTTTGTAGGTATTATCCTTTAGGCTTTGTATCTGAGGCTGTGGATTGGCTAGCTTAAAGAAAACCACAAGAAGAGGGGACTCATTTAAATCACTCTGGTGTGGACCATTAGGTTTCATCATGGTCAGCAGCTGAAAGGTGTGTTGGGTTTGGGGGTCAGTGGAGTGAAAAACAAACATAGACGGTGCCATA
The DNA here is from genome assembly GCF_028858775.2 of Pan troglodytes. Classification (NCBI taxonomy): domain Eukaryota; kingdom Metazoa; phylum Chordata; class Mammalia; order Primates; family Hominidae; genus Pan; species Pan troglodytes. The sequence continues at coordinate 159,304,171 of NC_072401.2, forward strand.
AACAATCACATAGGAAGTTTTAATGAGGCCAAAGATGATGGGATATAAATGATGGGTTTGAAACAACTTATGTAAGGCCTAAAAATGGATACTAAGGCAGCAACCACGTTAAAAAAATGTGTGACATATTGCTCGTAAGTTTTCATTTTTCATTCTACTTTGACAAATTCTAACCACTTGGTCCTATGGCTAAATAAATTGAATACTCGTGCTCATATATGTGTCGTAGTCGTAGTGTCATGTTTCATGTCTTGTTGCCTACAGTTCATCCTCTCTTCCAAAAAGTCTTATGAGATTCCGCCTTACTGTGAATAAAAATGCCATTTTTATATATAATAAAATTAAAATTTTGCTGCATCTAAAATTGTTTTGTCAGAAATTATTTCCCAGGCTAATCTGTAGCCAGTCATTTGCTGTCTTTTAGAATAGAGTTTTACTGTGGTCAATCTTGAGGTCAAACTATTTTTGTTCTTTTTATTAACAAGTGACTGGTCAGTATTTCTAAAAGTTTCTATATTTTCAAAATCTAGGAACTTTGTTAGGATTTATATTAGTTTAGCTGTCTAAATCTAATTTTTATTAGGAAACAATCTGCCCCTTATATTTTTAGTTTCAAAGCTAATAATATTTGTGAAAATAAATTCTTTACATATTTGAACACTTCTATCTCAGTTATTTAGATCTCTTATTCAGGCATGCTGACTTTCTGTAAATTGATTCCTTTTTGTGTCTCTTCCAAACCACTTTATCTTTGTTTATCTATATTTTTATATTTTTTATTTTTCTCATATTTGTGCCTTTTGTTTATTCTTGTGTTTTCAGTAGTATATTCTCCTTTGTATAATTTTCAAAGTGGCTTTAATTCCTGTGATGATTTTGTTTTTCTTCATTTTCCTGAGCTATGCCAGCTCATTTCAACCCATCTGTTGTTTCACTGATATTTCCTGATTACTAATTTAAGCTTTTCTTTAAAAACAAAAAAGCAAGTGAATCATTAGATTTTGTTTTAATTCAGAAATATATTTTTTCATATTTTTCATCTGCTTCATGACAGTTTTATCCTATTCAATAGTTTTTGTTTGCCATTTGTTTTTTATTCTTTTACTTTTGTGTTCTTCTTTTAAGAAAAAAGCATAGATCGTATGCTGGCTTCTTTTAGAAAATACTCTCATTTTTGAGAGAGATAAGTTCTTTTGGAGACCACTGTTTATAAGAGGTTTGCATGAAAGAAGCACAATAGTAGTGCTGAGTATTCCCAGGAATCCTTGAGAGTTCCCAGGGAATTGCAGGGAAAACCATTGTGTGTGGATGTGTCCTTCAGACTGTTTCTTCCCAGAAAACAGAAGTCACCTCTGCAGTGCTGCCTTCAGTTCATCTGTTCTTCTCCACACTGCTTTTCTAATAGTAGACATTCTAAAATAATGACATGTCTGTTTCCCCATGTACCCTGCCTCCTCTCCTTTTTCTATTACCGGAAACACCCCAGGGTAATGCCTACCAACAATATCTTTGGACACTTCTATTTCTGATTAAGAGTTTGCATCTGCCGAGCTGCACACTGCTGCTTTGTCTAAACACAGCACCAATGGTGTCCCCTCCTGGTATCTTGCCACACTCTTGTCACATTTTCACACACTTGGCAGCTTTTCCTTACATATGCTGTTTTGTGGTTGCAGATGTCTCCTGCACTATTGTGTTCTATTTCTTGTTTTACTTACTAAGTTTGACTGAGTCCTGAGTGGAGAAGAGGACAGAAACATAGGTGCTTTACCACCTTACCACCATCATTTTACTGATGACAGTCTTTCATCTTTGTTGACTGAAATTGGAACTTTTCAGTGTAGTCTACAATATGACATTTGAGTTAGCAAAACTGCAAACAAAAGTCATTTTTTCTTGTATTTTATGATGACATTCAGACACATTTTGTCCAATTCCAAAATATATGCTTGTATTCATATATACTCTCTCAAATTACTTATTAGAAATTGTTATTTCAAAGCAAAAATTTTTGTTTGGCTTGTGACATTACTCTTCCTTCTCAAAATTGTCACCTATCCCAAGATAACATAGTTTGAAGAAATTGAAACTGCATGGAAGCATCTTTATCTCATATATTAGTGTATTTCTCCAGTAAAACAGTTAATACTGAAAAATTTACTGTAAACAGCTAATCTTGTACCAGGACATCAACAGTGGAAGAGCTGAAGGACTAGTATCGCCAACATGGCCATGAGAATAGTTTCAGCAAAGTACTCAGAATCATACCTCTTTAGTATAGATAGAAATTATTATGGAACTCTAGAGAAGAAACCCCCCCACACACACACACACACGTGCATAGTGCCACAGCTAGAAAGTCCTAGAGCAAAATTTATATGTTTTGTCTTTCTGTGCCCTTTTAGTAAGCTGAATTTCCTTCAGCCTTTACTCCAGGAGATTTTCTGTTTGCCGCATCACTGTTGACCCATGTAAAAGTTATCTGAAACCATTATATTTCTTAAGATTACATCCAGGTAATTCAAGGGTAACTTTGATAGGTTCATTTTGGGGGTTTATAAGTTTTTCCAATGCTTTTTACCTGTTTCAACTGGTAAAAAGAAAATTTTAAGTTTTTTTCTAAATTGAGAATATTCTTATTAGAATTATTTAGGTATTGCCATTTTTTATTTGTAGAATATAACTTGATACCTTTTTTCCACTTTTCCCTTTCTGCATTTTATTTTTAAGGATACTTTTTAAACTCTTTGAATCAATTGTATTTTCCTATATTAGTCTGATTTTAAATTTTGTGTTTATTAAAACAACATAATATTCTTGTATACTTCCTAATCTCAGTGGAAATCAGCTCTTAGCAACATCTCTTAGCAATATAAAAAGAAATGACAGGGAGGGGAAGGAAGACAGGAGACAGGTTTGTGGATGACATATTTTATCACAGCTTCTCTAACTAAATAAAAGTGTATATATTTCTCAGCAAATACATGTTAAATATCCATTTTTAAGACACCAGTGTAGGGGACTGCAATGGACAAATGTATATGATAAGTCTCTATCATCAAGACGTAATTGAAAAGTTGACATAATATAAGTATTATCCAGGCTAATTAGTATCATTATATACACTGTGATGTAGTTAATATTTATTCTATGACAGTAACCAGTGTGTGTGACCAAGTTTATTAAAAATGCTTTAGAATTGTTCCCACGGTATTACTGTATATAGTAACAATGCCTCTTTTTCCACTTTAACTATCTTTACCTTTCTCAGAACCCAAGATATAATATTTTAATAGTCCCAGATTATTTTTGACACCATCTCTCCCCATCTAACGTCTTCCTTCTATTACAGAGCCATGCTCAAGAGTGCCAGACTAGATTCTACCAAGTAGAAGCTCTTACCTGAGATCTGGAAGAAAGAATGAAAACATTACTCATTCTTTTATCAGAACTGAACAAATTAGATGTTCCTAGGCGAACATAGTACTTCGCAAAGATCTTTCAGCCTTTTTCTAGAAATCGCTTACCTGAGTACAGAAGGCAGGAGGGATTGTTGCCAGCAGTTTCCCAAATTGCTAGTAGTTTCTATAAGTTTCAGATTTTCTAAAAGTTAGCAGCAGATCTGAGAGCTAGAAGCAGCTCGCACAGACCTTCAGGCTTAAGTCTGTCCCACGGTTTTGTAGCTATCTAATAATAATAAATGTTTTACTTACTGAAATATTTTTGTAACTTCTCTTTTATTAACTGAACTCTGGCTGATAGACTAACTAGAGTTCCATTATAACTATCTATTTATTTGCTACCCAATGGAAAATTTGTATTAAATATTTCTGATGCAGTATCTTGACATAATGACATGATAATTGATCTCTCCACTTGTTTAAATTAAGAATTTCCAATAGCTTATATTATACCGAGATGAGTTTTTTAAATCCCTCATTTTTTATAGATTTTCTGTGAATTGGAGGAAAATTTTATTTAAAAGCACATGCAGCCAGTAAACTAGTGGTAATAGGCAGAACAGTATAATATTAAATGACCTGAGTCAGACAAACTCAGTTGCTTATGTGTGTGTGCATGCATGTGTGCACAAATTATGAGTAATTGCTCACCAAACCCCTCTATATCCAATGTCTCTTACACCCACTTCTATGAGGAAAGGGAGGGTAAGCCAGCATGATATACCTGAAAGTACTTATTTTCCTAGCTGAGTTAGAAACAAGTATATTTCTCTGACTATTTCAGTTGTTCACTGTAAAAATTATTAACCACTTCAAAACTATCCATTTTATAGTCTTAAATTCACCTGCATCCTTTCTTGGATCTTGCATAAAGTTGTGACCCTAAAGAGGAGCTAGATCTCTCCACAATCCCATTTCCACCTACACAATTCACGTCCTCCCTGAACAATACAGACTTTTGTGGTACAAACACCCCGTCTCCCATTTCTGTGAACTCTGCTAGTACTTATAATCATTAACCATGATTCTTTATTTAACAGCCAATGTTGAACAATATATAAATAATATTTTTGAATAAGTGCACTTAATGTTATCTATGATAGCTGTTAGAAAATATTTTTCATCTGAGCATATTTGGTTTTTGTTCCATGTGACAAATGAAATAATCAATTTTTTTTAATTTTCCCATTTTATTTTTTTATCATTTAAATCTGTATACTAGAGACTTCTGGAGCAATAACAGTGACAGACTCTCTTTGACCCAACATTTGTGAGGCTCCTCTGCACTTTTTTCTCTACTGGGCCTTCACCTTGACTCCTATCCTTGCTAGTCCTGTATAGCTTCGTTTTAGAATGATTCCTATTTTAGTTAATTTAGAGAAAGCCTGCCACTCTTGATATGTGATTATTCTCAATATTTGGTCAAATTCCTCATCCCACACCCTGGTTATCTGATCACCCTGCTCTGTCTTTAGCAAGGATCCCCCTACCCTTGGTGTCTTTTCTTAGTAATTTTCCATCCACTGACCCCTTCACTCTTCTCATTGGCTATAAATCTCCATCTGTTTTTACTGTATTCAGAAATGAGCCTGATCTCTTTCACCTGTTGTGTTAGTCTTGACACCCATCAGAATAATCCTGAATAAAGTCTTTCTTCCTATTTTAACAAGCGTCAGAATAATTTTTTCTTTAGCAATAGCTTTGTTGTAAAAACATCAAGTAATATGTCAATTAGCATATGTACTATGTATGCTTTCTCCTGTCATCAGAAAATTTGATATGCAGTCCGTCAATGTCCTTTTTCAAGATATCAATAACAACATGTGGTGAAATATATTATTAATATATGACAAAATACACTATTATGAACAGACTCAACTTATGTCTTTCTTACTGACATTGATCTATTTTTAGTACTTATTAAGTAGAGTTAATCACTAGTTAGTTAAACTAATCCTATAGCCTCTCCTCTTTCCTTACTTATAACTCCTTTCCCTGGCAGTGAGAAATCTGGCCTGCATCATCCACAATATATTTACCTATTGGCATAATGTAGTTTGATATTTGCTTGCTCATATTCCCATAAAAAATGCGAACTAGATTATAAAACTTGTGTACAGGTTTGTTTTTCTTTATGTCTTTAGCCTTACAATATGAAAATCTGGATAGTGTTTACCAAAGTCATTTAAGTTAGTCCTTTTGTTCTCCATTTCACTCAGAATGGTTATGTAATTTGTTTGTGATACAGTTAGGCTTAATTCTACTGTTTGCATTCTACATTCATTTCTCTCCACATCTCAATTTATTTGACAATTTTGGGGGAGGTGTGAGAGGGTATGTGAAAAATTACCATAGTTCTAAGAGTCAAAACCATATCAATAAAAAGTTAAACCAAGGGAAGTTTTACTCACACTTAATCCCTACTACCCTGTTCACGTTTCCTAGTTTTTTATTTGTATTTATTTTATTTTATTTTATTTATTTTGACAAGGTCTCTGTCACCCAGATGGCATGCAATGGTGCCATCATAGCTGAAATCCTGGGCTCAAGGGATCCTCCCTCCTCAGCCTTCTGAGTAGCTGGGATTTCAGGTGTGCACCATCACACCCAGCTAATTATTTTATTTGTTGTAGAGATGGGGGTCCCTTCATGTTACCTACTCTGGTCTCAAACTCCTGGCCTCAAGAAATCCTTCCACCTCAGCCTCCCAAAGTGCTGGGATTACAGATATGAGCCACCACCTTTGGCCTCACATTTCCTGATTCTTTCAACCCACCTCCCACGCATAAATGTAAATGAAAGTCATTGCCATTATTTTATGACCTATTATTTTTGGAACAATTTATTTTTTCTTTGAGATAGAGTCTCGCTCTGTCACCCAGGCTGGAGTGCAATGGCACAATCTCGTCTCACTGCAACCTCCACCTCTCAAGTTCAAGTGATTCTCCTGCCTCAACCTCCTGAGTAGCTGGGATTACAGGCGCTCACTACCACGCCCAGTTAATTTTTGTATTTTTAGTAGAGACGGGGTTTCGTCATGTTGGTCAGGCTGGTCTCAAACTCCTGACCTTGTGATCTGCCCAACTCGGCTTCCCAAAGTGCTAGGATTACAGGCGTGAGCCACCGCACCTGGCCTATTTTGGGAACAATTTTTAAAACATATATGTTTATAATTCACATGGTAGGGAGAAATGAAGTGAAATGAAAGCAGAACTGAAAGCTTTCATACATTTTTAAGGGCATATACAAATTTGTAAAAATATGTCAAAGCAAATCTGTCAATATTTATATCAAAAGTCGTAACAGACAGCCCCCTCTTCTGGCCTTTATAGGTGTTCAGCAGGGATAGGCCTTCTCTAGTTGGTATAGCCTTGGATTTTGGAAGGGCTGCCTGATGATAACTCAGGGCAGGCAGAGCTTGTTGTGGATTTTTCTGGTTGCCTTTTTTCTAATGTTGGGTGGGTTTGCTCTCTGGGCCCCTTTCTGCTGAGGCTACTGGCTGGGCTCTGCCACCAGGCGGAGCTCCTGGCTGGGTACTGTGATGGTTTGTGGTCAGGTGGGTCACAAGATGTGTTTTCTGGCTGAGCCGTTCTGCGATTTGAGATCTGCAGTTAGGTGGGCTGCAGGCGGGACTCCGAAGTTAGGCAGAGTCACTGCTCCGGACGGAGGGGCCAGATGCTATGCTCTTTAGAAATGCACGATTGAGCATTGCCTCCCTGTCAGGGCGGAGTCGTGGGATGGGCTTTTGGCTGAGTTCATTGGCTGTTTAACCTCCCCGGTGAAGCAGGTCTAGCCTCAGTGTCTCTCTGAATGCCTTGGCAAGTGGACGTTTTGGCTGAGTGGAGCTGCTCCTTGAATTCCCCAGTCAGTCAGGTCTAGCCCTGGGCAGAGGCGGACATCACCCTCGGTGGACTCCGAGGCTGGGCGTGGAGACTAGTCATCTAGGGACTCAAGTAGGTTGAACTTCCCACCGTGCTTCTGAAGGCGACCGGCTCAACTTTGGGGATGGGCTGCGAAGTTGGCAGATATCTCCAGTAGGGTGGTACAGCTGGCAGGAGTATGGAGGTGCCACCAAGTTCCGCAGGCTGGGGAATATGACTTCTGCCTCCCTTCTTTGTTTTTACCTGACCCTAGGCAATGGAGCAGTGCCCTTACCCGCAGTCTTTCTCTGATTTGAGACTGGAGGGGCCTTCCTGGGAAGCGTTTCAAAATGCTAGGGAAGCTGAGTGACTGCTTCCACTTCTCTCTTCCCCTGTGGAAACCGTAGGTCCAGGGAAATCCTCTCCTGGGGTGGTGCCAACTTGGGGAGCGGCAGGAGCAGCATGGTCAGTGTGATACCGTTCTTACTCTTACTCTTCTAATTTGGTTTTCATTCACTTCTGCAGGCCATGCAGGTGTCTCAGGCTTGTTTCAAAGTATTTCAAATAGATATTCTGGTCTGTGGATAGTTGCTAGATGAACTTTCTGTGAGGAGGGAAGTGGAGCTTGAGACTCCCTGTTTCACTATCTTGCTCAATGACATAAATTTTTTTGAAATTATGATTTATATAATATTGATTTATTCAATCAAAAAGAGGAGCTCCATTACAGTTGTACTACTATTTAAAAAGTGACATAATTCTAAAAAGCAATTATAGATTTTAAAACATGCAAAAAGCCTTTGTATTTCACAGTGTGTATTAATGCAGCACATATACACAGACAGACCAATCCCAAATAGACCCAACTTTTCATGTGAATGTAGTATACGATAAAGACAACATGGCAATCAGCAGGGGAAAAATGGACTTTTAAGCAAATGTAACTAGGAGCATTGGACAATGTATTAATTAGCATTTTCTGTTAACAAACCAACTCCAAACTTATTTTAAAATGTAGTAGTTTAATTGAAAAATTTATTATTACTCCAAAGCCCAAGTTTCAAGTGGAAAGCTTTATTGATCAATTAAAGTCAGATAAGAAAGATCATGGGTCTGAAGTCATTTGTGGGTCATTAGAAAATCATGGGAGGAAATGGCCCCAGTCTCATATCTGACAGAGTGTGGAAAACTCATAACTATGACTCAAAATCCATAAACAATAAAAAAGAGTGACAAACTTGACTGTATGGTTGAAACACAGAAATAAATAAAATGTTTGAAAATCCAACTTTTCACAAGCAACATCAAAAGGTAAATTGAAAACTGGGGAAATATTGATACATATTGTATAGATAAAGTGCTATCATTTAATATATCTATAAGGTTTTATTAAAAATCAGGAAGACAAAACCAACAATGGAATAGAAAAATGCACAAAAGTTCTGACTAAACTGCTCACAGAAAAGAAAACACAAACAACATTTGCACTTATAAATTCTGCTTCACTTTACTCCTAAAGAAAATGCAAGTTAAAACTATACTCTGGTGCTATAACTCATCTCGGATGCTTGGCAAAAATCCAAAACTTTGGAAACACACTCCATTCACAAAGCTGTAGGGAAAAGGAATTCTTACATATTGTTGTACTTTACTTTAGTCAACTTTCTATTTATTTTAATCTGATGTCTTCAATTCTTTTTCTTTTATAAAGAATTTTATAATAAATAAGTTTATGGACAAATTATTAGTTATTTTTGCAGCGTTTCTTTGGGATAGATTCTTCCACATGAGAATGCTGAGGCAAAGGTAAATGTACATATAAATTGCTAAATACCGCTAATTCAACTTTGTAGGGTTTATATCATTTTATATTGCTACCAGCAATGTATTTAAATTGTATACTTTATATTTTTATTCAAAAATTTAAAGGGGAGGAGCACAATGCAACATAAACAAGAAATAGAAACAAAAATGAACTACATACTAAACTGTACCATATCACACAGAAAAATAAAATTGTGCCTAGTGATTTTGAACACAGAACTTCTAAATAAATAGCTTACAAGGAGAAAAGAATTGTAAAAACTTAGTCTTTACTCAATTTTTAATTTTTTTTCCTTTTTTTGAGATGAAGGCTCATTTTGTTGCCCAAGCTGAAGTTCAGTGGTGCGATCTTGGCTCACCGCAACCTCCACCTCCTGGGTTCAAGCAATTTTTCTGCCTCAGCCTCCCAAGTAGCTGGGACAACAGGTAAGCACCATCATGCTGGGCTAATTTTTGTATTTTTACTAGAGACGGGGTTTCACTATGTTAGCCAGGCTGGTCTTGAACTTCTGACCTTGTGATCCACCTGTCTCAGACTCCCAAAGTGCTGGGATTACAGGCATGAGCCACCACGTATAATAATATTTGGTCGGGTGTGGTGGCTGATGCCTGTGGGAGCCGAGGTGGGCGAATCACCTGAGGTCAGGAGTTTGAGACCAGCCTGACCAACATGGAGAAACCCCATCTCTACTAAAAGTACAAAATTATCCAGATGTGTGGTGGTGCATGCCTGTAATCCCAATTACTCAGGAGGCTGAGGAAGGAGAATCACTTAAACCTTGATGGTGGAGGTTGCGGGGAGCCGAGATCACACCACTGCACTCCAGCCTGGAGACAGAGTAAAACTGTGTCTCAAAAAAAAAAAAAAGTAATATTTGTATTATGATTTTGATGTTACGCTTTTTATATGACTTGATACAGCTGGAAAAAAAGCAAATAAGTGAATCTGTTTATATTGATAAGAGTCAAGATTTTCAACACAGGAGAGATGAGATATAAATATGCGACATTAATTTGAAAAAACTCGAAGTCTTCATTTGGATTGGAATTGTTGCTAAATCTCAAGGATGATAAAATTATTGATTTCTTAGTTTAAACAAGCTAAACGTCCAACTTATATTTCATAGTTAAGTCTCTTCTAAAAACTCCTCAGAAATTGATTTCTTGCCTCTTTTTGAATTACATCAGTGCCAAGGAAATCATTGTATCATAGATTTGGTATTAGTTCTGTGACTAAGTCCTTACTCCATCTTTCCTAGATATGACTTAGAGAATTAACTTAATCTCTCTAATTCCCTGTTGTATAAAATGGAGATAATGAAAAAAAAATCTGCCTGACAGGACTGATTCCTGAAGGGATTGACCAGGCTGTGGAAACAATGATTTCTTACTAGCAAGCTCTTCATGACATTGTCCAGCCAAAAATCCTCCCATAAGAATCAAATTTATAAGTAGTATTGTGATTTGAGGGTATTCTGGCACATCATCCATTTAGAAAACATTGACACCCTCAGGAGTAAGAGACTATGTTTCATTAACATTTGCACAGCATGCATAGTGCCTGCCACCAAGCTGTTTCTATACCAAAAAGGACATGTGAACATGGTTTGTAAACTGCAAAGCATCATGTAAAGTTGGTTATTAGTAATATTAATGTGAGCCATTTCGATTTTGTATAGTTGTAATTGCTGTAACTCTTCCTTGGTTTGACCTGAAATCTACCTCCCTGTCATTTCTACTTGTTATTCTTTGTTCTCCCTTCTGGGGTCTACTGAAAGATTAATCCCTCTCATTAAAAGGAAGAAAACTTAGGTTTTCTCAATTAGAATAATAGAAACAGTGAGCATTTAGTCCTGGCTTTGATATGAATTATTTTATTAAATAAATCAACTTGTACCCCTTACCCACATGTATACAAGAGCAGCCTTACTTACTCTTCTTTTCTTTTACTTGTCCTATGTTTTATCATGAACTGAACTGTCTACTGAAGAGTGACTATGATTCTAGTTGCTCAGTTACCCCAAGACTTTTCATTCCTGTAACTCTGTTACGTGGTTTATTCTGCTGGAACTATTTTCCTACACCTGTACTTTCTCTTACCTTAGCCCGATCTGATTGAATTGGCTAATATTTACCTAATGAGTTGGAAAATTGATGTTCTAACTAAAATAATTAATCAAATTTTAAAAATCAATCAATTATATGTATATATATACACATATATATTTTTGGCTACATTATTATAAAGATATGCATGTGTGTTTGTGTATGCATTTATGTGTGTATAACAGTACATATATTAGGTCAGGGGAACACATACAGCTTATATTAAAGTCATTTGAATCAAGAGCATATTATAATTATACTAAATAAACATATTCATATCATCCTAAAGAGAGTTTAATGTTAAGTATATGTATATTTGTGATAGAAAATAAAAAAATAAAGTTACTCTTTGATTTAAGTAGAAAAAAAGAGGCTTCTTTATTTCTTTTCAGTATTTCAAAGATAACTTTATGGAAAAGATTAACAGAGTACCTAATGTAGAAAAATAATTAGCCACAAATCCAAATGAACTCATCCAATGTAAATTGTAATATGAAGTAATTATTTTCTTGGGTAAATAATTATTTTATATCTTTTCAGTTTCAAGCCCTTGTGAGGAGTACATATGCAGAAGGAAAAAAAGTAATAAAATATAATTCTGACTCTTTAGGGATTCATATTTTCTTTTTTTTTTTTTTTTTTGAGATGGAGTCTCGCTCTGTCGCCCAGGCTGGAGTGCAGTGGCACAATCTCGGCTCACTGCATGCTCTGCCTCCCAGGTTCACGCCATTCTCCTGCCTCAGCCTCCTGAGTAGCTGGGACTACAGGTGCCTGCCACCACGCCCAGCTAATTTTTTGTATTTTTAGTAGAGATGGGGTTTCACCATGTTAGCCAGATGGTCTCGATCTCCTGACCTCGTGATCCGCCCGCCTCGGCCTCCCAAAGTGCTGGGATTACAGGTGTAAGCCACCGCGCCTGGCCCATGTTTTCAAATTACTCCAACAGTGTGTCATGAATAAGGTACTGTGGGGTCCAGAGTGAGAATGTCCAACTCTGGCTGAGGAAGTTAAGGATGTCTTTACAGAAAATAGGTCATGAGAACTCATCATAAAAGAATGAATAGTGGTTTGTAAGATAGAGAAAAAGAGGTAGGTTGACCTCATCCAAAAAAACAAATCATATGATCAAAGGCAGAGACATGGGTGACACAAATGTCTTTGGAGACACTACAAAAAGTTGGAGTCACTGGAGCCAGATAGTGTGTGAAGAAGAAAAGATCCAGATACAACTAAAAATCACAGAAAAATGGATACCATAAAAGCAAAACAAAACAAAACAAACCAGGAATTCATTTTCACCTGGGATAAAAAATGATTGCAACTTAATGTTGAGTTGCATATTCATGATATGCTAAAATAAGACAATGCTGTTATATAATATGAAGTTCTAGGAGAGCGCCGGAACAAATTTGAGAACACATCATTTTTTAAATAAAATGTTTAAAAATTGCATTATATTTGAATGAATGTATTATATATTATCTCTCATATCTACTTATCTGATTAACTGAGTATCTTCAATGTATTTACATTTTTACATTGATCACTAATTCCCAGGAGCTGTGGTCAGATGTGTAACCAGCTACTTCTTGAGCAATAGAATAGCAAAGTGATTAAATAGCTTTCTTAGATGTACATTTCTATTGTCCTCTGATACATAGCTTTTTTAATTTTAAAATGTTAGACAGAAGGCTGCAAGTAGGAAATACTTTGCTTGGAGAATGACATTCACAAGTAAGGTGCTGCAGTCTTTTGTGTAAACTTCAGTGGGATTCAGTAGGTACTTGGTCTGAAGTGGCCAGGAATAAGATATAAATATCCTTGTTTTTGTTTCTCAAACAACAAACCACACTGGCAGAGACACTTCTCAAGAGTCCAGAGATCAATGAGTATTAGGGGATACTGCTGGAAAATGAACAGGTTACCAGTTCTTTGGGACATGACTTCAAATCCTTACCCAGTCTCAAACTTTATAATTCATAAAAAATGCCTTTCCCTAAGAACAGGCTTGTCTCGTGCTTCCTTTTCTAAGACTTCATGGTAGTTTTGTTTTGCTTTTTGAAAGAGAGTTTCTGTTTGTAGTAGATGGATGGGAACTAGAGTAGGGTACTAAAAAGAATATATATATATATATATGGAAAGAGAGAGAGAGAGAGAGAGAGAGGAGCTTATTAGGAGTATTGACTCACACTATCACAAGGTGAAGTCCCACACTAGGCCATCTGCAAACTGAGGAGCCAGGAAGCCAGTCCAAGTCCCAAAACCTCAAAAGTAGAGAAGGCAACAGTGCAGCCTTCCATCTGTGGCCAAAAGCCCAAGAGTCCCTGGCAAATCACTGGTTTAAGTCCAAAAGTCCAAAAGCTGAAGAATGTAGAATCTGATGGTTGAGGGCAGGAAGCATCCAGCACATGGGAAAGATGAAGGCTGGAAGACTCAGGGTCTGTTTATCCCACTTTCTTCTACCTGCTTTATTCTAGCCATGCTGGCAGCTGATTAGATGGTATTCACCCAGATTGAGGATGGGTCTGCCTCTCCCAGTCCACTAACTGAAATGTTAATTTCCTTTGGCAACACCTCACAGACACACTCGGGAACAATACTGTTCACCCTTCAATCCAATCAAGTTGACACTCAATATTAACCATCAAAACAACTTTAGCAGCAATTATTATTGCATACCAAATATCCATGTTCTTCTATTTGTTTTTCAGTCCTTTTGCCTCTAGATTATGTCACAAAATTAGTTATCTCAATCAAATATGAGAAGTGATGTGTCATTTCCTGTCTGAGGACATTAAGAATGTATTTAATATTGGCTCATCCTCATTCTTTTTTTCGTGTGTGTGTGGAAACAAGTACTGCATGAGGGTGAAGCTTTAAGATGTGAGTTAGCATGCATTCTTGCATCTACTTTCAGCAGCTTGTATAAGAAAACCCCAACCTGCATCTTAGTGTGATGCGAGTGAGACATAAATCTTTGTTTTGTTTAATCCCTGAGATTGTTGCTGCAGTATAGTTTATACTTACTAATATACCCAAAAGAAAATAATTCCAAAATGTCGAAAAAAATGCATTCTTGTATGTAACCTCTTGATTCTTCCATTATGAATTCCACCCACAAGAATTCATTCATTTGCTCATTTTGCAGGACATGAACTGAGCTGAGGCTTATCAAGTTCCTTCTATGAGTCAGTACGCACAATTAATGGTGTGATCAAGGAGCCTTATTTATTTAGAACTCTAGAAATAATTTTGAGAAATAAAATATCTGTTTAAGAAATCATTTGTGAATATTACCATAAGGAAATGCACATGTCTTATTACCATACTAAAACTCTATTAAATCAATGTATGCATAGGATAAAGATTTGAGATAAATAAGATTTAAAAAGCCTTCAAGCCGTTAGGAACCAAGTGAAAATTTTTAAAAAGTGTCACATACTCAATAGATGTCCACAAATCTCTCTCTATCTGTATGCCACTGGCAGTATAATTAGGTCATTATAGATACCAATTTTAAAGTCAAACGAAACTAATTTTGAATTTTGACCCTGTTACTTATTGCTGGAAGACCCTGAGTAAAGTTCTTAATTTACCTAGCTAACCCTGCTTACTTTAATTTAATGGGTTCACAATAGCTTAATTTAATTTCTAGGGTTGGTGTGAGGATTCATGAGGTGATGTCCGGAAAGTGATTAGGACAGTGCCTGCATATTTAAAATGCAGAATAAGTGATATTAGTAATGTTGTCATATTATTATTATGTCTTTTTGAAATAGCCTTATATACCTCTTTTTATGTGAATCATGAAGGTTGGAAGACAAAACAATTTACTTTTAATGTTGAATTTCTACATAATATGTTTTTAGTATAGAAAAGTATTTATGATGTAGGATTTTTCTTCTTGGTCACTTTGCAATCCAGGGATCCCCAGCCAGCAACACCCTGCCTGGCCCATTCTCAGCCATGCTGGTGTGCCCCAGCTGGCCTGTGTTGTAGTGAGTACCTGCATTCATCAGTTGCCAGGCTCTTGTATTGCTCCCAAGAACAATGAGTACACACTGGACATTGAATGAGGAGGAGGGCAGAGAAGAAATTTGAGTGACAGAACAGCTCTCAGTGCAGGGGGGATTTTGGGGTGGGTCCCCACCTCCACAGTTGGGTAGTTCTCTTCTCTTATTGACTGAGTCTGGGGTCTTTATAGGCACAGGATGGGGGGAGTGCATGCTGATTGGTTTGTGAGTATGCAAAAACGGTTAAAGAGAAGACACCACTCAAAGTGAAGACACCACCCCAGTAGAATAGGGAAAGACTGATCTTAACTGCTTCCTGCTGACAGGGGGTACTGTTTTGGGAAAACCACAGTCAGATTTCCCTCAGAGACCTATCTAGGGGTCCCAGTAAAAGGCAGCCATTGTTTGAGGCTCCGGTTGCCTGACTGTTTGGAGTTTGATGGCTTGAAGGTGAGAAGAGACAAACCAGGTTATTAGAAGACATGTATCCAAATGAAACAAAGGGGGTAAAGACAGCTTAAAACTCCCGAGGCTGCCAACACACCCAGATAACTGGTGGCTATAGTTATGCCTGCTAGGATTTGGGTGCATGGGGCTTGGTTTGGTTAGCTCCCTTGGACTTATTTTCCGAAAAAAACCTCTGGGTTATGGGCACCCTCTTTATTCCAGTCACCTGGTAGGTTTTGCAGGATAATTGCCCAGAACTAGAATATTGATCCAGATTTTTACATTACCTATCCCTTTTGTTTCTCTTGAACTGAAGGTGGAGATCACTGGTTAGTTCACAGGAATAAGCAGGGTTAGTCTAAAATGCAGGCAAAAACTTTGAAAGAACTAATGAGTGTAGAATTCAATGACAAGTGTATGATAAGTTTTGAAACATAATTTTTCTCTCTCCAGTCCTCATTTTTGTAAAAACAAATCATGGTAGGACTGTGTTGTTTGCAAAGTAGACTTTAGCCTTACACATGGCCTGATAATTTGCATAAAGTGCAGCAAGAATAATCATCTTTCACATAGGCTTTTTAAATTGGCTTTAGTGGGACTCTGTTCAACAAGGAACCTCATAAAACTTTTTAAAGCTGAGCCCAGCTATGGGTTTGTAACCTCAAATACCTGTGAGTTGGGTAAATTCCTCTCTTCTTGAGGTCCCAATAACAAGGGCGTCCTGGGTCTGTTAGAAAGTGACATTTTTTACTCACCACAGGTTAGGAAACCTGTACAGGGACTGTGCAGACAAGGTATGGGGACAGTTTTCCCAAGGGGGTTTTATTGGTTCTGCAAGTCAAGCTTGATTCCCTAAAGGAAAAGCAAACCATTCCAGTAAAAGCATTGGTAAAACAACCAGCATCTCCAATTGTTTCCTGTTGCAAAAGAAAACGGATTCTTATTGCACTGATGCAAATAACTATATGCCTAATTTAAAAACACTCACAAATAGTTTCCAGATTCTATAGAAACCAGGCAGACATAAACAAATATGCTCCACATTTTGTTACCTTACTCAATTGTAAAAAGCTGTAGATAGCTCAAAAGAAAAGTTTCATTGACTCTGAAAAACAAAACAAGGATCAGCAACATTTTAAGCAAAAACTTAAAAAGATTATTTCAGTTTTCTATTAGTTCAGTCCACTCTGTTAACTCCTGATCTTCTTGATATGCACAAACATTTCAGCCCTTCACGAGTCCTGTGTTTTCCTCTATACCAATGTCACACTCTCCAAAGTTATCACAAACCTGCATTTGAGAGCACCTGTCAAAGTCCCATAGCTGATTATAAACCATCTTGTGAAAAGGATCAAAACAAGACAACAATTGTCTGTCAGTGACAAAATGTCTTTGGGTCTTGCTCTGTCACCCAGGCTGGAGTGCAGTGGCGCGATATTGACTCACTGCAAGCTCCGCCTCCTGGGTTCATGCCCTTCTCCCACCTCAGCCTCCCGAGTAGCTGGGACTACAGGCTCCCACGACTACACCTGGCTAATTTTTTGTATTTTTAGTAGCAACGGGGTTTCACCATGTTAGCCAGGATGGTCTCAGTCTCCTGACCTTGTGATCTGCCCACCTCGGCCTCCCAAAGTGCTGAGATTACAGGCATGAACCACCACACCTGGCCTAAATCTATTTTCAGTAATCTCAGTAACATGTTATAATGGCAACACTTCGCAGTTTTAAATTTTAATGTAATACCTGGTAAGTTATTTTGGTTATGTACTAGGTGCAGCTAACGTCTGACTCTTTCCAACACAGTTATGGGCATGGTGAGTTCCATGTGACTTCAGGCCTTACCAAATTGTAAAGCAGGCAAGTTAAACAGTTCTCGAAAGCCAAAGAAATAGTTTATAACATTTACCAGACCTGGTATTTGACCTGCACAATCTAGACCACATATTTACATTTTGAAGACATTTGCATTTTACCAGTAATCTTTCAAAATGCTTTTATTTTTCAGAGATTAAAGTCACATGCATTAAAAGGTATTCAAGCTTTTATTTTTCCTTCAAAAAATATTTGATCCAAGTGCTTATTTTTGGTTAGGCCAATTAAATAGAGCTCTTTTTAATAAACATCACAAACATAACTCATATATGATTACACAGCCAGACAGAAGAAGATCCAGTAGTTGTAAGATTTTTCATTTGCCAATCTCCTAATTGGATTACTGGCCTCAGGGTGGAGCCCTTCAAGAAGCAAGGCTAGGAAAGCATGCAATTTCCAGGGCCTAACAAGCAGGCATAGATGGAAGACAAAAATGTATTTTGAGAGGGATCTATTCACTTTTAATTGCTGTTGTTCCATGAGGAAAACAGGTGTTGTTTTTTTTTCCCCTAAAATGGGGTCCATGGTGCCCTCTCTGTTTTTCCCAGAGTCCCATGCTTTCAGAAGCTATCTTAGGGCCTCTCATGTGTGCACTAAGAGTGGCAAGACAAAATGGAGAAAAGTAATTCAGTCTACGGAGAAAAAAATCTTTTCCAGAGAAACAAGAGCCAAGAAGAGAAAAATCTATGAACTCTTTTAATTATTCCTATAGCTTGGATATCCACTTTTAATTATGCTGACTTTTAGCCATGGTGCTCTTTAAGAAAATCCTTTTAAATTCTGTGTTACCTTACTTTAGTCACACTAAGCTGCCAATATTTCTGACTTTTGAACTTCACCAAAAGTAATCTCACAGGTGAAACCAACAAGCCTCAACTAAGGTTATGACTTAACTGCAAGTGTACAAGGTATTTTCAAAGAGGTGGTAAGCAGTTTTTACAAAGTCTACACTCTTTAAAGGTAGCTCAGAAAAAGGAAGATTTAAGAAAGGAAGCTAGAATTTGTTCATGGAGGGGAAGAGACTCAGCAAATGAAAAAAGTAACACAGATATTAACCAGAAAGTACTAATTTTCTAAGCTAGGAATGAATCTGAACTGCCATTGTAAAATGGCAGAGACCAAAGAAAATATTGCCCTGTTGTTACAGGGTCAAGCTTCAAGCATGTAATACAAGATGGAGTCCTGCGGCAAAGTTTGTTACTAACCAGTTTGCTGGTCTGGCTTGAACAGTGGGATTATGGGGTCCTTGACCCATGTGCTATCCTAAGATATTTTTCCTTATGACAGAACCATGCAGAAAGACACACAAAGCACAAAGTACAACAGATTCAACACAGCTTAAGACTAGCCTAACAAATCTTTTTTTTCCATTAATTAAAACTTTACAGAGGATATAAACAGTGATCTTTATCATTCCTTTTGCCAGTTCGCACAGGGAGAGAGAGACCACCAGTGTGACTAGTTAAAAACTTTTACCCTTTTGCTGACATGTTAGGCTTCTGGGTTCCCTTCCCATGAACTCAATTTAAAGCCAAGCCATTTAATGTTTGGGAAAATAAACTTTTCCCAGCTTGGGGATGCATCTGAGGGGAGTGTCAGGTGGTACAGCAATGCAATTACCCATGCACAAAGGGGACAGAGGAGCAAAAAGAGAAAAGAAGGGCTTTTTGTTGTGGTTGTTGTTTCTTCAATGGAGTCCCAGTGATTCACAAGGCATTCAAGAGAAGTAAAGATTGAAGATGATAGGTTACCTATCTGGAAAGATGTCAAAAAAGATGTCTTTTAGTTCTTTTCTCTTCCCAGTGAATACCCGAGGTACATGAAGAAGAGAAAGAAATGATGTCCCCCTTCCTTATTCTGTCCTTGTATCTCCAAGTCCTGGCAACCTTGGCAGAGTGCCACCTATGGGTGCCAATGTGGCTTTCATCCATGTTTACAGGGGGCCTAGAGGGTGGGAATTATCCACACTCACCCATATACTGCCTTTCCCCCATGCTGTCGGCAACCTTTGAGTTTCCCATACCTCGTTTATGCCATGGATAGCAGCATGACCACTATTCATGAAAAGGAGGGCTATTTGGCAGGAATTAGTCATGCTCACCTGCACTGTGCCCCTTGACTTCCATTGTTGCCTGTGTTTGTATCCATCGGATCTAGTTTTCTCTTTTAGGGCTTCAACCCGAAGCTTGGAATTGAGTTTGGGACAAAAAGGTGTGTCCAGACGGTGTGTGGACTCATTAAGTTAGGGAGTTTCATGAATTGAAGTCCTGGCCTAGAGAGATGCCTTTCAAAAGGAGCAAACAAACAAACAAACAAACAAAAAACTCTTGCATAGAAAAGCATTCTGTATTTGCAGGCCTATGTGAACTCCTGACACGGTGGAGAAAAGAAGAAAAAGTGTAAGTGCAGGGCAGAAAAGATGCCTGGGAAGAAAATGCTGAGGCTTTATGCAAATGTGTTCTCTGCTTCCTCTTTGCCTCTAAGAATAGATGGAAACCACATTGTCCTGAATTGCATATCTGATGGCTGAGCCAAATGCTCATTTCACCCAGTAATATCTCTGTAGCTTGTGCCAATGCTTTTAACATTGTAAAAGAAGACATAGGTGCCATGACAACCCCAAAATAAAATAAGGAAAATGCCACAGAAAGACTGGATTGGAACAAAGCTGACATTCTCAACCACTAAGAGCAATGGTGGTGGGGAGAAGGGAAGTGTTAGGGTCCTCTCCAGGATCCTGTCCTCTGTAGCTGGGCCACTCATTCTTAATTGGCTCACCAGAGGTTCGGCTCTTCATGTGCCTTCAGAAATGTCTGAGGACAATAAGCCTTGAAAAAAAAGTGAAGAGTCTAGGTCTGCATTTGTTCCCCCTTCAGGTATCCTGGGTGAGCCCCCAAAATGATGTAGGATTTTTCTTTTCAGTCACTTTGTAAGCCAGGGACCCCTGGCTGGTGATGCCCAACTCGAGCCATGCTCAGCCATGCTGGCATGCCCCAGCTCATCTGTGGTATTGCTTGTGCCCACATTCAGCGATTCCTGAGCTCTTATACCATGACCAAGAAGAATGAGAATATACTGGACATTGAAGCGTGAGGAGAATAATTTTATTGAGTGATGGAACAGCTCTCAGTGCAGAGGGGATTTGGGGGGTGGTCTACCACCCCCACAGTTGCTGGTTCTCTCCTCTTATCAACTGAGTCTGGGGTCTTTATAGGAACAGGGTGGGGAGTGTGTGCTGATTGATTTGTGAGTATGCAAAAAAGGTTAAAGTGAAGGCACCACTCAAAGGTGGGCATGACAGTGTAGATAACCAATTACGAAAGGGTAGGCATATATGAAATAGGTGAATGGTGGGGATAAATCAGGGGACAGCACACTAACCGGGAAGACAAGTTCTCAATTTAGTCCAAGGATTAACATGCAGCTTGGGTTTCAGGCTTTGAACTCTTTGCAGCTTGGAGGTGGGGATTCACTGGGTACTCACCCTTATCTACCTAGGCATTTGGCTGCCTCCTGTTACCATTATTTATGATTGCTATACTAGAAAAAGAAATGAAATACCTTAGAAGGTTTTGGTAACTATTAAATTATGTAATTCAGCCAGGCGTGGTGGCTGACGCCTGTAATCCAAGAACTTTGGGAGGCCGAGGCAGGTGGATCACGAGGTCAGGAGTTCAAGACCGGCCTAGCCAAGATGCTGAAACCCTGTTTATACTTAATATACAAAAATTAGCTGGGCATGGTGGCAGATGCCTGTAATCTCAGCTACTTTGGAGGCTGAGGCCGAGAATTGCTTGAACCTGGGAGGCAGAGGTGGCAGTGAGCCGATATTGCACCACTGCACTCCAGCCTGGATGACAGAGTGAGTCTCCGTCTCAAAAAAAAAAAAAGTTAAATCATATAATTCATAATAATTATTAAATTACTAGCACATAAAAACCACTTACAAAAAATGTCCCTACCATTTAATTAACTCTGATTCAATCACAGAACCTTTATTGAGCACCTACTTTGTTTGTGACTAGGGATATAAAAGTAAATGAGACACAAACACCTTGAAATACAATTGTTATATTAGTCCTAATGATCCAACCTTTCCTTCATTACATCAGGCATTTTTGCAGCTCTGTGCCTTTGTTTAAAAGGAACATTATTTTTCCTTTTTTCACTTTGTTAACATTTTACTAAACCCCAATTCTATAAGCGCAAGCCTACATATCATTTTTAGAATTGGAATACTCTGAACTCAACTCAACCATATTTTACTTATCTTTTATTCACAATATATAGCATGCCTTTTCTCATTCAGTAGATGACTGTTTAACAAATGAATGAATGAACAAACATTTAAGTCAATAAATGAAGGCAGTGTATTAACTCTTGCAGTTGTAATTCTAGTAGGCAACTGATACAACAGGCTCATATATATGTGCTCTAGTAGGACTTTAGAGAGCAAAAAGTTGCATTTCCCTAATGTACAGTCCCAAATAATGTTTGTTTCTGTTTGAAAACTTTCTTTATTCTCCAGAGCCTACCAAGTTAAGAATATTCTTCATGGATATTCATATTATTGCCCCACCTAACTTTTTCTAAACAATCGTACAACTCCCTTAAATTTATACTGTACTCTATTCATATGGTACTAAATAGCATTTCCCTCAATTTGAAACCAACCCAATAATCTCATAAACAGCTTTTTTTAGATAAATATAGAAATCGATTATTTTGGTCTAAAAGCTTGAAACATATTGGTTTTGTCTGAGTCCCTTCCTCAGGAAGGAATCCAAGTCCTCTCAAAAAGTATGAAAGAACTGAGACTCATCAGATTATTGCATCCAGACAATGAGAAACCAAGCCTCTCATTCATCATGATGACTTCTTTCCTTACCACCCCATTTCTGTTTTCCCATGCTAGTTACATTCCTTTCCTGCTATATAAACCCCTAATTTTAGTCAGTCAGGGAGATGGACTTGAAGCTGATTTTCCATATCTTAGGCTTCATTCAGCACCCAATTAAAGCCTTCTTCTTGGGGAATACTCCTTGTCTCAATCATTAGCTGTCTGTGTTGCAAGCAGCAGGATCTAGACCAAATAGCCTGTGTATCAGAAACAAATTCAGGTATTTACATATTTCTGCCTCCAAGAATGTGTTCATGAAATAGAATTAAGAAGGTACATAGTGATGTTTTTTGGCAGTATTCATTTTCTCCACAGCCAAAATACACCCTAGAGAGGAACTTAGTCCTCAGACACAATGCTTTAGGGATTGAAAAGACAGAAAAAGTGATCTCAGAGGATTGGAAAAGAGACTGTATGTAACATATGGTGATGATCATTTATTCTTCTTTAATACATGGCAGATTCTTTGGGAAGAGCATAGTCACATGACAATGCAAGTGAGGCTCATTCGGTGCTCCTCAATCTTTACCAAATGGGCTTTTGAGAATTTCTTTGTTGTTATTTTTACCAGCCAGCACTGAATGTAAGTGACATTAACAGTTATGAGACAATGGCAGAGCTGGAAGGACTATGAGAGTAAATCTCATCCAACATTCTCTTTCCAACTAGGTTATGACATGAATGGCTTTTATGTGGTACACGCCTATAATTAAAACTTCATCATCAATATCACTATCATTGTTTTGTTCCTTTTAGCTGTTGATGTATTTCTTCCAAAAATGTTTTATACTGAAATAAATTTTGAAGAAGTTATGCCAAGAGCCTCAACCTCCCACTTCTCTTTAGATAGGTAGACTCTTGTAGTGATACCTAGAGTTTGAAGGATATCCAAATTTGATTGAAACATTCCAGTTTAGGCAATGCTATATTTCAACAGCACCAATCAAAGATATCCTGTGCAGTCAATTTTATTGTTTTACCAACAAACAAGTTTCTTAGCATTCAATTCTATTTATATTGAATTATAGAAAAAGTGATTTGCTACAATTTAGAATCCTCCTAGCCAATGAAAATAGATATAAGGTATTTTCAAAAATAGTTGTATTAGTCAAATCAATGAAATTAGCACAGAATATGTTTACTTAGGAGATCATATCTCAAATCACAATATTAGCCTTAGAGGCTAAAATACCATGGGGAAAAGAAGTGTTTAGATGAGAACATGAGGATGAATGCTTCCAAAATGGGAGCAAACATTTTATTGGTAGATTTTTATTGTGTTGGGGAGATGCTTAGAGCAGAGGCAATTGTGAAACACTTTGCACTGTGGACAGCTATGCACATTTCTCTATATGTGGAAGTGTTTATTCATTTTTTGAGTTCAGTTTTAAGTAGCAAATAGCCTACTGCAGTGATACAAACCATTGTCCTTAAGAGAAATGTCTGGTATAAGTAGTATGCTTACTGGTAATTTTTTTCTAATTTCCTGTTATAAAATAAGATGTAGTGCCTTATTCTTGAATACTCTAAAGAAAATTTGAGGTCAGCAATTTTCAGATATTTTGATCTCAGGAAACTTTTACAAGTTTAAATATCATTGAGAGTCCCAGAAACCTTTTGTTTAGATGAATTATATTTATCACTGATTAAAAAATAAATCTGAGAAAATTTTAAAACACAAGAATGCACAAGCACACACTGTAATGGGTATTAGGATAATAATGTCATTAATCTCCAGGTATTCTCTGGAAAACCAAATTGAGCAATCATAAGAGAATAAGAGGAAAACTGTCAAATCATGCATTAATATTATTATACAAATAGTTTTGAAATTCAACTTCCCTTGGTGAAGTCATGGGGGCTCCTGGGGAGTCCCTGGGCCAAACTTTAGAAATAATTTAGATGAGTATATTTTTAAATATATTGGAAATCCATTGAGAATTAGTATATTTTAAAAGTATATTAAAATTTATTCAGAATTGTGATATGTTTTGGCAGTGAAATTAAATGACAAGAAAATATGGAATGAAATGAATTATGAGGTACATTTGTATAAGTAAGGAAAGAAGTGGCCAGGCGTGGTTGTTCCTGCCTGTAATCCCAGCACTCGGGGAGGCCGAGGCGGGCAGATTGCCTGAGGTCAGGAGTTCGAGAGCAGTCTGGCCAACATGGTGAAACCCCATCTCTACTAAAAATACAAAAAAACTAACTGGGCATGGTGGCATGCGCCTGTAATCCCAGCTACTCGGGAGGCTGAGGCAGGGGAATTGCTTGAACCAGGGAGGTGGAGGTTGCAGTGAGCCGAGATTATGACACTGCACTCCAGCCTGGGCTACAGAGTGAGACTCCGTCTCACAAAAAAAAAAAAAAAAAAAAAAGAAGTGATTGATTCTGTGGGCACAACCCAAGGATTGTGCGTCCACCCCAGTGGTGTCTTTTGGCCAAAAAAGGCTTATATTACTGTATTCCAGCTTTCACACAGAGAAAACATTTTCTTCACTAAGTAGAAATTTAATTATCTAAAATAAACTGTTAGAAACCTAAACTTTCCAATAGAGTTTTAAACAATCTGGTTCAATGTATGTGCATATCATATCACATTGAGTGTCCATAACAAATTCCAACTTGATGCATTTCTCGAGTACCCTAATAAAACAATACCCAGAACTCCCTGCAATCTTAAATGTCTTTCTTTTAAGAAAGCAAAACAAAGGAGGAAAACAAGTGATATGATTTAGTTGTGTCCCCACCCAAATCTCATCTTGAATTGTAGCTCCCGTAATTCCCATGTGTTGTGGGAGGGACCTGGCAGGAGATAATTGAATCATGGGGGCAGTTTCCCCCATACTGTTCTCGTGGTAGTGATTAAGGCTTATGAGATAAGGCTCATGGTTTTATAAGGGGAAACCCCTTTCACTTGGCTCTCTGACTCTCTCTTGCAGTGGCTGTGTAAGACGTGCCTTTTGCCTTCCACCATGATTGTGAGGCCTCCCCAACCACGTGGAACTCCCCAACCACTGGAAGTCCATTAAACTTCTTTTACTTTATAAATTACCCAGTCTCAGATATGTCGTTCTCAGTAGCATAAAACTGGACTAATACAACAAGTCAACAAAAAAACCTTATTCAAGTAATTTACAAAGGTTTGTGTGTTATTGTTAACCTATGTTTTAGCAGGAATTAAGCTTCTAATTTCCTCACTCCCTTATAGAAATAATATTATCAGCTTGTGATGAAAACAGAAACAATAGTTGCAAATCTTTCTCTTGGTAGAATGATTGGTATATTATGGAAAATCCAAAAAAAGTATTGTATTAAAGAAAGTATTTTGTGGCTAAATAATTTTATCATATTCAATTTTAGAGCTAACTTTTAGCTGTAGGTTACTAGATTGCATTTGATGGTGCTGAAATAATACTGTAGATATGTGGGAAGTTCACTAAATTCACTAGCAAATGTAAGAAAACATTTATGTTTAATTAGAAGTGTTCATCAGTGCACGGTAGTCTGGTTAGAAAATGTGCTTTTAAACCGTTTTTCATATAAAATGTTGATACCAGTTTAGGCAATCAAGTACTTTAATAAGATACCTAAGCAATAGTTCAACATGTCAATATTTTGAGACTGTTATGATATTATCGCATATTTACTAATATTAGGGAGAAAAAAACTTTGTTTCCCCTGCTTTGTAAGGTTAAATTATTAACTATTAGATTAGATGAAATGCTAAATAAAAAATAACATCTCTCTCTCTTTTCCACTTCTCCCTCCTTTCCTCACTGCTTCTCTTTTCTTTTAAAAATAGTGAGTTCAGCAAATATAAGAATGAGGAAACACTATTAACCCTCAAAACTCTGCACATGTGTTAATAACATTACTTGTTTCTGGTACTTGTGGTTTTTTAATTGATGCATAATACACATGTATGTTTTGGGGGTACATGTGATAATTTAATACATTCCTATAATTTGTAAAGATCAAGTCAATATATTTGGAATCTCCATCACCTTAAATATTTAGCTTTGCTTTATGCTATGAACATTCAAATTATTGTCTTCTAGCAACTTGAAAAGTACAATAGAATAATGTTAACTAGAGTCACTCTACTAATCTGTTGAACAATAGGTCTTATTAGTTTTATTAAACCATATATTTAGTCCCATTAATCAACTACTATGCATCCACCACCCACACTTCTCAGGCTCCGGTAACCACCAGCTACTCAGTCTTCATGAGATACAATTTTTTTTAGCCCCACATGAATCAGGAAATGTGGTATTTGTCTTTCTGTGCTTGGCTTACTTCACTTAACATAATGACTTCCAGTTTCATCCTTGTTGCTACAAATGACAGGATTTCATTCTTACTTATGGCTGAATAATAGTCCATTTCTGTTTCATACCACATTTTCTTTATTCTTTAATCCATTGATGTGAACATAGGTTGATCTACTGTGAATAGCACTGCCATAAACATGGCAGTACAGATATCTCTTCAAGACATTGACTTCCTTTTTTTATACCCAGTATTGAAATTGCTAGATCATATTATAGCTCTATTTTTTTTTTTGAGGAACCTCCATACTTTTCTCCACAGTATCTGAACTAATTTACATTCCCACTGACAAACAGTATACAAGGGTTCCCCTTTCTCCACAACCTCATCAGCATTTGATAAAAGCCATTTAAAATGGGGTGAGATAATATCTCACTATTGTTTAAATTCGCATTTCTCTCATGATTAGTGATATTAAGAATTCTTTTCATGTATGTGGTGGCCCTTTATATGTCTTCCTTAAAGACGTATTTGTTCAAATCTCTTGCCCTTTTTTTAATTGGATATTTGTTTGTTTGTTTTTGCAATTTGTTCTTTGAGCTCCCTGTATAGTCTGTTTATAAATCTCTTGTCAAACAGATAGTTTGCAAGTATTTTATCCCAGTCTATGGATTCTCTCCTCACTTTGCTTATTGTTTTTGCTGCAGAAAACTTTTAGCTTGATGTAATCTCATTTGTCTATTTGATATGGTTTGTCTCTGTCCCCACCCAAATCTCATGTCCAACTGTAATTCACATTGTTGGAGGAGGGACCTGGTGGGAAGTGATTAAATCATGGAGGTGGACTTCCTCTTTGCTGTTCTCATAATAGAGTTCTCAGGAGATCTGGTTATTTGAAAGTGCATAGCACTTCCTCCTTCTCTTTTCTCTCTCTCTCTCTCTCTCTCTCTCTCTCTTTCTCTCTTCCTCTTGCTCTCACTCTCTTCTGTTGGCCATGTAAGAAGTGCTGGCTTCCCCTTCTTCCACCATGATTATTAGTACCCTGAGGTCCCTTGAGCCATCCCTCCTGTACAGGGTGCAGAACTGTGGGTCAATTAAACCTCTTTTTTAAAATAGATTACCCAGTCTCAGGTAATTCTTTATAGCAGTGTGAGAATGGACTAATACAGAAAATTGGTACCACAGAAGTGGGTCATTTCTATAAAGATACCTGAAAATGTGGAGGCAGCTTTGAAACTGAGTAATGGGCAGAGGTTGGAACAGTTTGGAGGGATCAGAAGAAGACAGGAAGTTGAGGGAAAGTTTGAAACTTCCTAGAGACTTATTGAATGGTTTCGACCAAAATGCTGATAGTAATATGGACAATGAAGTCCAGGCTCAGGATGTCTCAGATGAAGATGAGGAACTTATTGGGAACTGGAATGAAGGTCACTCCTGCTATTCTTTAGTAAAGAGACTGGCAGCATTGTG
Source organism: Pan troglodytes (assembly GCF_028858775.2). Classification (NCBI taxonomy): domain Eukaryota; kingdom Metazoa; phylum Chordata; class Mammalia; order Primates; family Hominidae; genus Pan; species Pan troglodytes. The sequence continues at coordinate 159,332,399 of NC_072401.2, forward strand.
CTCATGCTCTTGGCACCTATGGAACTTTGAACTTGAGAGAGATGATATAAGGAAGGGGTGTCTAATCTTTTGGCTTCCCTGGGCCACATTAAAAGAAGAAGAATTGGCTTCACACAGATAAAGTACACTAACACCAATGAGAGTTGATGAGCTTAAAAGGGAGAGAGAGAGAGAGAGAGAGAGAGAGAGAGAGAGAGAGAGAGAGACAGAGAGAGGAAATCTCAAAAAAAAAAAAACTTTTTTTTTTTTTTTGAGATGGAGTCTCACTATATTGCCAGGTTGGAGTGCAGTGGCATGATCTCGGCTCACTGAAACCTCTGCCTCCTGGATTCAAGGGATTCTCCTGCTTCAGACTCCATAGTAGCTGGGATTACAGGTGCATGTCACCACACCCAGTCAATTTTTGTATTTTTAGTAGAGATGGTGTTTCCCCAGGTTGGCCAGGATGGTCTCAATCTCTTGACCTCATGATCAGCCCGACTCGGCCTCCCAAAGTGCTGGGATTACAGATGTGAGCCACCGTGCCTGACTTATTTTAAAGAAAGTTTGTGGATTTGTGTTGAGCCACATTCAAAGCCACCCTGGGCCACATGTGGTCTGCGGGCCATGGGTTGGACAAGCTTGATTTAGTATATTTCTTGGAAGCAATTTCTAAGCAGCAAAGTGTTCAAGATGTGGCCTTGCTGCTTCTAAAAGCCTAGCACATTTGCATAAACAAATAAGTGACCTGAAACAAATTTATATTTAAAAGGGAAGCTGTATTAGTCTGTACTCATGCTGCTGATAAATACATACCCGAAACTGGGTAATTGATAAAGGAAAAGAGGTTTAATGGACTCACAGTTCCACGTGGCTGGGGAGGCCTCACAATCATGGCAGAAGGCAAATGAGCAAAGTCACATCTTACATGGCAGCAGACAAGAGAGCTTGTGCAGAGGAACTCCCATTAATAAAACCATCAGATCTCATGAGACTTATTTGTTACCATGAAAACAGTACAGGGGAAATGGCCCCTATGATTCCTTTATCCCCCCCTGGCCTCACCCTTAACACATAGGGATTGTTACAATTCAAGTTGAGATTTGTGTGGGGACACAGCCAAACCATATCAAGAAGCAGTGCATAAAAGTTTGGAACATTTTCAGGCTGGCCATGTGGTAGAAAAAACAAAAAAATCTAGGAGGGAATTCAAGCCTGTTGCAGAAATTTCCATAAATAAAGAAGAGCTGAATGTTAATAGCCAAGACAATGGGGACTATGCCTCCAAGGTATTTCAGAGACCTTTGCAGCAGCCCCTGCCATCACAGGCTAAGAGGCCTAGGCCCAGGGCCTCACTTCTTTGTGGAGCCTCAGGACATGGTGCCTTGTGTCCAAGCCACTCCAGCTCCAGCCATGGCTAAAAGGGCCAAGGTACAGCTCAGGCTATTGCTTCAGAGGGTGGAAGCCCCAAGTTTTGGCAGCTTCCATGTGGTGTTAAGCATGTGGGTATGCACAGGGCAAGAGTTAAGGCTTGGGAGTCTCCACCTAGATTTCAGAGGATGTATGGAAACACCTGGATGTCCAGACAGAAGTCTGCTGCAGGGGCAAAGGCCTCATGGAGAACCTCTATTAAGGCAGTGCAGAGAGGAAATGTGGGGTTGGATCCCTCATGGAGAGCCCCCAATGGGGCAATGGCTAATGGAGCTGTGAGAAGAGAGCCACTGTCCTCCAGACCCAGAATGGTAGATCCGTCAATATCTTGTACCATGCACCTGGAAAAGCTGCAGGCACTCAGAAACAGCCTGTAAAAGAAGTTGCAGGGGCTGTAGCTGTACTCTGCAGAGCCACAGGGGCAGAACTGCTTAATGCCTTTGGAGCTCACATCTTGCATCAGTGTGGCCTGGATGTGAGACATTGAGTCAAAGGAGATTATTTTGGAGCTTTAAAATTTAATGACTTCTGTTTTAGTCCATTTTCACACTGCTGATAAAGACATACCCAAGACTGGGAAGAAAAAGAGGCTTAATTAAACATACAGTTCCACATGGCAGGGGAGGCCTTAGAATCATGGCAGAAGGTGAATGGCTCTTCTTACATGGTGGCAGCAAGAGAAAAGGAACATGCAAAAGTAGAAACCCCTGATAAAACCATTAGATCTTGTGAGACTTGTCTACTACCTCAAAAACAGTATGGGAGAAACTTCCCCCATGAATCAAATTATCTCCCACCATATTCCTCCCATAAGACATAGGAATTATGGGAGTACAATTCAAGGTGAGATTTGGGTGGGGACACAGAGCCAAACCATATCATTCCACTAATTCCTCCAAATCTCACGTCCTCACGTTTCAAAATCAATCATGCCTTCCCAACAGTCCCCCAAAGTCTTAACTCATTTCAGCATTAATCCAAAAGTCCACAGTCCAAAGTCTCATCTGAGACAAGGCAAGATCCTTCCACCTATAAGCCTGTAAAATCAAAAGCAAGCTAGTTACTTTCTAGATACAATGGGGGTACAGGTATTGGGCAAATACAGCCATTCCAAATGGGAGAAATCGGCCAAGATAAAGGAGTTACAGGGCCCATGCAAGCCTGAAATCCAGGAGGGCAGTCAAATCTTAAAGCTCCAAAAAGATCTCCTTTGACTCCATATCTTGCATTCAGGTCACTCTGATGAAATTGTTGAGTTCCTGCGGTCTTGGGCAGCTCTGGCCCCGTGGCTCTGCAGGGTGCAGCCTTCCTTTCAACTGTTTCACAGGCTGGTGTTGAGTGTCTGTGACTTTTCCAGGCACATGGTGAAAGTTGTCAGTGAGTCTACCATTCTGGGGTCTGGAGGACAGTGGTCCTCTTCTCACAGCTCCACTAGGTGATGCCGCAGTAGGGACTCTGTGTGGGGGCTCCAACCCCATATTTCACTTCTGCACTGTCATAGCAGAGGTTTTTCATGAGAGTCCTGCCCCTACAGCAAACTTATGCCTGGGCACCCAGGCATTTTCATACATCTTCTGAAATCTCGGCAGAGGTTCCCAAACCCCAGTTCTTGAATTCTGTGCACTCACAGGCTCATACCATGTGGAAGCTGCCAAGGCTTGGGGCTTGCAGCCTCTGAAGCCACAGCCTGAGCTCTACATTGGCCCCTTTCAGCCATGGCTGGAGCTTCTGGGATGCAGGGCACCAAAGTTTTAGGCTGCATGCAGCACAGGGACACTGGGCCCAGCCCACAAAACCATTTTTTCCTGCTAGGCCTCTGGGTCTGTGATGGGAGGAGTTGCTGTGAAGACCTCTGACATGCCCTGGAGACATTTTACCCATTGTCTCGAGGATTAACATTCGGCTCCTTGTTACTTTTGCAAATTTCAGCAGCAGGCTTGAATTTCACCTCAGAAAATGGGATTTCCTTTTCTATTGCATTGTCAGGCTCCAAATTTTCCAAACTTTTAGGCTCTGTTTCCCTTATAAAACGGAATGCCTTTAACAGCACCTGAGTCACCTCTTGAATGCTCTGCTGCTAAGAAATGTCTTCCACCAGATACCCTAAGTCATCTCTCTAAAGTTCAAATTCCACAAATCTCTAGGGCAGGGGCAAAATGCCACCAGTCTTTGCTATAAACATAATAAGACTCACCTTTGCCCCATTTCTCAACAAGTTCCTCATCTCCATCTGAGACCACCCGAGCTTAGACCTTATAGTTCATATCACTATCAGCATTTTTCTGATTCAAAAGCTATTAAACAAGTCTCTAGGAAATTCCAAACTTTCCCACATTTTCCTATCTTCTTCCAAGCCCTCCAAACTGTTCCAACCTGTTTAACCAGTTCCAGTCACTTCCACATTTTCAGGTATCTTTTCAGCAGGATGCTAGTCTACTGGTACCAATTTAATGTAGTAGTTCATTTTCACTCTCTTGATAAAGACATACCTGAGACTGGAAAGAAAAAGAGGTTTAATTGGACTTACAGTTCCACATGGCTGGGGAGGCCATGTGGAGAATCATGGCAGATGGCAAAAGACACTTCTTACATGGTGGCAGCAAGAGAAAATGAGGAAGATGCAAAAGCAGAAATCCCTGATAAAACCATCAGATCTCATGAGACTTGCCCACTACCACAAGAATAGTATGGGGGAAACCACTCTCATGATTCAACTTGTCTTCCACCCTGTCTCTCCAACAGCATATAGGAATTATGGGAGTACAAATCAAAGATTCAACTTATCTTCCACCCTGTCTCTCCAACAGCATATAGGAATTATGGGAGTACAAATCAAAATGAGATTTGGGTGAGGACACAGAACCAAACCATATCAACCGCCCTGCTAGTTTTCAGACTTGCATGGGTCATGTAGCCCCTTTGTTTTGGCCAATTTCTCCCATTTGGAATGGAAACATTTACCCAATATCTGTACCCCAACTGTATCTTGAAAGTAACTAAATTGTTTTTGATTTTACACACTTACAGGCAGAAGGGACTCACTTTGTCTCAGATGAGCCTCTGGACATGGACTTTTGAGTTAATGCTAGAATGAGTTAAGACTTTAGGGGACTGTTGGAAAGGTGAGATTACATTTTGAAATGTATGAATGTAAGTTTGAACTGTAATTCAACATGAGAATTCGTTGGAGTGTTAGAGGAGGTGCCTGGTGGGAGGAGACTGAACAATGGGGGAAGACTTCTGCTTTGCTCTTTTCATAATAGAGTTCTCACAAGATGTGTTTGTTTGAAATTGTGTAGCACTTCCCCCTTCACTCTCTTGCTCTCTCTCTCCTGCCTGGCATGTAAAATGTACTGACTTCCCCTTCATCTTCCACCATGATTGTAAGTTCCCTGAGGCCTCCCCAGCCATGTGTCCTGTACAGCCTGCAGAACTGTGAATAATTAAACCTCTTTTTTTTTAAATGAATTACCCAGTCTCAGGTAGTTCTTTATAGCAGTGTGAGGACAGACTAATACGCTATTTTTGCTTTAATTGTCTGTTCTTTTGAAGTCTTACACACAAAAATTTGCCCAGACTAATGTTGTGGAGTATTTCTCCAATGTCTTCTTCTATTAGTTTTGTAGTTTTAAATCTTAAATTTAAATCTTTGATATTTTTGATTGGATTTATATGGATTTGAGAGACAGGGGTCTAGTTTCATTTCTCTGCATATAGTCATCTAGTTTTCCCAGCATCATTTATTGAAGATACTGTCCTGTCCCCGTTGTATGTTATTGGTATCTTTGTCAAAGGTAAGTGGCTCTAAATACATGGGTTTATTTCTGGGTTCTCTATTCTGTTCCACTGGTCTTTGTGTCTATTTTCATACCAGTGACATGCTGATTTGGATATTGTAGTTCTGTAGTAAATTTTGAAGTCAGGTAGTGTGATCCTTCTAGCATTGTTCTGTTCTTTTTGCTCAGGATTGCTTTTGCTATTCAGGACCTTTTGTGAATCCTTTTAATTTTTTAATTATTTTTATATTTTTGTGAAGAATGTCATTGGTATTTTGATAATAATTGCATTTCATCTGTAAATTGCTTTGGGTAGTACTGCCATTTTAACAATATTAATTCTTCCAATTCATGAGCGTGGAATATTTTCCATTTTTTGTGTCATCCTCATCCTCAATTATTTTCATCAATGTTTTATAGTTTTCCTTGTATAGATCTTTTACTTGTATGGCTAAACAAGTGTTGGGTATGTCTTTATTAGCAGTGTGAAAACAGACTAATAGAGTTCCTCATTTTTTTTTCTTGGAAACTCCATAGAAAAACTCTACACACTTTATTTTAAAAAAATAAAACAAAACAGTGTTTACAGATCGAAAACCTACACTTCGATCTAGAAATTGCCTTCACCCAAATTATTATGCTACTGTAAACACTTGGTTGCAAAATCTTTCCAACAACATAATTATAGGTGTTTCAAAATGTGATTTTATATTTATTTATATTTATATGTGTCTTTTGCAATTCAAATGTTAACATATGAATTTCCTTTTATCCACATGTTAAAGAAAGGTTTTCTAATTCCATCTTAGAAATTCCTTACTAATTTTCTTATAATTGCTTTTATAAAATTAAAGCTGGTCAAAAACTTAATATAGTGTTTTATAAAATCAAAGCTGGTCAAAAACTTAATATAGTGTTTTATAAAATCTCAGTTTTATATTTTGATTGCAGGAACAAAAAAAATAGAATGTCTTTATTGCCATCATTCAAAGTCAAGAAAAGAAGAATTTGTTCTGGTAGATGCAGTTTTGACAGCTAAAATAGTGGGTTTGCACACATGTCTCTAACTTAATTTGGTTTTCTGAGCAGTGTGTCTCCAGTTGGCAAAAGAGTTGAAGAGTTTTTCTGAACATATGTTTATGTAGGATGTTAAACTTGTGATTGTGTGTAAAATAATGATATAGCCTTCAGTGAACTATTTCTTGACATTTATCCCAGCTGTGAGATGCATCAGTAGAAAAAAAAAGTCATATTTTAAAATATTTTCTTCACTGCAGAGCTAAATTTACTCAAATATTTTGGTCAGTTATAATCTAAAGTGAAATTTTTATTTTTCTAACTGAGAAATATTTGAAAATATAAATATAACAAACATAATTTGATGCTTGAGAGAATCTATGAAAGATTGAATAACTGAGATGGAAAATGTTTTAGATGTGAACTGATAACCTTTTTAAAAATATTGCAATAAAAATGAATTCTGCAGTCCTTTCAGAGTTAACTGATTCAAAATTAAGCTTCAGGACACCAGATGGTTGCTAAGCAGCTTATAAGTTGCTGCATTTATAATTTTCAGCTTTTGTAACTCATTTTATTGTTAACAGAATTCCCTATTGGTTCTTAGAAACCAAAGACATTTGTTGGGGGCAAAAACACAAAACAGAAAATTATAAAATTAAATAATTACTGTAAGCATAAGCCTGCTTGAAGGTTACATTTGCTATACATGACTGATCAGTGAAGAAATTCAATTTATGTAGGGAATGAAAGTCATTTTAGAAAATTAATATTTAATATGTTAATATATATTTTAAATTAATAGTACCTATTGGAATGAAATGTTGATGGTATCCTTATAGCCTTCTTTTCCAGTAACCTTGTTCTTCTCCCCACCGTAAGTCTTCTCTTTTTTATTAAGGCAAGTCTCACTGTTTTGTTTTCAATTATACAACATAATTGTTGAGGTCTGTTAATAAAGAATGCATATTCCCACTCATGGTCTTTTCCTTCTGTGAATGAAGTTCAGTTAGCGTAATGTCAGACTTGCTTCATCTCCTTCATCTCCTTCACATTGTAAGTTTACAGTGATCCCCCCAGGTCCTGTATTTCCTGTGACTAACTGATCCGTCTTTCTCATTTAAGAGTTTGCATCAGTAAGGCCTTCTACCTGTATATATCAGTATCCAACAACTTGAACTTTTCTGGTAATAAAGATAATTATTTCGGCCTTGCTTCTTATCCCAGTTTTGTTTTTCAATCTCTTCGTAACTAGGTAGTGAAGAGGAGTGTTATTTTGGGTATTCCATTCGGAGAATCTAACACATATCAACTCTTTAACAGCTATTTTGCTAAATATAGGGAATATAAACCTGAATAAGACACAATGTGCTAACAGAGGGGTGAAACCACCAGAAATATAAACAGATGATTACAGATGTTGGCAAAACTTTGTATTAAATGTATTATTGTGAAAGAGAAGGCATGAAGGGCAATGGAAGAATGGATGAGAAGGATCTAACTCAGCTCCCTGAACTGTACGCAGTCATGATGATCTTTTTAAAACACATAGATGATGTCCTCTCCTCTATTTACAATATTATAATCATTTCAGATTAAACTTAATATCTTGTGATACCATTTTTAGACCATGGTCTGGATCTGATCTTACTCTCCAGATTCATCAGCTCCCTAAACTGTTTGCCTCTGCTTAATCTCGTAGGACACAAATCCATAACACAGGCAATTTGGGAATTAGGAAAAGGACTGCTGAAGGAGGTAAACAAAAATAGGATTAGGTAAGAAATAGCATCGTGTATTCCAGGAAACTACTAGTAATTTTTTTTTTTTCTGAAACATAAAATGTGAGGCAGATAGAGACAGGAGATGACAACTAGAAGACAGAACAAGGGGGGCCTGGTAGATCACACGGGCAAAGTAGAATTCCCTTTTTGTTTTCTAGTTGCTTTCATGTCTTTTTTCAAAATGCTTCATTAAATTCTTCATTTTGTTGTTTTTGTGTAAGCACAACATTAGCATTTGCTAATGAGAGTATCATGGACTTTTTTAACATATGCCAACACAATTCTCATGTACAAATAAGATAATCTAGAATATCTATGTTTTTATTCAAAAATTTTCAAAATTGTCTTTGATATCAGGATGCTACACGGAGAGCAGAAACTTAAGATATCTTGAACTCACCAAACACCAAAGGAAATTTATAATCTCCTTGCCCAACCTGATTGGTTTCAGAGAATGCCACCATGACTCAAACTGCTTCTCAAGTGAGGAATCTGGGGATTACCCACTGACCCACTGACTCTATTTCCTAGAAAGTTATACATTTGGCCACATCTCCCATCTTCACTTCCCCTAACTGTGTAGCATCTCTTTCTCTCTGATATCCTCGAAACGCATTTTCTACATTGCAGTTGTGGTGATCATTTTAAGACACAAATCTGATAATGTCACCTCTTCTATTTAAAATATTAGGATAATTTCAGATTAAACCTAATATGATGTGAAAGTATTTTTAGACTGTGGTCTAGATCTTATCTTACTCTCCAGATTCACCCCCATCCAGTCTCTGCACAATAGCTGCTTTAGTCCATTCTTCCAAATACACATCTTTAGCTCCCTCTGCTTGGGAGATTCATTGTTTCCTTTCAGCCTAGTTGTTTTCTGTCTTTTAGATCTTGACACAAATGTCCCTTGATTTTGTTGATCTCCTTGACTGAAGTCACAGTCTTCTCTCATGGGTTTTATTTAAAGATGCCATGCATTTTGAGATAGCCTTGTGTCACACTGGTAATTTCGGATTCATTTATGTTAATATTTGATACAAATATACCTTCTCAAGTGGATTATAAGTTCCAGTAAAGCAGGTATCATGCCTGTTTTTGTTTGTTGCTGTTTATCATAATTTAGTATTACTATAATTTGGATCATCATCATTTATTTTGTGTGGTTTTGTTTATTCAGATGTGGGCAATGGTAGGCCATAATTCTTTTTTTAACAGCTTTATTACAATGTAATTTATGTAGCATAAAATTTATCTACTTTTGATATGTAATTCAATGATTTCTAGTTTATTTACACAGTTGTGCGACTATCACCACAATGTAATTTTAGAACATTTCCATTAATGCAAAAAGAAAGTTCCTTCCATTTTACAGCCACTCTCCACTCCAACCACCAGCCCCGGCAGCCACTAATTCACTTTCTGTCACTATATTTGCATATTCTTGACATTTCATATAAATAGTACCTTACAATATATGGCCTTTTTTGTCTGACTTTCTTCACTTAGCTTAATGTTTGTGAAGTCCATTCATATTGTCACATATATTAGTATTCCTTTAATTTTTGTTGCTGAATAATATTTCATCATATGAATATACCACAATTTGTTTATCAATTTATTCATTGATGGACATTTAAATTGTTTCCAGTTTCAGCCATGGGGAATAGTACTGCTATGAACATGCAACATAATAGGCAAAATAACTTGAATGAATGGTTGGTAAAACTTCTGCAATAATTTTCTCATGTAAATATGAGAATATTATAATAATATAAAGATATCCAAAACCATTTGCAAACCTAAAATATAATACTGTAATATTCTAGAGTATCGAGAAAGTAGTATACCTAAAAAGAAGGAAACTAAATAGAGTTGCTTGGATTTTGGATCTGACAGAATCCAAAAAATAAACCAAAACTAGATAACATTCAAAAAGAAAACAAAAATATTTAGCACTAATTCAAAGAGCAAACATAGTATAACACCAAGCAAAATCCAAATTCTAGTAGGATACAATTCTTCATATGGGAGAGATTGTCTATTATTTTTTGTATTAAAGAAACCAGTAAGGTTAGAAAAAAATGTTCCTTTTGATTTCTCATATTATTTACTGGACAGATCTTTTGAATCAGTTTGAAGAGGAAACTTATGTTTTAAAAATCAAAGGGGGAATACGATATACAGCATTTTCTCAATTCTATGGTATTAATGAAGGCTTCGCTAAATATATTGAAGAGGATGGGATAACGGAATCAAGGGCACCTATTTTAATGTAAAATTTCACAGGTGCTGTCTTGACTTAATTTTAAAGTCATGGCTAAAACCTCTCAATTCCCCTTCCCAGCAGTTTTCTAAGCCCCCACCTCTAATCAGTTCCCTTACCAGGCTTCTAGTCTCAAGGTAACTCTATGCATAAACCCAGCCACTTCTATTATTGGGCTCCCACCTTCTGGGGCCAGGTACTAGACAACTAGAGACGGCTTCTATCCCCTGGCGCTCATGAAATTATTCAAATTAGCCAATCCACAGGGAGGCTGGGAATCCCAGCTAGCTCCACTCAGCTTGCATACAGAAGCTGCTTTCTCCAAGTTGTCCCTGGTGCACCTATTCCTGGGTGCAACTGTCAGTTTCCTTTCGTGTTGAGCTGCAAATATCAAAGAGTTCTGCCTTTCATCTATCCAAGTGTGCTGTATCCTGCCATCAAAAGAATCTTTAAGTCTTATAAAACATTTAGTGTCATGAGCAGAAGGACATGACCATAACTACTGATGATTGGATAGCTCTTGGGTAGATTGTTTTTGGTTTACTAATTAAGTCCAGACTATGGCAAAAGCAGCGTGGGATAGAACTGCTGCCTGTTGATGAGCTTGTGCTGTAGCAGCTGGTGTTTGCTGCTGTGTCTGCTGGTGGTTGCCACATCTCTTTTTACCCGAATTTTCTTGGTATCTGCATATTCAAAATGAACAGTGCTAACTGACTAAACGCCAGTGTCCAGATACAACCTTAGATGAGGGCCCGCCTTAGAGCAATTGGAGCTATAGGCTACTTGAGCCACACTTTCTGAGCTTGGGGTTCCTGTGTGTTTCTGTTCACAGCTTGCATTTAGCAGAGGCCAATCCCAGGGACCTAACACTTCGTTGGTGTTTGAATTTATTATTATTGTAGGCAAAACCCTTGTTTCAGGCAACCCCGTAAGAAGGAAGGTGATGATTGGGCTCCCCCAAAGGAGAGAAATGGCACCTCAGTCTTGCAAGTGTTTTTCAGGTAGGATAAAAGCCTCAGTTGTTATCTTTGCTGCTGCACACCTCGCTGCTGTTGCTAGTAAACTTTGTGCTCCTGAGACCCCCCATGGATAATGTGAATCACACCCATGGAGGCCAGTGGCCTACTGCTTAATTCAAAGCAGGCAAGAGAATTAATACTTTCTTCCTGAATCCCCTAGAACACCAGCCTAAGTGACCTAATTATGCAAACAATGTGAAATCCCAAGCAAATTTGCATGAGCACTAAGATCTCTGCATATCAACATGCTAAAGGGATAATACCTAACTCATGGTAAGGAAACAACTGCTTTCTCTCAGAAGCAGGCAATACTAGCTCTACTGAGTATGACTCTCAATCCCTCAGAGGTGGACTGGGAGGCCTTGAAATGAGAGTGGCTGCCTTAAGAGTTTGTCCTCTTGCCACCCAGAAAGCCAGAAGGATGGACAACTGACCAGCAACTGAATTTAAACCCTGAAAGTTTAGTGGTTGTAAATAATTTGGTTCCTCCCATCTGAACAGTGCCTATGGATCTTGCCTTCCCTGGAAAATAAAATCCAAACTCATCACCCAGTCCCCTGGATATTTATAGACATCCAACTTACACATAGGTTTAAATGAACTAGTCTTTCATGCATTCATGATCGGTAACTGGTGGATTTACCATACACCTACTTCTATAGATCACATGACATACTGCACTTTCATCCAACTGATATCTTTCCTGGAGATGGAACATATTGGAAAATGAAAACTTCTTTCAAACTGCCATCTCCCTTGCATATAGATCACCTCCACATGGCAAGTGGCCATGTTTCCTCAACACATAGCACATAGATCCTAAAGGACAACTCTACACCTCTACATCCTCGCCTTAGGCACACAAAGATTACTGTCTTCTTCCACTTCCTTCTTTAGTAATTTCTATTTACCTAAAGTGAGGTAAGTGAGGGACAGCTTTCCAATCGAAAGGTAATACCACAGGTCTCCCCTCTGGGACAACCGACAAGGGTTCTCATCCCCTTTTCTTTGCCCTTCCACCACTCCCAAGCCACAAACCACATTGATGCATTCTGGGCTCTCTTGGTGTTGATCTTCCTATTTATACAAATGTTAATCATTCTTCCTCCATCTGGACCAATGTCATTAATGTCCTGTGTTCATATATATAATATTGGGACTCCCTACCACTCTGGGATTGCTGGAACAGCCGCGAGGAGCGTCTTTCTAAATCAGCAATTAAAAATCATTGATGCTAATCTACAAGCTTCCAATTCTAGTATTCTATATTTCTAAAGTACAAAATATTAGACCTGCTTAATAAAGGCCAGAGAACCTGACACAAAGGGGTTATGACAATAGATTGGCCCTTGAGTATTTATTAATCAAGAAGGTGTTTGTAACATCACACCAAAACAAACATAACCCACATATTTAGTATACTCTATAATTCAACTAAAATATGACTGGAAGTCCCTGCCATGATTAATCTGTTATTCTGTTTGATATGAAACAAAAGACGGCATGCTACAAGCTGGCCTTCAGAAATTCCTCATGCCTCTACTAGGTTTCTTCCTTTCTACTGCCATCATAAAATGTTTTCTCCACTCTTTATGGCAACTCATGCTCTACTTTCTGGAATTCTCTTATACAATCAAGGCCACATAAATACCCCAAATAGTTGAACTTGAAACTGATGTCTGGCTCAGGCCTATAATCTCAGCACTTTGGGAGGCTGAGGTGGGAGGACTGTTAAGCCCAAGAGTTCCAGACCAGCCTGGGCAACATGGCGAAACACCATCTCTATAAAAAATACAAAAATTATCCAGGTTTGGTGGCATGACCCTGTAGTCCCAGCTACTTTGGAGGCTGAAGTGGGAGGATCACCTGAGCCTGGGAGGTTGAGGCTGCAGTGAGCTGCGATGGACCCACTGCACTCCAGCCTGAGCAACATAGTGAGATCCTGTCTAAAAACAAACAAAAACCGATCAAGACATCAAAAACATTAATTTTAATGTAATATTTCACAAGTGCTATTTTGACTGAGTTTTGAAGTGATAGTTAGAAACTCTCAGATCCCCTTCACAAGCAGTCTGCTAAGCCCCCATCTCTAATCACTGCCCTTATCAGACGTCCACTCTCCAGGGAACTCTATGTATGCGCTGCAACCAGTCCACAGGGAGCCCAGGAAGCACAGTTAACCCGTTAACCCCACCCTTCTGGCCATGTATTAGCCACCTTGTACAGCTCCAGTTCACCATTACCCTGTCCCCGGGGAACCCACTGTGTGTCTTTGTGTAGCACCCTCCTCTCCTCTGGAACTGGAAGCAACAAAGAGGCCCCCTCTTTCATCTATCCCTGTCAGAGTGTTGTGTCCTGCCATCAAAAGAATCTTTCAATCTTATAGAACATCCATTTCATGAGACTCTTCACTTTACACTCAACTCTTATGAGAATATTAAAGTGATGTTTTATCTCATGTGTGAACTCATCCCAGTTGTAGATATTCTCTGTGTTTTATAATAGGATGCTTTAGGCTATCACTATACTTGTGCATGGAACATGGTAACCTTTCAATACTTTACATACTTTCCTACTTTGGCTTATTTATTACAAATAGACATTTATTTCTGAAGGAGAAAAAAATGGAAAGAAAAGGAAAAAACAAACACTGGGCCACATTAATTTGAGTTTAAAGCCACAACTTTGTGACAATGCTTTATTATTTCATATTATTTCATATCCTGTAAGAAATTGAATTCCATAAAAGCCCAAACCTGCAAATGCAAAAAGATGTAGATGACTCAGAGAAGACACGAAAGTAAAGGAAACCTTTATTGTCTTTGTAGTATTTATCTTAACAATCTGTTCTTTTCTCACTTGCTATAATATTCACAATCTTTCATATGTGGGACAATATGTTGATTAAAAAATTAAGTATTTTTTCTTTCTTTTCAAAATTTTGGATAAAGCTATTCTTATGTAATACAAACTATCTATCCATAACACCTTTAGTTTCCAGCATTTTACAGAAATATAACCAAATTAGCCTAGAATAGAATTTATTCATTAATCAATATTGTTTAATTTTTAGTACACTTTAGAATTACTTGAGATTTTCAAACAAATACCTAAGACTGGGCAGCACCTTCAAAATATGATTTAGTTGAGGTGGGTCTTAAACATTGGAGTATTTAAAAAATCCCTCTCATCTACCATTCTTGCTGTGGGGGATTGTAATGTGCATCCCTGGAGACCCCCTTTCCTAATGGTGCATTGGAAAGGCTTTGCCTTATAATCTATAAGGAAAAAATAGCCTTAATTTCATATACAACTTTTACTCCAATTACTAAGCATTTCCCATTCCTGGACTGAGTCACTAATACTGAATCATGTTAATAATAAACAATTAATAGGGCTGATATGGATTAAAAATAAAATGCTCCAGTTAGTTAAATCTGATTTAGCTATCACATAGTATACAACAGTCATTACATGGAATCAATATAATCTTTCTTGTGTTATAATTAGTAAGTTCAGCTTTTTATATCTGAAAAAAGAAATCATTCTATCTCCTCCCTTACCCTTTGGTGTTCTCTTTTATCTTCTTTCTGTTGAATCAATAAACATTGAAGAAAAAATTGGAACTGCCATATGCTTTCTGACATGATATAAAGTTAAACGACTGCAGTCTCCAAAATGTAAAAATAGGATGCCATTCTGTTTTTATTCAAAGTATTAAAATCATCAGTGCATTACCAGTACACTGAGGACTGTAGATAATTTTGTTATACTCGTTTATTATTAAATCTTAACAGACAGTAATTCTGATGATGAATTGAAGAAATTGCTGTTTAATGAAGGAAACGTAACTGCTTATGTTTGAAATCCTGTAAGCCTGGTGTATTTGCCTACTCATAACTGTGGTATATGGAGCAGTTATGACTTTCATTCATGCAGAGCTTAGCCCAGTTATAGTATTCTTCAATGCATCCCAGTGACAACTCGTCAGCAATCTTAATGAATTTTTTTAAGTACATTATGGGTGAAGAACTTTGTATCTTTGAAGGATTAGCCAAAAAAGGTTGCTTTAGCATTTCAAAATTTGCAATTAAATTTAATGATATTAATTTCAGAATCACATGGTTGTCAAGTGCTCCTTTCCCCCAATCATATTTATCTCAAATAATGAGACAGATTAATGATGTTAAAACAGTAGATCAGGTTATTAGAAGAAAAGATCGGTTTTCCAAAAAAAAAGTTGAAATACTTATTCATGTATAATTTCCACTTTATTAATGGTTCTTTTGGGAAACTTACAGTTGACTGTATATTAACGTGTTTCTCAAATTGAATATTTTGAAATTATATAATAAATATTCCTTGTAAAACAGCATCTAAAATTATGTGATGGAAATGGAGGTTACCTCAATCCTATTTGTTTTTTTAAAATAAGACCTTGTAATATGTATATGTAATATAAAAAATATTTAAGAATTGTTAGTAGATCAATTATAATGGATACATTCACTTGTATTTTTACTTAGTCTCCAGAAGATGTCAAACAAGAAGGAAAAAACTTGGGCTCACAAGATCTTTTCAATTGAATATCTTGAATCTACATGCAGAAAATGTTAACTAGATTGTTTGGAGTAATATTATTACTATTATATGTAAGATAGTACAGTTTTTCAACATCCCTTAAAATCATATGATAATCTTTCAGTCAATATAAGATGATTTTTTTCTGATACTGACTTTTCGAAAATATGGCACTTCCTTTGACATGCTGAATCACAGTGTTTGGTTGAAATCGGAGGCACATTTTGCAGATGTATTTAACAGTATTAGTTATATTTTGAGCACAGCAAGCCAGTATTCCGAGGGGTTTTATATTTCTACTTTATAAGATAGAATTCATGTTTGAATTGAATTGATACCACTTGCCAAGTATGAATGCTAAATGATAATAAATGAAAGTCTTCTGAAGGTGACCTTATGTGAAAACTTAAATTTCAAAAATAGAAAGTAGGGATGAAAGTTTAATGTATTGATAAGATACTACTTGCTTCCCAAAAGGCTATATCTATATATCCCTTAAACATATATATATATATATATATATATATATACACACACACATATAAATATATATTCTTATTTGCATTCAATTTTATAAAGCATATCCATTGTAATTTTAGTCACTAAAATTCAGGATGACATTGATAATAATAATTAGCATTTATTATCACCATCATATATATGTAAAGAAATGACTAGCTGCTTTCATAGATTTATTTCAATCAAAGATATGAGTTAGCTATTTTAGTTATAAGGAAACAGTGAATTAGAGAAATAAAGCAAATTTTCCCTGGTTAGAGATAGAACATTGCTGAGCCAACAAACAAATATGGTTCTGTCCAAGGTCTGTGCTCTATCCAGTGACATTCCTGTAATAAGCGAATGTCAGAATCTTGTGCTCCCAAACATAAACTAATATTAAAATATCTGGTGAAAATCTATAAAGCTTAAAACTTTGCTTCCTGCTTCAAGGAAGAGAAGAAACATTTAATTATACTTGCATGTAAGGATAAGAATGTCTTTACCTAAAGTACATATCTTCTAATGTTAATTGTAAGAAGCATTAGAAATGTAAATTTTGCACAAACGTATTCACTTATATAAATTCTAATAAATAAAAACCATAAAAGAATTCTGTATCAAGCGCTTCTTATTATCAGTATATTTCTGTGTATTGCCATTTTATGGGGAGGGGATCTTTTGCTTAAATCAATGCTTCATAAAAACATAACAAAACAAAAAGATGCAGCATTTAAAATGTCTTACTCTTTACCAGGACTACAAATTTCCATCATCTGAATGCACACAATATCCTGAAAGGTATCACATAGCCCTTAAAAATAGACCACCTATTTCTTTCACACATATAAGCAAGAATTTAAAGTTAGAAAGTGACTAACTGAAATCTGTGAGTCAAAAAAGATCTATCCTTCTTGAAAAAAAGAACCTTTCCTCACATAAACTTTTTGCTGACTAATAGGCTGCCAAAAGCAATTATGTGGGATGCTGTTTCTTCTGATGCCAAGAGATTGACAGCTGATATTAAAACATTTGGTGAGAGTTTTTATAATTGAACCATATTGGAGGAAGCTGAGAAACCTTATCCTCTACCAGCTTTATAGGGAGTGGTAATTCTGCTTAATCACTTACTTATGTTTACATGGTGAGAGTTGTGTGATATGTGTGTGATATGTGTGTGTGTACGTGGGTGTGTTAGTGAGAAGCTGCAGTTTATTGGTTCATCAGATTATGCTTATTTTTCCTGACTCAATAGCTTACAAAGCAAGTTAAGATGCTTCTGTGTCCAGATACTTCTATTTCTCTCTATTCATATGTACACACAGCTCTCTTGGGCATAAAATGTGAATTGTAAGTACCAGAACTAGGAAAGATGCCTTAGTCAGTGTTCAGCATGAACTAATGGATTAATTTAAATATATTTCAGTGGTATCTCTAGCTCTTCAGGACCTTCTCTGAGACCCATTTCTTGTACCCTACATGCTTCTGCAACAACATAGAGAATCAGTTATTTCTATGAGCAGTTCTCCACGTTCCAGGAGGGCTCTTTTTTCCGGCTAACGAAGTCTGCATGTCAGTGGAGTCTTCAGAATTGACTGGATTGTCACTTCAACTGTGAAAGCCATGCCGCCTTTCCTACATTAGAGAAGGGTAAACTGAAAGCATGAGCAGTATGTGGCGCTCCTCCATGATCTCAGTGGCATTTTGTAACAAGTACATGTCTTGACATGAAATAAAGGATTAGGAAGGAAACGTTACCTGTAGTTCTGTGACCTATATTCTCCCTTTGCCAACATACCAAAACCAAAAAAAGCTGAGCACAGCAAATTCCCTTTTAAACATGCACTCCAGACCTCTTGGTAAACACTCTAATAATACTTATTAGTGAAACAGATGAAATGGAGGCAATGGAAAAGTCTTATCAGGAAAAGGTTTTACCAGGATATACCTGTGTAATAAACTTCAAGTTTATGAACTTATGGGCATAGTTCACAAGAAAATGTCACATATGCTATGTCATAAGTAAGTGGGGTGCAAAAGAGAGATGCTCCATTTTTGACCTGACTTCATTCATACCTGTATTAATCTGAGTTCTTGGGAGAAATAGAACCAATAGGATATGAATAAATAAGTAGATAGAGATTTATTGTAAGGAATTGGCTATTGTAGTTATGGAGGCTGAGAAGTCCGAAGATCTGCAGTTGGCAAACTAGAGACCCAGGAGAACCCAAGTCAAGAATCAACTGATGTCCCTGTCAAAGGCAGTAAGGCAGGAGGAATTCTCTCTTACTCACAAGAAAGTCAGCACATCTATTCTATTCAGGCCATCAAATAATTGGATGAGACCTGCCCACATTAAGGAGGACCATCTTCTTTACTCAGTCTACCAGTTCAAACGGTAATCTCTTTCAGAACATCCTCCCAGAAACACCCAGAATAACGTTTGATCAAATATTTGAGCACCGCATGGCCCCGTCAAGTTGACACATAAAATAATATTACAATATTCTTCAAGTGTCTTTTGCTGCCGCATGTATCACTTGCAACTGGGTAGATTAAATTTGGAAAAAAAGGCATCTTATTGTGAGGAGAAAGGAACAGGGAGCTTTGTTGATGATTTCAGATTACTACATGCTTTACCTCTGCCTTTTGGTTGCCAGTATCCAGTGCATTATTAATATAATTGAGTATGGGTTAAAATCTCTGATTCCTGAGAGTCTGACTTGGCAATCTAACACTTCATTATTTCTAAATAATTAGAAAATATTTTCAAAAGTTCATTCAACTGCACTGCATAAAATGACTCAATTTGTCCATATTTTAATAAAATGAATTTTTAAAGAAGCATAGCAGAAAGTTCATGGCAGAGAAATACAATTAAAATGTCACTGTGACTCCTTCCTACCCTAATTCCGCAAGTAAGTCTAAGGCTAGTCTGTATACCTGTTTCAATCATAAGAGCTTTTAAATTTCTTCCTTATTTTGCAACTGTGGGGACTGGACACCAGAGAAACTCCTACTACCTGAAAGGGTCTCTTTTGACTTAGGGCACATGACACTACTACTCACTTTCTAGACATTTTCTTATACCGTTCCTTTTCTCTAATTGTAAACTATTCTGTCCCAGCTTTTAGAATTTTTTTTCTCTTTTAACCCTCTTCCTCAGAGGAGAGAGAGAAAAAAAAATGGCTTTGCTTTTCTTTTTATTCTGAGAATGAGAGTCAAAGAAAAGAAAATAACATACATATATTTAAAGTAATCCATCAACAGACTAGAAATTCCTATGAGGTAGCAGTTTAGGATCAGAGGTGTAAAGAAAAAAAAATAAAATGTAGATTTTGTGTTTTTGATAACGCTGAAGGAATAAAGAGATCTTTAAGATATCCAAGATTACATTCCAACACTTCTTGTATTGGGTTTAAATTATACCCAACAGCATTGTTAATCTCCCAAAGACATCTAACAACTTTCTCCTACCTTAGACATTTATTTAAGATAACAACAACAGCAGCAAAAACGTCTGACTATATTCAACGATCTTATAACTCAAACTCGTGCACAATCCCATAGCTGTGGGTTCTTCTCTCTTCAGTCAAGCAGGTTTTACACTTGATGGGCATGGGTCACTCAAATGGAGACCAAAGGACAGAAAAAGACACAGACTAAAAGGAAGACTTTCTCCAAAAAGAAAAGAATGGGTTGTAGCAGATAGGGAAACAGGGAACTCAGTAAGAAGAAATAGATCATTGAAAAAGGTCAGAGGAAATGTGTGCATGACTTCAAACCCAACTCAATTTAACAAATTAGAGCAAGGTGTGAAAGTCTGGGGACAATGACTGTGTGTCTGTGACAGGTTGCTATCAGCTTAAAGGCTGATAGCACAGGTTCTGGAGACATGTGGCTTTCTTTTAAATTGTAGTTTAACCACCTATCAGCCGTGTAGCTTGGGCAAATTACTTACCAGCTCTGTGCTTCAATTTCTTTATTCACATAATGGCAGTAGTAATATTTGTTTACTACTGCTGTGACAAATATTAAACATGTCAGTATTGGTAAACCAAGATGAAATATTTAAGTATTAACTGAAACTATATTACTAATAATATATATTAATATTTATATTAGTATTAATATCTAATACTAATTAATATTAAAGCAATTCCTGGCACATTAGTGTTTGAAAACTAAATAAATTAACACAAAGGAATATAGCATTTTGCTATTAATGCACCTTTGTTCTTGGTCTTCTCAACTTCTCTGCCTTTTGGCTGAGAACTACCAGAACAAGGAGGACTTCTCTCTGTTATTACAAAGTGATTTCTGACAGTTCCTATCACCCAGATGAGGAAAGACACATGGGGAATTTGAGAATCTCCTACACAGTCAGGAAGACAACAATAGCATCTACCTCCCAAGCAAATAGGGAGGAAAGCTTCAAACAGAATTGCTGGCCAGGCACAGAGGCTCACGCCTGTAATCCCAGCACGTTGGGAGGCCGAGGTGGACGGATTATTTGAGGTCAGGAGTTCAAAACCAGCCTGGCCAACATGGTGAAACCCTGTGTCTACTAAAAATACAAAAAAAAAAAAAAAATAGCCGGGCATGGTGGTGGGTGCCTGTAATCCCAGCTACTCGGGAGGTGGAGGTTGCAGTGAACCGAGATCACACCACTGCACTCCAGCCTGGGTGACAGAGGGAGACTCCATCTCAGAAAAAACAAACAAACAAACAAACAAAACAGAATTCCTTGCACAACACATTTCTCCCAGATCAACACTGAAAGAATCCCAACAGGACTGAAGCACAAGCCTGTGCCAATGCTTAGAAATTTTAAAAATTACTTTAGAAGAAATAATTCCATGGAAAAACAGTTCATCTTGCTACAAAACCAAAAGGCACCTTGGAATTATTCATTTTGTCAATATTCAGGATGCCATTGCAACCTCATTTTCATGCTGATAAAACCTGCGATGTACTATGTAGACAAACAAAGGAGGTTTTATTTGAAAAATAATTCCAAGTATACCAGAATGGAAAGCAAGGAAGGTTACTGTTGAGGAAGAAACTAGATATGGGTAAAACTAAAAGGGACTTGGTCTAATGGGGGAGGCAGTTCAGCAATAAGAGGTTGCATCATCTACAAAAAGCTTAAACACAATAATGTCCATTGAAAGTTGTCCTTTTTACCATCACAACGCACTAGCAATTCTAAACAATGTCAGTGATATAATACACCTCCCCAAAAGGCTTTTTGTCGTTCTAAACTATAAATAATTTAGACACACATGAACTGACCTGCACATATTTGCTTTGAGAATAAGCTCCTAATCATTTTGAATCAATCGGATTATTTTTAGGTGGAGCTTACGTCTCTACTCCTTTGCTAAGACACATTCCTATGTTTAAACATTAGATGTGAGATAAACAGTAGCATACTAATCCTAAAGAAGAAGAGACAGAACTTTAATTATTCGAATTCTGGCATTCTTGGCGCAAAAATGTCTCTGAGCCATACAGAGTTTTCTCTTTTTGGAAGCATTTCTTTATGCAACTCTTCATCCTATTTTCTCAAAATACACATTGACGTGGTTAAAATATTAATTCATTGCCTTCGTATTTTTATTTCATTTTAATTACTGGCTACACACACATACATACACACACACATTTCAAGAAAAGAAAATGTCCTTTCTGCATTTCCTGTCTGGATAAAAGTATTACTATGTTTTTCCATGACTAGTTTTCTAGGGCTACCATAACAAAATATCACAGACTGCATGGTATTTAACAACAGAAAATAATTTTCTCAAAGTTCTAGAGGCTAGAAGTCCAAGATCAAGGTGTCAGCAGGGTTTGTTTTCTTCTGGGGCCTCTCTCCTTGGCTTGCAGATGGCTATCTTCTGTTGGCGTCCTCACATGGTCTTCCTTCTGTATGTGTCTGTGTTCTAATCACCTCTTATAAGAACACTATTAAGATGAAATTAGGACCAATCTGACCTATGTGACTTCATTTTACATTAATTACCTCTTTAAAATACCTATCTTTAAATATAGTCACATTCTGAGATAAGAGGGGTTAAGACTTCAACATATGAATTTTGGGGGGGGACATGATTCAGCACATAACAAAGGGAGTGTTCAAAAAAAGGTCTAACCCAGTTATGAAATATGGCAGGTATGCCACCAGTAGACTACAAAGGAAACTTTCTTCAGCTTGCTCTTTCCTCAGAAATGATTTTCCTCAAAGCCAACATTCATTCTTTTAGTCAATTTGTTCTTAATATATCGTACCATGAGAATGCAAAATTATGTTTGTCTCAGTGGGGAGTCAGAGCAGTGGAGTTCCAGGCTACTTAAGTAGGTGAGCAATTGATCCCCCTGAGTGCAGGGAGTGTGATGGAGCAGCTGAGACATTAGAGCCAGTCAGCATCTTCCTACCTGTATAAGCTTGGGTAAACTAGGTAATCCCTCTACGCCTCAGTTTCCTCACCGACAAAATGAAAATTCGTTCATTTAGCAAATATTTAGTAACAGTAAGCTATATGCTAGGCACTGTTCTAGGGTCTTGGGATATATCAATGTACTAAATGCGGATCCTTACTTCCTTACTCAAAAGGGATGCTAGGATGCCACTAAGCTGTAAGGCAAAAAGCAAAAGAGCAAGGTACAGGAAATGGAATGGAAGAGTGGCAACTTGAAATAGAATGGTCAGGTAAGGCTCATCTGAAAAGTGAAATTAGCAAATGGCCTGGTAAAACTTGCTTAAAATGTGAGCCAAATAAAAAAATGGTCTACCCAACTAAATAAGAAGGCAAATATATGTTCTATATCTTTTGCATGTTCCCGTGATCCTAATGGTGAAGAGAAGGAATATGTGCCAGTGACTATTAGTTAATTATTTGGAACTTGTCAAAAAATCCCAGAATAAAAAAATGATTAAACAGGTGGAGAATTAAAGCCTATCTGGAGGTTATTGTTTGGTTTGTTTCCCAAAATGTTATGTTTAATAAATGTTGGCAGATGGAGAAATGAAATAAAAGAGAAGTGAGCTGCTCCCATAGTACATATGTGTATTTATTATTATTTTAAAGAGTACCTGTTCATATATTCCGGTGTGGAAAGCATGTGCTAGATAAGAGAGAAGGCATACACACTCCAGCGATTATATACGCATGAGCCAAATATCAATTCACTATAACTTATAGTAAAAGAGCTCTGTAATTAGAAACAGATGAGAAAGGTGCTAAATTGTTTTAGGACTAATTCTTAGGTTCACTGAACTGAAAAGAAAAAACCATTTCGAACTAACAAATCTCTGCATTTTAAAAATAAAGCTTTGCTTTTTGATATGAATTATGTATTGCCTGAAGGACTTGATTTGGTATGTTATGCATTTGCTCCTTCCAGACATTTCCCTAAGACCTTATCCAAATGAAAGATGGTAGGCTTTGCAAAGAAAAAAGTGAATAAGAAATAATCCACTAAATATTTCACAAGAGAAAGAGAAGTCTTTCTCTTGTGTATTAATTATGGGAAAGCACATGTTATATTTTGAACTTTGAGCATTTTATCAACTAAGACTGAAATGTTTTTATTTAATAATTTGTATAAGTGTAACTAGGCATCAGAAATATCTATAACATTCATTGGACTCTAGCGAAAAAAAGAGGACTATCTATAACACACTTAATGTAAGAACTCTTTTCTGTCAGCAACAAATGACTGAAATAAAAACAATGATGACAGTAAATCAGAGTTTTTTAATTAATCACATAGTTGTGTTTTTAAGTGTTTTAGTATTCAATTTAATTTTATTTATTATAATATAAATTATTTGGAGTTTCTAATAAATCCAATAACTATACAGGACAAAATCGTAAATGTGTATATTTTAGATATGTTATAGTTATATTTTAAATTCATAATATATTTAAAATTTCCCTGAAAGATCCTTTTTCATATCCTCTTTTTTCCCCATCCTGTTCCTTCTGCCTGCAGAAATCATTAATGTATACATTAGGTGGAAGAAATATCTTTGATTAAGTTAAAGAAAGTATATGTGTCTTATGTCATCTATCCTAAATATTCATGCTTGTCTTGTTTTCTGGTAATTTTTAGAAGTATTGCTTTTTTACAAAATTTGGAACATTATTAGAACTGACTAGCTAGACTTCATAGCTGATAAATGACTGTGTCATTTAGAAGCATACAGAGAAATAAATCAAATGATATATTCTGTTTGTCAATAGATTTGAACATGATATACAGGAAAAGGGCTCTGGCTCTATACCTTTGCAATGGACAAGATTCTCCCTTCTTACCTATGTGCTGCAGGCTCCAACTCAGGAAAAAAGATCCTATTTCCATCTCTGAAAGGTTAACTACCACCTTTCAATGAGAAACGTGCCTCTGTCAAGAGAGTGCCAAGGAATGGCCTGAGTGCTGGTATCCACAGCTGTAGGGGGTTATGCAGAACCAGAAAAGACTGACCGGAGGGAGACTCTGAATGTAAATGGTCAGATTGTGTCTAGAAAATTCTACAGTTAGGTTGATTTTTTTTTTGTTTTGGTCATGTTTAGAGAGTGTCCAGTGGTATTTACCAGTCAGCTGCAATTCAGAGTTTACCGAGATGGCAATACCCAAAGCTCTGAAATGCCATTTTGGAATATATTGCCTATACCCATCAAACAATAATGTCCTCTAGTCAACTGACCCACCTGTGGTCAAAATATTCATAAGTATGAGATGATATTTATCTCATTTGTTATCTAAGTAGAATTTCACCATATAAAATGTCATTGGTGTGGATGTTGATAATGGAAGAGACTATGCGTGTGTGAGGGCAGCTGGTGCAGGGGAATCTCTGTATCTTTGACTCAATTTCCTCTGAACATAAACTGCTCTGAAAATATAAATGTATTAAAAAAGATAATTTCCTTCTGGTATATTCACTTGTTGTAATAAATGAACTCAAAAGTTATGATTATTCATATTATTCATCTAAATCCTTGCAAAAATGCTATTCTGTTTATTGTACACCCTAAGATTCATATGCATGCATGTATATATGTGTATGCATGTGCATGTTCATGCATGTGTCTAGAAAAACTTCCCATTTCAAAAAAAATATTTAAGATCCCAAAGAAAAAGCCATTGAGAGGTAGCATGGTGTAACTGCTACATTTGAAGTACTGGAAAAAATAGAATTTGGTTGAATTCCAGGTCTGCCTTTTGCTGATAACATAACCTTGAGGATATCTCTTAGCCTAAGCTGTACTTCACTGTAATGAAACCTGAGAATAACATGTGCCTCATGGAGCTGTCGTAAGGAATCAGTTGAGTAATGTATATAAACTGCTTGTGTTCTGTTGCTGCTTCTTTTACTATTTCATCTCCCCTAAAGTTTTTTTCATAGTTCTTACATCCTTCTCATTTCTTCAAAGTGAGAATTCTACGCTCCAGCAATAGCAGAGATAGATAACACAAATGACTTTCGTCAGCATTTCTTAAAAGGCCATTATGGGACCTGTGTGTATGAGGGTGGGGGATGAGGAAAGGGATTTGGTGTAGAAGTGGGTTTGTATTGTATTTTCTATAGTGTTTGATTCTTTTTCTAAGAACAAGCATGCAACATATATTATTTGAGTAATTTTGAATAGATTCACATTTAGGGTAAAAATAAGATTTATTAAAATTACTTAAACTATCCTTTGAACAACTTGTAATAGAAATAATATCACTAACAGAAAACATTATGAAATTTTTGAACTAACTATTGAATTGTGCTTTGCTTTCCTGATAAGTTATGTATACATATTATACAAATGTAACTAAATTATTTTTGCAGTCTTCCTTATTCAGTTAAGGTAATCAAAATATCTGCTGAGGCTAGTTTCGGTTCTGTGTTCCTTATTACTTACACATACTTTTGTGATTTGTTCATTGAGCAAATAACAGGTCTAGGGAAGGTCTTTATTAGGAAACAATGAAATGGCAAAACAATGAAATGAAACAGCGAAGTGGGAACTTGAAAAGTCATTTAAATTATCAGATATAAGTGAGTTCTTGTGGTATAATAGGATTGCCAGGTTTACACTATTAGGAGAGAGAGATCTTTTACTATTAACTCCTAGGTAGTGTATTTTTTAAAAACCTTCATTGAATGTTCTTGCTTCTCCCCTGACAAGAGCACTAAGCAAGACAAAAATCATTCTTTTTTCTTTAAATCTTCTGAAAGGAGCATGCCTGCAAATAGCATACAAATAAACTGAGGAACAAATAAAAAATTAGATGCCTGTGACAACTAAACAACAAAAACCGAAACACTAGTCATGCCTTTTGTGTACTTCCATTGAGTCAGATGCTATATTAAGTGCATTGCATAGCTTATTTTGAAAATAATATCACCTATAGAATGAAACTGCTTTTTGGTATTATCCATTATTCATAAAGGAGGGAAATATAGCTTTGAGAAGTTTAGGCACTTGCCTGAGGTTACATGACAAATAAGTGGCAAACCCAATACTAGAACCTAGGAGTGTCTGATGCCAAAATAAATAAATAAATAAATTTCCTAAATAATATAAATGTCATGTTTGAATTGATCCTGATGATTTAAAAAAAAAAGCTATAGAAAATCATTCCCTTTAACCAATAAATTACCAGAAATTTTCAATAAAAAATAGAACATAGATTATAGAACAAGGTTAAATAAATAGGAAATAGAATTAGATGCCAAAACCTTGGGTTATTTCACATTTAGGTTATATATTTTAAAATTATAATTAGTTGACAGTTAAATATTTAAACAAATATTGCAACAGTTATATAGAGCAGTCAATTTATTTTTCAATATCATTGTACATCAGTAAATATTTAGCTTTTAATTTTTATTTGGATAAACTGTCAGACTGACAGCTGTCTACCTTACTTAAGTATTGCTGACAGTAGCGGCCCATCTAGAGAGGCCACTGACATGATGCCAGCTGCAATGGGGAAGACACCTCTGGGGCTGGCTGCCCACTCCACAGAGCTAGCGGGAGACCCACTCCCTTCTGAGTCAGCAGGGTGGGAACTTTGAGCTCCCCAGGTGCAGCTGCAGCTGCAAACTCAGGCATCCCTGTGCTCTTTAGGGCTAGTAGCAGGCAGGAGCGCCACCTTCCTGGGCACAGATGCAGCCACCCAAGCCCTGGCTGGGGACCTGGGCATCTCTGCATTCTTGGGGGCCCGAGAAGGTCCCTTGTCCCCGCAGGCTCGGAGGTGTCTGCACTCGCTGCTGACCTCTCCCTACTCCCAGAGTCCACTCTGATCTCGGAGCAAGGTTGGGACAGAGCTCAGGCACTGTCACCGCCCGGCTGGGTATGTGCATGCTTGGGGCGGGGCTGACCTGCCAGCAGCCCCTTGCTGCCTTGCCCCCATCCAGACTTTGGGCACTGACAAGCATGGGAGGGAAGCTGAGGGGGAGATGATGGCAACTCGGTGCTGGCCTGCAGGCACCCCGTGTCATGAACAGCCTGGGTACCATGAAGGGTGGGAGGAGGCAGACAGGCGCCTAGGCAGAAGTGGGCGGATCCTCAGTGAAGCCCCACCTTCAGGCTGGGAGGGCCTGAAGCCTGGGGTCCAGGCTGCCGATTGCACGACCAGAGTGGAAGCTTATGGTGCTTTTTCCAGGCCCGCCCATGGCTGCCCATGGACCAATTGGCATGTGCTTCCTTCCCTCTGAGGCCCATAGAAGCCCTGGACTCAATCTGACTCAAGGAGATGATGGGACTACCAGCTGCGGAAAGGAGCTACCCACTCCAAGGTCTCTGCTGAGAGCTGAACACTCATCAAGACACCCTGCCTGCAGGGAGGAGTTACCCAATGCAGGTCTCCTCTGAGCTGTTCCATTGCTCAATAAAACTCCTCTTTGCCTTGCTCACCCTCCACTTGTCCGTCTACCTCATTCTTCCTGGACACAGGACAAGAATTCGGGACCTGCAAAAGGGTTGTAACACAAACAGGGCTGAAACACATCCCTTGCTCGCCATATTGTAGGTGACAAGAAGGAGAGAAAAGAGAAGGAGAGAAGAGCTGCAGCCCTTCTGGGAGCCCAGGCCTAGGAGATCCCTGAGCCAGGGCTATGACACCCTCTTTGGGGCTCTATGGTTCCTGGTGTCTCCAAGCTTCCGGACGCCACTGCATTCCT
Source organism: Pan troglodytes (assembly GCF_028858775.2). NCBI lineage: Eukaryota > Metazoa > Chordata > Mammalia > Primates > Hominidae > Pan > Pan troglodytes. Next base: position 159,360,937 of record NC_072401.2, read on the forward strand.
CGGTGCCAGCCGTGGAAGCTGCTGTGGTACATTTGGTCCAGCCACAGCCTTGCAGGGAGCTGGCTCCCATGCTGGTGCCTATAGCTCCCCGCCCCACCGCTGCCGGCTTGCCTGGCCATGCACAGTGGCCAGACCTCATGCTCACTCATGCACCCTTCGCCACTCCACACCTGGCCCGCCCTTGGCAGGTATGGGATTCAGGGATCCAGCCCCAGCTGATTGCAGCCTGCCAGGCCGAGTGGGTGGAATGAGACCTGTGGGCCCAAGCAAAACTCAGGCAAAGGCACCACTGGCCACATAGGTTTCCAGCTGGTGAAGTGACACCCCGAGAATCCCATGACATTATCATACACTCTTCTTAAAAACTGAACCCGAGGGAAAAAATGATACCCTTGAACAGTGAGGCATAATGAAAGTTTATTTAATGATTCTTGTATTTATTACTACTGCTTTACTGCCTGTAGCAGGTATCACAATGTACCGATTTATTAGGCTGTAGTTAGAAAACAATTGCTTCTTTACACATTATAAATGTAACCTGGCATTATATTTAAGCTAAGAACATGCATGTTTTTAATACCTGAATTTCAACTCAAGAGAAAAAAAAAAGTTCTATGTTACACTAGTATGATGGATTTTTTAATTACTAAACGCTAATATTAAGGGTAATTTGAGGTAAAACAAAAAATAAAAAGTTCATGTAGTAATCAAAGCATCTACTCTGGGTTGTTAAAAATAAAAATATCTTGGTAATTATTTTATTATTCTTTAACACTAAAGAGGTTTGCCTCAGGTTTTTAAATAAAACCTTCAACAGAAATATTAGCAATGTGAGTATCAGAGCACTGGCAGAGAAAAAAGCAAAAGCCGATGGCATTTTTCAGACCATATTACCAGTAGCTATGTTACTGTATAAATTATATGATAACATATTTTGCTATTAATGTCCCAAATACAAATACACGTTTGCATATATAAATGCAGGCCCATAGAGATATGAAAGGAAAGATAAAGTGTTTTTACTGTAAGATTTTATAGTAAGTATGCAAATAATGATTTCATGCCATGAAACATAACTAATGTACGAAGAAATCAGGCAGAAATGCAAAAGAAAAAAATGTCTGGGTGAATTCTACAAAAGTCAACAGAAATAATAAAAAACCCTAACATTTGAATATTGGTGACAGCAGGTAAAAATATGAATTGCTGAGGACAAGAGGCATCATATCTGAGGTCACATAATCAAGAGTTCAGAACTAGTGGAAGGTATGGTTGGAGTCCAAAGAATTTGGGAACTAGCAAGGGAAAGAGAGTAGTAATCCTAGAGGCAAATCCTTAAGAAACAAACCCTTAGCTACACCACTGTAGACCAGCATGGAGTTCACGTGGGTAGAGGTGACTTCAAGCACTCGAGTCAAAAGAGGATAGACACAATTAGAACCTGGTGGGGTGGAAGGTGGGGGTGAACTGAGGTGGGTGGCTGGCTGGGTGGAAGGAAAAAAATCACTTCTAGTTGCAGTGCTTCCTGCATGGTGGGTGCAATCTGAGTTGCTGCTTGAAAGGCCACTTTAGAGAGAAATAGCACAGAGCACAGCTGGCAGATCAAGGAGTGGCCAGGGCAAGAATAGCAATGTGCTATCTGTACATGTGTCAGAATAATACTGTTGTCTGGTTAAGGCTTAGCATGTACTGTAAGGGATTTTGGACTCTAAGGCTAAAATTGTGGCTTGTAACTAACTTGTACGAAGATTCTTTCTACAAATATCTCTTCAAATGTATTGTTAATAAGTGTGTAATTTAACGGAGTGCAATGCTGGAGGTTACGGACAAACTAATTTGGTAATGGTATTGAATCAGTGGCTCTGTCATTTTACTCAAATTACATTAGGCAGCTAAAATTGGATACACACATTTTCTCTTCAAATTGACACTTTAGCAAAGCCCAGAATTAGAAATTACTTAGTGTCATGACTTGAATCGTTTACTATAACTTTTTCTTACATTTTGAAAATGATTTATTATATACTCTTAACTTTTCTTACAGATTCAGAGACATTGGAGAAATTAGAGAGACTTATCTATTTCAGATCACTAATTTTACATGTAAAAAGAGTGGATTTATCAGAGAGAAAATGAAGTGAACTGCCAAAGTAACAGAGCTAACTAATAAAAGAGTCAAGAAACTAACCAAAGAAACAGGTCTCTAGAATTCCAGTCCTACACTCTCTTTGCATGGATATTAGGAGAAAATAAACCAATGATGAATGAATCTGCAGTTCATTGCTTTAGACAAGCTTTGGACAAATATATGTTTAAGGAAAGGAATGAAAAACAGGGAACAGGCAGTGAGTGTGATGCTATGATGTATATCTTGCTTATGCTTTGAGTTTCAAAATCTAACCAGGTTCTGAATTATTTTCCTTTTGAAACAAGTGACTAAAATGGTGATCCTGGCAGTCAATTTGTTTTCTAAGATTGCTTATTTATGTCCCTCGACCAGAAATTTTGAATCCAAGATCCAAGGCCCAGACTGTGCCAATAGCTTCTTAGGGGTCTTGACCCTGGGAGAATTGATGAGGCATTGCTGACTTCACAGTGTTGGCCACAGTCTTCAGTTTGATGGGCCCATGTGGGTGGTTAGGGAGAATTTATTTTCTATAAACTATTCACCCTATTTGGATGTACCAGCTGATTTTGGAAAGCCATCTCCAACCCCTTGGAATCTCAAATTCTTCATATACTATACCTATGTTTTTATACCTATCTCAAGAACCTCTTCATTAACAAGAGGGCTAATTCACATAAAAAGTTTTGCAAATAGGAAAAAAAACCTATAAAGATGTATTTTTATTTAACATTTTACATAGTCCTAATTATTGTTAGTGCCTTATTGTGTTTTTAACATCATAAAACATGAAAAATATGTTTTACCTATTAAACATACTTCTAATAATTAATAAACTTATGTAAGGATTCCATGAGGAATTTAAAATATTTATCATAAAAATATAGAATTTATTTTGAGAACTTTAAAGCTGATTGACATGAACAAATATTTATCTTTTAAATGGACTCTAATAAAGTTAAAATATATTTAATCCACACCTCCAGTAAGGCACCTTGCCAGGCACTGTGGCATTATCAAGAGAAGGAAACGTAGTACATTTCTTCAAGAAGCACTTGAAGACAGAAAGATCAGTGCATAATGGTGCAAAGGGCTGTGCCCAAGCTACCTTCGGTATACTTGGGAGAACAAGCAAGAAGTACATATTTTCATAAAGTAATCTAATGGATTGTAGCATTTAAGATAATGTCTAAAGACTTCTAAAGAAAATGAGGAACTCTGTGAGACTAGAAAAGCATTAATTCTTTAATGTAGCTGATAAACCAAAGACCTCCTTCCTACCTTATGTATTCCCTCACAATGAATTCCTAATCAGCCTATTCCTAGTAATGCTTGTGTGGTACATATTTTCTTTTTTGCCAATCACACACTGCTCCCAGTTGAGCTACTTGCTTGTCATAGCACAACTTAAATACAATTAAGCTAGTTGCTTGTCATAGCACAACTAGTTCAGGTCTAACTAGTATATTGCTTAGCACCGTTATTTTAGACAGATTTTAGCAGAAGGGTGTTATGCCTGTAAACGCATTATTGTGCTTAAATTAGATTCTCCTTTCAGCAAATCAATGGGATAGATTTTGTGGCAAAACTTCTTTTCCGCTCTCTGCCATAAAATTGTTTAAGATGAAATATTATTTAATAGGTGTTTCTGTAGAACAGTTGGCAATTGACATAAAGCAGCAACACTAACCTGGTATATATGCTCTCTGTGTTGTAAAGGTTCAGTATTTTTTCAAATTACATTTGACTTGGGCTCAAATGTGATACATTATTCAGGTGGTATAACCACCCACTGTAGAGTACGAAGATAATTCGTTTAGAGTATTTGAAAAGTTGCTTCTGTAAAAATTATTTCTTTTTCAGGAAGTTCTTGCTTTCTTTAGCTGTAACATGGAAAATGTGGGAGGTGAAGATGCCCAAAATGATTCATTTGTTTGGCAGAAGAAATAATGACCTCACAATCTGTGCTCTTTGAAAATGATTATGCCACCTTTTATTTTCTAAAATAAACTTATCTGCAAGAAGATAATTGAAATACTTTGTAGCTATATTTTGATTGGCCCACCACAAGACACTCATCTGTTAAAAGTAAAAGATGCATTTGTGTAACTGCTTTGATGTTTTGCCAGTGGGAGGTACAGTTATAAACCCCTGCTGCACTATAACGGAATCAAAAGACCCCATAGCATCATCAACAAGATCTTAATTTCTGCCTACGTTGCCACCAAACAAAGAAAAAGGAAAGAGAAGAAAATCCAGGAAGGACTTAGAGATGAATAAAAGGAATTTAATTTCCTACTTGCAAATGTTGAAAGAGTATTAAACGTATCAATCAAAGCCAGGAATCTGGTATAGAATGCGCCTTTATTCTGTAGACTACTTATCGCCCAGATAATAGGGTGATTGCTATGTTTTTACACTTGTTACTATCAGAAACATAGAAGTTCTTTTTGATGATAGTGATTTTTTTTTTTTAAACCATGCATGTGTTTTGCCAGTGTGCCAAGAGCTCAGAAACAAGACATCTGGCCAAACTTAATAGCTAGTTTAAGGTCTTTGGCAAGGATATTTCATGTAGGTTTTAAAACTTCAGACATTTTCTATAACTTCATCTGTCTGATATACAATGAGAGACTAACTACCCAATCAGAAAATGTAATTTATTTCAATCTCCTATGATGTGGTTGGTACTATCAACACAGAGGAAAAAATCTACAAGTATAAAGGAAAGATAAAATGGGAAAACAATTGGAAGCAAAGCAAAAAGTGAGATGATCTCCAGGGTGTGAGGAGCTCAAATTGGGAGAAATAAAGAAAGGCAAAATACGAGTTAATATCTTAGGATGAAACCTGAACCAATAAGTCAAACACATTTTAGATCTGCTGCTCATATGCTAATGGAACCTTCACTGAACTTTGAAATGTATGCAGGATTACTTCAAAATTCCAAGTTTTTGGTAGAAGTCCAGACAATAGATTTGAGTCTTCAGAAATAGATGAAATGGAAAGCCATGGACACAAAAAAACTGTATAGAAAGAGTTTAGCTAGAAGAGAGATTCAACACTGAGCCCTGGGCTTCTCTGAAATATAAAAAAGTTGAGGAGGATGGAGAGGATCTAGCAAAATAAAACAAGAAGATGAAGCCAATAATAGAATAAAAGTTAAAAAAGAGTAATATGCTATAGGATATATAAATACAATATTTAAAAAATTAAATGTAATACACTCTGTTAAATGCTGCTTGACATATAGAGTGAAGAGATTGAAAATGACCATTGGATGTGGCAATAGAATAACAGATGACTTGGATAAGAGAAGTATCCATGGATGGTAAGTCTTATGGCCTTTGGCTAGAGAACAGAAAAAATATATAATAAAATAGGAAACACTGATAACTCTTTCAAGGTATTTCATTGTAAAGAGAAAATAAAATTAGGCAATGCCTGGAGCATTCTATGGTTATGGGATGATATTTAAGATGGAGATATAGCATGCCTGAATAGAGATGAGAATGAGCTAATTAAGGGCAAAAACTGTGGGAGAGAGTGTCTGAAAACTAGGCAAATATAATAACATTGAAGGTGGCACTCTAGGACCCCTGGAGATTAGCAGCCGTACATTTTAAATGTAGGTCAATCAGCAGGGTCATGTGCATTTTTTTTTTTTTTGGCAGAAGAAATGATGACCTCACAGTCTGTAAGGTCACAGATTGTGAACCTCTAGTCTGCAGTCAACATTGGTGAATGGTTGTGTGGAATCATGGGTTTGGAGATTTGTTTTCCTCCTGTCCTGTTGATTCAACACTCTACAAAATAGTCTCAGTGAGAAACAGTCTAATACAAATTTCATTTTTCATTGTTTAATAGAATTTCCTGAAGATTATAAAAGAGCAACATTATATATTTATGTATTAGCAGGCTTTTATATACAATTATATATAATTTTATTTACATTTATATTTATATATGAAGCGAAAAGTCACCAAGATTTGGCTGGCAACAGTCTCAGTCTCTGTGACTTTAGAGGCTATGACTATGGAGAAGATAATTTCCAAATATTTGAGAAGTTGCTGACTTATCTAGATGATTGCATTTATAAACTCAATACTCTTGCTTGAGTATTAGATAAACGAGATTTCAATACGTTTTTCAGAGATGATTTAATTAGCACATGTCATCTCCCAGCTCAGATATATTTCTTCTGGAGTCACTTAATCCAAAAATCTTTATTCTTTCTTTCTTTCCTTTTTTTTTTTTTTTTTTTTTTCAGACGGAGTCTTGCTCTTTCGCCCAGACCGGACTGCAGTGGCGCTATCTCGGCTCACTGCAAGCTCCGCCTCCCGGGTTCACGCCATTCTCCTGCCTCAACCTCCCGAGTAGCTGGGACTACAGGCGACCGCCACCACGCCCGGCTAATTTTTTGTGTTTTTAGTAGAGACAGGGTTTCACCGTGTTAGCCAGGATGTTTTCGATCTCCTGACCTCGTGATCCACCCGCCTTGGCCTCCCAAAGTGCTGGGATTACAGGCGTAAAAATCTTTATTTTTTCTACTGTGAACTTTCACGTTTGTATGAGGTACTTATTTCAATCTTTCCCCATTTTAGAAGCAAGGGAAATCCCTATGACTATACCTAACCACTCCCTCTGTCTCTCTCTCCTTTCTGTATTCATGGCAGATAGAGATTACTTACACTCATACGCATAATGAATACCACAGCCAAATGATTCAGTGCTTTCCCTCAGTTCAAATCCCCTAAAATACCACATTCTGTCACCTCCTACTTTTCATCACCTCCTACCCTCTCCAGAATGCTTGGCCATCTGGGGCTTCCAACCCATACGGAACACAACAGCCCATTATATTCAGGATGCTGCTTTCTGAAGGAATGTTTTGTTTTATAATCCTGTCATCATTTGCATTTTCTTTGTGGTTGAATTTTTCATATATTACAGATATTTGGCTCTCAATTTATGGCATTATTTAAATACAAAATTTGGGATAATTTATTAATAAAAATACAGAAATCCCAAGGTTTCAGATAAATGCGAATGTTTGAAGAAGAAATAGACTACCAGCAAAATATAACTCGTTTGAATCATGGCTAAGCAGGTAGTAAGTGCAATAGGAACATCCGTTTACAAAAGGTCAGGATATCTTATTGAACCTTATGTAAATTCGTGCTGCTCCTGTTTGAGAGATTAATTTAAAGATGCCACCTATTCATTCAGGTTTTCATTTTTGATGAGCTGCCATTTGTCTCTATTATTCTTGGGAATTCTTGTATTTTAAGTTTTGAATAGGTAATAAACACACATTTCAAACATCAAAAAGTATTAAAAGGTGCACAGTGAAAATTTTCCTTCTGCTATGGATTCAATGTTTGTGTCCCCCAACTAATTCATATGTTGAGATACTGATTCCCAATGTGATGATTGGAGCTGGGGCCTTAGGGTAATAAGTGGATTTGAATGAGATCATGGAGGGGAACCCTCCTGATGGGATCAGTGCCCTTTTATGAAGATAATGTGAAGCTCTCTTTCTCTCCGTCACATGAAGATACGATGAGAAGATGGTTGTCTACAAAACAGGAAGAAAGCCCTCAACAAATACAGAATCTTCTAGCACCTTGATCTTTGACTTTCAGCATCCAAAACTGTGAGAAATAAGCCACTTAGTTTATTGTATTCTGTTATAGCAACATAAACTAAGATACCTTCCCACACAATCTACTTAGCACCTCCAACCAACACGTTAACTATTTTACTAGTTTGTTTTTACAGTCAGCGATTTTTTTTTTCTGTGTGTATAAGCTAGCACAGATATATATTCTGTCTTCTCTTCCCTTTTACACAAAAGGGTAGCATACTGCATGCATTTTTCTGTTTTTTTGATCTGTTTTGTTTTTGTTTTTTACTTAACATATCTGGCACATTTTTTCCTATTAAGACAGAAACAGAATTTTATTCCTTTACTTGTGACCAATTATCTCATTGTACAAAAGCGTCATATGTCTCTTAACTAGCACTAACTTTTTGATGTTAGAAATGATGCTGCAATAAAAAAACTTGTGCATAAGCTGTTTTGCATATGCCATAGTGCATATGAACAAGAAACTCAAAGATTTGCTGTCACAAATATGTATGCATATTAATTTTATGGAGATTATAAAGTCACAATAATGTATGAGAATGCCAGCCCCTCCGCTGCCCCTATTGTGAGGACCTCCTTATTGCAAAACTGGAGTTATGTAGTGAACAGCCATTCGCAAAAGCTATGCTATGAATGAGTCCCCTGGAAGGGGGCAGTCAGTTGGTTCTGCCACAACTTTACCAATATTAAGGTGCTAAGTTATTAAGCTTCTAGGTTTTTATCTATCTGGTAGATTAAAAGAAATATCATTGTAGTTTTGATTTGTGTTTCTCTTACAATGAGTGAGAATTTGCATCTCTTCTGTGCTTAAGGGCACATTTCCTTTTCTGTGATTGGTCTCCTCTTATCTTTTGCCTGTTTTTTCTATTGGCTGTTGTATTAGTCCATTTTCATGCTGCTGATAATGACATACCTGAGACTGGGAAGAAAAAGAGGTTTAATTGGACTTACAATTCCACATGGCTGGGGATGCCTCAGAATCACGGCAGGAGGCGAAAGACACTTCTTACACGGCATCGGTAAGAGAAAATGGAGAAGATTCAAAGTGGAACCCCCTGATAAACCATCAGATCTCATGAGACCTATTCACTACCATGAGAAGAGTATGAGGAAAACTGCCCCCATGATTCAAATTATCTCCCACCATGTCCCTCCCACAACATATGGGAATTATAGCATATAATTCAAGATGAGATTTGGGTGGGGACAGAGAGCTAAACCATATTAACTTTCTTATCTAATTGTAGGTTTTCTTTATATATTAGGGAGTCCTTGTATGCGATATTAGTTATTGATATTTTCCATTTGGTCCTTGTCTTTGGACTGTGTTTTTTGTCTTTTGTCATCTAGTAGTTTCCGGTGTTTATGTCATTAAATTTGTCAGTCTTTTTTATGGCTTCTGAATATTTTTGTCAAATGTATAAAGGATTTCCACTCTCTGAGTTTATGAAGGAAATCTCCCATATTTCTTCTCTACTTTATGGTTTCTTATATTTAAATCATTACCACATTTTGAATTCATCTTTGTCCAAGTATGAACACAGCTTTTTCCCCCAGATCTCAACACATTTGTTAAATGGGAATCTTTTGACTTCAGATTTACTTAATGTAAGTATTATAGTCAATTTCTGAATATTTTGTTATATTGTATTACTCTGTCTCTAAACATTTTTATAACTTAAATTTATATAGCATATTAAATATGTATGAAAAAGTCCCTGTTATTGGTTTTCTCTGCCAGAATTTTTGTTTTAAATACATATAATTGTTATTTGCCAACTGTAACTAATAAAGATTTAAAAAGAAGAATTAGTATTAATTCTTCTTCAAATGTTTTATAGAATTCACCCCTGAAGCCATCTGCTCCTGGGCTTTTCTTTTTTGGGAGAGTTTTGATTACTGATTCAATTACCTTTTTGCTTCTTGGTGTGTTAAGATTTTCTATTTCTTCATGATTCCGTTTTGGTATGTTGTATTTTTAAGAATGTATTCATTTTTTCCAGGTTATTCAGTGTACCGCTGTATAATTAACTGTTCATAGACGTCTCATATGATTCTTTTTATTTCTTTGGCATTAGTTGTTATATATTCTCTTTCTATTCTAATTTCATTTATTTGAAGCTTATCTGTCTTCCCCCTTTAGTCTAGCTAAAGGTTTATCCATGTTGTTAAACTTCTCAAAAAATAAACTATTTCACTAATCTTTTTGTTGTTCTATTCTGTTTTGTTTATGTATGCTCTAATTTTTATTATTTTCTTCCTTCTGCTAACTTTGTGCTTAGTGTTATTTTTTTCTAGATCCTTGAAAAGGAAATTTAGATTGTTCATTTGAGATCATTCTTTTTTAATGTAGGCATTTCTCTATATACTTCCCTCTTAAAATCACTTTGGCTGCATTCCATAAGTTCTGGAATATTCTACTTTTATTTTCATTTGGGAAATAGGATATTTGCTAAATTTTCATTTGGTTTTTCTTTGGCCCATTGGTTGTTCAAGACTGAGCTGTTTAATTCCATATATTTGTGAATTTTCCAGTTTACTTCCATTATTGACTACTATTCTATTCCATTGTGGTTGTAAAATGTATCAGTAAAATTTTAATCTTAAATTCTTAAGACTTTTTTGTGGCCTAACGTGATCTATGCTGGAGAATGTTCTATGTACACATGAGAAGACTGTATGTTCTGCTGTTGTTGCTTGGAATGTTCTATATATGCCTGTCAGGGCTGTTTGGTCTATAGGTCTGTGCAAGACACTGTTTCCTCATTACATTTTATTTTTGGATGTTCTAAAATTCAAAGTTGGATATTGAAGTATCTTACTATTATATTTCTGTCTATTTCTTCCTTCAGATCTGCCAATGTTTTCTTTCTATATATTTAGGTTCTCTGATGTTGGGTGCATATATATTTTTTAATTGCTGTATCTTCCTGTTTAATTGACCATTTATCATTATCCAATTGCTTTGCCTCTTATTACACATTTTATATTCAGGGTATACATGTGCAGATTTGTTACATGGGTATAATGCACGATGCTGAGGTTTGGGCTTCTGATAATCCCATTGCCCAAGTAGTGAACAAAGTACCCCACAGGTAGTTTTTCAACATTTACCCTCCTCCTTTCTTCTCCCTTTTTGGAATTCCCCAGTATTTATTGTTCCTATCTTTATGTCCATAATGTTTAGCTCCAATTTATAAGTGAGAACATGTCGTGTTTGGTTTTCTGTTTCTGTGTTAAGAATTTTGATTTTTTAAAAAAATTCTGTAGGAATTTGGTATTAATTTGTGTAGTTAATAAATAGCATATTTGTTGAGACCAGGATAAATTTATTAATGTACTTGGAGAAGATTGCTGATTTTTTTTCATTTTTTCATTTGTTATAGTTATATTCAGGAAATTTTAGAGTTTTTAATATGGCTGTGCATGTTTCTCATTCTATGTTTCTAGAAATTTTACCTTTTTGGAGTTTTTTTTTTTTGCTAATGCATTTTCTATTATTTTTAGTTTGTTTGACAATTACTGATTTCTCTAAGTTAATGTTATACTCTAGTATATACTGAATTACTGCGTATTGAGGATTTTTAGCTGATTCTCTTGCCTTTTCTCAGTATATAATCATATACTCTGCAAATAGTTATAGCATTATGTCCTCATTGTTAATTTTTATGATTTTAATTCTTTTTCTTATCTAACTGGGTAAGTTAATATTAGTATCTTAGACACTTAGGTAATAATAGTATCTTAGTACAGTGTTAAACAATAGAAGTTATAGGTGTTATTTCTTATTTCTGATTATAGAAAAATATTTTAAATATTTTACAACTAAATATAACATTAGTCTCAGTAAAAAAAAAAAAACCATTTAATCCCACCGATAGAGTTTCCATTATCTTTTAAAATTATTTTAAAATAAGGAATAAATGTTGAATTTTGAAATTCTCAGAACATATAGAGATTATATTTTTCTTAGACTTAATAAAAATATTTTTAGTTTTCGACTTATTACTTGCAACCTATTTTTCTGTCTTTCAGTGGGAACAAACTATTCTACAAAATCTGCTTTATTTATAGATATTCTCATTTTAAAACTTCTTATTCTTTTCTTAACCAGAATAACGTCAAAGCATGATTAAAGAGTCATGTCATAATGGAAATGTAATATGAATATATGTGAATGTGTGCTACTTCATTTATTTGTTATTTTTGTCTGTTTACTGACTTTTCTTCAAGTTCTGATTAATGCCTACTTTAAAATTCTAAACATACAGAAATGAAGAATTACAGTAGGGAAGCAGAAGAAATTCACTCATCAGAAGCAGGGAGGACATTTTCACGTTGTGCTCTAGTCCTGGGGCACGGGGTTCAGCAGCTGGTAGGACCAATAGTACATTTGGAAGGAAACATTCACGTTTACATTAATGTGACCTGTGAGCCTTAGGTTTCTGGTAAAGAACAGTCACCTTTACAGAATATGAACATCTCTCAGAATCATAATGTAGTAAATAAACAGCGCTATCGTCATCATCAAATGGGTCTGTGGAGTGGAAAAAAGATATATTCTCTCACAACAGACTTTATAACGTAGGAAGACAAACATCTTAAAATAACCATGGCAGAGCAGTGGCAGGCAAAAAGCAAGGTTGGGAAATAGAAATGTAAATGGTGCTTTGTGTTCTCTGGGGCAGGTGCTGGAGACTGTTATCCTTTTCTACCTCCCACCTCCACATCCTCCATTCCTGGGAGCTTAATTGCTTCACAAGCTCTCAATAAATACTGAATTAAATTGAATTGAATAAACCGTACCTGCATATACTTAGGATATTACTAGATTCCTGTTTGTTTCTTTGTCAAGTTTTTCGGGACAACAGCTATCACACTCAAATATGAATAATGATTTAATAAAAGAATCAGATATAAAGGTATAATAAGCGTGTAAGGAAGTCACAAAAAGTATCATATTAGGCTGGTGCAAATGTAATTGTGGCTTTTGCCATTAAAAGTAATGCCAAAAACCGCAATTACTTTTGCACCAACCTAATACATTCGTGTTAGTCCATTTTGCACTGATATAAAGGAATACCTGAAACTGGATAGTTTATTTTTTAAAAAGAGGTGTATTTGGCTCACAGTTTTGCAGGCTGTACAATCATTGCACCAGCATCTGCTGGGCTTCTAATGAAACCTCAGGAAGCTTCCAATCATGGCAGAAAGCAAAGGGGAAGCCAGCATATCACATGGTGAGACAGGGAGCAAGAGAGAGGCAGGGAGGTGCCGGGCTCTTCAAACAGCAACTCTTATGTGAACTCATTACCATGGAGAGGACACCAAACCATTCATAAGGGACCTGCTCCCATGACAAATACCGCCCACTAGGCCCCACCTCCAACACTGGAGATTACATTTCAACATGAGATTTGGAGGGGACAAACATCCAAACTATATCAACATCCACAGTGCTGGTAAGAGCAGAGTTGCTGCCACCGCCGGTGCAAATGGAAGGGGCAAACAGTGGTCATTGTACCTTGAAAGACAGAATCCTGTAAAGGAGATTGGTTTAATGAAGCAACCCCATCTGATGAACGCAGGTAGCCTGTGCATGAGGGAAGCCAGGGGAACAACTACCCAACCTCACTCTTCCTCCTATCTTATCTCTTGCTGGGCCACACCATGGCCAAACCCAGCTGGAAATGATAAATCAGGGGAGTTCCTTGTTTGGTTTATAGATCAGCCTCTAAGGTGGAGGAGAGGGCAGAAATTGGAAAATAGATCTAGAGGCATAACCAGAAGATATGCTCACAGTCTGTGTTCTCTGACTCTGTTTCAGACTTGGTAAACAAGAACTGGGAACATAATATAAATCATTATAACTATCAGCTATGGTACAACTATTTTTTTTCTTCAGAAAGACAAAACCAAGGAATAACTGCAATGACCGGAGTTGCATGTAATTTTACCTAATGTTAGTCAAGAAGTTGTTGGCAAAATAAAAGATACTACTTTCAAGAATACATTTTATAATTATTTTCCAAGTATAAAAAGTTGCATCATAAGTCCTTCTTATTTTAGGAAAGGTCTATGAATTACTTATGATAATGTGGTTTAAGATGTTCAAGTAAGTATAAATGAAATATTCATAAGTTGGCTACTGTTAAAGATTTCACTGCAGGATTTTTTCCCCAAAAAGTTTTTCTTTTTCTATCAAAATCTCTGGTTCACATCACTGTCAGTAGCCTGAAACATATAGCCAAAAATAAAAAAGTTAATCACCTTTAGACCTTCTCCAACCCTACTTCCACATATAATTTGGCAGAAACATATAATTGAAACTAAACTCTGTAAAAATGCTGTCTTTAGCATTTTCACGGATATCTGTTACCGGAAATAACTCCTCCAATTGCCAACAGAAATAATATGCCTTATCAGGGAAATAGGGAGATAAGCTAGTGATATATTTGGTTATCCTTTTGGGTATTGTGATATATAAAAAGAATTCAAATTTCTCCTTTGAAGCTTGTTTCTAGTCCCTAGAAAATGTTATGTAAATTGAATCAATTTTAAATGTCAGTACTCTTTACAGTGTTCAAATGTGCTTCCTGAAATAAAAGAAGTACCTTTACTAAAAAATACTATAGTTTTTCAAGGATGGAAGCATAATAACTTGAAAAAATATTTTATGATTAATTTGAAAAATTAGTAAAGAGGGGTTCTGGAAATACTAGAGAAACATAGAAGCATTAAAATTAAAGGTCTATTGCTACTTGATATTCACTCTGGGAACCAAGATAAAACCTGTCTCAACACTCTGTTGGTTTACACTGCTCCAGCCACACAGGGATCTATAAAGTTAGCTCAAATGGAGCTTCTCAGTGAGATCTGCAAAACAATTCAAGACTAATTTTCAAAAAAGGGCAATTATAGCTGTCAATCAAACATAAAATTAAAAATAGCAACCATTTAAATGTTTTTGTTTAATGCATTAGTTAAAGAAGGAATGAGACAGATGCCAATTCAAATGAGAATTTACCTACAGAGGTTTATATTGTCTACCAGACAAATTTCGCTTGCATTGCCAAAAAGAAAAATCATCTGTGTTGCCATGGATAGGTAACACTTGCATGATAATTAGTTTTCTGCAACATAAATTCTACATCTTCAAAAATGTTAAACAGTCTGGTCATGCAAAGACATTCAAATGTTCACAGCCCTAGAAGATTAGTTAATCCTGGGTGGATCCACTGGATACCACGCAGCATTCTACTGAAAGCACTCTCAGTTGTTTGTTTTCTTTCTTTCTTTCTTTCTTTCTTTCTTTCTTTCTTTCTTTCTTTCTTTCTTTCTTTCTTTCTTTCCTTCTTTCTTTCTTTCTCTTTCTTTCTTTCTCTTTCTTTCTTTCTCCTTCCTTCCTTCCTTCTTTTTTTGTACGTTTCCAAGTCGTGGATGAGTTGTCCCAAAAACAAGGAGTAATGATGAAGTCAACCCCATCTAACAGATTTAGTTGCTAAGCCATACTCATATCTTTTTAGAATTAAAATTAGTTTTCTTTTAGAAAGTTCCCTGTTTTCTCTATTTTACATACTGTGTGCTGGCAGCAGCCAAAAGAAAAGGCGATAGCTCACATTCTAGTGAAACCTTGGGTTTTGTGGCTCAGAGTCCAGTTGCCAATAGCTACTCTTTTTTTCAGTAAGTGAACTTCTGTACTGTTCAGATGGTTTCCTGCCCAGCTAATAAACTACATTTGTTTCAGCTGCTTTGCAGATCTGGGTAGCCAGTGTAATGTAAACAGTGCCAACTGCCTGAGAGCTGAAGAAAATTTCATAAACATCAGTCTGATAAGCAAGAAAACATTTCTACCAGTAAACATTTCTACCAGTAAATATTCCTCTTTCTTCTACACAGAGTGTACACTTGATGGCTGGAACAAGAAGAAGGAGTATGGAACTATAGTAATTATGGTAAAGCAGTCATACCATCTTTAGACTATTTACCTCTGAATTTCATTAGAAGAAAAATAAGTCACTGTCTTATTTAGGGCAATGCTATTTTGCCACTGTGTTAGTATCAGTTAAACGCAGTCATTAACTGATCCACGACTACATTTCTACAAGGTTCTCTAAGTCAGCCACACTAAGTCATTTCATCATCACTTAAAAACCACTTTTTAGAATAGAAATTCTGCCTTATTCTAATGTAAACAATATTGGATTTAAAAATTAAACAGATGGGGCTGGTAATGACAGCTATTTGGAGCAGATACTGAATACAGCTTGGCTGTGTTACATTTGTAAATAAGTTTTCTCACTTTCTCACAGGCAAGTTGGCCAGTTTTCCATTTGTTACTGATTTAACCTTTGCTCCAAAGCAAAATTCTATGTTCTATACAGACAGTGTGCAAGAACAAAATCTTAACCAACAATTCTTCAATAAGCCCTTTTTAATAGGGTTTCTGGCTTGACTTAATTTATTCCCACTGTCTCCTTTTTTTTTTAACATTTAGTTGTGGAAAATTTCAAACATAAAGAAAATAGTATAAAGAACTATGATGTAATCATCTCACATCAACAAGTAACAATATTGCTCTATCTCTGGCCCTCTTTTCTTTCCCCCTCCCCTAAGTAATTTGGAAGCAAATTCCAGATGTTTTATTTCATCCACATACCTGAGCATGTATCTTTAAAACGCAAATTCTCACTTTCTATTTTTTGACATAGCCATAGTTGCATGTTTTCACCTAACAATTTAACTGTTCTTTAGTATTCCTTCACTCTCACTCTCTTTTCTTTTTTTCATCTTAGTTGTTTTAAAAACTAGTGGTTTTTCCTTCAGTTTCCCACGGACTGAAATTATTGATTAAATCAACTTGGCATGGTTTCGTATGTTACTTCTGTTACAGGTTTTTCTTGTAAATTAGATCTGCAGTATTCGTCAGATCTAGGACTGATATTTTGCAAGACTACATTGTAGGCCGTTTTTTAAGTTCTGTGAGAAGGCATATGATGTCTGGGGGACTTTTTCTATGGTGTTAGCCTTGCTGATCAATTACATCATTAGATGCATTCTTTCATCAGAAGTAGAAAAACTGTGATATTCTAATTTTCTTATTATATTTTTATGTATATGCTAGAATACATCTATAAAGAAAATATCCTCTTCCTGACATTTGGAAAATTTGAGGTATTATTCATAAAGGAGAGACAGAAAAAAAAATGCTACATTCTTATTAATTATTTTTCAAAATAATGAATTGACTACTTAGAAAAGAGATCAGAAAGCTTTTTTTGTGTAGGAAAAAAGAAATTTATTTTATTCCCATCTTATGTTCATGGCCGAGGCCTTTATAACACAAGAGATTAACTAGAGAAAAGCATGGAAAGTATTTAACAGAAGTTTTATGTGAGACAGATGTCTTCATAAGGAAATGAAGACCCGAAGAAATAGGTAAACCTGTGTGTTTCTATACTAAGTTTTATGAAGAAGTGGGTAGATGCAGAGATGTATGATTGGACAAAAGCGGTATAATCTAATGATTAAAAACTCTGAGTACTTAACAGGGCTTTTTTGTTCATATCCTTCTGTATCCCTGGGTCTTCAGAGATAAGGATATTCCTTACGTTTGGGTATAGGGTGGGCACTTCTCACATGGTCTGAAGATCTAACTCAGATGACAAGGGCAGGGAAAGGTGATCTTTTACTTCTGCTGTTTTCTCAAATACCAAGATGCTATATTTTGAGGTAGTATGTCCTGAATCCTATTACTTGCAGAGCCAATTGTAAATCTTTTAGGCTTTGTAAGCCATACAGCCTCTGTCACAGCTACTCAACTCTACTGATATAACCAGAATGCAACCATAGAAAATAATGTAAACAAGTTGGTGTACTGTGTTTCAGTAAAGCTTTTTTTTTACAGAATCAGAAAGCTAGACGGATTAGACTCACAGGTCATCGTTTCCAATCTGCGACTTAGAATATCTTGAACATCACCAAGAGGTTTTTAAATTTTTATATTGGCTTTTATTTAGCATTTTAGCAACTTGTTTCATTTAGTGTAAAAGTTGTTACAGTGTTTTGGGCTTTTTTTTTAAGAGACATTTTAGACCCAGTGCAAAATAGAGAGGAAGGTACAGAGATTTCCCATGCGCCCCCTACTCCCACACATGCCCAGCCTCTCCCATTACCCACAGCCCCAACCAAGTGGTGATTCATTACAATCGATGAACCTATATTGACACATCCCTGTCACCTAAAATTCACAGTTTGCATTAGCATTCACTCTTGGTGTTGTAATGATTTGTATTCATCAACATAGTACCATACAGCATATTTTCACTGCCCTCAAATTCCTCTCTCCTCTGCCTATTCCATTTTTAAGTTGTGCATCTGTCCCTCCTTTGGCCAATAGAAGTCTCTCTAGCTAGCTGCTGAATCCTTTGAAAACATCCTCAGAAGTCTGTGATAGCCTGATTTCTTGTAAGACAAATCATTCCAGAATTATCTTGTATATTTTCTGCCCCAGATTTAGAATGAGATATTTCTTCTAGTATCTTCGACTTTTGTTGTTTTTGTTTTGTAGAAAATGAAATTTAAACACCACTATCTAGACACCATGGATACTTATTATTATTGGCTAGTCCTTGTTTCTAGACTATTTTGTTGGACAGAGTTAAGGTGTCTGTGTTTTTTTTCAAGTCAAAGCCATTATGAGTTCAAGTACATCCTTGTACCTATATGTTTCCTTCAAATTCAGTCACTCAAGATTATTACATAGCCTCAGTTACTTTACATCTGTTTCTCCTCTTTTCCCACCACAAAAATGCCATTTGCCTGAGATCATAGACACAGATTTGAAGTTCTTTTCACAGTGCTTCAGTATCTTAGTGATGCAAAATTAAATTACTGTGTTTTATGCTCTTTCGTTTTAATTCTAGTTAAAACTTACAATGGCAGAAATTATCAACTATTCAATCAATAATCTATATTTTCTCTTATCTAACAGAACCTCAATTTTGTTGTGTCTACATGCCATGTTTCTAACTGAGTATAATTGAGCCTCAAACAGAATTGGGTTTCTATTAGTGAGAAAGAATAAGAAAATAGATGTTATGCAGTTAGTTAAATGGAGCCAGCCACACTTACTATGAACCACAGCTCTGCTTATTTCTCCAGCCTAGTGATTGACTTGGTTAACATCATTAATGACTGCCCTTCTGGCTTCCCATTGTTACTATTAATTTTTATTACTCTCATTTCATATTTATAAATAAATTATGTTACATCAAACACCACATTCCTCTCATCTACCCCTTACCTTTGCCAACACACACACATACACACACAAAAAATCTGCTTCTAATCATTATTAAGTTCAAATATCCTAAAACATTATTGTCCTCTTATAATTTTTGTTGATAGCAGGAAAGTAGACAAATAGAAAGACTTGTAAAAGTTTGTTTCATGATACATTTTTGTCAATAAATATTTCTACTTTTATCCATATTATCTAAGCTGTCTTTTCTTTTATATGGCTACTACAAATTAAAGAAAACAATATTTAACAAGAGAAATGATCTGTCAAATCCTTGACTAAACATCATGAAGCATGGATGCAACACAATTTCTTTCTCAAAGGCCTTGCAATAAAATGTTGGAATCAGACAAGATTTGGAACTTACTCTATATTATCACCAGTGGCATTGACAAATGCGCAAACATTTAAATTGAAAGGAAACACATCCCTATAGCACACAGCAATTTAGAATGACAGAGAAGCTAGGCCCTCTGAATTTAAATCTGGATTCATTATTTTCTAGATGTGTTACCTTAGATTAATTATATCAGTAAAGTGGGTTTAATAATTTGAAGTATATATAGAGCTGTTAGGAGGATTAAATGTGTTAAGGTATATACATCATTTGACATGACATCTGGGATATTGGAATTACTCAATAAAGATTAGCAAAATTATATTTTATTAACTACTTAAGAAAATGACATATATTGGATATGAGAGCAATATTGATTCTTTCATGATTATAAGACTAATAAAATAAAATAGAAATATTCTTCTATATATTACAATAGATTTTAAGATATATAGTCACATTTCTCCAATACAACTAATTGCTAATGATAGTCTTTTGGGTACATGAATTATTTATTGTTGAAAAAACACAGATTTTTAGACAGCACTCTAATGAAAATAAAATGTTTTTCATCAGCTAAATCTATAGATAATACTTCAAGAAACTACTTTTTTTATATAGGTACAATAAACTTGTAGTAATATTCTTTGCCAAACATAAGTAACAGCCTATCTATGAGAATCTGAGAAAATGTTTTATTATGATATTTTAGAAATAATAACATCAAAAACACTCTAATGGCCCTTTATCAAATCACTTTTGTGCTGTACCCGGCAAGATAAACTTGCATATGTATGTTTATTGCAGCACTGTTCACAATAGCAAAGACTTGGAACCAACTCAAATGCCCATCAATGACAGACTGGATAAAGAAAATGTGGGACATATACAACATGGAATACTATGCAGCCACAAAAAAGGATGAGTTCATGTCCTTTCCAGGGACATGGATGAAGCTGGAAACCATCATTCTCAGCAAACTAACACAAGAACAGAAAACCAAACACCGCATGTTCTCACTCGTAAGTGGGAGTTTAACAATGAGAACTCATGGACACAGGACCCGGGGGTGTGGTGGGCATCACACGCCAGGGCCTATCGGGGGTTGGGGGGGCTGGGGGAGGGATAGCATTAGGAGAAATACTTAATGTAGATGACAGATTGATGGGTATAGCAAACCGCCATGGCATGTGTATACCTATGTAACAAACCTGCATGTTCTGCACATGTACAGGTATCTTCTCACTCCAACCAACACAAATTCCAGCATACATGACTGACTTAAAATAGTATGAGAGCTATATTCTAGAAACTAGACTGAAGTTCCAGTTTAGGAATAGATATTTGGCCACCAAAGAATCGTGACATTATTCGGTTAGAAATTTGGATTGGGATTAGGAAAGACTGAGCTAGCAAACTGAACCAAAAATTAAAATAGACCCTGCACTACGTGCTGATGAGTAAGTTTAGTAATCTGAGGCATAGAGTTCTGCAAGGAGAAGACAAGACTCTATTTACTAACATTTACAATTCTTACTATGTTCCTGTAGCATATTTTTTGATTGACTTATTCAACATTTAGTCTGAACACCACATACTCCTTTGTCTTTCTCTCCAATAGGATCTATAGAACTAAAATATTTATTGCTCAGTCCCTCTATAACTAGGATAGACATTTAAATCTGTTTATGGTCATGAGATATAAACTTTAGCCCCCTACAGAGATTTCCTTGTGTTGATTGGCTTCCTCTCTTCTTCCTGTATATAGATGTTTTCATGTGCGTCCCTGTAAAGAGACCACCGAACAGGCTTTGTGTGAGCAACAAGGCTGTTATTTCACCTGGATGCAGGCGGGCTGAGTCCGAAAAGAGAGTCAGCGAAGGGAGAAAGGGGTGGGGCCGTTTTATAAGATTTGGGTAGGTAAAGGAAAATTACAGTCAAAGGGGGTTGCTCTCGGCGGGCAGGGGTGGGGGTCACAAGGTGCTCAGCAGGGGAGCTTTTGAGCCAGGATGAGCCAGGAGAAGGAATTTTACAAGATAATATCATCAGTTAAGGCAGGAACAGGCCATTTTCACTTCTTTTGTGGTGGAATGTCACCGGTTAAGGCAGGAACTGGCCATCTGCCTGTGTACCTGCTGGTCACAGGGGATATGATGGCTTAGCTTGGGCTCAGAGGCCTGACAGACATGCATATTGTTATCAGTGTTCATGTTAGAATGACAATAACAGAAGTCACATTCAAAGAATGGTAAAGCTAGATAAAGAAAGGTTCTTGGATAACAACATTGCCTGTCTTTGACTATTTATTGAGCAAATTAAATCAATCAGGTTCTCAGTTATTTCCAGTGCTAACTTACATGGATCTAAGTGCTTTATTTGTTTGAATTCTATTAACTCATGAATTTTCCTAACTACCATAACTTGGTAGGAGTTATTGTTTTCTCCATTTCACAAAGAAATTTAGGCTTAAATAATTACCTGACTATCAAAGTCTCGATCAAAGTCACATTTCTCATATGTATTAAGGCAAGGATTTGAACCCATATGGTCTGATTCCAGAATCTTCATTCTAACCTACCATTATCCCATGCTTCTATTTACAATAAAAATCTCAGGAAGAATACAGGAACTAGCAGAGATTAGGATCTTCTGTGAAATCAAACAAAGTAGTCTTAATTCCAAATTTCGTGAAGCTCATTAAAGTGTGTTTGCTTGTTTTGGTGTTTTGGATACACAAGATATTTATCTTAATGTATCCTGTATGTTTTCTTTAGCTGCAAAATAAGTGTATAGATACTGACCATTGTATTAAATGAGATAATATATGTAAGTTAGCTAAAATAGGACATGTCATGCTGCTTTCCAAAGTAACATAGTTCCAATGGAATTCTATTCAAATCTCAGTGGAATCTAATATTTTATGATAGATCAAAAAGCAAATGATTTTTAATCCATTAAAGCTTTGCAAGTCTCACAGATGCAGAGATTGCAATTCTGGCTTTGCTGTACGGTAACTACTGGCCAAACGAAGATACTTTGAATCCCCAGCTTATCCTTCAAATTTAACTTTAAATTAAAGATCTACCATATTAGCCTTGAATTAGTGTTAGCAAAATAAAGTCCCAATGAATAGAATCCTATCCAAAAGAATCTGATTTTTTTTTTAGTTGTCTCTGTGCCAGTTTAGAACATGAGGAAATGACTTCAGCTGTGTTAAAGTAGACAGAGATGCAATTAGCAACAGCAATATTTTAGAGCCATTGACTCTATCCAGTATGACAAACACTGGAAAATCATTTGCTTGGTGTGGGTTGGTTGAGAGCAATTAAAAATCAAGTAATTTTTCAATGGTGCATGTGGGGTGTTTTTGTTGTTGTTCTTTTGAGTAGTAGTCAGCCATTTTAAAATATCTTCAGCATGTTGAAATGCTAGACCAATTTACCATTTTATGACACTCGTGGGCTTCTACAATTAAGTTAAAGTCCCTGAGCAAACTCTGACAAAATTATAGCATTTCCACTTGCCCTAGTTTTCCCTTACAGATTTTTTTCACTGACAATGCACATACTGCAAAGAAATCATCAATAGGTAATCAGTTTCAGGTTGACTTTCTGGACTAACATAAAACTACACCAAATTAATTATAATCTTAAAGGCCTATGGATAAGTTATTATTTCTCCAGTTAGGTAGTTTATAATTATTTATATTTGATTACTTTAAGAGCAAAATGTAATATAAAACACTAAGCAAATCATCTTCAAATTAAAGCAAAATAGTCAATATAGTAATTCAGTAATACCATGTTATGGCTCCTAATGGCTTATACAATTTTTGGTAATATGTTTACCACATAACAGCAAAGCCATGCAAATAGCAGTCATTTTTAAAAGGTATTTTCCAAGGAAATCAGCAATGAAGTCTACCATTTAACAAGCAGATGTTCAGAGCTCTGCTATCTATTACGTTAATAACCCCAACTGCAAAGCTTGATTTGCAAGTGGAATGCTTCTTACACCTGGTTGTCCCTTTTCCCTACAGAACTATCTTAAAAGCATTTTCCACATGGAAAGAATGTAAGGTAGCATATGGCTTTTTGAATCTCAATTACTTATAATTACGTTATTTTAAAAAATCAAGATTATTGACTCTAAAATCAATAATTAAAGGCTACAAACATTGCAAGCAGTTAATATACAAAACTTAATTATTTTTAGGAGACTTCATGTTAAGAAATATTGCATATGTACCAAACATCAATAGATTAGAAGTTTTAGCTATATGATGCATTTCTCCTAGGAAATCTTAAGTGGGGATTGTTAAAGAAAACTGGAATCTGACAGTAGTTAAAGTGGTAAAGACGGATTTTATTCGGAAATTACTGTAATAGAAGAAAATAGACCAGCACAGAGTTGGGCTACATTTCAAATACAGCATGCACAGGTGGGGATTTATAGCCAAAGAAGCGTGTTGGGGGTTGGTGGATAGAAAATTACTAACAGGAAACATCAGGCATAAGAAGACAACGGGTATGGGTAGAGGAGTTGCAGTGAACCTCCCTTGACTGCAGTCTTGCTGAAGGCAGTTCAGGATGAGGAGGTACCAAGGATGGGGGATGAAGATCAGGTCTTAAGGGTGCAGAATATTCACTAAACTAATTTTGCAGATTTTTCTCTAAAATTGAGCATTGCAAACATAGGCAAGGAAGTCCAAGGGTTGAGGCCTAGTTGATAAGAGGATTCAGAGGAGCCTGACAAAAGTTTGGTCAAAGACAGGTTCTTTGTCAAAACCCAATATATAAAATAGATAAAAATATAGCTGTTTGAGTCAAAGCATAGGGACTAGTGATTAAACCACCTATTTTAGTTCCTCTTCCTCTCTGGCAGGCTTTAAGATCTCTGACCAGAAATTCCAGATGTCTGTGTGTACAAGAAGTTTTGACATTTATTAATACTGCTGATTTGAAGTAACTCTTATTTTCAAATTATCTCTTCAGTTCTTATTGTATTGACTTGAAATTACTTAGGCTCTAGAAGCTCCAATTTTCTCAGCTGTGAAATGCAAATATTGTAGCTTACCACATGGGGTTTGTAACATGATTAAATCAAATAATTCATCAAAATATCTGATAATATAACAGTTTAGATTGCTGGATTTTTATTAACATAATGACTTAAATATTAAGTCAGGAATTTACTGTAAATATGGGGACAGACATTACTCTATAAAATGGTTATTTCAAATACTTTTTCCAATAAGTTTGAATACATATTTGAATTAAAAAGTAAATTTGAGGAATGAAGACAAAAATGGATACAGTTAGTTTTATCAAACACTAATAATCACTGAACTAAGTGCAATGGATGGAAAAGAGGCAGCATTAAAAACAATGCTTGTGGATAGGACCTTATACCATCGCTAGAGCCAGTGTGTTTATTATAAACTGTTTTCCTAATATAGATTTAAAATGGACTGTGCTTTCAAAGAGTTTATCCTCAAATAGGGAAACATTTTAAAAGACACAATGTCAGTTTAACCTCAAGAGCAAAATGTAATATAAAACACTTAGCAAATCATCTTCAAATTAAAGCAAAATAGTCAATATAGTAATTCAGTAATTCAGCAAGATAGAAAGTAATACAGTGTTAAAACATTTCGTAAGTGCTTCCGTGGAGGAATTTTATAAAAGGTAATCAAATAATTTGTTAAAATACTGAATGAGATATCACTAGAGTCAAATTCTAAAGACTGAGTATGTCAATCAGGGTTCTTATGCAAAGAATGTAATCCTCTCTAGATTGTTCAAAAAGAAAGAGATTCATAATGAACCATTAAATGAAATTTAATCATAAATACAGCTGATGAAATGGACTCTAATCTGTGCTTCCAGAAAAATTTTCTAAAACATTACAGAACTGGGTTGCCAATGAAGTTGCTACACTGACATTATCAGGAAGCCACCTGTGGATCTGAGTAATTATCACTACAGATATTTACCCTAGAGCCATTTTTTTTTTCTGCTCTAATCTGTAAGCTGCCTGAATTAGGAAGCTGATAATGCCTTTATATTATATTAAAAAAATTCACATTTCATAATTTGCTGCTCTTGTTCTCTCTGGTTGATTCTGTTCTAAACTCAAGATTTACATGACTACTAGACTTATATGAAAGTCAAAGGAAGTAGGAAAACATAATTTTAACTTTCTAGCTTCTGTAACTCAAGAAGGCATATTAGAGGGAAGTTGCAATATATGTTAAGAAAATACATACACAGTATGAATTACCCATGAGAAATAGGAAGGGGGAAGTAACAGGGTGAAGGAATACCAAAGGTATTAGGATATGAACTAGCATGTAGAAAATATAAGTATTAATATTATGACATTAAGTTCAATAGAGGAACTGAAAACTAGAAAAATGGAATAGGTAGGTAGAGGCTACATTAAAGGGTCTGTATTACAAAATCAACGTGTTTTGCTCCATGAAGAATGAGAATATTCTCATTAAGAATATATGGCATACAAAAGATACTATGTGTCCTGTGTCCTGCATACATGGCCTGTAATTGGAAAAACATTACTTCCCCTTTCATCCAATTCACTTTCACATACTCTTTTCTTAATGATATTTTCTACTTATAATTGATACAGTTGAGTGTAAGTTATTAAAATATAAAATGGGATTCTGTTTTTAAGAAAAAGTCAACTTTAGAGTTTACACACCTTTATGGATTCCTGCTTTCATTTTATATTTAATCTCTGAGGATTTTAAGCTTTTTTTGCAGATAGGGCGAAGTGCTATTTACCCAAACACTTTTAGAAAATATCATGGGTAGAGTTTAGAAAATATCATCAGTAGAGTTTTCAGAACATATTTATAGGAAAATGAAAATACAATTGAATAAAAAAGACTATAAAAATGAACAAAGAGTTGTGAAAAGGAGATGAATCAAACTTTTATAAAGAAAGAACAGATTAATTAAAATAAAACATTTTACTTCCAGGTAGCAAGCAATGGTAGACTATTGCTCTCAGTGCAAATTAGAAAACATAGACATATTACAAAATAATATTTTGAAGACATCATAAATTTGGAGAAGCCACAAAGACGAGATGAATTCAAATTTTGGAGAAGAAAGAGATCTTCTGAGATTAGCCAATGATTCCTAGCTATTTTCTTCCCTGAGACATTTTTTGATGTTGGGTTCAAATTAAAGATTGAGGTTGACAGCCACTGAGATGACTTCCAACCATCCCTACCACCTGTATGTATGCCTTTTTGTAATTACCTACCCTGAGAGTAGGCTGGATTTACTGACTTACTTCTACAAAATAGAACATGACAGAGATATGATTTTGTTTTTGTGATTAGGATTTAAAGAGTTGTTTCTGGTTCAGGTCCTTGATTACTCATCATTCAGAAAATAAGTTGCTATGTTATGAGGTACTCTTGTGGAAAGGTTTATAAAGTGAGAGGCCAAGACTTGTTAACAACCATGTAATAAGCTTGGGAGTGGATTCCCTGCCACAGTCAACTCTTCAGATGAGACTACTGCCACAGTTGTATTAATGTTTCACTAAAAAATTATGAAAGACCTTGAGGCAGAGTCATCCAACTAAGTGATGCTAGATATCTGACTCACACAATTATGAGATAATATATCTTAATATATTAAGCTGCTAAATTCTAAAGTAATTTGTTACACAGCAATAGATAACTACCTCAAGGCTCAATTCATTAAAAGAACAACAGCCCTGAAGGTGTATACAACTTATAAGAGTGTCTCAAAATAAATGAAGTAAATGTTATGGAACTAAAAGAAAAATAGACAAAGTGACAATTATTATATAAGATTTCAATAGCTCTCTCTCAATAGTAGACAGAATAACTATTTAGAAAATTAGTAATAATACGTAAGATTTGACCTACGTGACCTAATTGACATTTATAGAGCAATCCACTCCAAAATAGCAGAATGCGCATTTGTATAAAGTGAAAATAGAATATTTAATAAGATATATCATATCCTTTGTCATAAAATAATTCTTAATAATTCAAAACATACAAAAATATTTTATGCCCCAAATATAATTAAATTAACAAAATCCAAGTGTTTTGCTCCATGGAGTTCTAAATATTGAGACTTTTTAAAGCTTTTAGTTTAAAAAGTCTCAATATTTAGAAGCTAGAAAATACACTTTTAAGTAACTGATAGTTTAAAGAAAACATTAAAAGGAAAATTAACAAGTATTTGGAAGTAAGTAAAAATGAAAACACAAATGAAAATTTGTGCAATCTATCTAGAACATTTCATAGAGGGAAATTTAAGCATTAAATGCAAATAGAAGAAAAACGTCAGAAATAATTATCTGAATTTACCTATTAGAAATTTAGAAAACAAAGAACAAATTATACATATGTAAGCAGAGGAAAAGTCATAATAAACATTAAAACAAAACTCAAGAAATATAAGCAAAATGTATTGATAGAACATACATAAAATATTATTGCATTATGCAACTATTTGAGAATATTCATTCTTTTCCAGCTCTCTGAGAGCTTCCTGAAGATGGGATTTGTAACATCTAGCATGTCTTACCAAATTTCAAGACTGCAAGGAGCACAGCAAGATGGCAGAATCCAGCAAAGGTCTCCACACAGAAATATCAATGTGAACAACTCTTTATGCATGAAAATACCTTCACAAAGAAAATCAGGTGAAAGGCCACAGTACTTGGTTATAATACAGTTATAAGAAAATATGTTTTAAAGGACAGTTTTACATTACCCACACCACACTTCCCCAAACCCCAGGCAGCACAGTCTGGAGAGATACGCCATGCACTTGGGGAAACAGAGTGAAGTAAGCATAGGACTTTG
The DNA here is from genome assembly GCF_028858775.2 of Pan troglodytes. NCBI lineage: Eukaryota > Metazoa > Chordata > Mammalia > Primates > Hominidae > Pan > Pan troglodytes. The sequence continues at coordinate 159,389,229 of NC_072401.2, forward strand.
CTTTGGACCTCAACATTGGGCCCACCACAATAAAACTCACCACTGAGAAGAACCCCATAACCCCATATTCCAGGTTGTTACCCATGACCTGAGTCACTAGATACTCCCCAACACAAGGCAGAACCACACAGACCCAGGCTTCAGACTTGCATGGCAAAATCAATTTCTGGCATATAATGCCTTCAAGCTAACATCAGAATCTGAGCTCTGGATAGCTCTCAAGACTAGATAAGCCTTAGCAGACCTTGAACTCAGGTGAGCTCCAGTACCATGCCAGCTGTAATATCCCCCAGCTTATGGTCTGCTCCAGCATCATGTGTGCTGTAGCAGGTCCCAGACTTCTGGCAGTACCATGTCAGTCACATCTGCTCTGGACTTCTGCCTGCCTTTTGCTACACCTATCACAAGAATTTTCCAGATAAAGCCAGTCTGGAAATATTGAAATAAGTGCCTGCTGCGTCAAATAAGCAGTCATCAATGCACAACCACGTGGTCAAGAACAATTAGGAAAACATGACATAACCAAATGAACAAAATAAGGTGTCAGAGACTCTAATCCTAAATAAATTGAGACGTAAAAAGTGCCAGACAAAGAATTCAAAATAACTGTTTTAAGGAAGCTCAGGGAATTTTAAAGAAATACAGATAAGCGATTCAAATAAATGAACCAATAAGTGAGCAGAACAAAAATATTTAATATAGAGATTAAAATATATTTAAAAATTAAGGAGAAATAATGAAAAAATACACAAACAAAATTTTAAAAAATTCAATAGAGATCATGAATAGCAGAACTGATTAAGCAGAAGAATCTAAATTTGAAGACAGATTATTTTAAAATGTACATTCAGGGAAAAAAGGACAAAATGAATGAAGAAAGCTTGCTGGATGCATGTGATAACATCAGAAAAGCAAATATTTGAGTCATGGGAATTAAGCAGTATACTGAATGGGAAAAAATACTCACAAATATGCATCCAATATAGGCCTAATATCGAGAATCTATAAGAAATCTAAACAATTCAACAAGCAAAAAATAAACTACCACATTAATAAATGGGCAAAAGACATGTACAGACCCTTGTCAAAAGAAGACATACAAGCAGCCAACAAACTTATGAAAAACTTCTTAACATCACTAGTCATCAGAAAAACGCAAATCAAAACCACAGTAAGATACCATCTCACACTAGATGAAATGGCTATTATTAAAATGTCAAAAAACAACCGATCTTGGTGAGACTGTAGAGAAAATGAAACACTTATACATTGTTGGTGGGAATGCAAATTAGTTCAGCCACTGTGGGAAGCAGTTTGGAGATTTCTCAAAGAACTTAAAACAGAACTACCATTTGATCCACTAATCCCATTACTGGGTATATATCAGAAAGAAAACAAATTATTCTAGCAAAAAGACACATGCACTTGAATGCTCATCACAGCACTATTCACAATAGCAAAGACGTGGAATCAACTAGATGCCCATCAAGAGTGGACTGGATAAAGAAAATTATATACGTATATATATAGTGCATATATATATATATATAGTGCATATATATATAGTGCATATATATATATACACACATATATATAATGGAATACTATAAAGCCATAAATTAGGGAAATTCATTTCTTTATAGCAGCATGAATGCAGCTGGAGGTCGTTATCCTAAGTGAATTAATGCAGAAACAGAAAGACAATTATCATGTGTTCTCACTTACAAGTGGGAGCCAAACACTGGGTAGTCATGGACATAAAGATGACAAAAATAGACACTGGGAACTAATTGATGGGGGAGGGAGGGAGGCAGGTAAGGGATGAAAAATTAACCTACTTTGGTGATGGGATTGTTCATACCTCTAACCTCAGCATCCCACAATACCCAGGTAACAAACCTGCACATGTACCCCCTGAATCTAAAATGACAGTTGATTAAAAAAAAAACAAAGAAAAAGTCTCTTGGCATATTTAAGACAATAATGATAGTTACAGTAATTTATTAAGACATGTGCAATGATCCAAAGATGTAAATTGTGACATCAAAAATTCAAAATATGAAGGTAAAATTGAGTAAAAAGTATAGAGAATTTTTATTTTTGCAATCAAAGTTAAGTGATGAAAGAAACTGAACAAAACACAAGCAAATGGAAAGATATCTTGTGTTTATCAATTGGAAAAATGAGTATTATTATAATGTCCATACTACTCAAAGCAATCTAAAGAGTCAATGCAATCTCTTTCAAAATACCAGTGACATTATTCACACAAATAGAGAAAGAGCGATCATAAATTCATATAGAACTACACAAATATCAGAAAGCCAAAGCAATCTTTGGCAAAAACAAAGAAACCTGGAAACATCACACTACCTGACTTCAAAGTATACTATAAAGCTAGAGTAATCTAACAGCATGGTACTGGCAAAAACCAGCTACATAGACCAATGGAACAGAACACAGAGCCCAGAAATAAAGCATGCATTTACAAGCCAACTGATTTTCGACAAAGGCAAGAGGAACATATGATGGGAGAAACTACAGTCTTTTCAATAAACCGTGTTGAGAAAACTGAATATCCACATATAAGAGTGAAATTAGACCGTTATCTCACACCCTATAAAAGAATCAGCTCAAAATGGATTAAGGACTTAAATATAAGACATAAAACTATGAAACTCCTAGAAGAAAACATAGGGGAAAAGCCCCATGACATTAGCCTGGCCAATGGGTTTTTTTGATATGACTCCAAAATCACAGGCAACGAAAGGAAAACTAGATATCTGGGATTACATCAAACTGAAAAATCTTCTGCATAGCAAAGTAAACGATTGACAGAGTGAAGAGCCAACCTACAGAATGGGAGAAAATATTTGCAAACAATACACACAATAAGGAGTTAATATTTAAAATAGATAAGAAACTCAAATAACCCAAATAGAAAAAAAAAAAACCACACAAATAAAATCTGATTACAAATAAGCAAAGGGCCTTAATAGACATTTCTCAAAAGAAGACATACAAATGAGCAACAGGTATACTAAAAAGTGTTCGACATCACTAATTATCAGGGAAAATTCAATTAAAACCACAATGAAACATCATCTCATACCTACTAGAATGGTCGTTATGAAAAACACAAAAGATAACAAGTGTCGGTGGGGATGTGGACAAAAGAGAACTCTTGTTCACTGTTGGGGATGTAAATTAGTACAGCCATTATGGAAAACAGTATGCAAGTTTCTCAAAAACTTAAGAATAGAACTACCATATGATCCAGCAATCCCTCTGCAGGGTGTATATACAAAGGAAATAAAATAAGTATGTTGAAGACATATCTGCACTCAAAAGTTCATCGTATCATTTTTCACATTGGCCAAGATACAGAATCAACCTAAGCATTCCTCAAAGATGAATAGTTAAAGAAAATGCGGTATATATACACAATGGAATACGGTTCAGCCACAAAAAAGAGGGAAATTCCATCACATGCAACAACATGGAAGAACCTAGAAGACATTCTGTTAAATGAAAGAAGTCAGGCACAGAAGGACAAATACCACATAATCTCACTCATATGTGGAAGCTGAAATTGTCATAACATACAAGTAGAGAGTGGAATGATGGTAATCAGGGGCCGGGTAGTTGGAGAGGGGGATTGGGGAGATGTTGGTTAAACAATAAAAATTTTCATTTAGATAGGAAAAATAAATTCAAGAGATCTGCTATACAGCATGGTGACTACAGTTAATAATATATTGTATTCTTGAAATATGCTGATAGTGGATATGAAGTGTTCTCACTAAAAAAAAACTATGTGATATAATGCAGATGTTAATTAGGTAGATTTAGTTATTCCACAATGTACATATATTTCAAAATATCATTTTGTGCAGGGTAAACAAATAATTTTGTCTGTACATATAAAATATAAAAATATTATTTGTATTAAAAAGTAAATGAAATAAAACTAAATTTCATGACTATCAGACAATGTTAAATGACAACAGCATAATTAGGCTGATTTAATAATAAAAGACAGTAAAACATATTTTGACCATTATACAAAATAAAATAGGAAATAAGTTATTGAACTTAAACCAATTAATCATTATGAAAATCATAATGAAAATTAGAACATATTTAGAGCTGTCAATAGAAAAAGCACCCTACATCAATACTTGTCAGATGCAGGTAAGGTAATGTTAAAAGGAATTACATGGGATTACTATTTTTAAAAAGCTGAAAAGTAACAAATAAACCCTGGGAAAACAAAAGAAAAAAAGTGTAGAAATTAATAAATTATAAACATTTATAATTAGAATCATATTAGCCAAAGTTATTCCTAAATGTAAAATTAAATAATCTGAATGATCCTCTGGCAGGGTTCATTAAAGGAAAATATGTAATGGTTCAAATAAGCTCCATACGGAATGAAAAAAGTGCATAATGCCAGATGCTGCAGAGATAAACATAAGGAAATTTTACTAACCTGATGTCAGTGCACTTTGAAACTTAGATGAAATAGACAATTCCATTAACAAAATTAACTGAGGAAGAAATATGAAACCTGAAGGAGATAACAATTAGAGTAATTGAATCAGTAGTTTAGAAATCTTTCCACAAATAAAAAATCACCCACAAATAATTTTACCAGTGTGTTAAAAAACACTGTAAAAATAAATAATGATATCATACAAATTGTGAAGACTAAAAAGTGCACAATTACCAGCTTATTTTATGAGACTAGCATAACATTGATATCATTATCCGTCAAAAACATTAAGATAAAAGCACTATAAAGCTCAATCATAAACAGAAATGCAAACATCTCAAGCAAAATATTATCTACCCAACAGCAACTTACTAAAAAATAATAATACATCGTAGTCAAGTTAGGTTTAATTGCTGGAATGCACTTATTAAGTATTAGAATATTAGTAAAAATCAAACTGTCATTGTTTTCACATGGTATAATCATGTAGCTATAAATCTACATGAATATATAGATAAGTAATTAGTATTAGAGAGTTTAGCAAAGGTTTGGACACAAATTTAGCATATAAGTTTAGTTACATTTCTATCAACCAAAAAAACAGAGAAAATAATTTTTTAAAATGCAGTATGCTAGCAACCATTTTTCCCTCAGTATTGAGGATTTAATCTAACAAAATATATACAATATCTTTCTGGATAAAAATAATATTACAGGAAAGCATTAAAGAAGCCCTAGATTGTGTGTGTGTGTGTGTGTGTGTGTGTGTGTGTGTGTGTGTCTGTGTGTTTATCTTACAAATAACAAAGAAAGACAGCATTAAAATGTGGGCAAACTAATAGCTCGTAGTTCAAACTACTTGCTTGCTCAAGTAGTTTGTCAAGAAAAGTTTTCAATTTTATTACAAGTTAAGAAACTGTAAATTAATAGCACGGTAATGATATACCATTTATTCACTCTACTGGGTACGAAGTCTTACAAGGATGTAGCACAAAGAAATGATCATTCCTTCTTTGTAGTATTGTAAATTGGCAGAAATATTGTGGAAAATTGGTTGGCACTCCCTAGTAAAGCTGAAAAAGTTTCATACTTTACAACCCAATAGGTAGCTATATACCCAAAGAAATTATTGCAAGTTGTCAGAAGATACAGACATTCATGATCAATGCAGCACCCTGTATAATGTCAAAACGGGAAGCAATTCACTTATCTATGCAGGATTTCACTTTACTAATGGATAAACTATGATGTGTTTATTAATTGAATAACATACAGCAGAGAATGTAAATTATCTGTTGTCAAATCTATCATCATGGTTAAACTGTAGGGATGTAACAGGCAGGAAAATAAACCCAAAACTAGTTACATGCATCAGTATGAATGAATAGATTATTATAGGAAAAATGTTCTTTTGACAACCAAATTGGGATATCATGGGAAACAAAATTAATGCTTTCTAAATTTTACATATGTACGTACTCTCTTTCGCCTTAAAAATTAGTTGGAAATTTTTAAAGATAATTTAATTTCCTTTTACTGAGTGTATATTGATATTTAGCTCTCTTACTTCAACTCCTGCAAGTTTTACAGAGATAGAAAATCGTGGAGAAATTGGCATGATCATTATAACCCGCTAATTAAAGCCAGAGCTAAGATTAGAGTGAAGTTTCCGGATCCCACGTTCAGTACTTCATTTACAACATTATGCTGATATAAATGACTTGATTGGGAAAAAAATAGTAATTAAATTGATTTGTAGCTATCTTGATCTCTTTTCACTGTTCAAATATATTATTTGATTTTAATTAGGCTTAATTTTCCAGCTGTTTCATTTGTTCTTAATCAATAGTTGACTATGGTTGAAAATCAGTTTTTTGAGGAAATATTTGTCATTGTCTTATGTTGGTAGTTAACATGATATTCAAAACTGGAAATATAGATGGCCACTACTTATTAAAATGCATCTTTGGAAATTTTTATTTGAAATTCTCAAAACTTATGTATGTATGTATATATATCTCCTCTATAAACAGAACATCATTTTTAAATTTATTCAGTCTTTTTCTATTAAGAAGTTCGGCGACTAGTATTTTTGATACTTCCTTATATTTGCGTTTGTTCCTGACAGTAATCAACTAGTTTTCAATATTTTTTGTTTATAGTTTTATTAAATGTTTCGCATCTTTTAAAGACATTTTCTTGTCTTTTATTCCTAGTAATTTAGAGTTAAACAATGTTTCCAACAATTTGCCTATTTTTAATTTTAATTTTCTACAATATCTGACAAAGGTTAAATAATGTGTGTTTTTCTCTATTTGAGAACTTTTCTAATTTGAAATTCCTTTTTCATTTGTTCCTTGTTGGTACTCTATTCCTATTACTCTTGTTCATGTCCTAATTATCTCTTTCAGAACTTACCTATCTCCATTTCTTCCCCTGTACTCTCTGAGTGCAATTCACATATTTCCTTTTATCTATTCAGAAAACTTCAAGACATTCCAATTACATCTAGAATAAAGTTCAACATTTATCCCAATATCCAAGGATATTTATTATTTAGGGACAAATTCCTTTTTCAAAGATATTTCATCCCACTTTTCTTAATACATTTTGTATCTAAGCAGAGGAAAACATCTATTATTATCCACATCATCCCTAAAATTCCTGCCTTCAGATTTGCTCATGCCTTTCCTGAACATAAAATTCTCTACCACTCTCCTCCTTCAATTTTCACCTTTGTTTCAAACTCAATTAAAACAATAACTTTTATAACCTGTAATAGGTGATAGAAGCTGACCTATGAAGTGAGACTAAAGTGTTGTGCAGTGCCGTATATCCTGTTATTAGTGATGTAGATTTGACTGATAAATTGACTTGAAAAATTCCTATTAATAAAACAGGTCTAACATCTATCATTTCTTTCAAAATGTTTTTATGTTAAATAAGAAAATGCACATATCTGGACTATCACTGGCATTTGATGTATACGAGTCCCCTCGTCGGGCTTTTTTAGCTGGCAGAATTACATTTTTCCTGAAGAAAAGGTAGAATATAACTAATACCACCTGTCTAGCTTATACCACAGATAGCCTTTTATTTTAATGAATAAATTTATTTATTTTTTATATAAATGAATCCAATGCAGTATACTATCTGGCTTTCATAATCCAGTGTCCAAAATAGTGCCATGCACATAGTAGCTGCTTAATTAATGTACTAATTGGAAGTACATGTATCTTTACTACGGTTATTAAAAAATAATTTTGAGCAAAATATAAATTAATAATTTAGTCAGCTTTTATGTCGTTTGAATACATTTATATTTAACATGTGATATAAAAATAATATTATGTTAAGAAGTAATTGCTATAGAGTAAAATTTAAGTTAGCCAGAATAACAGCAGAATATAGGTTACACATACCAAAAAGCAATTAAAACAACCCTAGCCTATATGTCTGAAAATAATTTTAATATAAACTTACATAGCTAGAATTATATCCAGTAGTTACAGACAAGTTTACTGTTCTATAAAGGTCATCTAAACATATAAAAATAATATCTATACACAATAATTTAAGAACAATAACGTTACATAAATTTATTGATGAGGAAAGGTCAAAGCTATATGTTGTAATTTATATTATGCTCCCTCAACCAGCTCTGATTCTTTTTTAATACTATACTTGAATTGAATTGGAAAAGGATGCATTCTGAGCTGGAATTTCTTATCCTCGTCCTTTTCCTACTATTCTCTTTATTTTCACAGCTCTGGAGGTGTTAGGCACGCTCATTCCCTCTTGTCTTCCTTAGACTCCTGACAGTAGTCTCACTCCTCCAGAAGCAGTAATAGAAGGACGGGGCTCTCTTTGACCTGCAATATTTCTTTTTCTTTCTTTCTTTCTTTCTTTCTTTCTTTCTTTCTTTCTTTCTTTCTTTCTTTCTTTCTTTCTTTTTTTCTTTCTTTCTTTCTTTCTTTCTTTTTTTTTTTTTTTTAACACAGAGTCTTGCTCTGTAGCCCAGGCTGGAGTGAAGTGGCATGATCTCAGCCCACCGCAAGCTCTGCCTCCCAGGTTCAAGTGATTCTCCTGCCTCAGCCTCCCAGGTAGCTGGGATTACAGGCCTGTGACACCATGCCCAGCTAATTTTTTGTATTTTTAGTAGAGATGGGGTTTCCTCATGTTGACCAGGCTGATCTCGAACTCCTGACCTCAATTGATCTGCCTGCCTCAGCCTCCCAAAGTGCTGGGATTACAGGCATGAGCCACCACACCAGGCCGGACTTGCAATATTTCTGACTGGCAATGGTATTTTTAGAAATAATTTCATATAATTTCAGTTAGGATTAACTTTAAATTTGGTCACTTCTATAGATCCACAGCTAAATCAAGAATTGACTATCTTTGAAAATGAGACATTCTTTGGGGCTTTTGTTCAATTTCTCCCCTATGATCACATTTCTGAATGGCATGTATGCCATTTAAGGACTACAGCTGTGCAAAATATGTTCACTTAGCTTCAGGACGTTTCTATTTATTTAGTTCTCAATACTTCAGCCAAATATTTATTTACATTCCTTCATTTTGCTTTAAAAATAAGGTGTTAGAAACCATTTATGTTTTCATTAGAACACTGCTAAAAATTAATCTAAAATATATGAAAATAGTTGAGGGTTCGTATTTGAATAGAGAAGACACAGTTTGACTTCGAACTCAGGTTCGCCTTCCTCTCTCACTCACACAAGTGTAATGTGTCAGTGTTCAGATCAATATCCTCACTAATTCTTGACCTGGTGCAACGCTTCAAAAGTCTTATGATTAACTATTTTTGAAGGCTGGAAAGAAAAAAAGTGAATACAGTTTAAGACTTCTGATGGAAATTTTCCTTTAAAATAATATTTTCCACCACCCATTTACTGAGCTTAACCCTGGCAACCGTATCACTGACTCATCCTCAGAGAAGCGGATGGAAATAGATTCCACTGGCACACTTCACTAGTGGCTTTCACTAAAAATGCATCACGAACAAAAATAAAATATTTTGCAGGTAAGGCTATCTACCCAAATATGATAATCTGCTTTATCATATTTAGATAGGTAGGCTTAACTACAAAACAAATCTTTCCTTCCGTGTTTTAAGTCTAGGCCCTCACCCTTCAGTGGAATTTGGCAGCCATCTCATCATTGCAGTTTCTGCCCTCAGTCTGATCAGTTCTTAAAAATGCTCCCTGGGAAACTTAAAACAAAACAAAACAGAACCACCATTGTATGTCTCTTCTACTCAAATATTTTTACTGGTTCCCCGTTTTCTATGATGAAAAATTCTAAGAAGTTTCACAAAGTCCATCCCTTCTCTTTAACACCCTCAACCAAAATCCAAACATATCTTGCAGTCTACTTACAAAAAAATTTCACTTTTATCTTCAAAGCATAATACCATTTCACACTTCTATACGTTTGGCAATGCTATTTCTTCTTCCTAGAATGTCCTCTAGTCCTCAACACCCTCGATATTTGTATTCATTTATCAAGACAGGAAAAACACCACCTCCTCCATGATCTTCCATGACATTATTCTTAGTTGACTCCTGCCTGTGTGTTCCTCTGTGATGAGATGCAACATTATTTGTATCTGCACAGTATTTATGCTATATTAAATTATGTCATTTGTCCCCTGAACAATTAACTCCTTAACAATAGGGAAATTATTTATTGAAGTTTGTTTTCTCAATGACAAATAATCAGGTACATATTATATCTTCCTAATTCAAAATATGCTTGAAAAATAAAATAAGAATGTGAAAAGGATATATTTAATATTCATAAATATTATCTGTAGTCTAATATTACATTACAAATAAATTAAGTAACAAAATTAATAAGAGCTTATATATTTTAATATTTACAAGTACCAAATTGGCATATTATTTTATCATATCAAATTCCCAAAGATATTACCATTTTAAAGAGAATATGCCAATATATTGACATACTTAGTTATACTGTTGGAATAAGTGATTTTAAAAGTGGAAAGATTCTTTGCATCATTCAGTAGCAAGCTTGCTGTACAATAATGGGCATTGGAATGTGACAAATAATTTTTAAAACTTTTAAAAAATATTTTATGATAAAGAGTCAAAATAGCATTTAATTTCTTAAAAAGTGAATTAACATAACTATGAAGAAATATAATGTCTAGAAAAATCTAATTATTAAATACTACTTGATAACATCATAAAATCGTTACATCTGCTTAAAATGAGAAGTTTAATTCACTGGTATCAGTTGGTATTGAAATCTTTATCTGTGTTAGCTATGATATTCTCTTATTATGCTGTGTTTTTAGTTAGCTCTCCATAGAATTCAGTTCACATTTTAGAAACTGACATGGATTAGACATTGAGTAAAGCAGAACTGTTTTATTCTTTGTGTTTGTGTGTGTGTGTGTGTGTGTGTATACATACACATATATGTCTCATATATATATCCCCATATATGTCATGTATATATATATATCTCCCCACTGGAGTTGTGAAAATGTGTTTTTGACTAAAAGTGGAGGACAAGATGGGACTGGAGGACAGATGCCAGCGTGAGACTAGCCCTAAATGTAAGAGAGGGGAAATGACCGTGAGAGATATATGGGACAGAAATGATTGACTGTCAAAGAAAAGGGATAGAAATGGAACAGGGGTGACTGACACTGCAAGGGAAAGTAGAAAGACACAGGAAATACAACAAAAGAAGGGGAATTCTCCTTAATTCTAAGGCCTGGACTCTCACTCCAGGCTTGGTATTTATGTCTCACACTGCTAGCAAAATTTTTAGTAACCTACATTAGAGTACAAATTGACCTAGAATTGAGGTTGTCTTGTCTCTTTGGGATGGGGGAGGTCACGGGAATAGAAACATAATCCCTCCTTTTCTCCCAGAGGGACCCTACACTACTTCACCCATGGATGGTTCTTTAAGCACAGAATTTTGCTAGTTTCTTTAAGAGAATCAAAGGAGACAGGATGGGAAACTTATTCACGTCTGGATTTTAAGATGATATCTGTAGCTTGAAAACAAATAAGTCTCTTAGCATACTATTTAGATGTATTGTTCTTTTGGTATTTATATTATTTTAAATAAATATCTCTTTTCTCATTCTCAATATCCTCACATCATTCATACTGTCCTCTTCATTTTCTTACAGAGATTTTACCATCATCATCCTATTGAAAAACTGACAAAAAAAGAGAAAAAAAGCCTGAATATTAGTGTTTTAATTGGAAAATAATGCACTGTAATAATGATATTCTGACATTGGCAGTATTTATTAAGCTGCATAATAAAACATTTTCAATAATTTAATATGTATGTAGAGGCTTCAGCAAGAAATAAGCTTCCTTCAGTCCAAATTCTTTCAGGCACCCTACTGCTTGGTTCTTTTTTCCTTCTGGATACCTCACATGTGATTGTAATCAGATAAGGATAATCAAACATTTAAATACAGCAACGCTTACAGATTCTAACCCAGGACTTGATAACTATCACAGGTAGACTCAAAAAGATTACCAGAACTATATAATTTTTCACATATGTACAACTTAGATAATAATGTTCAGGTACTCTTTATTAGGGAACTAGTAATAACTCTTATCCACTGAAAAAATATCATTTTTGCAGAAGTCTTTACCTTATATTAGCTCTTTGCTTATAACCTTTCCTATAGTATTATAATGAGTGTTTAGCAAAAAAGAAAAGAAAGTATAGCTTCTTTCTAATGATCCTACAACTGCTAGATCTATGTTCTCTAATAACTGTTTTTCCTTTTCTGTTTGATCAGAGAGGTTTTTGTTGTTGTTCTCTCTGGCTATTGATTTTTTTTTTTTTTTTTTTGAGATGGAGTCTCCCTCTGTCGCCCAGGCTGGAGTGCAGTGGCCTGATCACGGCTCAATGCAAGTTCCACCTCCCGGGTTCACACCATTCTCCTGCCTCAGTCTGCCGAGTAACTGGGACTACAGGCGCCCGCCACCACGCCCGGCTAATTTTTTGTATTTTTAGTAGAGACGGGGTTTCACCGTGTTAGCCAGGATGGTCTCGATCTCCTGACCTCGTGATCCACCCGCCCCGGCCTCCCAAAGTGCTGGGATTACAGGCGTGAGTCACCACGCCTGGCCTAATTGATTTATCACTATTTAGAGTTATCACCTTTTGGAATGATTTCTCTGCACATAGTGATCATGGGAGGCATTGAAAAGCCTTTGCTCTGGATAGCTTCTCCATATTTTAAGCTTGAAAAAAACAACATGGTCTGAAAAGTAGCTTGCAATAACAGCAGTTTGCAAATTTACTGTTATTAGAGCATTTTCTTAAAAATCTTATGATTACCTATTTTTGAAGACTGGAAAGAAAAAAGTGAATACAGTTTAAGACTTTTGATGCAAATCTTTCTTTAAAATCATATTTTTCACCACCCATTTACTGAACTTGATTCTTGCAACCCTATCACTGACCCATCCTCAGAGAAGGAGATGGAAATGGATTCCACTGGCACACTTCACTAGTGGCTTTCACTAAAAATGCATCATGAACAAAAATAAAATGTTTTGTATAAATTCAAAAATGACAATCTGCTTTATTAAATATGTTTTTTATATAAGAAAGTCTCTGATCCGGTATAAGCTAAAACACTCCCACTCACGAGTGGGTATTCCAAGCCAAGGAGACACTACCCCAGTACTCCTCCCTGCCTTGTTTCTTATGTAATTGCTTTGAAAGTGATGTCTGTACCCACCACAGGAGCTGGAAGAGGCACTGTCACTTTTGCAGATAGTACTATGTTCTATGTTTAGCTTATTATAATTTCTACTTGAAATCCTTCTTCATCAGTTATCTTCGCGGTGGAAATGATAGGACCATCGCTGTTCAGCCACAGTCGAGAAGGAGTCATTAACTTGATGTCCGTAGCTCAGGTGCATCTGGAAGCAAGCTTGGATTCAGTCATCTTTCTTTCCGAGGCCTGTAAACCAGTGCCTCCCAAACTATAATGCACATATGGATCATTTGGAATCTTATTAAAATGCAGAATCAGCAAATTTAGGGTGGCCTGGGCTGCATTTCTAACAAGCTTCCAAGTGATTCTAATACTGCCAGTTGGCTCACCACAAAAAAAGTAGCAAGCTTCTCAATGGAGTTAAAAAGTTATCTTCTTTTTGTTTATTTCTCACATAAATGGGCTTTTTAAAAATTCTTATGTGACATAAGATAAAATGTAGGCATTTGCCTTATACAGGTGGGCTAATGAGAATGGTAATAGGGTGTCTCTACAAATTAGTTGGCAACTCTTCAAGTCCGATGAGTTACTGTCTGTCTTATTCAGGGGTTATAACATCAAGATTTATAACTAACTTATTTTCTAAACTGGGACATTCTGAGAACAAAAGAGGGCACTTTTAATAATTACTCTGGCACGAAACAACATTCAATTGAGAGACATGTTCACCCTACCAAGAGTGACACCATGCTAAAGAACTCTGAGCAATTTAATTCAGCTTTACCATATAGAAATTAATTTTTTTAAATGACCTAACTGCTTGTCTTTCACAATTTTATATCCTTATAAACGTTGCTGCTTTTTTTCTCCATATGTTTTTAAAAATTGATCCTCAAAAAGAAATTTTTAAAAATACATTCCTGCTATGATCCCATTTTTCTAAAACATATATACAATATAATTTGGTCCAAGCTTTCATGGAATTATTGGCATGAGAGTATTCAATATTTCTAATTGATAATTAATTGAAATGGTAATTTTCCTTAAGTTTTAGGTTGAAATTTTTCTACATTAAGAAAAAATGTGGCTGACCACATTGGTTCACATCTGTAATCCGAGACCTTTGGGAGGCTGAGGCAGGCAGATCAATTGAGGTCATGAGTTCAAGACCAGCCCGGCCAATACGGCAAAACCTTGTCTCAACTAAAAACACAGGAAAAAAAACAAAAATAGCCAGGCATGGTGTTGCACTCCTGTAATCTCAGCTACTCAGGAGGCTGAGGCATGAGAATTACTTGAACCCTGGAGGTGGAGGCTGCAGTGAGCCGAGATTGTGCCACTGCACTCCAGCCTGGGCCACAGAGCAAGATTGTCTTAAAAAAAAAAAAAAGAAAAAGAAAAACTGTTCAAATGTGCATATTATCTTTATGTTCAAGTTAAAATATGATGTGTTTTGATATATGCTTGGCAGGTGTTGTTCACCCTCAGTCCTGGTAATAATTATGTCAGGATGATAATGAATTGCTGTTGTCTTTTACACGTGTAGGTAGATGGTGTTCTGGTTATATGGTTAGCATTACTGACACATTTAATATATTTTATAGACTGTTATTGTGTTGTTTTACCCAGAATGGTTTCACCTTGGGAATATCTCTTAACTTCACGGTAAATATTGATTTACATTCTTCCAATTTTAAAAGCCTGGCCTTATAGGCAAGCTTTACATGCTCATAGTTTGCCTTGTTCACCTTAGATTTTATTGTAAGTTCACGGTTCTTAAAAAGCCAATAAAAAGCTTTGTTTAAAATCATCTTCATTTTATTTCCAGTGATTTACTTTTAAATCCTCTGGCTGAATTTTACGTGTATGGAATTGCATTGCATCAACTCTAATATCACAGTATAATGCACAGTTTAAAATATCCTCTAAATCTTAAGAGAAACAATGGAAGCCAAACTCAATTACCTGCTGGTGGGTTGTCAGTATAAATGAGACAAAGGCTGTTTTCCAGCATAATTAACTGGCTTAAAGATGGCATACAGTAATTTGTCAGCTAGAGATAACCCTTTATTAACACCTTTTAAAATATAGATTTAAGATACTGTTGCTTCTTAAGTTGGTAGTTCAATTTGTTTTCAGAACTGTATAGTTTTTTTTTAATTCACAATGACTGATTTAAATAAAGATTCATCGGATACAACTACCCCAAATAAAATATTTCTTGTCACCTTTAAGGTGATTCTTTTATAAGCAAGTGAGTAATTAACACTTTTTATTATGCGCTCAAATTTTCCATTGTTCCTCATAAATTACACACACACACACACACACACACACACACCAGAAAAAACTGGCAAAGAACAAACAAAAAACCTGAAGTGATATTTTGGTAAGAATTTAAATTTTTGTCCTTTACAAAGCAAAACTTCTGTATGTATGGATATATTAAATCATACCCACATGTGTTTTTTCACAGTGTAAAAAAATTTTAAAATCTGACAATTTTTTTGGCTTAAGTTTATATTCTTCACTATGTTTTCAGTTCATTCTTTGTTTTGAAATAAAATCCGACCTACAATAAATTTGCAAAATGTGTTAGAAAGAATGTCCACATGCCTAACGCCCGGCTACTTCGAATGTTAACATTTTCCATAATCACAGTTAACAAAACCAGGAAATTAACAGTGACATAATTCTACCAACTAGTCTACAGGCCTTACTGGAATTTTATCAACTGTCCTTCTAAAATTATTTTTGTACATCAGAATTGAATCTAGGACACACATTGCATATAGCTGTGTCTCCTTTTATCTAGGATAATTTATTAGTCTTTGTCTTTCATGACTCTCCTATTTTTAAGAGTTCTGAGCAGTTATTTTTCTAAAAGCCCATCATTTGATCTCTTCTCATCTAGTCTCATGACCAAATTTAGCTTATGCACTTTTGAAAAGAATCCAACTAATGTGTCACCTTTCTCAGGCCATGATGTCAACATGATATTGACTTCCTTCATCCTTGGTATTAATTTTCATCACTTTGTAAAAGTGGTGTCATACAGGTTTCTCCACTATAAAGTTACATTATCCCCTTTGCAATTATTAAGGATGTTCTGGGGAAATATTTGAGACTACATAAATACTGTCAACCTTATATCATGAGATTCAGAACTTATGATTTAGTACCAAGTTTATTTGAGTACAATTCGGGAGTCAGCTTTCAAAAGTGGAGAACTTAAAGCTTCTCTTACATAAAAGTTTTAGCAAGATTACAACATTTTCCATCCAATACCAGTGCAAACACCACAGTGATTTGATTGGTTACAGATAGCTAATTCCCCGGAAGACTACTTGATTACTTCATGAAGAGGAGTGGTGATCTGAGGGGGTCTTCCCTCTGGCTCTGTTTGGTCTTAACTATTTACAGGAAAATAAATGCAGAAGTTGCATCGGCATGCCATGTGACTCAAGCTGCATAGCCACATTTTTCTCAAGGTACAGAATAATTTAAAGTTCTAACAGCTTTAAGTTGAATTATTTTAAATTTGAATTATTTAATTTCACAATATTCTGCTTAACACACACAGTTGTGTCCGTTGATGATTGTGACCAAAAAACAATTCCTACTGTGGTGTTTTATTGTGGTGCTTTTAATATTGTGGAGCTTTTTATTAGAAGGCTCTTAATTTCCTTTTTGTTTTGGTTTAGTCAATAACTTACACTTATATTAGTAATTTCTTGTTCTGTTATATTATGATTAGAGATTATTTTAGTAACCAAATTTATGGAATTCAATGTTTTTCTGTGACTTAATATATGATAAAATTTGTAACTGACACTTGAGAAATTAGGGAGGAGGTATATTTTCAATTACCAGGGGATAAAAGTTTGATATATATCCACAAAATCTACTGTGTTGACTATAATGATTAGGTCTTCTATCTACTTTTTATTTTTCACCTACTTGATTTGTCTTGTGTTGGGAGTGTTATATAAAAATCTCCCATTACTAATGTATCTTTAATCATCATCTAGCATCTCTTTATAGGTTTATGCTTAATCTTCCGTATGAATTGTGGCTTTTAGATTAAAATGTGCTTTTCTTTGTCATGTTTAATATATCTTTTTTGCCTGATGCCTATTCAAAATAATGATACATGCTTTTTTATTGTCTCCATTTACCTGTATAACTTTGTCTTTATTTTTAGCCTTTCACAATTCATTTGTTTTAAATGTATTTAGTATAAGATACAAAATTTAGTTGTTTCATTGTGAGTTAAATTTAAAAACTTTTCATTGAGTTATGTGTATTATGACATATTTGCTATGTGTCTTTGTAAGATGTGTATTTATTATTTTTGACTTAGCTAAGTTTTGATATTTAAAAAGGTTTATATTTGGTTCTAATAATTCCCTTTTTATTTACATAATTTTAATGGTATTTTTATACTCTATTTTTTACTCTAGTATTTACATGATTTTTAATGCTCTCAGTCCCACTTTACTATATAACATTTTACAATTTAGTTTTTCAGTTTTAAATATTCTTCTTTAACTTATTGCCCATACAATGTTGACAAAAAGATTCAGACTCTGTAAAATATTTGAAGATATTTATTCTGAGCCAAATGTGAGTGAACAATGGCCCATGATATAGCCCCAGGACATCCCAAGAACAGGTGCCCAAGGTGGTTTGGCTGCAGCTTAATTTTAAACATTTTAGGAGGACATATGACATCAATTAATATATCTAAGCTATACATTGGTTGAGTCCCAAAAGGCAGGACAACTCTAAGCAGGGGCGTCCAGGTCATACATGAATTCAACAATTTTCTAATTGGCAATTGGTTTAAAGAGTTAAGTTATTGTCTCAAGACCTGGAATCAGTAGAAGGGAATGTCTGGGTTAAGATAAGGAGCTGTGGAGACCAAGTCTCCCATTATGCAGACAGAATCAATAGAAGAAAATGTTTCTTATCAGACTTAAAGAGTCTGTTCTATCAGTCTTAAGATCTGTTTTTTTTGTTTTTGTTTTTGTTTTTGGCTTAATGATTTATTGAGTCGAACACCTTTGTAACCACCACCCAGGTCTGGAAATAGAACTTTGCCTACACCCCTGAGGACTCTTTCTCGTGCCCCATCCTGAGCACAACACCTTCCCTCACACCAAAAATAACTATTAGTCTGACTTTTTTTTGGGAGGGGGGAGCTGGATACTTCAAAACATTGATATTTTATTGTTAGAATTTATACCTTTTTTATTATACTTTAAGATTTAGGGTACATGTGCACAACGTCCAGGTTTGTTACATACGTATACATGTGCCAAGTTGGTGTGCTGCACCCATTAACTCGTCATTTAACATTAAGTATATCTCCTAATGCTATCCCACTCCCCTCCCCCCACACCACAACAGGCCCCGGTGTGTGATGTTTCCCTTCCTGTGTCCATGTGTTCTCATTGTTCAATTCCCACCTATGAGTGAGAACAGGCAGCGTTTGGTTTTTTTGCCCTTGCTATAGTTTGCTGAGAATGATGGTCTCCAGCTTCATCCATGTCCCTACAAAGGACAAGAACTCATCATTTTTTATGGCTGCATAGTATTCCATGGTGTATATGTGCCACATTTTCTTAATCCAGTCTATCATTGTTGGACATTTGGGTTGGTTCCAAGTCTTTGCTATTGTGAATAGTGTTGCAATAAACATACATGTGCATGTGTCTTTATAGCAGCATGTTTTATAATCCTTTGGGTATATACCCAGTAATGGGATGGCTGGGTCAAATGGTATTATCCCTGAGGAATCACCACACTGACTTCCACAATGGTTGAACTAGTTTACAGTCCCACCAACGGTGTAGAAGTGTTCCTACTTCTCCACATCCTCTCCAGCACCTGTTGTTTCCTGACTTTTTAATGACTGCCATTCTAACTGGTGTGAGATGGTATCTCAGTGTGGTTTTGATTTGCACTTCTTTGATGGCCAGTGAAGATCAGAGCAGAACTGAAGGAGATAGAGACACAAAAAACCATTTAAAAAATCAATGAATCCAGAAGCTGGTTTTTTGAAAAGATCAACAAAATTGATAGACCGCTAGCAAGACTAATAAAGAAGAAAAGAGAGAAGACTCAAATAGATGCAATAAAAAATGATAAAGGGGATATCACCATTGATCCCACAGAAATACAAACTACCATCAGAGAATACTATAAACACCTCTACGCAAATAAACTAGAAAGTCTAGAAGAAATGGATAAATTCCTCAACACATACACCCTCCCAAGACTAAAGCAGGAAGAAGCTGAATCTCTGAATAGACCAATAACAGACTCTGAAATTGAGGCAATAATTAATAGCTTACCAACCAAAAAAAGTCCAGGACCAGATGGATTCACAGCGGAACTCTACCAGAGGTACAAGGAGGAGCTGGTACCATTCCTTCTGAAACTATTCCGATCAATAGAAAAAGAGGGAATCCTCCCTCACTCATTTTATGAGGCCAGCATCATCCTGATACCAAAGCCTGGCAGAGACACAACAAAAAAAGAGAATTTTAGACCAATATCCCTGATGAACATCAATGCAAAAATCCTCAATAAAATACTGGCAAACTGAATCCAGCGGCACATCAAAAAGCTTATCTACCATGATCAAGTGGGCTTCATCCCTGGGATGCAAGGCTGGTTCAACATACACAAAGCAATAAACGTAATCCAGCATACAAACAGAACCAAAGACAAAAACCACATGATTATCTCAATAGATGTAGAAAACGCCTTTGACAAAATTCAACAGCCCTTCATGCTAAAACCTCTCAATAAATTAGGTATTGATGGGACATATCTCAAAATCATAAGAGCTATCTATGAAAAACCCACAGCCAATATCATACTGAATGGGCAAAAACTGGAAGCATTCCCTTTAAAAACTTGCACAAGACAGGGATGCCCTCTCTCACCACTCCTATTCAACATAGTGTTGGAAGTTCTGGCCAGGGCAATCAGGCAGGAGAAGGAAATAAAGGGTATTCAATTAGGAAAAGAGGAAGTCAAATTGTCCCTGTTTGCAGATGACATGATTGTATATCTAGAAAACCCCATTGTCTCAGCCCAAAATCTCCTTAAGCTGATAAGCAACTTCAGCAAAGTCTCAGGATACAAAATCAATGTGCAAAAATCACAAGCATTCTTATACACCAATAACAGACAAACAGAGAGCCATATCATGAGTGACCTCCCATTCACAATTGCTTCAAAGAGAATGAAATACCTAGGAATCCAACTTACAAGGGATGTGAAGGACCTCTTCAAGGAGAACTACAAACCACTGCTCAAGGAAATAAAAGAGGATACAAACAAATGGAAGAACATTCCATGCTCATGGGTAGGAAGAGTCAATATCATGAAAATGGCCATACTGCCCAAGGTAATTTATAGATTCAATGCCATCCCCATCAAGCTGACAATGACTTTCTTCACAGAATTGGAAAAAACTACTTTAAAGTTCATATGGAACCAAAAAAGAGCCCGCATCACCAAGTCAATCCTAAGCCAAAAGAACAAAGCTGGAGGCATCATGCTACCTAACTTCAAACTCTACTACAAGGCTACAGTAACCAAAACAGCATGGTACTGGTACCAAAACAGAGATATAGAACAATGGAACAGAACAGAGCCCTCAGAAATAATGCCACATATCTACAACTATCTGATCTTTGACAAACCTGACAAAAACAAGAAATGGGGAAACGATTCCCTATTTAATAAATGGTGCTGGGAAAACTGGCTAGCCATATGTAGAAAGCTGAAACTGGATCCCTTCCTTACACGTTATACAAAAATTAATTCATGATGGATTAAAAACTTAAATGTTAGACCTAAAACCATAAAAACCCTAGAAGAAAACCTAGGCAATACCATTCAGGACATAGGCGTGGGCAAGGACTTCATGTCTAAAACACCAAAAGCAATGGCAATGAAATCCAAAATTGACAAATGGGATCTAATTAAACTAAAGAGCTTCTTCACAGCAAAAGAAACTACCATCAGAGTGAACAGGCAACCTAGAGAATGGGAGAAAATTTTTGCAATCTACTCATCTGACAAAGGGCTAATATCAGAATCTACAATGAACTCAAACAAATTTACAAGAAAAAAACAAATAACCCCATCAAAAAGTGGGTGGAGGATATGAACAGACACTTCTCAAAAGAAGACATTTATGTAGGCAAAAGACACATGAAAAAAAGATCTCTGTTTTAATGTTAGTGCTGGTCAGGTATGTCTGAATTCCAAAGAGAGGAGGGTATAATAAGGCATATCACACCCCCACTTCCCATCATGTTGTCAACTTGATGTGTGTATCAGGTTATCTTTGGAATGCCCTTGGCTGAGGGTATGGTCCCTCATTTGGTTGGGAGGCTTAGAATATTTTGGGTTTACACAACAATCAATGAAATTCTTCTACTTTCTCCTTTTTTTGGTCCTCCTCTTTTCCATTTTTAGTTGCAATGTTTCTATCATCATCACATATAATTTTTTTTACATTAGTATTCAACCCTTATCTTTTATACTCTTGTGTGCAGGCACACACATATCTATGTGTATATATGTATGCACGTACACATATGCATATATATAATGCTCAGCAGCAACCCTGTTGTTGAAGTTCTCATGATCAACTCTTGGCTAATACAAACATCCTCTAGTAGATTCCCAAGAAGAGTTCATACATACAGTATTTCCTAAGTTCTTGCAGATTTAAAAACTGTTATTCTATAGCATTGATAATTGAAGAAATTTAGCTCAATATAAAATCTCTGCTTCAGCCAGGTGCGGTGGCTCACGCCTGTAATCCTAGCACTTTGAGAGGCCAAGGCGAGCGGATCACAAGGTCAGGAGTTCAAGACCAGCCTGGCTAACATGATGAAACCCTGTCTCTACTAAAATACAAAAATTAGCCAAGCATGGTGATGAGTGCCTGTAATCCCAGCTACTCAGGAGGCTGAGGCAGGAGAATTGCTTGAACCTGTGAGGCGGAGGTTGCAGTGAGCCAAGATCATGCCATTGCACTACAGCCTGGGCAATAGAGTGAGACTTCATCTCAAAAAATAAAAATAAATAAATAAATAAAATATATTCTTCATCCCTGTAATCCTAGCTACTCAGGAGGCTGAGGCAGAACTGCTTGAACCCAGGAAATGGAGGTTGCAGTAAGCTGAGATCACACCATTGCACTCCAGCCTGGGCAAGAAGAGTGATGCTCTATATTTAAAATAAAAAAAAATCCTATCATTGTCTTGTTTTGTATGCTGATTTGAAAAACTTGATGTCATTCTAATTATTTTGCCCTTGTAAATTATTTGATCCTTTTTGCTTGGAGGCTGTAAAAACTTATTCTGCATTGTTGCAGCCAAATAGTTTTTCTAGGATATTTTTCAGAATTGATAGTTTTGAGTTAATTTACTAAAATACACATTCCCTTCAGTGGTTATGTTCAGATAGTTGATTACTGCAGTTTTCTTTGACTAGTTTTGAATCTTCATGCTGCCCAACTATTTTGTTTCTTTTTCATAGACTACAGTTATACAAATATTATTTATTCTTTGCTTGTCTTACATGCCCACCACTTTTTTTCTGGCTCATGTAAGTCCTTCTCTTAGCTCCATTTTATTCTCTTGGGCGTTTGCTTGCCTTCCTTCAATGATCTTATTAAATTTTCATTTGAGCCTATTATCCCTTGGTCACAATGTACTTTAGTAATTATATTTGAGATAATTTTGTCCTTTATTCCATTTCTTTCTTAAGTTCTTTTTTTCATCTTGGTTTTTACCCATTTTTTTTATTTGCATTTCAGCCCAAGTATTTCTTAAATCTGTAAATGTTTGCTTGATGGCATTTAATTTAGTTTGGAGTATTGTCCTGGGTTTTTTTGTTGTTGTTCATTTGTTTTTGTTTTTTTTTTTTCCTGCTTCATCATCATTAACTTGGAAGTATGGCAAAGGGAACTCCTTAGGTCCTCTTATTTTTATTCTCTTTTGTCTTGTAGAACCATAAATTTTCTTTTTTTGCTTCATTACTTCTTCTCCACCCAATTGTCAATGAGTGGAGTGCCTCTCATCATTTTTGTTCACCCCACATACCTGACCCTGAGAAGCTATGGTTTTCAAAGAATGATATTTCAAATTACCTGCACTTTTCAGTTTCTTCACCATCTGTGCCCTGCTCTCTTGGGACTTCCTTCTGTGTTTTCCCACTTACAGTAGACTTATGTTTTCTACCTGTGGTGTTATGTTAACCATAGACCTATTGTTAGCTTCATCTTCTCTTAATTTTTCTTGGCC
The DNA here is from genome assembly GCF_028858775.2 of Pan troglodytes. Classification (NCBI taxonomy): domain Eukaryota; kingdom Metazoa; phylum Chordata; class Mammalia; order Primates; family Hominidae; genus Pan; species Pan troglodytes. The sequence goes on from NC_072401.2 coordinate 159,412,822, forward strand.
TATATTTGTTCTATATAAAGATATGTGATAAGATAGTGTCTGAGTGGTTGCTACATGAAATTTAGTGTGATTATTTTTTCTACTTTTTAATCATCATTATTTTGAAGTTTATGCATTCTTTGTCCTTACATTATGCGGATGGTATATTTGTATATGTGTGTGTATGTTTTACTTGTTCTTCTTTCTGTTCTGTTTTATTTTGGACAAAATATTTGCAGAGGTGAATCTGGGAGCTGCCATTGGCTACAGTTACCCAGACATCCACTATATCTTGACTTCCAATTTTAATGTGTCACAGAAGTATTGGAATCTAATTAATGATTTCTACTCAGTATTTGCAATGACTGATTACTATTTTTCCCATGATAAATAAATATAATACAAATACTAACTTTCTTTTTTTTCAGAAGTGGAGTGCTTTGGCGATATCTCGGCTCACTGCAACCTCCACCTCCCAGGTTCAAGTGATCCTCCAGCCTCAGCCTCCTGAGTAATTGGGACTACAGGCACGTGCCACGCCTGGCTAGTTTTTGTATTTTTAGTAGAGATGGGTTTTCACCATTTGGCCAGGCTGGTCTCGAATGCCTGACCTCATGATCCACCCACATCTGCCTCCCAAAGTGCTGGGATTACAGGTGTGAGCCACCACACCCAGCCAACAAACTAAATTCCTATCGCTGATGTGTGACCCTGGGAAATCTTAGCAGTTAATTCTGGCATCATATTTATTGCAAAATGATTATAGAACATGTTTAGCTTTAGAGTCTGACTGACTGAATTCATACCAGCTACTTAGAACTGTGTTGCTATGGGCAAGTTCTTCACTTTCTCTCATCTTCATTTGCTCCATGAAATGAGAAGAGTAACCTTCCCATTTCATAGAATGGTTAATAAGGATAAAATAAGATATGCAAATAGAGCAATTAAAACAGTCTCTGACATAAAACTATTGCCAACAAAAGTTAACCCTTCTTAGTAATGTGTGAAGCATATTGGAAAATATCTTCTTATCTACATCAATGTAATTTTTCTTATTCAGAGCCAAATATTTCAAAATTTAAAAATACTGGTGCTTATTATTTTATTCCTTTCAGTCTTAGAAGTTCCCCCTTATTCCTCTAGTTATTCTGATTAGTCAGTACTCTTAAATAAATATTGTAATTAATTCACAGCTCATAAACTTAAAAATAATTAGTATTTTTAGGGGGTTGTGTTTAGCATTAATTAAAAACTTAGAAGCATGCAGAGTTAATTATGGTTAAGTTAAACTATTCTCCGTTCTTTCAATAAAGCAAGCACCTTTAGAACATCCCACTAAGAAATGGATGGATTCGGGCCAGGCGTGGTGGCTCACACCTGTAATTCCAGCAGTTTGGGAGGGTGAGGCGGGCGGATCATGAGGTCAGGAGATCAAGACCAGCTTGGCCAATATGGTGAAACCCTGTCTCTTCTAAAAATAAAAAATTAAAAAAAATTAGCAGGGAGTAGTGGTGTGTGCCTGTAGTGCCAGCTACTCGGGAGGCTGAGGCAGGAGAATCGCTTGAACCCGGGAGGCAGAGGTTGCAGTGAGCCAAGATCAGGCCACTGCACTCCAGCCTGGGTGACAGAGTGAGATTCCATCTCAAAAAAAAAAAAAAAAAAAAAAAGGTGGATTGAATAACAAAATGCATTCAAAATTTTTTTTTAATAAAAATCTAAGCTGGAAGATGGGACAGTAGGAAGCGTTCACAAGGATTTCCAGAGAAGTTTCCCCAACTGGTTATTGTCATCCTGAGTGTGGTTTCTAATGTTATTTTGAGGAATGGACATTTTAATCGTATTGTGCATTTGCAGAGACAATACAGACAATATTTGCCAGAGAATAGTTCTTTCATATGATAAAATTTTCAAAATAATAATTTGAATTATGCCAATAGTATTTTGTGCCTGTAGAATTTGTGTCTCCTTTCAACAGGATTACCTTTATGTTGTGTGTTTTAGAGTATAAAGAACACATGGTTGATACATGAATGAAATTATTCCATTCACTTGAACTTATATATATTGATTTAATAAATATTTATTAGTCATAAATAATATGCAAAGAATGCTATCAAGTGTGATAGGATAATACAGAGAAGGAAGCAACTAGCATCCACCAGAAGAAATATGAAAAATATACTTATAAACAATTAATAATGTGATTCAATGCACAGTTAAAACAGGAGTTCTATAGGCTAATGAGCAAAGGACTAAAGGAGTGCAGAAGTACCTGAAGTGAGCTTGAATAAGCCTGAACAATTTGAAACCTTTATGATTTCAAAACTATTCAGTTAAGAAATGGTTCAAAGCCAAATGTGCTCAAAGTCATCTTATGTAGCAATGTCTTTGTATATCAGAGGAAGACTATGTAAATGGCAGTTCTGCAAATTTATATAATATATATATATTTAATTTGTATTGAAGGATGATACATGCAACTCTGCTATTTTAAAGCTTACATGCATATTATTAAGTCACAGCAATAAACACAGTAATTATTTAGAGTTTATCCTAACAAAAGAATTTGGGGCTAGAGAATACTATTATTGATATTATTTAGAATTGCCAATACAATTTGATTGCTTTTATTATGTTTTTACGTTTGTTCAGATAATTTTCCTTCTAATTGCTCACACTCTGGGTGGGCCAGCTCCAGTCATCATTGTTATGTCCTTCCTAGTCTTATTCAAAACATGTTAGATCTTGTATACTAGGGATAGAGGTTCCTTGTAATGCAGAGGAGCTAACATTATAAATTATATTGGTTTCCAAGTTAGGGAGGTACTGAAGTGTAGAGGACCTTGAGTGTCCTACCTCTCACAATTAACTACTTTAAAATCACAAACAATTTCAGGAAACTTACTAAAAATACAGTGTAAGAGAATACATGAATACATTTTTATTTTTTGTCATACAGGTGACATAAACATTTATGTTAGTTCATTTAACTGTAAAATTGAAGTGGATGCTTAGAGCTCTGCTAACAAAGAATGCTGATTTCCTCACTATGGATATTGACGAGGCAATTTGCCTAGAGACAATTGGAATATTCATTGTGTTGGAAATATAGCATGTAGAGTAGGATCAAAATATTCAGTGGATAATCATTCTAAAGAATAAGACATCACAGCATTAAAAATTATACCATGCCTAATACCAGGAAATATCAGAATCTGATTCTAATAAGTTAACATTTCAATGAAATCCCCCTTAATCATGATGATTTTGTTCCTTCAGGACTACTCTTGATTCTAATGTGATGTTTTATTAATATATGGCTTTAATGTATCTCTAGCTGTTTGAACTAATCATAATTGGTATTTACTTTCTTACCTAACTTAACTTTTTGTATTTACTAAAGAATCTTTAATGCTTAGTAGAGTCAAAGGAAATGCAAAACCGAAACCAACCAAACAAAACAAAACTCCATTACTCAAATGTATTTATACATTTTAAACAAAATATATTTTAGTTTGTATATGTTACCTAATTGCAATTGAATAAGTCTTACCACCAAAATTTTATCTCACTGTAATAAATTATTTCCTCAAATAAGACTGAGTATTTTAAATATCAAGTTTACTTTTATTTGGACGGCATCATCAAGAAACCAAGCCTCTCAGAAGTTTCTTAATAAATGTTTTAATGCCTTTGCTGATTTACCCATGTGGTCCTCATTACTCTGTATATTAATTTTTCCTGATATTGTAAAAAACCCATAGCGACTGGTGCTGCTTCTTTCTATCTTAACAAGCGCTTTAATTCATAAAATTATTCAGTAAATATTTGTGAAATAAAATTGATAAACCAGTCTGATTTACAAAGGCAGCTGTCCAGGCAAGAGTAGTAAACTTCTACTAACAAAATTACTTCAGAGGAGCTAACATTATAAATTATATTGGTAGAAAATAATTTATGCACTTGATATGGGCTAGACACTACATGTTTTACATTGTTGATTCATTTAATCTTCACCACAATCTTAGGAGATTTGTTCTAATATGTATCTCATTTTATAGAAAAGAAAATTGAGGCAAACAGAGGTCAGGTCAAGTAAATTGGCTATAAGTAGTTTTTGCTCTGGATCTTTTACTGATTTAGATGAGAGAGTTGAGAGGCTGAACAACACTTTTCATGGCCTCACTTGCCTAGAAGAAATACAAATTGAAGTCCAGATTATACTCAAAGTGAAGCCTTGGTAAATCTCCCAGTGTAAAGACTGGAAACTTACAGAACTTCACTCTAGGAAGAAAGGTAAACTACAAGCAAACCTTCCCTTACCAGATCACAGCTCACATTTGAATCATCTGAGTGGCCTTGTATATCTCAAGTCTAATTTTGAATGAAGATGATGCCAGATTTATAGTCTTTTTAGGCATTGGCAGAAACAAATATAAATTCTCTCTGAAACAAGATGACATCCATCATTCGGGGACTCAATAGTTTTGTAAAATAATGACTTTTTGATTCAAAGTCTAGAACATAATCAGCAATAATCTAGACATATGATGATATATAATGACATAAATGAGAATCAGAGTAAATAACAGCAGAAAGATTATATTCTCTCCAGATAATGGAATCATTATATACAGGCCAAAAAAACTAATGGATATAAAATTTTAAACTTTCTATTTTAGCAAGAAAATAGAAAGTACATTGAAGTCAAAGAGAATTGGATAGAAATAGAACTTAAAAAATAGAAAAAGAAATATTATTTATTTTACTGATGGTTTGAGAACATATTAGAGACAACTAAGAAGAAGAATGAACTGGAATATAGATCAGGAAAAATATCCAAATTAACAAAGGAAAATGAAATGAGTAAAACACAGAAGATAAGAAAGATTTACAGAGAACACAACAATAATTTCTAATATGTGTTATTTGTATCCCAGAGGAGAAGAGAAAGAAATTATGGCAGAACAAAATGTACAGAAATAATAAGATAATTACCCAAAGCTAATGAAATGTATCAAGCCATGGAATTAACAAGCTAACACATCCTAAGAGGATTTAGAAAAAGGAAATTTAGGCTGGGCGCGGTGGCTCATGCCTGTAATTCCAGCACTTAGAGAGGCCAAGGCAGGTGGATCACTTGAGGCCAGGAGATTGAGACCAGCCTGGCCAACATGGTGAAACGCTGTCTCTACTAAAAATACCAAAAATTAGCTGGGTGTTGTGGTGCTCGCCTGTAATCCCAGCTACTCAGGAAGCTGAGACAGGAGAATCGCTTGAACCCAGGAGTAGGAGGTTGCAGTGAGCTGAGATCGCACCATTGCACTCCAGCTTGGGTGACAGAGTGAAACTCCATCTAAAAATAAATAAATAAATACATAAATAAATAAATAAATAAATAAGTAAATTTTAGAGGCAGAGCAATATGGCAGAATAGAAAGCTCCAATGACAGTTCCCCGTACAGCCCCTGCAAAGACACCCAGGTAACAGCTATCTACACAGAAAAAGAAAAAAAAAAACAAAAAACACCTTCCTAAGAACCAGAAACTCAGGTGAGCATTCATAGTACCTAGTTTTAACTTCATATCACTGAAAGAGAAACTGAAGAGATGCAAAACAAATTGTCCTGAATTGCCAATGCCATGCCTCCCTGACACCTGGCAGCAGTGGTGTGGTGCAGAGAGCTTCTCTGGGCACTAGAAGAGGGAGAACACAGCAATTTTGAGGCATTGAACTCAGTGCTATTCTGTTAGAGCAGGAAGAAGAACCAGACCAAATTCAGCTGATGCCTTCACACTTAGGGAGCACTTAAACCAACCCTAGTCAGAGGGGGAACCGTGGATCTTAGTGGTCCGAGACTGAGTGCCTGCAGACCTTGCCACTGAGAGTCAAAGTGCTCTTGGTCTCTAAGTAAACTTGAAAGGCAGTCTAGGCCATAAGAACTGTAACTCTTAGGTGAATCCTAGAGCTGAACTAGACCCAGAGACAGTGAACTAGGGGGAGCAGACGACATACTGAGACACCAGCAGGGACAGCCAAGGGAGTGCTAGTGTCACCCCTCCCTTAACTACAGGCTTCACAGCTCATGACTCCAAAAGACACCCTTTCCTTTTACTTGAGAAGAGGAGAAGGAAGAGAGGGGAAGGCTTTGTCTTGCTTCCTAGATACCAGATCAGCCACAGTAGAATAGGGCACCAGTCATAGTCACGAGGTCCCCATTCCAGGATCTAGCTCTTAGACAACATTTCTAGACACACTCTAGGCCAGAAGGTAACCCCCTGCCTTGAAGGCCTTCGTTACCTGCTAATTGAAGTGTCTTTGGGACCTGAATAACCAGCAGTGATATCCAAGTACTACGTTGAGAACCTTGGTGAGTCTCTGAGACTTCGTGGCTTCAAGTGAGCTCAGCACATTACCAGCTGTGGTGACTATTGGGCAAAACTCCTCTTGCTTGAGAAAAGCAGAGGGAAAAGAAAAGGGGACTTTGTCTTGTACCTTATGTAGCAACGCTGCCACAGTGGAGTAAACCACCAAGGGGGCTCTTGGGGTCCCTGATTCCAGGACTCGGTTCTTGGATGACATTTCTGGACCTACCCTGGTGCAGAGGGGAGCCCACTGCCCTGAAGAATGAGTCCCAGACCAGGCAGCATACACACAAGCTGACTTAAGGATCCTTGAGCCTTAAGAGAATATCATCAGTAGACTGGCAGTACCCCTTATGGCCTGGAGCAGCAGTGGCTATGAGGTTAGGCTCCTCTGCCAATGGAAACACGAGGGAAGAGTAGGAAGGACTGTGTCCTGTGGTTTGAGTGACAACTTAGCTACTGTACAATAGAATAACAGGTAGATTTTTAAGGGTTTTAACTCTAGTCCCCTGAATCCTGGATAGCACTTCTGGACCCGCCTACAGAGCTTGCTTCCCTGAAGGAAAGGATGCAGGCCCAGCTGGCTTTGCCACCTGCTGACTGTAGAGCCCTAAGGCCTTGGGTGAACATAGGCAGTAGCCAGGGAGTGGTTACACAGGCCTTAGGTGAGACCCAGCATTGGGCTGGCTTCAGGTGTGAACCAGCACAGTCATAGCGGTGTTGGGCACAGGGGTGCTTGTGTCACTCCACCCCCAGCTTTAGGTGGCTCACGACAGAGAGAGAGAGAGACTCTATGTATTTGGGAGAAAGTAAGGGAAGAGAACAAGAGTCTCTGCCTGGTAGTCCAGAGAATTCTCCTGGTTTTTGTCAAAGATGATCAAGGTGTACCGCTACAACTCTGCAAGAACCACAATGTTACTGGGCTTGGGGTGTCACCTAAAGAAGATCACAACACCAAAGTCTTTTCAAATATCTGAAACCCTTCCCAAGAAGGATGGCTATAAATAAGTCCAGACAGTGAAGACTACAATAAATACCTCACTCTTCAACTCAACAGACACTGAAGAACATCTACTATCATCAACACCATCCAGGAAAACATGACCTCACCAAGTGAACTAAATAAGGCACCAGGGACCAATCCTGGAGAAACAGAGATCTGTGATTTTTCAGAGAATTCAAAATAGCTGTGTTGAGGATATGCAAAGAAATTCAAAATAACACGGAGTTAGAATTCAGAATTCTATCAGATAAATTTAACAAAGAGATTGAAATAATTAAAAATAATCAAGCAGAAATTCTGGAGCTGAAATATGCAATTGACATACTGAAGAATGCAGCAGAGTCCTTTAATAGCAGAACTGATTAAGCATAAGAAAGAATTAGTGAGCTTGAAGATGGGTTATTTGAACATATACAATTAGAGGAGACAAAAGAAAGAAGAATGAACAGCAATGAAGCATGCCTATAAGATCTAGCAAACAGCCTCAAAAGGGCAAAGAGGGGATAGAGAAAGAAATAGGAATAGGAGTTTATTCAAAGGGATAATAACAGAGAACTTCTCAAACCTAGAGAAAGATATCAATATTTAAGTACATGAAGATTATAGAACACAAAGCAGATTTAATCCAAAGAAGACTATCTCAAGGTATTTAATAACCAAACTCCCAAAGGTTAAGGATAAAGTCAGGATCCTAAAAGCAAGAGAAAAGACACAAACAACATACAATGGAGCTCCAATACATCTGGCAGCAGACTTTTCAGTGAAAAACCTTACAGAGCAGAAGAAAGTAGCATGACATATTTAAAGTGCTGAAGGAAAACGCGCGCGCGCACACACACACACATTTATTCTAGAATAGTATAGCTGATGAAAATATCCTTCAAACATGAAGGGGAAATAAAGACTTTCCCAGACAAACAAAAGCTGAGGGATTTCATCAATACCAGACCTATCCTATAAGAAATGCTAGAAGGAGTACTTCAATGAGAGAAAAGAACATTAATGAGCAAGAAATAATCACATGAAGATACAAAACTTACTAATAGTAAGTACACAGAAAAACAGAATATTATAACACTGTAACTCTCATGTGTAAACTACTCTTATGCTAGGTAGAAGTACTAAATGATGAATCAATCAAAAATAATAACTACAATAACTTTTCAAGAATAGTCAGTACAATAAGATATAAATAGAAACAACAAAAAGTTAAAAAACAGGAGAACGAAATTAAGGTGAGTTTTTCTTAGTTTTCTTTACACTTGTTTGCTTGTTTATGCAGATAGTGTTATTATCAGGTTAAAATAATGGGTTATGTGTATTTACCACCCTCGTGGTAACCTCACACCAAAAAACATACAATGAACACACAATAAATAAAAAGCACGTAATTAAATCATATCACCAGAGAAAATCATCTTCACTAGAGGAACAAAGGAATGACAAAAAGGAAGGAAGAAAAGACCACAGAACAACAAGAAAACAAATAACAAAATGGCAGGAGTAAGTCCTTATTTGTCAATAATAACATTGAATGTAAATGGACTAAACTTTCCAATCAAAAGACATAGACTGGTTGAGTGGACAAAAAGACAAGTCCCATTGATTTGTTGCCTTCAAGAAGCATACTTCACTATAAAGGCACACATAGACTGAAAGTAAAAGATGAAAAAAGGTATTTCATGCCAATGGAAACCAGCAAAAAGCAGGAGTCACTATACTTACATCAGACAAAGTAGATTTTAAGACCAAAACTATAAGAAGAGACAATAACTATAGGAAACTATAAGAAACTCTAAGAACGGACACTATATAAGGAAAAATGGGTTAATTCAAAAAGGGGTTATAGCAATTTTAAATATAAACATATATACACCCAACACTGGGACACCCAGATATACAAAGGAAATATCAGAGCTAAAGAGAGAGATAGGCCCCAACATAATAATAGTTGGAGACTTCAACACCTCACTTTCAGCATTGTACAGCTCTTCCAGATAGAAAATCAATAAGAAACATAAGATTTAATATACACTAGAGAGAAAATAGATCTAATATATATATTTATAAAACATTTCATCCAAGAGCTGCAAAATACACATTTTTGTCCTCAGCACATAGATCATTTTCAAGGATAGACCATATGTTAGGTCACAAAACAAGTTTTAAAACATTCATAAAAGACTGAAAACCCAAAGAAGACAATGAAAAGACTAAACAAATGAACTAACCTACATAGAATATGTAGTCAAAGAGAAAGCACATAGTGAGATAGTAGATGTGTATCTTTAAAAAAGTGCTTATACTAAATATTCATGAACATAATTAACTACTCAAAGTTTTGTTAGGATGCATAAAAATTAGTTAATATTGACTATTTACAAGAGACACATCAAAACATGAATTTACCAAAGGCATATAGTAAAAGGATAGAGAAAGTGTATTACTTAACCTGAACCAAAAAGAAGGTAATATTGTTATATTCATATCAGACAAAATAAACTGCAAGACAAAAACAATACTTTAATGGCTATAAATGGTTGTTTCATATGAATGGAAAGTTTTTTATCTATTAGGAAGATGTACAAATTCTAAGCTTACGTACAATTAATATGGGGGCATCAAAATATATAAAACAAAAATTGCTAAAATTTCAAGAAAAAAAACACAAATCCACAACATTGAGGGGTATTTGATGGAACAAACAGATAAAAATCAGTAACAATATAATAAACAACACAAGAAAAAATTTTGACCAGATGATTATATATTGACCACTGAAGGCAATAACTGTAGATGATACACTCTGTTTCAGGCAGACAAAACCATTTTTCGGTGTTCAATTTGTTTTCAGATTTCCAGTGTTCAATAACCTCTATGGCTAGTGGCCACTATACAAGACAGGGCAGTTCTAACAATTCACATGCCTTTCTCCATATTTAAAAATCATTTTTTTTTTGTCTGTGATGTTATCTTAACTCTTACTTTACTGTAACTTATTGAAGAATATTGGGTAATATATATCCTTATTAACTAAAGATGATAAAGATGATAATTATATTTGAAGTACTTTTTCAAAGGCTGTCCAGGCTCCAGTGCTTTTAACCCAGAGGCATTACTTTTGTATTTAATAAAGCATTTTAAATATGTAAAAATTTTTATACATTTTATATGAAAGACACAATAGAAAACTATTTACTAGATACCCATCCAAATACTTGGAAACCGGGAGAAAAGTAGTCACTTAAATTGATTAGAGTTTAATTGAGAAAGTGTCATCATCTTTTTTCTTCCAAAGGCAAATATACCGTGAGTCTATTATTTGACATCTTTGGGGTCTGAATAGTTTGTGGTCTACATAAATGCTATGGCTTCTATTATCATTTGAGGGATTGTTTTACAACTCTACTTTTGTGATAAAGTCAAGACTAGGACTTGCTAGGCATTTTAAAGCAGAACTGCAATAATTTCAAGCCGACTATATCATTTTCATTTGGAGAGGCACTATGTATAGAGAAAAATGTTTCAGTGGACTAGCTTGGGCTTTACTGAGATTCTCCAATCTGTGGCTTGATGTCTTTTATCAAATTTGGAATAATCCTGTTTAGTATTTCTGTAGACTTATATTTTCTCTGCCATTTACTCTCTCTCTTCTTTTCCTTATATTGCAACTACACGACTACAGCTTTTTTTAAAGCAGGTCCACATGTAAAACATCTGAATTGTGCTGTATATATCTATATTTTTCTCTTTGTTTTAGTTTCAGTATTTTTCTATTAACCTCTGAGTTCACTATTTTTTGCTGTGTCCAGTATGCTATGAAACATATTAAATTAGTTCTGATTTTCAAATATCATATAATGCAGTTCCAAAATATTGACTGGATTATTTTTATAAAATCAATTTCTCCTTTGAAATGCTTTAGGTTTTAATCCATTCTTAGTTATCTATTTCTTCAGCTATTTTGAAGTCCTTTATTGCCAACTGTGACATCTGGATCATTCTAGAGTCTACTTCTATTGATTAATGTATCTCTTAAATATCTGTCACTTTTTTCACTTCCTAGCATATTTAATAATTTTTTTCTGTTATGCTAATATTGTAGATAACATACTGTAGAGACATTGCATTAAGATGTCTTCTATAGAGAAATGCCAATTAAAATGTGTAAATTCTCTTAAGTCTTGATTTTAGTCCTCATTAAACCACATCTCTTTTAGTTTCTCCATTATTTCTACAGTTTATTCTCTCCTAGAGCACAGCTATAATTTATAGGGACTAGGCTTTCAAGGGTCTTACTTGAAGGGTGTGTGCACTTTATGCTAAAATCCAAAATTTTCTTAAAATCTCTGCTTGTAGGTTTTTTTTTTTTCCCAGATACCTTAGAATCTCAGTATAAGTAAGTACAACGTAGAAGCTGGCTAAAGACTCTAATTTTTGCAAAGATTTTTGGTGCTCCTTTACAGCTCCTATTTCATGGGCATTGTACTCCCAAATTCAAGTTGCCATGGAGGGCTTAATACTGATTACTCTTTCTACTACTGAGGACTGTTCATCTCATTATTTCTACTATGATTTGGAAAATACTGTAAGGGAGAAAATATATGTAAATATGAAGCTCATCTCACATATTCCTCTCTCAAGTGTTAAGGCCATGTTGGTTGCTGTCTAAGAATGCTGACATCGTTTTTTAAACTTTCTCCAGCTTAAATAGTTTCTTTTTTTATCTTAATGTTTTTATTTTTTATTATGAAATAATTCAAATATACATAAAAGAATGAGCCATCCACATACCAGCCACTAGACTTAACTATTATTAACACTTTGCCATATTTTCTACAGATCATCATTTTTCTGTTAAGGATGTAAAACACTATAAACACAGTTAAATCCTCTTTTTTCCATTCCAATAGACTCTTTCTTTTTTTTTAATTAATTTATTTTTTTATTATTATACTTTAAGTTTTAGGGTACATGTGCACATTGTGCAGGTTAGTTACATACGTATACATGTGCCATGCTGGTGTGCTGCACCCACTAACTCGTCATCTAGCATTAGGTATATCTCCCACTGCTGTCCCTCCCCCCTCCCCCCACCCCACAACAGTCCCCAGAGTGTGATGTTCCCCTTCCTGTGTCCATGTGATCTCATTGTTCATTTCCCACCTATGAGTGAGAATATGCAGTGTTTGGTTTTTTGTTCTTGCGATAGTTTACTGAGAATGATGATTTCCAATTTCATCCATGTCCCTACAAAGGACATGAACTCATCGTTTTTTATGGCTGCATAGTATTCCATGGTGTATATGTGCCACATTTTCTTAATCCAGTCTATCATTGTTGGACATTTGGGTTGGTTCCAAGTCTTTGCTATTGTGAATAATGCCGCAATAAACATATGTGTGCATGTGTCTTTATAGCAGCATGATTTATAGTCCTTTGGGTATATACCTTATAGTGAGAAAGTAAAAGCTACACCAGCTACTCCATTATGGTCAAGCCAAAAGATCTTTGCCGTGAATTTCAATAAATCTAGCTTTTTTTTTAAAATTTCTGAAGTTCTATGACAAAACAATACAGATATTGTGTATAAATTTTTATGTTCCCCTTTAGCTTATAGCTTATTAGCTTATATAGTACTTATACATTTGACTCTGTGTGTGTGTGCGCATGTGTGTGTGTGTGTGTGTGTAGAGAATGAGAAGGAAGGAGAGAAAGTGAGAAAGTGGATAGGTATATAAATGTGTGCATAAAAATTATATGTTTTTTCTACTCAAGCAAAATGATTTCAAGAATTAAATATTAGCAGAAAGCTTTTAAAGGTCTTATGAAAATACATCAGATTTGGGGCACCTTTATACAGATACTTATTTCATGAAATCATTTTTAAGAAACATCTTCTGCTGGTAATCTAGAGTGGTCAAGTAAAATTTCTAGAACATTAAATGTCTTCCCAAATATAAGAAACTCTTGTTTCTCAATGACATTGTATATTTGACTTAAAATAACTGAATTTTGGATCCACAAAGTGATAAATGGATAACTGCAATCATAATTAGGTTTAATTATTTCTCCTGGGAAACAATTTTGCTATGCCATTGTATTCACTTCCATTGCTGTCAATGGAATCTTACATATCCAGAGTAGACATTCTTAGAACTTTGGGTACATTCAGGGTATCAATTTAGGAAATGCTATCAAATCAAAAAAGCAACTTTATAACTCATCTCAAAACCATATATTTTGCCAATGAGAGAAATAAAATGCTAGGAGTATAATTTCTAGAAGCCAGAGCCTTTGTTTTATTGTGAATACTAAACAGCTGCCATTCAATAAATGTTTGAAATATGTAAGAAATTAACTCAAAAAAAGTCTTTAGAATTTAAATTTTTGTATTTCCAGAGGGAAAAAAATAATTATTTTCTTTTCTAATATTTTACATGACATTTTTGCAATACAAAAGTCATAGTTAAGAGTAATTGCTCAGACATTCTGCTTAGTAGCATTTTCTCACTGCAATGCACCAGATGTCAAAATCCATTACTGTCATGGTGTCACTTTCATAATTTTAATGAGTGAGATTCTGTGACATATATAAACACTGTCAGGATTTTCCAGCAAATCAAATCTTTTCCAAATTTACTTCTTTTAATAGTTGAGCCTTTTAAAAGTATTCAATTTACTTTTCCTTATCTAAAAACTTTTAACAAGCCAGACAAGTAACTGACATTAAGCTTTTTTTCTATAATGTTATACCAAGTTTTACATTTGTGAACTGTTAATTTGACCTCCTTGAAGATTGTAGCTAATGTTTTATTAGGATTTTGGAACTAAGTGTTTTGGTTTGGCTTCTTATCTCTGAGAGGGCCAAATTTCCGCATGAATATTTTATAAGAATTACTGAAAAAAATTCTGAGAGTTTTTAGTTAATACTTTGGTAAATAATAACCAGTGCTTATGCCTGGAGACAATTCTTAGGGTGGAAATAAACTACCCAAACTAGCTGTCAGTATCTAGGACAGCAGCAGTTCAGAGCAGAAGAAATGTGAGGCAGATGATACAGACAGAATGAGCAATGTAAGATGGAACAAAGAAGAGAATAAAGTTATTTTGAAACCTCTGTTCTTTCTCGGGGACAGTTCCTGAAGCTTTGAACTACCATCTTGAAGCACATCTGGCTGAATAGGTAAGCCAAAGCAGTGAACTTCACTTGGGTGGAACCACAAACATTGCCCCACTTCACGGTATTAAATACCTGTCCTCTAGTTTCCTTTCCCCAAATTAATTATCTTACCTTGATCCACTTGGGAAAAGCCTGCCTCTCTCTTTCTCTCTCAAAATAAATTATATTTTAAAAAATAACAAATAATATAATAAAGGTAAATAATTTTGCAAAAATTTTGGTTGATAGTTGATAATTAGAACATTGTTGCTTTGACTTTTGTTTTTTTTTAAACTTATTTTATTAGTTATTTACCATACTCATTTGTGGTGGTGGGAGTGGTGGGCAAACTGGGAAGATGGCAGTAACTCATTCCAGCCGCTTCCTTCATCTCCTGTTGACTACCTAGAAACAGGTTTTTAAAAGCCTCATCTTCTGCCTATTTGTGCCATTTCCCCCAGATATTCAGATCTAACTCAGTCAGATCATCAGCCCTTCTTTTTCCCCCCTCTGGGAAACAGTAATACTAAAAATAGATCAGATTAAGTAGATTGTTTGTGTGAAGTCCAATGTTAGTATCCTCATAAAATAGACCATCCAGATTTTCCCTGGATGAGCGCTAAAAGGGAGGGTCATCTTAACAGAACAATAATTTCGGAAGCATTTATCACATTAAAGATCCCCTGACCTGGCCCCACAGTTTCCACTCATCATGAAAAATATGTTCAATATAAAAAGCACAAACACAGTGTGCTCTTAGCTGGCTTCTGCTGTCAGGACATCTACGACAGAGGCTCAGTTGCCAGGAACAGAGCCAATGAGGTTTGAGCTGATTAAATTTCAAACAAAGATTTATCACAATTGTTCAGAGTTATATTTCACTCAAATAATGGAAATACTGTGCAATAGAGGAGCATTGATGAATTTTATGTTTCCATCCTTGGGACTTAAAAACAATTGTAAATATACTCCAAATATCAATCCCAGACCATCCCTGCCACATTTCAGTTTAAAAGGTTTGATATAGTGTGAATATACATACCTGCCCCCAATGTTCAATGTGGGGCCTGTTGGGAGATGTTCGGTCAGGAGGCAGAACCTTCACAGCTTGGTGCTGTCTTTTTCATATTGACCGAGTTCTCCTGAGATCTGGTTAAGTGTGTGGCACCTGCCCCACTCCCACTCTCTCTCGCTCCTACTTTCCCCAAGTGATAGCCAAGCTCCTGCTTCACTCTCCACCATGAGTAAAAGCTCCCTGAGGCATCCCTAGAAGCTGAGCAGACACCTGTACAATGCTTCCTGTAAAGCCTGCAATACCATGAGCCAATTAAATCTCTTTCCTTTATACATTGCATAGTTTCAGGTCTGTATTTATAGCAATGCAAGAACAGTCTAATACATGATTTATCTTGTTAAACAAAGGTAAATTTTAAAAAATCTATAAAACAAAACGAAGAATGAAATTTAAGCATAAAAGGTAAAATGTATGGGAAAATCACAAAATGTACATTCAGCCCTGCCACAGACAATTCTTATATTTTCTAGGGAATGGTGCATAGTGAATATATTTTCAGCATTTACTGGCCAAGTGGTCACTAAAAAAGGGAAGCAGAACTTAATAATTTGTAAAATTTCTTTGGCTTTGGATGATCTAGATTGATCCATACATTTCTCAAATGCTCCAGCTAATCAAATCAGTTATGTAAGCATGGCTTAAAAATACAAAATTAGCGCATATTTATCTTATCACACATCGCCTTCTCTCTATGTATTACTTTAAGTCTGAATAATCACTGGAAAAATTGCAATGAATTAAATTATACTGTTAGTAATTCACCTATTTATTTGGTATGACTTATAAACTATAAAAATGTCAGTGAAAAGATGAATGAATACAGCAAATGAAAATATTTTCATCATTTTTAATATTTTTGATATAGAAAATAAACATGGAAAACATGACACTTTTTATTATCATATAGTTTCCAGTGCTTTCTGAAATTATTCTTTTTCAAGGAGGCTGCAAGTACTTCTCAAAAATTATTAACTTTTCAACAATAAATCTGTAAAACACACATGATTTACCAACTGTTAGGTTAAAACACCTTCAATAATATTCATTCCTAAAAATTTGAGATTTATTCTCAATACATTATTAAAATCATCCCTCAAAACTATGATTCATCTTTTTCTGCCTTACAGAAGGTTAAGATGACACCCACTTAAAATGTATCTCTGAATATAATTTGCTTTTCTGATCAAATACATAGATTTACATACAACTTTTTAAATACTTAGGAGCAAAAAAAAAAAGAGTAAACACTGTATTTTATGTAAAGTCTTAAAAAAACAAGAACAAACTTTAAGTCAAGGAAATAATTTGTAGAATTTGAAGTTTTGATTTTTAAGCTTTATTTATCCAAGGCACATGATAGGGACTGGAACCATGTGGTTGTCAGTTTGGATCCTGGCCTCTACATTATGCTCAGGGAATCCTGGAAAAACTGCTTACAATTCAAACTATAGCTCCTTATTAATAAAAATAGGCATTAAATCTACCCATATTCATTGTTGTGAGAATTAAATAAATATCATGACAGTAGAATTTTAATTTTATAGCCAGCATTTAATGGAGGCATATGATGTGCTAGATTGTTTGATAAATATTTTAAATATATTGCCTTATTTAATCCTTAGAGAACTCTATATAGAGATATCATATTCACTGTATTTTATGGGATAAGAAATATAGAGGTAAGGAAAGTTGAAAATGTTAAGTAATTTTCCATCGGATAATAATTATCTCAACAGTGAAGCTGACATTCAGTGAAAAAATTCTGCTCTCAAAGGGGCTAGGACATGATTGGTATTCAATGAGTTGTACTGTCCTAATTTTAAAATTAGTAACTTTTTTATTAAGGGGAAGGGTTATTACAGTGGAAACTGAAGACATACCAAGGTTCAGTCCCTATTTTGACACTCAAGAGTGACACCTCAGGGAAGTCATCTAAACTTCAGTTTCCAAATCTGTGAAGACTGGGGAAAACACATACTGTAAAATAACAAAAAAGAGATTATTGAATGATAGTTCTTACTATGGAGAGACATGTTTACCTTCATACTATTAGGGTTTTGACCCTTTCTCAAAAGATAAATAAAATAATTTGGTTCTTTAGAGTATAATAGTCTTGAGATCTCATAGTGAGTGCTATTTCTAACAGCTAAAGCCAGGGAAATATGTGCCTGTTTCCCAGGAGATTTTGGAATAATCAGCACTTTATGCATATTTTAAAAGCTAGAAAAACAATAACAATTGCTACAAAAATAGATTTTTCTTTTCTCCCACAAAAGGGCCTATGGGCCAACTACATTTTTTCATCTTATCATTTGGAAATAGTTCTATTTCTGAATTTGCCCCAAATCTAAATATTCTAATCAGTTACTCCAGAGTTTGTTCATATTATATTTACATTTCTACACTAAATATTTCATATTTATAGATTTGGTTTCATAAATATTATTTCCTTGCTTATATCTCATGTTAGGACCAAATTGTCTTAAAAAAATTTTCCCATAGTCACTAATCAAATCATTTAAATCTTTCTGAATTTTAATATTTTGAAAAACTAGTCATAATAATGACTATTATGTCACTATTTCATGTCATTATTTTTATGATGACATAAAAATTGGTTGTTGATTTCAATTTCTGCTTTAAACCAAGGTAAATAGGACTAATTTTTCGTCACATATATGAGTAATTTTACTGTTTGTTTCTCCATCAATTCAAGTTTACAAAAGTATTTGGCAAATCTTTTCTAAGCAGAACTAGTATGAAGAAAACATTACAGTGAAAGGAAGGGGATAGAAATACTCAGCTCACTTGAAAAAGAAGTTAAGGCAAAAAGGAAATTTCACACTCACCAATACATCTGATTTTGGAAAACATCTAGTAATGTATATGAAGTAATAAGTTTTTATTATGTAAATGATTGTTAAAGTCAACTCCAAGACATTTTATTTATTTAAAAGAATAATGAAGAAAGCCAAGTGCAAATGTTTAAAGCAGCGTGTTATTTAGCATCCACATACTGAAAGTATTCACCCACTGTATGAATCAAAACACTTTTACAATTAGAAGAAAATTCTACACATAGCCTTCTGATAATATTTAGTGAAAAAATAGAATAAAAATGTCATCTTATATAATGCCTTTTTGTTACAGTTAAAATACCAGAACTTTGCAGGATATATGTTTTACATGATTATAATTTATATAAAAGTTTAATCTGATTGGAATCCACTCATCCTAGTTCATGTGGCTTTGTTATATTTTCTGACAGCACATCTATTCCAAAGCCCCAATTTTAACACTCATGTTGCCTAACTACGAACTGAATTTCACTGTTAATTGCTAAATGTTCTGAAGGTTTGGTGGTAGAGCCACGGCCACAACCTTTGTTAAAAGGAATGTTATTATAATATGCTTGGAATTAACTGGGAAGCTATATTTGTCACCCAATAATGAGTAATATATGTATAGTAATGGTCTCTGTCTTTTTCTACTACTTCAAAAATTTTCTAAAGATGCCCTCTCAAGTGGTTGATCCTAGATATTTTGAGAACTCAGGTTTGAAAGGAATGCCATAAAAGGTTGTGTACAAAGTTGTAATGTTGTGTGCTTATCAACACATTTACCATCTTAAAAAAGACTTGCTTACCTCTGTAATATAGCATTGGGACTGAAAAATCCAGGCAGTTACACAACTGGTAATAGTTGCCTCTTGCTACTCAAAGGGTGGTTCATGAACCTGCCATAGTAACATCACTTGAGCTTGTTCCGTTTGCGGAAACTCATCCACATCCTGGACTTACTGAATCTGAATCTGCATTTTAACAATGTGCCCAGGTGGTTTGAATGCATATTACATTTTGAGAACACTGCAAAGTCATACCTTTAGTGAAACTCAACGTTTCCTGAGCTCAGACCGGCAGTCCTGAAATACAAGTTGTACCAAGCAAAGATTATAGAGCTTCTGAGCAAAGTGTGGGTAGGTTGGCCTGTACCAAGTGTTAGATAATAAAATTACACCAAAAATAGTTTTCTAATGTTTTAGTAGGTGAAGAAAATTTAATTAAAATAAGTTTTTGCAAAATGTCAAGTATTATATTCAAACTGACACTTTTTCAATCACCTTTCACCAGCACTCTTCATTGAGACATGTAGTATGGATTCCATATAAACCTGAAGAAAATTGTTAGGGTTCATGTCCTCCAAGCCAAAGTACAATTCATAACCTGGGTATTAACATCCCAAAATAGCAATAGCTCTCAAATCTAGGAGACAGCATCAAAAAACAAAAGTAACTTATTACACAGCTGACATATTGACTGGTTGAAATCTCTACTCTTCTTTTTGATTCCTTTTTTAAAAAATGTTCCAAACATATATAAAAATTAGTGGCATATAAGTTGGGTGCAAGAATTAAGTTTTAGCTCTGGAGCTATGGGGAAACATTTCACATTTCTTTTAGTGTTTCAGGTTTCTCAAAACATTTGCTGCCAAAGCTTCATTTTTCTTTTTCAATTTTAGACGTTTTTCTGGTTACCTTCAGAAAATTTCATTTTTACACTATAAACTAGATAATCACAATTCATCTTCTAATATTTACATTGTCTACCTAAGTTAGGTCACATGTTAAAAAATAAGTTTAGTTTCAACTTTGAAGCTGAGCATGTAAAACAAATATTTGTTGCTGATCAATAGATACGCAGATTCTAAATACAAAGAAGATTTAAGCTACTAAAATAGCTTCATTGGTTTCATTTTCTAGGACACTTAAGCTTTTATAAATAGCAATGTCATGAGGATAAAAATTCCATGATATAAGAATTTACAACACTAGCAATATATTCCTATCAAAATATTGACATGGAGAATTATTTCCTTTAAAAATAGGTAAAGTATCTTAAAATACTGAAAATAAGGTCTATGGCTCTGAGATCTTTAAAATATCAGGGATTGAAAACTCTGCTATGTTGATGTTTGTATAACATAAAATATTATTATAACTTAAAGATAATTAATGATCTGGCTGACCTTTCTGACTGACCATTATTGACCATGAAACTGTTGATAAGAAAAGCTACTTTTAAATCTATTGTTCTCATTCTATTCTAGTCGAGAGAGAAAAGAATCAACTGTAATATTTTTGGTGACCATTTAAGTGTAGATTAAAATTCAAATAACAAAGAGTAATTTTGCTAAAAGCATATACAGTCGGCCTTTTGTATCCATGAGTTCTGCTTCTGTAAATTCAAAAATATGTTTTAAATTGCATCTGTACAGAACATGTACAGATCTTTCTTTCTTGTCATTAGTCCCTAAACAATACAGCATAACAACAATTTGCACACCATTTATATTGCATTAGGTATTCTAGGTAATCTAGAGATTATTTGAAGGACATGGTTGGATGTGCATAGATTTATGCAAATACCCCACCATTTTACATAGGGGACTTGAGCATCCGTAGATTTTGGTATCTGTGAGGGTACTGGAAGCAATCCCCTGTGGATAGAGAGGGATGATTATATTTGAACTTGGAAAACACTAGTAAGAAGTTTCAGTGACTAAGACTTAACTGGGCATTTTAGATACATATAGAACATTCAAGAGAGAACAATTTTTATATTTTCAAATTTATTATTCAGCCAAGACTTTTTAACATGCCCCAAATGAAAGTTAGGACATTTAAGGACTGACTTAACAACCTAATTCTGCAGCTAAATAAAACTCTGCAGGCCCAGTTGTACTTATCTCATCTAGGTTACCTGGCAGAAACAAAAAGTAACTTTCAATAATTATAGGGTAATAAAGCCACATCTAATTGTTGGAAAATTCATTAATAACATCAAAAACTCCACAGTCTTAAATAACTGCTATGAGTTACAATATCTTAAAGGCACCCGTAGAAGTAGGATTTTAGATTTAAAAGATTTCAGGTTTTGTTTATAACTATTCTCATGAACTGGATACTGAAAAAATATTATCCTAGACCAGAGTTCTCAATTATAATGTTTCAATAGAATCACTTGGGAACTTTTAAAAATATTTATGGCTGGGTAGCACTGCTTAGGGATTCCGATGATTAAAAATGGAAGGTTCTGAGCATTGGTATTTTTTAAAAAGCTATTCGGATAGTTTCTAATGTGCAGCCAATCTTGAAAACCACTTGTCTAGAGTGGTCTAGAACCACTCTAGTCTAGAGTTTTAACTGTCTCTCTCAAAAAAGACAAGATTTACTTCCAGAGCAGTCTTGTCCATTATAATCCTCATCATTTGTTTATCAAACATTTATTGAACACTTACAGTGGGAAGTTATTGGGCTAGGTTCAGAGGGTACAAGAGTGTAAAATATAAGGAAACAACCCCTGCCCTTAATCTATTGACAGTCTAGTGGAAGAGCCATTTAACAAAGAAATGATTGCAATATAGTGGTAGGAAAGGGTTAAGAATGTGTTACAGAGATTCACCAGAAGAAGACAGGCAAAGATAGGTAACACTGGTGGGGAAAGGACACCAAAGCAAGAAAAGATGAGCAAAGACCTATAGCAAGAAAGATCATAGCTAGATCATTGAGAACTGAACGTTGTCCTGGGATTATGAGAGGCTTTGCAAGGTAAGCTCAGGAGCATTACTTTTTATTGGAAGCAGTAGAGTATCATTAACTGATTATAAGAATAGCAAGAAAATGAAAAACAATGAAAAAGCAGACAGTATTGTTTTACTATTCCATAGTTAATAATAATAGTAATCACTTGCACAATTTTAATAATATATGGATTATTTTTAAAATAATCTATTATCAAATATATAGATTATTCTCCTTAATGAAGGCAAATATTACTTAAATATTTTAAATTAATTAATTTATTTAATATTTTCCCTATTTTTACGGATGAAGAAACAGTCATAGAGAAGTTAAGTGACCCCTGAAGGTCACATAGTGTGTTGGTTTGCTCTTGCATTGCTATAAAGGAATTCCTGGGACTGAGTAATTTACAAAGAAAAGTAGTTTAGTTGGCTCACGGTTCTGTAGGCTGTACATGAAGCACGGTATCAGAGCATCTGCTTCTGGCGAGGGATTCAGGAAGCTTACCATCATGGTGGAAGGAGAAAGGGAGCCAGTATGTTATATGGCAAGAGAGGGAGCAAGAGAGAGGGAAGGAGGAGGTTCCAGACTCTTTTTAACAACCAGATCTCTAGTGAACTAACTGAGCAAGAACTCACTTATCACAAAGGGCATGGTGCTAACCATTCATGGGGGGATCTGCCCCCCTGATCCGACCTTCCATCAGGCTCCACCTCCAACACTGGGAATCAAATTTCAGCATGAGTTTTGGTGGGGACAAACATCCAAACCATATCACATAGTAAACAAGTGGCAGAGCCAGGATTAAAACCAAAGAATTTGACTCCAGAGCCAGCATTACCATGCTAAAAATGACTCATATTTTTAAAATTTCATTTTGTGATTTTTTTCCAAAACACTTTTATTATAATTTCATGTACTACTAAGTACATAGTAATATTCCTGTATTAACTATTATTTGCAATTAACATGCTAGGAAATGATTTAAAATATTTAGTTTTTATATTCTCAATTCCTTGAAATATTTATTTCAAATTTATTTTTTATCATTATGTAATTATTTTCTTCAAAGTGAACAGAAATAGGAATTTTATCATCCAGAATAATCTTAATATTGCATTTTTTTAGAAAAATTGGTACACTTTCATTGTAAAATTGTTTAGATCCCCTCTCATTTTTCATGAATTAATTTTATTTAATTTTCATTTTATAAAACATGAAGATTTTTATAAAACATGAGGATTTATTTTATCAAACATGGGGAATTAAGAGGTTGGATATGAGTTGCTACTAGAAGGGTGCCCTATCCCAGCAGCTGAGCTTTGCTGGAAGGCAGGAGGAGGCACCGTATCCTTGTGAATCTACCCTTCTCACTCACAGGAAGATAGCACAGGAATTGTGGCTGCTCTGACTGTATTTCTCCCCTTCAAAAGAGGTTTCATTGGAAATGATGTCATGGCATGGACTGAGAAGATAGACTAGCTGCTTTCTCCTCTATGCCCAGGAGGGTGCCCTTCGCATGAAGAACCCTTTTCAATCATTCCAGACTGACCAAAATCTATGCAAGTAGTAAGATTGTTTGAACTTCCCTTTGCTGGAAGTTCACCTCAAGTGTCTCATTCTCTAAGGTTCTCAAGGCAGAGGTCTTATCTTGGTTTTTGTTGGTCCCCAGTTATTAGAGTGCAATTATTATTTCAAAAACAACTGGAGAAAAGCCTCAATACGTGATGGTAGTGAGAGTTCAATGGCATGCCATAACAGTTCCTGGTGAAGTTTATGAGAAGTCAAGAAATTGGTGCACTTGGAGAAGAGTATTTGGGGGAGAAAGAATAGGATATGCAAATGTCTTGGGGGTAGGAAACATGGAAAAATGCATGGAAGAAATTAGGTATGAATATGTGTGTAAATTACAGAGAAACACTGTTGGGTACAGCTCTCCTACCTCCACATGTTTTCTTTTTTTTCTTTGATATTGGAAGCTCCAATTCAACTTGTTTAAAAAAAAAAACTTTGTGTTATAGAAAGTTTCATTATGTAGTGTCCCCAGTTTTCAGCAGGTTTGAATGGTTGCCTTGGTCTATGAGGGCTCTTGACAATTGCTACTCACACTGGCACATGACTAATGGGGACTCAGCTTGATTTCCTTGGGCTCTCACTATTTATCAGAGTCATTCTTCACTTATAAATTTTCCCCTATCTACCGTAATTCATATCGGCAAGAAAAACATAAAATGAAGAAGAGCTTTGTGGATAAAAGAAAAAAATCACTAATGGAGTAATTATACTATTTCTTCTGTCTGCTTTATGTTTCCTTTTCTGTTTTTCTCTGAAAATATTAATTTACTACTTCTGCTTTTAAGAGAATAACTAGTGGCAGATTTCCAGATCAGCCAAATCACAGACTGATACAATCAACAATGACACAGTTCATGATCCTTCAAATAAAACTGTGCGACTTCACATTATTTCAAAAGTCTCTTCACATTATTTCAAAAGCGTTTGCTTTATGTACAAATCATTATTGTTCTCAAACATTTTACTGCTATTTTTCTTAGTTAAAATTATTATGAGTTTTTTTCAGTAGCTTGTAATTATACATTTTGGAACTTTTCTAAGCAAACCATTGAGAAAGCATACGAACACACACATACATTGATGCTAATATCTCTCTGTATATATGAATATCGCCTATAGCTGGAGCATTAAATTCTGCTAAGGAAACGGTTCTAAATATAAATTCTATCTTTTAAATAGTGACAGAACCCACATTTTTCACATGCTTATGAGAGATCTCAATGCTTATCAGCATTCTCAGGATTAATAACATAAGTTCCTTAAATAATTATTGGCAAAAAAAAGTTTGTCTCAGGTCTTAAATCACTTTAATAGATTATTTCAGCCTCTGTTGTAATTCCTCAAGATACGAAGAAAAATTTCAAGGAAGCATTTATGGTTATAATTTACTGTCTGCATTTCTGATCTTTTGTGCTCCTTTCCATCGCAGCATTTCATGGGAAAGTTTTTAATATTCTTCAAAGTTTAGACACTGATCTGAGGCCACTGAGTCACTACTGAAGATTATCATGGAGGTTGCCAACCTGTGAGAACAAGACCTGTTATGCATTCCTATAGATCTGATCATTTTTCTCAGGGAAATTGACCAAAGACCTTGTGGATTTTATTCCTTTTCACCAAGCAAAACTCTGATTCATCTAACAAAGGCAACAGAGGCAGCTTAGTGGCAAAAATGAAATAGCAGGCAAGAATTCTTGTCCTAATCATCTTGTTTTTACCATGAATATAACTATGCCTTAAATTTGCATTCATAACAGAAAACCTGTGACAGGATCTATTTCCACATCAGACTAAAAAGTCTGTACAGTACTTGGCAAAATGGTGCTTAACGTACTATTTATTTATAGACCATTCAATGTGCTACTTCCACTTATTTCTTACATGTGAAAACAATAAGCCAGCCATCTGGTGTGCAAAACACAGACATTGCAGGTAAACTGTTCACCATATCTAGTTTCCAGGGTTCCAGAAATGGTGCTACAGGCTTGGACCAACTGCAAGTGGTGTGTGTAGGCAGAAAGCTTGAATTCAACCCACCTAGCAACAGACTGCGTCATTCACCATATTGTATGCACATGTGGCTCGAATTCATGCTGCTGGCTGACAGGCTTCCTACGGAGAAGCATTTAATTGTCAATATAATACACTTAAAATATTCAGCAGTGTAAAAGTTAACTGAGAAAAAAATGGCCTAAAGTCTAAACTGAGATGTGATTTAGACAGAAAACATGACTGTGTGATAGAGGCAGAAGCCTCTACAAGTGGAACTGGGCAGGAATTGACTGTGAACAACTGCTCATTGTGAGATGGCTGGGGAGGGAAGCCTGAGTGAACTTATACCGCCTTGGAAATGAAAAAGTTCTGTGGTATCACAAGTTCTGGCTAAACAAATGCTCTGTAGTAAAGCAGACCTTTTGACCTAATTATTTTGTCCTCACAGCTTTGCTTCTCGGAATGTTTGTACAATGTCTAAAATTGTTCCCAACAAAATTTTTATAGCAAAAAATATTGGCTGGAGAAAAACGTCTTCTGACTAGTATTGAAAAAGAAAAAGAAATAATTGCTTGGCTTAGTTATATGCAAGCTCCTGGAGAACTTGTTTTTGAATAGATTCTTATCCTTAGTAGTTCAATATTGAACAACATTCAATATTCTTATCCTTAGTATTCAATATTGAACAGACGAATGAATGATTGTGGGTAGTTCTTACACATGCTTATGAAGAATTAAGATAATTCTTGCAATTGTTAATGAATCAATACCAAACCGTAAAGGAGTCAGTAAGAGGAAAGAGATGAAGGTCAGTTGGAGGAAGTGTTAATCTGATTTACTCTTGTCTTCAGTATGCCCCACGGATGTATATTTACTGCATCCTGAACAGCATGGGTGGAGACAACGTCTCTGAAATTCACTAAGTCCACTACAATTGCCTAACATTTTGTGTTTCTCTATATTGATTCCAAAAAGTTGGAATAAGAAGTCTTTCTTTCTTTCTTTCTTTCTTTCTTTCTTTCTTTCTTTCTTTCTTTCTTTCTTTCTTTCTTTCTTTCTTTTTTTGAGACAGTTTCTCGCTCTGTCACCCAGGCTGGAGTGCAGTGGCGCAATCTCGGTTCACTGCAAGCTCCACCCCCCGGGTTCACACCATTCTCCTGCCTCAGCCTTCCGAGTAGCTGGGACTACAGGTGCCCGCCACCACGCCCAGCTAATTTTTTGCATTTTTAGTAGAGACGGGGTTTCACTGTGTTAGCCAGGGTGGTCTCAATCTCCTGACCTTGTGATCCACCCACTTCTGCCTCCCAAAGTGCTGGGATTACAGGCGTGAGCCACTGCGCCCGGCCTAAGAAATATTTCTTAATCCTTAAATTTTGTTTGTGGTTTGATGGAGTCTAGCTAGTCAAAGCTCTACTTCTTAGACAAGAGAGATGAGCTACCCAACATGTATTTGACTGTGTATGTAAAATTTATGTAAACTATATGTAAAATTATCAGCACCTGACACTATAAAAAGCACCCAATCAATCATAGCTGTCTCTTTTTATTGTGGTTATTGTCAATCCACAATTACAGTGGTATCTTTTGAAGAGTCCCTAAACAGACATGGCTCTTTTTTATTTCATTATCATTTTTCATTATTATATTTCAGACACACAAAAGATTATATATATATATATACACACACATATGTTTATAAGTAGATAAATGAAATTTAACTAACCAGTTAAACATCAATATTTCCACCTTTGATTTAAAAAATATATATATATGAATTATTTCACCTTCTGTTGTACTCAAGATACACAGAAAAATTTCAAGGAAGCATTTATGGTTATAATTTACTGTCTGCATTTCTGATCTTTTGTGCTCCCTGCCATGACAACATTTCATGGGAAAGTCTGCAAAGTTTAGACACTGATCTAAGGCCAGTGATACATACATACATACATACATACATACATACATACATACATATATATATATATATAGAGAGAGAGAGAGAGAGAGAGCGAGATGATACATATATATAGATAGATATGGAGATATATATATATATATATATATATATATATATATGTATCTTCAATAGAGCTGTCTTCCCTCCTGTTCATGTTCACTGATGATGTCTATGGCTGCTCACCAGCATGGCATTTCCTGTCTTCTGCCAATTTTTTTTCAACAGTTGTTTTCATTTTCTTATTGATTTGCAGATGTTCTTCATATAGTCTAAATACTAAAATTGTAATGTAAATTTGAAGCAAATATCTTTTGCCAGTTTTTAGCTTATGTTTTTAAACTTTATTTTTTAAGACACAGGATCTAGCTCTGTTGCCCAGACTAGAGTGATGTGGTGTGATCATAGCTCACTGCAGCCTCAAACTCCTGGGCTTAAGCTATCCTCCTGCCTCAGCATCCAGGGTAGCTAGAACTATAGGCGTACACCACCATCCCAGTGTAATTTTAAAATTTTAGTAGATTTGGGGTCTCACTGTGTCACCAAGGCTGTCACAAACTCCTGGCCTAAAGTGATTCTCTCAATTCAGCCTTCCAAAATGTTGGGATTACAAGTGTGGGCCACTGCAACTGGCCTGCTTGTATACTTTTTAATGATATATTTTGATGAACAGAAATGCTTACTTTTAATTATCAGCATTTATCAATTTTTAATTGTTTATTCTAGACACCATTTTTCAAATAAATCATTTCTTACCCTGATTTCTTGTAGGCCCATATTTGTTCAAATAATTTATTGAGCCATAACCATCTGTGAGGTATTCTTCTAGTACTTTAGGCACATCACTAAATTAAATTCCTGAGCCTTTTTTTTAACACTTAAATGTTTGATTTACCTGCAATTGAATATTTTTGTGGTGTGAAGTTTGATTCTATTTTATTTATCTTTGATAGATATAATCAGTTATCAGAGCTCTTTTTAAAAAGTATATCCCTTTTTTTCAGTTAATTGCAGTGCCAGCTCTGTAACAAATAAAGTATTCATAGACATACAGAAATATTTCTATGCTCATTACTTTGTCCAGTATCTTCTTTTTTGATCCTTATTTCAATATCACACATTCTTAATTACTATAGCATTAAAATACACCATCATATTTGGTATAAAAGTATTTCTAATATGTCATTCTTCATAAATATTTTGCATATTTGGAGCCCTTTGCTTTGTCATATAAATTTTAGGCAAGGTTATCAAGTCCCACACAAACAATGTTAGAGTTTTAATGCGAATTGCATTTTAGCTATAAATCAGTTTGAGATGAATTATCATATTTATGATAGCCATGAACATGATTTGTTTCTATCTATTTATTTTTGGTCTTTTATAATGATTGTGAGTATCATTGTACAGCTAGCTTTAAAAATATCTTATGCCATTTCTTATGCATTATTTCTAGATATTTTCACTATGTTATGCTATTTACATTGCATATTTTATTTAAATCTTTTATCATTTTGCTCGTATCTAGAAATGCAGTCCACTTTTATATGCCTTGTCACATTTTAAACTCATATTAATTCTAATACTTTGTAAAGTGGAATTGGTAATGTAAGCATCCATATCACTACAAATAATGAGAGTTATATTACTTTTTTATTTCCAATGCATACTTATCTTGCTTTTGTTTCTTTGACCTTTTGAGATGGCTAGGAACTCCAATACTATAAGTTGTATATTTAGATACAATTATGTATCCTTGCCTTGTCCCTGATGTTAAACAAAAATGTTTCTAAATCAGTCAGAATAGATTAAATTTCATTATAATAACAACCCCCTGTCTTAGTCCTTTTGGTCTGCTTTAAAAAAATAAATACCATAAACAGGGTACCTTATAAACAACAGAAATGTATTTCTCATAGTTCTGGAGGCTGAGAAGTCCAAAATCAAGGCAGCTTCAGTATCTGATGAGGGCCCATTTTCTGGTTCATAGAACACCTTGTCCTCACATGGTAGAAGAGGCCAGGAAGCTCTCTAAGGCCTCCTTTGTAGGAACACTAATCTCATTCATGAGGGCTTTGCCTCATGTCACAAACATTCAGACCAAAGCACTCTCAAAACTCAGTAGCTTAAAACAATAAAGGCTTATTTCTTGTTCATGCTATGTGTCCATCACAGGTTGGCTGCAGCCCTACTCCATGCTGTCTGCAATCCAGAATCTATGCTAATAGAAAAGCTTCTCTCAGTGCAAATCAAAATCACAATGAGATACCATCTCACACCAGTCAAAATAGCTATTATTAAAAAGTCAGAAAACAACAGATACTGGCAAGGTTGTGGAGAAAAAGGGAATGATTTTACACTGTTGGTGAGAGTATAAATTAGTTCAAACATTGTGAAAGACAGTGTGGTGATTCCTCAAAGACCTAAAGGCAGAAATACCATTTGACCCAGCAATCCCATTACTGGTTATATACCCAGAGGAATATAAATCATTCTATTATAAAGATACACACACATGTATGTTCACTGCAGCACTATTCACAATAGCAAGTATTTGGAATCAACCTAAATGCCCATCAATGATACACTGGATTAAAAAAAAAATGTGGTACCTATACACCATGGAATACTATGCAGCCATGAAAAGGAATAAGACCATGTCCTTTGCAGGGACATGGATGGAGTTGGAAGCCATTATCCTCAGCAAACTAATGCAGAAACAGAAAACCAGATACCACATATTCTCACTTATAAGTGGGAGCTGAATGATGAGAACACATGGACACATGGCAGGAAACAACACACCCTGGGGCCTGTCTAGGGGTGTGGGGGAAGGGAAATAATCACGAAAAATAGCTAATGGACACGAGGCTTAATACCCAGGTGATGGGATAATCTGTGCAGCAAACCACTATGGCACACATTTACCTATGTAACAAACATGCACATCCTGCATGTGTACCCCTGAACTTAAATAAAAGTTGAAGAAAAACAAAAAGAAAGAAAAAAATATTTTTCTTTGTTTACAAATGGCAAAGTAAAGAAAAGCTTCTCTTGAACATTATTGGTTTTATGAAAGAAAAAATAATAATCATGGAGAAGTCATGATGACTTTTGAAGTTTCTATCTGTTACTTGTACTGGCATTTCATCAACTAAAGCAAGTTACATGCCTAAGGCTAACATAAATGTGATGGGGAAGTATAACTCTATTCCAGCTTGGGACAATTAATCTGTAGAAAAAACAATACCTTCTATCACAATATATTAAGACATTTTATATTGTTGAACAAGTCTTACAGTCTTCTAATATTCATTTCACTCATGTTAATATTAATACATTACTGGACAATGTGCTATTATTTTCTGGATGATTTTTTATCTATGTCCCTAAGTGAAACTGTCCTGTATTTTTAATTTTGCAGAAGTTCTGTTTTCTGTTTTGAAGATCAGGATCAAACTAGCCTACTAAAATTCACTGAAATTTTCTGGTTTCTAGGAAGGTTTCTATAAAATTTGAATGATTGCTTCTTTGAAGAAAAGTAATGGGGGCTAATGTTTTCTTTTGTAAAGAATTTGAATTTCATTACCTAGGTATTAAGCCTAGTACAACAAATCCCCATGACACGAATTTACCTATATAACACAGCTTCACATGTACCCCCAAATCTAAAATAAAAGTTAAAAAAAAGATTTTAAATTATTGTTCATTCCTTTCATGATTATGAAATATTTATTTTCTAGTTTTTTTCTAGATTCATCTTAAAATCATATTTGTCTAGTTATTCATTTACAGTTTAAATGTTATTGTCACAAGGTATTTTATTGCATTTCCTTACATTTTGGATTTTTCATTCTTTAATATTATGCCACATTTAATTCATTCTCTTGTTTATTGGTGTATTCTGTTTTTGCTTAATTATTATTGTTAGAAGTTTAAAAAATGTACTATACTTTTACACATCACCTTATTTTTGCCCTGATTAATAATTTCTTCTTATTCTTTGCTTTCTCTGTCATTAAATTCTGCTCTTATAATAACCATCTCAATTATTTTACATTTTTGGATGTATCTTCAGTTCATTAGCTCAATGTAATTTTATGCTTTATCCTTTTCTGCCATTTACATCTATATATTTTTTCAATTTCTAATTTACCTGCATTACAAAGTTGTAATATGCTGGTAGTCATCATTTGTGGTATTTCTAAAACATTTTAATTAAAATATTTCAATTAAAAATGATAAGTCATATGACTTCTTATTTGACCTATATATTATTGTATTTTTATAGTTCTGAATATATTGAAACTTCAGTTTTGTTGTTGTTATTGATACAAAATGTAATTATATTGTGATCATAATCAATCATTTCTATAATACAAATTCTCCTATACTTTAGTTCATGTCACTTTGGAAAAAGTTTTGTATACACTGAAGAAAAGTGTGTTATTTAATTGGTATATGTGTTTATACCTATGTCTAGTAAATCAAGCTTATCAATTATACTTATTAATTTGTGTATGATGTTTTAGTCCTTTGTTGGTCTTTTGACTTTTTGACTATGACAGTTGTGTTAGAATTTTTCAGTATAATGAAAAATGTGCCAATTCATCCTTGCAGTTATACATCTTATGGATTCATATAGTTAAATGTATTTTTAGGATGCATAGAAGTTGAGAAAATTATTTTTCACCCATATATTTTAATCTTTATCTTGCCAGTTGAGCATGGTCACTTTTGTATGTGCCAGGCACCATGCTAAGCACTGGACTACTATTTTTGTATTTTGTTAACTTACTTCCTTTTGTAGGTATAATCTGATGTGTTCCAAAGGGGCATTAAATTACTTAAAATATATGAATATAAAATAGCAAAATAATATAAGTTAATAGTGGGAGAGAAATAGAAAAGAAATATAAGGATATAACATATAGCCTGTCTGAAATACTGGTCTTAAACCCTAAAAACTTATTAATGGTAAGAATAACATCAATAGCGAACAACTTTGCAGTTTATTATGCCTGCCACAATTTTAAGGGTTTAGTACATATATAAAGTGTTTTAACACTTACACCAACCTGATAAAGGAGGTACTTTTTTCCATTTTTCAAATGAGAAAACTGAGAAATAAAGAGAACCGATTCAAGATCTCAAAGCCATTAAGAGCTATTAAGTAAGAGTCTCCAGAATCTATATTCTTAACCACGTTTAAACAATGAATTTTAGGTATTGTGCTATTTCATATATTCAGGTCATGATTTCTACACATAAATAAAAATTACCCAGAGCCAATTAGCATAAATACACAAGACATATGAAAATATCCATAAGGAAATTCCAAATGGTTTTATAAACTACATGTGACCTTTATAAACCTTACTGTTCTAAATTTCAAATGTTGTACATATATGCACTAAATCTTAAGCAAACTAAAACCTGAGCACTTCACTAATAGGACAACCAGGTAAAATTGACATTTATACTTTTCAATAAAGATAAAATTTGATTAATGATAGAACTAATTTTTTATTATTTTCAACTATGTAGAAAGCCCCAAACAAGTATTTGTCATGAATAAAATATATGAGGATAGCTATAATTGAGAGACAGAATAAATAAGCTGATAATAACAAGAAGCTGAGAGTTATTGATTCACAGTTAAAAAAATGTTCACAAAAATTCAGTATGATAGTGTAGGTCTGGCCATCAACTAGGTGAATAACTTCCCTGGTTACATATGCTACAAGGAACTCAAATTTCCTTATTTGTAACACAAGAGGACAAGATTAAATCATCCTTTCTAGATTTCTCTTGTCTCCTCAATGACTTCCTGGTCCAAAATTCTGGAGAAAAGGTTAACTTGCATTTCTAAAAGCCTGCCAGTTATACTGAGGACTTGGTGGGAGTTTGGGGGTAGACAAAGCCACATTTCCACGTGCACCTTAATACTTTAGTGGACCATCTTCAAATCAAAGTAATTAGGAAGGAGAACAGTAAGATACTAGCCATTTGTTCTATTGCTTTTCTCTTTGTTATTTTCTGTCTCAGGATTTTAGAATACCTTCTAGGTACAGAGCTATATGAACCCCAGAGTTGGTCAATTATAAGTATTATTATTCAGACTTCATGGAGCTGGAAGTTAGGTTGCACGATAAAAGAGAATTGTAGGATTTCTCCCTGCCCTCCCCCACATTCTAATTAGCCATAATCCCTCATAGCAAGTCACCTAACATTTCTAAATACCTAGTTACACAAGAAGAAAATGTCTTCTGGATGCAAATATTATATGAAAACCTGAATTCTGAAAATGTGACTGCTTCCAGAACATTGTAAGAGTTCCGGCTCACGGAACAACAGATGCTCCTCCATAGAGGTGTCTTTTTTTTTTTTTTTTTAATAAAAAATATTCTTCTTGGTAACTTGTTATTTTTGAACCAGTTTATTTCCCAGAAAATGCCTTTTTCTTTTGTGCTTCTTAGAAGGAGAAATTGCTACACATCGGTAGGTATGCTTAGATCTGCATCAAACTTTATTCAGATTATCTCAGGCTTAACAACTTTCTCTATCCTACTTCTCCTTAATTTTCCTTCAATTGTCTTTAATTTTGGGCTAAAATGTTTAAGTATAGAAGGATCTAGATACATTTTTGACAATGTGAACTAAAATCAAACCTAAAATTTCAGCTTGTAGTGACACATCAAGACCAAATATAATTTAACCCACTGAAGAAACTGACCTAACCTCAAAGATTTTCGTCCTAATTTCGAGTGACCTGCCCTGCAAAAGAGCATGACTTTAAATACTTTCTTTGTCTCTGTTAATCTTAACTATTGCCTGGAGTTTATAGGAGACCAAACCCTCATTCTAAGCACTTTGAAATCAAAACATACGCTTTGGATGATTTTCTGAATGTAACGCGGTAATTTAGTTTCCTTCATGTGCACATTTACTCAGGAAATTCCATCTA
This sequence comes from Pan troglodytes, assembly GCF_028858775.2. Classification (NCBI taxonomy): domain Eukaryota; kingdom Metazoa; phylum Chordata; class Mammalia; order Primates; family Hominidae; genus Pan; species Pan troglodytes. The sequence continues at coordinate 159,447,478 of NC_072401.2, forward strand.
GCCACTGGCCCCAAGTTGTTGCATTAGCAATTAGCACTTTCCTTCAGAACCAGGAGGAAGTGTAGTTATCTTTTATTGAACATGTTTTATCTCTAGTGAGCACTTCATTAATTGGACTTTTGTTTGGAATGCGTAGGTTTAGTCTCTTTTGGATTGATCTTTTCTCTTTAATTTTTCCCATTGGTATTACTCACTGACTAATGTCGGTTTGGCTTCCTATTCTTAACGTTACCATTATTACCTCAGTGTGGGATGTACAGACCCATGAGGCAGGCACAGTACTGTTAGCCTGCGCTCCGTTTCTTCAAAACACCGTTAGCGATCTGATCATCTCTACTTTAGTGCCTAGAGTTCATAAGAGAAGGTGACAATAAAAACTGGAGCATTGAAATGAGCTTACTATGTAATCATAACTGTCCCTGAGCATTGGTTTAATATTATAAAGCTTTGGAAATATGTTATCCCATTGCACTCAGAGACATTACAAAGAACACTTTTTTATTGTTGTTGCTGTTACTACTACTATTGAGATGGGAAATTTGATAACATAAGAAGAAGTTAAAATAATGCGTGCGTCTTATAAATTTTAAAGCCGATCTACTGGCCAATAAACATTAATTAAAGTCAAATATATACCTGAGTCTCATAACAAATAAAGTGTTACACAGAAAGTGCTGGTGAGTTGTACAACAGGGAACACATTTACAGCTTAGAGTCTAGTCAAAAGGGGTTCTTTCTGGGAGGGAGTGGAATATTACCTCTGATTATTACAGCAGAGAAAAACGCTGATATTGCCAAAGGCGCTAGATACAGAATCAGATTCTCAATTAGAAAGATGGCTACTCTGCCACACAAACTGATAACGTGGTTCTTGGGATTAATACATCAAACAGGAGCCCTACAAGTTATGAAGAATATAGGAAATAAAAAATACAAAAATCAGTAAATTAAAAACTGATTCTTCAATTGAATTGTGAAAAGATTAAGTTCAATTAAAAATATGAAGTCTTCACACACTAAGGAGGTCAGAGAAAACATTGGTTTCTAAAAATAAGAAAAAAGTGGGCCAAGGATGAGGATGAGCAATGCCTGAAGAATCTGAGTAGATGATTCCTGACTCACTCTGGGTAGAGGAGGATCTGAAAGTGGCATGAGAACAACATGAATTGAAGTGATAGGCCTATTTTAAAAAATAATTGTTATTATTAACATTGTATTGGTTAGTAAAATATGTACAGTGAATGTTGATTATCAATGTGTTCAAGTATTTTTAACCAGTATTTCTGTAATTTCCATTAAACGCCACATTAAAAAAACTGTTCCAGTTTTTACTACACCATGGCTAGATTATGGAATGATGAATTAACTAGACTTTACTTTTCTGAGTATGCTGCAGTGAAAATTTTGTTGCAAATTCCTATCCTTATTGACAATTCATCACAAGATGTATCTTAATCTCAAGAGAACTTTCCCACTGTGTCTTGAATGCTTATTCCCATTATCCTCTAAGACACATACACACACACACACACACACACCTGACAGGCACCATTCTATCACATCCTCCCATTCCGCAGCAGAAACAGGCTAGCTAAAGACAGTATCTTTTTATTTTTGTATAATCTAAAAAATTCCCTTTTATCTACGCCATGTTCAGTAATTTAGTTACTTAACAATATATTTATATTTTTGAGGTGACTCAAGAAGTATCACAGAAATCAATCAAGGTAGGAAGAGTGTGGATTTGGCACCCAAAATAAGTTTGAGCGATTTCTTATCTACTTACTGTTAACATGCCCTTTTCACTGCCATGAGCCACAGCTTGCTTATTTGAATTAAAAAAAACCCTATAATATCTGGCTTATAGATGTGATTACCATTTTGTAACACAATGCAAATAAAACATTGTGTAAAGCGGTAGAAATCCAACGATATCTTCTATAAATGGTACTCGTCAAATCCTACATCCATACGGGCAAAATTGAACCAGGATTCTTATCTCTTACCACCTTAATTTTAAATGGACCATAGACCTAAATGTAATAGGTAAACCAATAAGCCTTCTAGAAAAAAATTAAAATGTAGAAAAATACTTTTATGCTATTGGATTCAGAATACCTTGTCAAGGAGATCATAAAACAAAAAAAATCTGGGCTAATTTTCAGCTCAAACTGTGCTGTGACTGCAGTGCAACAGAATACCTTTGAAACCGTCCAGACAGTCCCTCTGTCTTTCTGATAGTCCTTGGGTTGGCTGTTAGTAGTCTAAACCTGGAGACTGAGATTGCCTTCAGATTCATGTTGATTTGGGGGTAAGTAAACTAGATGCTTTGATCTCTAAATCAGTTATTGGATGCAGGCCACTCCCTGGGAAAAGACTATGATTTTACCTAATTTTCAGAGATCAAGGTGGGGAAGAGCTCTTGTGGCCCTATATTATAGTATGAAGATTTTCTCTTAATACCCTCTTTCAGCCCCATGCCAGTGCCATTAATTGGTCCTATTCTTATGAGGATTCTTGTCCCAAAGATTCAGTGGTGTACTATCACTAGAAAACAAGCCTCTCCTCTCCTGCATGGCTATGCATTTGGCATAATAAGAAACTTATTTCTGAACTTGAGAATAAAAAAGAGATAGAATACTAAATGTCAGGAAAATTCTCTAAATCACTCCATAGTCAAATGAAAATATTTTAAAAGACATTTCAAGTTATGAAAATGAATTTCCGTTATAATATAATAACCATCATTATATAATCAAATATTTTTAGCTTATTGAAATTGGATATCATGAAATAAATGTTTATTTCCTCCATTTTTTTTTCTTTTATAGAGACAAGATCTCACTGTGTTGCCCAGCCTGGAGTGCAGTGGTGTGATCACAGCTCACTGCAGCCTTGAAATCCTGGTCTCAAATAATCCTCTAGCCTTGGCCTCCCAAAGTACAAGAATTACAGGCAATGGTCACTGCACCTGGCTTGGATCCACTTTTAAATTTGTCAAGAGATTATGACCAAGAAAATTTAGAATGATTTATCATTCTAAATATATAAAAATATTATGTATTCTCATGCAATGTATCGACTCTACAAAAGAGATGCCCTCACCCACAGACACACACACACTCACACTCACTCTTATCTTTACTTCCACTAAAACACACTCCTGTCTCAATTTTAACTGTAGTTGGTATCTCCAGTAGAAAGAAGTTATTTTAAAAAATAAAGAAAACTACACCTCAGCATTAGACGAATTGTGATAATAAAGTGGAATCACACTTTCTACACATGAAGGGGATATGACTACCATAGTTATTACAATATTTCTCATGTGATTAATTTAATGCAGTACTGAAAAGACAGTTTGCTAAAATACTCGGTGAGAATTCATCCCAAAGCCACAGGAGAGCCAGAGCAATAGCATATGGATGATTTCTGGAACATTAACACAATTTATTTTGTCAAGGAAGAAATATATCAGTATGTTATAATTTTCGGCTCAGCTAAATATTAACACTTCAAAAAGAATCAATTTAACTTATCCACAAAAAACTTTTGACTTAATAAATGCTGAAATTTTCTAAGTGCCATTAGTTGGCCAAGATATATCATTATTTTTGACTTACATAACGAAAGATATATTTTCAGTTGTATCTTCTGGAATATAAAAAAGGGATTTTTTTTTAAATAGCTATTGGTTAAAAATTAGTAATAGAGATAGAATTATATTTTTATTTATGTGATTTGCCTTTTGAAACAAGTTATCCAATGCCTTTTCTTATAAGGGCCTCTTATAAGTGACCTTATAAGAAAAGACAAGGTTTCTGGTCTTTTCTTATAAGGGCACTAATTCTATCATGAAGACCCCACTCTCGTGTTCCCTTCTAAATCTAATCACCTCCCAAAGGCCCCACCTCCAAATATCATCACATTGGGGGTTAGGGCTTCAACATTTCAATGTAGCAGGAAAGGGAACACAAATATTCAGCCCATAACAGTAGGACAACAGGCAAGGAATTTAACAATGTAATTTTGAAACTGGAAACAACTTTTCCCAGGGTTGTTTTATTCACCATTCTGTACCCTTTTGAGAATGGTAGGATTTTGCACACTAAACTGTTCTGGTATCATAGTCATGGTAGGCTTCACTGGTGCAACATTATCTTGCATTGTCTCTGATTTATGATTGCCCACATCTCAGGTTCTTAGAAAGAGGGGAGTGTGGCCAGAGCTGACAAGCTCTGGAGAAAGTTCTAAAAGACTACATTCTCCATTTGATTTAATCTCTTTATTTTATGCCAGTATGGTGTTATGTCACTACAAAAAGGTCACCTTTACATTTTATTGCATTGGAATTCCCATGTATTCTTGGAATATTTGTGACATAATTTTACAGATAACTAAGTAAGGCTCTGAGAAATCAGTGACTTACTCCTACTTAAAGAACTAGTTAATGTCAGAAATGAGACAATACATATTTAGAGTCTTGTTTTCCTTCATTTTACTTTAACATTTTGCTTTTCTGTGTACACAGGAGAAATCAGAATTATGTGTATATATATATATATGATATTAGAAATCATGAGTTACAAATAATTTGTAGTATGTTTAAATATCTATATTAATATTATGCCACCATGTGACTTTTCTTTTTCTATTTCCTTAGGATTTTTATGTTTTTTTTTCCATATAACTGGTACTATCCACCTTTCTAATTTCATAAGGAAGCTTTTTGGTTTTATTAGTTAGATTGTATTAATTCATAAATTAATTTGGAGAGATTTGAAATGTTAATAATGTTAATACGCCATATCCAAAAATAAAAGATGTCTGTCGATACATTCAGTCTACTTTTGTGCTTTCAAGAAATGTTTCATAGTCTTTATATTGGTTTTGACCAGTTCTTAAGATTATTACTAATCATTTTATATTTCTGTTGATTTTTTAAATAATGTTTTTCTATTATAGTTTCTGACTGTTTATGAAGGCTAGTGATTTTTTTGCATGTCAATTTTATATTTTGTTACTTTATTATTTCATTTGATTTTCTAAAACATAATTATTGTTTAGGGGTTTTCCTAGTGATATCATGAATATCTTGTTATCTGAAAATACTCATATAGTTTTTCTTTTTATCTTCAAATTCTCATGTTTCCAATAGTATGTGGGTTATATTATGTTTATTGTTTTTCCTTTACTATTGGGTATATCTTCTTTGCATTTTTTCCTAGAAGTTATCTTTGTACTTATGCTTTAAAAAATTTTGCTGTTTGTTACATTATTCCTTCTCAGAATACATAACACTTAGAGAGCATCCTTTCATGTAAATCTTCAACTTTATTTTAGTCTTAGTTCTACACTTTGACAAATATCAAAAGTTCATCATTCACCCCAGTCATTTCTTGGAAGGGTGTAGCTCATTGTTTTGTACATTCCTCAGAAATAATACATGTATACCATAGCTCTTTAGTTGTTTCTAAAAAGGTTTTTCAATAGCATTGTATTTGAACAATACCTGGATTGCAAATCAAATATTTAACTTACAGTTCCTTTCATTAAGTTTTTTGTAAATACTATTCAGCTTTCAACTTCTTAGCATGTTGATCGTGAGAAATATGATGCAAAACCAGCTTTATTTTTTCTTGAACCATTTTAATTAGACATTTTATATTTTTCTTATTGAGTTGAAGGGTTATTAAATAAAATCTTTGTGACATTTTTGGAATGCATACTCAACTATTATCTGGAAAAACATCAGGTCTTGTTTAATGAAACTTTAAATTTACTATTTTCTTCCAATGAAAATGAATGGGTTAGACTACACGCCATTAAAATTTATAAGTATAAAATAAGTCAATTTCATTCTAAAGTGATTTATTAGGTAGTTCTGCACAGAGTGAGAATATATATGCTATTTAATTCAGGGCTTCATATATTGCTCAATTTAATAATACCCATCATTGTAAATTAATAATTTAGTAGTAAAGCCACACAGATTACTCACCTGATCAATATATTTTTAAGTTTAATGTTATGCCTTCTGTAGAGATAATTATTTTTGTTTCTATGCCTGCCCATAATAAAAATACCAGGAAAAAATAGGAATTATCTTACTACATAAGATATAAAGCAAATCTAGTCATATCAACATATACAGATGGAGTTTGTTTTCATGGTTTAATAAATTCTAGTTTTCTAAACTATTTCAGCATTCCAAAATATTAATTTTTCTCTCTTTTCTGATTGGGAATGGTGCAGTAGTATACATCCCTATGTGTAAATCCTTGAGTATATCTCAGGGAGTTTCTGCAGTAATGATATTACAGTTACAGGGTAACCAAACAATACTCCTGAATTCTTTCATCAGCAAAGCTGAAAGTAATCCTAATCCAGGTAGCCACTCTAGTAAATGCAATCACCTCAGATACATTCATATGTATAATATACGTGTAGGTCTGTGTATGTGTGTGCAGTTAGTTATGTTACCAAATTGACATCTCATATTCATTGAGAATAGGGTATATTCATTAATTAATCAACAAAAGCCTTTGAAATTCTTAGACAATGGCAGTTACTATAGTGGCTACTTGGATTAGAATTACAGTGGGTGTTTTAACTTTTGTTTTAAGTTCAGGGGTACATGTGCAGGATGTGCACATTTATTACATAGTTAAACATGTATCATGGGGGTTTGTTGTATCAATTACTTCATCACCCAAGTATTAAGCCTAGTATCAATTAGTTATTTTTTCTCGTCCTCCTTCTCCTCTCACCCTCCTCCCTCCAATAGCCCCCATACGTGTTGTTCTCCTCTGTGTTCAGGTGTTCTCTTACATTATAAATGAATAAATAAGTTGTTTTGCTTGGAGTCACCAAGGATTTTATTGTATATCTCTACGCCAATTCTTGTTCTTCGAATATGTTTCAAGTTGATCATTCCAGTTCAGTGCACCCAGATTAACAGTGAACTTTGCTAATATGTAGATTTATTTCTTCTTTATAGAAAATTTTCTTGGATTCTGCTGTTAAACATTAATTCTGTTTTATTTTTACTTCCATTATATGAATGTTAGACCTTCTGTGTCTGTCTTCATTTTAATTACTTTCTTTCAGACTCTTTTTACTTTTTTCCTCATTTTTTTGTCTTTTTTAATGCTTATTTTTTCTGTTCACCTTTTTTACATTATCATTGAAATCTTGTAATTTATTCTACATTTCTCAGATGATTTAGTCTTTTTCTGCATTTTTTTCCCTAAATTCTATCAACTCTTGTTGAATTTAATTTCTTAATTCATTTCTCTTTTTATTTGCATTTCTGGTTTTAGGTTTCTATTTAAAATATCTAAATCCTCATTAGAATATATTTAGTTCAGATTAGCATGTTCTGTTTCAGTATGCTTCATGTTAGGTTCCTTTGGGAGAAATTTTGTTTGCCATACTGCTATGATTTATATTTTCTTTTTTCTTCATACGGTAGCTTTCTGTGGTGTTGGTGCATTTTGTTGAAAAGTTTATTGGTTCAAGATTGTCTTTTGTCAGTATAATAACATGAAGCTGTTTAATGGATGATGTTTCGTGACAGTGGTCTGGGATAAGGAAAGATTTTAGTGTATTTTTTATTTTGCAGGATGTTTACTTTTATTCTATTCTTTCCTTCTTTCCCTTCACTACACATCACCAAGGGGCTCCAAGCTTTTATAATTAAATAAAGACAGGATCTAATCCTGCACTGGTACAACTCACCTCAGCCACCTCACCTTCATCCTGGCACTGTGAGAACTAAGGGAGCCTGTCTTTATTTAAAATTCAATATTCTGTTAATCATGAATTCTTTGCATGAATTTTGATTTTAAACCATTGCATTAAGTTATTATTTATCTTTTTTTTCTTTTTCTTTTTTTTTTTTTTTTTTGAGATGGAGTTTTGCTCTTGTAGCCCAGGCTAGAGTGCAACGGTGCAATCTCGGCTCACTGTCACCTCCACCTCCTGGGTTCAAACAATTCTCCTGCCTCAGCCTCCTAAGTAGCTGGAATTACAGGCTTACGCCACCACGTCCCACTAATTTTTATGTTTTTAGTAGAGACAGGGTTCCACCATGTTAGCTAGGCTGGTCTCAAACTCCCGATCTCAGGTGATCCCCCCGCCTCGGCCTCCCAAAGTGCTGGGATTACAGGCGTGAGCCACCATGCCCAGCCTATTTATCTTGATTACTAAGGTTCTGGGGCATACCTAAATTTCACCTCAAGGGTAGTGTCTCATTCACTTCTACCTAGTCCTAGCCCTAGCATTGTCAGAATTGAAGCATTACTCTATTTACATGTAATTTAAAGTTTATGAGTTTTTTTCTCTTCTTTATTAACGCTGAAAATGTGAAACATGTATGATTTCATTTACGTTCCTTCTTGATTTTACAAATTTTGAGAAAGGTATTTGAAAAAATTCAAATTCATATGACCACTGAAACCTCAGATTTTAATTTAAAAATAGTTTACATATAGCCAATAATAAAGTTAGCTACAGTAATTTGTGCACCAAAAAGTTAGAAGCTCTTTGGATAATACACACTTTTATTTATAAAGTATTTCTTTACTGTAAAAAATCAGATATTTTTATTGCTATTTTGAAGATGCAATTGTATATCTCTATGTAGTTGGAACATTTTCTCTCTCAAAGCATCCCTGTGTATTTCTGGGCACTTTTAAAGTAACTATATCAACAAATGTTTGGCATCTTCCTATAATACCATATGAAAGTAAAAAGAACTCAAATAAGATGCACAAATATGACAACAATATATTTGTGACATGTTCTTTAAAAGCCAAACAATTAATTTTAAATGGCATGTGTTATGTCACTACTCAAACTGTGAATTTTCATATTCTTTATCTCTATGAATATAGACACCTTTGTGTAAGTTTAGGATGAATATCTGTCCCTACTTATATGCTCACTTTCCCATTCTACTCACCAAGTCTAACCTCTGTTGGTTCCCCAAACACACCCTCTATTCCACTAATTTCATGCTTGACATCTTAATTAAGCTTGTTAATAAACTTCACTCTGCACTCAGCCTCTCCTTCTTGCTGTTTGATTTTTACCAATTAATTCCCGATATCATACCATTTGCTTCAGTAAATACCACTCCATATATGGAATTTTTCTATGTCAATTGCAAGTCTACTTATGGATACATGTAATTATAATGCATTTGTGAGATAATAATTTGCAATGGAAATCCATAAATTTTATAGGAAAACAATGCATATATTTTCGCTATTTTTTGCACATTTCCTCTAGTGTCAACTTATTTTACATTTCACTAGAATCTAATTTGGCAGCATATTCCACATAATACAATTGTAATATTTATGTAGAAATTGAGTGATCTTAATCCAAGACTGACTACTATATATAGTATACACACACAGCAAATATATTTATATACCACATATATACTTATCTATTTAATATATGGTATATAGTATATATATTTATATATATATGTGTGTATGTATCCTTAGGACCTATAAAAATGGGTTTAGAAAGATGAGGCTTTTTTATTTTTATCTTTAATCATGAAAATTTGCAATCCCATTAGTAAACCTTAAAAAGTATCAAATTATCTTGAAAATTATAAATATGAACTATTGAGATAGGTATTTGAGATTCATGAAGCTTCAACAATAAGCAATGTGTTCTAATACCAAGGAATTATGATATGATTTTCTCAAATTTGTGGTCATTTTATTAAAGTTACTAATATTCTATTATATATTATATCCCAGACATGTTATACTTTCAGACAAAATAAGAATGTAAAATATCTTAAATATCAAAACAGTGTTAAAAACATCAGAAAATCAGTAAATAAATAACAGTATAATAATAAAACCTCAAAACTGAACTTAATTATTCAAGATCATTTAGGACAATAGATAGTGTAGAGTAAAGGTAAATTTTTCTTTCTTCTACATCCATATTGAAGACACAGAAGACACAAGGTTTTACATTTTCCAAATACTACACATACGCTTAGAAGAATAAAAATATATCTACACAGAAGTATGTCCCTTTGTATACATTTCTCAAAATGTATTGTTTCCTTTGTATAAGATAAAGCTGTATATTAAAATATCTGGATAATTAATCATAGTTATATTTATCAGATTTTATCTAGTTAGTGTTGTAACTGAAATGTAAAGGGTTATGACATGGCTAAGACATGGCCAATGAATATTTATTAACTTAAAAAAGCTTTTATTTCAGAAGTCTCTATAATGTCTATAAGGCTTGCATATCTTACAATAGAGCCAGTTACTTTTTGTAGCTGACATCATCAATTAAAACGTTAACCGAAAGTTTAAAAAATAAGTTTTGTAAAGAAAAAGTAAAACTAGTATTTTCGCTAATATTTTATCTCTTCTCTGAAAAATAATTCAACATAATTACACATTTGTATAATATTCTGTAGATATGGCACATATACATATTTGTGTCTATGTATGTATACATACACATACAAAAACCTTCATAGTGTATGATAGTACAAGGCAGTAAGCCCAAATGTTAAGGTGACTTCCAGTGAGAAAATTAGAGATGAGTCTCCCCTTTTAACAAGTAAACCTCCTGTATAACTTGTTGAATACTGACCCATCTCCCCCTGCTCTGTGTGATGTCTAACTGCATGAAGTTGTAGAATTTTGAATCTGGTTGCTTATAAAAAATTAATTCTACAATTTTTATTATATTTGAAAAAATACATATATGTGGCACCCTTTCTCTAAATGAAAGCTTACACTGAAATTCAGTACGTAAAAGAAATTTGTAGTGCCAGGGTTCAGAGAGAGTAGGAGGGATAGGAGATATACAAAGGACATGTGAATGTCACGTAGGTGGTGTAGATTTAGTGTGTTCACATCCAGTTTGGCTGCCTCTCAATGCCTTGTGCGTGGCAAGTGCTCAAATGCCAGCTCCCTTGTAGGGCCAGGTATGAGTTATTTCAGGGCAAACTGTAAGTAGCTTCCTCACAGCACTACCACTTAATGTGGAAATTCATTCTAGCTCAAATTCTTTTCCCTTTCCCAGATCCTGCGTTTGGCAGCCCAACACACAATCTATTGTTGTTTGGTGCTCTTAGGCAGCCTACCAGCAAGACATCTCATGCCCAGCTAGTTTTCATTGCCACTTAACCCGTGGGGGACTAACAATCCTTCCCGTGCCAAATCATGGGCATGCAGACGGCTTCATGCTGCCACTTCTCTCTGCCCTGCTGGCTCTCTCCCACCCTCTTTAACCTTTAGTCACGGAGACAAAATAAATAGGTCACAGATTATGGAACAAGCACATAGCCAACAGGAAGTGAAGTATTTATCCCTCTTAGTTTTAGACATCTCCATTTCATTGAATATTTTTGAGACATACTGAGTTGGATTTTTAGGGAAGAATAAGTCCTCCTCTTTTAATGTAGGAGGAAAAAGTTGTGGTTTTCCCCTCATGAATCCAATGATAATCCTTCCTGTTTTTCTAGTTGTGTTCACTAGGGAGAGGGAGTCTGGGGCATTGACTGGGTTTTGTAAAAATGATTCTGTTGTTAAGTTTTTAAGGAATGTCTTCACCCTAAATTTGGGCACTTGATACCATTTATTCCCCTTGTTTCAGTATTTGACACTTTATAATTCAATATATTCAGAAAATACTTTTGAGAAAACTATATTTTTACGTTTTTGAAGACAACTTTTTTTCCTAATAGACAATACTCATAGAAATGCGTATGCTTACTTCACTTTTGATTGAACCAAATGAGGACTTTCAGAAAGAAGGTGGCTTTTTTTCCTAGGAATGAGTCCAGTATTTGTTGTATAGTGTGGGGTGCATGCCTCGTGTGTGTGTGTGTGTGTGTGTGTATTTCAAGAATTGGGTGTCCGTTTAGTTTAAGACTATATTTAATTTGAAGATTACTCTGGGAAGCAAGCACTAATTTCCATGTCTGTAGAGAAATAAAACATAGTAAAACATAATCACTGATGGCTTTTTAAAAATAATGCTTCAAGTTTTACGTACATTTTACAAAATGTTATGGCTGTTCTGCTCCCTACATAGGTATTAAGGTACATTTTACTTTTCAAATAAATTTACGTACCCTCCTATGCAATGCATGAAACAGCTATGGATGCTCTATCATCATTTTGCATCACTATACAGTCACTTTTTGACCAACTACTCTTAAATAACTGAGAATACAGACATCACTCTACATACCCTGCAAAGCTTAACAAGGCTAGTTCTTTAAGGTAAGGCTATTCCATAAGTCATATTCTAAATACCTTTTACTATTGTGGAGAATTTGCCATATTATACAACTGTATAGCATAAAAGCCTACTTTTATTATAGAACAATGAGCTATCACGGTGAAACAAAGAACATTTTATGAAGAAATTTATGTGGCAAAAATGGAGTTACAGTCACCTAAAACATTGATGACTGTCAGGCAAAAGAAACAAATCACTATGTCTTTTAAATGACTCTTGCAGCCCCAAATAAAGAAATAATATAAACTAAAGCAGGACTGGGTGCTCAATATGAATAACTATAATATCAGCAAAACAAAACACATTTAGAGGGACCAGTCAGTACACAGAAGGATTTTATATAAAAACTCATAATTTTAACATTTCTTTTGTTAGAATGAATGTCAAAATATACTGAGACTATGTGTTAGAAAATTTAAGGATAAAGAGAATTCTCATTGGCATTCATGTGAAAAAGGGACCTTTTTCACAAACAGGATGTACAGTACCTAACTAGTAATTTTCAGTCCTCTGCTTTCTATTGTTGCCAACATCTATATAGAAATAAAAGCCACCTCCCCTACAAACCTCCCTTTCCTTTCACACTCAGCCAGAAGCAAAGGATAATAAAACAGCCACCTCACTGGTTGACTGTGGTCAACTACAAAACCAAAAATGTTCAATTAAAGTGTCATTTTAAAACTGTAGGAAAATTTCAAGAATATGGAGCTTATTTAGTATGTGGTTTATTCACTTATTATTTATATAAAATTACTTCATTTGGTTTATGTAGTTTGATTATATAGAACAACTAGGGTTTGATTCCATTACTGAAATTTTAATGAGCTTAGCCTCATTATTTTCTTAGCAGTCAAAATAAAAATAGATTTTTTTCACCCTTAAAAGGCTTTGTGGCTGAATCTGTTTGAATATCAACTATTTCCCTTTAAAAATGAGGAACAGAGGGTTATTGCTGATAGAACTTCATGTATTTGGATCACAATCCTACATTCCCCTATGGTACATCTTCATAGGAATTGGACCACCTGAATTACTCTATTGCCATTATATTAGTATTATTAGTCCATTCTCTGTTTGCTATAAAGAAATACATGAGACTGGCTAATTTATAAGAAAAGAGGTTTAATTGACTCACCATTCTGCAGGTTGTACAGGAAGCATGGTGGCATCAGCTTCTAGGGAGGCCTCACAGAACTTAAAATCATGGTGGAAGGTGAACAGGGAGTGAGGCACTTCACATGGCTGTAACAGGAGGAAGAGAGAGATTGGGGAGATGTTACAAAGTTTTAAACAACCGGATATCATGAGAACTCAGTAGACGGTACCAAGGGGAATGGTGCTAAACCATTCATGAGAACTCTATGATCCATTCACCTCCCATCAGGCCTGTATCAGTCGTTTTTCATGCTGCTAATAAAGACATACCCAAGACTGGGCAATTTACAAAAGAAGGAGATTTAATTGGACTTACAGTTCCACATGGCTGGGGAAGCCTCACAGTCATGGCCAAATGCAAGGAGGAGCAAGTCACATCTTACATGGATGGCAGCAGGCAAAGGGGAATTCTTTTTAAAACCATCAGATTTCATGACACTTATTTGCTGTCAGAGTAACAGCACAGAAAAGACTTGCCTTATGATTCAATTACCTCCCACCAGATCCCTCCCAGAACACATGGGAATTCCAATGAGATTTGGGTAGGGGCACAGCTAAACCATATCATTCTGCCCCTGAAACCTCCCAAATGTCATGTCCTCACTTTTCAAAACTAATCACGCCTTTCCAACAGTCGCCCAAAGTCTTAACTCATTTCAGCATTAACTCAAAAGTCCACAGTCCAAAGTCTCATTCAAGACAAGGCAAGTCCCTTCCTCCTATGAGCCTGTAAAATCAAAACCATTTACTTCCTAGATACAATGGAGGTACAGGCATTGGGTAAAAACAGCTATTTCAAGTGGGAGGATCTGGCCAAAACAAAAGGGTTACAGGCCCCATGGAAGTCCAAAATCCAGCGGGGCAGTTAAATCTTAAAGCTCCAAAATGATCTCCTTTGACTCCATGTCTCACATCCAGGTCACTCTGATGAAAGAAGTGGGTATCACCCCTGTGGCTTTTCAGGGTACAGCCTCTCACTTGGCTGCTTTCACAGGCTGGCGTTGAATGTCTACGGCCTTTTCAGGTGCACAGTGCAAACTGTCAGTGGGTCTACCATGCTGGGGTCTGGAGGATGGTGTCCTTCTTCTCACAGCTCCACCAGGCAGTGCCCCATTAGAGACTCTGTGTAGGGGCTTCTTCCCACATTTCCCTTCTGGTCTGCCCTAGCAGAGTTTCTCCATGAGAGTCCCAACCCTGCAAAGGACTTCTGCCTGGACATTCAGGCATTTCCGTACATCCTCTGAAATCTAGGCAGAGATTCACAAATCTTAATTCTTGACTTCTGTGTACCGGCAGGCTCAACACCACATGGAAACTGCCAAGGCTTGAGACTTGCAGCATCTGAAGCCACAGCCCAAGCTCTACATTGGCCCCTTTCATCCATGGCTGGAGTGGCTGCAACCTACGGCACCAAGCCCCTAAGCTGCAGACAGCATGGGCACCCTGGGCTTGGCCCAGGAAACCACTTTTTCCTCCTAGGCCTCTGGGCCTGTGATCAGAGGGGCTGCTGTGAAGACCTCTGACATGCCCTGGAGCCATTTTCCCCATTGTCTTGGGGATTAATATTTGACTCCTTATTAATTATGCAGATTTCTGCAGGCTTGCATTTCTCCTCAGAAAATTGATTTTTCTTTTCTATCACATTGTCAGGCTGCAAATTTTCTGAACTTTTATACTCTGCTTTCCTAATAAAACTGAATGCCTTTAACAGCACCCAAGTTACATTTTGAATGCTTTGCTGCTTAGAAATTTCTTCCACCAAATATGCTAAATCATCTCTCTCTAGTTCAAAATTCCACAAATTTCTAGGGCAAGGGTAAAATGTCACCAGTCTCTTTGGTAAACATAACAAGAGTCACCTTTGCTCCAGTTCCCAACAAGTTCCTCATCAACTTCTGAGACCACCTGGCCTGGACCTTATTATTTATATCAGTATCAGGCTTTTGATCAAATCATTCAACAAGTCTCTAGGAAGTTCCAAACTTTCCCACATTTTCCTGCCCTCTTCTAGGCCTCCAAACTGTTCCAACTTCTGCCTATTACCCAGTTCCAAAGTCACTTCCACATTTTTGGGTATCTTTTCAGCAGCACCTGACTCTACTGGTACCAATTGACTGTATCAGTCCATTTTCACACTGTTGATAAAGACATACCCAAGACTGGGCAATTTACAAAGAAAGAGGTTTAATTGGACTTACAGTTCCACATGGCTGGGAAGCCTCATGAGCATGGCAGAAGGCCAGGAGGAGCGAGCCACATATTACATGAATGACAGCAGGCAGAGAGGAGCTTGTGCAGGGGAATTCCTCCTTTTAAAACCATCAGACCTTGTGAGACTTATTCACTGTCATGAGATCAGCGCAGGAAAGACTTGCCCCATGATTCAATTACCTCCCACCAGGTCCCTCCCACAACACATGGGAATTCAAGATGAGACTTGGGTGGGGACACAGCCAAACCATATCAATGCCCCACGTCCAACACTGGGGATTGCAACTGATCATGAGGTTTGGCTGGAAACACAGATCCAAACCATACCACCAACGAAAAAACAAGTATAAAGGAAATAAAGAAAAATTTTCCATTTTATAATTCTTTATTTAATTATGATTAAATTCAATTAGTCAACCAATTTATAAGACTATATTGTAGACCAAATATAAATGAGAAGAATCTCCAATGATGCCTGGCCTTGGATGAGTCATTTAGACACTTCAGAGATTAGGTGTTTTTTTCCTGAAATATAAGTGTATAATAATGTATAGCTTATACAGCTGTTTTCAGAATAAAACAATGTCATATAATTTGAAAACTTTTATAATTCAATATACAGATATTAGTATTTTATGCAAAACATTATGCTAGGCAGTCATTGATATAACAATGGGTTTTACTTAAGACAGGTACTCTGCAGCTCCCTCAACTTGTTATCACATTTCATATGCTTTTTCTTGGTGAGAATTAAGATACTTATAAATGAAAATATTGAATCCTAATATATCATAAAGAATATCCTGATATGCTTGCAAGACTGGCATGCCTTCTGTCCACCAATCTTTTATATCTGACAGTCTTGAAAATATTTGATTACCTAAGTTATTTTACATCTTAATTAAAAACATTAGATTGTTGATTTATTGCCCTAGTCATAGCATCTGAGTATTTTTTCAGGATAACTGATAATAGCCTCCCTTGTACTGGTTTTTTGATGAAAATAGTAAAGTCAGGAACATCAATACAAAGACCACAATACTCATAAGCCAAATTGTCTGTGTAACTATATCAATGGTAACATACATCTTGTTGGGAGCATTAGAAATGTTTAAATCACTTTTGATAAGCCTCTTGAGCCAGGGATAAGATTTTGACAGATGGAAATTGGAGTAGGCTTGGAGCGGAAGATGTGTCTCAGACAGAAAACAGTTTGTAAGAGTACTGTTAGGTGAAAGCAACCAGCATCCTGATTTTGTTCATACATATATATGGATAATGTAGAGCAGTGATTTGACTTCAAAGATCAAGTTTGGACCTTCTTTAGTAGACATTAGGGAATAATCACATGTTCTCAGCAGGGAAATATTAAGAAGAAAATTCTGGCAACATTATTAGAAGCGTTTTTAAAGTGTGAGCTGAAAGTGAAGACGTTAGAAAGTAGTGATTTATTTCTGTGCTGGCAGGGTTAGGGATGCTGATCAATACCTGATGTCAGAAAACTGCAAATGAGTTCAGAGCCTTTTTGAAGACTTCAGAAGTTGTAGAATTCCAGATGACTGGTTCTAGAAAAGGCTGGACCAGAACCTTGTAGAGTATTTTGTGCTTCATCCATAAAGCAATAGAAAGCCACTGAAGGGGCCGGGCACGGTGGCTCATGCCTGTAATCCCAGCACTTTGGGAGGCTGAGGCAGGTGGATCACCTGAGGTCAGGAGTTCGAGACCAGCCTGAGCAACATGGTGAAACCCCTGTCTCTACTAAAAATACCAAAAATTACCTGGGCGTAGTAGTGGGCACCTGTAACCCCAGCTACTCAGGAGGCTGAGGCAGGAGAATAGCTTGAACCCAGGAGGTGGAGGTTGCAGTGAGCTGAGATCATGCCACTACTCTCCAGCCTGGTGATAGAGCAAGGCTCCATCTCAAAAAAAAAAAAAAGAAAGAAAGAAAGCCACTGACAATTTTAAGGGGTGAGTATGAGTCAGCATTAAGTCAGGAAACTAGAAAACAGTCTATGTCAAACAAAAACTATTGTATACAGGGAAATAATCACTAACAAATCTGTTGGAAGAACTAAAAGAGCAAACTCCAGAAAGGGCCATCATTATCTTTCAGGTGCCCTTCTCAATCTGTGCTACAGAGGTTTTAAAAAAAAGCTGCTATAAAACATAGAGGTTGGTAAAGTTGAGAAAGCCACCACAATTGTCATCTCTACTCTATGGCCCTCGAAGAGGGAAATAAAGTCAGGTTAATCACTGTAAAGTTTCATTCATGCTCAAGTCCATTTGTCCATTGCCTCTGCTATTAAAGAATATATTCTACTGCTCTGCTTCTCTTGCCCTGTAAGACTGTATCATATGGGTAGAATCTAAGTAATTTCTGAACCGTTTTGGCAAAGTCATCTAGGAAATGCAGTCTCCATTTTTCATGCCCTGGATAGGTGTGAAAATGGGCAACAGCCAATAGAACTGAAGAAGGATTGTCATGATAATATTTATGTTTTAAAATGTTCACTCCGGTTGACTTGTGAAAAAGAAAAAGACAATAAAAAATAAATATCAGTCTGGATGATAAGTAAAGTAAGATGAATAAGATAATTGAACTACAATGTTAGTGTTGGAGATGGAAAAAACTTGAAGGTCGGCGGATATTTAAAACGTATAATAAGCAGATTTTAAATCGGATTGTTTTTCATGCTATAATTTTATGAACTGTAGAACTCTACAGGTTTCTGTGGATTCTCCATTATCCTACTTTATTTCTCAATTAAGCTTGACTAAAAGGGAATATTTTGCAATAATAAATATTCTGTAAATTATCAAAGAAGGCAAATAATTTCTTTTGCAGTTTTATTACTTAGTGATATTTTAATATTGCAGTCTAATTAAAACCCAAGTCACACAGAAATGCCATATGATTAAAAATCTTATTAGCTTTATAGAGCATAAATACTTGCAACTAATGCCAGAGTTGCAGAATTCTATTTAGCACTTTAGGCTTAGATTATCTGACTGCCACCAAATAAAAATAGAGAATTATCTGTTTATATTTTAATTTTGCAAATAATCTATATACTAGCTCCTAGAAGTCCATCTTTGTGAAGTAATGACAAAAGAGTATTGTCGTATGGGAATTTTATTATTAAAACATTCAATGTATCTTTCAACATGCATTGACCTTTGAAAAGTTATATGTGCATTGGAATTTGAAGCCTCCGTAAATGGCTTACAATATGTGACTATATGTGAAAATGTATCTAGTCACCTTCTACTCACCATTTTAATTATACATAATTAAATCTAGACTATATTATATATAATATTAATTTATTCTATATGCATATTGATATATACAGAATCAAT
Source organism: Pan troglodytes (assembly GCF_028858775.2). NCBI lineage: Eukaryota > Metazoa > Chordata > Mammalia > Primates > Hominidae > Pan > Pan troglodytes. Next base: position 159,466,510 of record NC_072401.2, read on the forward strand.
AATAATTATGTATATGATTATATACAACAAAATTTAAAATAAAAGATTGAAAACTGAAACATCCTTCTAATTTTAGAGGACTGAAATTTCATTCTACAGCCTTTTGAAGTCCCAGGCTGGGACTTTTTCTTCACTTACATTTCACTTTTTTTCTTATAGTTCAATACCAGAGAGATCTCGTGATGAAAAATATTCATTGTGATAAGGTCTAAGACAGGATGAAATGTGTAACCTCCAGATGAATTCCTTATGCATTACTATCAAAATTCCAATAAACCAAATCTTATTTCTTTATTAAAATACTCTTAGATATGATAGTAAAAATAGAACTCAACTCATTTCATTAAACATAAAGGCTCTTAAGAGTAGAAAGATCTTTACTAAGGTTTGAAAAGGGGATGTGGTGGAATTGATGGGGCAACTTAATCAGCAAAAACAAATATAATCTACTTCACAATTTTTTTAGTGCCATGGGGACATCACAAGGTATAGTGGCATGCCATGACCCTTCAAGGGTATTTTTAGCTGTAAAAAGTTTGAATCAGTGTACAGAATTAACAGTAGTTGGTAGTTATATATGACTATGTGACAGGCAGGCCTTAAGAGACTAGATTTATGAACTAAACACAAACAATGAGTGACATAAGTAACAAACTCCAAAACATCAGTGGTTTCACACTTGACAGGCTTTTTTCTCATTCGTGCTACACTTACAATTCAGGTCAAGCTACTCCCCAGGCTCCTTCTCCAAGTGTACCATCAATCCAGTTTTGTTTTGGTTTTTTCCATCCCGTGGCTTAACCATCTCATCATTTGACTGCACAATCACTGCTTCAAAGGAAGAGAGAATGTGGAGAACTCTCAGCTGCTCTATGATAACCCCTAAAGGACACATCGGACCTCCCTTCACAGTTCATTGACAGGAACTACTCATATCAATACCAGATAACCTCATGATAGGCTAGAAAATGCAGTATTTCTGTGTTCCCAGGAAGAAGAAAATAAAAAATGATTTGTTTAAAGCAAAACAGGAGCCAGTTACATGTGATAGGAGGAAACCTGACTGTACAGAAAGAGCATGATATGCAGAATGTATGATGGCAGAAAATAGGTAATAAGCAATTTCACCCATCAGTGATAGAGTCTGTCTTGGAAGATAATTGAAGAATAGTTATAGGTAGGCTGAAGGTACTCTGTATAAAAGGATGCAGGCTGACCCAGCAGCAGGTGCTACATCTCTAAGGATGGAAGTTAAATTACCAGGCAGGACTTAAATCACTGTGGAGAACTGAAATGAAAGAGGCACTCCCCAGTCTCTGTGGGGCAAGAATAAAATATGTATTCCTGAATTTGGTCTGGAATATATATTTGACACTTGGTATCTGGATCAAGGATTAAACCTAGTTATTGGAATTTAAAACAAGACACAGAAAGCTTGACTCAACCATTGATTAGTTTGTTTTAAAACATGTCAGACAGAAGCACACTGAGGGCACCTTAATTTAAAAAAAATATTCCCATGACAAGATCTCATGGCAATGCAAAAACAAAATTTTTAAACGTGACTACAGCATAGCCAGGACTCATCATGACTGGACTGTAACACAGGAACTGTAAGGATGTCTAGAACGTAAAACAATTTTAGGCCCCAGGTTACAGTTGTGATCCCCCAACACCTCTGCTACCTGTGACCACTTTTGCATATTTTAATGTTTCAACATTCAACACTATAACTCAGCTACATTTTATTGCTCTTTTAACTCTTTTTCTTTCTATTCAGTGTTCAAAATCCCAAAGAGACTTCAGCTTCACTTAGTGTGAGAACAGATGATATTTTGTTCATTTTAGAACACTTACAAAAGATAGAACAAAATGATCACAATTACCATGCTCACATTTGTGGAAACAATTCTGCAAGCTACTCTTGCCTTCATATAGAAACAGTTGTTCTGAAGTCTGCACTCTGGCATAGTTCATTTTCTTGGCTCTACCATTCAGAATAAAAAAAAATAAAATCACATAGATTTGAAAATAACATGGGTAAATATAAAGATGACATATGTGTTTGTGTGTGAGTGTGTGCGTGATTTATGAAATCTATATGCTCCAGGCATCACCAAACCATGAATAAAAATTATGATTTTAACACTATTAGAGCATATGCCTTCACCCATGTGTCAGCAAATATCTTAACTCAAAAAACCCTCCAGTAATTTGGGGAAGGGCCTCAGAATACTTCCGCACATATATTCCAAATATGTCCTCAGGCACCTCTACTTTGCCATTCTTGTCTTTCTACTTTGCTGCTTTTCTCTGCCAAGGGCTTTTTGGGGATCACTCACTACACAGGTCTCAGCAGTCCTCTATGTATGGCTGGCCCCCATTCCGCTAACTGACCTCTACACAAAGAAACTTCTTTCCTCTTTGTGGATTTGTGTGAAGAATGGTTCAGACTATCTTAGTTTCTCATGGTTCAATTGAGGCCAGACTTATTGAGGCTTTCACCCTATTTGAATATACAGTTCTGTGAATTTTTACAAACTCATACAGTTATGTAACCACCACAACAACAAGATACAGAGAAATTCACTCACTCCCCCCGAAATTCTCTAGGGTTCCTTTACGATCAGCTCAATTATCCAACATCCTGGCTCAGGTTACAATTGATATTGTTTTCTGCCCTAACAGTTTGCCTTTCCAAAATGTCACATAAATGAAGTTATACAGTTTATAGGCTTTGAATTTGGGATAGTTCACTTAATATAATTCATTTAAAAATTGAATAATTTTTTCATTGTGTTTTATTGCTCACTCATATTCCATTTAATGGCTATTCCACAACTGGTTTATCTATTTACTAGTTGATGAACATTTGAGTTGTTTATAGTTTGAGATAGTTATTAATAAAACTGCTATAAACTTCCTCGTAAAGGTTATTTTGTGAATGTATGTTTTCATTTATCTTGAGTAAACTCTCCAAGTAGGATTGCTGAATCAAAAGGTGAGAGTATGTTTAACTGTACAAGAAACTGCTCAACAGTTTCCAAAGTGGCTGTGCCATTTTGCATTCTCACAAACAGTGACTAAGAATTCGACTTGCTTCGCATCCTCATCGGTACATGGTGTTATCTATTGTTTTGGGGCTGGGGTAGGGGACGGGTTGTGCGTGTGTAGTTTAGTTTGCATTTCTCTAATGACTAATTATTTTGAGCAGCTTTCATTTACTTATTTATCATCCACAAGTAAGATATCCCCTAATTTACTGCAGCTGTAAATCTTGAAATCAGGTAGCGTGCAGTCTCCAGATTTGTTCTTCTTTTCCAACTTGTTTCGACTATTCTAATTTTTGTGCTATTCCATATAAATTTATAATTAATCTTGTCAAAAACTGATAGATTTTCATTTGTTTAGGTCTTTTTTGATTACTCTCATCAGTATTTTGTATTCATCAGTATATAAAGCTAATCAGTATATAAAATACAAATCATAAATGGCCTTTTCATTGCTAGACTATAGAAATACAGTTATTTATTTTACCTTCCTATTTGAAATAACTATAGACCCACAGGAACTTGCAAAACTAATTTTTAATTATAATGAAGTTAAAATTGTTTTATCAATTTATTTTTCTTTCATGGATCATGAATTTGGTGTCATGTCTAAGAACTCATTAACTAACCATGCATCAAGAAGATTTTCTCTTATGTTCTCTTTTATAAGTTTTATAGTTTTACATTTAGATCTATGATCTACATTGAGTCACTATTGGTATAATGTATAAGGTATGTGTCAAGATTTCTCTTTGATTATTGATGTCCAGTTGTTCCAGACCATTTGTTGAAGAGACATTTTTTCTTTACTGAATTGTATTTGCATCTCTATCAAAAATCAGTTGAATATATTTGTTTAGCTCTATTGCTTGGTTCTCTATTCTTTTTCATTGATTTATATGTGTACCCCATTTCTAGCCTTCCAGTGACTTAATTATGGTAATGATAATATCTTAAAATTATGTAGTGTAAGTACTCCAAATTTATTCTTCCTTTAAAATATTTTTCTAGCTATTCTAATTTATGTACTTTCTTATACACATTTTAATACAGGCTTTTATATATCCTCAGAAAATTCTGTTGGGATTTTGATAGGAATTGCGTTGCATAATTGATTGTTGTATATTGACATTTGTCTTACAACTCTTGTTTTTACTCCTCCGCATGTTATTTATCTTTTATCTCTATCTGCTTTCAAGATTTTTTTTTATCCTTAGTAATCACTATTTTGACTATAATGTGTATATGTATTTTTATTTGTTTTCATTTGTGCCTATCTTTCTAGGGTGTCCTCTGGCTTTTTGGATATGTAGTTTGACGGCCTTTATTAGTTTTGGAAAATGCTCAGTTGTTATCTCTTTAAATACTTCTTCACTGGATTCTTCCTCACTTCTTCTTTTGGGATAATAACTACTCAAATGCCAGACAGTTTGATATTTTCCTCCATATCAGGAATGCTCAGTTCTTGTTCTGTATTCCTTTTGTATTTCAATTTGCCTAAATTAAACAGAAGTAATTTTTCTTTTGTTGTGTCTGCTCTATTGTTGAGCCCCCAAAACGGAACTATTCATCTCTAATACTCTGTTTTTTACTTATTGAATTTCTATTTGACATTTTCTTGTGGTTCCTATCTCTATTTCAATCCTCCATCTGTGCATGCATGTTATCTGTTTTCCACTAGACTCTTTAACATATTAATTATGGTTTTAAAAACTGTTTTACTGATAATTGCAACATATGGGTCATCTGAGTTTGTTCTCTTGACTGTTTTTATTCCTGATAATAGAATTTTCTTTCCATTTTTCCTCATAAATTTTGATTGAATACTAAATATCATGTATATAACAGTAAAGACTGATACAAATAATACGCATGCTGAAAAATGGGCACGATTTTCTTCCGTCAGGCTATGAGTGAAGAAGTCAATGTTGTCAGAGATGAATCTGTATTTAAGTTTTGTTGTTGCTATGGTCACCAGTAGTGCACAAATGCTTCAAATCCTTCTATAATTGCCTTGCCCTTAAGGATGGGCCTGGTGTGCTGGTTTGTGTGTGTGTGTGTGTGTTTGTTTGTGTGTGTGTGTTTGTGTGTGTGTGTGCATGTGTGTATTTCAATAGCCCTGATTCACTGTTAGTTTCCCTGCACTGACAGTTTCCTTGCATTTCTCAGCCATCTCTGCACACCTGTGCTACAAAGGAAGTTGCTCATCCCACAATTGCACTGCCCCCAGTTGTAGACTGCTATTACTTGTTGCTTCAATCTCACTAGGCTTGTGGTGGAGGGCTTTCTGTTATCTTGGTCTTGTGCCAGTCTTAGGCAAGCCCCGTGTGCCTGGGCTTTGTATGTGAGAATTTCTCAAGGTGCCTGCCTGTCTTCCTCACGGCCATCAAATTGTGTTGTATCTGTGGTGTGTCTTATGTGGGCGAGAGATTCCTGCTTCATTTCCAATAGTAAGAGCCCTACAATGTTAATGGTGTAGGCATATGGTCTCAGGACTGTCCCTCTTTGAAGGGTATTGGGTTTGGCTGCTTCTGCTTTTCCCTGCAAAATAGCTCTTCACCTTTACCTGGAGCATTGGATATCCCACATCAAGTGACTTGAGGCTTTAGGCAGGGGCAGGGCTTTATGCCTGCGGAACTATTTAGGAATATGTTGAGATGTTGGAGAGCTGTGAGTTGCCGTAAGTAGTAATGGTGGGGATGTCTCGTGAGCTGCGGGAGAGGGCTGGAACAAAGGAAAATTAGCAGCTTATAGTAATATTCCTAATATGTGGCCCAGTGACCCTAGACCCTGTAGAAAGAAGAAACCATTTTCTCTTTAAGGGGAAACCTCTTTCTTCATAGTATCACTGACAGTAGGACCATCAACATCTGAAGAAGTGTCCTATTTTATCCACAAGGATGTCATCTGCTCCAGTGAGGAAAATTGTAATACTACTACTAAAAGACATTTCCCAACATCCTGTTGATTTATTTTTAACTCAGGAACCATTGTGTAAACCAAAACTACGTTTTCTTGTTTAATGCCCAAGGATCCGGTTCTTTTTACAAACTTTTTTCCATGTTGAGGTAAAGAGAAGTCAGAGCCTGCATGTGCATCTGACTGTAGTCCAGTATAAACCATTATTCTCTTATGAACTAGAGCTGAGACAATAGCTGAACACTACACACACACACACACACACACACACACCCCTATGCTACCACACGCAAACACTCACAGATCTACATGACACCCACTCAAGTCAAAAATTTAACAAGTTTTAGGTTACAGATATACAAGTGAACATTAAAATTAGACAAAAAACTAACTTCTAGGGACACAGTTTTGATTAAATATTTATATATTTTATTTTTGTAAGAAAGAATCTTGGTGAGAACTTTCTTGGCTGCATTCTGTCAACTTAACTTTCCTGGCTTACAGTTATATAATTTAAGGAGCTCACTAAAGCAGCTTTACCATTCCTCCTTCCCGTCCCCTGGTAAAAATAGTCCTCTGCCTCAAAGGTAAATCTGAGTTTCCAAATTAAAGGGGAAATTACAGTTAAAAAAAAAATCTTTAAATCCTTCCTTCAAAGGGAACTGCATTGCATTTCTGGCAACATTAAAATTCAAATCATTTATTTTGATCTTCTATTTATATGAGGAAACAGTATTTGGAAAGTTTTTAGACTACAGTGAAAAAAAAAAGAGTTCTATAGAGACTATTTCTTTCCAAAATTACATTTTGTTTGGCACCTCTGAGTTGCAATCTCTTCGTGTAACCACCTTTTTTTATTTTCTCACATTGACACATCTAAAAATCAAGCCATAACTCTGTTCTCACACCTTCATCACAAATTAGAGCTAAGACATCTGTCATAGTGGGAATTCCCATAACAAGATGAACTTTGGCATTTCACAGACTGAAGAGAGGACACTTTCAAAATCTTCTGTGAAGATGTTATAAAATATATTTCTTTGGAAGCAGAAAAGCAGGATAATTTTGCATTCTAACTTATAGCATTATACATATATGTTTACTTTAGAAATCAGTTATGAACTAATTTTTAAATGACTTTCATAAAATAATGATACATCTGTAAACATGAGGTTATGGGAAAATGCTGTAACACATAACTTGTATATTTATGGTAAATTTCAGTCTTTCAAAAATACAGAAAATAGTATATCAGATCCTTTGTACTTGCATGGAGATTTTAAATGTATTAATATTTTTCAGAGTTTGCTTCACACCATTTCCTTCTTATTAAAAAAAATTACAATAGTATAGTGCCAGGATAACCTTTCTCCTAACCTCTAAATAAATACCATCCTAAAGTTGATGTGTTTGAATCCTATATGTTTTGGTATCTTTACTATGTATGTAGATATGAATAAAAATGTACATACTATTAGTCTTCAGGTTTAAATTTTATGTTAATGGCAACATACAGTTTCTATCACATTGTAATTTTTTTTTAGATTGAACATAATGTTTTTAAGTTACATACATGTTGATACGGTAAAGTGGGTTTTTTAAAGTTAACTGCAGCAAAATATTGCAAATATGAACAAAATAGTTTACTCATTTGTCTACTAAGGGAAATTTATATTTATTCTTTTTTATTGTTACAATCTCTGCTAAGAAAAATGGTTTTGTTAGTGTCTCAAGCATAGAAGTGTGTCTCAAAGGTAAATATTTTGAAGTAAAATTGCTAGGATATGCACAAGTTAAGTGTATTAAACATTATTAAAATGTTATTAAATGTATTAAAAAATATTTTTATCCAAAATATGTGTACCAATTTACATTCTAACCAGCTATGTCCAAGGGTTTCTACTTCTTCACACTTATGTCAGTGTTTGGTGAATCCAGACATTAATTTTTCCAGTCTGAGGACTGAAAAATGGTGCCTTATTGCTGTTTTAATTAATTTGATTACTAGTGAGAATGAGCATGTTTTCATATATCTGTTGTTCATTTGGTGAATTGCCTGCCTGTAATCTTTGTCCTTTTTAAAAATTGGTATGCTTATCTATTTATTATTCATTTAAAGATATTTTTATATTCTGGTTACTAATCTTTAGTTGGTTATATTGGTTGCAAAATGATATGACTGGTATGCTGCCATTAATATGAAATCTAATAATGCAAAACAATAGCACACACACATATACACATGCATGTATGTGGTAATCGTACAGTTATATGAAATTTATTTAGATGCTAACTTCAGAGGTTATCTAGTGGTTGGGAAGAAAGTTGTGCTGACTACTATATTGTTATAATTTACTTTCTTAAAAATGAAAGAGAGGTAAGCCGGGTGCAGTGGCTCATACCTGTAACTCCAGCACTTTGGGAGGCCAAGGTGGGCTGATCGCCTGAGGTCTGGAGTTTGAGACCAGCCTGACCAACATGGTGAAACCCCATCTCTACTAAACATACAAAAACAAAACAAAACAAGCCAGGTGTGGTGGTGCATGCCTGTAATCCCAGCTACTTGGGAGGCTGAGGTAGGAGAATCGCTTGAACATGGGAGGCGGAGGTTGCGGTGAGCTGAGATCTCACCATTGCACTCCAACCTGGGCAACAAGAGTGAAACTCCCTCTCAAAAAAAAAAAAAAGAAAGAAAGAAAGAGGTGGAGCCAAGATGGCCAAATAGGAGCAGCTCCAGTCTACTGCACCCAGTGTGAATGATGCAGAAGACGAATGATTTCTGCATTTCCAACTGAGGTACCAGGTGCATCTCACTGGGAATTGTTGGAAAGTGGGTGCAGGACAGTGGGTGCAGTGCACCGAGTCTGAGCTGAAGCAGGGCAAGGCATCGCCTCACCAGGAAGCGCAAGCAGTGGGGAATTCCTTTTCCTAGCCAAGGAAAGGGGTGATGGACGGCACCTGGAAAATCGGGTCACTCCCACCCTAATACTGTGCTTTTCCGATGGTCTTAGCAAACAGCACACCAGGAGATTATATCCCGTGCATGGCTCAGAGGGTCCTATGCCCACGGAGCCTCACTCATTGCTAGCACAGCAGTCTGAGGTCTAACTGCAAGGTGGCAGTGAGGCTGGGGGAGGGGCGCCTGCCATTGCTGAGGCTTGAGTAGGTAAACAAAGCAGCCAGGAAGCTCGAACTGGGTGGAGCCCACCGCAGCTCAAGGAGGCCTGCCTGCCTCTGTAGACTCCACCTCTGGGGGCAGGGCATAGCCAAACAAAAGGCAGCAGAAACCTCTGCAGACTTAAATGTCCCTGTCTGACAGCTTTGAAGAGTGTAGTGTTTCTCCCAGCACGCAGCTTGAGATGTGAGAACAGACAGACTGCCTCCTCAAGTGGGTCCCTGACCCTCGAGTAGCCTAACTGGGAGACACCCCCCAGTAGGGGCAGACTGACACATCACACGGCCAGGTACTCCTCTGAGACAAAACTTCCAGACGAACGATCAGGCAGCAACATTTGCTGTTCACCAATATCCATTGTTCTGCAGCCTCCACTGCTGATACCCAGGCAAACAGGGTCTGGAGTGGACCTCCAGCAAACTGCAACAGACCTGCCGCTGAGGGTCCTGACTGTTAGAAGGAAAACTAACAAACAGAAAGGACATCCACACCAAACCCCATCTGTATGTCACCACCATCAAAGACCAAAGATAGATAAAACCACAAAGATGGGGAAAAAACAGAGCAGAAAAACTGAAAAATCTAAAAATCACAGCGCTTCTCCTCCTCCAAAGGAACGCAGCTCCTCACCAGCAACGGAACAAAGCTGGACGGAGAATGACTTTGACGAGTTGAGAGAAGAAGGCTTCAAAAGATCAAACTACTCCAAGCTAAAGGAGGAAGTTCGAACCCATGGCAAAGAAGTTAAAAACCTTGAAAAAAGATTAGACAAATGGCTAACTAGAATAACCAATGTAGAGAAGTCCTTAAAGGACCTGATGGAGCTGAAAACCGTGGCACAAGAACTACGTGACAAATGCACAAGTCTCAGTAGCTGATTCGATCAACTGGAAGAAAGGGTATCAGTGATAGAAGATCAAATGAATAAAATGAAGCGAGAAGAGAAGTTTAGAGAAAAAAGAATAAAAAGAAACGAACAAAGCCTCCAAGAAATATGGGACTATGTGAAAAGACCAAATCTACGTCTGACTGGTGTACCTGAAAGTGATGGGAAGAATGGAACCAAGTTGGAAAACACTCTTCACGATATTATCCAGGAGAACTTCCCCAATCTAGCAAGTCAGGCCAACATTCAAATTCAGGAAATACAGAGAACGCCACAAAGTTACTCCTTGAGAAGAGCAACTCCAAGACACATAATTGTCAGATTCACCAAAGTTGAAATGAAGGAAAAAATGTTAAGGGCAGCCAGAGAGAACGGTCAGGTTACCCACAAAGGGAAGCCCATCAGACTGACAGCTGATCTCTTGGCAGAAACTCTACAAGCCAGAAGAGAGTGGGGGCGAATATTCAACATTCTTAAAGAAAAGAATTTTCAACCCAGAATTTCATATCCAGCCAAACAAAGCTTCATAAGTGAAGGAGAAATAAAATACTTTACAGACAAGCAAATGCAGAGAGATTTTGTCACCACCAGGCCTGTCCAAAAAGAGCTCCAGAAGGAAGCACTAAACATGGAAAGGAACAACTGGTACCAGCCACTGCAAAAACATGCCAAATTGTAAAGACCATCGATGCTAGGAAGAAACTGCATCAACTAAGGAGCAAAATAACCAGCGAGCATCATAATGACAGGATCAAATTCACACATAACAATATTAACCTTAAGTGTAAATGGGCTAAATGTTCCAATTGAAAGACACAGACTGGCAAATTGGATAAAGAGTCAAGACCCTTCAGTGTGCTGTATTCAGGAAACCCATCTCATGTGCAGAGACACACATAAGCTCAAAATAAAGGGATGGAGGAAGATCTACCAAGCAAATGGAAAACAAAAAAAGGCAGGGGTTGCAATCCTAGTCTCTAATAAAACAGACTTTAAACCAACAAAGATCAAAAGAGACAAAGAAGGCCATTACATAATGGTAAAGAGATCAATTCAACAAGAAGAGCTAACTATCCTAAATATATATGCACCCAATACAGGAGCACCCAGATTCATAAAGCAAGTCCTTAGAGACCTACAAAGAGACTTAGACTCCCACACAATAGTAATGGGAGATTTTAACACCCCACGGTCAACATTAGACAGATCAATGAAACAGAAAGTTAACAAGGATATCCAGGAATTGAGCTCAGCTCTGCACCAAGCAGACCTAACAGACAGCTACAGAACTCTCCACCCCAAATCAACAGAATATACATTCTTCTCAGCACCACATCACACTTATTCCAAAATTGACCACATAGTTGGAAGTAAAGCACTCCTCAGCAAATGTAAAAGAACAGAAATTATAACAAACTGTCTCTCAGACCACAGTGCAATCAAACTAGAACTCAGGACTAAGAAACTCACTCAAAACCGCTCAACTACATGGAAACTGAACAACCTGCTCCTGAATGACTACTGGGTACATAACGAAATGAAGGCAGAAATAAAGATGTTCTTTGAAACCAACAAGAACAAAGACACCACATACCAGAATCTCTGGAACACATTTAAAGCAGTGTGTAGAGGGAAATTTATAGCACTAAATGCCCACAAGAGAAAGCAGGAGAGATCTAAAATTGACACCCTAACATCACAATTAAAAGAACTAGACAAGCAAGAGCAAACAGATTCAAAAGCTAGTAGAAGGCAAGAAATAACTAAGATCAGAGCAGAACTGAAGGAGATAGAGACACAAAAAACCCTTCAAAAAAATCAATGAATCCAGGAGCTGGTTTTTTGAAAAGATCAATAAAATTGATAGATCGCTAGCAAGACTAATAAAGAAGAAAAGAGAGAAGAATCAAATAGATGCAATAAAAAATGATAAAGGGGATATCACCACTGATCCCACAGAAATACAAACTACCATCAGAGAATACTATAAACACCTCTGTGCAATTAAACTAGAAAATCTAGAAGAAATGGATAAATTCCTGGACACATACACCATCCCAAGACTAAACCAGGAAGAAGTTGAATCCCTGAATAGAGCAATAACAGGCTCCAAAATTGAGGCAATAGTTAATAGCTTACCAACCAAAAAAAGTACAGGATCAGATGGATTCACAGCCAGTTTCTACCAGAGGTACAAGGAGGAGCTGGTACCATTCCTTCTGAAACTATTTCAATCAATAGAAAAAGAGGGAATCCTCCCTCACTCATTTTATGAGGCCAGCATCATCCTGATACCAAAGACTGACAGAGACACAACAAAGAAAGAGAATTTTAGACGAATATCCTTGATGAACACTGATGCAAAAATCCTCACTGAAATACTGGCAAACCAAATCCAGCAGCACATCAAAAAGCTTATCCACCATGATCAAGTGGGCTTCATCCCTGGGATGCAAGGCTGGTTCAACATACGCAAATCAATAAACATAGTCCAGCATGTAAACAGAACCAATAATAAAAACCACAGGATTATCTCAATAGAGGCAGAAAAGGCCTTTGACAAAATTCAACAGCCCTTCATGCTAAAAAGTCTCAATAAATTAGGTATTGATGGGACTTATCTCAAAATAATAAGAGCTATCTATGAAAAACCCACAACCAATATCATACTGAATGGGCAAAAATGGGAAGCATTCCCTTTGAAAACTTGCACAAGACAAGGATGCCCTCTCTCACCACTCCTATTCAACATAGTGTTGGAAGTTCTGGCCAGGGCAATCAGGCAGGAGAAGGAAATAAAGGGTATTCAATTAGGAAAAGAGGAAGTCAAATTGTCCCTGTTTCCAGATGACATGATTGTATATCTAGAAAACCCCATCGTCTCAGCCCAAAATTTCCTTAAGCTGATAAGCAACTTCAGCAAAGTCTCAGGATACAAAATCAATGTGCAAAAATCACAAGCATTCTTATACACCAATAACAGACAAACAGAGAGCCAAATCATGAGTGAACTCCCATTCACAATTGCTTCAAAGAGAATGAAATACCTAGGAATCCAACTTCCAAGGGATGTGAAGGACCTCTTCAAGGAGAACTACAAACCACTGCTCAAGGAAGTAAAAGAGGATACAAACAAATGGAAGAACATTCCATGCTCATGGGTAGGAAGAATCAATATTGTGAAAATGGCCATACTGCCCAAGGTAATTTATAGATTCAATGCCATCCCCATCAAGCTACCAATGACTTTCTTCACAGAATTAGAAAAAAAACTACTTTAAAGTTCATATGGAACCAAAAAAGAGCCCGCATTGCCAAGTCAACCCTAAGCCAAAAGAACAAAGCTGGAGGCATCACGCTACCTGACTTCAAACTATACTACAAGGCTACAGTAACCAAAACAGCATGGTACTGATACCAAAACAGAGATATAGACCAATGGAACAGAACAGAGCCCTCAGAAATAATGCCACATATCTACAACTATCTGATCTTTGACAAACCTGACAAAAACAAGAAATGGGGAAAGGATTCCCTATTTAATAAATGGTGCTGGCAAAACTGGCTAGCCATATGGAGAAAGCTGAAACTGGATCCCTTCCTTACACCTTATACAAAAATTAATTCAAGATGGATTAAAGACTTAAATGTTAGACCTAAAACCATAAAAACCCTAGAAGAAGACCTAGGCAATACCATTCAGGACATAGGCATGGGCAAGGACTTCATGTCTAAAACACCAAAAGCAATGGCAACAAAAGACAAAATTGACAAATGGGATCTAATTAAACTAAAGAGCTTCTGCACAGCAAAAGAAACTACCATCAGAGTGAACAGGCAACCTAGGGAATGGGAGAAAATTTTTGCAATCTACTCATCTAACAAAGGGCTAATATCCAGAATCTACAATGAACTCAAACAAATTTACAAGAAAAAAAAAACAACCCCATCAAAAAGTGGGTGAAGTATATGAACAGACACTTCTCAAAAGAAGACATTTATGCAGCCAAAAGACACATGAAAAAATGCTCATCATCACTGGCCATCAGAGAAATGCAAATCAAAACCACAATGAGATACCATCTCACACCAGTTAGGAATGGCAATGATTAAAAAGTCAGGAAACAACAGGTGCTGGAGAGGATGTGGAGAAATAGGAACACTTTTGCACTGTTGGTGGGACTGTAAACTAGTTCAACCATTGTGGAAGTCAGTGTGGCGATTCCTCAGGGATCTGGAACTAGAAATACCGTTTGACCCAGCCATCCCAGAGGATTATAAATCATGCTGCTATAAAGACACATGCACACATATGTTTATTGCAGCACTATTCACAATAGCAAAGACTTGGAACCAACCCAAATGTCCATCAATGATAGACTGGATTAAGAAAATGTGGCACATATACACCATGGAATACTATGCAGCCATAAAAAATGATGAGTTCATGTCCTTTGTAGGGACATGGATGAAGCTGGAAACCATCATTCTCAGCAAACTATCGCAAGGACAAAAAACCAAACACTGCATGTTCTCACTCATAGGTGGGAGTTGAACAATGAGAACACATGGACACAGGAAGGGGAACATCACACACCAGGGCCTATTGTGAGGTGGGAGGAGGGGGAAGGGATAGCATTAGGAGATATAGCTAATGTTAAATGACGAGTTAATGGGTGCAGCACACCAACACGGCACATTTATATATATGTAACAATCCTGCACGTTGTGCACATGTACCCTAAAACTTAAAGTATAATAAAATAAATAAATAAGTAAGTAAATAAAAAAGAGAGGTATAAAGCAAACATCATGAATATTAATATACTTAAATCTGTGTGGTTTGTCATTTACTTTGCTATACCTTTACAAACATATTTTATTATAAATACATTTATCAATATTTTTATTTTATTTTGTATTTTTTGACTTATTTAAGAAATCTTATCCTATTCTGATATTTTAACTATTTTTTTCTAAAAGTTTTATAGCAATGCTTTTCATACTTTTAGATTTAATCTGCATAAATTTCAAAAATTTTATTTGTAATTTTAAAAAATCTTCAGGCGGGCAGATCACTACCTCAGGAGATCAAGACCATCCTGACCAACATGGTGAAACCCCGCCTCTACCAAAAATACAAAAAATTAGCTGGGTGTGGTGGCACATGCCTATAGTTCCAGTTACTCAGGAGGCTGAGGCAGCACAATCGCTTGAACCCTGGCGGGCTGAGGTTGCAGTGAGCCAAGATCGCGGCACAGCACTCCAGCCTGGGTGATAGAGCTAGACTCCGTCTCAAAAAAAAGAAAAATTATATATATATATATATATTCAAACTTATAGATGAGTTGAAGGGAAAATATATATGTCACTCAAATTCCCCAACTGTTAATATTTTGGGAACTAGTGGTATCATTTTCTTTATCTGTCCATTGGAGAGTAAATTGTCCTTTCCTCCTTAATATTTCAGTGTGTATTTTCTATTACTTAACCACAATAAAATGATTGAAATCTGGAAATTAGCATGATAGAGTATTATCGTCTTGCTACAGTTCTTATTCTGTATCCCAATAATGCATCCCAAAATATATTTTATAGCATATTGTCATCATATGTCCCAATAATTATGCCAATACCATGCTAGGCTGGTATTATTGTTCCAATAATATGCTAGGCTATGATCTCCAGTTGTTTGGTCACCCACCAATAAACATTGTTGTGGAAGTATTTTTTCAAGGTGGTTAATATTTAAATCAGTAGACTGAGTAAAGGGGATTACCCTCTATATTGCGATTGCACCTCATTAATTATCTAAAGGCCTTAACAGCAAAGACTGAAGTACCCCAAAGAAGAACAATTTCTGCCTCCAACCTGCAAATAGGAAACTTATCTTAGTTTCCAGCCTTTGTACACAAGACTGCAACATCACTGTGGACTCAATAGATTTCAGTCTTGCCAGCCCCTACATTTTCATGAGCCAATTCCTTAAAAGAATTCTGAGTTCATAAAGTTTTTAAAACCTAAATTTATGAGTTGTAAATATGCATCTACTGGTTCTGTTTCTTTGGAAAGCTCTAATACATATATATTGTTAATTTTTCAAAGGACTGGATTTAATTTAATAAGTAAATATATTCTTTAAGATATATTTCATGGATTTTTAATTTAAACTTTATTTTATTCACCTTCCTATTGTATTAATTTGAATTTCCTGCCCCCCACCCCCCAGCATTTTGAATTAGGAAATTAATTCATGTATTTTCATTCTTTCATTTTTATTGATACAAATGTTTATGGCTATGATTTGTTCATCTCTTAACTGATTTAAAATAGTGTAGAATTTCAGATATGTAGTTTTTCACTCATTATTTTTTAGAGATTATGTACTGTCAACTGGCATTTCCCTCTTTACCCAAGTATCTTTCAAAACAGCAGTGTAGAGCAACATCATTTATAGATGCTTAAGCCTTAAATATTAGTAAATGAAATCCATGTGTGTTATTAAAGGCTAATATTCCATGACCAAACTGGGGTTACTTTAGCATCCAAGAGTGATTTCATATTAGAAAATCAATTTATGTAATTTATTATATAATTAAAGAGAAAAATATATGATTACCTCAATAGAATCCCAAATGTATTTTGATAAAACTCAATATTCACTACTGTTGAGGATAAAATTTAATTATCAAAAAACCCCACAGGTCTCTTACTATATTACATTGAAAAACATTTTTGGTATAAAATAAAGAACATAAGTATCTGCTATTAAAATACTAGAAGAAGTCACATGAATACCCAAGGGAAAAAGTACATCTTAAAGGTACATATTATAAAACACAGTGTGAAGGATCTAATTGATATAATGAAATAAGAGGTGGAATTAGATAATGTATTATTATTTATAAATAATTTGCTTCTCTACACAGGAAATCAAACAAAAAAACCTGGAAAAAACAACAAATGACAGAGTTCAGTAAAATAGACATTTAAGATTAATATACATAAATAAAATACAATGTATGTTATATAAATTTACTGCAAAATATGTTTAAAAATCTAAAAACAAATACTATATATCATTTGAAGTGCCTACTAAAATTATTTAAATATCAAAATGTTTCTTAAAAGGAAGTTGAAAGATGAATAGAACAAAGTGTAGATTCAAGAAGAAGAATTTAATGTATGTTAAATGAGACATTAAAATTGGTGACCAAGAAAGTAATTAATTATTATAACAAATTTCAGTGTGCTATGATAATCTTTTGAAAATGCTCGAATCTTCTTCCACAAAATACAAAAAAAACCTAACTCCCTATGAATTAACTTCCTGTAGATTTACATGAAAGAGATAACAGACAACACAGAAATATGAATATTTTTACATGATTAGATGAACAAAGATTTTTCTTAGCATGATGCTAAAGCCATAAATGAAACTAGAAATGCTTGTGCACGTAAAAATATAAAACTTGTTATATGCCATAAATGAAGAAAAATATAAATTATGCAAGAAAATATTTACCATTTATAAGACCAATAGATACCTAAATTTATTTTTACAATAAAATTTTTTATAAATATACAACAAAAAGATGAGCAACATAATTTTATAATGAGTGTATCTTTTTCCTCATATGATTTTTCTAAAATCTTCATTAATTCTTGGCTTGCCAAAAATTGAGAAAAGATTGAGTATTTCCTCCACTCAAATGAGAATTCTTGTTCTCTTGATCATAAAAGCAGGCTCTGTCTTTTAAATTCTACCCCGTGTGTATGAGCGTATGAGTGTTTGCATGGGGATAATGTTATAGATAGACATGTGAATGGGTAGGTTGTGCAGATGCTGTGTTGTCAGGGTGTTTAGGCGCAACCCAGCTGGCAAATGTATGATCTGATCTTACATCCACCTCTACTTCCCAAATGGCAGCCTCTACTCTGGATGTCTCTTGGTTTGGAAGTCCTCCTTCAGAAGCTAGACTTACAGAATGTTTGTTCTAAGGCCAAATGTGAGAATCTACTTTTCCTGGCTGTTTCTTCTATGAATATTATTTATCATCTCAGGTTCTTCTGACATCTTTTGCAAGTAGTAACTACGTAGCCAGCAGTTCTACCTAAGCAGGTTGTTTTATTTAGAAAGTTATTCTTACCCCCCACCACCCTGGATATTTAATTTACCCATGTAGCAAACTTGTACAAGTGCCCCTTGAACCTAAAATAAAAGTTGAAAAGAAAAAAAAAGGAGAAAGGTATTCTTAGGGATATACCCTTGGGGAAAGTGCCTCTGCTCCACCTCTCAGACTATTTACAAGGGAATGTCCCAATGGATTCAGATATCTCAGAATATAGTCTTAATTAATTACTTTGATGATTGTCCCATTGGCTTCCTTCTTTTCTGAAATTCCCTTTGTGCTTGACATTCCTCTGAGATTCTGTAATGGAAAAAGTTCTCACTTGAGTAGTGGATTTATATTTCAAGTATTCTTGACTTCAGTTTGCTCTGCTCTGGTTTCTTCTTCAATCTTATTCAATTTTCCCATTTTTCAGAAATGTCTCAAAATTTCTCACGCAGTGGTTGAACATTATCTTGTTCATTTATAGTACTGCTCTGGAGACTGACAATGTCCCTGCTTAGCTCATCACTCTATTTTTATTTTCTGATGGCTCTGTTCTGACAGTCTTTTTTATTACTACTACATTTGTTTCTTTATTGTTTATGAACCCCACCTTAGTGTAAATTTTCTGAGAGCTGGAACCTTGCCAATCTAACTCACTTCTGCAGCTCTTGTACTTAAAACAATGCCAGGGACACAGAAGGTACTCAATACATACTTGTTGCCAAAATGTATGACCGGATGAATAACAAAATTGAGAGAAAAGCACATGTGTTCACGGTTCAGGCCTGGTTTCTTGGCTTGCTTTCTATGTTGCTGCTTGTTGTACATTGATAAGGACCATAGCTTTTCTCTGCTTCTGGCTCCAATGTGATAAGCAACAAAGGCAGTTTCCTACTAAAGCTCATCCCACGGTCTCCATTTGTGCACCCATGACTGAATGGGAAAGCTCAATTCACGGAACAATGAGTAGGAAACCCTCGCTAGGTTCCACCTGCATTCACAAATCCATCTGTCTCATTCATAGAGCTGATATTCTGATCCCCATGTGGTCCAGTGGGGTGAGTTATATAATATAATTAGAAATAGGAAAGGAATTTCCTGAACACAATACATTCAGGAAGCGGAAACTCCACTACAGAGTTTAGTGATTCTAGGAGATTTTGTGAATGTGAAAAAAAAAGTCAGAAGGATAGTGAAGAGAAAAAATCATATCGAGATAGTAAGATGTGAATAAAACTACAAAAGCACAAAAGCAAACAATAAAATGAGAAAGGCTGAGGACTATTTTTGACTCAAGTAAAACATTTTATGTCATCATTTACTATTTTAGAATATGTATTAAAATGCTTCCCTTATTCTAGCTCATGTGGATTAAGATTGCTGTATAAAGTATTACATACCCGTCTTCATTTCAATAGCAGTTACAAGTTCTGCTCCACTTTTATTTTTATCTAAAACTAATTAATTTTTACATCATTCTGATATAACTATTAAACAATTTTATGTGATCATTTGTAATAAAGGCAACATTCAGAAACAATTTCTGTCTTCCTATAGCTCTGTCCATGTTAATTAAGACTGAAAAGACAATTGGTTTAAAAATTACCTAAACAAAGTGGCTTGATCAATTAGAATCAGTCTACTAAGCTGACATATTGCTCATTCAGTCTAACAGATAAAAGCTCTGCTGAGAATTATGAGGTACTTGTAGTTTGGATTATATAATTTGTGCTAAAAATTTTTACAAAAGAAAAAAATGGTTTTTCGACTAAATAAGAATGATTGTCTTCACTGAAATAGAGAAGAAAGCTTCCATGAGTTGGACACTAATTTTGGGAGAGAGGAGATTCTAAAAGTGAAGCATCTTCCCCTGGGCTTTTCTCTCTCTCTCAGATTTCATTTGCTTCTTATTGTAACACAAGCACACTGACCACAGAAATACGCTCTCTCCTTCCTCTGAAAGAACATAAACATTTCTTTAAATTGGCTTTCAACGAAATTAAGACAGTGTGACATTCAAAGCTATTCTTAGAAAACTCAGAGATTAAAGGAATATATGAAAATATAAACAAAAAATTAAATAAAGTGGATTTTCTAGATAACAGATTTCTAGTCTAACCAAATAATTTATAGGAACCCATTAGCCTTCATTAAACACCAAAACTGAAAATAAATAAAAAGAGCTTCTGCCTTAGGGCTTGACCTCTCAGCACACTCTTGTCATGTGAAGAGTTGCCATCTAGTCAGTTGGAGTCACATGGCCCAGCTGACAACCAGCACCAGTCACCCAGTGTGTGAGGGAAGCCGTTGTCAATCACACAGACTCCATCAACCATGAAATCGCTACAGTCACCTCAGTGCCCCAAGTGAGATCAGCTCAAGTTGCTAAATTATAAAATTATCAAAAAAAATGGTTGCAGTTTTCAGTTACAGTGTTTTGGGCTAGTTTGGTTGTCAGCAATACATAACGGATGCTTAATTAATAAAATTTATATACATATATATATATATATAATGAGTCGGCTAGGCACAGTGGTTCAAACATGTAATCCCAGTACTTTGGGAGGCCGAGACAGGTGGATCACTTGAGGCCAGGAGTTTGAGAACAATTTGGACAAGATGGCGAAACCCCATCTCTACTAAAAATTAAAAAAAAAAAAAATGCCAGGCGCGGTGACATACGCCTGTAATTGCAGCTATTCAGGTGGCTGAGGCATGAGAATCGCTTGAACCTAGGAGGCGGAGGTTGCAATGAGCTGAGATGGCGCCGCTGCACTCCAGCCAGGGCGACAGAGTGAGACTCTGTCTCAAAAAAATTATTAATTAAACAAATTAAAAAATGAGTGGATACCCCTATAATGCTTATAACCGTCTAGAACATTGCGAACACTTATTAATGTATTTGCTCAATATAATCATAATTTTTTACTTCTGCATTTGAGTTCATGTCCTTTGTAGGGACATGGATGAAGCTGGAAACCATCATTCTCAGCAAACTATCGCAAGGACAAAAATCCAAACACCACATGTTCTAACTCATAGGTGGGAATTGAACAATGAGAACACTTGGACTCAGGAAGGGGAACATCACACACTGGGGCCTGTCGTGGGGGGGGGGATAGGGGGTAGGGATAGCATTAGGAGATATACCTAATGTAAATGACAAGTTAACGGGTGCAGCACACCAACATGGCACATGTATACATATGTAACAAACCTGCACGCTGTGCACATGTACCCTGAAACTTAAAGTATAATAAAAAAAATTTTAAAAAGAATAGTAAATATGACTGTAATACATCTTTTATACAGAATTTGGGAGAATAAATGGATGGGGTGGTGCAAACACAGGGAATTAAGATTTAATATCTAAAACTAGCTTTGACATTAATTTTCATAATGACCTTGGGGGAAATCAGTTCTTATCTCCGGTTCTCAATTTCCTGTTCTGTAGAACAGAAAAGATTTAGGTGTCTAAGTTTCTTCCCATTTGTATATTCATGAATCCACAATTTTCAGATAACCTATGATGTTTTATTTTTATCTTAAAAATTTTGCAGAAAATTTATTAAAAAACCATGCTAGAAACAGAAAGTAGGCACCCATCTAAAACCTGGAGATTTCTTCCATAAAAGCAAACAAGGAAACTCAGTGAAATATACATACAAATAAATACATGCAATTTATATAAACAAAAATAATATAATCATTTTCACAAACAATAACAATATTAATGCTTATGTATTTTGATCCCATTTTTAGAAATATAACCTTCCTAGCAGGTTAAAAGCATCACTTAGGCACCCATATAGTTTTCCTGCCTGCAGTCACTTTGTGTATATACGTATATATATAAAACACAAACGTAATATGTACATAATGTTAACTATATGGCAGTAAAACTATGAGTGTGTGTATATATACGCACACACACACACACACACACAAACGTGTGTAGTTTTGCCTGTTTTTAGGTCATATATAAATGAAATAATATTATACTTATTCTCTTACGATTTCCTTTTTTAAAATCAATATTCTTTGTGAAATTAAAGTGGTTGCATATTGCTTTTTTTCATTCAGAGTCACTGAATTATGGAATTCTATTTATTACCGATATGAAAATTTTATTTGCTCTAATATTAACAAACATCTGGGCTGTTTCAATTGGGGGCTTTAATACACAATGCCACTACGAGTATTGTTTGCAAGAATTCCTATAGGTTTAATGCCTAGGAGTAAATTCCTGAGTTTTAAAATATGAGCATACACGTCTTCACTATATAATGGGAAACTGATTTCTCAACTACTTTCATTTGAGACAAAAATAAATTTTGATAATTGTTTAACCCGCTACTTTTCTGGTTTTCTTTTTCCAACAAGCAAAAAACACTCTTTAAATGTTTTTCTATAATTCAGCTACACAAATGTTATTTACTCATAAGTATTCACAAATACAAAGTATTTGAACAAGTGATTATATTTTAGTATGGACCCACTAGGTGCCAGGGTTTTGTGTGAATTGCTTCTTTGAATATTCATTTTGAGGACTATCATGCCTTCACAGAAATTAAGTGACTTGCCTCTGGTTAAATAGATAAGTAACAAAGCCATGATTCAAAACTGGGTTTGCCTAAAACTAAGAATGTTCATGTTCACAGCTACTTTGAAGTAATTTGAAAAATGTACACAGTAATTGCAATGCCTAAAGGTCGAAGTAGAACCATTACATTTGTCGATAAAAGGGTTAATTTGGCAAAACCAAATTCAAAAGTAAATTATGAATTTTGACAAAGTAGATACAAAATGTAAAAGTTCATATTTTTATATTTTGTAGTATGAATGGAAGTTTTTATCTAAATATTGTGAAAATGGCCTTGTACAATTAAGTGAACCCTCAATATTAACGTAATAATATCTAGTTTTATAAAACATATAGTAATACATAGTCCAGTAGCTTCATCATATCATACTGTTTGTGGGTAAATATAAAGTGTGTCAATTCAGGATTTATAAATGTAGATAATTTCACTGTCATTTAGTGAAATTATTGCCCAAATTTTAAGTGAGTAAAAATCTCTGTGATGCCTTTATATAATGATAGGCATGGCTATTAATTCTTGCTTTCTATTGTTGTATAGTCTTCAGATTTGGTAGACAAGAATTACAAAAGGAAGTAAGCAAGATTAAAGGGATGAAAAATCACTGTGTTTAATGAGCACACATGGTGTTCTGTCATAACAAATTATCCCATCATGCTAATGATTAACTAGGCTGCCACTTGTTCTATAAGCTTACAGTATCATGAGCCAAGTAAGCACAATAGAAAACTGTCTACAAAATTTGAAGGCTATTTTAATTTCATATTTATCATCATCTTGTCATCTGTGATAACACTTCATCATACACGTGCTCTTGCCTGGAGTTACCAAAATTAAAATTTATTTCAATAAAAGTGTTGTCGCTTAGTGCAAGACCAGTGAGGCAATTCAGTGCAACAAACAATAAGGTGTACAAGTT
This sequence comes from Pan troglodytes, assembly GCF_028858775.2. Classification (NCBI taxonomy): domain Eukaryota; kingdom Metazoa; phylum Chordata; class Mammalia; order Primates; family Hominidae; genus Pan; species Pan troglodytes. The sequence continues at coordinate 159,490,177 of NC_072401.2, forward strand.
AGAATGAATTTGTTCCAGTTTGAACACAACAGACCATAATCTCAAAGCGTTCCCTTTGAGAATGCTATCATATATCCAATGCTATCATATACCCCCATTATGGGGAAATTCATATAATTAAGTCTATTGATAGACTTAATCACCTTAATCAAACTCTTTGATACCTTGTCCTCTTTCATGTTAGGATTTCAACCCACACTGATTTCAGAAAAAAGCACTAGGTAAATGTGTTTTTGAAAATTTTGTGAGGAGAGAATATTGACTGTCAAACTATGCACAGTAAAAATGCCACTAAAAAATGCAGAAGCATGATGAATCATATAGCAGTGTATCAAATCACAACAAATAAGGGATTACAAATTATATATATTTAATACACTATAGATAGAGAGACAGTGTTTTTACTTTATGTTCCTGATAAACATAGCTCTCTTTTATGGCAAACATCTTCGACGAAGAATTAAAACTTTACTCTATGGCAATCAGGCAAGAGCTGTTCAAATACAGATCAGTCTTCCCTGCTCATTAACTGTCATCCTATAATTTTTCCCAACCTGGAATATACCCCTTCTTCACTCTGTCTATACTAGAGTTATCTAATTTACCCCCATAATACTACATAAAATTACTCCAGCTTAAACTACATCACGCTTCTCAAAATTCTTTTTGCATTCATAATCCATGAATCTCCATTTGTTTCTAACATACTTATTTTATTTCCCCAAATTGTAAGTTCTTTGAAGTCAGGAAATATCACATACTCTTATGTTGTCCCTACTGTATTTATGGCAGTGATGTGTATATTATAAATGCTCATATATTCTCATTAAATACTTTTTTACTCTTCATAAAAAAGCAGAACTAGGGGAACCTCAACATGTAACATTCTTCTTTCCACCCAGACTCTGGGACAAAATATCATCTTCATTACCAATGAAAGAGATATACCAGAATGTGGCTTAAGTATGGAGATAACTTTCTATTCAAAATTCTCCAATTCTGATTGAACTCTATTATTGGACAAATTGACCAGCGTAGGCCAGCTCCTTCCCGTCTTGTTTTCTTGGGAGTCTGCAACTCAAGAGATGTGTTTTCTGCTCTGTTTCTTTTATAACCTGTAAAGCATAGAGAAACAGTACAGAAGTGTGCTTCTTGCACGCAGACTCCTAAAACAAAAGAGTGTGAAGGAATTAAGCTAGCCCTGACCAATTCCTCTTTTCAACATCACCAGTCAGATAATAGATGAATGAGTAAGAAGGTAGAAAGAGGCCAGGATTTTTACTTTAAATGGATAACCGACTACATGGAAGGACTGTAGAGTAATGGTTCTGCCCCAATTGTGTTAGCAGAGCACATAGAAAATATGTTTAGACAAACTGTGGTAATTTAAGATTTTTTTGAACAATTTTTAATTGTTGTTTTAATTCAAGCATATATTCTTGGTAGCTTTCAGGAACCAAACATGTTTGGCTCCCAGCCAATTTGGAAAAGCAGTTTAAAATCTGTAGATAAGTCCCAGTTTTGTTTGTTCATCTTATTGTAGAATAAGGTTATGGGTATGTTCAACCCTCACATAGAACATGTGAGAAGTGTGTGTGCATAATAATATTAAGTACGTAATTGAAAGTGCAGCAATCTGAGCAAAATATTCATCTCTATTAGCAAGAAAAATCATCACATGGATATTGGTGTTGGTGGATGAAAGTAAAGTCAAATATATTCAGATTCTTCTGTAATTCAATAATATAAAGTTTGAATGTGTGAAAGAAACTGTCAGTAGAGAAAAATTGTCTTCAAAAATGGAGAAAAATTGTCTTCAAATTATAGAATGAAAATTGTTTGAATTATTCAATGATGTCTTTGTAATTTAGGGTATTTTTAAATTCTTGTTTTATTTATGGGCACACAAAGAAATAGAAGACAAGTAAACGATAGCAGCTGATAATATCTATAGGAAATTCTCCAAGAGCAAAAGATCTAAAAGAGAAAAATGACAGCCTACTTGTCCCTCTGTCTTACCAGAAATTCAAACATTTTCTGAGTCTACCACTGGCATGATTTCCTTTTTAATGTGGCATAACATTTTGAAGAGTCCACATATACCCCCTCAGAAGTGTCTTTTTTTTAGAAAAAGGACTTTTTGCTTGTGGGTAGCTCATCTGTTAGTGCTCCACGATAGCTATCAGCCTTAGTTTCTTTTGGATCTTGCTACCCTATGTGACAATGTATATGGCCTGAATGGGCCACTTTGCTCCCCAACCAATGATTTCATAAAATTAATTAATTTGTTAAACAATTGATTTTTGAAAATTCTCTAATGGTTACAGGCTTTCCGTCTTTAAATATATTATTGAGTTAGCGCTAGTAATTTGAAAGGGATACCTTGCTTTAAAAACACATTTAAAGGTTCAAAATTATTTCTAGAATTTGTAAATTTTTCCTAATAATCTATTTTTTCTACTTTTATTTTAGCTTCAGGGAGTATATGCGCAGGTTTCTTACATGGGTAAATTATGTGCCACTGAGGCTTGGTGTACGAATGATCCCAACACCAAGGTAATAAGCATGGTACCCAATAGGTATGCTTCCAACCCTTCCCCTCCCTCCCACCTTACTCAGGCCATCCTCAGTGTGTATTGTTCCCATGTTTATGCCCATGAGTACCCAATGTTTGGCTCCTGCTTATAAGTGAGAATATCCAATATTTGGTTTTCTATTCCTGCATTAGTTCACTTAGAATTATGACCTCTGGCTACATCCATGTTGCTGCAGAGGACAGGCTTTCATTCATTTTTATGACTGTGTCATATTACATGGTGTATATGTACCATATTTTATTTATCCAGTCCACCACTGATGGGTCTCTTTGTTGATTCCATGTCTTTGCTATTGTGAAGAGCACTGCAATGAACATACACGTGCATGTGTTGTTGTTGTTGTTTTAGTAAAATAATTTACTTTTCTTTGGTTATATACCCAATAGTGGGAGTGCTGGGTTGAATGCTAGATCTGTTTTATATTGTTTGAGAAATCTTCAAACTGCTTTCTACAGTGGCTGAACTAATTTAAATTCCCCCCAGCAATGTATAAGTGTTCCATTTTCTCCACAACCTCACCAGCATCTGTTGTTTTTTGTCTTTTTAATTATAGCCATTCTTACTGTTGGAGATGATATCTAATTTGTGGGTTTGGTTTGCATTTCTTTAATGATTAGTAATGAAGAGCATTTTTTCATATACTTATTGGCCACATACATGTCTTCTTTTGAGAAGCTTCTGCTCATGTACTTTGTCTATTTTTTAATGGGGTTATTTGTTTTATTCTTGATGGTTTAAGTTATTTGTAGATTCTGGATATTAGGCCTTTGTTGGATGCATAGTTTATAAACATTTTCTCCCATCTGGATGTTGTCTGTTTACTCTGTTGATAGTTTCTTTTGCTGTGCAGAGCTCTTTAGTTTAATTAGTTTCCACTTAATTTTTGGTTTTACTGCAACTGCTTTTGAGGACTTAGTCATAAATTCTTTGTCAAGGCCAATGCCCAGAACCCAACAAATGATTATATAAAAGCTTGGCCTAGAAGAAAGTTCAGCTTATTTGTTTTGAGTGTTAGAGCAAACAATAATGGAAACATATTCTCGTACCATATTCTTTTAAAAGATTTGTAAATGAATTGTGCCTTTGAGTTAGCTTATTAAACTAGTTTATATATGTCACAGGTGATTCAATGATTAAATGGATGGATAAATAGATAAATGGACATCACTTTGCTTTCTCAAACCATGCTTTTGAATGACAGGCCATAACAAGACCACTTGGAGATGCTACACATATCTAATCCTTATAGCCATTATCAGTCAAGGCTTATCTCTGATCTCTTCACTGTTTTCATATGATTCCATTACTTCGCCTTCAATAATGAAAAGAAATTCTGACTTTCCTCTGCTATTTATGCTAACAATCCCCAAATCTACATTATAACAACATTCCCTCCTTTGAACTCCAGATGCACATTTCAACCATCTAATAAAAAATCTATGCTTGCATACTTGTATCTCTATGTTACAGATATCGTATCTATATATTAATAGTATAGATCATATATATACTTGTACCTGTACTAGTTAGTACAGTATCTCTCAAGAATATTTATATTTTATACATGAAATTCTTATCTTTAAACTCATTATTTTCCCCCATCCTATTCTTTCTCCCTTGTCCCTTTTCTCATTGAATGGCATAATCCACCCAGCTACACAAACAAGAAAACTCAGCACGATCGTTTAGCCATTCTTCTTTGCCATTCCTTATATAAAATATATTGTTTCTCTCCTAAAACAGTGAAGAAATGATGGTCTTCCTGATTCAGGTAGAGGGACATCCTAATTCCCCTCTTCGAAACTGCTACAAATTCTTTGTGTGTTTGTTTTGTTTTTAATAATAGAATCCTATAATAATTAACTATAGATGCCTGAAATTGTTTCCCAATTCTGTTTCATAGATTATAATTATTATTCTACATGTTAAGATTTAACAATATTTTCCTGACAATTAGTATTTTAGTATGTATAAAAGCAAAATTCCTCATATAGTTTTTGGAAAATATATCCAATAAAATTCACTTACATTTGTACTACAGAAAGGCTTAATATGTGTTACAGAATTCAATAATAAAATATGTAACTTTAGAATACTACACATTGAGATCATACATATTTCATAGTACTTGAGAGAACACATTTTCCTAAAATATTCACCACAACGAGAGATTTCAATACCTATCACTTCCATCTGGTAAAACTGACAAGTGTCGTAAGTCTGTTCTTAAAAATAGTTTGATGTTTAGACTCGAACGTGGTGATTGATCTAACAATTTTCCAAGACTTCCCATAGTTTATGGTCAAAGAATTAAATAAATGAATCTGCATGTGTTGGTTGGAAAATTAAGTGATGAAGATGATCAAGAAGAGTTGTGGAATTCATCCTGTCTGTTACTTTCACCTGCAGTAAAGGATGTGTATCTTACAACTCAGGCTGATTTCACACTTTACCCTGGTTTTTATTTCCCGAGATTCATCTGATTCCATTTTCGTTGATGATTTTCTCCTTGAAAGCAGTCACTGTTAGGTGCATTCTTCCAACTTCCCTTTTATTGGTCTCATGGTTTCAGATCAGTTTTTATATTGATTTTCCCAGATGCCCAACTTTAGGACAACAATTCCTGTGGGTCATTTTGTGTTATAAGTTTTATTTGAATATTTTCTAATGTAAAAATTAAAACTTGTAAGAAAACCCCACAAGCACATAAAATAATGCAAACTGTTCACTAGATCAATATTCTCAAAACTATTTTTCTTGAAACACTATTCTCTGGGATGTAAATATAGTCAAATACATTTAGAAAATATATTTTTAAATTATATGTCTCTATATTTTAAGAATTGCCAGAGACTTTAAAAAGCTAATGCAAATTGTGAGTCTCCAAGATACAATATGTACATAGTATTGCCCAAATTTATTTGCTACTTTGTTTCAGATCCTTTCTCTAAACAGTTTGTGGAATACTTCATAGAAAAGACTGTGCTGAATATTATGGCATCCATATGGTAACTTTTAATTATTACTAAGTTTTTAAAAAATCAGGCAAAGCCTTTAGTAAATAACTACGTTAGTTAATAAGTGTCCATGAACTTGAGTCCAACTAGTTCATTTTGCATTTAAATTTCACAAAATTTATATTAAAACTTGATACGTAGTAATGAATTTCCTAATGTTATTCATGGTTACATGTTGCTCTAAAGAATAAATAATGTATTACAGAACTCCCAAATATTCAATACTATTTTTCCACAACAGTCAAAAATACTTGTTGCCTTTAATCAGAAAGGAAAGAAGATTGGCATTTATTCTACTCCACTTTAATACATGAATATTCAGCAAATTCAGTAGAACTTATATTGCCAGATTTTCAACAGATGCTGTGAATACTATGAGTGAAATACAGAAACCCTGTTTTTATGTAACTTAAAGCCAGAGAAGAGACAGGCAAACAATCCCTACAATACTGTGTAACACTGCTGCAGTGGAGGCATAGCAGAGGCTCATAGAAGTACAGCCTACATCCACCTTCAGGTGTTCGAGAAAGCCTTCTTCAAGGTGGCAGTGTTTGGGCTAACACTTGAAGGACAAGTAGACAGAAAGGCAAGTAGAAGTCTTCCAATAAGAAAATGACACATCCAGGGCACCACAAATAGTTCTGCTTTTATGAAGAGTATGGTGTGAAGAAAAGAATTGCCTTTTCTGGACATTCTTAGCACGCAGTTCTTATTATATGTTGTTACCTTATTCTCATTCAAAGACAGCATCTTACCTTGATCTCATAATCCTGATTTCTCCTTCACAGAGGTTAAGAGCTGTGCTTCCTTGCTTAGATTATTCAGTGAAATAATAACTCTGAGAATAAGGCAATGGCTAATGCATATACTCAAGATATTATATTATTAGCGGAGAGGATGAATGGCATCTTTCTTGTCTTGATATTAAATATAAAAAAGAAATGAGAAAATTGGAAAAGAAAGAGAGGAAAAATAGATTGTCAGAAGAGACAGTAAGCTTTTAGAGAAAGAATCATATTTACCCGCATTAAATACCATAAAAATATAAACTCTAATACTCAGTATGTTTTAGCAAAAAAAAAAAAAAAAAAAAAAAAAAAACTCTGGGGTTTTTATGGTTTTAGGTCTAACACGTAAGTCTTTAGTCCATCTTGAATTGATTTTTGTATAAGGTGTAAGGAAGGGATCCAGTTTCAGCTTTCTACATATTGCTAGCCAGTTTTCCCAGCACCATTTATTAAATAGGGAATCCTTTCCCCATTGCTTGTTTTTCTCAGGTTTGTCAAAGATCAGATAGTTGTAGATATGCGGCGTTATTTCTGAGGGCTCTGTTCTGTTCCATTGATCTATATCTCTGTTTTGGTACCAGTACCATGCTGTTTTGGTTACTGTAGCCTTGTAGTAGAGTTTGAAGTCAGGTAGTGTGATGCCTCCAGCTTTGCTCTTTTGCCTTAGGATTGACTTGGCAATGCGGGCTCTTTTTTGGTTCTATATGAACTTTAAAGTAGTTTTTTCCAATTATGTGAAGAAAGTCATTGGTAGCTTGATGGGGATGGCATTGAATCTGTAAATTAAGAAAAAGAATCAATATTTTCACGATATTGATTCTTCCTATCCATGAGCATGGAATGTTCTTCCATTTGTTTGTATCCTCTTTTATTTACTTGAGCAGTGGTTTGTAGTTCTCCTTGAAGAGGTCCTTCACATCCTTTGTAAGTTGGATTCCTAGGTATTTTATTCTCTTTGAAGCAACTGTGAATGGGAGTTCACTCACGATTTGGCTTTCTGTTTGTCTGTTGTTGGTGTATAGGAATGCTTGTGATTTTTGCACATTGATTTTGTATCCTGAGACTTTGCTGAAGTTGCTTATCAGCTTAAGGAGATTTCGGGCTGAGACAATGGGGTTTTCTAGATATACAATCATGTCATCTGCAAACACGGACAATTTGACTTCTAGGCATTACCATTCAGGACATAGGCATGGGCAAGGACTTCATGTCTAAAACACCAAAAGCAATGGCAACAAAAGACAAAATTGACAAATGGGATCTACTTAAACTAAAGAGCTTCTGCACAGCAAAAGAAACTACCATCAGAGTGAACAGGCAACCTAGAAAATGGGAGAAAATTTTTGCAACCTACTCATCTGACAAAGGGCTAATATCCAGAATCTACAATGAACCCAAACAAATTTAGAAGAAAAAAACAAACCACCCCATCAAAAAGTGGGCAAAGGACATGAACAGACACTTCTCAAGAGAAGACATTTATGCAGCAAAAAAACACATGAAAAAATGCTCATCATCACTGGCCATCAGAGAAATGCAAATCAAAACCACAATGAGATACCATCTCACACCAGTTAGAATGGCAATCATTAAAAAGTCAGGAAACAACAGGTGCTGGAGAGGATGTGGAGAAATAGGAACAGTTTTACACTGTTGGTGGGACTGTAAACTAGTTCAACCATTGTGGAAGTCAGTGTGGCCATTCCTCAGGGATCTAGAACTAGAAATACCATTTGACCCAGCCATCCCATTACTGGGTATATACCCAAAGGACTATAAATCATGCTGCTATAAAGACACATGCACACGTATGTTTATTGTGGCATTATTCACAATAGCAAAGACTTGGAACCAACCCAAATGTCCAACAATGATAGACTGGATGAAGAAAATGTGGCACATACACACCATGGAATACTATGAAGCCATAAAAAATGATGAGTTCATGTCCTTTGTAGGGACATGGATGAAATTGGAAATCATCATTCTCAGTAAACTATCGCAAGAACAAAAAACCAAACACCGCATATTCTCACTCATAGGTGGGAATTGAACAATGAGATCACATGGACACAGGAAGGGGAACATCACACTCTGGGGACTGTGGTGGGGAGGGGGGAGGGGGGAGGGACAGCATTGGGAGATATACCTAACGCTAGATGACGAGTTAGTGGGTGCAGCGCACCAGCATGGCACATGTATACGTATGTAACTAACCTGCACAATGTGCACATGTACCCTAAAACTTAAAGTATAATAATAAAAAAAAATTTAAAAAAAAACTCATAAAACACACACACAGACACACACATATACACACACATCTTTACTTTGAATACTATCTTGGGCAAAAAAGAAAGATACATCAATAAAATTATTAAGTATAAACATTTCTTTGGTTTAAAAGCAAAAGATAGAGAGAAGTACTGAAGTCAAGGTGATGCCAAAACTTGCAGAGCGTATTTCTTTCCATCTGGAAATCTTTCTTGTCACTTCTTTTTCTCACTTTCCGAAGATTATCTTTTCTGTAAAGCAACCAATCTTCATCGAAGTTTCCCCAAACTAGAAAAAAGACTAGGGAAACTGATTTACTGAACCAAATGGCAAAGTCTTCTGAATTTATTTAAAGCCCTATCACTGAACTGTAGGAGAAGGATCTGAGACTTGTAAAGGAAAAAAGAAAATAAACAGCATTATAGGAATTGTTTTTAAGAAAGACACCATGGTCATGAACAGGGAGGGATATGGTGGAAATAATTACTAACATTTAGAATACCGTTTCTATAAGCAAAATAGTATTTTCAGCACTGCAGATGTTCAATACTTCAATACTACAAGAGGTAGTTTCTATCATCGTCCACACATTAAGAATAAGGTATTCAGCCACAGTGGGGCTAAGTGCTCTGCTCCAGGTGACATAGATGGTAAGGGACAGAGAACAATTCAAATCCATAAATTCAGGTTGCAGAATTTGTGACCTTAATATTTACACTAAGCATATTGTAAACTCTAAATGACAAGACTTTTGTATGTTGGATGCCCTAAGTATTTATTATTTCTTTAAAGATTGTATCTAGGTGTATAAAAATATTTTCAGGCCAAAACATTTAGGTTATATAATGTGTTGTTACTTATATTTAAGGCCAGGCCTGGAGGTATCAGTAACACCAATAGGTCATTTTCATAATGACTCCATGATTTTAAAGATCATTTTTATTCCATATGGTTGATTTGTCATTGTATCTATGTATGGATATACTTATCACATGCCTGATTCTTAAAAGTCTAACTATAGCCAAGATTTAACTAAATAAATTAATACAGCAGAGAAAAATTAAAATACATGTTTAATTATAAAATATTTTTATGTTAATAGTTAATATATATGCCATAATATCCTATCTACTTGTCAGAAAAGGGTCTATAAATTATGTTCTGTATCAGGCCATTCTTGTATTGCTATAAAGAAATACCTGAGACTGAGTAATTGATACATAAAAAAGGTTTAATTGGCTCATGATTCTGCAGGCTGTCCAAGCATGGCTCCAACATCATTTGGCTTCTGGGAGGGTCACAGGAAGCTTTTACTCATGGCAGAAGGAGGCAAAGCTGGAACAGGCACTTTACATGCAAAAGCAGAAGTATGGGGAATTGGTGGGGGGATGGGGTGCCACACACTTTTAAAGGACAAGATCTCATGAGAACTCACTCACTATTGCAAGGATAGCACCAACCAATGAGGGATTTACCCCCGTGACACAAACACATTCTACCAGCCCCACCTCCAGCAATGAGGATTACTTTTTAGCATGAGATTTGGGTAGGAACTAATGTCCAGATTATATCATGTTTTGATATTCATGACTGCCTATACAAAGAAAAGACAATTAGTAAACTTGTCAGAAGAATCTCAACCATTTCTATTATAGAGAAAATAAATAAAATTTTTCTATGTATTCTTGTAAAGTAGTAACTATAGTCCAAGTACTCAGGCAATAAAAGCATCACCACTTTTTTATTAAATAAACAATAGAATTGATAGGACTGTTGTTGTTTTATAATGTCTTTTGTTGTAAACTGACAACAGTATTCCAAAGCAATATTAGATAAGAATAATTTCTATATAGTCCAGGCACACCATTCCATGATGGTCCAGATTAACATAAAGATGAAATATAAAGTGCTATATGAAACACAGTAAAATATATAATAGTACATATAAATACACACACACACATACACACACATACACATAATGAAATAACCTATACCCTTTCTGTGTGAGAGGTACTCAGACATTTTCTATTTTCTTCTAATATAGTTTAATATTAAAAATTTGGTCAGGAGTTACTAAATTAATTTCCTGACCCACAAATGGCTTCGACCTATGGATTGAATAATATGGATTTGAGTAAATTGGAATCTCACATTGCCTATTGCATTTCTTATAATAAAACTTGATAGATATTAGTTTTTTATTCCCAAAATGGTAGCTCGGGCATACATGTTACATTTTAATGAAATAGTCTTTCACAGTTTAGAAAAAGTAGAAATTCTTGGAAAAAGTTCTTACCTTATATAGGTGCAGAAAGCCGAGAAAAAAATCGCTGACATGATACATGTTTCAAACGGGCCAAGGGAACAAACATGAGTCTGACATCAGTCTAACTCAGAAATGGACAATGAAACCCCACAGCTTTAGGTCATTGAATATAGCCTCAAATATTTTATCCTGAAAATTTTAAATTTCCAAAAGAACCCTAATAACGACTAACTTTAAGCAGTACGGTTTATTTGTAAATTCTAAAAAATAAGCTGAGTTGCAAAATATGCCATATGCTTGGGTTTGGAAATAGATCATTCAGAGTAGTGCAGACAAAATTATGTATTGCATTTTACAATGGGATCCATCTCAAAGAGATTGGCTTATGGTGTGCTGACTAACCTTGAAGTACTTTTTAGAGTTGGTACATGATAAGGAGACAACAAAACAAAAGCTTCTAAAATAAACAAGTGAATTAATAAGTAAATAAATTAAGAGACAGACAGAAAAAGCCAATTTCATTAAGAAGATGAACTTTGGCATTTCACGGACCGAAGAGAGGACACTTTCAAAATCTTCTGTGAAGATGTTATAAAGCCAATTTCTATATCTAGAAGTATAAAAACAAGTATATCTGCCTTAATTTCTGTCTCTAATAGGAAAATAAGGCTATATCTATACCTTTTTAGTATTCAAAAATTCATAATTATGGTAGATGTTGAAATTGGCAAACATATTTTTAACCTAATGAAATATTAACAACAGTAGATAAAATCTATACAAAATGTTTAAACCCTTTGAAATATTCAATATTGAAGCTTTTAAATCTAGGTGATTAATTTTATGGTTTTATTAATCTACCTTCATCTCAAACTACTGTCTCAACTATTTGAGCTACTTGAATCAACTAAGCTCTGTTCCATGGAACTGATACATTCTATCTTTGTGACTGTATTACTTCATCTTTTTTCATCACAGATCAATATCATGAGTAAATATTCTTGACAATGTATACCATAAAAAGCTAGAAATAAGTGTTAATAAATAAATATATGTGGTTAATTAAAAGATTGTTAGAACATAATCTTCTCTGGGATTAGAAACAGCATTTCTCAGTGCTAAAAACTAGGGCACTTCATCTTGAAAGTGGTAAGATTATATTATTTACAGGAAAGAACATTGTAACAAAGATGTTCCTTTTTTCCTGGTAGAATTGTAAAACTAAAGAAAGTTGTTTATCACTTTTTCATGCATAAATATCAACATGAATACTTGAAAATAAAATTTGTAAAAGCTGCATTTTAAATTATTATTTGCAATTCAAAGTTCTCCTCAACATTTGATAGAAAAATTTAGATTGATATGTAAAATTACTTATTCCTGTGCTTACAACTTCTCATTTTTCATGCATTTTAAAAGTCTTATATTTCAGAAGAATATCTGTCAAAAAGAACTCTTTAAAATCTACTTGCTCAAAATAGAGTAGCCTAGCTTTTCTTTTCCTATTATTTATTTTTTTGATTGACAAATAAAATTGTATATATTTATGGTATACAACATGATATTTTGCTATATCTATACATTGTGGGATAAATCAACTGAGCAATTAACACGTGTTATCTCACATACACATTTTTTGTGGTAAGAACACTTAAAATCTATGAAGTAGCCTCATTTTCTTTTGATTTTTGAAAAGCCTTGCTTTCATAACTCTTGAAGTTTAGAAGATTAGTATCTACCAGTTATTAGCAGACAGTCAAATACTAATTGTTTATTCTAATTAACCAATTTACTTTAATTATGATTTATTTTATAAGCCTCTGGACATATATATATTTTCACTTGACACAGGGTTGGTTAGTTTATCCCTATCTAAAGATATAGATTAATCCAAACTATATTTTCCTTCAAGATAAAAATTAGTTTTACATGTTATTGCTTATTGTAAAGTTAATGGGTTTGTACTACACACATGTATTGACTACTAAACTGTGCAAATAATGCCAAAATAGTTGTCCCGAAAAATAAGGGCTATATATATATATATATATATATATAGAACATCCTTTTTTTATCCATATGAGGAATTATCCTGTTCTATCATTTACGTACTCATTAAGAAACTGTCTGTTTTTCTCACATTCATTTGCAAGATTTTCAGAAGACTAGTCTGTGAATAAAGTAAAAATCACTGCTCATAATGAATTAGCACCATCTCTAAAGGAGTCAGATTTCACGTAGGTGCCAAATGAAAGGTGTGATGACCCTCATAAACACCTTGTATGAGTTAATGAGAGTGAAGGTTCATTTTCATAATGACTTCATATTTGCATCTGTTGCATACCACCCAGGGCACACCATAATGTAGGCTGTGCATGGTACAGGTTGGCAAAAGCCAACTGTGACTCAGACAGGTTGTGATTCTCAGCACTCCAGTAATAAAAATGACCATGTCGACATTCTGTCTGGCCCAGAGCCTAAGTAGAAACCATCAAATTGGCTTACAACCACATGGCCTCTGAAGCACACCATCTGCCAGTCATCCTTGTTGCTACTTCTTCCTCTTTGTAACTATGTAAACATTCATTTACCAGCAAATATACGCTCCCAGAAGGCCCACCCAGGACAAGGTGAAAAAGTAGCTTCCCCTACTCTTTTTTTCTTCTGTCACCAAGACCCTCTCTGCAAAAGAAATGAGATAGCATGGAACAAGTTTCACTATGTAGTACAGAAAAGGCAAACAATAAAATTATGAAGAGAAATAGTGTATCTTTGGAGGCTCTGCTCACCCAGGGAGTATAGATTGCAGCCTGCGAAATCCAATGGTCATTTTTTTTTTTTTTTTTTTTTTTTTTTTTTTTTTTTTTTTTTTGAGACGGAATCTCGCTCTGTCGCTCAGGCTGGAGTGTAGTGGCGCGATCTCGGCTCACTGCAAGCACCGCCTCGCGGATTCATGCCATTCTCCTGCCTCAGCCTCCCGAGTAGCTGGGACTACAGGCGCCTGCCACCACGCCCGGCTAATTTTTTGTATTTTTAGTAGAGACGGAGTTTCACCGTGTTAGCCAGGATGGTCTTGATCTCCTGACCTCGTGATCCGCCCGCCTCGGCCTCGCAAAGTGCTGGGATTACAGGCGTGAGCCACCATGCCCGGCCAGTCATATTCTTTAAACATAACAGCCGACTCAAAGCATGACAATGAAGAGCAAATCTCCATCTATTAGATAATGGTATACCAAAAAATAATAACTATCTCTTTAAACATCATCAAAGCCCAAATTATCTCATTTCATACTGGGGGCGGGGGCGGGGAAGGTATGCATGTAACTTTCTTTCCTTTATGTTTTCCAGTATAGGAGAAACTAGTGTGATTGTATTTAACAAAAGAAGAAAATTTAAGTTAATGACAATAAATAAACATATGATATGCATTCATGTATTCATGTAAGGACTAAGCCATAGCATTTCAATATGTGCCTAATAATATAAAATACTTTTAGAATCAAATGCTAAACAAACACAATGTGCAATTTTGTCTTTGGCTGGACCTACTCTAATTTTTATTCTTAAAGACTATTTGATAATTGGTAAAATGAAGAAAATGGAAAAAAAAATAGCTTTCATCTCTGCTTAAGAGAAACTGATGTCAACTCAGCAAGTGTGAAAGTAATGACATGAAGGGGAAGAATACGCAGAAGAGAAAAAAAAATGAAGCAAGGAGTGCATGGGAATAACAGTAGTCAATAAGCTCTGGTACGTAACTTTTGAGGGCCTGCAATAAGGAGAAACCATTAGATAGATTGGCCACTCACAAGCTCTTTCCTAAAGGCGGAACAACTACACTTTCTTACCCAGACCTCATCCTATTATATGACTTCAATTCTTATTTCTGTACTGACAGTTTTCATATCTATAAGTGCATTTCTGTTATTCCATTCAAACTCTAGCCATTATTTCCAATTATCTTTCAGACTCTTGTATTCAGATATCTTCCTGCCATTTGAAACTCAACATTAACCACAGCATCTTTTCTTCTCCAAAGAATGAAGGCAGCCTTGGTGATTCATATTGCATATTTTCTTTGAAATCTCTTTCATCTGCTCTATCATTTTTATTTCTACTGCCATGAGTGCTGTACTCTATTTTTTTCAAGCATGAATTCCTGAAATATTCAATTTGATGGTCTCCCAAACTCTAAATTTTCTCTACCTTTATTCTGCTTCCTATTGCCAGACTCAATGAATTTAAATATGGCTCCCTCCTTTGCAGCCTTACGGAGAACTAATTTCCAACCATATTCAATGCATTATTTCTTTGCTTGGCTTCATTTAAGTTTTAGCTAATACTTATTAAGCACAGACACTGAGCCAAGTACTCAACGGGGATTGTCTCATTTGCTATGCAGAATAGGGTAGATATAGTATTGTTCTTATTTTAATAAGAAGAAAATTGAAGTTTACAGAGATTAACTAACTTGCCACTTGTCAGACATAGCTAGTGAGAGTAGAGTAGGAATATAACTCATATCAACCAAGCTTCAAAGCTGGTGCTCTGAATGACTCTGCTGTAATCCTTGCACACCACTTACCTTCACTTCCTCCTAATGTCAACATTTTTCCTTTCATTTAGAATCAAATTATGTCTCTTTCTCTCCCTTGCTTCTCCTTCACCATCTCACCTCTTTTCTCTGCCCTCTATTTCTACACACACACACACACACACACACACACACACACACACAAAAGGTCTCCTTATGCCATCTTCTTTACATAGAACACTTTTTTTTATCTTCAGGTTCTACTCTTTCATAAGGGCTTCCATCAATAATTATCATTGCATATTTTCCTATACTTTCAGATCTTACAGTACCTGCAGTTTATCATATAAATTGTTAACAGTTTGCCTTGCATTGTTCATTGTATTTTCTCATATTCTTATCTCCAAAACTCATTCAGGGCTCCTTAACGCAAGGAATTTGTATTTCTCTGTAATATATTTCATAAATGTACATTGTCATTATTTCTATTATTATACTTCTGTATATTCTGATCACTACCAGTATACTCAGCATGTAATGGGTACTCTATAGATCTACGTTCATATATTAATTGCAAGGTGGAAACTCAAATATAGAGCTTTGGTTTTCTAATTCAGTTGAATAAAACTGCAACTCATAACCAACTCTAAGTCTTTAGAGCTAGAAAAGTGGTTTACTGTTAGGAAAGCTTTTTGTCCTCTACAATTTGAAGGTCAGAATACTCAAACCTGTTTGAAAGCAAAGAAAAAAAAGACAAGAAGATTTCTTATAAGTAACAATAAAACGATTCAAAATGCATATCCAGTGAAAAAATATTTAATATTGATATTCAGTAGATAAAGTCACCAGTATTCTCAGAGAAAATTTGAAGATGTGAGAAAAAAACAATAAATTATCCCAAGCTTCACCAGAAACAAAAATACAAAGTACAAAGGTAATTCTTAGTGAGAAGGAAAGATATCTTAGTTTAGGCTAAAAAAGACCTTTGCAGTTGTCAGAAATGCAATGGAATGAAACTTTACCAACACTGGAGAATCACCCATCAGCAATGTAATGAGGTACATTCCTATTTGGGAGAGAGGATAAATTAATAAATTCTAACCTTATTTGTACACTTTTAATTCTTGAATCTAGATTGATAAGTTCTTTAGTGCCTGAAAATATTCAGTTGAAACCAGAGTCGATATTTTTAACCCTGGCTGCACATTAGATTCTCTCAGAAAGTTTTTTTGAAAATATTAGTGTTAAAGTAACAACTATAGACTGATTAAATCAGAATCTAAGGACAGGATCTGGATGATCATATTATTTTAAATGCTTCCAAGGTGAATTTAATGTGCATCTAGTTCTAAGGACACTGCCATAAAGCATGGCTATAAGTTTTAGAAGTTGGAAAGTAGTAATTGATCGCATGGGTCATGGAAAACTTGTCAAACAGTTCTGATAAAAAATCTGACTTTGATCAGAGCTACATCACAATAATGACATAGATGAGTATAAATTAGATACAATAAATGGGTGTCTTAGTTCCTACTCATCTATAAATACTCAGTGGGGCCATGGACAACCAAGTCACTTATTTATTATTTCTCAACCTCATGTACCAAATTTATTCTGATTTCCAACTATAATTTGGCCAATGGGAATGAGTTTTCCCTTAACCACGTTTACAGGTGCTAAATGTTTCAGATATGTACCATTTATGTGTTATTAGTACAGAATATGGTGAAATCAAATCCTCAGTCTTTGCTTGAGACACCAGATATTTTCAACTATAATGATAGCTAGAACCATAGACACACATTCCAAGATTACAATAATGGTACACTAGAAGACAGTATCAAAAAATACAGTCAGAAATAAAATTTATTATGAACAATTTCTACCTTTAAGCATATTTTCTTGGCAGTTCTAAGATTATTGTACTTAATATAATAAATTAAAATGAGGGTATGAGAATGCCAATTTGATAAAAGTAAAAATCTAAAAGTTTAAAAAGACAACTACTAAAAGAATCTATTTTAAAAAGACACAAATATATTATTAGTAATACCCTATGACCTCAGTGTATTAGTAAATTTTCACACTGCTATAAAGAACTTCCCTGAGACTAGGTAATTTATAAAGGAAAGAAGTTAATTGAGTCACAGTTCTGCAGGGCTGAGGAGGCCTCAGGAACTTACAATCATGGGGGAAAGTGAAGGAGAAGCAGGCACCTTCTTCACATGATGGTAGGGCAGAGAGAAAAGACCAGGGGAAACTGCCATTTATAAAACCATCAGATCTCGTGAGAACTTCTTTAGCAGGGGAAAATGCCCCCATGATCCAATCACCTCCTACCAGGTCTCTCCCTCAACATGAGGATTACTGGGATTACAACTTGAAAGGAGATTTGGTTGGGGATGCCAAACCATATCACTCAGCAATAAAAACTAAACAGAAAACACTTGAAATTCTGGCCCAAATTTATAATATTTCAAGTGATAAGCTAAAGGGAAATGAATAATGCTGTACAAAAACCTAAAACGAGAGACACAGACACTAGCTGCTGGGAATCCCTCAAATACAATGTTAGCCTTTCAATTATTACGTAATTATTGCAACTTGTTTAATTAACAACATATTTGAACTGACATGTGGGATATGTATAAAATATACCTCTCGGTGCTATTGAGAAAACTGTCATTTCCAAAGCAAGAGGAAAATCACCTAAATTGGACTAAATCCTTTGTTAATATTTAACATTCTATTTCCGAGGGAGCCCTAGTGAATATTCAGATGCTTTGATCATCTTCTTCTGCCCACGAATACACAACATAATTTTCTGTTTGAGATTTGCTTGTGGATATGTTGTTTTACAGGCTGTCAGTTATCCCCCTGACTGGAAGCTAGAAGTGTGGCTTCCACCTTCACACCTAACCCTAGTAATTCTAACCAGTGAAGAAAATTGATTCAAACTGATGGGTTTTCTTTGATATTTGCTGAGAGTTTATGTTCTTTTTGATTGACTCACAGATTTTGACAACTGACAACAAATTCACAATAAAAGATATATCTTACTGTCCTGTCTTATCACTTGTTCCAGTATCTTTTTAGTGTCATTTGTAAAATATTCTGCAGATAGTCTGACTGACATCTTATTTTCTTCCTACCTTTGTAGGGCAAGCAAGGGCAAAAAGTAGTAATGTCTGCTTATTTTATAATAAGAAAAACATTATCCATCTCTTTCACTGCACTAAGAATCTCGAAGCTATATGAAAAAGAAACAATTTGACCTATTTTCTATTACTAGCTTGGCAAAATATTTTGATAAAGTTTGCATTTTGACTAAGTATTAAGGGTAAATAGCAAAAATAATTGGAGGAAAATAATATCATCAAAAAATTATTCAGGAAAATTTAATTAACTGAAAGGTCAACTCTAGGTTGAACTGACCATCAAAGTGTCCAGCATAGTGAATAAAAATGATCCCAGGCTGAGGGAAATCATGTTAAATTTTAGAACATGGAAGGTTAGAAGAAGCTTTACTAAGTTTCATAAATTATTGGGAAAAAGCTCATACTCTTATCAAAAGGATCAACTCTCATAATGGAAAAATGGCTTCAGGGTTCAGGCTTCCACAAAGCTAAAAGACAGCAGAATAAAGCCTTCGAAAGACTGAAGAAAATACTTGGTAGGCTGAGGCAGGGGTACCACATGAGCTTAGGAGTTCAGGGCTACAGTGAGCTATGATTGCACCACTGCACCCCAGCCTGCAGCTATGATTGCACCACTGCACTCCAGAGACTCTGTTTCTAAAAATAATAATAATAATAATAATAATGATACTAAAATTCAGAAGAAAAATAATTTCAGTCTTGAATTTCTTTGTCAGCAAAGCTACCAATAAAATGTAAGAGTAAAATAAAGATATTTTTAGACAAGCAAAGTCTCATAAGATTAACTTTCTCATGCTCCCACCTGAAAAAAGGGGTAACAAAGGATTTGATGTTAATGAGATTCAATAGCCGAAATCAAGAGGACATGGAAGCCAACTAAGCAGACCCTCCAGCATGTGAGAGCTGTGCTGAGAACGTCAGCATGGCATTAAAGAGAGAGTCTAGTATAACAAAAGCAAATTAGGAAGTGGAAGAATGAATGAAAATATGAAAAGATTGGGCACGTGTGATAAGCTAAGCTATGGAATGATCTAAATATGTAAGTATATAAAACAAACAAAAAATAAAAATGATAAGAGCCATCCAAGCCCATATTTTAGTTAAAACCACTAAAATGATTTACAATAAAATCGTATGTATGAATGTGTATGGGGTGAGGAGTTTAAAAAGAGTATGTTCGTTGTTCAAATTAGACTTTCCGGGTATTTTATTTAGAGTTTTGAGATGTTAAGCAAGATATCAAATTTTTGCATCTTTATTATTGGCCGATGATCCTCATACAAAGCTAATCAATAAATACAAACAGAAGTTTGATTTATCTGCTCTGCTTCAGTCAAACATGCGTTTTTCTTCATGTATACGTGCATCTTCTTTACCTCCCATCAACCCTTCATCCTACTCCAATTAGTCTTCTAAATCTATTGCTTTAATAAAATTGCTTTGGCTAAGAAAGTAAACTCACTGGTGCTAAATTTAATAGACAGTTTTAAATCCCCATCTGACTTGATGCCTGAGAAACAGAGTGGTTGACAGTTTACAATGTATTATCTTAGTGAGAACATCTTCAGTCATTTTTAGTCTATGTGGAGTTGAATTGAGGGTCACCCCAGGTCTAGGAGGCAACAGGTAGCCCAAGCCTGATTAATTGAAGCATATATAACAATATCCTTAGCATCTGTAGTTAATTTGTAGGAGGTCACATGAACTAACTGAATTCCATTAGCATTAATGCTACTGATTTTGACTTAGTGACCATGAAGCAAGAAGTTCCTTTTCTATGGACTTCTGAAAAGAATTTGTCAACCTAGAGAATGGATCAAAATATAAAGGACAAATGCTTCAGTAAGATCTTCATTAACTTGGTTTCTGGCTTCTGTATCCTTCTGCACACCTATTTATTTCTCTGTGCACTGTTACAATGGAGGGTAGAACTGAAAGTCAGAAAAGGACCAACTGATGTGTGTGTGTGTGTGTGTGTGTGTGTGTGTTTCTGTCCCTAGATATCACCACACTTGAAGCTATAATACAAACATTTCCAAATAAATCCCCTATTTTCTTGAAGTTGTGTTTTGTCTGTTACAAATAAAAATTTTCCTAAATATAATCACTCACCACATTTGAGAGTTAACATAACTAAGTAGTTAAGGATGAGAGTTGTAAAGTCAGACTTCCAGTGTCTTTGGTAAAAGGACTAGCTTCTTGAAATTTCAATTATACCACATGTAAAATGGTGATAATAATGAAACCGACCTCACATAGTTTTGTAAGGACTGAGTAAGATGATGCCTATAAAGTGATTAGTAAAGGGCCTGAAACTTGGTAAATAGTGCAGTTTAGTTTATATTGTTGATGTTATTGCAGCCATTATCATTATTATTATTTTCCATCCTGCTTAAGACATTCTCTTCATTTTCCCTTTGTTGCTCCACATTCACGTGGTTTTCCTTCGATGGCTTCTTCTCAGCTCTTATAGAGTTTATTCTAACTTATTTAAAAATGCATATTGATATTTCTCGGGGCTCAGTCTATCTTCCCATTTTATCTAACTCTGTACTCTTCCTAGGTTACCTCATTTATCCTCATGATATTTAATACCGCCCATCCAGATATATGTGTACGAAGCCAAACCATTCTGCTGACTGCTGGATTCATGTATTTATCTCTACCATAAGGAATTTACACTTCCATATCTCACAGTGAACAGGAACTTCTTCATACAGCACATTTGTGATCTCCCTCATTCTTATCTGCTTCTCTTGTAAGGGTCTACATCTCAGCAAGTGGTAATACCATCTACACAGCTCCTTAGACCAAAAAAAGCAAGAATCACTATTGACACTTTCCTTTTTTTTACCCTAAATCCAATTAATTGCTGAGTGCTATCACTTCTTCTTTTTATTTGTACATGTATTCAGTTCTCTGTATCTCTGCTATTGTCCATATCTCCACTGTCTTTTTATAACTGTACTTAATTCCTCCAATTTTGATCCTATATCATCTATTTTCCATATAGACACTACAATGGACTTTCAAAAATAAAAATTAGGTATGTTACACTTATTCTTCAAGCTGTCAATTTCTTCTCATTTTCCTTAGAATATAGATCCACATCTTTAATGTGATTTATACTGTGCTTCACCAGATTGGCAGTTTTCCACATTTTTATTGACCAAGTTCTTTTCCTGTCTCAGAGACTTTGGCAGGCCATTTATTCCCTATGCCTGCATGTCTATTCCTGTCCTAGTCATATATACATCCAGTCATATCCCAAGACTGACTCTATTGTTACAAAGTATTCTGTAACTTTCCATATCTATGATATTTATTGGGGCCCAATAAATGTTTTCAAAGAGATGAATAGCACTTATGTAATGATACTTTGTTGCTTATTATGGCAAATATAAATTGGCAGAAAACACTACTGTGACGGATGACTACCACCCACTTCTACTTAGAGTCTGTGATGGTTAATTTAATGTGTCATTTTTACCAAGACAGTAGGTGTCTAGATATTTGGTCAAACAATCTTCTGAGTATTTCTGTGAGAATGTTTTTAGATAAAATTAACGTTTAAATTGGTAGACTCAAGAAAGCAGATAACATGGGTGGGGCCATAAAATTAGTAGAAGGCCTGAATAGAACAAAAAGGTGAGCCTTCCTTAAGTAAGAGAGAATTCTTTCCTGCCTGAGTGCCTTCAGACTGGAACATGGACTTCTTGCCTGCCTTTGGACTCAAACTGAAATATCAGCTCCGATATGGTTTGGCTGTGTTTCCACCCAAATCTCATCTTGAATTGGAGCTCTCATAATTTCTACTTTCATGGGAGTGACCTGGTGGGAGGTAATTAAATCATGGGGGCAGGTCTTTCCTGTGCTGTTCTCGTGTTAGTGAATAAGTCTCAAGAAATCTGAGGGTTGTATAAAGGGGAGCTCCCCTGTACACGTTCTCTTGCCTGCCATCATGTAAGATGTGACTTTGCTCCTCCTTTGCCTTACACCATGATTGTGAGGCCTCCCCAGTCATACCAAACTGTCAGTCAATTAAACCTCTTTCCTTTGTAAATTACCTAGTCTCTGGTAGTATCTT
Organism: Pan troglodytes; assembly: GCF_028858775.2. Lineage (NCBI taxonomy): Eukaryota > Metazoa > Chordata > Mammalia > Primates > Hominidae > Pan > Pan troglodytes. Next base: position 159,512,901 of record NC_072401.2, read on the forward strand.
TGCAGCAATGTGAGTATGAACTAATACAGTAAATTGGTACTGAGTAGTGGGGTGTTGTTGTAAAGATACCCAAAAACGTGGAAATGATTTGTAACTGGCTAACAGGCAGTGGTTAAAATAGTTTGGAGGGCTCAGAAGACAGGAAGATGTGGGAAAGTCTGGAACTTCCTAGAGACTTGTTGAATGGCTTTGACCAAATGCTACTCATCTCAAATTGAGATAAGGAACTTGTTGGGAACTGGAATAAAGGTGACCCTTGTTATGTTTCAGCAAAGAGACTGGCAGCATTTTGCCCCTGCCCTACAGATCTGTGGAACTTTGAACTTGAGAGAGATACTTTAGGGTATCTGGTGGAAGAAATTTATAAGCAGCAAAGCATTCAAGAGGTGATTTGGGTGTTGTTAAAAGCATTCCATTTTATGTATTCACAAAGATATAGTTTGGAATTGGAACTTATGTTTAAAAGAGAAGCAGAGCATAAAAGTTTGAAAAATTTGCAGGCTGATAATGTGATAGAAAATAAAAAAACAACTTTCCAAGGAGAAATTCAAGCCAGCTGCATATATTTGCATAAGTAATGAGGACCCAAATGTTAATCACCAAGCCAATGGGGAAAATGTCTCCAGGGCATGCAAGAGGTCTTCATGACAGCCCCCTCCATCACAAACCCCGAGGCATAGAAGAAAAAAATGGTTTTGTGGGCTGGGCCCAGGGCCTTGCTTCTTTGTGCAGTCTCAGGACTTGGTGCCCTGTGTCCCAGCCATGGCTAAAAGGGGCCAACATACAGCTCAGGCCATTGCTTCAGAGGATGCAAGCTCCAAGGCTTGGCAGCTTACATGTGGTGCTGGGCCTGTGGGTGCACAAAAGTCAAGAATTGAGGCATGGAAATTTCCACCTAGATTTCAGAGGATGTATGGAAATGCCTGGATGTCAAGGCAGCAGTGTGCTGAAAGGGTGGAGCCCTCATGGAGAACCTCTGATAGGGCAGTGCAGAAGGGGAAATGTGGGTGCAGAGCCCCCACACAGAGTCCCCACTGAGGCACTGCGTAGTGGAGCTGTGAGAAGAGGGCCATTGTCCTCCAGACCCCACAATGATTGATCCACCGATAGTTTCCACTGTGCACCTGGAAAAGCCACAGACACACAATGCCAGCTCATGAAAGCCCAGCCAGGAGGTGGGCTCTACTCTGCAAAGCCACAGCGGCAGAGTGCCCAAGACTATGGGAACCTACCTCTTGCATCAGCATGGCTTAGATGTGAGACATGGAGTCAAAGGAAATGATTTTGGAACTTTAAGGCCTAATGACTGCCCTATTGGATTTCAGACTTGCGTGGGGCCTGTAGTCCTTTTGTTTTGGATAATTTCTCCCATTTGGAATTGCTATATTTACCCAATGCCTGTACTCCCGTTGTATCTAGGAAGTAACTAACATGATTTTGATTTTACAGGCTCATAGGCAGAAGGGACTTGCCTTGCCTCAAATAAGACTTTGGATTTGGACCTTTGAGTTAATGCTGGAATGAGTTAAGGCTCTGGGGGACAGTTGGATGGGCAAGATTGTGTTTTGAATTGTGAGGACATGAGATTTGGGAGGGATCCAGGGTGAAATTATATGGTTTGGCTGTGTCCTCGCCCAAATCTCATCTTGAATTGTAGCTCCCATAAGTCCCACATGTCATGGTGAGGAATTGGTGGGAGGTAACAGAATCACTGGGGCAAGTCTTTCTCATGCTGTTCTCGTGATAGTGAATAAGTCTCATGACATCCAATGGTTTTATGAAAGGGAGGTATCCTGAACATGTTCTCTTGCCTGCCACCATGTAAGGCATGCTCCTCCTTCACCTTCCACCATGATTGTGAGGCCTCCTGAGCCATGTAGAACTATGAGTCAATTAAACCTCTTTCCTTTATAAATTATCCAGTCTTGGGTAGTATCTTTGCAGCAACATGAGAATGGACTAATACAAGCTCTTCCTGGGCCCTGAGCCTACCAGCCTCCAAATAGGAAATACACCATCTACTCTCCTGATTTGTAGGGACCTTAAGACTCAGAGAAATTAAGCCATTCACTCTCCTTGGTCTCCAGCTTGCTGGCTCACTCTGTAGATCTTGGGACTTGCCCATCTTCATAGTCACATGAGCAAATTCCTTGTAATCTCCTCTCTCTCTCTCTCTCTCTCTCTCTCTCTCAGACACAGACACACACACACACACACACACACACAGAGATACATACACACATAGTTTAAGCATTCCAAATCCAAAAATTTGAAATGCTCAAAAATCCAAAACTTTTTGAGTGCTTTAGTGCCATAAGTGGAAAACTCCACACTTGACCTCATATGACATATTGCAGTCAAAACACAGGTGAACAACACACAATTTATCCAACATCCCTAAGGGAAAAATACCCTTCCACTATCCCCTTCAGCTTCCATGTATCTTTTCCACATAGCTCAGACTTCCCCACAAAGGGTAATAAAGTAGTATGCACAGGCTGGGCACACCAACAGCAGATTCCCCAAAATACCTCACATAGGGCCAAGACATATATGCATTACTCACTGCATTCTTATTATTTTCTGCTCTGTAGCATTAAGATATTGTTGAAAATATCAAAAAAAGCCTGCATATACACCTATGGGTAACCATGATAAGGAAAAGAGGACACATTTATGTTTATCTATATCACAGAAAGTCAAACTACTGGAGAAACTGGACAGTAGTGTAAATGTGAAATGTCTTACAGAAGAGTAAGGTGTTGGAATGACCACCACATATGACCTGAAGAAACAGAAAGATGCACTGTTGAAGTTCTATACTGAAAGTGATTAATGGAAGTTAATAAAAAATAGAAAAACACTGCATAAAACTAAAGATAAAGATATAAATCCTGTGTCGAAGGTGTGAATCTGTCAGCATAACAGAAAAGGCATGCCACTTAATGGTAGGATAATCATGAAATAAGCAAATATTTATGACAATGAACTGAAAATTGAAGGCAATCATCTATATTCAATAGGCTGGTTGCAGAGATTTAAGGAAAGGACCAGCTCTAAATTTTTAAAGATTTGTGGTGATAAACCATCTGCTGATCATGAAGCTGCAGAGAAATTCATTGATGACTTTGCCAAGGTTATTGCTGATAAAAAAAATCTGATATCAGGACAAGTCCATGATGCTAATTAAACATCATTTTTTGGCTAATTAAAAATCATTATTGCCCAGAAAGACACTGACTACAGCTGATGAGAAAGCCCCTATAGGAATTAAAGATGACAAGGACAGAATACCTGTACTGGGATGTACCAATATGGCAGGCATGCGTAAGTGCAAACTTGCTGTGATAGGCAAAACCTTGGGTATTTTGTTTTTAAAAAGCAAATTTCTAACCAATGTGTTCATATGCTAACAAATAGGCATGGATCACCAGGGACATCTTTTCTGATTGGTTTAATAAACATTTTGTACAAGCAGTTTATGTTCACTTCAGGGAAGCTGGACTGGATGATGACTACAAAATTTTTACTCCTTGACAACTTCTCTGCTCATCCACAGCTAAAATTCTCGTAACAAAAAGTGTCTATGGGAGGTGGTGTAGCAAGATGGCTAAATGGAAGCCTCCAGCGATCATCTTCCTGACAGTAACACCAAATTGAACAACTATCCATACAAGGAAGCAACTTCACAAGAATCAAAAATAAAGTGAATAACCACGGCACCTGCTTTTAACATCATATTAAAGAAAGAAACACTGAAAATGGTAGTAAAGACAGTTTTGAATTGCCAACACCACCCTTCTCCCATTTCTGGAAGAGGTCATGTTGCATGCAGAGAGAATCTGTATGCTTAGGAGAGAGAGATCACAGTGATTGTGGAACTTCACATTGGAACTCAGTGCTGTCCTGTCAGAGCAGAAAGCAACAAAGGAAAGAATTCAGCTGGTGCCCACAGAGGAAGCATTTAGGCCAGAGAGGAATCACTCACCCAGTCAAAGAGGAATTGCCCATCATAGCAGTTGAAACCTAAGCTCCAGCAAGCCCTACCACCAGAGGCTAAAGTGCTCTAGAGTTCTAAGTAAACTTGAAAGGCAGTCTACTCCACAAGGCCTGCAATCCTGGGCAAGTCTTGGTGCTGTGCTGGGCTCACAGCCAGTGGATTTGGAATGCACATGACCTAATGAGTTACCAGCCAGCGTGGCCAAGGGAGCGCTTGCACCACCCCTTCCCAAACCCCCTGAAATGCAGCTCACATCTCCAGGAGAGACCCTTTCCTTCCCCTTGAAGCAAGGAGAGGGAAGAGAAAAGAGACCTTTTTCTTACAAACTGGATATCAGTTCAGCCACAGTAGAATAAGGCACCAGGCAGAATCAATGAGGCCCCTATTCCAGGCCCTATCCCCCAGTCAACACTTCAAGACATACTCTTGGCCAGAGGGAACCTGCTTCCTTGAAGGTAAGGATCCAGTCCTGGAACGATTTATCACCTGCTGTCTAAAGAGCCCTGCGGAGTTGAATAAACATCATTGGCACCCAGACACTTCTCACCATGAGCCTTGGGTGAGATCTAGAGCTGTGCTAGCTTCAGTTATGACCCAGCACATTCCCAGATGTGGTGGCCATGGGAAGAGACTCCTGCTTGAGGAAAAGAGAGGGAAGAGTAAAGAGGGCTTTGTCTTGCATCTTGGGTACGAGCTCAACCACAGTGGTATAGAGTACCAAGTGGGCTCCTGGGATCCCTGATTTCAGGCCTTATACCATGAATGGCCCTTCTAGACCCATTCTTGGCCAAAATGGAGCCCATTGCCTTGAAGAGAGAGACCCAGGCCTGATAGTATTCACCAGAAGTTGACTGACTGAAGAGCCTTTGGGCCTTGAGTGAACATTGGTGGCAGCTAGGCAGTAATTACTACAGGCCATGGGAAGAGACTCATTCTGTATAAGGAAAATAGAGAGAAGAATGGGAATAACTTTATCTTGTAGCATGAGTGCCAGCTTAGCTGTGGTAGAATAGAGCAACAAGTAGATTCCTAAGGTTCCTGACTCCAGGCCCTACTCCCAGACAGCATTCTGGGACCTGCCATGGGCCAGAGGGGAGCTTACCACCCTGAAAGATAGGACATAAGCCTGGCTGAATTCTCCACCTGCTGATTAAAGAGCCCCTGGGCATTGAGTGAACATTGGCAATAAACAGGTGGTGGTCACCACGGGCCTTGGGTGAGACCCAGAGCTGTGACGGCTTCGGGTCTGATGCAGCACAGTTCCAGTGGTGGTGGCCACAGGGGTGCTTGGCTCACCCCTCCCCAGATGGGTACAAACAAGCACAAACTGTGAAGACTACAACGAACACTTAATTCTTCAATGGCCAGACACTGATGTACATCTGCAAGTATCAGCAACATGGAGGAAAATATGATCTCACTAAATGAACGAAATAAAACAGTGACCAATCCAAGGCATGACAGAGATATGTGAACCTTCAGACAGAAAATCTGAAATAGGTGTTTTGAGGAAGCTCAAGGAAATTCAATGTAACCCAGAAAAGGAGTCCAGAATCCTTCAGACAGAAAATCTGAAATAGGTGTTTTGAGGAAGCTCAAGGAAATTCAATGTAACCCAGAAAAGGAGTCCAGAATCCTATCACTTAAATTTAACAAAGAGATTGAAATAATGTTTAAAAACCAAGCAGAAATTCTGAGGCTAAAAATTCAATTGGCATACTAAAAATGCATTAGATTCTCTCAACAGCAGAATTGATCAAGCGGAAGAAAGAATGAGTGAGCTTGAACTCTGGCTATTTAAAAATACACAGAGGAGACAAAAGTAAAAAGAATATTTTAAAAAATGAAGCACACCTACAAGAGGAATAAAATAGCCTCAAAAGGTCAAATTTAAGAGTTATTTGCCTTAAAGGAAGTAGGAAGAGAGATCAGGGTGGAAAGTTTATTCAAAGGGAACTTTCCAAACCTAAAGAAAGGTGTCAATATTTAAGCATAGGAGTCAAATGGAACTACAATTAGATTTAACCCAAAGACTACCTGAAGGCATTTAGCAATCCAACTCCCAAAGTTCATGGATAAAGAAAAGCTCCTAAAACAAACAACAAGGAAACAAATAGCAAATAACATAGAAAGGAGCTCCAATATTTCTGGCAGCAGACTTCTCAGTGGGAAACTGACAAGCCAGGAGAGAGTGGCGTGACATATTTAAAGTGCTGAAGGAAAAATATTTTCATTCTAGAATAGTTTATTCAGTGAGAACATTCTTCAAATGTGAAAGAAAATTAAATATTTCCCAGACAAACAAAAAATTGAGAGGTTTTATAAAAACCAGCCCTTTTCTATAAAAAATGCTAAAGGGAATTCTTCAATCTGAAAAAAAAGGATGTTAGCAAGCAATAAGAAATCATCTGAAGGTACAAAACTCACTGGCAATAGTAAGTACACAAACACAGAATATTATAACGCTGCATTTGTGGTGGATAAACTAATCATATCTTGAGTAGAAAGACTAAAACATGAGTCTACCAAAAATAATAACTACAGCAACTTTTCAAGACACAGACTATATAATAAGATATAAATAGATACAATCAAATTTAAAAAGATAGGACACAAGCCTGGCTGAATTCTCAACCTGCTGATTAAAGAACCCCTGGGCATTGAGTGAACATTGGCAATAAACAGGTGGTGGTCATATGGAGGATGACATAAGTATATAGTTTTTATTACTGCTCTCTTTGCTTTTTTGTTAGTTTTTTGTTTGTTTTTGTAATCAATGTTAAGTGGTCATCAGTTCAAAATAATGGGTTATAAGATGTTAATTGCAAGCCTCGTGGTAACCACAAATCTGGTTGTTTAAAAGTGTGTAGCACCTCACCCTTCATGCTCTCTGCATTCTGATCCAGTATGTGAGATGTGCCTGCTTCCCCTTTGCCTTCTACTATGATTATATGTTTCCTGAGGCTTTTCCAGCCACACTTTTTGTACAGCCTGTGGAACTGTGAGTCAATTTTCTCAATAAATTATCTAGTCTTTATAAATTATCCAGTTTCAGATAGTTCTTTATAGCAATGCAAAAACAGACTAATACAATAGCCAAATCCATCCTGAGAAAAAAGAATAAAACTGAGGAAAGTACATTATATATAGATATATCTTTATATAATATAGATATATAGTTCTATATATATGGGAGTTTATTAAGTAGTATTAACTTACACGATCACAAGGTCCCACAACAGGCCATCTCCAAGCTGAGGAGCCAAAAAGCTCCTCGGATGGTGCCCACCCAGATTAAGGTTGAGTCTGGCTTTCCAAGCCCCCTGACTCAAATGTTAATCTCCTTTGGCAACACACTCACAGACACACCCAGGATCAATACTTTGCATCCTTCAATCCAGTCAAGTTGTCACTCAGTATTAACTATCACAAATCCACCCCTTATCAATTTGAACCCATACACATCTCCTGAGATCATACATAATCTTCAAATAAAGACAATAATATGGTCATAATTATGCCTAACATAATACAACTATCATTCACACAACTGGAATGCACCAATCCCCAATCAAATTGCTAGTATATAAAGTTAACAATACTTAAATGCTGATATGAAGTCAATAAATCTTATGTCACATGATAAAGGAAAAGGGAAATAAAATGAAGATTTTCCTTAGCACAAGTGTACACATGGACAAATGTGTTTTTAACAACAGAAGGAAATACTCATGACAATTACAGTCCTTGTTTCTGCAACTGGTCATGTGGTAGTAGCTGGTATTAATGACTACCTTCTTCCACTACCCATTCTGTATTCCCTTTGACTTCAGCAAGCACCTCAGCAGGTCATTTTTTTTTTTTCCTGGTGGAATGACCCAAACCTTTATTCCTGAAGGGTCTGGGTTATTTGTAGTTCTGCCTGGGTTGGGCTGTTTTAGCGTCCCATTGACCTTAATCACTGGGCATGTTAATACTAAGAGATGCCCTAATGGATCTCCTGTATTCAATGCATACTATTCCTTACCTCTGTGGTGGAGTAGTAAACTGATTTCGTCCTGATAGTCTGGGTCAATCACCCCAGTCAACACTGTAACTCCCCTCTTAGCATGTTGACTTAAAAGTAGGAGTAGCCCAAAGTGTCCAGGTGGCAATCTTAACTTGCAGTTTAATGCAATTGTTGTGTCTCCTGGCAGCAGCGTTCCTCCCTCTGGAACTAAGACCTCTAAGCCAGGAGAACATAATGTCACGGAAACAGGAAGCAAAAAGTTTGCTAGTGGAGCACTAGGGGTGATGGTGAGTGGTGCCACTTCCACTTCCACCCCTTGATTCCTGGACCCATGAATCCTGGGTATGGGAAAAAGAGTACCACATGGTGGACGCTGATTCAGAGCATACACAGCCTTCTGGAGAACTCTGCCTCAGCCCTGCAAGGTATTGTCACCTGGTTGGCATTGTAATTGTGACTTCAAAAGGCCATTCCACCGTTCTATCAATACAGCTGCTTCAGGATGATGGGAAACATAGTAAGACCAGTGAATTCCACGAGCATGAGTCCATGCCATACTTCTTTATCCATAAAGTGAGTGCCTTGGTCAGATCCAGTGCTGTGTGGAATAACATGATGTTGGATAAGTCATTTCGTGAGTCCATGATGGTAGTCTTGGCAGAAGCATTGTGTGCAGGAGAGGCAAATGCATATCCAGAGTAAGTGTTTATTCCAGTGAGGATAAACCTCTGCCCTTTCCATGATAAAATAGATCCCATATAATCAACCTGCCACCAGGTAGCTGGCTCAACACCCTGAGGAATACTGCCATATCAAGGGCTCAATGTTGGTCTCTGCTGTTGGCAAACTGGGTACTCAGCAGTGGCCATAGCCAGGTCAGCCTTGGTGAGTGGAAGTCCATGTTGCTGAGCCTGTGCATAACCTCCATCCCTGCCACCATGGCCACTTGTTTATGGGCCCATTGGGTGATGACAGGGTGGCTAGAGAAAGAGGCTGAGTGGTGTCCACAGAATGGGTCATCCTATCCACTTGATTATTAAAATCCTCTGCTGAGGTCACCCATGGGTGAGCACTCACATGGGATACAAACATCTTCACAGTTTTTGACCACTCAGAAAAGTCCATCCACACACCTCTTCCCCACATTTCTTTGTCACCAATTTTCCAATCATGCTTCTTCCATGTCCATGACCATCTAGCCAAACCATTCACTATGGCCCATGAATAAGTATATAATAGCACGTCTGGCCATTTCTCCTTCCATGCAAAGTGCACAACCAGGTGCATTACTGGAAGTTCTGCCCACTGGGAAGATTTCTCTTCACCACTGTCCTCCAGGGATGTTCTAGAAAGGGGCTGTAGTGCTACAGCTGTCCACTTTCGGGTGGTGCCTGCATATTTTGCAGAACCATCTGTGAACCAGGCTCTAGTCTTCTCTTCCTTTGTCAACTGATCATAGGGGATTCTTCATGAGGCCATTGGTGTGGGCTGAAGGAGAGAAGGCAGGGTGGCAGGAGTGGCAGGAGTGGAGACCGTGGTCATTTGAGCCACTTCCTCAAGTAATTTACCTGTGCCTTACGTACTTCAGGACCTGCTCGACCCTGATCACATATATACCACTTCCATTTGATGATGGAATGCTGCTGTACACAATCCACTTTATGGCTAGATGGGTCAGAAAGCACCCAGTTCATGATAGGCAGATCAGGTCTCATGGTGACTTGATGACCCATAGTCAAACATTCAGTTTCCACCAAAGCCCAGTAACAGGCCAAGAGCTGTCTCTCAAAAGGAGAGTGGTTATCTGCAGAAGATGGCAGGGCCTTCCTCCAAATCCTAAAGGCCTCCACTGTGATTCACCTATGGGGACCTGCCAAAGGCTCCAGACAGCATCCCTGTCTGCCACTGACACCTCAAGCACCATTTGATCTTCCGGGTCATATGGCCCAAGAGGCAGAGCAGCTTGCACAGGAGCCTGGACCCATTGCAGAGCCTTCTCCTGTTCTGGACTGTACTCAAAACTGGCAGCCTTTCAGGTCACTCAATAAATGAGCCAGAGTAACACACCCAAATGAGGAATGTGTTGCCTCCAAAATCCAAATAGATCCACCAGGTGTTATGCCTCTTTCTTGGTTTTAGAAGGGGCCAAACGCAGCAACCTGTGCTTTACTTTATCACTTATCCTTGGTGTGGAGCCTGTCAAGATAGAAGGACTATCTCGACAGGCCCCATACCACTGGACCCCTAGAAATTTTACTGAGGTAGAAAGTCCCTGAACTTTAGTCAGATTTATTTCCCATCCTCTGGCACACAAATGTCTCACCAATAAGTCCAGTATGTTTGCTACTTCTTGCTCACTGCATCCAATCAATGTAATTTCATCAGTGTAATGGACCAGTGTGATATCTTGTGGAACCAAAAAGTGATCAAGCTCTCTCCAAATAAGATTATGACACAAAGCCAGAGAGTTGATATACCTCTGAGGTAGGAGAGTAATGGTATATTTCTGGCCTTTTCAGCTGAGGGCAAATTGCTTCTGGTGGGCCTTATGTATGGGAAACGAGAAAAAGGCATTTGACAAGTCAATGGCTGCATATGAGGTACCAGGAGATGTGTTAATTTGCTAAAGCAATGAAACCACATCTACAGCAGATGCAACTGGAGTCACCATTTGGTTAAGTTTATGATAATCCACTGTCATTCTCCAGGATCCATCTGTCTTCTGCACAGGCCAAATGGGAGAGTTGAACAGGGATGTGGTGGGAATCACCACCCCGCGTTTTTCAAGTCCTTCATGGTGGCAGGCAGTAATCTCCACAATCCCTCCAGGGATACAATATTGTTTTTGATTTATTATTCTTCTAGGTAGAGGCAGCTCTAATGGCTTCCATTTGTCCTTTCCTGCCATAATAGCCCTCACCCTACCAGTCAGGGAGCCAATGTGGGGGTTCTGCCAGTTACTAAGTATGTCTCAGCCAATTATGCATTCTGGCACCGGGGAAATTACCACAGATGAGTCCAAGGTGATAAATACTTTGCATGGTTGGGGCAAAGTTCTCTAGAAAGCCATGTATGCTTTAAATCATCGTCCAATACATGGTGTTGTTTCTCCCGTAGGTAGGATTCACAGGTCCAGGAGTCAAGGGGTAGAAGTTGAAATGGCACCACTCACCACCACTTCCACTTCCACTCCAACATAGTGAAAATATGTGATGGGCTTGTTGAAGTACTAAAGCTGTGTGCATTCATAACATAATAAGAAACCATTGCAGTTTATAAAATCAAAGAGAGACTTTTGAGACCAGAAAACTGCTATTAGTTAGGCAGATGACTCTGGAGGAAACATTTTAAAAAGCCATCTAGCAGAATGCCTAGTCATCCCTAGAGGATTCACTTCCTAGTCTCTCAGCTGCTTCTCATGTTTCTTCTCACCTAAAAAGTAAAATACAGTTTAGAGTAACCTTTTCATCAAAACACAGCATAGTAGATGAAGACTAAAAGCTGGCCATGTTTGCTGTTCTGTTGTTTAACAGCTGATACAAGTATCTGGTGATGCTACTGCACTGCTTAGTTACGCTGAACACATTGTTTTTAACTTTATTAGAGGTATATATTTTTTACTGTTAAGTACTTAAGTGTAACAAAATAGTTATTGGTAACTTATAAACTCAGAGTCAGGAATAACAGTGATGCCAGACAATCACAGATTATCCACATGGGTGGCTGAGATAGTGGCACCTTTGCTTTCTGTTAGTTCAATGTACATAAACATTGTTTCTTACACAAAATTATTTAAAATACTGTGTAAAATTACCTTCAGTACATATGTATATATACATATGAATTACCTTCAGTAATGCATATATATTCATATAAAATTACCTCCAGTATATATGTATGTATATATATATATAATGCATAAAATAAGTTTTCTGTTTAGACTTGGGTCTCATTCTAAGATATTTGCATATACATATGATATCTCATGCATATGCAAATATTTCTAAATTTAAAAATTGAATCTAAAATTCAAAACACTTCTAGTCCTAAATTTAAATAAGGGATACTAACTAAACCTGTATGTACACACATACATATATATGTACCTGCAAACATATCTATTATCCTATTGGTTCTGTTTCTCTGAAGAACCCTGACCCACAAAGAGGTTGCATCATTCAAATAGAGCCAAAGTGATTCTTCAGTGATAGGGCATTGCTTTAGAATTTGAATATTCTGATTTAACACAATCCAGCCCCAAAAATGCAGTTACAGGCTCTGCTGTACTCATCACAGTGCCTTGCATAATAAACATCACAATAAATGTAATCGAAATGCATATTTAAAAAATTTTCTCTATTAATACATAATACTTCCTATGCATATTTAAGCAGAATTATATAGCCTATCCACTATTTAATAAATCATTTTGCTCAAGCAACTGTTTATATGAGAAAAAAATTACATCCAAATAAAACATATATACAAGAATTGGATCCAGCTCAGTCACAGTTTAAAACAAAAAAGCACAATCTTAAAAAAATTATATAAAAAATGTTTAAATGTGTTTATGAGTTCACAGTTAGATTGCATTTTTAAGAAGACACAAATCATCTGAAAGGAAAAGATAAGAAAAATTAACCACACTGCAATTTAAAACATTTACACAGACAGGGTCTTCCATAATTCAGAGATAATAGAATGGCTGGTATCAAAATAACTTTCTTGTCAAAAACAATTATTCAAATGGTACAAAATAGAAGAAAATAGTCTGAAGGAAGTGGAAAATGTAGGAAGTAACTAAGGGGTTACTATTCTTGAAAGAAGAGAAGCACAGGAAGTGAAATTCACATAAGCCCTGTCATTTTCGTGAGGCCATTTCCAAGTTTTTCCTGCAGGAGTTGAGAACCCAAGAAGGCTGTGGTCGTATTGTCAGGAAAAACCAAGGTCAGAGACCTGGGAAGACAAAAGTAGCTGAAAATGAGGGGCAAAGTCCTGAATGTAAGAGGACAATACAGAAAGAAGCACAAAAATCTGCTTACAAATACAACATAAGTTATTGCCTGGTTCCTAAGCTACCACATATATGAAAAAGAAAAAGATGACAGTTACATGCAATGATATGGATGAATCTCACAGACCGCATGTTAAGCGGAAGAAGCTAGACATAGACTAGTATATATTGCATGATTTCAGCTATGTGAAATTCAAGAACAGAGGAATATAATATATGGTGGTAATCAATATATTGGTTACTTCTAGAGGTTGATGGAAGTACTGATGGAAAATAGGCACAAGTCAACTTTGTAAGGTACTGGAAATTTTCTATACCTTGGTCAAGTAGATGATCACATAGCTACGTATCTATGTAAAAGAATATCATATTGAACACTTAAAACTAACCAATTTCTTAAAAATGATAAGAATAACAAAACAAAAAGTAAAAAGAAAATCTGCACAACAAAAAAATACCTGTAGCAAAAATAGTGGATATGCTTGAGGAAGCTATTTACTTTGCATTTGAGCTAAGATAAAGGATGGTTATCCAGAATATATTTTTAAAAACTTATAAGTTAATTCAGTGACGATAAGTACTACAATAGGAAATTTATTGAAAATCTTGTCAAAATGTCTAATGGACATGATATGGTTCTCATTTCCAGTAGTAATTAAGGAAATGAAAATTAAAATATCAATGAGCTATTATTACAGCATGAACATTGGCAAAATATCAATGTTTTATATTAACAAATATTAATGATAACATGCAGTGATGGGGATTCTCATACACTCTTGATGGAAGTGTAAATGGTAGACTATTCTGGAAAGCATCTTGACAATATCTAATAATATTGTAGATGCAAAATATTCTACCAACCAAACACTCTGCTTGTACATCCACAACCAAGAGAAAGTCTCACACATATTTATACTAGTATTCAATGTTAACTGTGACATTTTAATTGAAAAACAGAAAAGGGACTACATGTCCATCAAGTTAAAAATGGATAGATCTTTTAGTTCTTTAAATCCTCTAATCAAATACTGTGCTACAATTTAAATGAATGAAATGGAATGGCATATATCAACATTACCTAGTCAAAGAACACACATAGATCAAAGTAAGTTGCCAAAAAGATAGGTAGTATAACAGCAGTTATTTAAAGCCTAAAAATCTCAGGTGGGTACAGTGGCTTCTCCCTGTAATCCCAGCACTTTGGGAGGCTGAGGTAGGTGGATCAGTTGAAATCACAAGTTCAAGACCAGCCTGGCCAACATGGTGAAACCCCATCTCTACTAAAAATACAAAAATTAGCTGGGTGTGGTGGCGATTGCCTGTAATACCAGCTACTCAGTAGGCTGAGGTAGGAGAATCACTTCAACTCAGGAGATGTAGGTTGCAGTGAACCAAGATCATGCCACTGTGCTCCAGCCTGGGTGCCTGGTGACAGAGCGAGACCCTGTCCCAAAAATAAATAAATAAATAAATAAATAAATAAATAAATAAATAAAATAATAAAATAAATAAAATAAAAAATAAAACCTAAAAATCTCAAAACAATTCTAGGTAGGGTTTATGAATATATACACATGAAATCTGAAATTAAGATTTAATAAAATATGATGTAGAATACATTAATTTATGTTATTCTGTATGTTGAAATTGCTTATATTTTTAAGAAAAAGGTCTAAGAAAAAGGTATTTTTAAAAAACATTTTTAGCCAGGAAATCATGTCGTAAGTTGAAAAGTTGCAAGAATTGAAGCTTGATTAATGCATAATCTGAGGTCAAAAGAACTGTGTGTTTCGGATGGGTTTACTAATTTAAACATATGTTTCTTAGAAGAATGCCTTAATTTGTTATAAGTGGTTTAAAATTACTACAAAAAATATATTATCTGTATTAGTTGGTTCTCACACTGTTACAAAGAAATAGCTGAGACAGGGTAATTTGTAAATAAAAGCAGTTTGATTGGTTCACAGTTCCGCAAGCTGTACTGGAAACATGATGCTGGCATCAGCTCGGCTTCTGGCGAGGCGTCGGGAAACAAAAGCATGGTGGAAGGTGAGGGGAAACAGGCACATCTTACATGGCTGGAGTAGGAGGAAGAGAGAGAATGGAGAAGTGCCACACACTTTTCAACAGCTAGATTTCTTGAGCACTCACTCACTATCACTAGAGCTGCACCTAGCAGGAAATCTGCCCCCATGATCCAATCACCTTTCACCACCTCCACCTCCAACATTAGGGATTACAGTTCAGCATGAGATTTGAGTGGAGACACGGATCCAAACCATATCATCATCCAAGAGCTTGTCATATAAGTTAAGACATCATTTACATTTTATTTCATACTAGGAATATTTAATGAAAACTCTTAAGTATTTATGATTTTAAGAATGTATATAATATTTTTATGATATAACACAGTAGTGTCTATATAACATAATTTCTTACTGGAGAAGTATAGTTTAATTTTAAAAAGACATCAACTAATTCTGACACCATAGTTACCTGTACTTCCAAAAAAAATTCCTAATTGACCAAAGAACAGGATCAAGCTTTAACCATAGGAAAATATATGAGCACTTAGAAAGTATCTAAATCAATCGATATTGAGCCCAAACCCAATGACAGGATGTCTTTAGGTCCAGTATATGTCAATGTTTGTATGTTCTATGTTTTCCATTTTATATGTATTTAAGCCCAATGGAGAACGTTTCTCAATTCAAGAGAACATGTACATTTTTTAAACAAACAAAAACTTAAAATCCTTAATAAATATTTTATACTGCCCTTAACTTGGTGACCATGAATA
The DNA here is from genome assembly GCF_028858775.2 of Pan troglodytes. Taxonomy (NCBI): domain Eukaryota; kingdom Metazoa; phylum Chordata; class Mammalia; order Primates; family Hominidae; genus Pan; species Pan troglodytes. Next base: position 159,528,730 of record NC_072401.2, read on the forward strand.
AACTGTATATCTTTGCTATGAATATGCCTTTTATGTGACTTTCCTGAAACTTGGATTTATCTATGATAATAAAGAATTATTCACTTTATTTCTTGACTTGGAGTTAAGCTCTGTAAGCACAGTAAGTCTGGAAAAGAATAACCATGAAATAGGAAAGGAAGTTTGTGTACTATTCTCAGGAGGACCAATAATGCTCTTTCAAAGTGTTAAAAATAATAATTTTTCAAAAATTTCAGAAATAATAATAGGAATTTTATTTCACCTATATCAGAAATGATGCATGTGAAAATCATGTCACAGTTTTCATTGTCTGGTATCAAATTTGTTCATATTTTACTTATACTCAAACACTATATTAATAAGAATATACTCAATGCAATACCAGAGAAAGTAATTCAATTACCAAAAATATTATAAACATATATTCATTTAAGCTACTTGGGAAGCTGAGGTGGGAGGATCGCTTAAAGCCCAGGAGGTTGAAGCTGTGGTGAGTCATGATCTTGCCACTGCTCTCCAGCCTGGGCAACAGAGCAAAGAGATCCTGTCTCAAAAAAAGATATATTTAAAAATACGTTACTCAACAGAAATTGTTTACCAGGCTAGTTTCCCTAGTAAATGACAAAATTACTTCCCAAAGAGACTTGGTTTGGTTGTATTTATTTTCCTCTCCACAACTCATGTAATAGGAGTTCCTATAATTTTTTAATCTTCCAGTTCATAGCAATATTCTGATCAGCAGTAAAAGTAGCTTTTCTCATTTGACAATTTTCTAGAATAATATTAAAGAAATTTCTATCTTCATTTTATTTATTTAGCTTGTTTCTTTGTTTGCTTATTTTTCACTGAAGTATAGCAATAACATCAAATTGAGACATATTTAGACCAGGCAATTTTAGCCACTGAGATGAAACTAGGAACAGAAAATGAACGACAATAGCAATTCCCGCTTCTCAACTGGTAGGAAAAATTATTACCAGTTCTTGAGCAAAGCTAATTCGATACACCTGTGACTTAGTGACTTAATAGGCTAAATTTTGTTGAATTTTTGAGAAATACTGAAAAAGAATAAAAACATTTAAGTGAAAGTTTGAAGATAATACTTGGAAATTAATAATCTCACAATTTCTGATAATTTGTATATTTTGATTGCTGTGGTTTTGGTGAAGAATAAATTTGAGAAGATAAAATCAGTTGATATGTTATTTAGCAGAAAGTTAAAAATTTTTAGTATAAAACAAAAATAAGTGTGTGTGTGTATGTGTATATATATATATTATTTTCATCTATGGTATCTACTTTATTGTTAATCCCATCAAATTGAGGCCCACATGCAAAATAGATTCAGTTTTACTCACTGAGCCCCTACTATACGCTAGACTCTATTACAGTGTCTGTGTACATGGCAATAAGAAAACTATACAAAGTCTCTACCCTCATAGAGATTACATTCTTTTAGAAGAGGTGGAAATCAAACATTTTGAAATATCCTACGCACACACAATAGCGAGATTTAATATCTGAAATCTGCTTCCCATTTCTTTTCAGGTATTAATGCATTAACAGGCATTTAATTCACCTTCCTACCCAAAATTTAGCCCACTCTAAACAACTGAGGGAAGTAAATATATGAAACATTATTTTTAAATATAGGCAGACCAGGGCAGTGATCTTGGATGGTAAATGAAACAAATAAGATGAGCCTTATAATTGCCCATGTTTACTATCTGGAAAGAGCTTCCAATGAGGAAACTATACGAGGCCAGGCAAAGACCACCAGAAATGATACAGAGTAATAAGCTCCAGAATTCATAAAGGACTGGGATTGGTTCCTGTTCACATGAGCCAGAGTGGAAAAGCCTCCTAACACATGGGGCATCAAATAGAGTCCTCAGAAAAGTATTACCTCAGTAGTGGGGCCAAATTAACCTTAGACTAAAATGTTGCTCTGAATTTTGCTTAACAAAGCTTAAACTCAGCCTTAAAAAGATCATCAAGTTGTTTCTAAGTAACTTAACTGTGTTCCAGAAAAGAATTCAAACGTATAAAGAAATACAAAAATTCTAGCACTCAACAAAGCAAAATCGTCAATGTATATAGCATTCAATTAAAAATTGCAGGGAAGGTACAAAATAGAAAAAAATAAGTTCTCTAATGAGATAAAAAAGCAGTCATTAAAAACAGTCTCAAGAATGACACGTATAGATTTAGACACATGTAGCTTTAGAAGACAATGATGCTAAAAAAAAACTATCACCAATATATTACATATAATCAAGGAGGAAAAGGAAAAATATGCATTTTATAGAAAAACATGAAAGATATTTTTAAAGATGCAATTGAACACCTAGAGATGAAAAATGCAGTACCTGAGATAAAAATATTTAAGATGAGATTAACAATAAATTAGACACCAAAGATGAAAAGAATAGTCATTTTCAAATAGAAGCCTTTCTTGAAAACTCCCTTGCCTATGTGCACCTGTGAAATTTTCAATGATTCCTACATGAAAAGCCAAAACTCTCATTATGGCCTCAAAATGCTGCATGATACGTGTCCCACCTATTTCCAAACCCCATCATGCACCATGGTCCCCTTATACTCAGCAAGCTTTAGGTGTGTTGCCCTTTTCTCAACTCCCTGAAGTTAAAGATGTATCAATTGCTATTGTTCCATCCTCCAAACATTCACCACCACTCCCAATTGCCTCTCATTTTCTTCTAGCTAATTTTAAAAAATATTTCCTCCAGCAGCATTTCCTCAGGGAAGCACTTCTTGACTCTACAGATTAGGCTATGTCTCTCTACCATCTACTCTTAGAGCTCCTGTGTTTATTCCATTTTTGAATTTATGACTCAGTTGTAATTTCATATTTTTTCTGTTATTGTGTCATTAGGTGCTCATATTTTCCACTATTGTGTGAGTCATAAGGGTAGAAAATACGTCAGATTTTCTTTGCCAGTGAATTCCCAGTATCTAGCACACTTCTTGACACATATTAAGTACAGTAGTCCCCCTTTATCTTTGGGGGAAACATTCCAAGACCCCAGTGGAGTTTTGAAACCACAGATAGAACTAACAATACAATTGCCAGCAATTAAAACACCATTCTGTTCATCTTGTCCACCCACAAATTTAATAGTCTTTTCCATCTTAACTAAGCACTGATTACACATTGAGGTTGTCACTTTTGCAGTTTGAGGTGTGACAACAAAATTAGTACAAATTTCTTTCTTTTTCTTCACAATTTCATGGATAGATTTTCTTCCTTACCATAAATCTTAGAAGCCTCGGCATACAATTTTTTTCTTTCCTTATGAAGTCAAGAACCTTGACATTTTCATTTAAAAAAGTATTTCGTGGCTTTTCTTTGACATATCCAAATTGCCAGCAGCACTAGTCTTGTATTTTAAGATCATTAAGTAAAATAACGGTTACTGGAACACAAGCACTGTGATATCTTGAAGGCTAATCTGATAACCCATAACTACTGAATGACTAACATATGCAGCATGGATACATTGGACAAAGGCATGATGCACGTTCGTGGTGGGATGGAGCTGCATGATGTAAATTTACCATGACACTCAGAACAGCATACAGTTTAAAATTTGTAAAGTGTTTATTTCTTGAATTTTCTATGTAATTTTTTCAGACTACCAGGGTAGTCTGAAACCATGGAAAATGAAACTGCAACTACTGAAAATGAAAAATGAAAATGGCAACTACTGTAGTCAATAATTTTTAAAAAACAATATATGATTTTAAGTAATGATTTTTTGTTCAGTTAAAATGTGAATGAAATCTCTTCTGCATTCAATGTAATTATGCAGGTACATACTTCTTCATTAGGATTTAGGCCCCAACTCGATTCATTTTCTGTATTTGAATTTGTTATTCCTATGAGGTAATGTCTCAGAAATATTAAATCACTTACCAAGACACACACAGTAAGCTCAAGTTAAAAGATACTCACATTCTACTTAAAATCTTATTAAAGCATAATAAATGAAATACATTGGAATATAAAAGTATAGATATCCAAAATGCTAAAAGTCTTACATTTTATAAAATTTTGTTTATGGTCAGAGCTTAATTTAATATGGTGTAATAGTTAAATCTCATAAAATTAGCTAATAATATCTAGATCTAAAAGTAACTTGCTTCTCCTTATTGAATTATACAGTCCATGCTTGAAAAAGTAATTATGCATTCAAATTCCTACACATGTAAATAATTTCAGACTTAAGAGTAAAATTTAGTGAGGATGCTAGACAATATATACTACGTACTAAAATATGTATTCTTCTTCTACTCTTTTTGATTATCAGGAAGGTCTCTGTTACAAAAGGTTAACAAGAGAAAAGCATAAAAATTTAAAAGTTTTACATAACACAAGGGCCTTCATAAAACAATGAAGACTCAAAGAAATTGTTAAACCTGAGTGTTTTTATACTAGGTTTGATGAAGAGTGGAAAGTCCTGGAAAAATATGGTAGGACAAACAGGGCATGAGCTAAGAGTAAAAAACTGGGGAAAATTTAGCAATCCTTGCTCTTTTGGATTTGGATCTCTCTTGACATCCTTCCATCTTTAGAGACAGGATGCTCCTTTCCTCCAGGTATTGGGAGGGAATCTCTTACATGAGGGTCCTATGACCCACTTCAGGGGAGAAGGGAGAAAGAAGGAAAGTCAGAGACTCCTTTCTGCACCTGCCTTTTGTTTCTCAAATTCCTTCAGCTTAAAATCTTCAATATGCCAATGTGCCACATTTTGGAGTAGCATATCCTGAACCTCATCAAACAACTTCCACTGGAAAAGATCTAAGAAGACTTCACGTTTCAAAACATAAAATGTCACAAGGATTTCTAACAAAGGAGTGTCAGTAGGCACAACAAAAGCCAGATTAACAACCTGATTAACAATCAGAAATATATTATACAGGCCGGGTACAGTGGCTCACACCTGTAATCCCGGCACTTTGGGAGGCTGAAGCAGAAGGATGGCTTGAAGTCAGGAGTTCAAGATCAGCCTCAGCAACATAGGGAAATCCTTTCTCCAAAAAAAGTTTAAAAAACAAAAAATTAGCAAGCCACCGTGACACATACCTACTTGGGAAGCTGAGGCAGGAGAATTCCTTGAACCTAGGAGTTCAAATTTGTGGTGAGCTATGATTGCACCATTGCACTCCAGGCTATGTGACAGAGTTACAGAGTTAGACCTTCTCTCCAAAAAAAGAAAGAAAGAAAGAAAGAAAGAAAGAAAGAAAGAAAGAAAGAAAGAAAGAAAGAAAGAAAGAAAGGAAAAGAAATTTATATAATGGTACATCTAAAATTATTCAAAGTTAAAAAAGGAAAGATTTACAGAAGAAACAATAAAATAAAATGTAAGAAAATACAACTTAGAATAATAAAATTTCTTAAACTAAAAAATATTTTCTCCCAATATGTAAGCTGCCTTTTCATTTTGTTGTTGTTGTTTCACTGTATTTACTTTGCTGTTAATTTGATGCAGTTCCACTTGTTTATTTTGCTTTTGTCGCCTAATTTTTTACTAAAATATACAAAAATATCATTGCCATGGCCAGTGTTAAGGAGATTTTCCCCTATGTTTTCTTCCAGCTTTATAATTTCAGGACTTACATCCAGGTCTTTAATTCATTTTGAGTTGAGTTTGTGATGTAGGGTAAAGGTCCAATTTCATTCTTTTGTCTGTGGAGATCCAGTTTTCTCAGTATCATTTATTGAAGAGATTATTCTTTCTCCATTGTGTCTTCTTTGTGTCCTTGTTGAAAACTAGCTGATCATATATGCTTAGGTTTATTTCTGGTGTATCTATTCTGTCCCATTGCTCTATGTAACTGTTTTTATGCCAACATTATGTCATTTTGATTACTAAGTTTTGTAATAAAATTTGAGATCAGGAAGCCTAATGCCTCCCACTGTGCTTTTCTTTTTCAAGATTTCTTTGGCTATACAGAGTCACTTGTGGTTCTATATGAGTTTTAGAATTGATTTTCCTGTTCTGTGAAAAAATACCATGGTTTAATATCCAAAACATGTAAGGAAGTCACACTATTCAATAGCCAAAGGGAAAAAAATAGAAAACGAAAAATATCACCTAAAAAAAATGAGCAAATGACTTGAATAGGCACCTCTTCAAAGAAGACATAAAACTGGCTAACAGATAGATAAAAATGTGCTCAATATCACTAATCATCAGGAAAATATAAGTCAAAACTACAGTGAGATATAACCTCAAATCTGTTAGGGCAGCCATCATCAAAAAGCCAAGAGATAACAAATGTTGGCGAGGGTGTGAAGGAAAAGGCAACTTATACATCATTAGTGGGAATGTAAATTAGTACAGCCATTAGGAAAAACAGGATAAATGTTTATCAAAAAAATAAAACATGGAACTTCCATATGACCCAGCAATCTCTTTCTTGGGTATATACCCCCCAAAAATAAAGTTAGCACCAGAGTAAAGATATCTGCACTTTGATGTTCATTGCAGCATTATTCTCAATAACCAAGATGTGGAAACAATCTAAATGTCTGTCAAGGGATGAATGGCTATAGATAAAATTTTGCCTTAAAAAATGGAGATCCTTCTTTTTGTGAAAACAAGGATATACCATACTATGGTTTGAATGCCCCCCTCCAAAACTCATGTTGATATGTAATTGTTGTTATAATGGTATTGGCACATATAGCCTTTATTAATTGATTAGGTCATGAGGATTCCACTCCCATGAATGAATTAATGCTGTTATGATAACTGGTTTAGTTATCACAAATGTGATTCCTCACAAAAAGAACGAGTTTGGCCCAATTTTCTCTCTCTGTCTTGTGCACTCACTTGTTCTCCTGCCATAGGATAGCACAGCATAGAGGTCCCCACCAGAAGCTGGCACATGTTCTTGGAATTCCCAGCCTCCAGAACAATGAGCTAAATAAATGTCTATTCTTTATAAATTACTCAGTCTGTAGTATTCTGTTATAGCAGCAGAAAACAGACTAAAGCAAACCTGCAAGACATTATCCGAATTGATATAAGCCAGATACATAAAGAAAAATGCTGCATATTCTCACTTACATGTGGAATCTTAAAAAAAAAATGAACATATAGAAACATAGAATAGAATGGTGGTTACCAGGAGTGGGGAGGGTGGTAATGAGATGTCCAAAGAATACAAAGTTGTAGTTATGTAGGATGGATAAATCTAAAAATCTAATGTATAGCATGAGTACTATTGTTAATAATGTTATTTTGCATACTCGAAATTTGCTGAGATTAGATTTTTGGTGCCCTTACCACACACACACATACACACACATACACATACACAAAGGTAACTGTGAGGTGAAGGATATGTTAATTTGCTTGGCCACAGTAACTCTTTTAATATATATATAATATATATATTAAAATTTATATATTATATAAATTATATATATATAATATATATATTAAAATTTATATATTATATAAATTTTATATATATATAAAATTAAATATATATGTTAAAATATATATATTTTTTAATTATATATATTATATATAAACATGCTGTATACCATACATAGATATATATAATAAAAATGAAATAAAACAATATAGTATTTAAAATGGATAAATATAAAATAGCATATGGTCTCATAGCACATTGCCAGAAAATATAGAATTAGTGAATTTCAAGGCAGAATTGAGTAAATTACGCAGCAGGTAGCACGTGAGATAAACAGGTAGATATATGAAAGTGAAATTTGGAAGCAGAACCAATATGAGTGCTATGGAATAAGAAATTTATAACGATTTGACCTTATACAACTGTTGGGTAAGTTAGATATGTAGAGTCAGATGACCAAAGGATAGTCATTAAGAAGGAAGAACAAAGGGGAGCTGGTGAAGAAGTGTATGAAAGGCTGTTGCCTTTGAGTCTGGTAGTAGCCTGATATTGCCATTTGTCAATAGATTATGTAGTTGATAAGAACAGCTGAACACAAACCAGGAGAAAGCAATGACAAATGGTACTCACAAGGATAACCTGGAACCCAGAAGAAAAAACTGGAATTCAAGATGAAAAGCTAGAACCCATGAAGGCAAACTCAAACTCACATTTTTCTCTGACTGCATTTGATCTTGATGATACAGGTAACATGAATAAGAAATCAGTGCCTTTCACAATGCGCTTAGCCCCATTAACAGAGGAGATCTGGGAAAAGCTACAAAAACAGAGCATGAGTACTGTATCACATCAAGGTGAAGCAACCAAAGTATCACCAACATGGAGATGCTTCAGTAGTGCCTAAGACTAGACACTAACCTGCTGCTTTACTTCTGCCTTCTAAATCTCATAAATTTCTTTCTTGCAGCCAATGCTAATATGAAACCATAGAGAAAAGTGAATTCTGGGAAAGGTAGTTCTAGCTTAGCTACTTTGACAAAGTACAAACCCACTGCAGCTCTCTACTTTACAAATTGACACTCATACATTACTCTTTAGAACACATTTGCAAATACATAATTATGCCTCCATCTATGTAATAATTCCTCTTATAATTGAAAACAGCTCTTACCCTAATATAGTACAAAGTCTCATATGTCACTTTATCTATCTTTGAATGATGTTCATTCCTCTCCTAGCTGAGACTCAATCTTTCTTTGATATCTTTTAAGGTAACCCTAATTAAATTATGTGTGCATGTGTTAATAATGCATATAAATACAATTAGCACATACACAAATATGTTATTTTATATTTTACATATATAACATACACATAATATTACATATATACAAATATGTATTTTATATTTTACATATATACATATATAAAATATATTATTTTCAAAAACAAAGACCTCATAACAAATGCAGTTCTTATTTTTGCAACTAAATACATGATAGTAGCAGATATTTAGAAATGTTCACCTTCTTAATGATTCCTTATTCCTTTTGCCCTTAGCAAGCATCTGAAGCTGGTTATGGTTCCTTCCCTGGTGGGGTGACCCAGTGACCCAAAACTTCATTCATGAAATGTCAAGATCATTAACCAGCTTGGTTGTATTGGGCTGCTGTTGTTTGTTATCAATTTCTATCAGAGAAATATGAAGGTATTAAAGGTGTCCAGGACATTTTCTGACTTCCAAACCCATTTCCATATTCAGGTATGCTAGCAACATAATTTTTCTTGATAGTGAGGGTCAATCACCCCAGCCAGTATATTAAGCCTCTTTTTGTCCTGATGTCCATTGGTCAGACTGCAGATTCATTATCTTGCTGTGTCTTCTGGTAAAAATATTTCTCTTTTGGAAACTAAGACTTCAAACTCAGCAAAGCACAAATGCACAAAAAAATGGGAGGCAAACACATAAGAAGAATCAATAGCATTTCTACCACTTGATTCTGAGACACGTTTACGCTGGCTATAGGAGAAACAGCACTTTTATTCATCACTGATTTAAATTATAAAACACATCCAGAGAGATATAACCCTGACCCTGCAAAGTGTTGTCAATAACTTGGCGCATCTTCAAAGTGAATATTCCAAAGGCCATTCCACAGTTCTAATTGTTCAGGTACTTCAGACTGATGGAGAACATGGTAAAACCATTGAATTCATGAGCATGATCTCATTACCTTAATTCCTTTGCTTATAAAATGAGTTCATTGGTCAGAAGCAACGCTGTGTACAATACCAAGAATATGAATATGTCATTTACAGAATGACAAGCTCGTCAATTTCGGCAGAAACATTGAGAGCAGAAAAGACAAATTTATGTACAAAACAACTGATAACACAAGGATGCTCCTTCCACAATGAATGTGGTGCAGTGCAACCAGTCTGCCACAAAGTGATCTGATGGTTGTTCTAGAGAATGGTGTCATGAGGGCCAGTGATGAGCTCTGCTATTGATATATTTGTTGATATATGTGTCAATCAGCAGTTTTTATAGTCAAATTTGCCTTGGTGGGTGTAAATTCACTAGATTACGAGAACTCACACCAAAGTCAGAGAGTATAAGGATATATGTTTCCCATGTGAATATGCTCACCAAGGAGCAACCACAGAAGGAGAATCTTAATAATCATGTGGATAAGATGATCATTCTGGAATATCAAACAGTCCCTTTCCCAGTCACCCATGTCCTAACCAATGGGCTCATAAACAAAGTGGCAATGGATTACAGTGATGGAGACTATTCTGATATGAGGAGGTAAAGAGAGCATTTCATCTCAATGATATTTTGTCCCTGAATCCATAACACCAGTATTATAATGAGAAAACATCAACATTGTAATTCATAGAGCACGAAAACATTTACAAATATACGCTTATATACTTTTGATATGTAGAAAATATGCATACAAATAACAAAATTTAGGATACATTTTACCTATGGGGAGAATGAAAGTGAAATGGGAACAGAGAATACTGATGCTGTCTGTTGAATGTAGTGGAATACGAAGAAACTAATAATACATTAAGATTTTTAAAGTACTTTTTTTACTTTACTTGAAGTTGTCATAAAATAGAAATTTTCAATAAATTTTCAGTAAAATTTCAATAAAATATAAAAGGACAAATCCAAGAAGAAATCTGAACCAGTATTGCCACTCATAGAGGAGTACTTAGTTTTTTCTTGTAAATTTGTTTGAGTTCATTGTAGATTCCAGATATTAGCCCTTTGTTAGATGAGTAGATTGCAAAAATTTTCTCCCATTTTGTAGGTTGCCTGTTCACTCTGATGGTAGTTTCTTTTGCCATGCAGAAGCTCTTTAGTTTAATTAGGTCCCATTTGTCAATTTTGGCTTTTGTTGCCATTGCTTTTGGTGTTTAGACATGAAGTCCTTGCCCATGCCTATGTCCTGAATGGTATTGCCTAGGTTTTCTTCTAGGGTTTTTATGGTTTTAGGTCTAACATTTAAGTCTTTAATTCATCTTGAATTAATTTTTGTATAAGGTGTAAGGAAGGGATCCAGAAACAACCCCATCAACAAGTGGGCGAAGGATATGAACAGACTCTTCTCAAAAGAAGACATTTATGCAGCCAACAGACACATGAAAAAATGCTCATCATCACTGGCCATCAGAGAAATGCAAATCAAAACCACAATGAGATACCATCTCACACCAGTTAGAATGGCAATCATTAAAAAGTCAGGAAACAACAGGTGCTGGAGAGGATGTGGAGAAATAGGAACACTTTTACACTGTTGGTGGGACTGTAAACTAGTTCAATCATTGTGGAAGTCAGTGTGGCAATTCCTCAGGGATCTAGAACTAGAAATACAATTTGACCCAGCCATCCCATTACTGGGTATATACCCAAAGGATTATAAATCATGCTGCTATAAAGACACATGCACACGTATGTTTATTGCGGCACTATTCACAATAGCAAAGACTTGGAACCAAGCCAAATGTCCAACAATGATAGACTGGATTAAGAAAATGTGGCACATATACACCATGGAATACTATGCAGCCATAAAAAATGATGAGTTCTTGTCCTTTGTAGAGACATGGATGAAGCTGGAAACCATCATTCTCAGCAAACTATCACAAGGACAAAAAACCAAACGCTGCATGTTCTCACTCATAGGTGGGAATTGAACAATGAGAACACATGGACACAGGAAGGGGAACATCACACACCGGGGCCTGTTGTGGTGTGGGGGTAGGGGGGAGGGATAGCATTAGGAGATATACCTAATGTTAAATGACAAATTAATGGGTGCAGCACACCAACATGGCACATGTATACATATGTAACTAACCTGCACGTTGTGCACATGTACCCTAAAACTTAAAGTATAATGTAAAAAAAAGAACACTAGCTTGACTTTTAGCAAAAAAAAAGAAGAATATTTAGTAACTTTGCTTGATTTTAGTATTATTTAAACTTACATACTGAACTTGATATTTAGAAGAGAATTAAGATTATTTTGGCTAAGAAGCAAAATATTTTTCATTGAAGACCTATCTAAATTTGGGTTTTATCTTGATTCTAGCCATTCTCCTACAGATGAAAAACTAGTATCATTCTGATCCAAGGACATGATTGGTTTCTTATTTTTTTAAGTTTTATTTTGTTTTTGACACACAATAATTGTAAATATTTATGGGATACAGTGCAATGGCTCATTTTAAATAGATGCTGTGATGCTCTGTTTAGCTCAAACATAAGCTAAGCCTGGCATGGTGGCTCATGTCTGTAATCCCAGCACTCTGAGAGGCAGAGGCGGGCAAATGGCTTGACCCCAAGAGTTTGAGACCAGCCTGGGCAACATGGTGAACTCTGTCGTCTGTGTGTGTGTGCGTATATATATATAACTTATATACATACATATATAACTATATATAACTAATTATATATGTAACTAATTATATATGTAACTAATTATATATATATATATGAAATTCCAGAAAGTGAACTAAAAATATGGGAAAGGCTTTCTTGAACTCATGATAATGGGAATGAGGTTGTTCTTTAAGAACTGTAGCAGATATGATATAGAGGGATGATACTGATACTGATTATTATATGTGGAAATACTCTGTTTATTTCTTTTTAAATTTAATTAAACTATGCTTTCTTCATGGTAGTTCCATGTAATTGACTATACATATACTTGAAAATGATGTCCTGTGTTTTCTGGCACCAACAGAAAATTATCAAGGGTTGAAGACTTAGCCAGGCCTAAATGCCCTGGGCTTATTTCTGAATCTCAGTAATGGTGTTTGCTCTTTAAGTAAGCATACTACATTGCTGACTCTTGCACAAAGCACAGATGGTCAGTGCAAAACAGGCACACTAAAAAATATTTGATTTCTTAGTTTCCTTTTCTTTCTCACTCTTGATGCATTTTTTTCTTTTTCTGCCAGTGATATTATCAAATATTTTCTTTAATTAATTCAATTTCATAGCATTTCCCCAGGTTACCCAGGTCATATATTTCAATCATGTCTTCAAAATTACTAAACTAGTTTTATTCAATTCAATTCACCATTTATAGTAACAATAAGAAGACATTTTAATAATAGCTGTGGTTATAAAAAATAAAACGTATTTTTGTGCTCAAGAAATTTATGACTCATTGGGGAGAATATTATAACTGTAAAACTATTTTTAATCAAATAACATTTTGTTAAGAGTATAGAAAATAAATATCCAATCATTTACACTTCCCAGATATTTTATGATCTTTTATAATCTTAACATTCTTCTGAGGACCACATTTTTCCACCATATGACAACAATGAGAAATCGACCAGATGGACAGGAAATGGCAAGTACATTTTTCAAATACATTCGTGCTGAAGATAGGCTGGTAAATATGAAGATCCAGTAAAGTTATTAGTCCATGGCAAACCAGGACATCCTATGTTAGCTAAAGGACAAGTTATTGCACCTTGCTTGCTCTACCAGTAATTCACTAAGTGGAATAGCATTTGGTACACCTCTTTGTATTTTAGAGAGAATATATACCAGGCTAGGGAAAACTTCTCCAATCCATTATCAGGGGATTTGAAAAGTTGTCAATTTCAGGTAATGAATGGCTTGGCTGGTTAATCCGAGGTTGAAAAAGAGTGTAATAAAAAGATCAAAGTCTGGGAGAGAAGCATTTGAATGAACCTATGGAAGTAGAATTAAGTGTAAAAATTTATGTGTCTGAAATTAATCCCACCAAAGAGCATCCAAACAGGACAGGCTCAACAACCAGGTAGATGGGATGACATCCTCTGGTTATCAGTGAGTCTCTCCCCTCAACAGTCTTATTACATACACAAGAGAAAGATTCATAAATGGAACAACCATGGTGGCAGAGATGGAGGTCCCACGTGGGGTAAACAACACAGTGGATTCGGTATAGATACTGCTGAATGCCACACATGCTAATAGCAGAGACTTACACTTAGCCCTTAGATGGCAGAAATCTCTCAGGCCAGTCATTTAGTTGCAAGTCGATTATATTGAGATTCTTCTATTTCTGTGCATTGTTGCTTTTATCAGATTTGGATGGTAATAATATCTATCTCATGTAGTTGTCGTAAGAATTAAATGAATTAACAATTGAAGAAATACTTAGAACAGTGCCTGGCACATAATAAGCACTTTGTAAGTTATTAACAATTAAAGAGGGGATGGAGATAAAATTTTCAAAGATTAGGCAAGGATGGCCTCAGATATGAGGCAAAATTGCTACCGCCCCACACCCAAATTTACAATCTATTTGAGATAACACAAAGGGCACAGAAAAAGTTGATTAGTGACTGTTTTGTGTAGGTTCAAATTCTAGGTCTACCACTTACTGTTTGGCCTTTGCCTAGACACTTCTCTAAATATCACCTTCCTCTCTGTAAATGTGGCAATGGCTCCCTTGCTTTTTTTGTTATAAGAATTAGAGATTATTGGTCGAGTGTGGTGGCTCACACCTGTAATCCCAGCACTTTGGGAGGCCAAGGCAGATGGATCACAAGGTCAGGAGATCGAGACAATCCTGGCCAACACGGTGAAACCCCGTCTCTACTAAAAATACAAAAATTAGCTGGGTGTGGTGGCATATGCATGTAATCCCAGCTACTCGGGAGGCTGAGGCAGGAGAATTGCTTGAACCCAGGAGTCAGAGGTTGCAATGAGCCGAGATCATGCCACTGCACTCCAGCCTGGCAACACCAGCCTGGTGACAAAGCAAGACTCCATCTTAAAAAAAAAAAAAAGATTTAGAGATTATTTATATAGTCACCTACTATAAACCCAACTATTAAGCATTTCATAAATGATAATTATCAGTATTATTTCAATTGTTTGAAACAGGACATGCATACTTGAAATATCAGGAGAACTAGGTAATATGTGACACATTACATAATATGAATAAGAAATAAAATTTTTCATAGCCATATGTAATTTCTTATTTATACCAGCTTCAACTCCCAAACTTTTACCATCTGCATGCCATCAGAACTAATTTTATTTTGCCTCTGCTTACATAATGAATTTCAGATAATAATCTTACATATGAGACCGCAGATCACCCAATGTGATGAACAACTGTCCACTAAGAATAATAGTAGAATACCTTAAGTGAAAAAAATGAAGATGGTCATGAAAACAAAATCTGAGCAGTATTTAGTAATCACAATCAAAGCAAGGACTTGAAAAACAGTTTTTATTACCATTATAAGTAAATAGATGATAGATATTAAAGAGACAGATGTAGATAGATGGATAGATAGATAGGTAGATACATAAAGACAGGTAGCTACATTTCTCTCTTCTCAAGCTGTGTATAAAGTGGAGAAAGGAAAGAAACAATAAATACAGAATCTTATGAATCCCAGTTCCAATGGTCCATTCCCTTAAGTCAGTAGAAAGGGAGGAACACACTTCTGACATTTTCCTTAAGCTACTGATGAGTATCCTGCATCCATCTTCCTCTTGTGCAAGAGCAGTTGATTCACCTGAATATCTCCTAACGAGCCTCTAGCTTTGAGCAACAATATTCTCAAGAACTATTGACTTACTCTTTTCTTATGTACCATTACTTCAAATATTCCATTAAATTTCTCTCCAAAGACCCCCCTCTTTTCTCAGAAGTCTAAGGCAATGTATTATTTTATTGTAAAAAATATTTTATGCTGAATATATATTCAGCATAAAATATATATTATTCACAAATATATATTTATTATTAAATAATTATTAAAATATATTTAATAATTTAATATTAAATAAAATATACTTAATAATTTAAATAATTATTAAAATACATATTAATAAAAATATAATATTCAGTATATGTATATCTTTTATGCCGAACATATACATATATAGTCAAAGTAGATATCTCTGCATCTAAGAAATTGGTTAATAACGAGGGTGAAATCTGGATAACTAAAAACGAAAATCTTAGAGAGCATTTTTCTTTTTTTTTCTTTTTTTTTTAACTTTAATTTCTGGGTTACATGTGCAGAATGTACAGTTTTGTTACATAGGTATACACGTGCCACGGTGGTTTGCTGCACCCATCTAGCTGTCACCTACATTAGGTATTTCTCCTAATGTTATCCCTCCCCTAGCTCTCCACCTCCCACAGGCCCTCCAGTGTGTGATGTTCCCCTCCCTGTGTCCATGTGTTCTCATTGTTCAGCTCCCACTTATGAGTGAGAACATGTGGTGTTTGGTTTTCTGTCCTTGTGATAGTTTGCTGAGAATGATGGTTTCCAGCTTCATCCATGTCCCTGCAAAGGACATGAACTCATCCCGTTTTATGGCTGCATAGTATTCCATGGTGTATATGTGCCACATTTTCTTTAGCCAGTCTATCATTGATGGATATTTGGTTTGGTTCCAAGTCTTTGCTATTGTGAATAGTGCTGCAGTAAACATATGTGTGCATGTGTCTTTATCGTAGAATAATTTATAATCCTTTGGCTATATGCCTAGTAATGGGATTGCTGGGTCAAATGGTATTTCCAGTTCTAGATCCTTGAGGAATCACCGTACTGTCTTCCACAATGGTTGAACTAATTTATACTCCCACCAACAGTGTAAAGGCATTCCTATTTTTCCACAACCTCTCCAGCATCTGTCGTTTCCTGACTTTTTCATGATCACCCTTCTAACTGGCGTGAGATGGTATCTCATTGTGGTTTTGATTTGCATTTCTCTAATGACCAGTGATGATGAGCTTTTTTTCATATGGTTGTTGGCTGCATAAATGTCTTCTTTTGAGAAGTGTCTGTTCATATCGTTTGCCCATTTTTGATGGAGTTGTTAGCTTTTATCTTGTAAATTTAAGTTCTTTGTAGATTCTTGATATTAGCCCTTTATCAGATGGATAGATTGCAAAAATTTTCTCCCATTCTGTAGGTATTATTCACTCTGATGATAGTTTATTTTGCTGTGCAGAAGCTCTTTAGTTTAATTAGATCCCATTTGTCAATTCTGGCTTTTGTTGCCATTGCTTTTGATGTTTTAGACATGAAGTCTTTGCCCATGCTTATGTCCTGAATGGTATTGCCCAGGTTTTCTTCTAGGATTTTTATGGTCCTAGGGGTTACATTTACGTCTTTGATCCATCTTGAGTTGATTTCTGTATAAGGTGTAAGGAAGGGGAAGAGTTTCAGTTTTCTGCATACGGCTAGCCAGTTTTCCCAACACCATTTATTAAATAGGGAATCTTTCCCCATTGCTTGTGTGTGTCAGGTTTGTCAAAGATCAGATGGGGGTAGATTTGTGGTGTTATTTATGAGGCTTCCATTCTGTTCCATTGGTATATATATCTGTTTTGTTCCCAGTACCTTGCAGTTTTGGTTACTGTAGCTTTGTAGTAAAGTTTGAAGTCAGATAGTGTGATGCCTCCAGCTTTTCTCTTGCCCAGGATTGTCTTGGCTCTGTGGGTTCTTTTTTGGTTCCACATGAAGTTTAAAGTAGTTTTTCCTAATTCTGTGAAGAAAGTCAATGGTAGCTTGATGGGGATAGCATTGAATCTATAAATTACTATGGGCAGTAAGGCTATTTTCACGATATTGATTCTTCCTATCCATGAGCATGGAATGTTTTCCCATTTGTTTGTGTCTTCGCTTATTTCCTTGAGCAGTGATTTGTAGTTCTCCTTGAAGAGGTCCTTCACATCCCTTGTAAGTTGGATTCCTAGGTACTTTATTCTCTTTGTAGCAATGGTGAATGGAAGTTCACTCATGATTTGGCTCTCCGTTTGTCTGTTATTGGTGTACAGGAATGTTTGTGATTTTTGCACATTGATTTTGTATCCTGAGACTTTGCTGAGGTTGCTTATCAGCTTAAGGAGATTTTGGGCTGAGATGGTGGGGTTTTCTAAATATACAATCATGTCATCTGCAAACAGAGACAATTTTACTTTCTCTCTTCCTACTTGAATACCATTTATTGCATTCTCTTGCCTGATTGCCCTTGCCAGAAGCTCCAATACTATGTTAAATAGGAGTGGTGAGAGAGGGCATCCTTGTCTTGTGCTGGTTTTCAAAGGGAATGCTGCCTGTTTTTGCCCATTCAGTATGACGTTGGCTGGGATTTTTCATAAATAGTTCTCATAATGTTAAGATGCGTTCCATCGATACCTAGTTTATTGAGAGTTTTTAGCATGAAAGGCTGTTGAATTTTGTCAAAGGCCTTTTCTGCATCCGTTGAGATAATCATGTGGTTTTTGTCGTTTCTGTTTATGTGATAGATTACATTTATTATTTGTGTATGTTAAAACAGCCTTGCATCCCAGGGATGAAGCTGACTTGATCGGGGTGGATAAATGTTTTGATGTGCTGCTGGATTCAGTTTGCCAGTATTTTATTGAGGATGTTCACATCAATGTTCATCAGGGATATTGGCCTAAAATTCTCTTTTTTTGTTGTGTCTCTGCCAGGCTTTAGTATCAGGATGATGCTGGCCTCATAAAATGAGTTAGGGAGGATTCCCTCTTTTTCTATTGATCAGAAAAGTTTCAGAAGAAATGATACCAGCTCCTCTTTGTACCTCTGGTAGAATTCAGCTATGAATCCATCTGGTCCTGGACTTTTTTTGGTTGGTAGGCTATTAATTATTGCCTCAATTTCAGAACCTGTTATTGGTCTATTCAGAGATTCAACTTCTTCCTGGTTTAGTCTTGGGAGGGTGTATGTGTCCAGGAATTTATCCATTTCCTCTAGATTTTCTAGTTTATTTGCCTAGAGGTGTTTATAGTATTCTCTGATGGTAGTTTGTAATTCTGTGGGATCAGTGGTGATATCCTCTTTATCATTTTTTATTGTGTCTCTTTGATTCTTCTCTCTTTTCTTCATTATTAGCCATGCTAGCGGTCTATTTTGTTGATCTTTTCAAAAAACCAGCTCCTGGATTCATTGATTTTTTTGAAATTTTTTTTTGTGTCTCTATCTCCTTCAGTTCTGCTCTGATCTTATTTATTTCTAGTCTTCAGGTATCTTTTGAATTTGTTTGCTCTTGCTTCTCTAGTTCTTTTAATTACGATGTTAGGGTGTCAATTTTAGATCTCTCCTGCTTTCTCCTGTGGGCATTTAGTGCTATAAATTTCCCTCTACACACTGTTTTAAATGTGTCCCAGAGATTCTGGTACGTTGTGTCTTTGTTCCCATTGGTTTCAAAGAACATCTTTATTTCTGCCTTCATTAAATTATTTACTCAGTAGTCATTCAAAAGCAGGTTGTTCAGTTTCCACATAGTTGTGCAGTTTTGAGTGAGATTCTCAATCCTGAATTCTAAATTGATTGCACTGTGGTCTGAGGGACAGTTTGTTGTGATTTCTGTTCTTTTACATTTGCTAAGGAGTGTTTTACTTCCAATTATGTGGTCAATTTTAGAATAAGTGCAATCTGGTGATAGAAGAATGTATATTCTGTTGATTTGGGGTGGAGAGTTCTGTAGATGTCTATTAGGTCCACTTAGTCCAGAGCTGAGTTCAAGTCCTGGATATCCTTGTTAATTTTCTGTCTCGTTGATCTGTCTAATATTGACAGTGGTGCGTCAAAGTCTCCCATTATTATTGTGTGAGAGTCTAAGTCTCTTTGTAGGTCTCTAAGAACTTGCTTTATGAATCTCGGCGCTCCTGTATTGGGTGCATATATATTTAGGATAGTTAGCTCTTCTTGTTGAATTGATCCCTTTACCATTATGTAATGGCCTTCTGTGTCTCTTTTGATTTCTGTTGGCTTAAAGTCTGTTTTATCAGAGACCAGGATTGCAACCCCTGCTTTTTTTTGCTTTCCATTTTCTTGGTATATCTTCCTCCATCCCTTTATTTTGAGCCTATGTGTGTCTCTGCACATGAGATGGGTCTCCTGAATACAGCACACCAATGGGTCTTGACTCGATCCAACTTGCCAGTCTGTGTCTTTTACTTTGGGCATTTAGCCCATTTACATTTAAGGTTAATAGTGTTATGTGTGAATTTGATCCTGTCATTATGATGCTAGCTGGTTATTTTGCCTGTTAATTGTTGCAGTTTCTTCATAGCATCAATGGTCTTTCCAATTTGGCATGTTTTTGCAGTAGCTGGTACCGGTTGTTCCTTTCCATGTTTAGCGCTTCCTTCTGGAGCTCTTGTAAGGCAGGCCTGGTGGTGACAAAATCTCTCAGCAGTTGCTTGTCTGTAAAGGATTTTATTTCTCCTTCACTTATGAAGCTTTGTTTGGCTGGATATGAAATTCTGGGTTGAAAATTCTTTTCTTTAAGAATGTTGAATATTGGCCCCCACTCTCTTCTGGCTTGTAGGATTTCTGCCAAGAGATCCGCTGTTAGTCTGATGGGCTTCCCTTTGTGGGTAACTCAATCTTTCTCTCTGGCTGCCCTTAACATTTTTTCCTTCATTTCATCCTTGGTGAATCTGACAATTATGTGTCTTGAGTTTGCTCTTCTCGAGGAGTATCTTTGTGGTGTTCTCTGTATTTCCTGAATTTGAATGTTGGCTTGCTTTGCTAGGTTTGGGAAGTTCTCCTGGATAACACCCTGAAGAGTGTTTTCTAACTTGGTTCCATTCTCCCCGTCACTTTCAGGTATATCAATCAAACATAGATTTGGTCTTTTCACATAGTCTCATATTTCTTGGAGGCTTTGTTCATTTCTTTTCACTCTTTCTTCTCTAATATTGTCTTCTTGCTTTATTTCATTGATTTGATCTTCAATCACTGATATCCTTTCTTCTGCTTGATTGAATTGGCTATTGAAGCTTGTCTATGCTTCACGAAGTTCTCGTATTGTGGTTTTCAGCTCCATCAGGTCATTTAAGCTTTTCTCTACAATGGTTATTCTAGTTAGCCATTCATCTAATCTTTTTTTCAAGGATTTTAGCTTCCTTGCAATGGGTTAGAACATGCTCCTTTGGCTCAGAGAAGTTTGTTATTACTGACTTTCTGAAGCCTACTTCTGTCAACTTGTCAAACTCATTCTCTGTCCAGTTTTGTTCCCTTGCTGGTGAGGAGTTGTATTCCTTTAGAGGAGAAAAGGCATTCTAGTTTTTGGAATTTTCAGCCTTTTTACTCTGGTTTCTCCCTATCTTTGTGGTTTTATCTACCTTTGGTCTTTGATGTTGGTGACCTACAGATGGAATTTTGGTATGGATGTCTTTTTTGTTGATGTTGATGCTATTCCTCTCTGTTTGTTAGTTTTCCTTCTAACAAACAGGCCCCTCAGCTGCAGGTCTGTTGGAGTTTGCTGGAGGTCCACTCCAGACCCTGCTTACCTGGGTATCACCAGCAGAGGCTGCAGAACAGCACATATTGCTGCCTGATCCTTCCTCTGGAAGCTTCGTCCCAGGGGGGCACCCACCTGTATGAGGTGTCTGTCAGCCCTTACTGGGAGATGTCTCCCAGTCAGGCTACATGGGAGTCAGGGACCCACTTGAGGAGGCAGTCTGTCTGTTATTGGAGCTCGAATCCCATCCTGGGAGAACCACTGCTCTCTTCAGAGCTGTCAGGCAGGGACGTTTAAGTCTGGGGAAGCTGTCTGCTGCCTTTTGTTCAGATATGCCCTGCCCCCAGAGGTGGAATCTACAGAGGCAGTAGGCCTTGCTGAGCTGTGGTGGGCTCCGCCCAGTTCGACTACCTGCTGCTTTGTTCAAACTGTGAGCATAGAACCACCTACTCAAACCTCAGCAATGGCAGACAGCCCTCCCCCAGCCAAGCTCCCATGTCCCAGGTCAATCTCAGACTGCTGCACTAGCAGCAAGCATGTCTCCGTGGGTGTGGGACCCACTGAGCACTGAGCCATGCATGGGAGAGGACCTCCTGGTCTGCTGGTTGTGAAGACCGTAGGAAAAGCACAGGATTTGGGCAGGAGTGTACCACTCCTCCACAGTCACTCACAGCTTCTCTTGGCTAGGAAAGGGAAATCCCCTGACCCCTTGTGAGGGTGAGGTGACTCCCCACCCTGCTTTGGCTTGTCCTGCATGGGCTGCACCCACTGTCCAACCAGTCCCAATGAGATGAACCAGGTACCTCAGTTGGAAATGCAGAAATCACCCATCTTCTGCATTGATCTCGCTGGGAGCTGTAGACAGGAGCTGTTCCTATTTGGCCATCTTGGAAGCATCCTTATAGAGCCTTTTTCTCAGTATGTTTGAGACTTTTACTGCAGGTGGATTACGTGAGGTCAGGAGTTCGAGACCAGCCTGGCCAACATGGTGAAACCCTGTCTCTACTAAAAATACAAAAAAAAATTAACCAGGTGTGGTGGCACATGCCTGTGATCTCAGCTACTTGGGAGGCTGAGGCAGGAGAATCACTTGAGTCCAGGAGGTGGAGGTTGCAGTGAGCCAAGATCACGCCATTGCACTCCAGCTTGGGTGACAAGAGCAAAATTCCGCCTCAAAAAAAAAATTGTTTTTAAGTGCTGTTGGAATATATGCCTTCCATTTTCAACCTTCTTGCTGGTATAAATGTTATTTTCTACCATGGAGGCAGCTTCATGTTCAGTTGTTTCCCAGACAGGAGCAGAGACTCTACATATGCATTACAATATGTTAAAAAATTAAAGTTGAAATATTTCACACAATAAAGTTAAGTTAATGAGATTTTGTCAGTAAATGCATTTGGTAAAGAGTATTAAAATATTCACTCAAGTACAAAAAGTTTGCCTGAGAATCAATCTTGATGCTTAGTTGACCTTTGGGTAAAATACAACCTCTTTGCCAATCATAATTTTGGAGAGTAAAATGCTGTTCTTAACTACATGCATAGTCATTCTTCAGAAAACAATGTTAACAATGCTAAGTGTATCTTCTTTCTCTATATCCTTCCATCACATCAATCTGTTATTATGTAGAGAAGGAGAAAGAATGGATAATAGACAAGGTTTATTATCTTATAGCACTTGTCAACCTGACAGGGCGTTTAAAAAAAATCACCTGCGTAAAGTTTTGGAGAAATGACATTTTCCTCTTAGAGAATTAACACTTCTTAGCAAATTGAGAGAAGATGCAGATTGCAAAGAACACAATAAAGGCATCTAATCATGTCTAAAGGAAAACAGAAGCACCATGCCTAGACACCTTTTCATGCTGGGATACTGATGATTTTATTCTACCATTTGCTTTAAATATTAGAGAACATGGCTCATGTGACATTAGGTGATATTGCAAATCAAATGTGGAATGAAAAAAATTCCAGATGCCGAAAGATCTTTCTCTTAAACCTCCTGCATTGCTTATACAACTTATCTAAAAGATTTTATTTTCATATTAGTGAGAAAAAATGAGAGAAAATAGTTGATTTACTAACATGCTTAGTTCCTTCTGCTGTCTCAGATGAGGTTGTAATAATTCATCTTCCCCAGATGGAAAGGAGAAGAGAGTCTTCTCTTTCATTTCCCCAAATTTGCATTCAGCTTTCCATTCAGTTTAGATCTAAGGGTGCCAAAAGACCTTCCTTACTAAACCTCCACCAATATCAGAGCTTCTACCTTTGTGCACTACATGAGCATATGCTTAAAAGGAGAGTATGACATGATTAAACACATCAACAAAAGAACATGCAGGCACGGTGTTACCTTTCTCTGTTTCTATAGCTTGGAAACTCTTTGTGGGGTCAGAGGGAAGCAACAGAATTACACTAGAGAAGTTATTAAGGGAGTATCAAATTTCATTCCTGTCATCAGTGAATTCATTCAAAAAAGACTAAGAAATACACTGGTGAGTAAAAAGGATGGTGGAGGAAACTCAAATCATAGAATTTTTCCACCAATGTCTAACAAAATGAGTATAAAGCAACAAATCATAAAAGGGAGAAATTCCTCGTGGTAACTATAAATGAAAGGATACAACTTCACTTCAAAAAGGCAAATAAAGGTTCTGGTACATTAGCTTAGTCTTCACACAATGTCCAGCACACACACATACACACACACACCACCACCACCTCTAGAATTGGTAATAGGAATGAAAGATACACGACTGAATGGCACAATCATGAAAATTATCATGATTACATTTGAATATGAAGAGAGTATACTAAGGTAATGAGTAGGTACTCTGGACAAAAGTAAAACATCATTTATTGAAAACAGAAGCTTTTACATATCACATAGGATTTCATCCGAAGCAAGAAAAGTGTCAAATTCTGACATTTTCCAGTGTTTTTTACAGAAATGTGGTAAGGATTAAAAGCCCAATGTTCTTCACCTCATAGAAATAGGTATCTTAAATCTTGGTATAGGACATTCACCAGAATCTTAAAGGAAACAACAGAAGACTCAATTGAGATTCTTCCACACTCTCACACTACAAAGAGAGGGTAAAATACCCCTTTAACTGTAGCTTAGAGGGAAGACAAACAACCCAGAGAAGTTGGAAATTACTTGTTGTAAAGAGAACTTTACTTACAAGATAGACTAAGTGAAAGGCTGCCCACCTTTAATATGAACAAACGAAAAACACAGCCCAGCAATATGCTATCTGTAATAAAGATTATAGCTCCTTAAAAGGAAAAAGGAATGAGAAATAAAGGAAAAAAGAAAGAAATACAGTAAACAAAAACAAATAAAAAGATCTCATTTTGGAAAAAAACATAACAGAATGGCCAGAAGAAAACGGAAATACAGGACAACTAGATCACAAATTCAAAAATGTTTGACTAGAACAATGAGATTAAGCAGTATTGCCTAAAAAGGGACAGCCGTGGAAATAAAGAATCAAAAAAGCCCCAAGAGAAAACCACATTAAAGTCTCATAACAGACAAACACAGATGAAAATCTTATCACTGGCCCAAAAGAAGGACTGTGCTAATCAAAGTAAATATGAGAGAGAAAGACAAAGTCCAAAGCAATAAGAATTTATAGCTTTTATCTGACTGAGCAAGTGGTTCTCTGCACTAAATAAGGTGAGGAATCCTGAGCACCTTTAAAAACCTAAAATATGCTTGGGTTTCAAAAGATGCTTGTATGTCAATTTCTAAAATAAAAAGCTCTGTTACCCCTTTTTACTTATCTCATTGCACCCTCACAATCATCACATGAGGTTGGAAGGTCTATTTTTTTTTCCTGTTTAACAGATAACTGAACTGAGGTGCAGCAAGACTGACCTTCCCAAGATCCAGTGTTGAGGAAGTTGAGGTGAAAGATAATAAGAGATGTTCTTGACTTGGATCCTCACACTGCCTCTTTTGTTTTGGGAAATAGACTGAAGGTGGCCAGTTAAGTATGAGATCAGCAGTGTGGGAAATAGCAATTGTGAAACCTTGAAGGCAAGATTAGGATATGGTTATTTATCTATCATTTTCAAAATGACTGATATGAAACATCTTTCTCCAAGATCACAAGCAACTTCATATATTTTATTTCAAATGACATCTCCAGAGAATAACAGAAAATAACTCAAATTGGATGAAAAGCAGCAGCAGATTCCTATAGGGACCAATTACAAATAAACAGGCTCATTAAAGCTGTAAATGCTTGTAAAGCACATCAGAGCAGGAACATCCAACAGTGAAGCACAGGTGTACACAGTTATTACCAATATTTAGCGCAATTTAAATTTGGAACATAATTTAAAGTAATTTGTGGGAAAATGCAGGCATATAGGGATCTCCCAAACAAATAATGATGGAAAAAACTGCAGTGCACGGTGGAAATGTCTACTTTGTATGCATTGTTTCTCCAATTTGCCTGTTTGTTTGTTTTTCTCTCTCTCCTTGTTTCTCTCTTCCCATTAGAAAATCTATCTAGTGATTTATCGGATTCGTTGATGTGCTCTACACTGGCTTTCCTCTTTTGAAATTTACTCCATATCTGTTCATACATTTTCCTCATTTACATGTAATTACATTTTTTCCTTGCTTCTGGATTTTTAGGAGTATGTTTCCTTAACATGACTAAAGATATTTACCAACATTTTTGTTTGTTTGTTTGTTTGTTTTTGAGACAGAGTCTCGCTCTGTCGCCCAGGCTAGAGTGTAGTGGTGTGATCTTGGCTCATTGCAAGCTCCGCCTCCCGGATTCACGCCATTCTCCTGCCTCAGCCTCCCCAGTAGCTGGGACTACAGGCACCCCACCCGCCACTGCGCCCAGCTAATTTTTTGTATTTTTTAGTAGAGAGGGGGTTTCACCGTGTTAGCCAGGATGGTCCCAACACATTTTTTAAAGGGCGAATGCTTTTAAAGAAATGAATTCTGTAAAGGGAGGAGAGTAAGAGGAATCGTTTTTTAGAGCCGTAGGGCAAAAAAAAATTATGGTTATAAAGAACTGCCTGGAATTATAATTTCTATTTTTGCATTCTAATTCCAGAAAACTGAATTTAGTATGATATTTTAATTCCTACAACACCCAGAATACAAAATAAAACTTTCAATACACATGAATGCATTTTATATTGGGACTAAAATGCAATGTAACAAGCAGAATTAATTCTAGTGGCTTCAAAGTCAGTAGTAAGTAGCTCCATAAATAAGAATGATTTTTAGGAAGAAAAGCTAATTTATTCTCAAATTGGATTCACAAACTGAATTTACTGATTGTGATTTTAAGTTTGCATTAGAGGAAAAAAGTCATCTTAGAATAAATTATTTGAAAATAATTTCTTTTGCTTGCCCAAAACCTAGGTAAATTTAGCTTTTAAATTGTTGAAAACTGAGAATGTATGTAGTCTGTATGTGTGATCTTGGTCAGAATATTAACACACCAGGCTACAGTTTCTTCATCTTTACTGTACATACAGAATAGATCAAACAGGTGCTCTTAACTTGGGAACAGCAAATCTAGGCTTCAGCCTCAAAAGATCTTTGAATGCCACAGAATTTTATGTAAAATTATGTGTAGGTTTTGGGGTGCATTTTTCTGGGGAAATAATAAATGTCATCAGATTCTATGCAAAGCAAACTATATGCTTATTTGCCCCTCTAATATTCTACTAATGCCATGATCGTCTGTTAATGGTGTATAAATGTTACCATGGTAAGAATTACCTAAGTGGGTTGTTGAAAATATGAATAATTAGAACACATCAAAAAGGTTTCTGATTCAGGAAATCTGGGACAGAGCCTATGAGAGAAGCACTGCTGTATGCTACAGGACCCATCATAATTGTAGATTTCAGCTGTCAATAGCTTTTGAAAATAAGATAGGCTGTTCTATTATAGCCTATGATTAGCATAATCAGTTTCTTCTTAGAAGAGGAACATTTTTCTGCATTGCTTTTACTTCTACAGAAGTTTATATATTAGAGAAACTCCAAAAACAATGCTGTCACTATGGAATCAAAGCCATTACTTTTAAATTTCTTTTTTTTGTGTGACGGGGTTTCTCTCTTGTTGTCCAGGCTGGAGTGCAATGGCGCCATCTCAGCTCACCACAGCCTCCGCCTCCCAGGTTCAAGTGATTCTCCTGCCTCAGCCTCCCGAGTAGCTGGGATTGCAGGCACCCCCCACCGCGCCCAGCTAATTTTGTATTTTTAGTCCAGATGGGGTTTCTCCATGTTGATCAGGCTGGTCTCGACTTTCCGACCTCAGGTAATCCGCCCACCTCGGCCTCCCAAAGTGCTGGGATTACAGGCATGAGCCACCGCGCCCGGCCACTTTTAAATTTCTTTATTTCATTGCTTATTGCTTGTACAAACTCATCTCCTCAGTGATGGGTCATGCAGAATTTTCAGAGGGCCGTGAGACAACACTGGTTATATTTCTAATGATTACAGATAAGAAATAGAAATATCTACTGTCCCATTGAGGCCATTAGCAAAAAGCTTTTTAAAAAAAAATGACTGCAAATACAATAGAAAATTCATCTAGTTTACTTTGAAACCACTGCCAGTCTGAAAATGAGGAATTTCACAAACTATAAAGGTCCTCATAAAGTCTTTTATATTAAATTACAGCGAATTAAGGCATTTTCTTTAAAAAAAAAATAAGTGAAATGCTGGCCCTCTAACCATGAGCCTGGAAACTAATGCTGTATCAAATAAAAACAATTCCAGACTTAGTAAGGGGAGACGTTATCCAAACGGATTATTGCAAAGCTGAAAGGGAGTATTGCGATAGAAAGAAAGTTAACCATAAGATCAGCGTCTCAGGGGTTAGTCAAAAAGAGATTTGCTTGTGTAGGAAGGAGTAAATGAGGCTGGAAAGAACGGGCTGTGAAAAATGCTAGTATGATAGGATAGTAGATTACAAGATGTTCACCTTGAGGTACGACTGTTTTTGGGTGGGATTCTTATGAAAGGGCTATATGCTGGCACAGGTAGATGGTGAGCCCAAGTTCAAGGACTTGAGGGAAGAAGAAAAACTTAACCAACGTTGACTTAACAAGCATTTTGTTGCAATTGATCAATTGGCTAAAGCATTTCATCTAATTATGAGCAAATTATGGGAATTTGGAGGGTCTGTGGTTTTCCTTGTCATAGGCAAACAAGGGTCATCAATGAGTAATATCTAAGTTATATGGGGCAGAGTGATCCTTAGCAAGATAATTTCCTGGAAGAAAAAAAGGGCAGGGGGGATTCCTAACCCTCACCGTTTATCATGCTCACAGGGCTCTGATAAAATGTAACATTGTCAGCTGGGTGCAGTGGCTCACCATGGGCAACATGGTGAAAAACCACACTTCTACAAAACATAACAAAAATTAGCCAAGTGTGGTGATATGTGCCTGTAGTCCCAACTACTCAAAAGACTGAGGAGGGAGGATTGCTTGAGGCTGGAAGGTAGAGGTTTCAGTGAGCCAAGCTAGCATCACTGCAGTCCAGCCTGGGCAACATAAGGCCTGTCTCAAAACAAACAAAAAAAAAAGCAGTCACATTTTCCAATGTCACTGGAAAATGTCATATGCATCTTGTATTTCTACCTCATTGTATGTCCATAGATAGAAACTAATTTCTCCTTGATCTAGAGACCCCATTCTCTTGGGGGTGGGTTTGAAGTGGGGCCCAGATATGAGAGATAAGTGCCCAGTAGAAAGACAGCTTACCTCACCTGAAAGGTGCATTGCCTCATCACTCAATGATGAAATGCTGTTTGGCCATAGCTACCTAATATTGAGAAGGCTTCAGCCAGAAGGCATGGTAGAAATTCTGGCAGCCAAATATATTTATTGGTATTATTTTTTTAAAGGCTAGTCAAGTGAAGCAGTGGGAGTGGAGAAGGAACAAAGGAATCTGTAACTGGTTGTGATCAATTAGTTGTAAACATCACTGCCTCAGACCAGCCTGGCAGCCAATTTTAGAATTATAGACTCTTATTTATGCACTATTAGTTGAATTCAAATAAAGGATTTTTTTCTTTGTAAAATAAATGTATATTGCTGATTGTGTTCTAGTCACTATACTGTTTGCTGAGTTGCCAGGCATAAAAGCATCATTCATATCTAATTTCAAATCTTCAGGAGTAATAACTCTTTTGATATGATCAAAGTTTATAAATGACCTAATGCTTCTAAACTAAATTTAGCATTCTTGGAAAACAGATTTTTAAATATTTCCATTTAATAAACCATCAAAATTCAATAACATCTTAAATATGTCTGTATATCTTCCCTTACTCTTTTTGCTCATTTCATCATCATTCAAAACATAAATTACAGAAGCTTGGAGTATTTGGATCATTTTCACAAGATATAAACAATATGCCTATGTTCTCATCTGGCTGTTTCTCTTCATTTCTCTAAGGGAAATCTGATAAGGTGAAAACTAGAGATCTACATTTGTCCACTGGTGAAAATGGAGTTTCTATTAGACTACATTATGGGATAAGCATAGGAAAGAAGGATTTGAGCAAGCTTTGGCAAGATCAGAACAGATAGAACACAGCTATTTCTATACCAAGAATAAGTGGACCTTTACCTCAGGCTCAGTACACTTAAGAGTGTTCTGTGATTCTTAGGATTGAAGAAAAACGGATGGTAGTTCCAACAGTTGATGCTAAAAAGTATGATACATAAACAATAGTAATTATTTACATAGGTGCCATATGGGACTGATAAAATTTTAATCATCACTTTCTATTTATATAGACACATATTTTTGAAAGTATGCCCTCTACTTAGTCCTTACATTTAAGCTGCAGTTTCATGATGTTTTTTAATTCAAAGTGCTTCTGCTGCCCATGTAAACCTAATTGTACTTTATAAAAATATTGATGAAAGGGGAGAAATAACCAGATTGTAATGTAATATACCCAGGGCACACAACCCTAGAGTTCAACAAAGCATCACGCTGTAATAAGAGGGTATTATAATTTTACCTGTATCACAAAATGTTAGAGGTATCTTCAGCTGGGGTGATGAGACATTATAGGTAGATCTTAATATCTGATTGTTCCAGCTAAGGAAGCCTTGAAGTTAATGCTTATTAATAATGGTCCATGGACTTTTGAAGTATTTTATCTCTACAATATACATAAAACATAGTCTGAACTATATCCCAAATGTCAAAATTAAAAAAATTATTAATCATATCATCCTAAGAAGAATACATTAGTGGACAATCATATATACACATTCATCTCAAACAAGAAGACAGAGCAGGTCAAACACACAGGCTTTGGCAACAGCCTGTGTAAGTTTGCTTCCAAATTTACCATTAACCTTGGGCAAGCTACCTTGGGTGAGCTACTACCTCATTTTGTCAGTTGTACTGTGGATATTAAGATAGTACTAACCTTTTGTTGTTTGTTCTAACAATAAAATGAGCTAATTAAGGGTCATAAAGCTCTTAGAAAAATCCCTGACATTTTAAATATGTTAGCTATTATTAGGGAACATGACTTTAATAGACACTCACTTTTCTATGTGCTCTAAATCAATCAATTTCATTATTACATAGTCTTATTTGTAAAGATGAGTGCTAATTTACTGCAATTTAGGCACTCTGCTAAGGATCACACACAAACATATAAATATCTATACATAAAATCTCACCCTTTCTAAGGCTTTATATGTACTATTATAATACACATACTATTAAAAATCAAACAGGAAACTGAGGCTCAGATCTGCAAAGTAAATTCTCTAAGATTATAGACCTTTTAAATAATGGGGAAAAAAACCCAGATTGGAATAGGAATATTTGAGCATTCCTCCACAAGTGGTATACTATAGACCCCCATAATCAAAGGGGAATATGTCCCAAGAATTCCAGTGGATGCCTGACAAACCCTATATATACTATGTTTATATATATATATATATATATATATATATATATATATATATTACTTTTGCAGAGTGTTTCAGATTCCAGTTATCTTACGACATTTGCTTAATTAGCATGGAGCCAGGTTTTCTTTTGATGGAAACGCCTATTTTTTCCTCAGGGAGTATCTGAAGGAAAAGGAGATTTTATCTGTAATTATGTTTGAATGTGTAGGGTCTGCCTGTGGTCACTAGGTTGCCTGGGGATGTAGCTGCCTATAGGTTGCTACATGCACATGTATAGATCTGGTTTGAAATATTAAACTCCAATACATTTCTCTTTCTCTATCCTGAAGATAAATTTGTCCTGCTTCTCAAAACTATTTTGGCATTCCAAAATGGAGCTGCTGAGACTCTAATAACCCAATTAATCTTATATAATACAATCATCTTCTCAAAGTAGAGATTCTTAGGAGCATTTTGGGAATTGGAGGTTTGAGAAACAGTTTCAAGGACTAGGGCTAAATAAAATATCATGTTATTACATGAGAAGCCATAGAGAACTCCCAGACGTAGGCCTTGTTACTCATCTTTGCCCCATCTACCTAGAATTCTGCTTTCCTCCGAGTGTTTTTAACCTCAGGTTTCCCATTGTTTTTCTTTGGTCTCCTTAAAAGATCCACAGTTTATCAAACAAGTCTGAACCCATCCAAAAGCTTTTATTATGACAACAATATACCTTTAAATTTGGAGAAAAGTGTTGTATAAAATAGTCATTGCTGCCCTGATAACAATGTTAAAGAAAAAATATGCATATTAATATGGGAAATAATATAAAACCACAACTATGGAATTAGATTGCTTATGTTATAGCTTTAAAAGAGAAAACTCTAAAATAAATTTCAGTCATTATCCAAGAAAATATTAAAAGCTATCTTTTAGGAATATATCAGTAATTATTTAATAGGTACCTTAAATGCATTTAATACTCTGCTAAAAGAGTCAGTGTATTTTTAAAAAAATGAAACATGGTTTCTAATGTAAAGCACTTGAATGTTTAATTGTGAAGGATGACTTGCTCACACTTTAAACATGAGAATAAGAGCAAATATTGACAAATGTGTAACCATACCTAATGAGGGCAAGAAAAATAATCTGGGTTTTCTATTTCCATTATTTAAAAGGTCAGTAATCTCAGAGAAGTTACTTTTCAGCTCTGAGCCTCAGTTTCCTGTTTGATAATTAATAGTATGGGTATTATATATATGTGTGTGTGTGTGTGTGTGTTTGTAAGAATTAGAAACAAAAAATAGTACTCTCATGATTCACTAATATGACTATGGTATGGTGGGAGTATAAATTAGTTCAACCATTGTGAAAATCAGTGTGGCAATTCCTCAAGGGTCTAGAACCAGAAATATCTTTTGACCCAGTAATCCCATTACTGGGTATATGCCCAAAGGATTATAAATCATTCTACTATAAAGACACATGCACACATATGTTTCTTGCAGCACTATTTACAATAGCAAAGACTTGGAACCAACCTAAATGTCCATCAATGATAGACTGGGTGAAGAAAACGTGGCACATATATGCCATGGAATACTATGCAGACATAGAAAAGAATGAGATCATGTCCTTTGCAGGGACAGGGATGAAGCTGGAAGCCATCATTCCTAGTAACCTAACACAGGAACAGAAAACCAAACACCACATATTCTTACTCATTAGTGGGAGTTAAACAATGAGAACACATGGACACAGGGAGGGTAACAACACACTGGGGCCTGTCAGGGGGTGGGGACCAAGGGGAGGGAGAGCATTAGGACAAATATCTAATGCATGCGGGGCTTAAAACCTAGATGACGGGTTGACAGGTACAGCAAACCACCATGGCACATTTATACCTATGTAACAAACCTGCACATTCTGCACATGTATCCTGGAACTTAAAGTAAAAATAAATAAATACATAAATAAATATCTAAAATGACTACAATTAATTAGTGATTTCAGCAAATTTGCTGGTTATCATCTTATAATACAAAAATTCGTTGTGATTTTATATATGAGCATATATATGCTTTTATAGATGAGAATTTTAAACAGAATTTTGCAAATTAAATGTAATTTCAAAAAATTTGGCAGTGACTTCAAAAATATTAAATGCCGAAAACAAATCTCATGGATAATATGCAAGATCTCTACATAGAAAGCAATAGGCACTATTGAGAGAAATTAGGAAGAACGAAGTAAGTGGATAAGTATTCTATGTTCATGACTTGAAAGATAAATTATAGATTTCAACTTTTCCTTAACTTATCTACGGTTCAATGCAACACCAATCAAAATCTTAGAAGATTTATTTTGGATATAAATTAATAAGTAGAGTATAATATTCACATAAAATTATTAAAAGTCAAGATTCTCTTAATGAAGAAAATATGAATTTACTTGCTCTATTAGAAATCAAGTCTTATCATAAAACTACTATAATAAATAAAGGATAGTGTTGGTACAAGGAAGAACAAATAGAACAATGGAATAGAAATTAGTCCAGAAAAAGAAACACATATTTAGGGATACCTAATTTAAGAACAAAAATAAGACTGAAGTGTGTAGAATGGTGCTGGACCAAGTGAAAAATCCATAAGGATAAACACTGAAGCTTGACATAAACCATAAACAAAGTCAACTGCAGTTATATTATGAATGCAAATGCCCGAGGCAAGATTATAAAGCTACTGGAAGATATTATTTATAGAATATCCTCATGATTTTATGTAGAGAAAGGTGTGTTAAAAAAAGACACAAAAAATATTAACCATAGAGGAAATAATGATAAATCAGACAATACTAAAATTGATCAATTCTATTTCTCCAAAGACATTACTAAGAGAATGAAAAGGCAAGCCAAAGGCTGGACAAATATATTTATAATGCACAAGTGGCTGATATTTAGAAAATGTGAAGATCTCCTACACATCAATAAATAAAAAGAAACAAAACTGAAGAAAAATAAGCAAAAGCCTTAAACAGGTAATATTTGTCTTATTACTATATCCCTGGATATAAGCCATATTCAAATAGCCACAAAACTTTGAAAGATTCTCAAGTGCATTAGTCATTGGGGAAAGGAAAATTAAAGCCTGGGGTAGTTAAAATAAAATATGACTGTCAATATCAAGTGTAATGAGAATGTGGAGCAATGGAAAATCTCATAAGCTGCTAGAAGTAATTTTAATTAGTCTATAAAACCATTTGAGAAAATAGTTTGAAATTATCTACTGAAGTTGGAAATAAAGCTACCATATAATTTAGTATTTCCACCTAGAGATATATACAGTAAAGGAAAACATGCAGTTTTACAGCAAGATACATGTATAAGAATGTTCACAGCACTATTACTGGTAATAACCAGAAACTGGGGAGAAACCACACACATGCAAAAGAACCTATCATCTCTTAGTAGTAAAAGGAATAAGTAAATTGTGGAATATTTATATTTTATACAATGCTGTATGGAATACAAAGATACTTATAATATATAACTCATAAATGGTTGATATTCAGTTAATAGGAAGACCTTCTACAACTACCTCGGGAGTTTAACCTCAGAATTCCCATTATTTTTCTTTCGTCTCCTTAAAAGCATTCAAATACTATACACCATTGAAACACTATACAGCACTGAGAATAAATGAATTATAACAAGAATATAATGAATCTTACAAACATAATACTGAGTAAAAACTGGACACATGTATATTATATAAATTGGTTTATATGAATTTCAAGACAAGTGAAAATAAACTTATTGTTATGGACTAAATTGTGTTACTCCAAAACTCATTTGTTAAAGCCCTAACCCTCAATGTGATGGTACTTAAAGATGAGGCATTTGGAGATAATTGGGTTTAAATGAGATCATGGGATTGGGGCCCTCATTATGGGATTGGGGCTCTTATAAGAAGAGTCACTAGAGTGCTCTCTGTGAGCACAGACCCAGGAAACACCATGTGAGAACATAAAAAGAAGTTGGACATCTGCACCCCAAGGACGGGGCCCTCACCAGATACTGACCTCGTTAGCACCCTGACCTTGGACTTCAGATCTCCAGGGTTGTGAGCAAATAAATGCCAGGTGTTTCAGCCACCCAGTCTATGGTAAATTGTTATGGCAGCCTGAGTATTTAAGGAAGCATGAATTTGTGGTAAAGCATAACAAGGAAGCAAATATCATAAAAGTCAGGGTAGTGATTAGATTTGAGACGGAGAGAGGCAGTAGTAACTGAGAAAGCTGTGAAGAAGGCTTTTGATATTATTTCAGAGTTCACATCTTGAACTAGGCAGAAATTACCTTGATTTTTCGTGATGATAATTCATTGCACTTTTCTTTTTGCATGCTATATTTTTAAATGCTAACAAAAGGAAGAAAATAGTGATGTCAATTATTCCTGGATGATAACAGAGACCAGGTTATGATCTGCTAAATGTGGTTTCATCTTTTATCCTTTAATATTCACATTTTTAAGGAAAATCTGTCATATAGGTCCTGCTCAGGTTTAGCCAAACTTCACTGCCATCATTGAACAAAGAATACTTAGCATGACTTAGATCTTACTGATCCAGTGAGAATTCAGACAACTTGTCATTTGTCTCTGATGGAATTAGATTGATAGGCTGGAGACAGATCAATGGAACTGCTTAAATGCCAGATTAAGTTATTTATGCATTATTCTACAAGACAGTTTTCAATTTTTCTGTGTTTCTCAGATCCCAGATCCCCTGCATTAAATATGTCTGGGATGTTCACAGAAATCTAAGCTCTTAATCAACTTAATTAGAATTTGTGAAGATAAGGACCAACACAAATATATATTTTTTAAATCATCGTATCTAATTCTTATCTACACAAGATTTTGGCTCAACTGCAGTTAGCAATGTGGTAACATGGAAGTTTTTTTTAAATTAAGGAGTGACATGATTGTAGTTATAAGCCATGTTGAAGACCCTGATATGCAGACAGTTATTTGTGTCTATATTTTATTTACAATAAAGCCAAAGGCAACAAAGTTATACAGAACATTAATCAGCAAGTTTGGTTCCACTGGGAAGCAATGCTAAATAGTTTGCCTGGAAATTATCTGCAATTCAATATTCAAAATACAGATACCTGTGCTTCAGCTACCTTACCTCCCAAACTAAGGAGCCGTGGTTGAGAACCCTTGCTCTATTTATGATATGCTTCACAGTTAGATGGTAGATAACCAATTATTCTTGTTATCTGCCAATTGACTGGAAAATAGGGCCATATGAGAAAGGGTGGCACAAATATGATTTGGAAAGGGTTAAAATATAACTAGGCACATAGAAAAAAGTAAATTAAAAAAAATAATAAAATATTAAATATTTATCAATTTTTAACTTTTATTTTGTAAACATCACTACGGAATTATGACTTTAAATATATTTTCCTGCTTGATTATTCCAGTGGCTTTGCTGTCACCAGGTTCAACCTACTCACTCTGATGTGTACTTTAAGCCCCCAGATTTGGAACTGATTAAGAAAGAAGGGCAGGGAAATATGAAGGAGGAATAGCTCCTTGTTCCCAGAAAGCAAGTGTAATTTCAAAACATGACATGATCATGCTGAAATAACAATAGGGCCAAATACAAAAACTACTATTGGCCATCTCGTGATCTATTAAGGATCAAAATAAGAAAAATATTGGTATTCAGTT
This sequence comes from Pan troglodytes, assembly GCF_028858775.2. Lineage (NCBI taxonomy): Eukaryota > Metazoa > Chordata > Mammalia > Primates > Hominidae > Pan > Pan troglodytes. The sequence goes on from NC_072401.2 coordinate 159,565,585, forward strand.
GCAATGGTTGTTAAGCAGGGACAATTTTGGCACCCAGGAGACATTGGCAATGTCCGAGGACATTTTTAATTGTCACAATGAGGGGGAATGCAACTGAGTAGAGTACCTAATGAGTAGAGGCCAGGGACACTGTTAAACATCCAACAATGCACAGTACAGCCCTCATCAAAAAAAAGAATTTACCATCTAAAATGACAACAGTGCCAAGGTTGGGAGACCCAATGAATTGAAACAAATTCAGACTATAAAGATACTCCATAAGGATGAAAACTATATAAATGCAAAGAGCAGAAGGTTGCATGCAAAAGAAGAGTAAGTTTAATACATTTTTTAAACTGGTTTTCATATGTGAGTGGACTGGCATATCTGAGTGTGCTGTTTTCAGGGTTTTGTTGATTTTTGTTAACAATATGCATGACAATCAATATTTAGTGTTTGTTAACTGTGTGATAGAGAGGAAAAGTCATTAGTAAGCCAACCTGAACCACAAAACCAAGAACTCTATTACACACTGGAGAGTGGTCAGCAGAGATAATCACAAAAACTACCAGGTAGAAACAGTGTTTAGTGGTGGATTCCAAGATAGTAGTTTAACCAAATTTCCACAAAAGAGAGTTAACTGTACAGACTTGTCTATTTTTGAAGGGAAATCTTTGCATGACTCTACTAATTTATGATGAAATAAAAAACTATCTGAGATGTCTGTAGCCATGACTTGATGGATAAGAGAATAAAATAGGGAAGGCACAAGAAAAAAAAAATGACATCCAAAAGTCTCATGAAATAGCTTATGATCTTTTACTGAAAGGAGAAAGCCAGACCAATCAGTGCAGATCTGGTATTGAATCCCCATAGGATGGAACCATGTCTTGTTTTCAGATCAATAATTAATTAGTTAAATAGGAACATACAATCATGGCTTGAGAGAATATTATTATTTGGGGGTCTGTTCAGGTTATTTTATGCAAGGGAATGAATATAAATGCAAATTGTGTAAACCCACAAATCCGGGGTGTCAATATCTTTGTAATGGTTTAAGTGTTGGTGTAATAGTAAGATTTGTGGTCATTTATTCTGTGTATATTTGATCTATTTTAAGGAGTGTAAGCATTTAAAAGATCTTTTATATCAGATTCCTATTTTTATTAAAATTCAAAACTTGCCTATATTCTAATTAACTTTTGGATGGTTAGTGAATTGGATTTCTAAATGTTTATTTTTATTCATTAAATATGTAAGTTGTACCTAGAGATATGGGAAAATTTCCTAATGATTTGTAAGTTTAATAAGTTGAATGTTAAAGCAAAAGTAATCAGTGTTTCTCTCCAAACACAATAACCCCTGGAACTTTATCAACAAGAAGTGGCAACAGAGTGTAGTCCAGGTGTTGGTAAACCATGGCCCACATGGCCCATAGGTCAAATTCTGTCTGCTGCCTGTATTTTCACAGCCCGCAAGCTAAGAATAATTATCACATTTTTAAATGGTTGAAAAAAAAACAACTAAAAATAGAATTTTGTGACATGAAAATTATGACAATCAAATCTCAGTGTCCATAGCACTCTATTCAGCATGTTGTTGGAATATAGCCAGCCTCATTCATTTGTGTACTATCTCTGGCTGTTTTCATGCTATAATGGCAGAGATCATGTGTTGACAAAGTCTACAATATTTACTATCTGGCCCTTTACAGAAAGTTTACTAGTCCCTGGGGTAGCAGTTACAAGCTTGGGCTCTGAACAAGACAGATTGTTTCAATGCCAGGTTTGCCGCTAGTAGCCATGAGATGGGCACATTTGTTAAACTCTGAGGATTCCAGTGTTTCCATTTGTAAAACGAGACAATTTTAGTGACCACCTTATAGTCTGGCTACAAAGAGCAAGTTTGTTAATATGTGCAGAGCATCTAAAAGGGTGGCTAGAAGTAGGAAGCACTTAATGTAGGTTCTTACTAGCACTAACTAGTATGAGGCTCACTTACTGATATTTCTAGAGTGTTTCTGGAAGAAGTGCATATGCTATCAACTTGGAAATGTGTAATTTTTAAAGTTGCACAGTTATTTCAAGTTATAAATTAAAATTTGTATACCTTCTAAATGTCAGAGCCCTGACACAAAGCCAGTTGGATTTCCCTTGAACTTGCCCTGGTTCAAAAGGTTGGTAGCAGAAGAAAGAATCAGTGAATACTGGAATCACGTGGACTTTGAAATTATGCAGGCTTCAGCTGAATTATAGCTCTTCCCCTAGCAGTGTGTCTTTAAAAATAATCAATGTGCCTTTATGGATATCATTTTTCTCATCTACATAATTAATAAATATATACCATTGGTCTATATATCTGTTTTGGTACCAGTACCATACTGTTTTGGTTACTGTAGCCTTGTAATGTAGTTTGAAGTCAGGTAGCGTGATGCCTCTTTTTGTTTGTTCTTTGTTCTTTTGCTTAGGGTTGTCTTGGCTATATGGGTTCTTTTTTGATTCCATATGAAATTTAAAGTAGTTTTTCCTAATTTTGTGAAGAAAGTCAATGGTGACTTGATGGGGATAGCAATGAATCTATAAATTACTTTGGACAGTATAGCCATTTTCACGATACTGATTCTTCATATCCACGAGCATGGAATGTTTTTCCATTTGTTTGTGTCCTCTGTTATTTCCTTGAGCAGTGGTTTGTAGTTCTCCTTGAAGAGGTCATTCACATCCCTTGTAAGTTGGATTCCTAGGTATTTTATTCTCTTTGTAGCAATTGTGAATGGAAGCTTACTCATGATTTAACTCTCCATTTGTCTATTATTGGTGTATAGGAATGCCTGTGATTTTTGCACATTGATTTCGTATCCTGAGACTTTGCTGAAGTTGCTTATCAGCTTAAGGAGATTTTTGGGCTGATGCAAATACAGATGCTTGGACCTACTGAATCTCAAATGATGAGACTCAGATATTTGTAATTTTAAAGAAAGCTAAACAGGTAACACTGATGTACATGCAGGCTGGGATGAAAATCACAAAATTAAAATGCTTATGTGAGATCTAAATGAAATGAGTGTCAAACTCCCAGAAGGGGACCTGCATCAACCAACCTGCCCCTATCCAATACTTTCTGATATCTCAAACATCACTCATTTAGGAAATTAGAGATAATAGAAAATTTGAACCTAGACTGCTTATCTTTATTCTAGGACTCCAGAACAGAGGAAGGATCATTTCTCTGCCCTAACAATAGGTAGCAAATAGACCTTGTGCCCTTCAACCTCTGGGGGAAAAAGAAATGCCTCTATCCAACAGTCAGAATTTTTTTGAACCCTCAAAATTGAAGAATAAGACTGCTTAGAATCTTACCAAATAATGCTATTAATTGATAGAATTAAAAGTTCAAATATTTAAAGCATATTTTTCTTTAAAGGTCATATTTCTATCAAAAATAGACCTTTTCCCCTTGCACTCTTGCAAGATTAACACTTAAAATCAGTAGAGTATCTGTAAGGCAGTGGTTACATACAGCCAGCTCTACTCTCTATGGTTCAACATCAGTACAAAGTCTCATTAACCTTATCACTTTCTAGTCCTTGAGCACAATGGGATATGTCAGGCAGCTGCCACTGTCTGTGTGCTCTAATGCATAAACTTAATGGGCTTGGAGAACAAGACTTCCAGCAGTGCCACGAGCTATTCAGAGGTACTTTTCAGCTAGCAAATATGTTATTCTGAACCATCCAGCTATTATTGGAAAGTATAGAGCCCTTAATTTTGGTTTAATGATGTTTTTATGGAGATTTCAATAAAACTCAGACCTCATTTCAAAAGTCCAAGAAAACTTAAAAGGGATCTCCTTCCCACACGGTCCTAGTGACATTAAATAATGTCATATGTTGGTTTCCTCACCTTCTTCCCAGGTGCTAGCTAAATGGTTTTGAAAGATAGCTTCACCTTGTGGATTCAATTGTGCAGAGTCTAAGGAGAGGTTCCAAAAGGAACTTAATTCTCTTAAAATTATTGTAAGAAAAAGAAAACATGTGTAACTAGACTTAATTGGTAGAGATGTCTAAAAGTTTCTCCTAACAATAGAAGAAATAAACTAGGATACTGGACAAAGTAGCCTTATATCTAAGAGCTATATAATCACTGGTTTGGTTTGGATCTGTGTTTGCCAAACTCTCATGTCAAATTGTAACCACGTGTGTTGGAGGAGGGGCCTGGTCGGAGGTGATTGGATCATAGGGGTGGATTTCCCCCTTACTATTCTTGTAATAATGAGTGAATTCTCATGTGATCTGGTTGTTTAAAAGTGTGTAGCCCCTCCCCACTCTCTTTCTTCCTCCTGCTCTGGCCATTAAGATATGCCTGCTTCCTCTTTGCCTTCCACCATGAAAGTTTCCTGAGGCCTCCCTAGAAGCCTGCTTCCTGTACAGCCTGTGGAACCGTAAGCCAATTAAACCTCTTTTCTTTATAAATTACCCAGGCTCAGGCACATTTTTTATAGCTGAGTGAGAATGGACTAATACAACCACTACCACTGTCCCCATCTCACCCCACAAATATAAATCTCATTGATAGAGTAGGTGGCACTTAACAGACGATTGGTAGAAGAGCAAGAACAGCCTTGCAAAAACGATGCAATTAAATCGTATTAGTCTTGTAGTTAAAATAATTTTCATAAAAGAAAGATAAGAAAAGTAGGCTAAATCTACAGTATGAGAAAAGGTGTCTATTTTATGTTATTTGTTCTCCTAATACTACCACTATCCTTCAAAAAAAGAGAGCTCATTTGCAGAAAATACCGTAACACATTTTGCTACATGGAATCAGACTGGATGTAGTCTCAAAGAGCTGGTCCAGGGAAGATCAAAGCCAGGGTCAGTTCTAGGCTGATAATCACTATTGCATATTCTATTATTGACATGTTAGTGCAGAAATTTAAAAGCCTACACAGCATCAAAAAGGATTTTCTTTATTTACCAAATTATAAAATTGGAAATGATTTCAGTGGTCATCTAACTGGGTTCTTGTCACCACCCCCCACAAACACATACTGACTTTATATCTTTCTACTTTGTTTCTGTCTGTGGGTGTATTAGTCAGGGTTCTCTAGAGGGACAGAACTAATAGGATGGATGGATAGATAGATAGATAGATAGATAGATAGATAGATAGATAGATAGATAGATAGGGGAATTTATTAAGTATTAACTCACACCATCACAAGGTCCCACAATAGGCCATCTGCAAGCTGAGGAGGAAGGAGAGCCAGTTAGAGTCCCAAAATTGAAGAACTTGGAGTCTGATGTTCGAGGGAAGGAAGAAGGAAATGAGTCTAGTCTTTTCATGTTTTTCTGCCTGCTTTATATTTCTAGTTGAGCTGGCAGCTGATTAGATGGTGCCCACCCAGGTTAAGGGTGGGTCTGTCTTTCCCAGCCCACTGACTCAAATGTTAAGTCCTTTGGCAACACCCTCAGGGACACACCCAGGATCAATACTTTGCATCCTTCAATCCAATCATGTTGACAAGCAGTATTAACCATCACAGGTACTTTGAAGGAAATAATTTACTTTAAAGAGATTTCTGGACATTTCTCTCTTTCTGAATCTTACCATATCCAATCAGCTACTAATCCAATCTCTTTTTAAATTCTTATTTCTTTCTAACTGTGATCTCTCCTCTGCAATACTTTTTAGTCAGTGTTAAAATGCTAAGTCTTCTTAAAATAGTACTTTGATCCTTGAGCTGGTTGGAAAATCTCTGTTTGCTCCTTTGCAATCGTGTTTACCTTTTCTGCACACTTCCCTGTGCCCTGCAAAGTTAACTTCTGCAGATACCATCCACTAGTTATGATGTTCTTTAGCTTCTTTCAGTTTGCAGTGAGAGTCACCAACAGGAGATCAGGAATCAATAGGACAGAGAGGTGACCATATCTTTTATCCTGGCCACCACCAAGGGCTGGCTGTGGTTTGGTAGTTGTATTTCTCAAAGGACAGGAAGGATGGGGATCTCTGATATCTTTAGCTCTCTTCAAGTGCTGGCAATTATTTTCCCTCTTTCTTCTCCAGGTCTAATGTTGCTGGCATCTGTGTGTTTTTCCCTTAATCCTGTCCACATTTTTGTAAATAATCTCTTCTTTCAATTCTTTTCAATTATGTGTGCCTTCAATTGGTTCCTAATAAAATTCTGACTGATACAATAATCTTACTTCCCAACTAGGTACTTTGAAGTGTCTTCTTATGAGTTCCATTTTCCCATGCCTGGTCCCCATTAAATATAGTCCTAATCTATCTGTCTTGATTAATTTCCATTGCTCAGTTACATGAACCCTTTTCTCTAGCCAGACTACATAACTCACTCTGTCTGCCACATATCCCATGTATTCCCATAACCAGACTTGACATGGGGGACTCAATTTGGCTGGACTGACCAGCCCCTTTTCTCTGAGATCTGCACTCTGTGTTCCTCATTAAACTATCAGCAGTTATGTTTCTGCCATATGACCCTCCTCTCGATCCATAAAATATTAGACCAGGAATGCCTACAAGATCCAAACAACCACATTCTTGTTCTCACAGACTTGGAATTTTAATAGAGTTGTTAGTACTAGATTCTGTTGGTAGTGGGAAAACATGAATAGCATTGGGATGAAAGAAGATCCACAATCAAATCATCCATCCTGTGCCCCACCCTTTTTGAGGTTTGATTTAAAAACGCTTCCTAGATTTTTTTAGAGATGCTAGAATAGCTTCTTTAATAAGTTTGAGTATGCTAATCAAGTTTTATTTATTTAACCAGAAAGCAAAAGAACCCCCCCTAACATATGAGGCAGTCAACATCTCTTTGCCTTGGAAAAACACCATGCCTCAATCCACATATTTAAAGCAATGGTCCACAAAGTAGGTTGTAAGCCACAGAGGATGCACAAGACGTGTGTGAAAAAAAAAATGAAATATTTATCTCGTATCAAAATGATTTAAAAATCAAGCTACATTCATATTTAATATTCAGATTAACATTGGTGCCCTCACTCAGTTGGCAGGTCAGCAGGTGAAGTACCCTCTATTTACATGGGACTCTAGGAGCGGAGTGGGAGCTTTATAAGATGAAGAGGTTGACAGTTGTATTCCCCCTTCTTTATTTGCTTTTAGAAAAAGTTAAAATATAATAGTCTATGTGTGCCTTGTTAGATTGGTTTAAATGCTAAGCTAAAGGCTAGAGTTTTTACAAAACATGACATGAGAAGGGACATGACCATGCCTTATTTTGTAACATCCAAGAGGTTCACTTTTTATCTCATGGCAAAGTACTTAAAAGAGTTGTCAAGCTAAAAGATAAGGTAAGCATTTTTATTTTAAAAAGATAAGTGTTCCAAATATACTGAATGTTTGGTGATAAAAAGTTGCTGTTAGTAGTACACTATCTAGCAGATATTTTGTAAAAAATTCAACTTCTACTGTTTTTTCAAGATAAAATATGATATTTTAAAAAATTCAAAGTACCTTTATTTTGAAAGAAACTCCTTTGAAATTGTGTATTTGTTAAAGTTTCTGTCAGTATGAGATTGTATTGCCAAGATAAGTTATTTACACAAATCTTAAATATAAAAATAGAAATTTATAATCAGTTTTAAATTATCCAAATAATAGTATTATTAGGTGTTGAGCCGTTTGCTTAAAATATAAAAATGCAACACCTTACAAATGATTCAAGAACAATCTATCAACATCAGTTAGGTTAGAAAATTAATAGCTAATTTCAATTAAACACTTTTCATAATAGGAACAGAAAAATATGCATCAAAATGATCAAATATGGCCAGTCGTGAACTTCTCCAGTTGGGTCAATATACCTTTCTGAACTATGACAGCCATCCCTTTAAAATAAGACATTAAAATACACTGAACTTGGAACCAGAACTTTAGAACGTTATTCAAAAACAAATAATTAAAATTCATTTTTCAGTACAATGAAGCATTTCCAATAATATTTAGTAGGAACAAAGAGTTTTGAGGTATAACTAATAAAATTAAATAAAATAATTTAATGTGGTATTTATTTATTTTCATCATATACTTTATTCTTATTTATATGTTTTATTATATAGAAATATATTATTTCTGTGGTTCATGTATCTGATATATAAATGAATTAAATAACTATACCTTAATTTATACATTATTTTATATTATTCATATTATACATTATTTTATATTGTTAATTATATTAATATTTTATATCAGTGTCAATTTATATTTTATATCATTTCATATAATTTTAAAAAATTATATCTTAAAAAGTCATATATTAATAATGTATGTTTGATAATAATGTGTTCATGACATATAATCATAGTGTATAAATAGACACGTTACTTATTATATAAAGGAATTATATATATACTTATTTATAATTGCAGGTGTTCACTTTTTTTAACTATTAGGAAAATTGGAACAGAATATTTCAGAAATGTCAGCATTAGTGATGCACAGTTAGAGATAAACAAGAGTGGCTCTGAGTTGACAAATCAGTTTATATGCACTTGGGAATTTATTTTCTCTACTCTTATACACATTTTAAATTTCCAAAAAAAACTCCTTAAAGAAGGACATTTTTGTAATTAAAGCCATAATAAGTCAAACTTGTAAATGGAGGATAATTAAAGATTTTTCATTAAGGGAATAAAACATTTGAGGGATCATTAACGTGATGATCCAAGTCAAGTCTGTCTTCCCCCATGAAGGCCTCTTCCGAACCCAAACCTCTGGGTTTTTTCTTTCACTGAATTCCTCTTAAAGCTCTTTGTATAATTACTTTTAAGAGTAATTCTACCGTTATGTGTTTTCATATTTCCTTGTTTTTCATAAGCATTTATGTTATCACTTCAACTATTTTGCCAGTTCCTGGAGACAACCATTGTGTTTCATGGTTATGTAATATACCTTAGACCTTCTGTTCTTTCTTCATTCTCACTTGGCCTACACATATCCTGCTTAAATCCAACTACCCACCCATATAGGGGAGCATGGTTGGAAAGAAAGGCTTACTCAACTGGCTGATCTGACTTTGAATTCAAGGTCACTTATCTCAAATAAACTACAGTGTATTATCCTGATCCTTTAATTCTACTTTCCCTGATGACAATTTTTTCTTGGTAGCTGGACATGATGTATTGGTTAAAAGTAACTAACATTCATTGTCCTTTAGTAACATGGTGGTAAGGTGAGGGAGGTGGGGAAATGTTTTATCTATAGTCTTGTGAGTAAGTCTCAGTCTTTCAGTGAGCCTCTGCCTCTGGATTATGAACTTCACAAGTGCTTCTCAGTGTTTTCTCCCCTTAGGTGGGACAGGAGAACTGGAGTGGGCTGAAGTTGGGTATTTCCCTTCTTCCAGGTCAGTTAGGCTTTGATAAAACCCCAGCAGGTTTTTTCACATAATTAACTATCAAATACTTTCTCTGAGGGAAGATCTTGTGTATCAGTCCATTTTCACACTGCTATAAAGAACTACCTGAGACTGGGTGATTTATAAAGAAGAGGTTTAATTGAGTCACAGTTCCACATGGCTTGGGAGGCTTCAGGAAACTTAAAATCATGGCAGAAGGTGAAGGGGAAGCAAGGCAAGTCTTACATGGTGACAGGAGAGAGAGAGAGAGATAGTGCAGGGGAAACTGCCACTTTTAAACCATCAGATTTCATGAGAACTCCCTCTGTCATGAGACACAGAACTATCATGAGAACAGCATGGGTAAATCTCCCCCATGACTCAATCACCTCCCACCAGGTTGCTCCCTCAACACATGGGATTAACATTTGAGATGAGATTTTGGTGTGGACACAGAGCCAAACTATATCATTTCCCCAAATGCTTAACTCATTCCAGCATTATCTCAAAAGTGCAAGAACAAAGTTTTATCTGAGACAAGGCAAGTTCCTTCTGCCTATGAGCCTGCACAATAAAAAAAAAAATTTAAAAAAACCACTTAATTACTTCCAAAGTACAACAGGGGTACAAGTATTGGATAAATGTTCCCTTTCCAAATAAGAGAAATCAGCCAAAATAAAGGGGCCATAAGCCCCATGAAAGTCCAAAACCTGGCAGGGCACTCATTAAATCTTAAAGCTCCAAAATAATCTCCTTTGACTCCATGTCTTACATCCAGGCCATGCTGATGCAAGGGGTAGGCTCCCAAGTCCTTGGGTAGCTCTGCCTCTGAGGCTCTGCAGGGTACAGCCCCTGCAGCTGCTTTCACAGGTTGGTATTGAGTGCCTGCCGCTTTTCCAAGCACAAAGTTCAAGCTGTTGGTGGATCTACCATTCTGGGGTCTGGAGGATGGTGGCTGTCTTCTCACAGCTCCACTAGGCAGTGCCCCAGTGGGTACTCTATGTTGAGGCTCCAACCCCACATTCCCCCTCTGCTTTGCCCTAGTAGAATTTTTCCATGAGAGCTCCACCCTTGCAGCAGACTTCTACCTGGACATTCAGGTGTTTCCATACATCCTCTGAAATCTAGGCCGAGGTTCCTGACCTCATGTGATCCACGAGGCTCAGCCTCCCAAAGTGCTGGGATCACTGGCATGAGCCACTGCACCAGTCCAAACCTGCTTCTTTTACAGCCTTCCCCACTCAGTATATGGCAACTCCATTATTCTACTTGATAAGACCAAAAATCTTAATATTCATCTTCCTTTCACACTGCATTTTTAAGTTTACTCTCCACACAGCAACTAAAGTCATCCTGCTAAAAACTGTCAGATTATGTTACACCCATGACCAAAATCCTTCTGTGGTACTCCAACTTTTGTAATTATACAATGGATTTTAATTGTAAATGTCTGTCAGAAAACCAAATAATTTAAAGGGTTTTCTTTCTACCATTTCCACTATTACTAGACAAAACATTCTATGCTGGTTCCCTGAAAGCACCACTAATAACTGTTGATATGGCAAGGCTGAGATCATTACTTGCTGCAGTAATGAAGAACATTGTCTTGAGAGAATTAGTGGAATCTCAGAAGGACAAGGCAACACTGAGAACTTTATGAGGCTTTGGGTTTATAGTTTAAGGTATCTTTCAATGTATGGGTTTACTTATAATGGAAGAATCATGAGGCAACAGTGTAGGATTGGTGATAGAGCTAGACTCATTTTGAGAAGAGGGTTTCAGGGAGAGTCTTAGCACATAAATAATTGTTTAATGTTTTCTGTATATGCAACACTTATTTTGCGGGGCAATTGTTTCTGGAAATTAGTCATGAAAATGAAAATAGTAACAAGTGAAGAGATGCCATATTAAGATAGCCAATTGCAAAGTCATGCCAATGATGACAACAGTCTATGTGAGTATAGATCTTTTCAGTTCTCAATAGATACCTTTCCCTCCCAGCAGCTATCCATGCCCACCATCTGAAGTCAGAAAATTAGAGACTCTTCCTATGAATGCATAGAACAGATCAAATATGGAGAACTGGGTTGATTCACATATTATCAGCCCTGTTTGGTCATTAAAAATATTAAAATATCTAAATGCTAATGATTAACACTGTTTATTGACTAAATTAAATCAACTATCACTATATGTGTCAGAGAAATATATAATCAAAACAGTAATTTAATTGAGCATCAATAGCTTTAATATCAAGAATGCAACATCTGCTTATGACTTGCATTGTCACTACCCTGGCCCAAGCCACCGTGATCTCTTTTAATGCTTATCGCAATGGCCTCTCATTGTCTACTTGCTTACACCCTTGCCCACTCTTCTGTCTATCCTCCACAAGCAGCTAAAGTAATCCTTTTGAAAACTGTCAGCTTATGTTACACCATGACCAAAATCTCTGCCTGGTTTTCCTCATTTCTCAAAGTAAAAGTCAAGTTCTCCACCATGGCCTACAAAGCCCTCTTCAATCTGACTACTCATTAGCTCTCTGATTTCATCTCCTATTGCTCTCATGCCTTCTTCTGCTCCAGGCATACTGGTCTCCTTGCTGTTTCTGGTCCCTGTCAGTCCTGCTTGCTCCAACCTCAGAGCCTTCCCATGGGCTGTGTCCTCTTCCTGGAATGCAATACCCTATGCACCCATACATACACATTCCTTAACCTCTTTCTCGATTGTATTTTTTCCCAGAGCATTTAGCACCATTTAATACAATATATACCTAGGTATTTATCTGGCTGTCTGTCCTCCTCCACCACTAAAATATAGGATCTATGAAGACAGAAATCATTTTATTTCTGAATTGAAAATTATTTTACATATAATTAATGGCTTATAAAATCAGACCATTCAACAAATGATACTTAAGCCTTATATAGTCACAAAATGCTACATAAATATTATAAAAAATGAATGAATCATTCCTTTTGTATGTTTTTATGGTCCTGTTCATGCCTCTCTTGTAATGCTCAGTGCATTCATTAAAGTAGTGGTATTCATATTTATCTTTTTGTTATAATATCTCTGATGATAAGGACATACTGTATTCACATTTTTATAGTCAGATCCTATCATCGAACTTGATATTTAATAAGTAAGATGTATTGGAATTGGACCCCTCTTTCATGATGTGTTTGTTTATTTCTACATTTGAGGGAGAAAATAGGCATTAAAAAGTAAATGTTAAAACCTCCCCACCACTCTGCAATATAGGAAAGCCAAATGAAGTCAAGCTTATGTTGCTATGCTGATTACACACTCCACTGAGTGAAGAAATTGTTTCTGTTCTTTCTCGCCATGTGTCCCTGTGGCTGTTATTGACAATTCCCCCATCTCACTACTTCTCTGTGGTTGGGCCTTTCTGACTTGACTTTATTTCTCATATCAAAAGATAAATTTAAAAGATAAAGAAAATGACAGACACACAAGAACAAAGAGAAAAGTAGAACAGCAATGAAGTAAAGAAAGAGAGAGAAAGGGAGGGGAGTCCAGGGTAGAGCAGGGAGAAGGATAGTGTGGGTCTGGGGACATTTGCATAGACATCTACATCTACATCGTACAGCCATGATGCCGCAAGGAATTCAGGGTCAGAAATAAGGTCTACAAGGTGATTGTCTTAGCCCATTTTTGTATTGCTATAACACAATATCATAGACTAACTTATAAAGAAAATTAAATTATTTCTCACAGTTTTGGAGGCTGGGAAGTCTATTATCAAGGTGCTGGCATCTGGAGCTTTATGTCACATTATCCCATGGCAGAAGGTGGAAGGGCAAGAGAGCAAGAGAGAGCAAGAGTTCAAGCTCAGAGCCTCAAGCCCACCCTTTTGTAATTGGTATTAACCCATTCATGAGGGTGGAGTCCTCATGATCTAACACTTCCCATTAGGGCCCACCTCTCAACATTGTTGCATTGGGAATTCAGTTTCCAACACATGCTTTTTAGGGGACACATTCAAACTATAGCAGTGGTCACATTTAAACTGAGGTGCCAAGAAACCATCAGAGGGAGGAATGCCATAGGTAAGAGGTCAAGAGAGATTAAATAACACCTTCTACATTTCACAACACCTTAAATACTGAGAGGCCTAAATTTTGGCATATGTTTCTTGAAGCTTAAGTGACTGAATGCAAATGGTTTGAATAAGATAGTCACTTTGGTGTTTTTTTTTTCTCTTTTTGGAATGTAAATTATCTGTGTTTTGAAATACGCTTTTAAATTTCTGTTTTTCTAAAAGGTAAGCTAAAGTTTAATGTTGTTTGTTTGATTGTTGCTTTGTTTGGAAAGGAGTCCAAGGGATACCAAAAGCTTGTTTTAAGTAAGATTATTTTATTCACTAGTGTTATTTTTGCCTTATTTTAATGTATGAAACATTTTCACATTAAACATTTAATCAGTGACCCTAAAATAAAGGAAAACATCAACCTAAATGTCAGTAAAAAGAAATGCCAGTTTTTCGGTGAAAATTTTGCTTATAAATGTTAAATGTGAGAATGATATTCTTTGGTTTTTAAAAGCATCTCATCCTCTTTCACCTTTATTATTACTATAATCTATAACAGTTCAAAGACTTTTCAGTCATTTGAATTAGTCAAATTCAGACAAAGAAATCTTATGAATATTGGTCATTAAAATTTCACCATTTTACCAATACTAATTTTAGAACTAATATTATGACATTTAACAAAACATCCAGGTGTAACCTCTGGGTTCTTTATCATGTGTTCTCTTTTAGAATTATTAATTTTTAATATTGGTTTAATAACTCTCAGGATTGTTAATTTCGTACTACAAGAAATGAATTTGGAATGGTAGCAGAAAACCAGATTTTTAAGTCTCTTAAATTAGTAGGAATTGAAAAATTTTTAAAAAACAATCTTAATCATAAAACTCTAATAGAGGTGTGAAAAAACTAGCTTTTCTTATGTGACTATAAGCTACTTTTGAATTAGAATGTATTACAATTAATTCAAATTTTTTCATTTTTCTTATTAAAAAAGACAATGTATACTATTTCTTTCCTAATCCCTTCCTCTGTCCCTGCTAAAATATGAAGAGCAAAAAGTGTTATGTGAATTGTGATTGAGTATTTGAAATTAATAGCTCCATTAGTTTCCATTAGGCATCTGGAAATATTTAGAACTACAATTATTTTTCAAATATGTTGAAGAGTTTTATTATAGTGATGAAGAAGCTAAAAGCATCAAAAAACCTTTAAACAGGCCTTGATTATAATAAGAGCTAACACTAAGTGTTTGTAAGTAGCAGACAATAGCCTACATATTTTGCATGTACTATCTTTTTAAAAAATCATGCTGTTTCAGGATTTGAATTCAAGGTTGTCTGATTCCAAAAGCTAAGCTTTCAACTACACTGTAGTTGAAAACAATAGTACATAGTAGTATTTGTTCAAAATGTTTCCTGATCCACCTACAGGGCCCCTTGCTATGGAGAACTATACCTTCCCACCTCATTGACTTCAGTTTGTCATGAGACTGGCTTTGGCAAATGGACTATGAGAATTGACATGCATCATTTCCAAACAGTATTTCAAGCCATCACATGGTTCTCCACCTTCTTATTTCTCCTTTCCCTTGAGCCTAGCAGTGTCTCCAATGGGGCTGTTCCTGCGACCTAGGTCTCAGGTGATGGTGACACTGAGCCAGGCTCCTGAGAGTATGAACATGTAACATAAGTGAGAACTCATGGTTCCTCGTTATATGCCAATGAGATCTGGGGTCATTTTTGGTTACAGCACAAATGAGTCTACCCTGACTGACACCTACACTATTCTCTTGTGCCTCTATTTGCTTATTCCTCCCTCTATGTAGATAAATTTATTTGAAATGTAAATTTTTTCTTTATTGTCAATAAACTAGAACAAATCAAAATTTTCTTCACTGCAAAACATTTTGAATACATCATAAAATCCTTGGTAAGCTCTGTAAATATACAACATAATTAAATTATGAAAGCATGAGAATTATAAAATGCCACTCTGGTTGGATCCTGCACAAAATGCATATCAAGTAGAAGAGCAAATACTTTTCAGAGATTATTTTCCATTATCCACTGTTAATAACACCTCTCTTGGTACTGGCTAAACCATATAAACTCTGTCTGCAAGCACATTTTAAAACAGATTCTGTTGACAGGTGCAGCTCTGAAGACTACTTCATCTTCAGTGAAATTACACTGCTCTCCCACTCACATTCCTTCTTTTAAAATGGTACTTACACCCACTGTTGCCGGATGCTTTTATTATACAGTGATTCAGCTAGTTTTTAATCTCTTGGCCTTTTCAGTAGGATGGTAGAATCACAGGAATTAGAGATGAAAATTATCAATTGCTTTTTTCATTTACATTGTTATACTTAAAAGTCAGCAACTTCCCAACAACATAGTTGAATAAGAAAGGATAGACCAAAATCCTCTGCCACGGATAATGAACTACCTACAGACCTGAGGGTGGGGGTGTGTTTTCTTTAGAAGAATTACCTGGTAAATATCACTATATCTTTTATATTTTAAATTTACTCTCTTTTGGCTCAGCATGTATCCATTGACTTTATTTTGGTTAAATGTGTTGAAAAACAAGATAAACATCCATGAATTTTTCATTTGCAACCATTTATGTGTATAAGAAGTAACTTATTGATCTCCTAATTGAACAGTCATTGCTCACTCTCTATCAGACATGTCCTGCTATTTACCACTGTCCAGGATCTGACCCCATGTCAGACTTGAGAAACTTTGCAGACAAGGGCACTGTTTCTGTGGTTACAGAAGTCATATATCAAATGCCTGTATACAGACTAAATGGAAAGTTCAGGCACAATGTAAATAGACCTTAAATGATCACCGCAGCCTCTTCTTTTGGGCCAGACCTAGCAAAAGCAGTTTATCACCTCCTGTGCTATGGCGTAGGGCCCCAAAATTGATTTTTTGGGGGGATGTTTTAATAAAATTGAGACAAACAACAGTATGGCCTTGATAATACAGATAAATTTAGAAGTATGTACCTTTTTTATATAAGCAGATTTGGGCATTTTTCAATGGTTATTTCATGGTTAAGGATAGTAAATGTAATTCTAGAGAATTTCAGTTGAAGGAAAATTAATTACAGTTATTGAAAAGTAGGTCAAGACTTACTACTGATCACATGCCTCTTATTTTAAATGGAGTAATGCAAAGTAGCTTATAGAGACCTACATGTGAATTTTCCCTTTATTGTGCTATTTATTTTACTTGGAGTTTTAAAATATCTATCTTGACCAGTACTTTCCAATAGAACTTTCTGTAATGATGGAAATGCTCCAATTCTGGGCAGTCCAATATATAGCCACTAGCCACATGTGCCTAACAAATGCTTGAAATCTGGCTAGTGCAAATGTGAAAATGATTTTTAAATTTTTTGTAGATCCTGTGTAGATGTAGATGTGTAGATTATATGTAGACACATCTATATGCAGCTACTGGGTACCACATTGGACCATCAGGTCTAGACCACACATTACCTAAATTCTTAGAATCACAGAACTTTACTGTTGAAAGCATTTTGCAGAGTTTCCAATCTAAGCTCTCTCTTCTGTTACTCAACCATTGGAGAGGTATTTGATGTTATGTTTGGAAAGGGTCTGCTGACAACTATAGTTGCTTTCTCTACCTAATCACTGCAGGCAAGGCCAGAATCCAATACCTTCTGGGTTTCATTCTTGCTAACCATAAAACTGCATTTGTGAACCACAAAACAGCTCAAGTTTTGTCATTATCCTGTTTAAAACCTTTTGTAGGCAAATGGTACCATTTAATAGTGAATAATAAACATCTGTCAGAATGCTACAAATCATTTGACATAATGTTGATTGGCCTTAGAATTCACACAGGTATCGATACAAAAAATAGGTTGGGTATGAGTATGTATGATAGGGAAAAATGAAAGCAGAAAACATTACTTCCACAGAAACATTAGAAATGCTTTCTTTGGCACTTGAACCCATGACTTATTTTTGTCCCTTCAGTCCTGAGCACAGCAAATTCTCATTGGTAGATGATCGATAAATGTGATACGAACTTACAGAACTTAAGTGATTGCATTAAGAAAGCTGAATGGTATCTTAATGACTGGCATCTTGCCCACAAGAGATTGGTCAGTGAGCTTATTATTTCACTGGTTTTTGTCTCTGACTTTTAGGTGGGATCACCTGGCTAACTTAAAAATATCCAGGTCCAACTATAGGAGGAGTGGGGGCCAAGTCACCCGTAGCTTTTAAAAGCTTCCCAGGTGATCCTAATAAGCAGTAGAGTTGAGAAACACTGATTTATTTAGTAAATTATGGTAAAGTTCAGATGTAATTCAGAGTCAAGATTAGGCTTGACCCTAATCAATTTAAAACCTTAGAATATATCAAACAAGAGTAGCTGAACTAAGGAAAACACATTACTAAAAACAGAAAGATAAAACAGTCAAGCAAAAGGCAAAGATAAAATTAGTCAATTCTATTCTCCATGGGTCTTCACGTGTCTATAGACATGCATGAGAGACTGAGAAACCCCGTGTGACAGAATCCAGTTTTAATGACATGGATTATAATAAATCCTGAGAGAGAAATCACTTTTCTGAACGAAACAAGGAGTTTAGTCCAAAGAACTGGATTTCACAATGGAACTTTGGCAGAAGGGAAGGAAAGGTGTGTATATATATGTAGTTGATATTTGAATAATAATGAAACTTATCAATAATTGTTGCCATTTCTATAATGTCTACAATGAGGCACGCACTATTCCAAGTTCTGTGAAGCTATTTTCATTCTCATTCCATAGAGAACTTCTGAGTTGTTTTAGTGTCAGGATAGAAAAAGATTGATCTAGATAGGCATGAGAATCAGCAGGAATCTGTACCATGAAGAGGCCACTCTGGAGACGGTAATAGAGTTTAGAGTCCTTTGTCTCACTGAGATTTCTTCCCCCATTACCTGCTTATCAAAATCCTTTTTATCCATGGAGGCAAATTTTGGAAATCAAAAAATAATTCTCAAATATATTAATAAAAATTTAGTTAAAAATTAATTTGAAAACAGGCCACACTTTCCAAATATAAGAATGAATATCTGAGTAAAAAAAGCGGTTGATAGTGAGTGCAACACACTAATGTAGCCATGATCCTTTATTTGTAAAACAAAGACAGTTTAGAAAATATCTACTTACCACTTATACAATTTAAGTAAGAACTATATGCTGTATCTATTAGTTACATAGTTGAGTTTCTCACTTGATTTCTTTTCCAAAAAGAAAGAAATTTCCAATAAATTAGAGAGATGTGTTTAAAAGCCTCCTACCCTAAACTAGGTACTTACTGCTTTGAGATTATATTTGTTATAGAAAATAATTTTGGCAGATAATTATATTTCTTCATTTAAAGTCAAACGAAGTAGGTATATTTTCAAAACCTAATGTCTTGAATACATACACATATATATGCATCAAATAAATGTTTGCTGATTGATTTATATAACACATAAGGAAGACATTCTACAGAAGTTGAAATTTGGGGTGGCTTAGTAGCGCAGGAATGTATGAGACAAATATGGGGAACTGTATGTATACATGTTTTTGTGAGTTTGGATTGAAAAACGAGTTTTTAGCTTTGTTAGTGAGAAATCACACAGATGAGATAGTATCATTTCTCCAGATCTATTTTGAACAAAGTAAACCCAGGACAAAATCTTACAGAATAATTACACTCTCTACTGATATATTTCATGAAGACTACAGTCAGTAGTAACATTGAAGGAAATTTATTAGATATAGATGTGAGAATTCTGAAAGTAAAAACAAAGGTTAAAAGATTAGTGCTTATTATTTACAATCATTACTCTTTTCCTTATGTATAAAATAGAACATTCCTTGTTAAAGATAGTCAGTCAATCAGCTGCCTTTCTGTTGGACCGTGCACCAGTTCTAATGCTGCATAACAAATAGTAGTTTCATTCGTTTATGGAGAGAAGGAAATTTGGGGAACAATTTTGAGAATTGTGGAGTGAATTACTCCATTCCCCAGATTTAGAAAACAAATTTGATGGCACATATTTAAGTAAATATATATAACTTTAATTTTGGAGCTTCATTATTAATGCTCTATAATGTAAGATTCTGATTTCGTGTATTTTCAGATAAAAACAAAAAAAAGTAAATGGGAACAACAGTTGAATTCTCTATATATGCAAAAATAGATTAGAAATTGCAGGGGTTTATTTAAAGCCTTGCATGATGTTTTCATTTTTGGAGAATTAAAATAATGCAAGATAAATCTCTTTTATGTCTGATGAACAATATTATTGCTCTATTTGCATTTTGGATTATAGATGGAAAAGAAAACTATGTATTTGCTTAAGACTTTCCAAAGAGTAAATGAAGAGCCAAGAATAAAATGTCTTTTATTCATGATTCCAAATCTCTTTCTTCCTCTGCTTGACAAGATGACAAGCCTCCTTCTAGACCAATTATGTAACTCTCATCAATTCAAATAAGCAATAGTCTAAGAATGCACATACACTACAAATTTAAAATGCATTATTCCAAAACTTGTATTTTTCATTTTTTGGAAATAACTTATTGGTAAAAATTCACAGAAAATAATGCAACATATTCGACTTTTCTGAATAACCAAATGATTCCAGATGTATAAACACAGCCTTGATTAAAGAGCACACCCTGAAATTCAAACTTTCATTGCTTTTAAATAATCTTTCTGGCAATAAACGTTATGCAAATATAGGCAATGAGGAAAAGCCACTTCTGAAAACTGCTGTGTGCATTTAAGTAAAGAGCTATTGAATGCAGAAATGTGCTTTCCTGATTCTACTAAATGATTTCTTTCTAGAAACTACAAAGTCAGGATGCTGATACACTTAAGAACATTGATTACAATTCAAAGCAAACTGAGATAGCAAGTGAAATTTTATACAGATTTTACAGATCATAATTTAATGATTCACAGACACTTTAAAACATATTTTTGGACTTGCCTCACTTTTTCTAAAAGTTCCTAATTCTAGAGAATGAGCTCCTTCTTCCTGTTTCCTTGTGTACTAAATCGCTATTCAGGCTTCTCTTTATTCATCAAAGATAAACAGATGGACTCCCCAACGGGGAAGCTGCTCTGAAAATTGAAGCCCCATGGGAAGAATTTCCTATATGAACCTTAAAAAAATTGAGTTGCCTCCTCTGAAGAAATTATGATGTGTATGTGCTCCCCAGTTTTGCAATCTTGGTTCAAAGAGCTATGTTTGGCTTTTGAGTAATCATTCTAGTAAGAAAAATCTGCATCTGAAAAATACATTCCATTTCTTCTTTTCTAGGCTAGAAAAACCTCACTGCCCCCCACCCCCACAAAGTGCAATGATTCATTGACTATGTCCCCACAGTGGAAGTCAGGTTCCTTTGGGGCCCAGACAGGTAAAGAAGATAAGAGAAGCAGAAAGGTATAATCCTTCAGAGGTGGTGGTTACTGTGGTAATCTGCCCAAAACCATTCACATTTGGAAAATAAAATAATAATGGTCAACCAGTATGTGATCTACTAAAAAGCTTAATTTAAAATTATAGATAAAATAGATACAAATAAATTTCCAATTTTTTTTCAAATCCCAGTGTATCATCTCCATCTCCCCACCATGTGAGGACCCCACTTTGGCAAAACTCTGCTCCAGACTTCATCCGTAGGCTAAATACGTTTCTTATGACTTCTTCCTCTAAGACATTCTGTCTTTAGACTCTCTACAGTAAAGGGATACATGAGACTTATACAAGCAATTTTAGGTATAGTCCCCAGACAACATAATGAAATTTGAAAATCAATGTTTTACTTTAGGCCACTGACCCAAGCAATGATTTTTCTTTTTATTGCCCTCAAATTCAAGGATTTTTGAGCACTATAGCATCTGTGTTAGACACTGTGACCATATAACCCAAAACCACCTCGTTTTTTTCCACTCATTTTCTCTCACTTCCTTCTCTTTATTTCCTTTATTTCTTGCATCTTTTTTAGTAAGAAGAGAAAGTCATATTTACTAAATTTTCATTTTTCTATATGGTATTTGATTATGGAAAAGTAAACACATACTGATCCTTATGTTTAATATAACATAAACACAAATATATTTAGGGTTTTTATGTCTTGTTTATAGAATATAGATTTTGTATTCTTTAATTTCTTAAAGTTTTTGTCTTATTTTCCAATGTATTAAAACATTCGAATACTAAGAAAATATTCCAGGAACTTGTTCTTTTTCTATTTTAAAAAAAGTTTTCTGTCAACTCTATTAAGCCATATTTTATACACAATAAAGTGCATGCATTTTAAGCATACATTTTGATTGCTTTCAACACTGGATACAACACAATCAAGAAACAGAACATGTCCCTTGAGCCCTTTTGCAGTAAGTATCCCTATGTTGCAACCCTGGCTCCAGTAAACAATGATCTTCTTTCTGTCACTAAAGATTAGACTTACATGTTATAGAATTTCATACAATTGAATTTCAATACTGTATACTCATTGGCATCAGGCTTCTTTCTCTCAGCAAAACATTTTTATGCATGTTGAGATATATGCATGTTGCATGTATCAGAAGTTTATTCTCTTTTTATTTATAAATAATATTCCATTATATGCACCACAATATATTTATCCATTGCATGTACAACAGTTTGTTTATATATTCACTTATTGATAGATATTTGCCCTGTTTCCATTTTGGAACTAATATGAATAAAGCATTTAATCCATCCACCTGTTGGTTTCCAGTTCTGGGCTGAAACACATGTGCAAACACATATTGTCATCTCTATTGGATAAATACTTAGGAGTGGAATGGATGGATCACATGGCAAGCATAGATCACCGATTGTTTTCCATCCTGGCTGTACCACGTTACCGTCCACCAGGAACGTATGAGAGTCACAGTTGTGCCATATACTCTCCAATACTTGCTGTTGTCAGTCTTTTTAATTGCAACTATTCTATTAGCTGTGTACTGGTATCCTATAATAGCTATACTTTATAGTCCCTAGTAAACAACGATATTGAGTATCAATTATGTATATAACAACATATGCATTATTACACCTAGAAAGTTAGTGATATGGTTTGGCTCTGTGTTCCCACCCAAATCTCATCTCGAATTGTAATCCCCACATGTTGGGAGAGGGGCTTGGTGGGAGGTAACTGAATCATGGGGGTGGACTATCCCCTTGCTGTGCTCGTGATAGTGAGTGAGTTAGCACAAGATCTGGTTGTTTGAAAGTGTCTGGCACTTCTCCCTCTACTCTCTCTCTTTCCTGATCTGCCATGGTAAAGACATGCTTGCTTCTCCTTCTTCTGCCTTGATTGTAAGTTTCCTGAGGCCCTCCAGTCATGCAGAACTACGAGTCAATTAAATCTCTTTTCTTTATAAATTACCCAGTCTCAGATAGTTCTTAATAGCAGTGTGAGAGTGGACTAACACAGTTAGAAAGTGTAATCTTAAACTAGTAACTTACAGATATCAGTGCCAAAAAGGCTTCAACTTTTTACCATTTTTTCCAGACAAAATTTGATACAGAATATATTAATCCTTTTGTATAAATTATTTAGAGATTTATCCATTTTGATAATTTGTCTTTCCAATAATTTTAAATTTTTCTCTAATTTGTCAAAACTATTGACATAGTTACTCATAATATTTTCTTAGAGTCTTGTTAATAGCTGCAAGATCTGAAGTAACGCTCTTTCTTGTCTTTTTGATACTAATAATTTGTATTTTCACTATTTTGTTTTTTACCAGTCTACCCAGAAATTTATTTTAAGCTTTTAAAAAATTATTTGGCATAACTGACTTCATTATTTACTTGTTTTCTATTTCATTAATTTCTGCACTCACCTTTTCATTTCTTTTTTGTTTTGTTTGTCTGTTTCTTTTTATCTTATTTCTTTATTCCAGTAACTTCGAATTTGATTTTTCTTTTCTTTGTCTCATTTCTTTAGATGTCAATATAGAATATTGTAGACCTTTCTTTTTCTCTAATATAATCATTTAAAGCCTTAAATGTCCCTCTAAGCATTGTTTTAGCTACATCTTACAAATTTGACATTGTATGTTTTTCTTTTATTCAATTCAAAATACTTCATACTATCTTTTTGAATCTCCCTTGACTTGTGATTATTTAGAAGTATACTGATTAATGTTAGAGTATTTGGG
This sequence comes from Pan troglodytes, assembly GCF_028858775.2. NCBI lineage: Eukaryota > Metazoa > Chordata > Mammalia > Primates > Hominidae > Pan > Pan troglodytes. Next base: position 159,589,235 of record NC_072401.2, read on the forward strand.
AATTTTCTAGATACCTTTCTGCTGTTAATTTAAAATTAAATTTTATCACATATAGAATATAATTTCTATTATGTGCAGAACATAATTTATACAGTTTCAGTCTTTTAACTTACTTAAAACATGTTTTACAGAACAGTACAGGGTCCATCTTGGTGGGTGGACCGTCTGCAATTGAGAAGAATGTATATTCTTCTGTTGCTGAATAGAAAATTCCACAAATATCAATTAACTTACATCGATCAAACCTTCTTTACTTTTATTGATTTTTAACATTGACTTGTTCTGCCAATTACTGAGAGAGAATTGTTGAATCTCCACAAATAACTGTGTATTTTTAATGGTGTTTTCAGTACAGTCACCTTTTGCTTCACACATTTTGAAGTTCTATTATTAGAGGCATACACAATTAGGGATACATAGATACATGCTGAAAATATATATGAATTTTATATTTTTTAACTAACCTATATGTGCCTTGATATTTGAAACATATATCTTGTGGCCAGCATATAATTGGGTCTTGCAATTTTATCCAGCATGGAAATCTCTTCCTTTTAATTGCAGCCTTTATTCTATTTTCCTTCATCTAATTTACAGATATTGTTGAGATTAAAGCTATTACTTTGTTATTTGTTTTGTATTTATACCTCTGCTATTTTTCCTCTTTCCCTCTCTTTTTGACATCTTGATAGCTTTTTATATTCCATTTTATTTTCTCTGATTCACTATAACAATCACTTTGTTTCAATTTTAGCTGTTGTTCTAGGGTTTTAGGATTTGTCCATCTTTAACTTGTCACATTGACTTCAAATAATGTTATACAACTTCACATGTAATATTTTAAAAGTTACATATAATTACATCTCCTATTATTTGTGCCTTTGTTTTTATACGTTATACATGTTACAAACTTCACAATACACTCTATTATTTTTGTTTTAAAGAGTCATTTTTTATAAAGATTAAAAATAAAAAATGACTCAATGTTATTTTTAGTAACATATTCACCAATCACAACACTATTACTTTCAGTAAATCCAAGTTTCCATCTGGTATCATTGTCCTTACACCTGAAGAGTTCTATTTATTGTTTTCTGAAGTAAAAGTCTGCTAGTGACAACTTCTGCATTTGTTTGTTTTAAAAATCTTCTTTTGGTCTTTATTTTTGAAGTAAATTTTTGCAGAGTATGGAACTCTAGATTGATTTTTTTTTCTTTTAACAGTTTGAAGATGTTATTTTTTAAAAAAAATTCTTTAGTTTTAGGGCTACAGGTGGTTTTTGGTTACATGGATGAGTTCTTTAGGGTAAATTCTGTGATTTTAGTGCACCCGTCAAACACGCAGTGTATGCTGTATCCAATATGTTGTCTTTTATCCCTCACCCTCCCCAGTTCTCCCACTGAGTCCCCAACGTCCCTTATATTGCTCTGTATGTTTTTGCATCCTCATAAGGTAGCTACCGATTGTAAGGAGAACATACAGTATTTGGATTTCCATTCCTGAGTTACTTCACTTAGAATAATGGCTTCCAGTTCCATCCAAGTTTCTGCCAAATACATTATTTTGTTCCTTTTTATGGCTGAATAGTATTCTATGGTGTAAATATACCACATTTTCTTTATCCACCCATTGGTCAATGGGCACTTAGGTTAGTTCCGTACCTTTGCAATTGCAAATTGTGTTGCTATAAACATGCATGTGCATGTGTCTTTTACATATAATGACTTCTTTTCCTTTGTGTTGATACCCAGTAATGGAATTGCTGGATGAAATGGTAGATTTACTTTTAGTCCCTTGAGGAATCTCCATACTGCTTTCCATAGTGATTGTACTAATTTACATTCCCACCAGCAGTGTGAAAATGTTCCCTATTTACCACATCCATACCAATATCTATTGTTATATTGACTCTTTAGTTATGGCCATTCTTGCAGGAGTAAGGTGGTATCTCATTATGGTTTAATTTGCATTTCCTTGATAATTAGTGAGGTTGAGCATTTTTTCATATGTTTGTTGGCTGTTTGTATATTTTCTTTTGAGAAATGTCTATTCGTGCCCTTTGCCCACTTTTTGATAGGATTGTTTTTGGTTTTTCTTGCTGATTTGTTTGAGTCCCTTGTAGATGCTAGATACTAGTCCTTTGTCAGATGTCAGATGCACAGCTTGTGAATATTTTCTCCCACTCTGTGGTTGTCTGTTTACTCTGCTGACTATCTGCTGTGCAGAAGCTTTTTAGTTTAATTAGATACTACTTATTTTTGTTTTTCTTGCATTTGCTTTTGGGGTCTTAGTCATGAAGTCTTTCCCTAAGCCAATGTCCAGAAGAGTTTTTCCAATGTTATCTTCTAGGATGTTTATGGTTTCAGGTCTCAGATTTAAGTCTTTGATCCATCTTGAGTTTATTTTTTCATAAGATGAGAGATGAGGATAGAGTTTCATTCTCCCACATGTGGCTTGCCAACTATCCCTGCACCATTTGTTGAATAGTGTGTCCTTTCCCACTTATATTTTTGTATGCTTTGTTGAAGATCAGTTGGCTGTAAGTATTTGGCTTTATTTCTGGGTTCTCTACTCTGTTCCATTGGTCTATGTGCCTACTTTTATACTAGTACCATGCTGTTTGGGTACCTATAGCCTGGTAATATAATTTAAAGTTCAGTAATGTGATGCTTCAAGGTTTGTTCTTTTTGGTTAGTATTTCTTTGGCTATATGTACTCTTTTTCTGGTCCCATATGAATTTTAAGATTGTTTTTTCTAGTTTTGTGAAGAATGATGGTAGTATTTTGATGGGAATTGCATTGAATCTGCAGATTGCTTTAGCCAGTATGGTTATTTTCACAATATTGATTCTTCCCATCCATAAGCATGGTATGTGTTTTCTTTTGTGTCATCTGTGATTTCTCTTAGCAGTGTTCCATGGTTTTCTGAAGATGTTATTTAATTATTTTCTGTCATAGGTTATCTTTTTCCTTCTCTAAATAATTTGCATTTTATATTCTGACTTGTGTAAGAGATTTTCATTCATTGCTAGTATTTAATAATTTGATTATGATGTGCTTATAGCTTTTTCTGTTTTTGCTTTTGAGAATTGGTGGGGTTGTTTGTTTGTCTGTTTGCTGTTTAGCTCAACTGAAATTCATTGAGCTTCTACAAAGTGAGTATATGTTGTATTTACCAATTTTGGAATAATTTAGGCTAGAATTTCTTTAACCTTTTTCTGGTCCCTCATTTTTCCAGGACTCCAGTGATACATACATTGGACTGTTTCATATCATTACAAGTAATTGAGACACTGAGGCAGTATAAAATGTTAAGGAGACACTGTTCATATTTTCTTGGTCTTTACTGTCCCCATAGGAAAGTCAGTTTAGAAAAATTTGAGATCCATGTCTTCAAGTTTATCTATCTTGTCTTCTACAGTGTCTTGCCTAGTGTATCTTTAACTTCATATAGTGCCTGAGTTAAATAAAAATCTAGATGTTCTATTTGGTCCTTTTATATATCTTTAATTCCTCTCATCATTATTTTCATGTTTTTCTTTAAACAGTCAAGCATATTTATCATAGTTGTTTACAAAGTCCTGTTTATTAATTCTATTATTGTTATCATCTTGGGATCTGTTTCTATTCACTAAATTTTCTCCCATTTATGGGTCATGTTTTTCCATGTTCTCACATAGTAATTCTTGATTGAATGTTAGATATTGTGAATTTTACTTTTTCTATCACTCTTTAAGGAAAGTTGGATTTTAATCTGCTAATGTATGTTATTTCTGGATCAGCTTGGTTCTCTTAAGGCTTGTTTTAAGCTCTGCTAACAAGTCTAGAGTAGCTATTATTCTAAGGCTAGTTTAGACATGAGTTAATGATCCATATTTAGATATTTACTATGGCAGCACCTCACTTCCAGGTTGTTATTTATTGCAGCATAACAAATTATCCCAGAACATAGAAGCTTAAAAACGCAGAGATATTTATTATCTGACAATGTCTGTGGGAAAGGAACCTGGGCACAAATTTCCCCGGCTCTCTGTTTCTCCTAAGGCTGTAATCCAACTGTCATCAGAGCTCTAGCCATTTCAAAGATTGAAGGTGGGAGGATCCTCTTTCCAGATGACTCTAGTGGTTCATCACAAGATTTAGTTGCTTATGAGTTGTTGTTGGCTGGAGATCTCCCTCAGTGTCTTGCCACATGGTCTTCTTCATAATGCAGCTCACAATACGGCAGCTAGATTCCATCAGAACAAGTCAGCAAGAGAGAAGGCAAGTAAAATGTAAACCAGCATTGTTTTGTTTTCTAATATAATCTCAAAAGTAACATCTCATCACATTTGCTGTATTCTATTCTCTACAAACAAGTTCTATGTCCCACTAGCACTTGATGGGAAAATATTACAAAAGTTCATGAATATTAAGAGGTCTGAATCATTGGAAGCATCTCAGAAACTGCTTACAACACTTACAACAGTTACTAAGGAGTAACTGTCATTAGGTATCTACAGGATACCCTTGATGTTCAGATGAAGACTTGGCAGTCTGAGTGGTCAGACTTCAACATTACCCAGTGAGCTCTGGGAATTGTTTGGTACACAACTCCTACATTATTTTTTTGCCTGACCTCATGGAGTTAATCCCCACACAAATTTTGCTTAATATTTAGCAACAGCCACAAGGAGATCCTTATATGGATTTCTGGAGCTCTGCAGAGCTCCCTTCTCTCTGACATTAAGTCCTCTAAACTGCAGCCAGCTCTGCCTCCCCCTGCTCTGCTCTGTTTTTCATTAGTGAGACCCTTAGGTTCTGTTTTGTATTCCCATCCCACACTGTGTTCTAGAGAGTGCCTCCAGGCAGAGAGCAAGGGCAATTGTAGGCCTCTCCTCATTTGTTTCCCTTATCTCACAGGTCACAGTTCACACTGACTGTTGTCCCATTTTTGGACACAGATGTGTTATCTATTATGCTTAGTTTTCTAGATATTTATGGGCAGATGGCAAGTCTAGTCCCAATTACTGAAACATGACCACAGCAGAAACTCATCCAGGGATTTTGAGCCAGCTTTATTCTTCTTCAGCTGCTCTATATAGTATATTGGAACACCTTTTCTTAAATACAAATGATAGCCCTATATAAACAAATAATAAAATAAGGCTTAAACAAGTAATAAAATAAGGCTTAGAAGTGGAAATGAAACTAAATTAATGAAGTATAATTACCCTCCCAAAGTGATTTTTATAGCATTTCTTAATATAACTAGGTAGTGTTAAAATATACTTTTTATTTACAAAAAAACTTTTAGGAGTATGCATTCTATTTAAAAACAGAATATGTGTCCATCCCACTATAATTTATTTAAAATTCTTATTAACAAAAAAGTTTAGGGCTCCAAATTATTACTGTTGTCTATCTTTGTACACTTTAAAATCCTAACGATGTCTTCTGCAGGGGTTTGTCCCCACGTGTCACTTTATGGTAATAGTATTTTCAAAGGTTACAAATGAAAAGTTCATCAGATTAATAATAGCTGATGCTGTACTCTGCTAAACTTCCCAATATTATCTTTTTACTGTTATACATTTATCACATGGTTATCTATAATGTTTGAGACATTTGAAGCTAATTAAGCAAAATTTCCCTTTGCATTTATTTGTTACTTGCTGTTGTGTCTAAGAGAACACTCATAGCCCTCTTTCCTCTGCTCCCTCTTGAGGCTGCAAGAAGAACACAGGCCTGCTTGTTCTGAGTGTCTGTGAAGTGAACAGACATTGCAGACACTCACCTGGTTATTCTAATTTCTACACTGCTGATGGCACAGAGCAAATATTCCTCCTAGGTACATGTTTGATGTGTAGACAAATTCAGCCTTAATACCTATGCAGGAACAGGATAGTGACTACAGAGAAACCCTGACAGAAGAATGAAAATTGCACATTCATTCTTTCATCCCCTTACCCTCACTCAGGCTAAGCCTAGGCAAAAAGTTCTAAAAAGTACAAAGGTAATCGGACCCACCAAGCTGTACTCATGAAGGCCTCACAATATATATTTCACATAGTTTTACTAGAAAGATCTGATATTAGGTACTTATAGTAATTTTAACATTGTTTTGTGTTCCTTTTAAATAATGGGTAAAGGAAAGGAAGATAAGTACTAGGAATAAAATTATACTGTATGTGCTTCTCAAATGATATTTGTATCGGACAAACGGTATCTGTGCTGGACATGGTCAATAGCCCAATATAACCACCTTTTTTGTTGTTGTTCACTTGGCTCCTTCTCTCTGCTGCCTCTGTGTTTTCTGACCCATGTTATATGCAGGTGGGAGTTTTCTAAAATGTAGCTTTTTGGCGAGAAAGCTAATTTTCAGTTTGGATCTAAGCTGAAAATAGTTCCCCAATTGCCCTGAAGTTATCACTGTCAGGTTATTTCTAATGTAGTATTTTTCAGCATGCTCCTGGGCTAGCACTCCTGAAGGCTTAACTGCGTAATCTGTTTTTACTCATTGTCTAGAAGGCTAATGGAGTCTGTTGGTATAATCTCCAAGAAAAGTCAGAGTATCCAATTAGTAAAGGTGAAAAGCTTGGCAAAGTTTTCTCACTGATTAAAAATAAGTACTATGTTCGGAAACTTGTTTTTGTTAATAAATTATTATTCAGTTATTAATAAAGATAATACCTCTAGTAAATCAGTTGAGTTCAACCAGTAAAGCTATAATGCTAAATAGAACCTGTGCATCTGTGTTCTCATTGTGACTTGCAAATGGAAATGTTTGCATATTTTACACATTTCAACCTTTTAGTATTCCAAAATGGAATATTAAAAAAAATCTGCTGCACAGAATTGGGCAACTGTGTTTGACAGTGAGTAGCTAATCCTGCCTACTCTGAGAGTTATTGAATTCTCTGCTCAATGCGGAGGGATCACACAGCTGCTTCTGTTGTTTCTCTTTCCACAGCACAGCAATGAATTTAAACATGACGGTGGCATTTGAATACTAAAGCATATCCATTCCTCTCCTGACTAAAATTGAAGCACTAGCAAATATGTAATGCCGCCTGACTTAATCAATTTTAATTTAATTAACATATCATTATTCAAACTGGAAATTATTTGTTTTCAAAGATAGAGTCGAATCATCCTTTATAAATCATTTTTAAATAAAATTTGGACTAACAATTTCTATTTCTACATAGAAACCTGGGATAGTAGAACTTAAATAAGCTTTTTGGTTTAGATAATTTGAAAAACAAACATCAACAAAATATTGTTGCCCAATGAATACTGCTAAATTTCCAAATTTATCTGGAAGTTTTAAGAATATATCAATAGCCCAAATGAAAAATAAAATTACCTTTGGAAATATAATGGAAATCTAAAGAGGCTAATTTCCCCATGAAGAATTTCTTACTCATCTTGTTATTTCAGTCAGAATGTTAGCAAGAAAAAAATAGATAGAATAAAAGTTTATAAAAATTCATTTTTGCATCAGTTTGGTAAATAATGAAAAATTAATATTTATTTTTCTCAAAGTAAGTATTAGTAGGTGGCATTAAAATATATTATAAACTGTTTCTTTTTAATAGAATAGGAGATCTCTATATTGTGCTGGTATAGTGACACTCATATAATAATTTAATCTGCTTCCATATGTATTCGGATATTTGCTGTGCTGGTATAGTGACACTCATATAATAATTTAATCTGCTTCCAAATGTATTCAGATATTTGCTGGTAGTTCTCTATGCAACAAAATGGGCAATTTTAATGATTTGTTTTAACCTGAGTTAACCAGTGTTTTTGTTTGGGGCTCTACTATAAGAATCCTTGTGTTCAAAATATGAAGAAGTCATCAAAAAGTAATGCCTAACTAATTTATGCTATTGTGAGGCAGTGATTATTCTAGCTCATACATGCTAGAATAAACATCGACAAATGATCCTGGACTGCCTTGTTCCTATCACCCCCTATTTATAGTTTCCATCTTGCAGAACTTTGTGATTCGATATACTTGGGCTTTTTCAATACATGAATCTGGGCTTTCTCAGCTATTTCCCACATTCATGAATAATTAATCTGCATTATTATTTCTTTCTAGCAGAGTACCTTGAGGCTGGCTAATTAGTTTATTTAATTATCATTATTTTTATTTGTGTCCTGCCTTGTTCCTAAAAGGAAATAAACTGGTTTGTAAAGATGTATATGATACAGCAAGATAAACTAGATTTTTGAAAGAGAATGTTGGGAAAAGGAGGCAGTGAGAAGTAAAAGAAAGCGATATGAAGCCAGGAGTTTAGCTTGAAAAAATAATTTCTCAAAAGAGTTTAACTTGGTGAAAGTGACTCCCAAATATGGTTCTAAGTTTGTTAAATACCTACAAAGGTAGGAAAACAACTAGAGAGGGAGTTGGGCTGTTAATTGACTGAGTATTTATCCCAAAAGAGACCATATATCATGTAATTTGGGAGAATTTGAAACATGTTTTATAGAAAAGTTTAAGTCATTCTTCTACAACTTAACACAAACTAGATTATGCTCTCTCAGTTAAGTTTCTTGCATTTCTAGGTTAGTAATATGTTCATTTTCAACCCTGTCACATGTTATTTTCTTAATAAATCTAGAAAATGCATACTATTAAACCAGAGTTAAGTACTTAACAAATAACTTACTGTAACATATTTGAAATTTCTAAGAGTATAAAGGCATCAATTATTGTCAGTGTCTCCAGTGAGGTATCATTTACAATGCTATATAGGTACTGTGTCTTAGTCATCTCAGGCTTCCGTAATAAAATACTATGCAGGCTGAAAGTCTGATTTAGGGTGCTAGTATGGTCATGTTTTGGTAAAGAGGGCTCACTTCCTGGCTGGCAGATGGCTTCCTTCTCACTGTATCTTCACACTGGGGAGAAAGACAGAGGAGGGTGGAGGTGGAGCATGAGCATGCAAGCTGTCTTGCGTCTCTTCTCATAAGGGCACTAATTCTCATTATAATGGCCTCACTCTTGTGACCTGATTAAGCCTAATTTTCTTCCTAAGACCTCATCTCCAGATGTCAAGACATTGGGGCTTAGGGCTTCTTATGAAATTTTGCAAAGGGTTGAGGGGAATAATTCTGTCCATGGCATACCCTCATATCCTTAGCAAAAAGATACAGAAATTGATGCATTTATTTATTGTTAATGAAAAGAAGGAAGGAGACTAAAAGTTGACAAGAAAGATGAAAAGAAGTTCGATATTGGGACCCTGCAGCACACACACATAATCACCTGGGAGCCTGACTGCTGTGTGTATGCCCAGGTGAAGGCTGCCAAGGGACTACTCAAGTCAGTCCGTGTGCAAAAAAGGCAGCTCCAAGCACACTAGTCAAAGCCCATCGTGCCTTTAAGACATCTCAGGAGCACGCTGTGACCCATTTTATAAAGTACAGCATTAGTTCCAGCAGTATCAAAATGAATGTTTGGCTAGTCTCCAGATTCTCAAAGAAGACATACAGGAATTTTAACACTGCCATTTTAGGAAGTCTGTTCTGTGTCTTGAATAAACTAGGAAAATCTTTTTGGGAAGCAGTCAGGAAATCTTGTGAGTCACACTGCACTATCATCTCATATAAATTTTCTATTATTTTTTCCATGATATTGTGGAATATCAAGTATGCTTTTTATATAACACCTATTTGAAAAGAGAAATATCCTAGGTATACCACATTCAGATAATGGAAGTTAAGTTCAAGAGTCATTTCATATAGTGGGAAATTCACTTAGTTAGGAATCTAGATTCCAAATTCCAGTCCCTCTTTTGCCACTAAATAGTTGTGTGACAATGGCCAGTCACTTAACCTGAAAAGCATACATTTCTCCATCTTTTCAATGGAGCTATAATAACTCTTCTTTTTTCTGCTCTACCTTTTTATATGAATACTCAATAGGAAAATGTGAGTAAAAATATAATAAAACCAGGAGGTTGTAAATAGGTGCAAGGTGTGGGTTTCTTTCTTCCTTTTTATTATTACGCTACCTTGAAGTGCCCTGATGACTCTAAAACCAGGAGAGATTTGGGGGAAATATAGGTACAAGTCAGAAACAGAACGTAGATATATCAAAGACAAGCTGAGTGTGATTTAAATGGTTTTGGATGACTTTAGTTTCTTTCTGTTTTAGGGGTCACTAGAATGTACTTTCACTCCTAGGGATTCTAGCTCTTTCAGAAGGGGACACACCATGATGATTTCCGGTGTTCTTCCTTTTTACAAATAAGAAAACACATCTATAGCAGATGCCCTGATATCTTGAAATCAGCAACCTTAAAACTAAAAGTTTGCCTGTCTCTGGCTCTCTCTTCCTCCAATGACTATAGTTGTAGCCATCAGAGCATGAGCACGTCCACTACTTCTTATCCCAAAGCCATTGACCAAATAGAGTTTATGATTTAGAATTGTTTAGGCTTATAAAAAGGTATATATTGCATAAATTGTCTAATGCATTCACATTCTAGCCCTCTTCTCTCAAGGAGTGGATGTAGCATCTCATGGCCTAATATATTAATATTTTGGCAGCAAATCAAACAAATGCCCACATGTGTGATGAATACACACTAGAAATAGCCTCACATCAGTTCAGGTTAGTGTTTGCACTCAAATAAGTTCAAGTCAGGACAGGTTTTGCAGACAAAGGTATTTAAAAGGTTTTAGTGTTTAGCTGTTTGGACTTTAGAACTGCTGGTGAGAGATTATATAGATCTGTAGAAGACTCAGGCTCACTTTTTATACTCAGCAACAAATCCAGAAATCTTGCCAACTTTTCCAAGGTGGAAAAAACATATCACCACTGGGGTTTCATACCCACTTCTCAAGTCTGTGCTTGATGTTAATTTTTCACAGATTGGTCATTAATTTATTTAATTTAGAAAGGCCCTTACAGATCACTTGTGGAAATATCTTTATTTTCCTAATAATAAACTGAGGCTCTGAGAATTTAGGTGAAGCTGTGTGTACAAAGAGTCGAAGCATAAACTTTTGAGTCAATCAGCTAGACCTGTCTTCAAATTCTGCCTCTCCTTCTTGCTGGTAATATAAACCTGAGCAAGTTATTTCATTTTCTTATCCTTAATGTCCTCATCTGTAACACAGAGTTATAATACCTTGTTCACAGGCTTGCCCATTCACTACTAAATGCTTACTGAGTACCTCTGTAGTGACAGGCACTATTCTAAGCACTGGGGATACATCAGGATTGTTTTGAGGTTTAAGTGTCATAGTGTATTTGAAGAACTTAGTAACATGGCTGGCACCTTAGATTTCAGTAATTGCTATTATTATTATCTAGTGGAAGAGTTATGAAAAAATTATTAGGTCTATGGGACAACAACCTATGTATTCTTTAAGAAAAAATGAGGAGAAGTGGACATAAAAGAACACAGTCTATTTTGTCCAAGCCAATATGCCCCAGAAATAATGTTGGATTTGCAAAGCTTCTAGTGATCCTCTGGTTCGTGTTCGGGAGTTGTCTAGATTTATATTGACATAAAATATCCCAGTCTTGAAAAATGTCCCAGCTAAAGGGTTGGAATCTCAGAGAATAAGTTACAGGCTACCCATGTTCTTTGCGTTGTTAGTTAGGATCATCCTTTAGACACATAAATAATCCTTAGTCTTTTATCTCACAGTTACATGAACTAAAATGTTATTAGCCAAATGGGAACATAGCTATTTCTAGTAATGACCAGTATTCCACTACTTTCAAAACTGCAAAGATGTAATTACATTTTCTTGGTAAAGAAACATAACGCAAATATTTGTAGCTAATGAAATAAAAGTTTAATTGTCAGAATAGCATTTCCAGCATCAATAAATTGTCAGCAACTTACATATTTTTTCAGTTTCAGTGTTATATTGATTGAATCAGCAAGATAATATTACTGCTGTATTTGAAATTAAATGTCTCTTCATTACATTTTTTGCCTTTACTGGATTTTTGAATATCTTAACTCTTTATTATATAGAACAGTGATATTTTAGTTTTAAGTTTATGAAAAAAAGGTATGATAAACCAAAAGTATTTCTTTCTCCAGAAAGCATAGTGAATACATGTTTTTTTTCCCCACTGGAACTTTTCTGTAATTGAATGCTGGTTGTGAAATTTTTAAAGCATGTAGGAGAAGACTGACAGTCATCATAGTAGAAATGTTCCCTGCTTTGACTCAAATTATAAAAATAAATGGATAAAAATGAAAGCATTTTTTTGTAATATAAAATAATGATATATCAGTAAGAGGAGTAGGAACAAGATGGTCAAATAGAACCCTCCAGCTATTGTCCCTACCACAGGAACACCAAATTGAACAACTATCAATTCAAGAAAGCACTTTCATAAGAATAAAAAAATAAAAATCAGGTGAGCAATCACAGTACCTGGTTTTAACATAGCAAAGACAGAAGCATTGAAGAGGGTAGAAAGAGCGGTCTTGCTGTATTCGGCCATTCTTGCATTGTTATGAAAAATACCTGAGACTGGGTAATTTATAACAAGAGGTTTAATTAGCTCATGGTTCTGCAGGCTTTACAGAAAGCATGGTGATGGCATCTGCTTGGCTTTTAGGGAGGCCTCAGGAAGCTTTCAATCGTGGCGGAAGTCAAAAGGGGAGCAGGCACATTACAAGGCAAAAGCAGGCACAAGTGAGAGAGAGTCAGGGGGAGGTGCCACATACCTTTAAATAATCAGATCTCATGAGAACTCACTATCACAAAGACAGCACCAAGCTATGAGAGATCTGCCTCCATGATCCAAACACCTCCCACCAGACCCCACCTCCAGCGTTGGGTATTACAATTCAACATGAGATTTGGGCAGAGACAAATATCCAAACTACACCACTTGCATTGCCTACATCATGTCTCCCCCAATTCCAGGAAGTGCAGTGAAAAGAGAGAATCCCTGTATTTGCAAGAGAGAGAGTGGAGTGAGTGTGTTCCTTTGCATTGGAACTCAGTCCCATCTTGTCACAGGGGGACACAACACAAGGCAGAATTTTGCCAGTATCATCCAAGGGAGCATTTGGACCAGTCCTAGGCCAGAGGGGAGTCCTCCACCCCAGTAGGAGGAACCCAAGTCCTGGCCTGCTTCACTACTGGCTGACTGAAGTGGAATACATTTGAATGGCAGTCAAGCCACGGTTGACTGCAGTCCTTGGGCAGGCCCTGGAGCTACTCTGCTGTCAGAGACAATGGGCTAAGGGTGTGACCCAGGGTGACAACAGCTGCAGCAACCATAAGGATGCCTGTGTCACCCCTTCCCAAACTTCAGGCTGTATAGCATGGAGGAGACTCCTTCTGCCTAGGGAAAGGAGAGAGAAGAGTACAGATGAATTTGTCTTGCAACTTGGGTACCAGCTCAGCCACAGTAAAATAAAGCACCAACATACCAAAAATTAAGAATATTTTAATCTGCCAAGAATAAACAATCTGAAAAATAAAGCCAAAATGTAACTCCATTTAATAGCTACGAATAAAACAAAATGCCTAGAAATAAACTTAACCAAAGAAGTGAAAGATTTCTACAATGAAAACTATAAAACATTGATGAAAGAAATTGAAAAGGACACAAAAAATTGGAAAGATATCACACGTTCATGAATTAGAAGATCAATATGGTTAAAACGTCTATACTACCCAAAGCAATCTACAGATTCAATGTAATCCTTATCAAAATAACAATGACTTTCTTCACAGAAATAGAAAAATAGGATTTCATATAAATCCTAATATTTATATGAAAACACAAAAGACCTTGAATGGTGAAACCATTTCTGAGCAAGAAGAAAGCTGATGACATCATATTACCTGACTTCAAATTATACTACAAAGCTAAAGTAACCAAAACAGCATGGTACTGGCATAAAAACAGACATAGACCAATGAAACCAAATACAGAATCCAGAAATAAACTCATGTATTTACAGTCAACTCATTTTTGAAAAAGGTGCCAAGGACATACATTGGTGAAAGAACAGTCTCTTCAATAAATGGTGCTAGAAAAACTGGATATTCATATGCAAAAGAATGAAATTAAACTCTTATCTCTCACCATATACAAAACCCCAGTCAAAATTGAATAAAGATTTAAATGTAAGTCCTGAACTATGAAACCACTTGAAGATAACATTGAGGAAATGCTCCAGAATATTGGTCTGGGAAAAGACTTGAGTAAGACCTCAAAGCAGACAACCAAAGCAAAAATGAACAATGAAATTATATTAAACAAAAGAGCTTTTGCACATCAAAAACAAACAAACAATAAACAATGAAGAGACAACCCACCAAATGGGAAAAATATTGCAAAATACCCCCCTGACAAGGGATTAATAACCAAAATATAGAAGATCAAATAACTTAATAGGAAAAAATGCAAATTATCAATTTTTTGAATCAACAAAAAATATGAATAGATATTTTTCAAAAGATATACAAATGACTAACACGTTTATGAAAATATCAACATCACAAATTATCAGAGAAATATAAATCAAACCACAATGAGATATTATCCCATCCCAGTTAAAATGGCTTTTATCAAAAAGATAAGCAATTCAGTAAATGAATGAAGGAACAAAAAAACAAATACTGCATATTCTCACTTATTAGTGGGAGCTAAATATTGGATACACATGGACATAAAGATGGCAACAATAGACAATGGGGAATACTAGAGAGGGGAGGGAGGGAGGGGGACAAGAGTTGAAAAACTCACTACTGGGTACTATGCTCAGTACCTGGGTGACAGGATCAATCATACCTCAAACCTCAGCATCACACAGTATATCCATGTAACAAACTTGCACATGTACCTCCCGAATCTAAAATAAAAGTTAAAATTATTTTTAAAAAACAGACAATAATAGATTATGGGGAAGATGTGGGAAAAGGCAAATCCTCCTACACTATTGGAGGGGGATTGTAAATTAGTACAGCCACTACAAAAAAACAGTATGGAAGTTCTCAAAAAAACTCAAAATTGAACTACCATATGATCCAGCAATTCCACTATTGGGTGTATATCTAAAAGAGTGGAAACTAGTATATCAAATAGGTATCTGTCCTCACTCTCCTGTTTATTACAGCAATATTTATAATAGTCAAGATATGGAATGCACCTAAGAATCTATCAATGGATGAATGAATAAAGAAACCATTATATATATAACATATTTCTTCATATATGTATATATGTGTGTGTTTGATATGATATATTTGATATATAATATATATGATATATAATACGTGATATATAATTGATATTATCTATATATGTAAAATATTACTGAGAATATTGCCTACGGAGACAACAGCCAGGTTGTATCACAGGATGAAATTGTGAGTGCAGACAAAGCTGCCAAGACACATTTTTTCTTAGAGACATTACCCTACAAATATGAAACAAGAGTGGAAGATAAGGGGACTCAGCTCTCAGGAGGTCAAAAAACAGAGGATTGCTATTGCCTGATCCCTCATCAGATAACCTCAAATCCTACAGTTGGATAAAGCTACATATCAGCTCTGGATACTGAAAGCGGAAAAGTCGTACAAGAAGTCCTGGTTAAAGCTAGAGAACGTCGCACCTGCAGCGTGATCACTCATCACCTCACCACCTGTCCACCATTCAGAGCACAGACTTAATAGTGGTATTTTAGGATGGAAAAGTCAAGGAGCACAGCATGCATCAACAACTCCTGGTACAGAAAAGCATCTGCTTTTCAATGGTCAGTGTCCAGACTGGGACACAGAACTTATGAACAGAACATATATATGTGATACACGGTATATGTGATATATCACACATATATGTGTGATATGTATGATGTATGTGATATATACATGATATATCATATATCTCATATATTGGAATATAGATATTCCAATTAATTACCTTGATTTGATTATTACACATCATATGCTTGTTTCAAAATTTCACATGTACCCCATAAATATGTACAGCTATTATGTATCCATAAAAATTACAAATAAAAAATAAGATAAAATAAGATAAGGTGGCAAAGGAAAAAATAATAATACGTTTAACATTCTGAATAGAGAGAATGAAATATCTAAGTTGTAGAATTATGGCTTCTTAAAGTAAAATAGCATCCAATCAATTATTTTAACAATTTTTGGGGAAAATGACATAAACTAGTCAATTAATGTTAAATAAATTATTCAAATTCCTACTGAGAAAATACATTATTATATGACTGATATATAATCACTAATCCATTTTTTAGACCTTATTTTAAAGAAGCTTCAGTCTTTATACATTTTTAAGATAATGCTTTTGAGGCACAGGTATTTGACAGAAGAGAAGTAAATCACCTTTATTTTCAAAATCCTCTAATAAAGTACCTGTTCTGAGTTTATTCTTGTTTCAGGATTGAGCAAATGACATGTTTCTTCAGAAAATTTTGCCAAAATTTTCAAAAATGGCAGAAATTATCACCCCAGGATTTAGAAATTTTGACAGCACATAGACCACAGGTTTTCAAAGACAAAAAGTTATAAAATTAGTTTGCAAAGGGATTCTCAAGTAACAAGGAGTGCTCAGCAGGAAAAAAAGAAAGTATAAGTGAAAATGTTTTTCCTTGGTCTTGTCTTTGACACACAGCATTCTGTATTGTCTGTAACAAAGCATTAGGACTAGAAATTTCTATATCCATGAGAAACAGTAGCAAACTACTGCAATACCCACTCCTCTGGCCTGCTACATGAGGCTGCATCCAGAGTAGATTTTAATTACCACTACTAATTCCATGTTGCTTTACCTAATGTGAGTCTATACAAGGAGGTGTAATCTAAATCAAATGCAGTAAGTGATGACCTCAGAAACCCAAACAGATGGTTATTTATCAAGGACTACATAAAATTTCTAAAAATAAGTGTTGATTAATATTAAGGAAAGTCTGCAAGTCTCTTTTATTGTGATTTCCCAATTTGAATATGTGTGCTACTTTTTATGATGTAAAAATGTCATAAAACAGTTTGAGAATAATAACTTCCTTTTGTTTCCACTTTGCTAGTTGTAGTGGTGGTAGTGGTGAGAGAAGGTAGATGGATGAAGAAACCTAGAGTTTTCATACTAAATGATGTTCTTTACTGGTTTAGATAAACTTCCCCAAATGAACTTTTAAATATTTATTACAAATTAGGGATTTTCTTTTTGATGACATAGAGTACTTTGAGTGTGAAAATTGAACTGTCAGTATTACTCTCTGCCTTACATATTGTTATACTTAATAGAGTTGCATAAAGCTATATAAATAGCTCTTCAGTTACTCTTGAAAATCAAGTGGTTTGAACTAGGAATAGAGTCAACATTCTTATAATACATTCATATTCTGCAGCCTCAAAGAACACAATTTAAGATTTTATGAGATTTTGCCTCAATGTACAATGTCATCTTGTCGAAGATATCCACAAACTATGATGTAAATGTATCTCTAATTTTTCTTTTTCAATACACACTGCAATCTCAGACCAGCCACACTCAGAAAACCACAACACAGGAGAAATTGTTTACTCCTTAAGAAGAAATAATTTGTAACATTAACAGGATACAGTAGAAAATAAGAGTGAACCACACATTAATATACAAACATCTTGAGATGCATAACTATCAGCAGTACCAGATTATAAATGACAGAAGCAAAATATTATTTTCTAAAGATTTGAAAGGAAAGTAGAGCTGAGAGAAGGACAGAATCATCTTTCATGCCTGCTCGGTGATACTTACAGGCCAGAGGAAAAATAAACCAATCTGTCTCCAAGGATCAGAACCCTGCATGAAGACCTAATTAGAATCCAGGTGACAGCACTGAAGGTGAATAATGGATTAAAGAACAGAAATGTAACGGTCATTTTTACTGCGGTATTTTATTTTCCCTTGAGAGGTTACACCGATGGATTAGAAAGGACATGGCTCCACTTTTAATATAGTCTAATAGTCTGGTCTGGAAGTTATGAAGTTATTTCAGGCAGTCACTTGCAAATTATTCCTATCACTGGAAAGATAGGTGTAACCTAAAGTATGGAAATTGTTAAAAAAAAACATAATTTGTACTTGAATATAAAATGTGCTAATGCACTAGACTTAAAAAGATAAAAATGACTTTTTATGCACTCACTACAAATAAAATGAAAAAGTTAAGTGTTAAGCACAGATTGAAAGTGATCTTGGAAGTTCGCTCTAACTCCTTTCTCTAGGTTCTTAAAATTAAATATTATTAGAAAATGGTCAACTGAGTTTATGATGCTATTACTCCAGCACAGTTTAAAAGAGCTTCACTCCTTAAACAAATCCAAGTATGAAACAGTCAAATGTTTACATTTCTGAGGATATTTCCCCCATCCAAAAAGTAGAAATACAGTCTGAGATGTTAACTAAAGATATAATTTAATGTAGTAATTAATTATAACAAAAGTTCTAGACTTGTGACTACATGAAAGAAAAATATAGAATAAAGATTAAGAAGATTGTTCTAGATGATGCTGATAAATGAGAATTAAAATCTGTGTTAGATGGCTACAGACTTCAGATATAGTCTAGACTAAAAGTTCTCAACCTTTGCTGCACATTAAAAGTACCTGAGAAGCTTTAATATTGATGACTAGGTCACACATTAGAGTATCTGAAGATGGAAACCTGCTGTTAGTATTTATTAAAAAGCCTCCAGGCAGTGGTAATATGCATCTTGATTTGAGAACTACTGGGCTACACCAAGAATCCCTCTTTAACTGAATTCTAGAGATGTGTCTTTATTTCTAACTGAACCAACAGTGTAAAAGCTATAGTTTATATGATTAGTCTTACATTTGAGGAAGAAATTACATAACATTTCTTCCAATCCTAACCGTTTTATCGTCTTTATGTGATTAATAAGCCTGACACATTTAGAATTCTTTGCACAAATGGGTAACAAGCATATAAAGCGTTTAAAAAACCTCCACCTCACGGGTAATCAATTACTTGTAAATTGAAACAAGTTGTTTTTCCACCTATAAAACTTCCAACATTATTACCGAAATGGTTATATGTAGTAGTTTGCAGCGTTCAGAAAATATCACTGAATTCAAAGAGCAGTTTAAAAAAATAACATGGGGGAGGGGGGCAAGAAGGCTGATTAGATAAAGCCAGGTGGAACCGCTCCCTCCCAGGGACCAAGAGGACTGCTGTGCTCCTAACAGATCTTCAGAGGGAAGGCACCGAGAGTGGATGGAGGGAAGACACAGAAGCTGGGCTGAAGGAGGAGAAAGCTTGGAACTACACGGGGCTGCAGCACACTGGGACTCATTCCTGACCCCCAACAGCTCCAGGAGAAGGAGTGGAGTTGAATAGGTAAGGAGCAGCTCGCTGTCGCCCCCAGCCTCTGGAAGCTCAGCAGGTGGAAACTCCTCGCTCACCAGGGACACTGGAGTTGGCCGGGAGACCTGCTTAGAGAAGTGGTGGGTGCAGCAAGCCAGCAGATGTCGAGCCCAGAGGGTTTGATGCGGGAGCGTTGGTAGCAGAGCACGGCCGGGGATGGTCGTCCCCCTAGGCTCCACTTGCTCTCATAGGAGACTTTAGCCCTAAGGGACCTGTCAGACCTGATTTCTGCCGGGCAGTCTTGCCCATCGGGCAGGGATGGTCCAACCTGAGAACACTTTGGTCTGCTGGCCTCTCCTGGTGCTCCAGCCTGGCCACGCCTGCTTGCAGGGCAGCCGCAGGTGCCCTGGGGGTCCTCACCATAGCTTCTGCACTGGTGGACCGTGCCTGACTGGCAGAGAGCTCCAGCGGGGTGTCCCCTGTGGCCACGCACCAGCCGTCACGCTCCCTCTCCACACTGCAGCTTCCTTCTGCCTCACGGCAACTCCCCACTTCATACTGCTAGTACGTGTCTGCCAGGTGTCTGCCAGGTGAGTTTTGCTTCTGTTGCCCTGCCAGCACACAGGAGTTCAATCCACCTCCGATAGCCCCACTGACTGCCATTATAGACCGAGCCTTGTCGGGTACAAAGCCAGCCAGCCCCATTCCTGCCCGCAACCCGCTCTTGCACTAACACTGTACAGAGAACAGCAGCAGATCAGCCTCCACCCTAAGTGACTACTCCTGCTTACAGGGCACAGAGAAAGCACCCAGATCTGGACTCGCCAGCGCCCCGCCTTGGAGCCAACACCACCTCAAGTGCGACATTGCACGTAGCCGCAAGCATGCCCCCTCCCGCACCTCGCGGCACCCACAACTGTGTTGCCTCCACCACTGAGGTGAATGCCCACAGGGAGGCAGGCATCCTGGCAGGCTAGCATTCTGTTGTGCTGCTGCAACTGCTGCTGCTGGCACGTGTGAATGAGGACAGATCCTGCTGTCACTGCTTTATTAAATGCTTTGGCTGACACCATGCATCAGAGTGGTCCAGGGGCACCTGGGCCTCCCGCAGCACCGTTCCCCGCAGCACCGTGGATTCCTAACCTCGAGCAGCCAGAGAAAAAAGTCGGCGTCCAATATGGGTCCTCCAGAATTAGAGCACGCAGTCCAGGAGTTTGGAGCTGAGGCTGGCTCTCTACAATCTTCCAGAAATGAAGCCAGTTGGCTGAATTCATCTAATACCACAATCAAGCCCTCAAGGTCATCAAGCAGGATTAAAAAAAAAAAAAAACCAAAGGTCAGAAACTTGAAAGACTGAAGGTCGATAAGCTCACAAAGAAAAAATCAACACAATAACACTGACAAGCCAGAGTGCCTTCTTTCCTCCAAATGAGGCACAACAATTTAAGCAAAGTCTCATGTTACAAAATTAATGTGAAAAAATCACTAGCATTGCTATATACTAACAGTCAAGCTGAGACCCAGATCAAGTATATAATCCCATTCAAAATGTCCATACACAAAAATAAAACAAATATACCTAGGAATACAGCTAACAAAGGAGGAGAAAACTCTCTACAAGAACTAGAAAACACTGCCCAAAGAAATCAGAGATGACACAAACAAACGGAAAAACATTCCATGCTCATGGATAGAATCATTATCATTAAAATGGCCATACTGCCCAAAGCAATTTACAGACTCACTGCCACTCCTATTAAACTACCATTGACTTTTTTTTCACAAAACGAGAAAAATCTATTTTAAAATTCATACGGAACCAAAAAAAAAGCATGAATATCCAAGGTAATTCTAAGCAAAATGAACAAAACTAGAGGCATCACACTACCTGACTTCAAACTGTACTATAGGGTTATAGTAACCAAAACAGCATAGTACTGGTACAGAAACAGACACATACACCAATGGAACAGAATAGAGAACCCAGAAATAAGTCTGCATTCCTACTACTATCTGATCTTTGACAAACCTGACAAAAACAAGAAATGGGGAATGTATTCCCTATTCAATAAATGGTGCTGGGATAACTGGCTAGCCATATGCAGGAGACTGAAACTAGACCCCTGCCTTACACCATATACAAAAATTAACTCAAGATGGGTTAAAGACCTACATGTAAAACCTAAAACTATAAAAATTCTTGTCGATAACCTAGGCAATATGATTCTGGACATAGGCATGGACAAAGATTTCATGGTGAAGATGCCAAAAGCCATTGCAACAAAAGTAAAAGTTGACAAATGAGATCTAATTAAACTGAAGGGCTTCTGCACAGGAAAAGAAACTATCCAGAGAATAGACAGACAACTTACAGACTGGGAAAGAATTTTTCCAAACTATGCAGCTGAAAAGTTCTAATATCCAGCATCTATAAGGAACTTAAACAAATTTACAAAAAAGAAAAACACCATTAAAAAGTACCTAAAGGACATGAACAGACACTTTCAAAGGAAGACATACATGTGACCAACAATCATATGAGAAAAAGCTGAACATCACTGATCATCAGAGAAACACAAACTAAAACCACAATGAGATACCATCTCACTCCAGTCAGAATGACTATTATTAAAAAGGCAAAAAATAACAGATGCTGGTGAGATTGTGAAGAATAGGGAACACGTATACACTGTTGGTGGGAGTGTAAATTGCTTAATTCATTGTTGGAAGACAATGTTACGATTCCTCAAGGACCTAAAAACAGAAATACCATTCAATCAGAAATGCCTTTGAGAGGTGACAAGGTGCTAGCAGCCCTTGCTCACTCTCGGCGCCTCCTCGGCCTCGGCACCCGCTCTGGCCACACTGGAGGAGCCCTTCAGGCCGCCACTACACTGTGGGGGCCCCTTTCTGGGGCTGGCCGAGGCTGGAGCAGGCTCCCTCTGCTCAGGGGGAGGTGTGGAGGGAGAGGTGCAGGCGGGAGCCGGGCTGCGCTGGGTGCTAGTGGCAGCTGGCACGGATTCTGGGTGGGTGCAGGCTCTGTGGCCCCGCACTCCACATGGCCGGCAGGTGCCTGCTGGGCTTGATCAGGGGAAGAGCTCCCTCTGGGCTGCGGAGTCCCACTCAGAGTGCCATTGAGAGGTGAAGCCAGCTGGGCTTCTGGGTTGGGTGGGGACTTGGAGAACTTTTGTGTCTAGCTAAAGGATTGTAAATGCACAAATCAGCACACTGTGTCTAGCTAAAGGATTGTAAAGGCACCAATCAGCAGTCTGTGTCTAGCTAAAGGTTTGTAAATGCACCAATCAGTGCTCTGTGTCTGGCTAGTCTGGTGGGGACTTGGAGAACATTTGTGTCTAGCTAAAGGATTGTAAACACACCAATCAGCACTCTGTCAAAACGGACCAATCAGCTGTCTCTAAAACGGACCAATCAGCTCTCTGTAAAATGGATCAATCAGCAGGATGTGGGTGGGGCCAGATAAGGCAATAAAAGCAGGCTGTCCAAGCCAGCAGCAGGCAACCCACTGGGGTGCCCTTCCACACTGTGGAAGCTTTGTTCTTTCGCTCTTTGCAACAAATCTTGCTGCTGCTCACTCATGGGTCCGCATTACCTTTATGAACTGTAACACTCACGGCGAAGGTCTGCAGCTTTACTCCTGAGGCCAATGAGACCACGAACCCACCAGGAGGAATGAACAACTCCAGATGTGCCGCCTTTATGAGTTGTAACACTCACTGCGAGGGTCTGCAACTTCACTCTTGAAGCCAGTGAGATCATGAACTTACCAGAAGGAAGAAACTCTGGACACATCTGAACATTTGAAGGAACAAACTCCGGACACACCATCTTTAAGAACTGTAACACTCACAGCAAGGGTCCGCGGCTTCATTCTTGAAGTCAGCAAGACCAAGAACCCACCAATTCCAGACACACCATTACTGGGTAGATACCCAAAGGACTATAAATTGTTCTATTATAAAGACAGATGCAAGTGTATGTTCTTTGCAGCACTACTCCCAATAGCAAAGAGATGGAATCAACCTAAATGCCCATCAGTGATACACAGAAAGAAAATGTGGTACATATACATCATGGAATACTATTCAGCCATAAAAAACATGTCCTTTGCAGGGGCATGGATAGAACTGGAGGAAGTTATCCTTAGCAAACTAACACAGGAACAGAAAAACAAATACCGTATGTTCTCACTTTTAAGTTAGAGCTAAATAATAACACATGGACACAAAGAAGGGAACAACACACACTGGGGCCTATTGGAGGATAGAGTGTGGGAGGAAGAAGAGGCTCAGCAACAATAACTATTGGGTACTAGGCTTAATACCTGGAGGACAAAATAATCTGTACAACAAACCCCCATGACACATTTACCTATAAAGCAAATCTGCACATGTTCCCCTGAACTTAAAATAAAAATTAAATTTAAAAAATAGTGGAGGCATTATGGCAGACAAGGGGCAGGACTAGATTGCAGCTCCAACTTGGACGGACAGAGCAGCGTGCAGAGGCTCACATCATGGATTTTTAGCTCCAGAACGACTGCAGGAATAAATCAGGAAACCTGAGAGGACCCACAGACCCCCCTGAAGGAAGCCAACTGCGCCTGCAGGACCCTGGAGACACCCCAAATACAGTGAGTGCCCAAACTGCAGAAGTGGAAAAGGGAGATCCTCTGCCCCGGAACACACACCCTTACAGGGGAAAATTGAAGGTCTAGTTTACAGGAGAAGATTCTGAACTTACCTGGAGCTGAGTCAATGTAGAGAGCCAAGTGAAATACAGGGGTAGAGGAAGAAGTGAGAAAGGCCCTGTGAGCTCACTGGGTCCCCAAGCAGGTCATTCCTGCCTGGCACCACAGGGATCCTTCTGGAGGGTGGCCAGAGGTACAGGGAAAACGCCACAGGGAGAAGGAACTCTCCAGCTGATCTTTGTAACAATTTGAACCTGTTCGGAAGCCTCCTGGCCAGAACTCCACTTGGGGGGAAGGGCATGAATCCAGCAAGCAGACTCCACAGGCCGGGGAAGAACTAAAGCCTTAGTATCTTTTTTTTTATTATTGAGATGGAGTTTTGCTCTTGTTGCCCAGGCTGGAGTGCGATGGCGCAATCTCCGCTCACCACCTCCACCTGGGAGGCAAGTAGCCCAAGGCAAATTCTCAGCCCTGCTTGCCCACTTTCTGGAAACAGACTCAGTGCTGTGAGGCGGGGCACGGTGGGAGTGAGACCTGCCCTTCGGATTGCGTGGGAGCTGGGTAAGGCCTGTGACTGCCAGGTTTCCCCCACTTCCTGACAACCTGCGTGACTCAGCAGAGGCAGCCATAATCCTCCTAGGTGCATAACTCCATTGACCTGAGAACCTCACCCCTAACCCCCACATCAACCACAGCAAGACTTGCCCCAGGAGAGTCTGAGCTCAGACATTCCTAGCCCTGCCCCCACCTGATGGTCCTTCCCTACCCACCCTGGTATCTAAACAAAAAGAGCATACACTCTTTGGAGTTCTAGGGCTCCATCCACCACCGTTCCTCTCCATATTTCCACAACTGATGCTCTCCGGAAAGCATCACCTCCTGACAGGAAGCCAACCAGCACAAAAATGGAGCATTAAACCATAAAGCTAAGAACTCTCACAGAGTCCATTTCACCCCCCTGCTACCTCCACCAGAACAGGTGCTGGTATCTGCTGCTGAGAGACCCACAGACAGTTCACATCACAGGACTCTGTGCAGACAACCCTCAGTACCAGCCTGGAGCCTGGTAGACTTGCTGGGTGGCTGGATCCAGAAGAGAGATAACAATCACTACAGCTTGGCTCTCAGGAAGCCACATCCATAGGAAAAAGGGGAGAGTACCACATCAAGGGAACACCCTGCAGGACAAAAGAATCTGAACAACAGCCTTCAGCCCTAGACCTTCCCTCTGACAGAGCCTACCTTAATGAGAAGGAACCAGTAAACCAACTCTGGTAATATGAAAAAACAAGGCTCTTTAACACCCCCCAAAAAATCACACTAGCTCACCAGCAATGGATTCAAACCGAGAAGAAATCCCTAATTTACCTGAAAAACAATTCAGCAGGTGCAGGGAAAACGCCATAGGGAGAAGGAACTCTCCAGCTGAACTTTGTAACAATTTGAACCTGTTGAGAAGCCTCTTGGCCAAAACTCCGCTCAGGGGGAAGGGCATGAATCCAGCAAGCAGACTCCACAGGCCAGGGAAGAACTAAAGCCTTATTATCTTTTTTTTAAATTATTGAGATGGAGTTTTGCTCTTGCTGCCCAGGCGGAGTTTTGCTCTTGCTGCCCAGGCTGGAGTACAATGGCGCAATCTCCGCTCACCACCTCCACCTGGGAGGCAAGTAGCCCAAGGCACACACAGGTTCAGCAGGTTAAGCTAATTAAGCCAATCAGGGAGGTACCAGAGAAAGGTGAAGTTCAATGCAAAATCCAAAAAAGATACAAGAATCAAAGGGAGAAATATTCAAGGAAATAGATAGCATAAATAAAAAAATCATAACTTCAGGAAATAATGAACACACTTATCAAAATGTAAAATGCTCTGGAAAGTCTCAGCAATAGAATTGAACAAGTAGAAGAAAGAAAATCAGAGCATGAAGACAAGGTCTTTGAGTTAACCCAATCCAACAAAGACAAAGAAAAAAGAATAAGAAAATATGAACAAAGCCTCCAAGAAGTCTGGGATTTTGTTAAATGACCAAGCTTAAGAATAATCAGTGTTCCTGAGGAAGTAGCGAATCTAAAAGTTTGGAAAACATATTAGGGGGAATAATCGAGGAAAACTTCCCTGGCCTTGCTAGAGACCTAGACATCAAAATACAAGAAGCACAAAAAACACCTGGGAAATTCATCACAAAAAAGATCATCGCCTAGGCACATTGTCATCAGGTTATCTAAAATTAAGATGAAGGAAAGAATCCTAAGAGCTGTGAGACAAAAACGCAAGGTAACCTATAAAGGAAAACCTATCAGATTAACATCAGTTTTCTCAGCAGAAACCCTACAAGCTAGAAGAGATTGAGGCCCTATCTTCAGCCTCCTAAAACAAAATAGTTACCAGCCAAGAATTTTGTATCTAGTGAAACCAAGCATCATATATAAAGAAAAGATACAGTGTTTTTCAGATAAACAAAAACTAAGACATTCACCATTACCAAGCCTCCACTACAAGAACTTCTTAAAAAAGATCTAAACCAGCCAGGCGCAGTAGCTCATGCCTGTAATCCCAGCACTTTGGGAGGCCAAGGCGGGTGGATCACAAGGTCAGGAGATCAAGACCATCCTAGCTAACATGGTGAAACCCCGTCTCTACTAAAAATACAAAAAAAATTAGCCAGGTGTGGTGGCGGGCACCTGTAGTCCCAGCTACCTGGGAGGCTGAGGCAGGAGAATGGCATGAACCTGGGAGGCAGAGCTTGCAGTGAGCCAAGATCCTGCCACTGCGCTCCAGCCTGGGCAACAGTGCAAGACTCCATCAAAAAAAAAAAAAAGCTCTAAATCTTGAAAGAAATCCTGGAAACACATCAAAACAGAACCTCTTTAAAGCATGAATCCCACAGGACCAATAAAACAAAAATACAATTTAAAAAACAAGAAAAAACAAAAACCAAGGTACACAGGCAACAAATGGCATGACGAATGGAATGGTACCTCCCATCTCAAAACTAACATTGACTGTAAATGGCTTAAATGCTCCACTTAAAAGATACAGAACTTCAGAATGGATGAGAATTCACAAACCAACTATCTGCTGCCTTCAAGAGACTCATCTAATACATACAGACTCACATAAACTTAAAGTAAAAGAGTGTAAAAGGCATTTCATGCAAATGTACACCAAAAGTGAGCAGGAGTAGCTATTCTTACATCAGACAAAACAAACTTTCAAGCAACAGCAGTGAAAAAAGACAAAGAGGGACATTATATAATGGTAAAAGGCCTTGTCCAACAGGAAAATATCACAATCCTAAACATATATGCACCTAACACTGGAGCTCCCAAATTTATAAAACAAGTACTAACAGACCTAACAAATCTTAACAAATTTTAGCAAATGAGATAGACTGCAATATAATAATAGTGGAGGACTTCAATACTACACTGACAGCACTAGACAGGTCATCAAGACAGAAAGTCAACAAAGAAACAGTGGATTTAAATTATACCTCGGAACAAATGAACTTAGATATATACAGAACATTCCATTCAACAACCACAGAATACACTTCTATTCAACAGTGCATGGAACTTCCTCCAAGATAGATGATATGATAGGCCAGAAAATGAGCCTGAATAAATTTAAGAAAATTGAAATTATATCAAGCACTCTCAGACCACAGTGGAATAAAACTGGAAATCAACTCTAGAAGGAACCTTCAATACCATGCAAATACATGGAAATTAAACAACCTGCTCCTGAATGATCATTGGGTAAAAAACAAAATCAAGATGGAAATTAAAAAAATTCTTTGAACTGAACAACAATAGTAACACAACCTGTCAAAACCTCTTGGATACAGCAAAGGTGGTGCTAACAGGAAAGTTCATAGCCTTAAACACCTACATCAAAAAGACTGAAAGAGCAGAAACTGACATTTTAAGGTCACACCTCAAGGAACTAGAGAAGCAAGAACAAACCAAACACGAACCCAGCAGAAGAAAGGAAATAACCAAGACCAGAGCAGAACTAAAAGAAATTGAAACAAACAAAAAAATACAAAAGATAAATGAAACAAAAAGCTGGTTCTTTG
This sequence comes from Pan troglodytes, assembly GCF_028858775.2. Classification (NCBI taxonomy): domain Eukaryota; kingdom Metazoa; phylum Chordata; class Mammalia; order Primates; family Hominidae; genus Pan; species Pan troglodytes. Next base: position 159,617,355 of record NC_072401.2, read on the forward strand.
AAAAGGTAAATAAAACTGATAGACCATTGGCCAGATTAACCAAGAAAAGAAGAGAGAAAATCCAAATAAGCTCAATTAGAAACAAAATGGGAAATATTACAACCAACACCACAGAAATACAAAAGATCATTCAAGGTTACTATGAACACCTTTATGCGCATAAACTAGAAAACCTAGAAGAAATGGATAAATTCCTGGAAAAATACTACCCTTCTAGTTTAAATCAGGAAGAATTAGATACCCTCAGTGACCAATAACAAGCAGCAAGATTGAAATGGTAGTTAAAAAATTACCAATGAAAAAATGTCCCAGACCAGATGGATTCACAGAATTCTACCAGACATTCAAAGAAGAATTGGTACCAATGCTACTGACACTATTCCATAAGATAGAGAGAGGGAACCCTCCCTAATTCATTCTGTGAAGCCAGCATCACCCTAATACCAAAACCAGGAAAGGACATAACCAAAAAAGAAAACTACAGGTCGATAGTCCTGATGAACATGGATGCTAAAATCCTTAACAAAACACTAGCTAACCAAATCCAACAACAAATCAAAAAGATAATCCACCATGATCAAGTCGGTTTCATACCAGGAATCCAGAGATGGTTTAACACACACAAGTGAATAAATGTGATATACCACATAAACAATTAAAAACAAAAATCACATGATCATCTCAATAGATGCAGAAAAAGCATTTGACAAAATCCAGCATGGCTTTATGATTAAAATTCTCAGCAAAATTGGCATACAAGGGACATACCTTAATGCAATAAAAGCCATCTATGACAAACCCACAGCCAACATAATACTGAATGGGGAAAAGTTGAAAGCATTCCCTCTGAGAACTGGAACAAGACAAGGACGCCCACTCGCACCACTCCTCTTCAACATAGTACTGGGTGTCCTAGACACAGCAATCAGACAAGAGAAAGAAATAAAGGGTATCCAAACTGGTAAAGAGGAATTCAAACTGTCACTGTTTGCTGACAATAATCCTTTACCTTGAAAACCCTACAGACTACTCCAGAAAGCTCCTAGAACTGACAAAAGAATTCAGCAAAGTTTCCAGATACAATATTAATGTACGCAAATCAGTAGCTCTTCTATACACCAACAATGACTATGAAGAGAATCAAATCAAGAACTCAACCTCTTTTAAAATAGCTGCAAAAAATAAAATACTTAGGAATATACCTAAACAAGGAGGTGAAAGATCTCTACAAGGAAAACTACAAAACACTGCTGAAAGAAATCATAGATGGCACGAACAAATGGAAACACATCCCATGCTCATGGATGGGTAGAATCAATATTGTGAAAATGACCATATTGTTCAATGCAATTCCCATCAAAATACCACCATCATGCTTCACAGAAATAGAAAAAAACAATCCTAAAATTCATATGGAACCAAAAAAGAGCCCATGTAGCAAAAGCAAGACTAAGCAAAAAAGAACAATTGTGGAGGCATCATGTTACCTGATTTCAAACTATAATATAAGGCCATAGTCACCAAAACAGCATGGTACTGGTATAAAAATAGGCGCACAGACCAATGGAATAGAACAGAGAACCCAGAAATAAACCCAAATACTTATAGCCAACTGATCTTTCACAAAGCAAACAAAAGCATAAAGTGAGGATAAAACACCCTTTTCAACAAATGGTGCTGGGATAACTGGTTAGCTACATGTATGAGAATGAAACTGGATCATCACCTGATACAAAAATCCACTCAGGATAGATTAAGGACTTAAATCTAAGACCTGAAACAGCAAAAAAAAAAAAAAAAAAAAAAAAAAAATCTGAAGATAACATTGGAAAAACCCTTCCAGACACTGGCTTAGACAAGTATTTCATGACCAAGAACCCAAAAGTAAATGCAATAAAAACAAAGATAAATAGCTGGGACTTAAAGTAAAAAGAAACGGCAAAAAGAACAGTCAGCAGAGAAAACAGAAACCCACAGAGTGGGAGAAAATCTTCACAAGCTATATACCTGATAAAGGACTAATATCCAGAATCTACAATGAACTCAAACAAATCAGCAAGAAAAAAAGAAATGATCCCATCAAAAAGTGGACTAGGACATGAATAGACAATTCTCAAAAGAAGATATACAAATGAACAACAAACTCATGAAAAAATGCTCAGCATCACTAATGATCAGGGAAACACAAATCAAAACCACAATGCAATACCACCTTACTCCTGAAAGAATGGCCATAATCCAAAAAATTAAAAAACAGTAGATGTTCACACGGATGCAGTGAAAAGGGAACACTTCTATACTGCTGGTAGGAATGTCAACTAGCACAACCACTATGGAAAACAGTGGCAGATTCCTTAAAGAACTAAAAGTAGAAATACCATTTGATCCAGCAATCCCACTACTGGGTATCTACCCAGAGGAAAAGAAGTCATTCTATGAAAATGACACTTGCACACACATGTTTATAGCAGCACAATTCGCAAATGCAAAATCATGGAACTGACCCAAATGCCCATCAATCAATGAGTGGATAAAGAAACTGGTGTGTGTATATATATATATATATATATATATATATATATATATATATATAGTGGAATATTACTCAGCCATAAAAAGGAACGAATTAATGGCATATGCAGTGACCTAAATGAGACTGGAGACTATTATTTTAAGTGAAGTAACTCAGGAATGAAAAACCAAACATTGTATGTTCTCATTGATATGTGGGGGCTAAGCTATGAGGATGAAAAGGCACAAGAATGATACAATAGACTTTGGGGACTTCGTGGGAGGAATGAAAGGGGGTGAGGAATAAAAGACTACAAATAAGGTGCAGTGTATACTGCTCAGGTGATAGATGCACCAAAATCTCACAAATAAGCACTAAAGAACTTCCTCATGTAACCAAACACAACCAGTACCCCCAATAACCTATGGAAAAAGAAAAAAAATAATAGTGATATGCCCAGTATGATGTGATATTTATTAATAATAACCAGTCTAGGCATTGACCAGAAACCCATTTCATCACAAGATTTTCTGGACTTTTCAGGATTTTCCCTCACTTAAATTTTCTATTCTCATTGAATCCTTAAGCCCATCCATGTATGTTCTGTATCTATGCTAAATTGGAGTTGCAGCACATTCTTGCTTTTCTAATTTCCCCCTGATATTCTTCATACAAACATATTTGGTTAAAATTTCTGGAAAAGAGAGAGGGGCTTACCAAACTGTATCATAAAATAAGCAATTAAACATGGATCTTAATATGCTGGTTCATATGCATAAGTGAATATTACACATGTGTTTGTATAACATGTGCTTTTTCCCCTTCTTTCTTATTTTGGGATGCTAACCATATATTCAAAAAGGGGATAGTTACATTTAATTTTAAAATGATGAAGAAGTAGAACAGCACATACTACGGACTATCTCTATCATGGCTGACAGAGAAAAATATTCTGACATAATTTTTTTAATGTAATACTTACCAAAACTTTCTGCACCACAGTTTCCTGATGTGTAAAATAAACATGACAGTACCCACCTTATGGAGTTTTTGTGCTGATTGAGGGTCAAGCACTTAGAGGAGTGGTTTATGCCAAATGCAAACTCAACAAGTATTAGCTGTAATTATTATTATTTTCATTCCTCCTTTTATAATGAAAGTAAAGAATGAACCAGAATATTATACCTATGCCATTAACCATGAATTTATCTAAATAATCCACCTTGTTTTTCCTCACTGATTCAGATTATAAAATGTTCTACCACCTAGATTTGTCAAAAAGGAGAGAGGTTTCTAAGAAGCAAATACACATACAGTTGACCCTCCTCATTATGTGTGGATTCTACAATGGAAAATTTGCCTACTTGCTAAAATGTATTTGTAATTTTAGCACCAAATCAATATACATGGTGCTTTCACAGTTTTTTCTGTAGGTGTGGAGAGCAGCACATTTTTGAGTCACACACATTCTGACGTTCTCAACTGCAGTCTAACAAAGTGATGTGCTGTCTTCTTATTTCAGCTCTCATATTGTAATCTACTGTCCTTTTTATATGTTGGTAATTTTGCTATTTAAAATGGTTCTCAAACATAGCGCCAAAGCACCGTGCTATGGCCTGAATTGTACTACTCCAAAATTCATATGTTGAAGGCCTAACCACCCCTACTCTCCACCATGTGACTGTGTTAGAGACAGGACCTTTATGGAAGTTATTAAGGTAAAATGAGAACATAAGGGTGGAACCCTGATCCAATAGAACTGGTGTCTGATAATGCTATGAGAAAGATGAAAAAGAAAATAAATTTCTGGATTCGTGAGATAAAAATATATTTTTTTATTTTATTATTATTATTATTTTGAGATGGAGTTTTGCTCTTGTTGCCCAGGCTGGAGTGCAATGGCCACACCCCCCGCTTCCCAGGTTCAAGCAATTCTTCTGCCTCAGCCTCTCGAGTAGCTGGGATTACAGGCATGTGCCACCACGTCCAGCTAATTTTGTATTTTTAGTAGAGACAGAGTTTCTCCATGTTGGTCAGGCTTGTCTCAAACTCCCAACCTCAAGTGATCCACTCGCCTCAGCCTCCCAAAGTGCTGGGATTACAGGCATGAGCCACCATGCCTGGCCGAAAATAGATTTTTTTAGAAAGCATGGTGAAAAGCATTGTTGTGGGGATGAAGTGCAAAAAAACTTATGTTATCTATGGCCTGGAAAATATTAAACTCTTTTGGGCTAGGCATAAAATATGTTAAACTTGCAGGTGAGGTAATTTTGCAGATCAGGAGGCTGCAGAATTTTTTTTCTTTTTAATTCCCTGCTACCTGTAAAGGAGTTATGTGGAATAGGAGCCTGTCAACACTGATAAGACTGGTTTGTTTTACAAGGTCTTTGGCAAATGAACCTTTGGCAAATGGTCTCAAAGTCCCTGACAGTTAACTCATTCAAAACCATACAATTATTCACATGAAATATATCTTAAATAATGTGTCTTTAAACAGAAATAAACATAAAACAAGGTTAAATATTGATTGTTTGATGAAATGTTTCTACCAGACACTTGCAGGAACCTAAACCTGTGTTTCCCTTAGGAGCAGTTGTTCCCTAATTACTAATTCAGTGTTTGCAGTGACCTTAGAAAACATGACAACCATGAATAATGAGAATCATCAGCTGTATCTGTTTTGAAAGCTCTATTTTTACTTTAAATTAGAATCTGTGTTTGTTTTTATTTTTACATATCTTATTTTCTCATTTAAGGAAATATCATTCATCATTACATTCAAGATTGAACCCTTTACTAGACTCTTTATCCCAGTTATTCATTGCTTTTATTGTTGTTTTTGCATAAGCCTCTCAAATAATTATTTTGAATGTTCTTTATTCTTTCCCTAAATTCCAAGTTTCCATCTCTTATAACTCTCCTTTAGTCTAAATTATTTCCTTTTCTATTTCTTTAGTGTAGGTCTGCTAGTGATAAATTTCTTAGTATTTTTTTTTTTTTTTTTTTTTGGCCAGAAAGTGCTGACATTGTGTCTTCATTCTTGAAATATATTTTTGTTAGACACAGTATTCCAGGATAATCATTCTTTAGTTTCAGCATTTTAAAGTTATTTTCTACTACCTTCTGGTCTCTAATGTTTCTTATGCAAAGTCAATGAAATTTCAAATTATTGTTCCTGTGAGTGTAATAAATCATTTCTATGGTTGTTTCCACAATTTTATCCTTATATTTGGTTTTCAGTAAGTTAAATATGATGTGGGGTTTTTTTACTATTACCCTACTTGAAGTTTTCTGAACTTTTTTAATACAAATGTTTATGTCTTTCACCAATAACAGAATTTTTCAACTATTATTTCTTAATTTTTTTTCTGCTCACTCTGTTTTCTTTTTCTGGAATTCTAATTACACAATGGTAATAAGGCTCATGATACTATCCTACCAGTCTCTTAAGTTCTTGTCATACCTCTTGAATATTTTGTCTCTTGTTAAATTTCACTTCAATAGTAAATTGAAGTTTCACCTATCGTCAACTCAATTTCACTGTCATTTTTTCTCCTTTCCCATTTGCTAATAAATCTAGCCTGTGTGTGTGTTTGTATGTATTGATATCATACTTTTAGTTGTAGAATTTTCATTGGTTCTTTTAAAAAGATTTTATTTCTTTACTGAGGTTTCCTATTTTTAGTGTATTATTAACATATTTTACTTTATATACCTGGGAATCATTAGTCATATGGCTGCTTTAATATTCTTATCTGCTTATTCCAATATCTGGGTCAGTCTCCAATGATTACATTTTCTCTTGATATTGGATCATATTTTTCAGATTCCATGTGAGATTGTGATTTTTTTCATGTGTTCTATCTAGGACTTTATGAATTATATGTTTTAGAGACTCTGGATTCCTTTATGTTCTTCTGAAGAGTATTGATTTTTGATAATAGCAAGTAGTTAACTTAGCCATTCTCAAACCCTCAACTATGAAATTTCAGTTCAATTATTTTATTCCTAGGTGAAATTGTAATAAAATCTACTGTGCATGCAGAGTTCAGGGATGAACCATAGATTTGGGTGGCATGTATCTACAAAAACCAGGAGCCTCTCTTTAGCTCTCTCCTTCCTGGATATTCCTCCTCACCTTTTAGCTGTGGTAGTTGTTTTTCATACTCTACACCATTTCTCCCTATGTAGGTTTTAGTCATGCCATATGATACTGACTGCTGCATAGTCTTAAGCTATAAAAAATTTCCTATAAAACTTACCCAGTATCTGCATGATTTGGGTTGCTCTTTGATATTCAGGAAATTGTTATTTTTATATTTTGTCCAGAGTTTAGAGTTGTTGTCTGTGGGAGGGATGATCCACTTGGAGCTACTCAGACATAACCATATGCAGAAACTCCATTTCTAAATTCAGTCTTCTTCAAGTTTATATAAGTGTACAAGTCAGCTCTTCTACACATAATCGACCACAGAAATATCAGTGGCATACAACAATAAACATTTATTCCTTATTCATCAGTCTTCATGTCAGCTGGGACAGTTCTACTTTGAAATGCAAATCAAATTCAGGTCTTCTTCCTGTGTTTCATTCTGGGGCCAAAACTGGAGGAGTAGGAGCTCTCTGAGACATGTTCTTCTCCTAATGCAGAGATTGGAAACATTCAAGGAACAAGCAGAAACAAAAAATGATTTCTTTTAGGCTTAGTCTTAAATCTGGCACACAGCCCTATCATTTCCTCCTACATTCCATCGGTCAAAGCAAATTACATGACCAAACCCAACATCAATGAGCAAGAGGTACACTCTTTCCATGGGAGAGGTAAAATTTTATATTTACCGAGAAATAATTTAATCTGCCAAATTTAAGTCATTCGACTAAGTTATGGGATAAAAGAATCCTACTCTTGAGATCCATAAAAATCTAGTGAGAAAGGCATAGAAATTTTTTTGTAATGTGGTAATTTTATGATAAAATATCAATCCTGGCTTATTTCTATTTCTATAAATATTTATCTCTCTATTTATGTCTGATAGAAAAGAAATGATATTATAAGCAGGAAAACTATGGGCCAATATCCTGCTGGAGTACACATACAAAGATTTTTTTACGTTATTAGCAAATAGAATTTAGTTGTATATAAAAGGCATAATATACAATGATGATGCCAGGTTTATCTCAGGTATGCCAGGTTGGTTTAACACATTTATAAAAATCAAGCAATGTAATTCACTCAGATTACCAAATAAAGCAGGAGTAAAAGCATATAGTAATCTAAATAAATATTAGAATGACAAAAGTCATTATTCACAATAAAATATCAGAATAAATTATACAGAGAATAATTTTCCTCAACATCATTAAGGAAACAGAAACATTACAGCTAACATCATACTTAATAATGGAAAAGTTAATGCTTTCTACTTAGAATTGGAAACAAGGCAACTGTGTCTGCACTTTCCCCCAGTGTTCAGCATTGTACTGGAAATCTCAGTCAATGCAATTAGACAAGCAAAAAGCCTTAATTAAAAAAAAAAAAAAAAAAAAACTTAAAATTGGAAGGAAGAGGTAAAATAGTCTTTTATTCAAAAATGGCATGATTTTTTTTTTGTAGAACACCCCCTGAAACCTATGAAAGCGGTAATAGAAATAATAAATGAATATAGCAAGGCCGTAGAGTACAAGATACAAAAATTTTTATATGATAGCAAAATAAAATTGTAAATGTAGTAAAAAACTCATTTCAGCTTAAAATAGCATTCAAAAATATTAGAGGTATTTTAACAAAATACTTGCCAAATGAAACAATTTTGCTAAAAGAAGTAAAAAAGCATGTAAGTAAGTGGAGAGGTAAAGCATGATCATGATTCAAAAAACTCAATATAGTTGTCAATTTACCCCCAAATTAATCTGTAGATTTAACACAAATCTAATGAATATTCCAGCAAGTGTTTTTGTAAAATTTGGCAATCTGATTATAAAAGTTACAGAAATGCAAATGACCTAAAATAGCCAAAGCAATCTTTAAAAGGAAAAACAATGGGGGAAAAATCACCTTACCTTATTTTAAAACTGAATATAAAGCTATAGCAATCATAGTAGGATAAACTTAGCAAAGGGATAGACACAGATTAATAGAACAAAACTGAAAGTTCAGAAATAAACACACACACATATGGTCAATTGGATGTTGACAAAAGCATCAAGGTAAAGTAAAACCTTAATGACATGCAACTGCATACATATTCAAATGGTTACAATTTAAAATCATAAGCATGAATGTTGCCAATTATATGGAACAACTACATTGCTGGTTGGGAAATGAAATTGTAAAATCACTTTGCAAAATATTTTGGCAATTCCTCATAAAGGGAAACATGTATTTACATATGACCCAATAATTTCATTCCTATTTACATAAGAAATAAAAACCTTCTGTCCACACAAAGACTTTCATGAAAATGTCTTTAGCAATTTTATTTATAATAGTCCCAAACTGAAAGCAATTGAAATGTTGATCAAAAGGTAATGAGCAAGCATAATACAATATGCAATGCCATGAAATACTGCTCAGCTACCAAAAGAAACAAACCACTGATACATACATTTTGTCATATGAAACAATTCAGAAACTTTATACAGAGTAAAAGGAGCTAGACACAATGAGTATATAATTTATGATTCCATTGATATACAATTCTAAACATTTCAAACTAATCTATTGTGATACTGTTAAGCAGTGGCAATGGAAATGTTCTTTGTGTTGACTGAAACGGTAGATTTACAAGTGTATACATCTGCCATAACTCATTGGATTGCGTCTGTAAATGGATACTGACTATAGTAAAGCTGAACAACATGAAAAAGATTAAAAGTATGCACCTTCATTTGTTACTACTTAGTTCATACCTCGAATTGTTACTTGGCAATAACTAATAAACTGGTGTGTTTTCAAAGCTGTTATTGAATTCTTTTACTTGAGAGCATATCAAGTGATTTCCCATGTATTCTTTCAGGTATACAGTAATCTTCATAACATTGAATTGTAGGCTAGGCAAATTATTTTATTCCCACTTTAAAAGTAGACACTCTGAAACATAGTGAGGTTAAGTTATTTGTGCAAGGTCACCCAGCTACTAAGTAGTAGATTCAGAAATCTAATCCTCTCCTTTTCTCTGTTCATCACTCTAAGTAATTCACCTGCAATTTGTGTGTGTGTGTGTGTGTGTGTGTGTGTGTGTGTGTGTGACAGAGTTTTGCTCTTATTGCCCAGGCTGGAGTGCAATGGCATGATCTCGGCTCCCTGCAACCTCCGCCTCCCAGGTTCAAGCGATTCTCCTGCCTCAGCCTCCTGAGTAGCTAGGATCACAGGTGCCCGCTACCATGCCTGGATAATTTTTGTATTTTTAGTAGAGATGGGGTTTCACCATGTTGGCCAGGCTGGTCTCAAACTCCTGACCTCCTGATCCTACCGCCTCGGCCTCCCAAAGTGCTGGGATTACAGGCGTGAGAATTGTATATATGTGTAATTTGAATAATTTTCCAATTTGAAAATTGATGTTATTTTCTTTGTTGTACTTTGCAAGACAGAGCGTTGCATAGTTGACTCATCACTACTTAACTTTGTTCTCATTTAACCGCAGCTATTGTAAACAACTAGTTCCATTTGCAACCCACACATGGAGAGAACACTGCCTCCCATGTACTGTTTTTATCTTGGGTGGTTAATGATCCTGAATCCAACATCCACCAAGGTTATAGCTCAGGGAACTCTTTCAAAGCACCCGTTAAAGAGGGATTTTTTTCCTGCCTCTCAGAAGCAAGTTCTATGTCAACTACTGCTTTCTGACTCATCTGCCAAGTCCAGCACATTGCATTATGTCCTAAAGGCAATAGAGGAGTAAGCCAACCCATCAAATTCCTGCCATCAATTTGGTTTAAGCCAGGAGATTATTTCTCCTGGGAAGGATGTTTCACACCCTTCAAGCAATCCCTCGGACATGTTAAATATGTTTCTCCTTGTATGAGCACTTTCTATTTAATACCAAGCAAAAAAATATATTTTCTGAACCAGATATTTTCCTTATAGTTGTGCATTTGCTGTTAGTAAGAAGCAGAGGAGATTTAGTTGTGTGGGTATACGTGTGTGTGTAAGAGAGATGGGATGGGAGGAAAAGAGAGAGAAACGAAGAGGGAGACGGGGGAGGTGGAGAGGGAGAGGAAGAGAAAGAAGAGAGGCTATTAAAAATACATGTCTATTATTTATACATTCTGGAAGTAATTTCTGTACCAATTAAGAATGCTTTCAGGGTGTTCTTTATGACACGATATTGGGGAAATTTAAAAAGTAATTTACTTTAAAAAATAATACATATCCTGTCTATTAAATGTATAATTTTATGGAAAATTACATTCTCAAAAGAGAGAATTTTTTATGGAATACATAACTGTAAGATAATTTTCACAAATGTGGTAAGCAGAAAATGTCTCCCTCCCCAAGATACCCTTGTCCTAACATCTAGAATCTATGAATATGTTCCTGTACATGGAAAAAATAAAAAAGAGACTTTGCAGATCTGATAAAATTAAGTGTTTTGAGATGGGACGATTATCTGGAATTATCCCAGTGACTCCATTGTATTCACAGGAGTCCTTACAAATGAAAAGGAAACAAGATGGTCAGAGTCAGAAGGAGATTTGAATATGTTGCTGTTGGCTTTTAAATGGGGAAGAGGTCATGAGCAAGGGAAGGGAAGAGGTGCTCCCTGGTAGTCTCCAGAAGAAAAGAAATACAGCTCTGCCAATGCCTTCATTTTAGCTCTGTGAGAGCCATTTCAGATGTTTGCATTTCAAATTGTAAAATCTGAGTTGTTTTAAGCCAGTAAATTTGTGGTAATTTACTAGAGCAGCAATAGGAAACTGACACATACAAGAATAGATGCAGAAAGTACTTGGATCTTTTTATTTCACTTTCATTCTAAGTAGATGACTGTTTTGCAGTCTTCATGGCTTGGAATTTTAACTGGGGGAATATGGAACTGGCTGCATCAATTTTTAAGGCAAAATTGAATTGTTTCCAGGAAATCACCAATCTTCACTATCAAAGGGGTATTAGGAAATATTTATCACCCTTCTGAAATTTGATACTATTTTCTAGGAGTGTACTTAGGTAGCATTTGAGCTCTCAGAGTCCATTTAGGTTTCTAGCATAGAGTAAGTGCTTAGTCTATACTTGTTAAATTAATGGTTGGAGAAAATGTCTGCCTACGAATAATTTGTAGGAAAGGGATTAGATAATGAATAAAAACACCTCCTCCACTAGCTGATTCGTGTCTGAGTGGCACCTTTTATTCCTGTGGATTAAGACAGAGTGCATTTTTAAAGAAATGAAAGTGTAATAAGGAGTGATTCGCATATTAAGTCCATATGTTTTAGAGGCAAATAGCATAATAATGAAGGGGCATAAAGTCGCAGTGTATAGTGATCAAAGTGCAGGCTCTGACATCAAACCACATTGATTCTAAGGCCAGATCTTTTATTTATAAGCTGTGTGGCTTCAGGAAGTTACTTACCATTTGTGTCTCATTTCCATCTTACATTAAATGAAGAAATAAGTGTACTTAACACAGAAGCTTATGGTGAAACATAAGTGATTTACCACAAGCAATCTGCACAGAAACATAGCAAGCATGCACTGAACACACAAAAAAGCTCAGACACTTAGGAAAAGGTAAGTCCCAGGTAAAGTGAAGTGTAGTATTTCAGATAGTTGTGCAAGTGATTTTATTTTTACAGAAAATAATAGAAGTTGTTCATGGGATGCTGAAAATACACTTCTTTATGGAGACTTTGGCCTAGTGTGAGTTCTGGGTATTAAAACAATCTAACAGTAGTATTTTAATCTCTTAGGGATACTTTTTGAAAGAGTGAAGAATGTATATCTCAAAATTTGCCAGATTGTTATATTGATTATTTCAAGTTGAAACATTGAAGAAATTGTAGTTTCAGAAAGGGATAGCTGACCTGTCTCTTCCAACATGTAGCAAGCCTAAAGATTCCTCTGGAAGGAGTACACTAACAGTACCAGGAAGAGAAAATAGCCCTTATCACCAGAGACTGGGAATTGAGGGCTGCAATATCCCTGAATAAATATACTTAACCAAGTGGCCCTTATTTTCTGCTAGATTTATATCCCACATATGTTTCCTGACTCCCCTAGAAAATTTGCTCCCCCAGGGCCATTTCTTCTCAAATTTGTCATTCTTTGTCTAAAACTTATAAAAGCATCTTGCTTTGGCCACTTCTTTGGACTTCACTCCACGTACATGTAAAACTATACTTTCCTCTTGTTAATCTGCCTGGTGACAATTTAGTTTCTAGATACAGCCAAAGAGCCCACATGAGAGCTTAAACGGGGATGATCTCTGGTGATGTCTGCTCCCCTACGCTTTCTTCTTTACCATCTTCCCATATATGTCTTGGCTTTTGATGACTTTTACCCTTTTTAAAGTCATGGGCTAACATTACTAACCTCTTTAACAGGGGAAAAAGAAAGCAACGTGCTCAGTTAGTATGACATTCACTGCTGGCGTCTAATCAATTAATTGAAATAAAATCTGCAAAGCATTTAAAACAAAGTAAACATCAAAAATATTGGCTGTTGTTAAATGGCTACTTGTATATTACACCAAGTCATAGTAATGTTGCTCTAATTACGTACTTGTATGCTACCATGGCTGTGGAGCACAGACAGAGTTTGTGGACAGTACAACTCCAAGGGGGCACTATTGATATTATTTAGGAAATGACTACTGACTTTCAGTTTGCTGTTGATAAAATGCTGTTATTCCTTGTAATGTCCATCTACTACCGTATTTTAAAATTATTGATTTACAAGGAATACAAAATAAAATGTACAGATTTGAAATTTTCATTTTGACAGACATTGACAATTATATGCACCATGTAACCACCATCCAAAACAAAATATGGAACATTTTTATCATCCCAGAAATTTCCCTCTTTCTCATTACAGGTAAACAAGAACCTGCCCCAGAGTTAGCCACTTTCTGATTTCTATTGCCCTCAAATAATTCTTTGTTCTTAGACTTCAAATAAATAGAATCATGTAAATGTATTCTTTTGTGTTTGGCTTATTTTGTGCAAATTAATGTTTATGAGAGTCATCCAGTTGTTGAGTGTATCAATGACTCACTTTTTTATTGGTGGAGCAATATTCCGTTCTATGAAAATAGTAATAAAATTTGTTTTTCGGTTGCTTCTTGAAAGTAATGGCAAAAACCACAATTACTTTTGCACCAACCTAACAGTAATTTGATTTGCTTCCATTGTGGGACCATAATGAATAAGGTTGCTACGAAATTTCTTGTTAAATATTCTATGTTGATATGGATTTTCACTTCTCTTCAGTAAATGCCTGATTCAAGATAGGTCATAGGTCCAAATGCAGAAGCTAAAACTATAAGGCTTCTAAAAGAATAACAGGAGAATATCTTCAAGCCATTAAGAAAGGCAAAGATTTCTCAATAGACACAACAGTACTCAGTAGAAAATAACAAAATTGATACATTGACTTGATCAGAAAAAAATAGTCTCCTTATCTGAAGACGTCATTTACAAATGAATAAGCAATCCAAAGAGTGGGAAAAAATGTTTGCAATTGGAGCATCCAACAAAAGATTTTTGTCCAGAATATATATAACTAACACAAATCAACAATAAAAAGACAAAGGCAGAGTAAAAAGCAGGCAAAACACCTGAACATATAATTGACAAAATAAGTTATCTGTTAGAGGACTCGAATTACCTAAGTTCAGGGCTTATTTTACCCTATGGTTTTCTGACCATGTGATATTGGGAAAAAAATTAGAAAAATAAATTGTAACAAAATAGTAAGTCCAGGAGCAAACTCAGACATATATTTAACAACTTCCCTTTTTAACCCGTTATTCCATTGCTCTCAGTAACCCATTATTCTCACTGTCCCATGTCAATGATCTCCTCTCACCATACAGTAACTTGGGCTCCAAAGTATCCACTTTATTCTATCTCCTGGTTTTCACTAGAGTACATGTTATCAGCCACCTATTAAGAAATCATGTTTTCTCACCAAAATAACTCATAACATGCCATAGTTGTCTGGTAGTTTATTTAATTCTATTTGTAGGTTGAAACTTATCTGTTAATACAACTATACCTGAGTATTGATTAAGGAGATAAAGGGAAATAAGCACTGTGAGAATGTAAGTAACACAATAAAAAGGCAAGAACTATGTCTTGGTCACAACTTAAGTCACACCACATAGGAGCCCTGACTCCACCTGTGTGGAAAAACATAATCCAAACCTCAGACATGTGACTGGAAATGATAGGAAACATGAGATACGCTACTTTCTACTAAACTGGAACCTGTAGAGGCCAGTCTTTATTCATATTAGACTTACTGAAATAGCCTCAGTTTCTGGTCTCCTGAGTAATGTGGTGTGATGAGCTGTTACCACTTTTTTTTCAGATTTGCTTTTGCTTATTTATTTGTTTGTGTTGGTTGGTTGGTTGGTTGGTAGGTAGTGAGGACAATATTTAATGATAAGGAGAAATACATATAACATTAATTGAAACAAATCAGAACATGTATAGAATATGTACAGTTGTTAGTACTATTTTTAATTGCATGATGTCTATTCAAGGATTAAAAATGAGAGTAGTAAGCCACAGTAATCAGTAGTAACTGGGAAAAACGGTAATCTGACTACAGGGTTATCAAATCTAATGCTTCTTGGTCATTTTGCAGCAGTGTTATAAATCTTGACTTTGGGAATTATTTTCAGTTCCACAGATTACTTCCCATAATATAAATCAAAGGGAAAAACATTGCTGGGTTGAGGGGTGGATGGGTGGATGGGGTGGGTGTTCAGGCAGAAAGGCAGGAAGACAGGTCCCAACTGGGCCTTTTGGAGAAAGATGATTATAACCAATATGCAAGCACACTAAGAACAGGTATATCAGGAAGAGGGAATTATTTCTGATAAGTTTACCAAATACTTTTATATATGTTACATCATTTTTAAGTAATGTGGCAACCCTTTACAATAGCTATTATTGTAGATTGGTTTAATGATTTCCATTGATTTACTTATTTATTACTGATGAAGATCCTAAGTTTGAGAGACATTGAGGAATATTCTCAAAGTCCCAATCAGCACTAAAATTTTATCCTAAATTTGAACTGATCTGACTCAAAGCCCCATATTGTTCCCACTAGCAAGGCAGTATTGTCTGATGGTTAAAAACACAGCTTCGGTGGCAAGATTCGTGGGTGAAAATCCTGGCTTTCTTTCTCATTCATCGTTTAAACTTGAACAAGTCATTTGCTCTTATATGCAACATGGGAGTAACAGAAAACCTATCTCATAAATTAGTTGTGAGGATTAAAAGTGTTACTATAGGTAAAGCCCTGATAAGAGTTCCCAACACATTATGAGCTCAATAAATGCCTGCTCTTGTTATTGTGACACTGTATAACTTCTAGTATGTATGTGTGTGTGTGTGTGTGTATGTATCCACTTAGCATGTTGTTATAATGTCTGAATATATTTTAAGTGAGTTGAATGGTAATGTGTATTTCTCCTTGAGACAGAAACCTTATTTACTTATTTGCTTATTACACACTAAAATTTTTTGGAAAGAAGAAAAATAAATATGCATATGAGATAGTGGCAAATGTGATAATTATCTTCTGACTGGATAAGCAGTAGACTGAATCATGCCCAGTTACCCAATTAGCCACCATCGTCAAAACTATAGTTGCTATCTTGGCATAATTGTTCATATTTTTTTGGTAGAAACATATGGAGTAACTGTACACAGCACTGTCTGACAATTAAAA
The DNA here is from genome assembly GCF_028858775.2 of Pan troglodytes. Classification (NCBI taxonomy): domain Eukaryota; kingdom Metazoa; phylum Chordata; class Mammalia; order Primates; family Hominidae; genus Pan; species Pan troglodytes. Next base: position 159,633,773 of record NC_072401.2, read on the forward strand.
TCTAAATGATCATAGTGCTTCAAGATGTCCTCGGACTAATTAGAAAAGTGATTGAAGAGGCATAATTTGAAAGTTTGTCAGTATTAGGGATTAACTGGTATTCTGCTATTAGATATTTAAACTTAGACTACTTTTATCTAAAAAATTATTAGTGTTTCACCATGTTTATAGGAATGAACTTGAGGAAACAAATCCTAAACAATTATTTCTGCTTATGAAGAACTTATCTCCAAAGCATGGCTTCAGATTTTTCACTCAGAGCAATGTAAGCTCTTAGGGGAACATTTCCAGAAATGTTAGAACTGCATAACTCATATTTGTTTGGGGTTTTTTGTTTTGTTTGTTTTGTTTTGTTTGTTTTGAGACAGGGTCTCACTCTGTCACTCAGGCTGGAGTGCAGTGGTGCAATCTCAGCTTACTGCAACCTCCACCTTCCAGGCTCAAGGGACCCTCCCATCTCAGCCTCCCAAGTAGCTGGGACTACAAGCATTCGCCACCATGCCTGGCTAATTTTTTTATTTTTTATTTTTTTGTTGTTGAGATTGGGTTTCGCCATATTGCCCAGGCTGGTCTTGAACTCCTGAGCTCAGGCAATCCGCCAGCCTCAGCCTCCCAAAGTGCTGGGATCACTAGCATTAGCCACCGTATCCGGCAGGTAACTCATGCTTTTCTATGTTTTCCTTTTCTCCCTTTACATAAATGTTCCTTCTTCTCTAATCCAGAATATTAAATTGCAGGAACAATATTGTAGACTTCTTAGATTTTCCAAGTATCCTCTGCAGTTTCTCATGAGGTGCTGGGCATGGAGTTGTTAGGAATGCATATTTGATGATCTCTTCAAATTACTATGATTTGGTTTCATCCCTTTGCTTCACCTTTTTTCCCTTTGAGAAATCTTCATTTTTTTCCCATATCCTTTCCTTCTACCTTTAGCTCAATTCTCCATTGAGTTTGTCTATTCTTCTCCATTAGGCCAAAATACACATCTGTGGTTCTTAATACTATCTTCATGATGCTTTCAAAGAGAAGCAATATATTAAGCATTTTATTCACTTGTTCCCAAATAGCAAATGCTTACTATTTGTTTGGCTCTCTATTCCAGATTCTAAGAGTGCTTATGTAAAGAAAGCAAAAACAAATTCTGCCCTCATTCTGTGAGGAAAACATGAAAGAATTCTCAAAAGAAGATATACAAATGGCCAACAAGCATATGTAAAAATGCTCAACATCATGGACAAATCAAAACCACAGTGCGATACCACCTCACTCCTATAAGAATGGCCATAATAAAAAAATCAAAAAATGATAGATGTTGGCGTGGATGCAGTGAAAAGGGAACACTTCTACACTGCTGGTGGGAATGGAAACTAGTATGACCACAATGGAAAACAGTGTGGAGACTCCTTAAAAAACTAAAAGTGGCTCTACTGTTTGATCCAGCAATCCCACTCCTGGGTATCTACCAGAGGAAAATAAGTCATTATACGAAAATGATACTTGGACACACATGTTTATAGCAACACAGTTTGCAATTGGAAAAATATGGAACCAGCTCAAACGCCCATCAGCTAATGAGTGGATAAAGAAAACATGATAAACATAACATGGACTACACTCAGCCATAAAATGGAACAAAATAATGGTATTTGCAGCAACCTGGATGGAAATGGAGACTGAGACTATTATTCTAAGTGAAGTAACTCAGGAGTGAAAAAACAAACATCATATGTTCTCACTCATATGTGGGAGCTAAGCTATGTGGATGCAAACATATAAGAATGATACATTGGACTTTGGGGTCTCGGGGAATGTGTGAGGGGTGGCAATGGATAAAAGACTACATATTGGGTACAGGATACACTTCTCAGGTGACGGGTGCACCAAAATCTCAGAAATCACCACTAAAGAATTTATTCATGTAACGAAACACCACCTGTTCCCCCAAAACCTATTGAAATGAAAAAATAAAAAAGAAACTACACAAACAAACGAATGAAACAAGAGATGGAGATAGAGATTACTGGATTGGAAAGGAGAGGAATAAGGAGAATGGCTTCTTTGAGAGAGTGGTGTTTGAGCAGAGGTGTAAAGGATGAGAAGAGTCAAGCTTGAAAATATTTGTATTTGAGGCAGGTGGAACATCCCATGAAGAGTCCTGAAATGGGAACAAAATGATGTTTTTGAAAAAACAGGGAGAAAACAAAATGCCTAGAAAGTGGTTAACAAGTGTGAGAGGATGCGTGAGTTCAGAGTTCTTTGTTACGGAGATGAGAATCTACTCTAAATTACGTTAGGAAATGAATTAAGAAATATTAGGAAGCTCATCTCTAAGAAAGCTGTAGAGTCAGTCTCAGCAGGTTGGAGCTGCATACATGCCCACATTGTGGGCATTGCTCCAGTGAGATGATCACTGCCTCTGCTGCTCAGCACAAACGTGGCAGCTCACACCTTTAAGGTTGGATACAAGGTTCCCAGGACTCTGCCTCCATCCCCACCGAAGAATGCATTCTGCACTGTATGCACTTCCCCCTATTGCTTACTTCCAAATCCAACGTCTCCCAAACTTTTCTGATTGGCAGAGCCAAGGTAATCTAGCCAGCCAATACGAAGCCTGAGAGATGGCGTTCTCACTTCTAACTTGAGAACAAGGCGCTGATTAGGAAACATAGGAAGGATGTTCAGAAGATACCAGATCATTGAACATGTGATAAATAGCCACTAGATCACAAAAAAATAGGATTTGTAAAATGTTAATATAATGTCAAGTGTATTATGATTTTCATATTCTCCCCCAAATTTTGCAACATAGAAATAAGTAATTGAAAAATACAAAACATACATGACTTCCCCAGCATCACAGAATTAGTGAGAGAACTAGAGTGTCAGTATCAACGATGTGTGGCTGAATTTACAGAGTGCCTTGGAAGGCTATTTAATCAGCAGGGCTATCTCTGTCAACATGAGCAAGGGCTGCTCCCCACTATGTCAAATCTCGTTGGCATCATCAACTGGAAGTGAGGCCTATCTCTTGAGAATTGGCATATCACTTCCGTGGGACACTGAGGTGGAGATCATTGACCATTGTAAGTAAGTGTGGATTATTAAAAGACTTGCAGAAAATGAGTCCTTCTCAAAAGTATCATTGAAATACTACACTTCTATAGTTATAACTACCATGTTGCTAACATCACCAAGATCATTTTTAAAGAGGGATTGAAGACATTTTAAAATTCATCAATATACCAAAACAGTTTTCTTTTCATGAATTTAAAATGTATTATATTTGCAAATCAGCTGAACATCTTCAGAGCCTATATTTATGTGACCAGAAAAGTGCCTACCAGATACTTATTACCAGATGATGTAATGAAGCAAAGATGTGAATCTTTTAGGACTTCATCGAATGCCTTAGAGAATGACACTTTTTCCAAAACTCCATTTTGCATACAGTTAAGAAATAGTTACATTCTATTCATCCCACAGAAATGTCTATTACAAGTAAAACACTTGCTATTTTAAGGCAGTGGAAAGGAAATACGATTATGTATCAGAATAACCTGGGGGAAACGTGCTAAAATAAGGACTCAGGGTTTCACTGCAAGAATCTGATTCATTGTCATCTCTCAGGGGCCCAGAGATGCAATACATACAATGCATTCATCGGTAATTGGATATTATTATAATATGTCCCCAAGCAAATTTCTTACTGAAATCACATGATTTTCATCTCATCAGAGATGTAAAAAGTAGGAGTTACTACAAAAATAGGCCTCAAATGTTCTGCAGAAGCCATTTCAATGGTGACTACACAAAGGGCATGATGAAAATTGATCTTCCTGAGACATTACACAGAAAAGTCCTCCCTTTTCTCTGCTAAAGTCTACACACCTCTAATCATTGAACACTCGTTTAAAGTAATCTTTGGCAAAGCTCTATAATAGTAATAAAAGCGTGAAATATTAGTCTACATTTACTAGTTTTCCACAAGTAGTTTCAGATTTTTCCGGAAGAGATATGACTCCAGATTGTTCCTAAGGAATTGCATCTAAAGATTTAAAACACTAATTGCAACAAAGAGAATAGATGCCATGGTCAAAGACAAATTTACTACTAATTCACTTCGTCTTCATATTTTATCTAAATTAAAAAAGGAAAGGGAAAGGGAAAATTGGAGATCGGCATTGTACTGGAGGTCAAAGACAAATGTGCAAAAATATTTCTGCTCTTCTCTGCCTTACCTTCATTCTGAGTGCCACAAACAATAGAGAGAGAAACAGTGAAATTTCTACTTGAAAACCCTACTCAAGTGAAGGGTACGTTCCTTACTTAAATTGTATAACATCGCTGACATTGTCTTTATTTGGCATGATGTTGTCCTTGCTTTCTTTTAGAGTATTAAAAAATATTGTTAAAGTTTTTAATAGGTTTACTCCCAATGTTAGCTACCTTAGTCACTCAAGTGTTTTTCTATATAATCACTCATTCTTAAAATATGAATTAACCTACCACAAAAAACCAAACCCCATGTTTAAGATAATGCCACCATAAATTGATGAGGAAGTAGGGGTGCGTATTCCATGTTTAAATTTTCTTTAGGTAGATTAACAATAAAGAAAAAAATGTAGGACAAGAGATAAAACATTAAGGACTGATTTAAAAAACTAATGAGATGATATTCAAAACATAATAGGATATGTTTAAAAAAAGCTACAATTAATTTTTGAAAATTATAAAAGTAGACCAATCTCTAGGACACATAGTAAAAATGTAAACAAGATGAAAAAAATTGGAAATGAGAAAAGAACTATAACAATACAGAGATTTTTATAAGAAAATCATGTTTATAATTATAGTTAATACATATAAAATTCTATATTTTTGTAATAAATCAATTACCCAAACCAAAGCTTTGAAAACTAAAGTCTAATAACTACATAAGATATACAGTAAGTTATCAATAATTTGCCCTGTTAAAAGAATTTTGGATTATATTGTTTTACACATATCATTATAGTTTTCTATGCTACAGAATCTAGTCCTGAAACTAGAAATTAGGAATGATTCCTTAAATAAAAGCTATGCATCAATGACACCTGTTAAATGCAACTATGGAAACCCTAAAGAAAATCCAGTCCGACCATCATCTTGACTACCTAGCGTTTATCCCAGGAATAAAAGATGTGTTTAATATTAGGATGTCTATTTATGTAGTGCAGATATCAATAAGTAGAAGAAAAACATGGATATCATAGACGATGTCAAAAAGTATTGCCAAAATGTATTGATTGCCAATTTAAAAGAAATGTTTTTACATAGAACAACCTCATAAAACAATAATTTAATGTACCATATATACTTATAGTAAACATCTAATGCTTACATTTACAGCAATAAGTTTCAATAATGTGTACCCCCTTTCATAGAAATATTAGGAAAAAATCAATATCTGACTTTAAAAGAAATGGAAATAGTTTAATACCAAGAACCATAGTCACAAACACCAATGCAGAAGATAAAATTGAATATTATTAATATTTTAAATTTTACCAGAATAAGGCAGAAATTGAGTAACAGGTGAAAAAAAAAGGGTCCAATTATAAAAAAAAATACCATCATAGGGGACTGAATCTCAATCATATTACAAATTACATTAAAGAGAAATAGACTAAACACTTCATTTTCAAGCATAAGACTGTCAAACTTCATGAAATGAAAAAAAGGTAAGATTCAGGTATATGGTATTTGCAAGAATCATGTCTGTGACTTTAAAACAATGATTCTTGCAAATTTTGTAAAAACTAACAAGCCTATTGTAAAATTTTTTTGGGGGAAAGGAAAAGAATATTGAACAGCTTGAATGGCCAAAACAACCTTGAAAACAAAAAGGAAGATCAAATTTAAAGGACTCATAATACCTAATTTCAAGACTTACTACCAAATTAGGTAATAAAGATAGTATTTTATTGGTATAAACATAGACAAATAGATCAATAAAAAGGAATACGGAGTCCAGAAATAGACTCTGGACAACTGATTTAAGTTAATTTATTAGGTAAAGGAATCTTTTTAATATGTTCTTAGAACAACAGGACAGAAATTTTAAATTTTAAAGACTTCTAATTTACCTTTTTTTCCTTCAGAACTTATGTTTTGTTGTTATGAACAAAGATTTCTAGGACAGAACAACAACAAAACATAAGTTCTGCAGGAAAAAAAATGGTAAATTAGAAGTCTTTAAAATTTAAAATTTCTGTCCTGTTCATCAAAATGCCAATAAGAAAATTATATGAAAGACACAGACTGTGAAAAATATTTGCAGCACACATGTCTGACAAAAGCATTTGCTTCCAGAATATAGAAAAACGTTTATAAATCAATAAATTTACAAATGAACAATGTGGCAAAAAATGAGCACAAGATTTGAACAGATACTTTACAAAGGAAGATCTATGAATGGACAATAAACACATAAAAATATGTTTAATGTCATTTGTTAGAGAAATGCAAATTATAACTACAATGACATACAGTTTCACATCAACTAGAATGACTAAATCAAAATGACTAACAAAGGCAACTACTGGTTAGGATTTGCAGCAAGCAGTTATTTCATACATTATTGAAATAATGGGAGTATAAAATGATTCAACATTTTTGGAGAAATGTTTGTTATTTATTTATGATATTCACCATACATCTATGCCATGACCCAGGCATCCAAAAGGAAAAAATACACAAATACACACAGAAATTGGAATTTTATTCAATAATTTAAAAAATGAACTACTGATAGGCACAATGATTTTTCTGGGCCTGTTGTGGGGTGTGGGGAGGGGGGAGGGATAGCATTAGGAGATATACCTAATGTAAATGACGAGTTAATGGGTGCAGCACACCAATATGGCACATGTATACATATGTAACAAACCTGCACATTGTGCACAGGTACCCTAGAACTTAAAGTATAATAAAAAAATACATATATAAAAAAAGTCAAATGTCTCTAAGTAAATCTAAAATTCAGTATAATAACCATCCAAATACCAACAAGACTTTATGTGATATTTTGTCATACAGTGTAAATAAAACATTTCTACATGAAGAAAAGAAAAAGCAAGACACAAAAGAGTGCATACTAAATGACTCATTTCTGCAAAATATAAAAACAGACAAAATTATTCTAAACTGATGGCAATTTGATAATAGTTGATGGAGCACTGGAGAACAGAACTGACTGGAAGGGAACATAGGGGACTTTCCCAGGAGATGGAAAGTTAATCTTGCTGTAAGTTGCGTTTACAGGTCATATGTCATTGTCAAAGCTCTTTGTTCTGACCAGTTAGATTTGCGCATTATTTATGTTAAATATATCTCAATGAAAATAACAAGAGAATTTTAAATATTTTGTGTGAAGTTTAAATAGAGCAACTTAGCCTGGGTGGCATTAGACCAGCTAAATAAAATAAACTTGCACGTTATTATTACTTGGCTTTTTCATTATAATTTTATCATACATTACCTTTAGATATGCCCCCAAATAGCTACAGAAGCTTTTCGATAAAAAGGCATGACAGATATGAAGGAGACTTAGAGAGCATCTTGAAAGAGAAGCAGTATATCACAATAATGGAAAGAACTGATCATGCCTTTCAGAAATAAAAAGAAAACAGCCTTTCATGAAAAAAGATATTTGTATAAAAATAATCTTATCTCTCAAGCATTAGCTTATCTTGAGATATTTAAAACAAGCACAGGAAAGGCATGTTTATATTTCTAAATAAGAATAACCAAATAGTTCACTTTTGGTCTGAGAATTGGTATTCTAAGATATATTACCATATATCATGTTTTGGTTGATTTATAAGAAGGCCTTGAGCTTAGAGGTTTACCAAAAACATGCCCACACAGTCTTAGTTCTGGCAATCAGATTGCTTGCACTATAATTAGATAAGAATTTAATAATATTAAATAAAGTTGAGTAGAAAAACACCACAGATAAATTAGACAAATAGGATTTATAATATTTCACTTATAAAAGCTACAACATTATTTAGTAATATGCTTGAGTTTTCAGAGTCAGAATAACCAGAATAGACCTGTTATCTAACTGGGACAAGAATTTGAAAATGAAAACCTGTAAAATTTTGGAAATAATCGTTGTTTTGCAACAGGACCCAGATTTTTTAACGAGTTTGCTTTTGTACCCATCTTCACATGCCACACTGGGACTGTACAGAGGAACATGAAGCTTGTTAAAAATAAAAGACCAATGAGTCACTCTCCAGGGGGATAAAAATAGAAGGAGACTAACAAACATAATCTGCAAGAAAATTAGTTCAGCAGCAGGTAGCAGGAAAAAAAAGTATTAATTGTCAAATATGCAGAAAAGTAATAGGAACTGAAGAGGGAGCAGTTTTATGGAAAAATAGCTGGGCTCACTAACATGAAGAGAGTACATATCAAATGCAATGGGAATTATACAAGGTTGATTTTTTTTTACCTTCTAATCAAATAAGTGTCTTTCAGAAAATATGACTGATGAATCATGAATCAATTCTAATGTGCAAGTAATTCTTCTTGGCATTAATTAAAGAGAAATTGCCCTTTACTTAAAAAAAAAAGTGCAGAATGTCAGAATGGAACTAGCAGGCACTAATATGTCATAAATTGTAAGAAAAATAATAAGAAATGTTATTATGTAAAGTAGATAGAGGGAAAGGATTTAAACTAGTCTTAAGTTACTTTTGTTTGTTTGTTTTGACTTTAAGGCTCTTTTACAGTTCCCTAGAGCAGTTGTATTTCTTTCACCTTGGTAGAGGATGAGTGTATGTTCTGGTTTTATAGCTGACTTACAGGAAAGACTTTCTTTTTATTAACTTTATTTTCAAACCCAAAGGCATTTTGGAAGTAGTATAATTGTGTAGAAATGAATTATCTCCTTTGTGGTGCTTTAAGCATCTTGATTATCATCCTCCAAATTACTTTTGTGATCTCAAAAAAGGAAAGAGATAGCTGAAAGTCAGATATGTTCATTTTTTGTTGATTTTTCTGTTTTGTGCAATTATACAAATATGCTCAAACTTCATTTAATTTTAAACTGTTTAAATGGTATCGAAATATATAATATAAAATCCATAAGTTTAGCAAATATTTTCCATTAAAATAAACTAATGTTCCACAAAGACACTTAATTTTCTTGGTCTATCAATATCTATGCCTCTAGAAAATCAGTAATTTATTGCTCTAGTCCAGTAGAAAGCTGGCAACATTGTTGTTTACTCACTAAAAATTTAACAAAGAAAAAAATCATATTAATTTTTCTCTGAAAATTTTTAGCAATAAACCCACTGTTTATTTCTGTGAAGATCTTGTTCACAGCAAATATTTATTGTGCTTCAGGTTTATTAATGTAACATCTTTCTTTCTTTCTCCTTCCTTCCTTCCTTCCTTCCTTCTGTCTTTCTTTCTTTCTTTGTTTCTTTTGAAAGAGTCTCACTCTGTTGCCCAGGCTGGAGTGCAGTGGCTCACTGCAACCTTTGCCTCCTGGGTTCGAGTGATCCTCCTGCCTCAGCCTCCCAAGTAGCTGGGACTACAGGCATGTGTCACCACGCCTAGCTAATTTTTGTACTTTTAGTAGAGACAGGGCTTCACCATGTTGGCCAGGCTGGCCTTGAACTCCTGACCTCAAGTGATCCGCCCGCCTCAGCCTCCCAAAGTGCTCGGAGTACAGGCGTGAGCCACCGTGCCTGGCCTAATGTAACAGGTTTCTTAACTGACTAGTGTATAACAAAAATTTTTGAAGGACCAAAGTCTATGCCATGCAGCGGCTCACAGATTAGGCAGAGGGGACATGAGGAGAGGTGTAAATCCAACATTAGAGCAACAAAAAAATGATGAAATCAAAATATAGAAACACGGAGAGGATTCTGACATACTAGACAATGCCAGTAATGTTGTTTTTTGTTTTTCCATTTTTTGTTTTTGTTTTTGTTTGTTTTGTCTTTTATTTTTCCCCAGAGGAAAAAGCAGTTTACTGAGAAGCTTGGAAAGAGGAAAGGAGGTGGGACAGAGGACATTTCCAGCAGAGGAAACAGAATGTGTAAAAACATGATAAACATGAAAGAGACTGACACGGGGCACATATTGGTGACTAATGACTCAGGCAGGCTGCACCAGGGGTCCCAGCTCAGTGGCAAAGGATGAATCTTCCCTGATAGAGAGAGAACAATAAAATCTCATAGACTGCATTTAAGGCACTACAGTTTATCTTGAAACACATAGGAGGGACCATTTTTCAGAGGCCATTTAGGGGAGAATCAGGTAGTAAACTCTGTAAGAAAGGATAGTTGCAAGTAGTAGAGTGGTCAGCAGAATTAAATCTTACCAAGGCATCAGGTAAAAACTGAAACAAGGTTTTTTAATTGTTGTTGGCAATTAGGTAACTGGTGGGTTTTTCTTTCAAAACTAGAAAGTGAACTCGATATAGGTTGGCGGCTTCTACTCTGATTCAACTCTAGAAATATCAGAGGAACAAAAGTGGGCATACTTAATCATAGAACTCTCTCTGTCTCTGTCTGACACACGTACACACACACACACTAAACTGTGGCAAACTGTTGGGGAGGCAGAGGTGGTGGTATATCTGTTGTGTATGGGGTGGGAGGCACAGAAGCAGAAGAAGGTCAGGCACTTTGGAAGGCGGGTAAATGGGGCAGGGTTTCTAGAGAGCCACTCGGCTCGTGACAGATCATTGCCTATTCTGAGCCAACAGAACTTAGAACTAAGTAGTACCTGAACTTTCCTTCTCACCCCTGTCATTCCCCCAAAGGTTAGATAATTTCAAAGACACAAAGATAAGTGAGTGAGGTAGGGTGTCAACCCAGTCTGTGTTCCTCTGTGTGTGTGTGGCGGTTGGAGAGTTGGGGAGAAGACAAACAATAAAGAAGCATAGGGCAAAATTATAACAAGAGAAGCTCTCTAACCTGAGGTGCATCTATCAGAGCCCTGTCGTCCCTCCTTAAGGTCATCTGGAAACTCAAAAGCTAGGGTTCAGCCTTTTAAACTTCACCACTTTACACAATTATGAATATAAAAATTGATAGCCTCTCTTCATAGGCTTTTCTCGACCATCCAAACATTCTAAACTGCATACTCACCTCAGTCTCTGTCTGGCCACCTTGCATTATTTACTGCCTAACCCCTTCAGCATCAGAAAATTACTACATCTTTACAAAAATAAAAAATAAATATAAATACATAACATATAAATAAAATTTAAAAAATAAAATAAAAGACTGGGTCTTGCGATGTTGCCCAGGTTAGTCTCAAACTCCTAGGCTCTAAAAAAACTCCCACCATGGCCTCCCAAAGTGCTGGGATTATAGGCACGAGCCACCATGCCTAGCATCATTTTAACTATTTTAAATGAATGTATAAGTTAATAGAAGGCAAAGCCTTTGGAAAATGTTGGAGAATGACCCGGGATGTTAATAGATAATAACAGTGGGAAAGGCTAGAAGGTGTTTTAGCTGGTTATCATTCATTAAAGGAGTAGAGAATTTTACAGAGGGCTAGAAAAGCTGTATTTTAGAGTGGACTATCTTGACTTTACTAAAACTATTCATTGCTGATTCCAGCCCCAAGGTACATGAGAAGTAGTGATAAGGCAAATAGGTAGAATAATTTTTTGAAGAGGTTAAGAGGATGATAATATTTCTTGGAAATACAAGTTAATGAGGACATAGTGTTAAGGGTAAGTGGGGAGTTAGTGCTAGGAGGATGTTGGGTAGGAAGGTTTGGAAATGTAAATGAAGGTACTGCAAAGGTGTGAAGGAACTTGCATGTGGGTTATAGCTTAAGGATGACAAGAATCATTCATTCAATGTAAAAGAAACATTTACGGGGCACCTAGGAACTAAAAGCAAAATAGTGATATATTTTCAAATTTTAGGGGTCTGGCAAGCCAGTGGCAGTGGGAAATTATTCCAAGCATCACATTAACAAATGCATATATACAAACTGAGATAAGTATCTGACCAAATGAAGAGAAAAAAACATAAAAATACAAAATAAATTATGCTATAACAGCATAATGAGGAAGAGATTTTGACCTCAGACCTCAGAGTAAGAAGGAGTTACCTACGGGGAGAAAGGAGGCAACAGATAAAACAACACGCACACCATGGTGTTGCAGGGAAAATGGCCCATTCCAGAAGTTCACAGAGGGACAATATGACTGGCGGCCAGAAGACCAGGAGGTGGAGTCATAGAAGAAAAAAGCCTAGACAGAAAGCAAGGATTGGGCCATAGAGAGATATTTTGTTTTGTTTTTAACTATATTTAAAGTTGTGGAGGATTTCAGTTTTTGTTTGTTTGCTTGTTTTTATTTTTAACTTTTTTGCTCTGCAATGAGAATGATTAAAGAGTCAGATAAAAAGGGCCAAGTTGTGTATTTTGAAAATGTACCTTGGCTGAGATATATACAGGAATGGAAAGGTGGGTACGAGGGATGAGGGAGGCCTGTCAGGATGCTAACATAGAGAGAGAGAGAGTTGGCTCGGACTAGGGTGCATTCCGTAGAAACATACAAGTTGGCAGACTCAAAAAGATATTTAGGAGGGAGAATCCACAGGATTCAGTGACAGATTTGTCACAGGACAGGTGTGAGGAGGTGGGAGAAAGTCAAGGACCTGGTGTGGGCAGGAAGATTATGGGTTCAGTCACAGACCTGCTGAGTTTGACAAACCTTTGAAGCATCCATGGGGAGACTGCATGTTTCACTGAAGTCTTAGGTAGGGAGAATACAGAGGAAGAAAATATAGAGAGCTTAGAATAAACCTTTGAGAAATTCCAACATTTGCATTAATCAGTGAAAGGTACAAAGCAGCCAGAAAGACGGGAAAAAAACTAGACGGTGTGATATCTAAAGCCAAGGGAAGAGACTTTCTTTTTCCTTTTTTAATCAGCTTTATTGAGGCATTGTTGATAAATACAATTTATAAGTTTAAGGTGTACAGTGATGATTGCATACACAAATATATTGTGAAATGATTACCACTATCAAGCTAGTTAATACATTTATCATTTCACCTAATTACCTTTTTTTGTTTCCTTTGTAGTGAGAACATACAATATCTATTCTCTTAGCAAATTTCAGGTATTGTTAACTATAGTCACCATGCTATACATTAGATTTCAAAACGTATTCATCTTATAACTAAAAGATTATACCCTTTGAGCAATCAATAAGCAATGAATGGTCAACAGTGTCCCAAACTACTGAGAGGTCTGTTAAAATAAGTCCTGGAAAATTTCCCATGCATTTTAGCCTCTTAAAAGCAACTGGTGCTATTAGAAATTATAATGAAGTAGATTAAGGAGATAGTAGGAAATGGGGAAATAGAAACTGCACATACAAGTTTCAAGGATTTTGCTATGAGAAGGTGATACATGGAAAGTAGTGGGAATGAAATGATTGTTTTAAACACATGAGACACTCGAGCATGTGTAAACATTTTAGATAAATCTGGATGAGAGGTAGTGGATGAAAATCTGGGGGGAAGGATGAATAATAAGTAAAGAGAGGATTGTGAAAGGTGAGAAGGATAGGTTTTAAAGTCCAGGAGGGGGACTTGCTATGTGTAGAAGAGATGCTCCTTTACATACAGAGATGAGATGTAAAGTTTGCTAGCAGGGAGTTAAAGAATGTTTATATCAAATGAAAGCCCAGGTCAACCACTAAGAAGGTGATGCGTGCAGCCATGGGAATTTCATGGTAGCCTGATGTCCTCCAAGCTGCTCCGTCTAGAACACGGAAAAGATCTTTCCTAATACCCCACAGCACAACAGAGATCAGGCTGTAGGTGGCATACTCTAAAACTATAATACAAATTTAACATACTCTCTCACAGACACACACACACACACACACAATCCTAAGGAAACAAAATAACAAGTCACAGGCATTTCAGCTATAATCCATGTTTAGAAAAAAATCCACCCCTCTAGGTTCATATTTATGTTAATATATATAACTTATGCAACATGACATCTCAGCCTTAAGCAACTGCATAATCAAATGAGTCCAACAAAGTTTCCTGCTCCCTCTAGGCAACCTATTATATTACACAAAATATATTCATTTAATTAATAACATTTTCTAATTGTTTATTTTTCAAACATTGAAGTGACTCGGGCATTTGAGATCATTTAATTTTACTTACATTTGTTTAACTTAACATAGTTATTATTTTTTCATAGCATAAATGTTATGCAAATCCCATTTGTAGCAATATATACATGATGATGAAATGCAACTGAGCATTTTTTAAAAATACTTTTATTTTAGGTTAAGGGGTACATTTGCAGGTTTGTTGTACAGATTATTTTGTCACCCAGGTACTAAGCCTAGTACCAATAGTTTTTTTTCTGATCCTCTCTCTCTTCCCACCCTCCACCCTCAGGTAGGCCCCACGGTGTGTTGTTCCCCTCTTCGTGTCCATGTGTTCTTATCATTTATCTCCCACTTAAAAGTGAGAACATGTGGTATTTGGTTTTCTGTTCCTGCATTAGTTTGCTAAGAATAACGGCCTCCAGTTCCATCCATGTTCCGAATGCAAATGACATGGATCTCATTCTTTTTTTTGTGGGAGTATAATATTCCATGCTGTATACGTACCACATTTTCTTTATCCAATCTACCATCGATGGGCATTTAGATTGATTCCATGTCTTTGCTATTGTGAATAGAGCTGCAATGAACATACACATGCATGTATCTTTATGGTAGAATGATTTGTATTCCCTTGGGTATATACCCAGTAATGGGATTGCTTAAAACAGACATTAAATGGCTATCTAACCAAAAATATTATCAACTACCATGCCTGGCCCAGCATAGTTGTTATTAACAGAATAAAACAAAGAAATATTTTAAATGCAACAAAATGTCCTAAAAGATTTTTAAAACAATGTAGAGATAGAAAATTTGGAAATAATGAACGACTGACAGAAGTATAATATCAAAACTTGTGCTTGCTTTGCAATTTTTAAACAAAAGTTAAACATTTTTCCAACCTAAAGGAAGATACACAACATATGGAGGGGCTTGTAGTCCAGGAAAGACAATGGGATAGTAAGTGAGCACCTGGCTAGCCCAAATGAATTCAGATCTAATCCCAGATGGAAAGCACTTGCAGGTAGAGAGAGAAAATTATTTTTGTTATCATTTTTGTCCTCATAACAATTCTCTGAGAAAGATAAAATATGAACTGTCTCCCCATGTCCAGCTCCTATAGTTAATCTCCACCTGTCCCTCAGTGCACTGCTCCCAGAACCACAGGACTCAGGGCTAGCAAGGGTCCTGCAGATCATTTTTATGAATTCTTCTGTTTCACAGACAATGAAACTCATCCTGGGAATAAATGGGGTTGCTCAAGGACACTGCTTTATTTAAGTCAAAGTCACTGAAGAACCCAGATGTCCTAATATTAAATGAAGAACACTTTTAACTCCAATTTGGTGTTTACTTGTGAAAACTGATTGTAATAAACCAAAGTATTTAATTTCTATTCCTCTATTTCTATAACAATTTGAGATAAGTGAAAACACTTGCTCATGAACTAAAGCCTGGCAGATATTGTCCATATATAATGTTGTTCACAGGTAAACATTAAGATTAGATTAGCAATCAGGTAACATTAAAATTACAACCAATCAATTTGATGAGTTTAAGTGAAACATTTACTTGAAGAAATCACTATTGTCATTTTGCTTACCTAAAAAATTAACCAAACTTTACACAAAAATTATTAACAATGATATTAATTACTTGTCGTTTTTTATTGTTGCTACACACATTTAGCACTTTTAAGCAACATGAATGTATGATCTCACAGTTCTGCAGGTCTGAAGTTTATTGTTGACACAGTTGGTTCTTCTATTTTGGATTTCACAAGGCTGAAGTCATGATGTTGCTTTGCAGGGTTTTCCTCAAAAGGCTCTAGGGAAGAATCTGCTCCCTAGCTCATTCAGTTTGTTGATTAAAATCTAGTTCCTTATGGTTGCAGGATAGAGGTCCCCATCTTCTTGCTGGCTGGCAGCTAGAGGTCTTCCTTATCTCCTAAAAGAAGCATGCTTGCAAGTGGGCCCTGCATCTCAGAGCCAGCATGTCAAATCATTTTCATTCTTGGAATTGCTCTGATTCTCTTTCTGCTGCATTTCTCTTCAGTCTTCTTCTTCTAGGTGGAGACTATTCTCTGATTTCAAGTGCTCATGGGATTTGATCAAGCCCACCCAAATAATTTGGGATAATTTTGCTACTTTAAGTTCCATGGTTTTATTATATCTGCAAAGTGTTTTTTGCTATGTAATGTAACATATTCACAGATACTAGGAATTGGTACAAGGACATCTTTGGAGGGCCATTATTCTTTTTACTACAATTACCTGATTCCAGAAGGAAATCTAATAGCCCTTACCAAAATGTTACTGCTGTGTAATATCTTATGTAATTGGAGCCTAAAGCCCAGTTTCCAGTCTCGCCTTATCCCACCTCTATTTCCTGCCTCTTCAGTTCTTACTTGTGATCTTTTACTAATATTACTGATTGGGTAGTCCACACACTTACACAAATACTATGGAAGCATGCTGTGACTCTTCTAAGACGTAAGTATGGATAAAATGATGAACAATCAATCCAGTGTTAGGCGAACCTGGAACACATTGGTCAAAAAGCCCCAGTAAGAACTGGCTATTAACACCTGGTCAGCATGATTGGGAGTCTCTAGTAAAGTGTCACAGGGCTTGGACTTTTTCTGTGCCGGTGCCATGAAGAGGGTGAAGACATTGTCCTCATATTTTCACATGATCTAATATTGGGCACAAAAATGATAGAACAATCCAGATTCAAGCTTATTTCACTAGGCTGGACTGATTGGACACCAAATTAATCAGGAATGAACATTATGTCACACATAATGCCACACTAATAACAAGTTAGGATATGATTTGATAGGAAAACTTCTGAAAATCTTCAGAGAGTTTTAGTCTATGCCATGTTTTCACTTTTAAAAGACTTAGATCTAAAATGGTTCTAGTGAAAATCTGCAATGGCTCCTCAGTAACCTATTTCTCTTTAAATAACTGAAACAAGGAAAGAGTATGTTACTTTATATTTCCAGAGTGTTGGAGGTAGTGGACTCAAAGCATTTGCTTTCCTAAGAGGTTTAATATGTGTCTTATAATAATTAGAGAGAATTGAGCAGAGAGCTGTTCTTCACACCCTCTCTAATTACCACTACTTGAAGCAAATTAGAATGAACCCAACTGTTTCTTACCTTGTCAAAGGCTATATTGAGGACAGGAATAATTAATTTTCAAATGGAATGGATTTCTAAAGCTTTCGTGTGGGTTGAATGCAAATTATATCTTAAAATATAATGTGCTATAACTTTGCTATCAAAAATGCCATTTTCACTGCATTTTCAAGAAAGTTGAATAATTTTATTACTTTTATATCACCTTCTTTACTTCTATATACTAGAAATATAAATGATAAATGAATAATCAGTATGAAAACACGAAAAACTATTGTTAAAAAGATTCTTTTAGTTAATATTTCCCATAGCATGTATGACCCACTCAAAATAAATGTTTATTATACAAAATTTTTTTATAAAGAATGTATTAAGTGATTATTTACGTATCTATAATATGTATATAATACATATACATATTGTAGGTAATAATATATAATCTAATATATTATATTATACATATTATAGATATATATTTGCTTCACAAAGTGAATCTTGAGAAAATATTGTAACATAATTAGCTTCTCCAATGAATGTACTGTATGATTTGGTTTAAATTTAATTTGTACCATTTTAAGGCAAGACACTAATTTTTAAGTAATATATATCTCTTGGGGCATACCGTCCAAATACAAAGATAACAAAATAATGCAAAATTTGTGATTATTTTTAAGAATGTATATTCATATTTAACTGCAGAAGCAATTAAAGATCATTCAAAAATTGGGATTTTTTTTTCTGGAAACGTGGTTGAGCTAAACTATTGATAAACTATGCTTCACTTACATTTGGTGAAGTCTCCTGTTTTTTCCTGTCAATGGCTATTTTAAAATACTGCTATTTCTTTAAGTCCCTGAGCACCCCACTTCCAACCTATGTATTTCTCCTTATTAGTTTTACCTGATACCTACACATTGAGCTCTAATAACAATGGTGTATGTGAGCATTCCAGGTTCCAGAAATGGATAACTCTCTCTATCTATTTTCATACCGGGCTCATTATCATTAATTGTAGAGATAAACACCAGTTTCTGGACATAAAAGACCACAATTTTAGACTTTGATAAACTCATCAAAATCACATTGTTCAGTTAATTCTCTATAAAACCAACTGAAGTTTTCTTGGAAATAACCTCAGTCTCACTGGATACATATGATCTTCAACCTAAAGTGACCAAACACATCCATTTAGCCTTATGCTTAAAATATTCCCACTGTGCCTGGCCCCTGTGGCTTCCAGTCCCTGAAGAATGTTTTTACTCCAATCTGTAATCCACCTCCTCGTCTCTCTTTATTTTCCACTGCTATCTAAACTCCCCAGAGCATCACCTCTACTTTTTTGTCATGGCCTTAGCATTCTCATCTCCTAGCTTTCATGAATTGTTAACAGCACTATAGTATTCTTATGTCCTTCTCTTATTTCTGTAGAGGAGCATTCTTTTTTCTACCAAAGACCCAACCATACTATTAATGTCACTCCTTTAATAGTATGGTTTCTGAAGTTCAGATCCATTTTGACTCCCAATTACCCTCTCTCTTATGTACTTTAAATTTTCCCTTCTTCCCCTTCATTCTGACTTCTTCCTAAGAATTTAACATACTCAAGTCCATCTGACCTTAAAAGAAAAAGCAAATAAAATTAACAACATCAGCAACAGCTTGCTTATCTCTGGATACTGTGTTGAGTTTCCCATCCCTCGACAGCCAACCTTTCCCGGATGATAATTCTTCACTTCTCTACCTATTGGAATAAAAAAGGCATTACCACGACTCCAACAAAGCCACCTTTCCTTCTCTGAAGATATCTACACCTCACAATCATCAAATTTAAAGTCTGTTCTTAAGCCCTTAACATTATGGAAAATGTCAGAAAAAGCTAATACTGAAAGGATGAAATACTTTTGAGTCAGACCACAGGGCCAAAACCCTGGCTGTGCCACTCATATGGATGCAACTTGAGCAAGTGACTTACATTTCTGAGCTTACTTTTCCCATCAGTAAAGTGCACATGAAAAAAGTGCCTCATAGTGTTGTTGTGGAGTTATGACATTCAAATAGTGGCAGATAATCACCTAATGCTATTATTGAATTCCTTCTTCCTAATACATTTATTAAAATATGTATTGTACCATGTGTCAAACTGTTGCATGTATTACATGTGACTGGTGGGAGGAATGGTAGATGAAATATGTATATGGGCAAAAAAGAATGTGTTCCTTCTGCGTTCTCCTGACTGTCAGCCTACTGTCACCTATTTTCCGATTAAATGTTGAAATGCCTTGTGTTATAGGCCCATGCATCTTTTTCTCTTGCTTCTTATACAGCAGTTTGCTATTTCATTCAATAGCTGTCTGTTGTGTGCTCATCAAGTACCAAGAATTTTACCATCTGCTAGAAATAGTGGTGAAAGAAAGACAAGATTCTTTACCTCACAGCTATCACATGCTAGTGTGAGGAGAGAGTAAATAAATAAGGAAACAATAAAGGAAAATGATAATATCATATTATAAGTGCTATGAAGCAGATAAACCAACACGTTCTTATGCCACAGTGACTAGAGAAGGCTGGTCACTCTCTCAAAAAAGGTTGCACTGTGCTGACACTTTCATGATAAGTAGTTGTTGACCAGGAGAAGAAATGGAGGCAAAGCATTCCAGGTAAAGGAATCACCAAATACAAAAGTCTTAATGGAGCTATGAACTTGGCATGTTGAGAAACAGAAAGCTGAAGAAGTTCAGATTTGTAGACAAAGAAGTAGGGGCAATGGTAGATGAAATATGTAACTCAGACTTGAATTCATTCTGAGTGTGTAATGAGAAGGTGAAGGAAGTTTTAGATCATGTAAATGTTTATGATTAGATATATTTTGACAACATTACACTTGCCTGCTAACTGAAGAATAGACTGTATAAGGGCAAGAGTAAGAGCTAGAAGTTCTGGGAGAAGGATATGACAATAATTCAGGAAAGAAGAGGTGTTTACTTGGAATAGAGAAGTAACAATGAAGATAGCGAAAAAATGAAGAGACAATCTATTTTTTAAATAGAGATTAAATGTTTTGCTAATAGCTTGGATATGGGAGATTAATAAATGGAAGGAATCAAAGACAAGTCTAGGGTTTGGAGTTTGAGCATCTGGGGAAATGCTATTGCTTGGAGGAATATATTAAAGTAGTGGTCATTAAGAATTTTGTTTTGGCCATGTTAAATATACAGTGCATATGAGATGCCCAATTGGAAAATCACAGACAACAAGCATGTGAGTTTGGAAATCAGTGGAGTTATCAAGATGGAAGTACACATTTGAGAATCATCAGCTTAAAAACCTATGTGACAGATAAGATCAAAGATTGAAAAGCATAGTACTGAGTCCTAGGGCACTTCATCATTTATCAGAGCCAGCCAAGAAGACAGGGCTCTTACAACAATGTTGTAAGAAGGCAATTCAGTCCAGATGCCTCTTCTGAAGTTCAGATCCATTTTGACCTCAATCTATCTAAAAGTAAATACATGTTCCTCTGAACCAAACCAGAGAGTCATCCTTAATAATGTCCTCTCCCTGACAATTCACATTCAATCTATTTCCTAGTCCAATCAATTCTACCTCCCAAATATCTATTGAATATAGTGTCTCTGTCTCTGTCTCTCTCATTTCAATGATTCAGTTTTGGTGTCTACCCTCTTAATGCATCATGTGCCTCAATCTTCTAAGTGATTATTGTCTCCAGTCTGCTGGTTTCAGTCCATCCTTCCTCTGTTCTTAAGGGTATTTCAAAGTGTAAAATTTATTTTTATCATTCCCTTCTTAAAAGACTTTGATGAACCTATTGCCTTTAAGATTTCAAATTTCAAACTCTCTTGCATAGTTTTATGATCCTATGTAATTTGAATAATGTCTCTCTTCTTTATTTGTCAAATAAATTAATAAAAATTAATAAATGAGTGAATAAGTTAATATGTTTTGAGGCTTCTTTATGATATATTTTTCTCAGTATAAAATAGATTGTTGAAAAAGATGTGAAACAATAAAGAAATTTTAAAAGAAAAAGCCAAAGATGAAAAATAGAGTTTTTATTTTTAGTTTGTTTCAAATTCATTGAAAATGACTAAGCATGGAGTTTATGATGGTATGAAATAAAACAAATGGTAGTTGAAGTCTGAAGTACTTATTTAAGACAACAGAGAAAAGATCCCAGGGAAAGGCAGTTGAGCTTACAGTGACAGACTCACCACTTGAGGATCAGTTAGAAGGAAGCCAAAAAAAGAGCCTTATTAGACACATGCCATCAGTCTTTAACAAGTCACATCTTAGTCCAGTCAATTTAAATAATCTGTTTAATTAAGTCCATTATAAAATTATAATAATGTAGATAATATAAAGCTAAAATTATTCTGAAAATAGTATACTCTTAAAGGCATAAATATTAATAAAGTTTTTGTAGCCAGTTTAATAAATATTTGACATTGAAAACATGCAATAATAATAATGAATTTGAAATATTATACATTTATAACAATGCAAATAAAATACTTATTTTTTTACTTAATATTTTTTGAACTTTGAATATATGGAACATATCACATCTAGATATATTATTTCCATAGGCTCTTCATTTTGACTATATAATCCAATATATAACTAGATGTTCTGGGGAGCTATTCTTAAATATGTCATATCAATATCTAAGGTTTTTGTAAGTTTTTACAGGATTCCCAAGGATTTTCAAGGATTCCTTAAACAAGGAGGCCATTCAATATCTATCACAAAACGTCTGGAGGAAGGTCATTTCAAGTTTAATTCATTCACTCCAAACCCTACAGCTTTTTTTTCACTGATAAAGTTGGCAATGGCTTCACTCATGACCTCAAAATGCCTGCATTTTCAGACATCATGTCTTCATACAGCAGTACTTCAGGTGGGAATGAACGGCATGAGAGAAAGTTCTTCCTATGTGACTCATATTCACAGAAGCAGACAAATTTTCAGAGACACAGATTATTTCTTATATCCTATTTGTCTGAAGAGAAACTAAAGGCTCATAAGTATTTCCATCATTAAAAAAATTAAAATGAATTAGTCCAATTAACTTAGACTGACTATGATTTATCCTTTGGGATGGGCCACATTACCATCCAAACAAAATTAGGATTCTGAGAGCAAGAATGGAGAAATAACTATTGTACCCACAACCAAAATGTTTTCCATAGTCAAAAACATCTTAAAACAAAACCATGGAGATTATTAAAACTGATATTAGTTATAGGTGTAGGTATTGTGAGAAATGCCCCTGAGTTTTAAAATAAAAAGGAAACAAAATACTCTATTTTTCTTCTTGTATTATTGCAGCACTTCTCAACCTTTCTTCAATGCACTTACATCTTCATGATGAATTTTACCACTATGAAATGTCACTCATTATCTCTGGTAATACACTTTCTCTTGACATTTGTTTTATCTGATATTAATATAGCTACTCCAGGTGTCTTAAGATTGGGCTCCATGATATATATATATTTTCCATTCTTTTAATATGTGGGTGCCTTTGTGTTTAAAGTACTTCTCTTGTAACAGCTTATGGAAGGATTGACTTCCTTTATCTAGCCTGTAGTCTTTGCCTTTTAATTAAAGTATGTAGCCTATTTATATTGTATGTAATTGTTGACATGATTGGGTTGAAGTTTATCATCTTGCTATTTGTTCTCTTTTTATCTCATCTTTTTATTTATTTGTTCCTCCTTCTCTGCCTCCTTTTGGGTGCGTCAAATATGTGTTGGTGTTTCATTTGACCACTTCTGTTGGAAATGTGTTATAGGGTTTCTCTAGGAATAATAATATGCAAGCTTAACTTGTGACACAATACTCTAAACTGATGTCATACCACTTCATGTATAATATGAGAACATTACAACATTATACTTCGATTTATTCCTTTTTCCATTTCCTATTATTGTCATATTTTCTATATGTATTATAATACTACAATACTACATTTTGTGAAAAAGTTTATTATTTTGAAGGCATTAATAAAAGAAAGAAAATTGGTTTCATATATGCCCACATATTTGCCATTTTTTTGTGATTTTTATTTTTATTTTTATTTTTGGTAGGTATGAGTTTTCACCTAGCATAATTTTTCTTCGGCCCAGAGACCTTCATTTAACATTTTATTACCAGTAGTGCAGATTTGCTGGTAACATATTCTAAAAATGTTTTTATTTTCCCTTTATTTTTGAAAGATATGTTTATAGATACAGAATTCTAATTGAAAATTGTTTTCTTTTAGCACTTAACAAATATTATACCACTGTCTTCTGACATGCACTGTTTTCAATGAGAAGCCAATTGATTTGTCATTGTTTCTTTGTATGAAATGATTTTTTCCCTCTAGCTGCCTCAAGAGCTTTTCTTTACTTTTGTTTTCCAATAATTTGACTATGATGTAGTTTAGTTTCTTTTTTTTTATCCTGCTTGGGCAGATATTCAGCATATTTTCCATCATATTTGGAAACATTTTGGCTAGCATTGCTTCACATAAGTTTTGTTTCTCAACTTCTTTTTCCTCTCCTTCTAAGACTATAATGGTAGACCACTTGACATTAATCCACATGGTACTGAAATTTTCTTTTTAAAATATGTCTCCATTTCAGTTGGATAGTTTCTATTGGTCAGTCTTTAAGTTCCCGGATCTTTTCTTCTGCAATATTAGGCCTATCTAGTGATTTTATAAAATCATATGTTGTTGTTTTGTAGTTTTAGAATTTCCATTTAGGTGTTTTTCTATTAGTTCTATATCACAAATGAAATCTCCCAGTTTTTTCTTCACCTATGGTAGCTGTCTTTCCCATTAAATTATGAAAATATTTATAATGTTATTTTCACATTCTTATTTCTGAGTTAATTTCTAACAACTGTATCTTTCTTCATGTTATACATTTTACTTTCTTGTTTTTGTATATGTTTGTAACTTTTTATGGTAAATTGAAGTTGTGGGTACTACTCTGCTGAGAATCCATTTTTTTTTCCATTAGAAAGTGTTGAGATTTGTTCTGGCAGTGAGTGAATTTACTAATGACTTTTACTGATGCTTATTTCAAATACGAAAAAAGTCACACATATATTATTCAATCACATAGACAAATCAAGATTGAGGAATAATTCTGTCAAAGTGCTCCAAAAAAGTATGGTATTTGATTTTTATTTATACTAAAATGATTGTCTTTACTGTTTATATGTAAATTGGATTTTATCCACTGAAAATAAAGTATTTTTGCTTCTTTTAAAAAATAAAATTATACTAGAAAAAATTATCTTTGTACATAAGTTATTTGACTATAAAGCAAATTATGATTTAACTTGTTAGAAATGTACTCAAACTATAAATCTTTTTATAAAATTAAAACATATAACTAAGAAAAAAACAAGGCTTGGTTTTAAGCTTTGTAGGTCAAATCTATGATAGCATTTACCCTGAATCTATGATAGCATTTACCCTGAGACTAAGGTAGCTCTAGTCTTAAGATACTTCCTGGGTCTCATTTGAATATGTGAAATATTCCGCCATGATCTCTTCATTCTGGCTGGCCAGAAATCCCATATATTCCAGTGCTACTGGACTTCTGAGATGCCTGTTCATCTCACAGCCTTCTGCAGGGTTAGGGTTTTCTTCTGCTAGTACTCATGGAATCCCATCATGGGCACATACAGCTTATTATTTGGCTGACACTTAAGGCAACTTTTTTTTACAGGATCATGGCCCCCCTCTTTTTTTTTTTTCCAACGCTAACTCATCTTTGGTACCCTACCCCATAAATCCCATAAATCCTGGACCTCAGCAACCCCGGCCTCTGATCTTTGCTTCCTCTTCCCAGAAAATCTGCTGCTCTCTGTTTGGTCTCCACTTCCCTGCGTCAAGGTTGGAAAGGTGCTCCAGGCAATAAGCTAGGGTATCTATGGAGATCAACTCATATTCTCCCTCTCTCAAGGATCCAGGCCCTGTGTTGTCAGTTTACTCATGCTCAAAATGAATTGCTTCATATATATTATGAAGTATTATAGCTGCTTACTGTAGAAGGGTAAATATAATACCTTTAGTTGGTAATAGCCAGTCTAGAGTTTTCTGAGGCTCTTATAAATAATGTAAATCCTTTGTTTCACTTTTAGCAGTTTGTCCCAGACCTATCACCCCAATTTAGTGCAAGAAAATTCTACTTTTTATTGTACTCTAGGCATTCACATCTAACTTACTTTTATTTTAAAATAACAAACTTAAAATCAAAAAGATTTATAGGATCTACACTTAAAATTTCTTTGGGGAATTATCTTCCCAAGAAAGAAGCCACATGAAATAAATGCAAGACATAGATTCCTGCTATTGTCTTTAGTTTTATCATTTCTAAATACTGTAACTCCACCAGGATTTGAGACTCCCCACTGAAAAATGTACTAAGTTAAAATTAATGCATTTATTTACTGGGGAGCTATGAATTTTGTTCAGCTATAATCCCTATGGTCATTACATCTCAAGGTGCCCTCTTTTGCCTCATTTACATTCTGAAACCTCTCCTGTTCCATAGAGACAGAGTTCAGCTCAGCCCTCTGCAGTTGGTGTTCAACAGCAAACAGTGAGTACAATGAACTGCTAACTTATAATTATTCTAAAAGAATACCATTTGCCACTGAGGTAATGGGAGAGAATAATGACATTCAGGAGCTTATATAATACGTTACTCCTTACTTTAACCTACAATTCTAGTTAGACTGCCTTTGGTTACATATTTATTTGTGGTTATAATGTAGTTACCCAGCATGATTGACAAGGAGAAAAAAGGAGGGAAATTGGTAGAAAAAAAGTAGCCATTATAAAATAGTCCTAAGACCAGTTATTCTGTTACCTTCATATTTCTTTTTTATCACCCAATGGTGCAACACATATTTCTTTTGTTTTTGTACCTATAATTCATCTTTCAGCAGGTGACTGGATGGGTGAAAGTGGCTTCGATTTATTTCTTCCCTGCTTGCCATATCACTATGTATTTATTTGACTTCTTGTTAAAGTTCTCAGTTATACTTTCAAAAACTTTAACAGAAATTCTGACTGAAAGAAAACAGCTGGAAAGATATTAGAAAATACAGTTTAAAGGAAATATTTTCAATTAAATGATTGCTCTCCATGGTAGGGGGCTAGGAATTTAAACCATGAGAACCTGACAGATAACAGATTAATTACTATTAGTCCCATATTTCAAAATATCAAGTAAATAAATAATAGATTTATTTAAGCATCATAGGTAGTTATGTATATATTTAATGTTTATTAGTCATAATATGATGCATAAAAAATAAACATTCTCAGTTATTAAGTTTTTTCACTACATTTTCTTCATATTGTAAACATATTACATCTTAACTTCATTCTAGCCTATGTTCTTTTTATGCCAACCAATCATACTAACCTTTTTAATTCCTTGAGTACATACCACAAATCACAATCTCCCTCTTTTTTTAATTTTTCTTTGCTTAGAAATCTTTCCCCATATTTCACATAGCAATTGCCTACTCATTGCCAAGTATCAGTCTAAAAAACAGATTTTGTTCACAGAATCCTTTCTTGGCATCTCTACCAAGAACAGGTCTATTTTTAGTTGCTATATACTCACATAGGATCATATACTGGGTTTCCTATATTTCTGCAACGTTCATCTTTTTATATATACTGAAAATTCTTTGAGGCAGAAGCTAGATTTATTTTATTTGCTGCCATCTACCCTGTACCCGGTATCCAACACATTGCATTAAATGTAGTAGGCTCTCAATAAAAATAGAATACCTGGGGAACAAATAAATGAATTTTAGGATTTCCTTAAAATAATAATTTTAAAATATTGACTCCAACCTTTATGCACGTGCACACACACACACACACACACACGTGTGCACTGAAAGTCCTTTACTGTGGAGCGCTGGAAGCTCTAGGATACACTGTACTGAGCCAGAAGTTGTTGACTTGCTTATGTGTAATTGGCCAACAGTAATATTTAGTATACAAAATAGACATCGGCACAAGACCATGTAACTGACTAAAATATAATAAATTTATGTAATCACCTGGATCCTGGTTCATATAATACTAGAAACAAATAAACTCTTCCCCCCACCGCCCATGCGTTTACTTAATTTATTGATTGGATTACTCAGAAAATTCAGTAAGAGTTGTTACACCCATTGCAAGTATATATTTAATTAAAACTAAATGGAAGAGACTGACCTCAACAGTCATAGAAGATTTTCATTGTAATGTAATGAGCTTTTTAACACTTTTATACTAATTTACATCTTTAATTTATGTTAGTAAAATTCTGACATTATTACAGGCATTACTCCTGGAACATGTTTCCTAGTAAGTATAAATATCACACTGGGGATTTTTCAGGAACCAGGCCTTGGTCAACATTTCCATGCTGCCACATGTAGGGTGTTATAAGAGCTAACAGATGTTTAAAAATAATCCTTAGTAATAACATTTAAAATGGATCTTGATTCACATTTTGATTATCATACTAGATTTGAGGGGATTTTGCCATTATTTTCAACAATGTTAATTGTTCCATATTTGCACTGTAAGTCTTACTTTCACTGAGGTAATGAAGATCTGAGAAGCATACTCTGAGCTTGGTTTAATCACAGTAGGACTGCAGGAATCTCAAGGCTGTCTGTTCCTATTGTAACATCTTGAATTTCCCCTCAATTTCCTTCTCTAAGACTGTGCTCTAAGACAAATGCTTATTTTTTCTTAAGTATAATAAATTTTTATTATACTTTAAGTATAATAAATTAATACTTTTCACATACTGTTTCATTTAAAAAGTATTTTCATTTATTGCTTATTCACTAAGAGTGAAATCAGAAATCATGCAGATTAAATATCTCCTGGATACAGCTGAGAAATATTTATAGATATTTAGGGAAAAATGGGTCAATCAAGCATTATATTTTTCACGTGATGGATGAAAATAAAATACATTCATTTTCTCTTGAAACAGAACATATTAAACAATAGCTGTATGTATAAAATGAAACCCCCTGTGTGAATATTTTCTCTTGTACCAAAGAAATAATTAAAGATGTCTTTTTAATTAAAATTAAATAAATCCAAATGCTCCGAAGCAAAAATATTTATATTTAATTATTCTAACTCATTCACAATATGTTGCAAGGTCCAGGCATCTCAAACTTTTTTATTGTACTGAATCTTGTAACATAGCTGCAAGTTTCTTCTAATGTTTAAGTGGATCAAATAAGGTAACATTGTCCAAATGATCTAGTTTAGTGAATGCGATCCAAACACATCAACCTAACTGTTTTGTATTATTAATATAATCTGCTCTCCTATCTTCATTAAGAAGAAAAAAATTTCCCAATGTAATATTTTGCCCAATAGCTTAGTTCAAAACGTTTTAACTATGCAAATGGAAAAATTGGAAACTCAAGTACTGGTGATTCTTCTTACATTAACTTTCAAGTAGCCAATGTACTTACTATATTTAGTAAAATCAAGGTTTAATTGTTTACATTTGCCCAATTAAAATAACCTTTATACAAAGATATACTGTCAATGGTAGGTGCATTAATTACAAATGCTGAGCATCACAAAACAGCATGATCTTTCATTTAAAAATCACAGCTCTTTGCCCAGTTAAATAACAAAGCAGCAGGGAAATTTTATGGTTCAGGGACTTAAGCAGTGAAGCAGAAGCTCCAAGGTTTTAAAAACAAAAAAAAAATCTCATCTTATCTTAAGAATGATCTTAGATAAGTCATCTAATACTAGTTAATTCCTCAAGTTTTATTACTGGAACATACTAGAAAATGGGAAAGCTTGTTTAGCTGTAGATTGTGCAGAAGAATCAGATGTTAAATCTAGCCATTACTGTTCAAAATGAATTCTGAGACTACGTGCAAAATGAAACAACCATGTTGTCTTCATCAGTCCTAGAAAAAAATCACTATTTTGTCTTTAAAAGAACAACAGTACCTTTTTCATTGAAATAATTTTAGCTACAAGTTATTATTTTACTCATCTACATTGGCCTAATTTTATTGATTCAAAACATTTTAAATAGTTACAGATATCTCTAATAATTAAAATATGCCATGAATTAGAGGAAAAGTATACAAACAGTATGATGAAATGAGGAAAGTACAGTATTTGTAGAGGTAAGATCTTGCTTCAAACCCAGCCCTACTACTGGTTTGATAATTGAACATGGGCAGCTGATTGAACATCTTGATTTTGTTTTTACAGGGATGATTTGCAAAATAATCTGACTCTCTTACATCTCATGACTGAAAGAGTTCAATGAGAAAATATTCATAAATGGCAAACCACGTTTGAAACTTATATTGCCATCATTATCACCCTCTATCATTACCTATAAATAATAATTAAAGGAAACACGGGTCCAGTTATGCCTAAACCAAAGATCAGTCTAACTCTGGAAATTGCTTTTGTTACAGCCAATTATGAAATGTGCATAAGTGATTGTCTCACCCATGCTGGACAGAGGTGGTTTGAGAAGTGAGTATGTAAGGAGGGGAATAGGACAGAGATAGAAAGGTTATTAATATTTTAAAATCTGTGATTAACATAGCATAGAAAAAGGACCTGTCCTTAGCTGTTGGTGGCTCAAAGCATCCATGTGTTTGTGTGTGATTCTCTCAGAAAAGATGTCATTTCATTTTAGAAACATTAGAATCATTAGTGCAGTGTGGATTTCAAAGTGTTCAGAGCACCCTTTTGGTTTTTGTAATGGTTTCTATACAAGACACCTCTTGTTACCAGAACCAATTTGCCATAGACATAGGAATAATACCAGAAAAAAAGTTTATTTTTTTAGTCAAATGGATTCTTAAGAGAAAATTTACCAACATGTAAATAAGTGTTTTCTGAATGTTTGGTTTTTTGGGTCAAATTGATTCTTAAGAGAACATTTACCAACATGTGAATAAACATTTTCTAAATTAGACTAAACTACTATGGCAAAGCAAAAATTAATACAGTTTCACCTTACTTCTATTGCATTTCAAAATAAATATTCCTAATTAGAGTGAAAGGGCATAATTCAGTCATCCAGCACCTGCTTTCATTCCCCAGCACAATGTAGAGACCATTGCAAGGGTTCACCCCAACATATTCAGCCAGGCATTAATTGAAATTCAATTTTTGATTTTTTCTGTATATTTAAGTAATGCTGATTTATGGGTCTTATTTATTGATACAAATTTAAAATTCACCTCATGGATTTTTTTCCACAAAATTATATCCTAATATTTGTGTCAAATCTCCATATTCTAGACACCTCTCTGAACTTTTTTTTAGCTGTTTATAGTGTTACATTTTTTGACCATGAACACTTTCATACTTGTATTATAGATAATATATGCTAGTACATTATATATCCACCAGCAGATTTAATGTTTTTGAAAACAAGTCACTGTATCTGTGTAGCTTCTACAACACTAGGCAACATGTCAGAGATTTTGCACATGGCAGATAGTCAATAAATGTTTTTTAAAAGAGTAAATGGATGGATGGATAAAACCAGCCATTTAATAATTATTTTTAGATGTAAGGGCATTTCTAAAAGGATTTTAGGGACTCATCAAAATGAGCATTGTTTGTGTGTATGCTTTTATGCATGAAAAAATCGAACACTTGTTTTGAAAAAAACAGAATTTCTTGCATAAATATGTTATTTGTGAAATAAATATTAAACAACATGTTTACAGACAGGTTTAAAGTCAATTCATAGAAATAGTTAAATGTTACTATTAACAATGATACCTTTTTATGAAAGAAAATATCCTTTATGGTAATACAAATTAGACAAGTTGTTTTTTCAGATCTAATATGCACCTACTTTATATTATTTTTAATTTTTGTTGTCCTTCTTATATATGAGAAAAACAAAGTTCAAACCTTCTATATAGAAGAATTCAACTATCTACATTCAAAAAAGAGAAATAAAAGGAAGAAAAATACTTTAAAAAGAAAGAAACAATGAAAGATTGAAGGAAGGAAGGAAGGAAGGAGGGAAAAGAGGGAGGGAGGGAGGGGGGAAAGAAGGAAAGGAAGAAGGAAAATGATAGATGTAGATAGATAATGTAGATAGCTAACCAGATAGGTAGATAGATGAGCTAGAGAGAGAGACACAGAGACAGAGAGATTGAGAGAGAGAAGACAAATAGAGAGAGAAAAAAGAAAATACATCAAGGAGGAGTAGTGGCAACATGCCCTAATTCTGACTCCCCATTAGAAAACAAGAAACTCTCCCACAAACAAAGTAATTCTCAATCTTGATTTATCTGCATTTTAGTGGAAAAAGATTTCAGTTTTACCAGTGTCTTTCACAGACTGGGTATGACCCAATTCTGCTATTCAGAAATAGTCCTCAGAATTTAATATTGCCATCTATTGCATTCATAGTCTGTATATGTAAATACAAAGGAGAAAATAATTCTGCAAAGGAAAATGCTGTATTTAATTAATGCCCAAGGGAAGCTATGAAAAAGAAAAAAATTGTAGTTGTCACGTCCTAATTTTAACCACTGTTTACCAGATTTATTTACGTGTACTGCTCTAGCCACCCACTCAGTAGTTTGATGAGAGCGGAGCAGTTCCATGCAGAACAGATCCTTTGCTTCCAGAATTCAGAGTGAGTAATAGGATAAAAAAGACATCTGAAGAAGCTGCATCTTAATACAGCTAAATTCTATGGCTTATGGCAGACCCTTGGTTATGAACACCTGCTCATACACAAGCAGATGTAAAGGATACCATGTGCTTGCATTGCCATATCAACTATTTATATTCTTGCAAGGTAGTGGAACATTTGGTTAATATAATATAGCCTATACAGGCCTTCTCAGAATTCTTTTTTGTCAAATCCATCTTAATGGAACAGTTTATACATTTATTTTTCTACTCTAAGGAGACAACATTTCTAGAAAAAAAATGGAAAAATCAGGTAATTTCTCTTTCAATCTTACTACATGGCTGAAAGAGGCAAGTCTTGTTTCTGACCCAGATTGAATAAATATAAACTTCTACTCACTGGAGGCAGAGATCCCTAACATTACCACACCAATGCATCAATATGCCCATATAAAAAAAAGAGAAAAGAATTACCATGGAAATTCCTGGGCTGGATGCCTTACGTAAATGTTATCTCATTTGATACTCACAGTAATTAAATGGGGTAAAATTTTATTCCTAATTTGTCCATGAAAATGTTTAAAGAATCAGCTTGCCAACCAGAATCCCAAATCAAGCCTCCCTACTCTAAGCCTGTGTTGCTTCTATGCATAGTGTGTCCCATAAGGTACAATGAAACTGTTAATTTATTACTGCTTATATCCCAAGTCCACCAGCCAGTCCACAATTATACAAATTGTGGTTCTATATTTTCATGACATACTTCTTCCTCCAGATCACTGTCTGATGCAATCCCTAACCTTTGGCTTGTACTCTGCAATGTCGCCAGCTCTTCCCAGTATTTTACCATATTGCAGGTAAGGTGTGGGTGTGTGGAAAAGAAAAACAGATGTACTAGATTGGACGCTGTCCCTTCAAAATTCATGATCATCCTGAAATCTCAGAAGTCTCAGAGTGTGACATGATCCAATATAACCGTGTCCTAATCAGGAAAGCAGGAGAGGCATAGGGTCAAGCTGACTCTGTGAAGAAGACAGAGGTAGAGGTTGGAATGATGCCTCTACAAGCCAAGGAATATCAAGGATTGCTGTCAACCACCAGAGGCCAGGAAGAGACAAGGAAGAATTCTCCCCCAGAGCCTGTCCCTGCCGGCACCTTTCTTTCAAACTTCTAGACTCCAAAACTGTCAGTCAATACATTTCTACTGTTTTAAGCCTTTTGCTGTTTGTGGTCATTTGTTAGGGCAATCCTAGGAAACTAATACACTGGGTAACTGGTTTTACAGACTCAGATACTTACTCCAAATGTTTTTGTTTAATCTACCCTGTTCTCTCTTTATGCTTATCCAAGAATAACAATTTTTCTGCTATTTCATGGAGTCCTTGCTATGGTTTGAATATGCCCCCTCCAAAATTCATATTGGAGCCTAATCTCTATTGTGGTGGTATTAAGTGGTGGGGCCTTTTGAAGAGTGATTAAGTCCTGAGGGCTCTACCCTTATAAATGGATTAGCACACACAAAGGGGCTGGAGTAAACTACCTTTGGCCCTTTCTGCTCTTTCTTTTACCATGTCATGACACAGCATTTATCCCCTTTTACCCGTTCTGCCTCTTCCATAATGTAGGGGCGAGACAGTTCCTTCTATGAGGAACAGGCCTTCCCCACTTCCTGCCACTTCCTTCATCTAGAACTCCCAAGCCTCCAGACTGTGAAAAATAAATTTCTGTTCTTTATAAATTACCGGGTCTGGAGTATTTTCCTATAGTAGCACAAGCAGACTAAGACAGTCTTTCTCTGTTCTATTCCAAGTTCAAATACTTTCTCCTGGATGCTTGAATTTCAAGCACCTTTCATCTTGTCTGCTGTTTGCCTTGTTTTCCCTCAAACCTCTTGAAGACATTGATCCATAGATTTTTTAAATAAAATTTCAAATAATTTTCCATAGTCAGAAGAGTTGGAAGAGAGGTGATGAGCTAAAGATTCCTTTGAAAGTGTGAACTCACTCTTTCACTATTCCAGTAGAAAGAGGGATGTGGCTTCAGCCCTGCCTGGCATATCTCTCACCAAGAGCCATCAAATGAGGGATTTAAACTGGATGATCTCTCAGGGCTAATCATTCTGATCTTAATTCTTCTTTCAGGACAGGCCACACTTGGCATAGAGAGGGCCTTCCTTCATGAAATTTTATACCACAATGGCTGAAATATTCATAATTTGCAATACCAGACCTAATAGTAGGTGTTAAAACTGGACAATAAAACAAAGAGTTGGCAGTCAATTATTTAGGTATTGGACACCCTGCCCTTTTTGCCCTTTCTATGAAAACAAACAAGGAAAAGATGAACAAGAGCCACCTGCTGTCTTCTGAAGCTTCTTGTCAGGTCGGCTGGCATCATGGGACTTCGCCAGCATGTTTTGCAGCAGCACAAGGACCCTGCTGAGGTGCCGTCTGCACTCTGAGACCTGGAATCTTGACTGGAATTACCTGCCAATGCCAAAGTCAGAGACAGTACAAGTCTCACGGTTATAGTGACAATATTTTTTACACAAAAATCAGGACACAGTGTCTGACAGGTGCAGCTATACATATGGGAACAATGAAACAGGGCATTTAAATTCAGAACTGTCCTAAAAAATCTGACATATACCTCAGCCTAAAGTTATCTGATCTGCTGGCTGCCATAACAATTATGAGGGAAAAATAAAATTGGAGTTCTTTAGTCTAAGAACCAAAAAACCAATTGGTGATTAAAACAACTTTACATTAACTATTTTAACATTGATCCCAGAATGCTGAAAAACTTTCATAAGATATTATCATATAATATATATTCTATAATTGTATTTTATACAGATCTTTAATTAGACTATAAAAATAATATTTTTTAAATGAAAGTTAAAACAATGTTGAAGAGCTGTATATATGCTCGTATCAGTAACTTTTTCATATGCTGTTAGTATTCAAGTCAGACTCATGAAGGTGATAATACTAATGATGCTGGTCGCTATTAACAGTTGAGTGCATTCTATGTGCCAGGCATTGTTAGGCAAGGTAATATACACATGAAGCCTTCTACATGCATTGTCTCATCTAATTCTCACAACAATACGTAATGTATGCATTTTACTCCACTTTACAAATGAGAATATCTAAGCCCAAAGTCACATAGCTAGAAAAACTGCAGAGCAGGACTTAAACCCAGTTCTATCTAAATACAAAGAATGTGCCCTTTAACACAATGGTAAATAAGAAACAAAGTTCACTAGAATATCACTCAAATGAAACTGTTGGCCTTTCTCTCCTGGACAGATAATGTAAACACAGCAGTCATGACCAATTTCACTCCCACCTTAAGAAGAACCATCAGAAAGTAGGTAAGTGATAAAGGGAATAACCAAGTCAACTCTGAATCTGCTGTAGTTAATGAGGGAATAAATGATTTATCTAACTCATTGGTTAAAAGATTATCTGAAACAAAAGGATAAAAGCATTACTATGAAACTTAAAACATATGTAAAATAGTTGGACTTTATTTTTTATGAAAGACAAAGAATAAAACAGATATGGATCATGAACATTTTCATTTTTAGTGATAAGGATTGTATTTAAATGTAGTAAAATATACATAAAATGGAAACATTTTACAATTTAGAGATATACTATGGATTGGCACATGTATGTACATTGGGGGTTTTTATTTTACCAACAAGAAACTGTGACTATGAAAAGGGATTAATCAATTTTGTTTTTGTTTTTGTGATAATCTATTCTACTTTATTTATCATACTCTAAAATATATGTAATTATATTAGTAACCATATATGTTGCTTTTTGACAAAGGACAATTTGACTGATTAAAAACCAGGCTGCTGCACTTAAATATGTAGCAGTTACCATGGAAACAATTTTACTTTGACTCAGAGCATATCTTGTTTTAAAGAGAGCAGCCTGTTGTTATGGCAATGGGAACTTGAGCATTTTTCCGAAAAGAAGACTAACGCAGGATAGATAATAGTGTTGCCAGTTATGAAGCATATATAAATACAATTGTGCCCACCTTTGATAGCTTAGAGAAATCATAGCTGGTAAAGACAATAGGTACCACTCTAGACTTGTTAGGAAAAGCCCATGCCCTATGTCCCTTCCTTGTTTTATTTTTAACGATAATGAATAATAATAATGTAGACTTATGCTTAAAATTTTACTCACTGAAGGCATGAATTCAAAATGCTATTCCTATAGCAACCATATATGATGTTTTATTAAAACGTTAACATGAAGTACATTTGAGATACTCAAAGAATCATTTATCACTTATTTCATGAGATGATGGTGATGATGATGATGATGATGACCATAGTAAAAATTTACAGAATGCTTATATATGTCAAGCACTGTTCTAAGATATTTTGTTATATTATCACATTAAGATTCTCATACTACTTCTAAGAAGAGGGCATTATTAATATCTTAATTTTACAGAAAAGAAAACTGAAGCACAGAGAGGTTAATTTATTCACCCAAAGCCACACAGCAAAGAAGGGCCAGAGCCAGGAACCAAATCTGAGAAATCTATGCTCCTATTCCCTAATTCCTGCATTTTCAATTGCTTAATATTTTTAGGTTTATCTTATATTAATATTGAACCTCAATCATAACTTAAAATACTAAATTATACTCAGTCTCTAAGTTTTACAAAAACTAAATATAAATTTCATGCAGGAACTGACAACATACACCTTAATTTAACCGAACCAAATAAAAATAAAGTGACTTTTCTCAAGAATAACCCTATAATGTTAGTATATTTAATTTGGTGTTCATTAATATTTACATAATTTGGGGTCATTTCTGTAAATATTAAAGCTGGATTTGGAGTGAAGAGAGTAAGATTCCTTGAGGGATTAATTGATTATATTTGTAAGTCTGAAATATATATGCAAGTACAAAATTGCAACTAAAGGATTTACTGCAATTGGACTCTCATTAGAATTGCAAAATATTTTATTTCAGGGGCTTATGCCTTTTCTCATCAGAAATTTTCAGCCTTTTAAACCCAAACTATTAGTCTTAGTTGTTTATATGTTGCAGATGAATCATGAATTCATCTCATTTTGGTCTGCAAGGCATTGATTACATAAGTATTTCAACAACACAAAATGTTCATTCCATTTTGTGTTATTGAAAAAACTTATGTTGTTGAAAGAGAAATTATTTCTTCTACTACTTTGTTTCCATGTAGGCAGGTGAATTTTTGATAAGTAGTTTCTAAAAAAGACAGTGGTTGACCTGACAAAGGTTATGAATACACAGAAAACTGCAATAAATAGTCTAAATGCAGTCATATTAAAAATACTCCCTTTTAAATCAGAAATAGAACGAGAATGGTACTACTGTCACTCCTACAACATTGCACTAGAGACCCTAGGCAGTGAGCTAAGACAAGCAAGAGAGTGGTTAACAGAGAGTTAGCAATTGTTCTTTTTACATAAACATTCAAAACACTTAATAGTTCATATTAAGATATTCTTAAATAAAGAGCACTGCAAACAGTAATTTGGTTACATAGCCATGTAGTTTACTAAAAAGGCATTGCTTTCCCTCCTAGCTTTTCCCATGCCAGTGCCTTGGCTAACTCACCAGTGCTCATGTCACAAGCAGGTGTGCACACTTCTGCCTCGATCAGGGCCAGAATTTTCCACCCTCATCCTGCAACTGAACTTGCACCTCAATATGAATGTTCACACAATTCTTGTTCTCTATTTTTACTCTATTTTTTAGACTCACATTCACATATGACCAGATCTGATTCACTGATACAATATATGCAGCTTTAACCCGGGTGCTTCAAATTACGAGAGGGAAACCGGAGTTTACTTCTAAGCATGTCTCATGTTCATGGAGACTTTATCATAATTAGGGAGTTGGTAACAAGAACTTGGACCTCAGGGACACGGCAAAACTGGAGACATAAATAGATAGGAATTATTCACAAATTTATACATAGGCATGTGTGTTAACACTATAGTGAGTATGTATAAGGTTGCAATGTCTAATGTCACTCTAGTGATGACTGCCATTTACTGATCATCTATTAGCACATATATTCCTACATCTGGAAACCAGTTTTCCAGGTAGAGACTATCCCCATCGAATAAATAATAACTGAGGTCAAGGGAGAAAAAATAACCTGCCCAAAGCCACACAATTTGTCAATTAGTAATGGAACTGAGATATGAATATAGGTCTCATCAAAAAACCCTATTAATTACCCTACAGTAAAACTCTTCTCAAAAAAGCCTTAAGACATTTTTAAAGGAGAATTCTTATATTGTGGAAAAATTGTCTTGCCTAATCAAATTGATGGTTACTTTAGAAACGATGCGTTTTTTAAATTTTCCCACAAGACAATCATAACATTCCATAGTAACTTTATAATTTTCAATAGATCCTAAGACTTACTGCTCCTTGCTTCATAATCTTATCTCTTAAATTGCATTCCTTTGTGCACATCAAATCTTCCCATGCTTTTTTCAAGGCTATTTCTGATGGAATCAATGGTTTTATTGTAATCTTGAATATATTTATCTCTGTTTCTGTCCTTTCTTTTTTTGCTCATATTTCTCTCTCCCTTTCTCTCTCTCTGTCTGACTCTGTGTGTGTGTTTACTCCACCATCACTGTGAGCAATGATAATAGATAAAATATACTATATATTAGGCACATGTAGTCTCTGCCTTCTAATAAATAATATTTTCCCTCTCCTCTTTACTTCGTTTAAAAGGTATGATCACCATTGTTACTAGATAAGGAGATTGATCAATTTTTGAATCAAACATATTTGTCCTACAACAACCCTTTCTGTATATTCTATCTGATGAAAACATTATATGCAACCATCTCAGAGTATATTTTTTGCAATCATTCCTTTGATCATTTTACAAACATTTGTTTGAGCTTATTATGAGAAAGGCACTGAGCTGGACTTTGGGTATGGAAGACAATGACACAAGTCTATGCTCTTAAGAAGCTCATATCTTAAGGAGGTAAAGAGATAAATAATGAGTACTTATAATGGAGTATATATCACTTGCCATTATAAAGATATTCAGAGAATTCTAAGGGATCACAAATACAAGTCAGTTTTATCAGCTGAGAAATAAGTAAATCTGTAGATGAAACTTAGGCTGAGTCTTTTTAAAAAGGTAAAGACTCCACAAGGTACAGAAGAAGATGGGGACTTTTCATGGAAAGGGAACTATTTGCACAAAGACACAAAGTCATGACACAGCATGGGACATTCAGAAGGCCAGTCACTACCCAGAGTGGCTGTGAGATTGTGGTAAATGACAATAAAGAAAAGATTTATGGACTGGTTTAGAAAGTAAATTATTTACCTGTTGAGTAATGAAACAATGGCAAAATTGATGAAGGAGGAATGTGTGATTTTAGACCAACATCTCTTTTAGAAACTTCTTTTGAAGGGAATGAAAAACAAAATGGTTAGATAGATAGGCATGTTGGATCAGTGGTGTGTGTGTGTGTGTGTGTGTGTGTGTGTGTATGAGAGAGAGGGAGAGAAATTGATAATCGATGCTTCTATAACTGTGAGGGAATGAGATTTGGGTTATAGTAAGATATCTATTCCACTTTGAAGCAAGAATGGTGATGCAGACAATTAAAGTGGTTGGTAAATATTTCTCTGTAGGCTAAAGAGAGAGTCACTCAGAGTCAGATATTAGATTATCTCTTCCAATATCATAAATACAGAAAAATTTGTACCTGTACAACTTCATGCAGCTCACAGTCTGAAGTGTTTAATTCGTTCATATTAGATGATGCCCACTTTACCATCATCTGTTATGACTTATAAAAAAGCTGGTAAATACTTGATTTTGTGCAGGAAATACTTGACTATTTCAGATTCTAACAAGGAGGAGGAGGCAGGGAACATTCTGCCTTGCTTATTACTATAACTATATCTGTATGTATCTTAAACATTATGAT
The DNA here is from genome assembly GCF_028858775.2 of Pan troglodytes. NCBI lineage: Eukaryota > Metazoa > Chordata > Mammalia > Primates > Hominidae > Pan > Pan troglodytes. Next base: position 159,673,806 of record NC_072401.2, read on the forward strand.
TACTCCGTAGACATTGTTAATCAATGAATAAGTGAGTGATCGCATTGTTTAGGGGTATAGCTTGTTCCCTGTTTCCTACATTTCCCATTTCCCTCCCATTTAACATAAAATCCCTGGCACCTCTCCACTCTTTCACTCTCCCCTCTATGGAGGCAGAGTGACTGAGTGAATCTTACTAAAGAGTTTTTAAGGAAAAACTTGACATGTGATGTCCAGCTCCTTTTTCCTTTCTTATAGTGACCAGTGGGACTACATTTAGGGCTATTAAGTAAGTCTTTCTGGTTCTGGAGTTAAATTAATAAGCCCCCACTCGTGAATTTCAGGTTTATCAGAAAAATAACACAGATATTTTGGTTTTCATCTGCCAATTCTCTGTCCTGTTTCTCATTTGATTCAGAATTTGAGTGAAAAACTTGGTATTATTTACTGACCTCTTTCAAAGTCTGCAGTAGATATAATTTGGGAAAGCTATCAGAAAGCAGCTTAGCTTTGGTGGGTTCATAGGAAAACATATATTTCATTATTAGGGATCTGTAGAAAAGTCTTTTTCAGAGCTGTGCCTTACTTGCTATCTGACCTTAAAAATCATTCACACTTTGCATAATTCAGTTTCCTCATCTATAATATGAAAATAACCCCTGTCTTACCTACTTCACATAAACATAGAAGTATTACAAGGAGATTTGACTTGTGCCTACTCTTGATAACTATACTGCCCCTTGCTTCCTGAAGGTCACTATTAGCCTGATTATCAACACTGGGATTTAGTTTGGACTGTTTTAGAACTTTATGTAAATAAAATCAAAGGAAAAAAAAAAAGAGATGTTCCTAAAAAAAAAAGTTTCATAAAGCATTATACAAATATAAGGCTTAAAAAAAATAACCAGGGCATTTGCTTTCTCCCAGTTGGTATTACCTTACATAGGACAAATACCCTGATCATATTTGCCCTGATCATGCAATAGCTTCCTAAAAGGTCTTGTCCTTCTAGACTGATGTCAGTGGCCCTGGTCAGTGATACTCAAACTCAATAAAAAGGAGAGATTATCATTGAAGAAGACAGGTTTATCCTTAAAAGTAGAGCCTTAGAAGATGGGTGTTCAGGTAGCTTATCGAGGAAGAAATTCCAGAGAGCAGGAGTGGCCACAGGAGGAAAGACAAATGCAAAGATGCATCATCCAGCGGCCCACTGAAGACATAGCAACTAGATGCCACCTGGAACCCACTGCAGAGCCTACAGAATGCTCTCAGAACCCACCCCTCAGATCAGCAGGGAAAACAGGTCAACCACGTGCTCCTCTTTTTGAGAATTGTCCACAGGGAGGTTAGCTCCTCCACAGGATGAAAAACAAAAGACAACTGGCAGCTGGAGGGAGCCTGGAGCTGAGACACTGTCAGAGTGAAGTGACTCAAATCCCTGGAACAGCCTGCAAGCAGAGCCAGAATCAGAGGGGAAACGGAGAAGATACGAGACAGAGCAGTAGAGCTGCTTTGCCTGTCATTTTTATTTTATGGATATCATGAAACATTTAGAGATGCATTTGATCATACAAACTGGGGAATTTTTATAAGAAAAAATGTGAAATTTTATATTTTTCTGAGAAAATATAAAAGCAAAAACCACAGACATTACATATTTGCAAAAACTAAATTTACAGACTAAGCATAAATGACTGTTCAGTTAATACAGTTTTTTTGTCAAATTGATACCACATGTGTTATTTATTTATATCACCTGCTGGGATTTGTGGTAAAATTAAAAAAAGAATAGAAATGTTAAAAATTGAAAATATGGAAGAAAATCTTATAGTTGAAGAAAGTACCAATTTTGAGTTTTTCCTGCTAAACTACTGTTAATTGATTTGAGTAGCTCTGAATACACCAGTCTTCGGGCATATAGTCTGAGACTCACTAATCCAACCTCTATTTTGTTGCCAGAGGGATTTTTCTAAACTTCTAACTTGATCAAGTGACTTTCCTCCTTAAAAACATATGTCTCTACCTCCCTGAACTTGCAGTTCCCTAAATATCCTTACCTTATTCCAGCCGCTTTGCTTTAGTACACATCATCCCCTTTTTGGAAATGCCCACCACGTCCTCTGAGGAAATCTGCTCTCACCCTTCAAGCCCCCGCACAAACCTCCACCTTAATACAACTCCCCACCCCGTCCCCTTGAGGTGGGTGTTCCTGCTAGAGTGTTCACGGTTCTCTTGTAAATGACTTCAGTAGAGCATCAGTTTACATTTGTGGTGGGTGTTCCTGCTAGAGTGTTCATGGTTCTCTTGTAAATGACTTCAGTAGAGCATCAGTTTACATTTGTGGTGGGATAACCTCTCTGAATATTAACTGAACTCTAACCTCATCCCCAAATAGGCACATGTGTGTTGGCTGAAAGGTAATCCCATTCAGGCAGCAGCTGGGCCTGTTTCTCTTCACTGACCCAGGGAAATGATATGAAATATCAATTTTCCAACTTGTACTTCAAACCATCTTTAATTATCTTGAAGCTAAAATTAATTATTAGAGATGTCGTACCAACTCCATATAATATGGCATTCACTGTAGTAAAAGCATGATTTTGAATATAGAACATTGTTTTTACCATGAATTATTAGGTGAAATTACAAAAGAGTGAACTCTTAAATCAGCAAACCTGGGACTATAACTTTGGCAGATGGTTGGGGGAATGAAGTGGAGGATCACATGTTATTTGTAAGCAAGAGAAAGCCAGTAAGTATTTTGGTTATATAAGCTCCTTGTTGCCATTTTTTATTCATCCATTTTTTATTCATCCATTGCAAGATTGTTCTTGATATCGTCTTTGTAAAGCACCACCATTAAATATTCATTGAGACAGCTGGGGGGAGGCGGATAAAGAAGGGAAACGAGAAATAGAAAAGGGGGAGAACAATCAGTTTCTAGGCTTTCTGAGGCATAGAAAACTTGGATGTAGTTTCAGCAGGGGTGCCATATGAAAGGAATGGAAGTGTTAGCTTACCTGGAGGGACGTCATGACAACCAACACAGAAGAAAACAAATGCAGTAAGAAAAGAAAGAAAGCAATAAGCTAAAGTGACTGGAAATCTGAAGATAGGTATTATATTTGATCTGATCAATGCCAAATGTCCAATAGTCAAGTGTTATGATACCTGGAATCAACATAGTGACTATATATACCTTGGGCTACAGTAAAAATAGAATCTCGAAAATAGAAAATCCTGAAAACAGAAATACATTTAAAAGAATTCAGTAATCCAGTCATGAGTTAACAAGAGACTGGACTAACATTAAAAAGAGATGTATGAAAAAAGCAGGCAGGAAAAGTTACAGAACTTATTATTAAAGGATGAAGACTCTGATATACAGAGGAAAAATGGATTTGGGAAATCCCAGCAAGGATGATATCATAACTACATAAATCAATCTGAGGGAGAGGGCCTAGATTGAAGATATCTACTTTTATGATGCTGAATTCCAGAGCTTTTTTTTGAGATGACACAGACACAGAGAAAGGTGATGGTCCATATTGAAGGTGGGATACATTAAGGCTGCATGGGAACAAACAAATAAATTTAATTCATAGCCTCATCCTTCACAGGAATTTTATAATAATTTACCCTTCCAGGGATAATCATTATTTTCACTGGCAGAAGAGGTATATTTTTAAAATATATATTCTATTATCAGATAACATCCAAACACAGTTGGCCAAGCTCTGGAAATATTTAAAATGGTACACTAACAATAAACAGTGATTTGTTCCTCAGTAATTAAGTATTCCTGACTATCATAGACAGTTCCATCAGTACTGACTTGATGCAATGTGAATCAAGCTGTGTTAATGAGGGCACTTGATTTAATAGAAAATTAGGTTGCTTTTTCTTTCTGCCTGTGATATCCAGGACTGTTTGAGGAGAGGGACTCAAACAGTGTCAGATGCATCTTTGTTCTGTCTTGTATTTGTGGGGTGCTATCATATGGTATAGCATTTGGAGACTGGTCTCTGCAATGGGGGATAGTAGACAGGCTGAAACCTGCAGTGTTTTTAAATGTCAGGTTGAAAAGATTCTTTTTCCCAAAACCCTAAGGGAGTTTTTACCTTGACAGATAATATGTGACTATCAGGCTGCATTCTTCAGACAACTTTGCTTGTCAACCCCAATCTGTGAAATATTGAGTTGAGAGTGTGGGAGGCATGTTAAAATGGAAAACTACTCAGTACACCTTCACTGGGCTTCATCCTCCACTGCTGCTGAGTCTTAGAGGCTCAGAGTCAATGATGTGGGTTATTGAGTCCCCAGGTAGCTTAACTGTTGTATTTACTTCTGAGGAGAATTGAGATAATGAAATTAGTAAAATAATAATAATCATAAGAATCTGAAGCACATTCAACTGTCTAATTGTCTGACTGTAAGTTTAGTACAGAACCACCATAGAACAAACAGAAATTTTTTCTGCCTAAACTTTCTCCCATATTCTTGCATATGATCTGGGCAAATCTAACCCAGGGTCACCTAGAAAAATGCACACTTGACAAACCACAGACTGCTCCTTCTTAGCAGTCTTGAATGTTTGCTGCAAGAATAACTCTGGTTTACAAATAGTCCTCATGCTGTGCAGCTTGAGGATGTGACAACCTAAAGGATCTTGTAAATATCTGCCCTTGATCCCCTGCCTCTAATACACAAGGAACTTTGCCCAGTGCTTCAGAATGCTAAGCTTTTCCATCCAAAAGTATTTATGGATTAGTTACCACAGAAAACTAAACCTAATTATTTTCTTTCTAAATAACTCTACCAATATATCTTTAACAGAACGTCATCTCCAGCATTTTCAGAAACCCCCTATGATGCCAGATCAATATCAGGCTTTTGTGTAGAACCATCAGTAAGCAAAGCACAGGCATGGTGTGTTTCCTTCAAGCCTATCTCAAGTGTCCTTATTAAAGCAGTCATTGGGGTAAAGCTAGAAAGGTTTTGTACAACTTCATCACAATGCCACTGCATGTGGAGAGACTCCTAGGCAGTGCTTAACAATTGAAAAAGGAAATTCTTCTTCTCTCCTTTCCTAGCTATGACATTTATGAATGCCCACACATGACAAAATGAGCCTTGTTTTATGAATTTGGTTTTCAAATGTCTCTATAGAGTGCTTGTTTTAAAAAGGAAGCCCGATCCATCAGCATATGAGTCACTCCACAATACTCAGGTTTAGTTATTTGTGAAAAAGCTCAAATTTATAAAAGAAAGAACTGGATTTGAACTTCGAAAAATGGTAACATTAAGGGAAATCTTTACAAAAGCTTTACTGATACAACATAAATTAAATGTGCCTGTGTGGTCCAGTAATGTTGTCGTCCCTTTAAAACAAAGCAGTAGACTTCCAGTTTTGTGGGTTTTTTTTTTTTTCTTTTTTGGTCTTTTCTTCCAAGACACAATGATTAACTTGTGCTGATTCATCTCTACTGGCTCACTCAACCTCAGAATTCAAGAAGGACCTCCATTTTGTCTAGATATGTTGGCTTTGGTTGTATATGCTGCATAAACTTGGGCAGTTTGTCTGCTAAAAAGGACACTTGGCTGAAGTAGTGAGAAGAGGCTGAAATGCAGTTTATGTCCTGCATGGGGCAGCCAGGGTCACTTTTCCTAAATAATAAAATGATGCTATGTAGGCTAAGAGCTGCCCTAGATCTAAAGCAAGGTTGCCAAATGATACATGTCCCAGGCAGGTTCACAGATTCAAGATGTGTGGGCTGAGGGAGGAGGGTAGTGTCACGAAGAGCCATCAGAAGGGAGCAGCAGCCACTTTGCTCCAGCCGATTGGTCCCAGATGGGGCGTGTGCATATCACTCAGACAGAGCTTCTGATTTCTTAAGTAAAATTAGAAACAGATGTTTCCATTGCATGTTAGCAACAATAAACATCTAAAAAGGTGATCTAAATGAAACACTAAGGGTTAGATCTGACCTGTGGGCCACTGATTAGCAAACTCTGAGCTAGAGTTACGGATGAAATTGGGCACATAGTTACTAAGAGTGGAACTATAAAACTCACCGAGGGATGGAATTCACAGCATTGCTTGCCTCCAAAGTCACTGTGCTCTAAATAACTCTGAACTCTGCATATTTTATGGCATTCAAATCAATCTTCAAAATAGGAAAAACATTTAGGGCTCTTTGGCTTGTCTCTTCTGAGTCTTAGTAAACTCAGGTAAAAGTAGTGTTATATATATATATATATATACACACACACACACACACACACACACATACATACATATACAGGAAGGTGTCTCCTTCCATCTACCACACTTTACAAATTTACTGGGAAGCTATAGTCATTTTGACAACATGCTAGAACTAAGCTGCTCTGGTATCATCTGTAACTGGCTTAGTAGACCAATGAGGCTCAGGGAGGCGGACATTCATACCTTGGACCTGCAGAACTCATGAGCCTGGCATGTTTGACAGGGAGAGGCTGATACAACGTTTTGATGTGAGACTTTTTTTGAAAAAAATCTTTAAAAGTATTGTTTTTAAATTTTTTAATATTTCAATAGTGTTTTGGGTACTGGTGGTTTTTGGTTACATGGATAACTTCTGTAGTGGCAATTTCTGAGGTTTTAGTGCAGCCATCACCCAAGCCATATACACTATGTCCAATATGTAGTCTTGTATCCCTCATCCACTTCCAGCCTTGCCCCTTAAGATTCCGAAGTCCATTATATCACTCTTATACCTTTGCATCCTCATAGCTTAGCCCCCAAATAAGTTAGAACATACAATATTTGGTTTTCCATTCCTGAGTTACTTCACTTAGAATAATGGCCTCCAGCTCCATCCAAGTTGCTGCAAGATATATTATTTTGTTCCATTTAATGGCTGAGTAGTATCTCATGGTATATTTATATATATATAACACTACTTTTTTATCCACTCCTTAGTTGATGGGCACGTAATTTGATTTCCTATCTTTGCAATTGTGAATTGTGTTGCTATACACATGCATGTGCATGTGTCTTTTTCATATAATGACTTCTTCTCCTCTAGGTAGATACCTAGTAGTGAGATTCCTGGATCAAATGGTAGTTCTACTTTGAGTCCGTTAAGGAATCTCCATGTTGTTCTTCATAATGGTTGCACTAATTCATATTCCCGCCAGCAGTATGAAAGTGTTCCCTTTTCACCACATCTATGCCAACATCTACTGTTTTTCAATTTTTTAATTGTGGCCATTCTTGGAGAAGTAAGATGGTATCTCATTGTGGTTTTAATTTGCATTTCCCTGAGAATTAGTGATGATGAGCATTTTTTCGTATGTCTGGTGGCCATTTGTGTATCTTCTTTTGAGAATTGCCTACTCATCCCCTTTGCTCATTTTTTGATGGAATTATTTGGTTTTTACTTGCTGATTTGTTTGAGTTCCATATAGATTCTGGATATCAGTCCTTTGTCAGATGCACAGTTTGTGAATATTTTCTCCCCGTCTGTGGGTTGTCTGTTTACTCTGCTGAATATTTCTTTTGCTGTGCAGAAGATTTTTAGCTTAATTAGGTCCCATTTACTTATTTTTGGTTTTGTTGGTGTCTTAGTCATTAATTCTTTGCCTAAGCCAATGTCTAGAAGAGTTTTTTTATGTTATCTTCTAGAATTTTTATGGTTTCAGGTTTTAGATTTACATCTTTGATCCATCTTGAGTTGATTTTTTCATAAGGTGAGAGATGAGGATCGAGTTTCATTCTTCTACATGTATGTGCCCTGCCGGTTTTCCTAGTATCATTTATTGAATAAAGTGCCCTTTTCCCAATTTATGCTTTTGTAAGCTTTGTTGAAGATTAGTTGGCTGTAAGTATTTGGCTTTATTTATGGGTTCTCTATCCTGTTTCATTGGTCTGCATGCCTATTTCTATAGCAGTGCCATGCTGTTTGGGTAACTATAGCCTTGTAGTATAATTTGAAGTTGAGTAATGTGATGCCTCCAGATTTGTTCTTTTTGCTTAGTATTGCTTTGGTTATGTGGGCTCTTTTTTGGCTCCATATAAATTTTAGAATTGTGTTTTCAGGTTCCATGAAGAATGATGGTAGTATTTTTATGGAAATTGTTTTGAATCTGTAGATTGCTTTGGGCAGTATGGACATTTTCACATTATTGATTCTTCCCATCCATGAGCATGGTATGTGTTTCCATTTGTTTGTGTCATCTATGATGTCTTAAAAAGTATTATTTTTCAAAACATTTTCAAGTTTATTAACAAAATATAAAGCATCCTAAGCTCATAATTCTACAGGCTTACTAAATGCCAAAATGGTTTCCTATCAAATGGTTTGCAAAGAATTATTTTTTAAAGAAGTCATTTGTTTCTCTAGAATTGAAAGAAACACGTTTCTAAACAAGCAAACAAAAATATATAGGGGAAATAATATGAATATCTGAATTATCTACTTTTGACCTTTTAATTTCCACAAGAAAATAATAGTATAACAATAAAATTATGGCATTATTGAGTTGTTGTAGTACAATGGAGTATAATATACGAATTCACAAAGATAACCATGCCTCTCCAGTATCAGTCAGATAATAAAATTAAAACACAATGAATTCCTATCTTCATTGTAATATATCTGTTTTTACTTTAAAAGTGTTACAAAATTTTAAGTCTCCAGATAGCTATACTCAGTAATTTTGACTGAGCATTTACAAAGCCAATAATGGGCCTAAACTCAAATTAGAAGCAATACTCTCCTATTTGACTTCCTACATGATTCTCTGTATTTAGATGGCAATCTTTTTAAGACTGTAGTCTAAATGAGTATGCATGACATTAGCAAACAGTAAATCAGTACTGGAGGCAAGGAATATTGGAATAGGAACTAGTTCAAGCAAATTTTTCCATCCTTCCTTCCTTTCTTCCTCCCTCCTTTCTTTCCTTTCTATCTTCTTTCCCTGCTTCCCTCCTTCCTTCCGTGAGATGTGTTCCTAGAAGTTGATTTCTGCTTTATTAGAGCTCTATAAGGGAAATTCTGCTGATCCCTGTACAGTGATTAAGACACCTGCTCCCTCACAGAAAGAATAAACATAGCACAGTAGTATACACAATTGTAACCAAAAATGAACAAGCAAATAAAAATGCAGTTTAAGTCGGGCATGGTGGCTCATGGCAGTAATCCTAGCACTTTGAGAGGCTGAGGCGGGTGGATCACAAGGTCAGGAGTTCGAGACCAGCCTGGCCAACATGATGAAATGTGTTCTACTAAACATCTCTACTAAACATACAAAAATTAGCTGGTTGTGGTGGCACACACCTATAGTCCCAGCTACTCAGGAGGCTGAGGCACAAGGATTGCTTGACCTAGGAAATGCAGGTTGCAGTGAGCTAACATCACGTCACTACACTCCAGGCTAGGTGACAGGGCAAGACTCCAACTCAAAAAAAAAAAAAAAAAAGTCATATAAAGGAAAAAATGCAGTTTATTTTAATTAGTAGTTGACAATTTAGCAAGGGACATTTCCCACTCCAGGCCTAGTAGTCTCAATTCCACTGTTTACAGTGCTTCTGGCTTCTGTAAAGATAATTTCTGTTTTCCAGCACACAGCAGCTTACATTACTAAATATTTTAGATGAGCTCTGTAATCCTGAGGTCATTTTCATCCACTTCAAAATGACTATTTCTCCCAAAAGCTTGTGAGAAGAAAGAGTAAATATAGTACAATCTTAAACCCTTCATATTCATAGCAATCTCTAAATAAATATTTATATTTCTTAATTTGATAGTAATGACAATAGTGGCATAGGAAAGTGGTTATGAAAATGACATTTTCACTATAGTAAACTATGAATAAAAATATATTACTGTTTCTGTTTTTGGAATAGGAAGTTTAATGTGCAACTAGGGTGAAATTGGAATGTTTTGTTAATGTACAATAACAAATTAAAAATGCCTCATATTCTAGTAATGGGAAAGACAATCATATCTCCCCAAACAATAATGCATTGATTATCATTTCACATGTATATAGCCACTCAAACTTATTTCCAGTGGATTTCATATATATCTGTCATCTTATTGCTATCAATTCACAGGATTAAAAGTTTTTATTAAAAGTACAATTTCAACTTTCACAGAAGGAAAAGAATTAGAGAAAAAAGATAAAAGTGTAAATGAGAAGTGAGAATCTGACTTAAACTTTTTTTTTCTTTCTTTCTTTCTTTTTTTTTTTTTTTTTGTGGAAATGGGGCCTAGCTATGCTGCCCAGGCTGATCTCAAACTCCTGGGCTCAAGCAATCCTCCCACCTCAATCTCCCAAATTGCTGGGATTACAGATGTGAGCCACCATCCATGGCTGGGAGAATTTGGAAATCAAAAGAAAGAAAAAAACAAAAAGGAAGTTGAGTCCACCTGTGCATGGTCCAGTTAAAATCTGGGGAGGATCCAAAGATGAAAAAAAAAAAAAGAAAAGAAATTTGGTCCCAGTCAACAAGAACATTGTGACTAGAATTGCTGAGGCCAAGCCACAGCCATGGAAAATTCCAACATACAAAAGTAATAATGTATCTTTGAATTGGGCATGGTGAAGGCTACTCCAGGCATATGAGATTTACAGAAATCTAAGCAGATTTCTGGCTGGAGTTCAGTAGTAGGACCCTGGTGCCTAGGAAGGCGAATGGAAGGGAAGCCATCTTCTAGAGGCACTCGAGTACCAGACAGATTACCAAAATGGGTATTCAGTTACCATAGTGATACATAAGGAGATGTATCACTTATGGTACATCAATTTGGGGGAGTTTCATTACTGAGCTAGAGGTAATTATAAGATATTAAAGGTGTGCATTTCACTCAACACCCTCCCAAAACATTACTAAATTGACAAGAAGGGAAGAGGAACAACTCTTTAAATCCACAAAGACAAAAGAATAGAAGAGAGGACAACAGTAACTGATTGATATCAGCAAATTTTGGAAAGCATACAAGTATCTAATAAATCCAAACATTTTTCTAGCACCTATTACCTGCTGGATATTTTTGTAAGTACTTTAATTGTTGTACTAGCCCTATGAGTCAGGCAATATTATTATCTACAATTGACAGGTGAGGAAGGCACTGAAAGGCTGAAGAAGTTATCCAAGATCATTTACTTCATAAGTGGCAGTCAAGATTTGAACCAAGGCAGTTTATCCCCAGAGCCTGGACACCTAAACACTATTTGTCATGTTGCTCTGGGTGGTAAATGACTCACAAGAATGCAGAAAGTTCTCATCTACGTGCCTGTCTGGGGAGAAAACTGCAAGAGTTAATTTATTATGTTTGGGCCACAGAATCTCAGACGGACTCAGGAATTGGAGACATGTACTTTTGAAGCAGGTGAAATGGGTGTCTGTGGGAGAGCAGGGAAGCTGAAAGCAGAGGACTGGTTAACTCCACTGCCCTCTCTGTGCATGAAGTAATTAGTCCTGCAGACCTGGAGACACACATCAAGGAGAGCTGATGTGCTTGTACCACAAACTAGGGATTAAGGGAAGTCTACAGACTGAATAATGAGATTTCTGGCCTCCTCAGCACTTTCAGCTTGCAAAATGCAACAACCAAACCAGAAACTTAGATGGAGAGACCAAGAGGAAACCAGATATTCACACTTGGAAGTGGGTTTACTCATTGATATGCCTTCATGCTTAAGGCCTACCAGGCAACCAATGCTTCCTTTTACTCTGTAATATGAATGAACAAGCAAACAAGAACAGAGAAAACTTTGTAAGATTAGAGATAGAAACCAAAGAGAGAAAAAAAGGAATAATTTTGTAGAAAGGAGAGACAATGTGGGGAACAGAAGAAATTTTCAGAAAACCTGCAACTACCATTCTCGGAAACATTAGGGGGAAATATTGCCTTCACGACGCAAGAACCTAAGAATGGATTGGGCTTTTAAGCAGGAAATGGCTCAGCTGTGAAGGGAGGAAGGCTGTGGAGAACAGAAGTCAGAAGGGCCTGATGATAACTATCTGGAAAGAAGGGCAAAGGGTCACTAATGACTGTCAGAGGTGGAATGCAATAGCTCCAGTAATGGAAGACTTTACTCCAAAGTCCACTATCTTTTGTGAAAATATATTTCTTCACATTATGTACCAAAAAAAAAAAAAAAGAAGCAAAACTCTATGTCTTTTTCCAATGCTGTTTCTGCAATGAAAAGAGAAGTGAAAGTGCTCACTATCACTTGAGAAACAGAAATGTTATGTGTAGGGAGGAGGATAGAAATTATAATTCTGCAGCATGTCTTAATAGAAGGAGCACCGATGATGAAAAGAGATATAACTTGGTTGAAATGACAGCTCTATTTCAGTCATGTTGCTTTCACTCTCTGCATTTGTGTCCTCATTGATAAACGGGGAGAATATCATGTACCACATACAATAGGTTATATGAAATAGAAAACGTGAAATGCTTTTCAAATTCTAGTTATATAAGAAAGATGATCTCTCCTCCATGGATACTCTACATAGCAACCAAACAAAATCATGACAACTTGCTATTTCCTTGCTCATTCATCAATGCTCTCATTACTTCAGTATATATTATTGACTGCTGCTAATGACCAGGTACTTTTCTAGATACTGAGGACACAGCAATGAATGGAACAGTCAGAAATCTCAGACTTTACTTTCTTCTGGAGGGGGAGAATGAATCAATCATAAGACAGGTATCATTTCAGACTGAGATAAGTGCTATGGATTAAAACAGAGAGCAAGAACAGGAAGAGCAAGGTGGAGAGCTTACACGTTTAACTAAGACGGTAAGGGAAAGCCTCACAGAAAAGATATTATTTAAGTAAAAGTTAGAGGAGTTGAAGAAGAGAAGCACATAAACATCTTAGGAAAGGAATTTTCAGGCAGAAGAAAAAGTAAGTGACAATGCCCTGAGGCATGGTCTCATCTAGCTGGCTAAAGGACCAACAAAGAAGTCAGTGCAGCAAGAGAAGAATGAACCAGGGTGATAGTAATAAAGTTGGAAGTAAATGGGCAGGGGATAGAGCTTGTGGGCTTTAGTGGGGATTATAAGACCATTGGCTTCTATTCTTCATGAGAAGGGATGCCAAAGTTAGGTTTTGAGCAGAGGAGTCGACAGTCTTAATTATTTGTTACAAGGATCACTATGAAAAATCTATTGAGAATAGACTGTTGGGAAACTCAACATTCAGTGCATTTATTCAAGTCAAAATGATAGTGGCCTGGTAGTGATGGAGGCAATGAGGAGGAGTTGGATCGTGGATATATTTTAAAGGTAGAGCCTACAGGAATTGCTGACTTCAGATGAGGTATGAGACAAAGGAAGGAGTCAAAGATAACATCAAGGGTTTGGGCCTCAGCCACTGGAAAAATAAAAGTTACTATCAATTGAGAGGAGACAGGCTGTGATCAGAACAAGTTTAGAAAGGGAGGTGAAATCAGGGGTCATATATTGGACATGTTAAGTTTGAGTTGCCAATTATAAATGCAAGCAGAGATATTAAGCAGGTAGCTGGATATATGGGTCTGGAGTTCAGGGAAGAGGACCAGGCTAGAGATATAAATTTGCGGTTGTCAGTATATACATAGAATTTATAGCCATGAGACTGGATGAGATCACTAATGGAATTAGTATAAAGGGAAGAAAAAAAAAAAACAGATGGAAAGACTAAGCCCTGGATACTGCAATGTTACAATTAACTAAATCAACGGAGATAGAATCAAGGTAAGCAAAATTATAAAGATTTGCTTCCATAAATAAGCAGAGAAAACCTAGAACTGTGCCTGGACAAATTCTTTGCCTATGTCGAACAAGCAATTAATAGTACTAAATGTGTAAACACATCCAGTCTGCAGAGAGAAAAAAAGAGATCTGCAAAGTCAGGTTAAGACAGAGAGAGGCAATTTTCCTGACAATTTTCCAATTCCTATGTGACCCAGCTGTATTTTATGTCCTACATTTTTATGTTCCCCGTGGATACTTCCAGTTAAATCCCTTATTACCCGAGCTAGTTTGAGTGGCCTTCTACTCTTTATAAACAAATTACCCCTGACAACAAATTATTTTACCTTCTGTACCCAAAAACCACTCTAGCTTAAATTGTTCTGCCTACAACTTCTATAATGGTGTAAGCCTAATACACGCAGCCTCATTTTGCACCCAGGTTACAGCTGGACATCTGACCCAAAAGGAATCATAAACGCTTTAAGCCAAACGTTTTGTCTCTGGAAAATTTAAATGAAGGTCACAGACATGTAAATTAAGAGTCACAGTTCATGTGACCTGTAAACTCACATGGTGCTATAGTGGAAATAAATCAGAACAAGCCAGAAGCATATGCAACAGGAAATTAAGGGAAGCAGAGAAGTCTTTTGTAAGCAGAGAAACTAGGCAAGCACAGAGAAATTAGATGGCATCTATCTAGTTGGGTGGCATAGATGCACAGATAGAAGCAGGGATAAAAGACTCCAAGACTTCACAGTCCTATGGCAAGGCAAGGGGATCCTCTTAGACTTGACTTCCAGCCTCAGCCTCAGAGGGCTGACTGTTCCTTGCATTTTGTTTTTGGATATTTACAAACTTTTGTCATTCTTTCAACAAACCTTTGGAGGGACAGCTGCTGCTTTCAATTATAGCCTTGACCAGCTGAGGAAGACTTCAAGGATCTTCATGAGTTTGGACTTGAAGGATAAATTTTTGCTTGAAGGATGATTTTTTTTTGTATTTGGAAAGGTAAGGGAATGGCTAGCAAAAATAGTTACCATGTACTGAGTATCTCAATGTGTGCCAAGTGTTTACGAACACTCTCTCATTTAGTTCTCACCACATCCCCATGGAATAGGTCTTATTATCTTCATTTTACAAATGAGGACTAGAAAGGTTTAATGAATCCCTAGATTATACAGCCAATATCTGGTATTGTCCAGGAGCCACCTCTGGTCTGTCATACTCCAAAATTCTCTTAAACATTCTGCTATAATGTTTCCAGTTTGGGGAAATAACAACAACAAAAATTGGGATCAGGCCTACGGGACATCGAGTGACAAAGCTGGCCTAATCACAGAAGCACTTATCTGTGTGCTAGGAAGCAATGGAAAATAACATATGAATATGAATATGTCTGAAAAATGCTAAGAGAGTAGATAATATGTGCTCTCACTACAAAAATGACAACCATGTGAGGTAATGCATTTGTTAACTAGCATGATTTAACCATTCCACAATGTATATGAACTTCAAAACATGATGTTGTACATGATAAATACATATATTTTACCCGTTAAATAAATCCATTTGAAATAAATAAAGCAATTGAAAAAAAATGAAAAAATACTACAGGGTGCCATGAAAGCTCCGTAGATGAGTTTCTACTTTATATTACATACTATTTAGCATAGCTATTTAAAGTTATTAAGTATGAAGAGAATTGATACCATTAAAGCAAATTCTTAAGAGTCTCAAATGGCAGGAATAAACATAATGTCTTATTGGAAAAAGGGACAAGACGCCTCTGAAGCCATATTTATATCTCTACCCTTGACTTTGCCCTTAAATTTTAGAATTAAATGAACTTGGCATCACCACTTAAATGTCTAATGACTATATAAAATATAACATAACCAAAAGAGCATTGATTATGTGGCCAAACACACGCCCACCTTCTACCTTGTCTCCCCCATTCTCAATGTTCCCACCATCCACCCAGGCTCTCAATTCCCAAACATAAGAATTTCACTCAGTTCTTCCTTTCTCTTTTCATCCTCCTTATCCAGGCAAAAGAAATCTCGACTGACTCTACCTTCAAATAATTTAGAATCTCAAGATCTCTCTCACTACTACCACCAGGCTATTCCAAGCCAAATGGTTACTCCACTAAACCACTGCACAAGCTGCTATAGTGAATATATGTCACCTTATTATATGTGTAGCTTATGAAACCTTTCTTACACTTATAGCATGTGCCGTGAAAACTTGCTTCCTGCTCTAGGAGCTGAAATTACAGGATGCACATTTCTATAGCTTTTATTCTTGCAGAACTTCAGAAACCAAAGACAACTCCCAGGACCTTGAGTCCAAAGCTAGTGACCCACAGAAGTAGAGAGACTAGAACATCTCTGGGGAGGAGTCAATATCCAGAGACAGAATACCGCAGGGCCTCTAGGTGTGCAGAACTGGGTGAGACCTCAGCTGCAGCCTGGTCTACCAGCTGGGTGATGTAATTCTCATTGTGTTTCAGTCTGTTTCCCCAACCTTCCTGGCAATTCTCTGGGTTAATCAATATGCTGACCAAAAAATATACCTTTCTGCTTAAACCAGCCAAAGTTGGTTTCTTTGCTTGCACTTAGGAACTCATTGAGTCAAGCTCCCTTATTCATATTCATCCTGCACAGAGAAGCCTGAATGAATGATCTGATCCTGTCACTCCCTGGCTTACACCAACCAATGGAATCCCAGCACACCTAGAATCATAGATGGCTCCTTAAACAAAATCACGCAGGGCCTACAAGACCAATATGATCTGACCTGAATGTGCCCTACAACCTTCTTCTTGCCACTGTGTCATTTGTTTCCTATACGTTATTCATACTGACTTTCTTTACACTCCTCAGACACAAAGAATTTATTTCTTCCACAGATTTTGCAGTTGCCCCTTATTCTGGATGAATGTCCTTCCTCAGATTTTTACATCCTCAGCTTTTTTGTAACAGTGATATCTTAGCTCACATAACACCTTCTCCAATGAGCCTTCCTTAACTATTCAGTCCTATCACACTCTGAAAATTGCCCAGGTTTCTTTCTTGGCACTTATCACTATTAGAAATCACTTTGTTCTTTTATTTGTTGACTTAGTATTGTCTGCCCTTCCCTGTCCCACCTGATGCACACATATAAGCTTAAAGAGTGCATATTTTGTTCACATCTATATTTCTGGTGCCTAGAACAGTGTCTGGTACATAAGTTGGCACTCTGTGTTAAGAAGTAAATCTGAAAGTTTATAAAATCCAAAAGAAAATATAGCAAATTTGATACTATTTGACCAGAAAAAAAAGTTTCAGTGCTTATCATCTACAAGGGGGTAGTCAAGTAGATAGAATAAAAGATGTTCCACAGGATATAACGCAGAAGAACTGGGATAATGGTGCTGTCAGTTTTTAAATGGATATTTTGAAGCCCAAAGACTCTGAAACATGAGCACCGCAGTTTGGAATTTTATTCGAGTATATCACCTATAAGAATTTATGGTATCTGTAAAAGAAAGTCATAGGAAAAATTTGATGAGAAAAAGACTTTCAGAAATCACACAACATAAAGAATTTCAGATTGTTAATAAGTGCAATCAGTCAGGTTTGGATGCATCTTTACAAAGGAGAATTTTAGACACTTAGTCTTAAATGAAGACCCAGGATCCCTGGAGAAACTCACAATGAATGAAATAAGGGAAGTCATACAATTCCAGGCAAATTTTTCTTGTGATTCATACCCAATCCAATTCCTGAATTAAATAGACATGCACATATGATTGATCACCTGGTAAAATGCTCAAGGAAACCTTCATTTTTCTCTGGAGAAGGAGGAAGAGGAGGAGAAGAAGGAGACAGAGAACATTTTTGCTGCTCTCCTAGTAGGTACATACTTCCATAAAGCCAGAGTTACAGCTCTAAATTTCTTCCTCCTCATTTTTCTCTCCACTGAAGCACGTCTTCCCTTCCAAAGAATGATAGCTTCCCTTTTAAGTATTTGCATCTGAGTTCAAAACTCAAGAAAACTTTTCTTTTTGCCCACTGCTTCTTCTTGTTTTTTGTACAACAGAGCACACTGTACATCTTAGAATAAAAGCGTAGAGATTCAAGTCAACCTAATTGAATAAAGATAAAACATTGTCTTACTTATGTAAGCAATTTACTTGATAAATTTAAAATAATGCATAAATTGCAGATGTTCAACCAGTACTGCAGAGAAACCATATGTCAGCTTCCATTCTGATTCTTTAGATAATCAAATTTGGAGTAAAGGGAGTAAAATTAGCTGCTAATAAATTAAACATGACTAGTATCTCATATCTTGAGACAGACCGAAGAACACATCCTATCCATTAAGCATTAGCAGTGAAAATGAAGAAAGAAAATAATTTGCAGAGTATGTCACAACAAAATAGTTCAAACCTATCCTTAGATTTATGAGATGTCTTCCTCTATACTTTATTTATGAATCAAATTCAAAATGCATGAAGAAATTACTTGTCAAGGGTATCGTGGAGGTAAATCGGATCTTTTTTTCTACTGCTATCTGCCCCACACAGGCAGAATGAAATCAGCTTCCTACAATAGTTCTATAAACAGATCCATCCAGCATATGCAACTTACTGACAACAAATGAATATGCTTTTTGGATTCGCATCTGACAAAGCTTAATAGCAAACAAAAGATAATATTTCTCTGAAACAATTCTATACAATAGTACAAAAGATCTTTATCAAGCTTTTCTTTCTAAATACCATTCATATCCTACCTCTTTCAAAAACGCTGACATTCTGCAGATATCCTCTGATATAATCTCTATAGGCTCCAAATAGCTTAAATTTACTTGTGTATTACCCTAAAATTGTGTCAGCCTGTAGAAAGCTCTATGTGGATTGCAGAAGCTAACATGGATTTTTAAAGATTCTCGCATCAGTTTTTATTTACATACTCCTTATTTGAAAGAATAGCATTCAAAAATTCATGCATACAATTACATTAAAGGTGGGATTTTGCTGGGTTCTATTATATTCAGAGGAAGTGAGTCCATGCCAAAGATACATATTTGTAGTTAAATCACATGTAGATGCACAGTGTCTAGAAATGCATTATTGTCACTAACCTGCTGTTTCATTTTTCTGCCTTGGAATGTAAGGAGGAACTTGGAAAAATCCCCTTGCTAAGTATGAGGGGAAAGCTTTCTGGTGCCATCTGTTAAGTTTTAAAGTCCTATATTGTATAGAAGAAAATATTATAAAGTATGTTCTTAATACTGACCTATCTATTAATTCTGAGAAAGACTCATCTTTATTTTGAAATTTCCCCCGCCCCATCCCCACAAAAACTTAAACTTTGCTGGGAATTTTCATACTGCCTACATGATAGAGAAGGTCTACCAATGCCCAGACTTGTAAATGAACAAAAAACATCACTGGGCATGGGGTGGAGGGGGGCCTTGTGGGAAAGCTAAATAAAAATTTCTAAATTTAACTGACAGCATCTTTGACACTGAGCAAACATTATGTTGTATATTAGAGCACTCTTTTATTATAGTCTATGGACATTACAAAAGTGGGGAAGGACATTTTCTAGTATTAAAAAGGAAAATATTATTTTTTTCCAAAATATTATAGCTAAAGATAGAAGTAATACAAGTGACACTGAAAGTTCCATTGATAACTGGGGTTATGGTAAGTACATTGTAACACCAATTAAAATAAAGTCAAATGTGCATAAAAACTCAAAATATATACCTTGAAGCAGATGAAATGCAAAGTTGTCATAATAAAGAGAAATAAGCCCAACCTGTCCTCCAGCAAAGAACCTGTGACAATAAAGGTGTGGGGAAAGATCGATACAGAAACACTTGGATGAAACAAAGTTCTAGTTTTTCACCTCTTAGCAGATACTGTTTGTCTGAACACTTTAAGAGAGGCATAGCTATCCTAGCCCTCTTCCCTACACAGTTCATAGGCCATAGGAGGGAAGCTCAGCAAAACCTCTAATCTCAATTCCAAGATTCCCATTTCCACCCTCCTTCCCCTTCATGCTTGCTCCATTGTCCCAGACTGATTTGAGCTCTTCTTGGACTCAAATTTCCACCACCGTAATCCTGGCTTTGACGTCCATTTGTGGCCAAATTTAATTTGATGACTCTCTGAACTTCTTTCCTGTATTCCTTTGCCTTTTCTGCATAGATTTTCCTTTCTCAACCCCTTGAATTCTGGCATCCCTCAGATAAGAAACTTCTGCCTCAACTTTCAGCACCAAGGAAGTCTACCTGCATTCAGTCAAGCCTCATGTCTCAAAGGGACTGACACAATTAAGATGATGTTTACAGTAACATTTTATATCAGTTGAGACTCTTTCTTTGCAAGCTAGAGATCCCATTCTAACTAATTTATATGAAAAGAAACTTACTGGGGGCATTTTGGGAACCCACAGGTCAACAGGGCATACTAATGCATCAGATTTGGAAGTGCACAGAGACCAAGACTTATACCCCAGGACTAGAAAGTAAAAACTATAAGCAAGGTTTTCTAGCAAGAAGAGTCTAGTTAGCACGCAACTTCTGGTACGGATAAACATCAATCTTTTTTAGTGTATTATTCCCCTGTTTAAAATTGATATTCCATAGAGGGAGAGTCAAGTTGCCTGGCTTAAGGGATGTGACTACTGGATTACAGTGTCATGAAGATATGTTCAAAGGGGAAAATGTAAGTCCACAAAATAAAACTGAGATGCTCCTTAGAAAGGAGAAAAGGTCAGATGAGCCAATAATAATAAGAGCAATAATATAATCATCCATTAGGCATCTAAAGAGAATGGTGGCCTGACCAGAGACTGTATCTAGTACCTATAATTACCTTAAAATTATGTTTGTGAACTATTTCTTCTGTGTCTGATATATTGTTCAATTAGAATTTCAGAAACCCTGTTAACTCTCCAAATTCATACACATTCTAGTTAATCAAGGCCAAATATCTGACAGCTAGAGCAAGGTATTTTCATTGTAGTGGTAAAGATTAAAAGATTAAAATGGTAATGTGTATGATCAAATTAATCACTTAATATGAATGAAATTCTATTATTCAAGTTAGGCAGTTCTGTATACCTACTTCATTTAATTCCCACAAAATCTCTGCAGGTGGGTATTACTAGACATCTTTAAAGGTGGGAAAACTGAACTTAGAGTCCTACAATACATTTAAATTCCTAAAGACAACAGTATTTGAACCCAAATGTATCTGCCTGTAAAGGAAATATTAGTTCCTGTGGAGTGAAATCAAGAAGTGGGGAACATGTGAATCATGATTGTTGATCTGACCCAAAGGAAGCTAGGATGTAAACTGATAAGGGGATTTTTCAGTAGATTTAAAAGAAAAAAGCTTCTGCTTATAAATTTAAATTGGGAAATATGGAGACATCAGTCAGCTGGTATCCATGTAGCCAACTGACTATTTAACATTTCCCCTTGCATGTCAAATAGGCATTTCCAAGTTAATATGCCAAAAATGAGACTCTTCATTTCTACCCTCAAACCTCTTTAATCTTTAATCTCTTTAATCTGAGCCTCAATAATCTTTAATCTCCTTAAGCTCCAGTAATCTTTCCCACCTCAGCTCAGTAAATGGCACTATCATCAACCCACCTGCTCAAAAAGCTCCGCCATTAAATAGGTGTATTTAGTTTTTATTTTGGAATCATCTTTTCAAAAAATAAGTTTCAAGAGGCTTGAGATGTTTTTATATTGTTAATCATTTCATCCCAGCTTCTTGTGACTAACATAGAGTAGATGGTAAATAAAATAGGTCTCACATTAATAAGAGGTTATGATTTGGGATTATGACCAGAGCATCTCAGACTTAAACGTAATCAAAAGCTGGGCAATGGAAAAGTAGAGTCAAAAAAGTGGTTATGCAAGAAGTTAGAAGACACACTAAAAGAATGAGAGACTGAGAAAACCTGCCTTTTAAATAGAGGACCTTAAAATGAAGGTCCATAAACTCCTCCTCCAAGGGTCCAGATCTTTCGGTTTGAAGGATCTAGATGCTCACATTTGCTGCTCTAGAATTCCCATGATTTTCTGCCTCCCATATATTGCTTTCTATATATTTAAAGCATTCCCTGCCCATAGTGCTTAAATTTCTGTGAGTCTTTGTTCTTTGCAATGATGAAAAGTCCAAGGAAGGGCCAGGCGTGGTGGTTCATGCCTGTAATTCCAGCATTTTGGAAGGCCAAGGCAGGCAGATAAACTGAGGTCCAGTGTTCGAGACCAGCCTGGCTAACACAGTGAAACCCCGTCTCTACTAAAAATACAAAAAATTAGTCAGGCGTGGTGGCCAGCGTCTGTAATCCCAGCTACTTAGGAGGCTGAGGCAGGAGAATTGTTTGAACCTGGGAGGCAGAGGTTGCAGTGAGCCAAGATTGTGCCATTGCACTCCAGCCTGGGGAACAAGAGTGAAACACCATCTCAAAAAAAAAAAAAAAAAAAAAAAGAATGTAAACCATTAAATGAGATCTTCACAATCTCTTCTGAGATCTGTTTGCACTTTTCCTAAACATCACTAGCAAAATCATTTCTGCAGATCCCTGTAAGTTTGCTTACTCATTATATTAGTTTTTTATTGCTGTGAAAATTTAACGCAGAGTCAGTGGCTTAAATTCACATGGAGTGTGTTATCTTATAGTTCTGCAGGTCAAAAGTCTGGTACAGGTCCTAATGGGATAAAATCAGGGTTTCAGCAGGCTTGTGTTGCTTTCTGGAGTCGCTATAAGAGAATCCATCCATTCACTGGCCTTTTCCAGCTTCTAGACCAAGCTCGCATTCTTCAGCTCCTAGCCATTTTCTCCAACTTCCAAGTAAGTAAAAGTGCATTAAGTCTATCTCACATCACGTCACCTTGACCTTCTCTTCAGCTTTCCTCTTTCACTTTTAAGACCCTTGTGATTACACTGGGCCTACCTGGATAATATAAGATATTCTCTTCATTGAAAAAAAAAAGCAGATTAGCAACTATAATTCCATGTGGAACCTTTTTTTTTTTAATTTTTATTTTTTATTATACTTTAAGTTTTAGGGTACATGTGCACATTGTGCAGGTTAGTTACATATGTATACATGTGCCATGCTGGTGCGCTGCACCCACTAACTCGTCATCTAGCATTAGGTATATCTCCCAATGCTATCCCTCCCCCCTCCCCCCTCCCCACCACAGTCCCCAGAGTATGATATTCCCCTTCCTGTGTCCATGTGATCTCATTGTTCAATTCCCACCTATGAGTGAGAATATGCGGTGTTTGGTTTTTTGTTCTTGGGATAGTTTACTGAGAATGATGGTTTCCAATTTCATCCATGTCCCTACAAAGGATATGAACTCATCATTTTTTATGGCTGCATAGTATTCCATGGTGTATATGTGCCACATTTTTTTAATCCAGTCTATCATTGTTGGACATTTGGGTTGGTTCCAAGTCTTTGCTATTGTGAATAATGCCGCAATAAACATACGTGTGCATGTGTCTTTATAGCAGCATGATTTATAGTCATTTGGGTATATACCCAGTAATGGGATGGCTGGGTCAAATGGTATTTCTAGTTCTAGATCCCTGAGGAATCGCCACACTGACTTCCACAATGGTTGAACTAGTTTACAGTCCCACCAACAGTGTAAAAGTGTTCCTATTTCTCCACATCCTCTCCAGCACCTGTTGTTTCCTGACTTTTTAATGATTGCCATTCTAACTGGTGTGAGATGGTATCTCATAGTGGTTTTGATTTGCATTTCTCTGATGGCCAGTGATGATGAGCATTTTTTCATGTGTTTTTTGGCTGCATAAATGTCTTCTTTTGAGAAGTGCCTGTTCATGTCCTTCGCCCACTTTTTGATGGGGTTGTTTGTTTTTTTCTTGTAAATTTGTTTGAGTTCACTGTAGATTCTGGATATTAGCCCTGTGGAACCTTAACTTCCCTCTGCCAGATAACAGGGATTAGGATGTGGATGTCTTTTGGAGACTGTTGGTCAGCTTCCCACATTTATGTATCTCTTCAAGAGTGTTGCCTCAACTCCATCAGTTTCAATCCATTCAATATAATATCTAACATTCATTGAGTGCTACCATATGCTAATCAGTGTGCCAAACATGTTATGAATTTAGTAACCATATAGAAAATGTGTGTGAGGAGGGAGAGTGGAAAGGGATTTCAGCTTGATTTTTATTTGTCTGAACTTCCCACTCCTATTTCGTCTCCGCATGCAGTTCACTCCGTTTCCCTTCCTGCCTTCAGGGTTTTTGGCCAAAAGAAAATAATGTTCTTCTTAGAAACAATCTATGAAAATACAATTTTCTTTCCCCAACACATTTGTACTTTACTGCAAGTATACGCCACATTGTCACCTCTGCTGGGCATGTGGCTACATATAATCTGTTTTTTTTTTTAATTTTGTTTTGCTTTGTTTTGTTTTTTGTTTTTGAGACTCTTGCTCTGTTGCCAGGTTGGAGCGCAGTGGCGCAATCTCAGCTCACTGCAACCTCCACCTCTCAAGTTCAGCCAATTCCCCTGCCTCAGCCCCCTGAGTAGCTGGGACTACAGGCATGTGCCACCACGCTCTGCTAATTTTTTGTATTTTAGTAGAGATGAGGTTTCACCATGTTGGCCAGGATGGGTCTTGATCTCCTGACCTCGTGATCTACCTGCCTCAGCCTCCCAAAGTGCTGGGATTACAGGCGTAAGCCACCGCACCTGGTCTAATCTGTTTTTTAAAGAGTAGTTTGCTCTATAATTTGATTTTAAAAAAGGTTTTCATACTCTAGAATTTAATTTGAATACCTTCATAGGATTGAACTGTGTGGCTGCAGGACCATGCTTTTTTATGGTGTTTTCTATTTCTGTTTCCAGGTAAAACTTTATTATTATTATTAATGTTGCTTGGTTTAAAATATCATTATGACCATAATCTGAAAGAAAAAAGGGAGAAAAAGTTGGAAGAAGTGGGAATCTAACCTTATAGCAAGACGTAGATGTTAAATACATTTTTTTCATTATTCTTCCCTTCACTCCTTTCTTTAGTTTCCTTTCTTACCCTCTTTTTTCCTTTTTTTATTTCTTCCCTCTTTCCTTCCTTAATCAAAACATTATCAAAGCCCTCTTATATTCAGAGCTTTTAAAATTCTACCCTTCTGTTTTGAGAAACTTGTAAAAATAAGAACATTTTGTTTAGAAAAGTTCTTAATAAAATAGTAAACTAAACAAAGAGGTCTAGAAATATTTTTCTACATGTTCAGATTATGGTCATGATGGTATTTAAATTAAAACATAGCATGCACAAATTCTATTCCAGTTCAAAGACATAGGAAATAAATATTTTATGTAAAAAATATTAAATTTTAAAAATGGATATTTACGGTCTATTACATAAAATTTGAATTTAATGGAAGAATTGAAAAACAAGGACTAAATCAAAGTAAAAGCTTTTTACCATTTTTCCTGGCAGTAAAATGTCTTTGTCATAAAGTAATCAGAGTCTTGAAATTCTTTCCATTTTCTGAGATCAAGCATTCCATTTAAGCACAGGCTTCTTTCTCCTAAGGCTGTTAATTATTACCAAGAATAAAGAAGTTATCTACAAATCAGAGATGCACATTGGCACAGAGGACAAAATTTTACATCAATAAATTAGATATGAAGCAAGTAACAATGACTTAATATTTATTTATTTATTTTTCAAACCAAATAGAATTGGTATTATAAAACAAAAGGTCAGTTTTTTATAACAACCAATACAGGACCAGACATTAAGAAGACTTTCATTTGATTTGATGTGTAGGTATTATTTCATTCTGTCGTACAGCAATTGCAAAATCTATTTATTTCTGGAGTTGCCCTGTACTTACCCTCCAATCACAATGCAGAGAACCCCAATGCTTGGTTAATCACTCATGACTCCCCAGAGGCCAACTTTCAGTGGTACTAAGTGCTGCTTGCTTGTAATGCCCCACTTTCTATGATTTCTCTCCCTCCCACCGTCTTTTCCCACAAACATTTCTTGCTTACCTGATCCACATCAGGAGCTACATGCTGAGGATTCAAATGTAATAAGGCTGTAAGAAGACTGGGCTCTTTCCCCCACAGAGTTCAGTCAAATGGAGAGAGAGAGACTTACAAAGTGGTAAGTGGTTTCCTACAATGTCTTTCCAACTTTTTTGAACACTCTCCATAAAAAATAAAAATAAAAATAAAACATTGTTTCAATATGGTAGATACCTGTATCAGGATAAAAAATAATTCATAAAGCATTATTTACTATTGTTATGCATGATATGATATCCTCTATTTTATTTTTTCTATCTCTTTTCTTCAAGCTAACCAAAACTTAGGAAATTGTTTTAATGGCCCACAATGTTACAACTCAACATTAGAGAAATATGGCTCCAGAAGATGTATGAAGACAAACAATTCCAAAAGACAGAGATACAGTATATTGTATTTACCATGGCAACCCCAAATGTTTAGCAAACTCTGTAGCATAGATTAGCTATCCAACATCCACTAGTTGAATGGATGAATGGATGAATGGATGGTTGGAATAAATGCTTTAATCACTCCGAAACTCTTTACAGGTCATCAGGAAAAGTTTTACTACAGAGGGAAGACTTGGGTAAGATGTGAAAGATTAGCTGTATTTTTCAGAGAAAACTATTACCTAACTGCCTATAATGGTGGAGGTATGAGAAAGCATGGAATGTTTGAGATGTAACAAGTAAATCAGAATGACTACTATTTTCCAAGGTGACGAACTCATTCAGCCCTTTAGCTTTAAAAAGCTTTAATTTTTTTTTTTTTTTTTTTTTTTTTTTTTGAGACGAAGTCTCTCTGTGTAGCCCAGGCTGGAGTGCAGCGGCGCAATCTCGGCTCACTGCAAGCGCCGCCTCCCAGGTTCACGCCATTCTCCTACCTCAGCCTCCGGAGCAGCTGGGACTACAGGCGCCCGTCACCAAAGCCTGGCTAATTTTTTGTGTTTTTTTAGTACAGGCAGGGTTTCACCGTGCTAGCCAGGATGGTCTCGATCTTCTGAAATTATGATCCGCCCGCCTCGGCCTCCAAAAGTACTGGGATTACAGGCAATGAGCCACCGCACCGGGCCTAAATTTTATCCATATACTGATGATGCCAAATTTATTGATTTAGTCCTCACCTCGCCCTGAGCACCAAACATTTATTTTTAATTATCTTCTTAAACTCTCCACTTGGATATCCAATGGGCATGCCAAACTTAACATTTTCCAAGCAAAGACCCTTTATTTCCTACTTTTCCCAACTTATTTCCCTCCCACCTGATATTTCCCATCTTAGTTAATGGAATTGACATCTACACATTCAGTGAGCAAAAATTAAGTCTTCATTAATAGTCTAATTTCATAATCTATTCTTTTCATTGATCAATAAATCTGTTATCTTTACCTTCAAGATACATATGAATTTAACAAATTCTCATAAGCTTACCTACTACCATTTAGTCCAAATCATGACCATCTTTTGCCTGAATGACTGCACTTGTGCTTTAACCGACCTTTCTGTTTTCATTTTTGTAAGCAAACCCCCTTCAAACAAACACACAAACTGTCTCCTACATAGTGGCGAGAGGGATCTTTTTCAAGGGTAAATTATATCTTATCTTCCTTGCTTGCTACTTTGCATTAGATTCCCATTACATTTAGAAGAAATGAAAATACTTATTTAGTCTGATAAATTCCTACATATAGTGTAGAATGATGATTACAACCATAGATTCTAAAGTCAGACTGCCCGTAGTAGTGACAGATTTAATCATTTACCAGCTGTAAGTTTTACTATGTGATCTTAGGCAAGCCATTAGTTTTCTCTTTGCTCCATGTGCTCACTTGCAAAATAGTGGTTAATAATAGTTCCTTTGACACACAGATATTGTTAAGATAAAACCAGTAAATGCTTGTTTGAAATAGTGTTTGGCATACTGTATATTTATTATTATTACTGTTATTGTTCTTCTTGCTAATAGAAAAGTTACTGTTATACACTACCTGGCCCTATTGACTTTTCAATTTCACCTTAAACCAATTCTCTCCATGCATCCCTGACTATGTTCCAGCCACTCTGAAGGTTTTATTGTTTTGAAGGTCTTTCCACATGTTGTTCTCTTTTCTTAGACTTTGCTTATCCCAGCTATTTCTATCGATGAATTAATTCAAGTCTGAGTTCAGATATCACTTCCTCTGGAAGATCCAGCCTACCTAACATAGGGCTTATTCCATCTCTGCACTTTAGTCACTGTATTTCGTATCATCTTTCATTTTCTTCAGAACATATTACCATATTTATTATTTTATTGAATTGGTGTTTGTTGTATTTTGTTTTGCTGCTGCTGTTTATTATTCATCTCTGACCATGGAAATGTAAGTTCCTCTAACAAAAAATGCAATAGGTGTTCAGAAAGAATCTGAAAAATGACTATGTATGTGTATATATATGTATGTATAATTTATATCTTATATATGTATATATACACATTTGCATATATACATATATATATATATGTTCCACATTTGATTTAAGTCATGAGAGAGAGTGGTAAGAACCATGGCTACACAGGTTTATGGCTTTTGAAAATAGATTTTGTTGTATTCTTTGTCTTGGGATACCACTGAAGGAATTAAAGTACTAATGAACCTTAATAACCTAATCAGACTTTCCAGTTTCTTTTTTCCTGCTTGTTCATTTATTGGAGTTTGGCTAGGTTTCATCAGGGTGAGAGAGGTGAAAAGGAGAATTAAATAAACCAAGAGAGGCTGGATTACACTATTTAAGAAAAATATAGAAGGTGGTGATGAGGCAGACAGGAGCAAGTGGGAGCCTCCTTTCCTTGAAAAATACAAAGACATGAGATCATGAAGCTGGGCCTTAGAAGATGTGTCATTTTTGATCTTTCTTTTTTTATTATTATTGTACTTTACGTTCTAGGGTACATGTGCACAATATGCAGGTTTTTTACATATGTATACATGTGTCATGTTGGTTTGCTGTACCCGTTAACTCATTATGTACATTAGGTATATCTCCTAATGCTATCCCTCCCCCATCCCCTCACCCCATGACAGGCCCCGGTGTGTGATGTTTCCTACCCTGTGTCCAAGTGTTCTCATTGTTCAATTCTCACCTATGAGTGAGAACATGTCGTGTTTGGTTTTCTGTCCTTGCGATAGTTTGCTCAGAATGATGGTTTCTAGCTTCATCCATGTCCCTACAAAGGACATGAACTCATCAATTTTTATGGCTGCATAGTATTCCATGGTGTATATGTGCCACATTTTCTTAATCCAGTCTATCGTTGATGGACATTTGGCTTGTTCCAAGTCTTTGCTATTGTGAATAGTGCCACAATAAACATACGTGTGTATGTGTCTTTATAGCAGCATGATTTATAATCCTTTGGGTATATACCCAGTAATGAGATGGCTGGGTCAAATGGTATTTGTAGGTCTAGATCCTTGAGGAATCGCCACACCTTCTTCCACAATGGTTGAACTAGTTTACAGTCCCACCAACAGTGTAAAAGTGTTCCTATTTCTCCACATCCTCTCCAGCACCTGTTGTTTCCTGACTTTTTAATGATCACCATTCTAACTGGTGTGAGATGGTATCTCATTGTGGTTTTGATTTGCATTTCTCTGATGGCCAGTGATGATGAGCATTTTTTCATGTGTCCGTTGGCTGCATAAATGTCTTCTTTTGAGAAGTGTCTGTTCATATCGTTTGCCCACTTTTTGATGAGTTGTTTGATTTTTTCTTGTAAATTTGTTAAAGTTCTTTGTAGATTCTGGATATTAGCCCTTTGTCAGATGGGTAGATTGTAAAAATTTTCTCCCATTCTGTAGGTTGCCTGTTCACTCTGATGGTAGTTTCTTTTGCTGTGCAGAAGCTCTTTAGTTTAATTAGATCTCATTTGCCTATTCTGACTTTTGTTGCCATTGCTTTTGGTGTTTTAGTCATGAAGTCCTTGCCCATGCCTATGGCCTGAATGGTATTGCCTAGGTTTTCTTCTAGGGTTTTTTTATGGTTTCAGTTCTAACATTTAAGTCTTTAATCCATCTTGAATTAATTTTTGTATAAGGTGTAAGGAAGTGATCCAGTTTCAGCTTTCTACATATGGCTAGCCAGTTTTCCCAGCACCATTTATTAAATAGGGAATCCTTTCTCCACTTCTTGTTTTTGTCAGGTTTGTCAAAGATCAGATGGTTATAGATGTGTGGTATTATTTCTGAGGGCTCTGTTCTATGCCATTGGTCTATATCTCTGTTTTGGTACCAGTACCATGCTGTTTTGGTTACTGCAGCCTTGCAGTATAGTTTGAAGTCAGGTAGCGTGATGCCTCCAGCTTTGTTCTTTTGGCTTAGGATTGTCTTGGCGATGCGGGCTCTTTTTTGGTTCCATATGAACTTTAAAGTAGTTTTTTTCCAATTCTGTGAAGAAAGTCATTGGTAGCTTCATGAGGATGGCATTGAATCTGTAAATTACCTTGGGCAGTATGGCCATTTTCACAATATTGATTCTTCCTATCCTTGAGCATGGAATGTTCTTCCATTTGTTTGTGTCCTCTTTTATTTCGTTGAGCAGTGGTTGGTAGTTCTCCTTGAAGAGGTCCTTCACATGCCTTGTAAGTTGGATTCATAGGTATTTTATTCTCTTTAAAGCAATTGTGAAGGGGAATTTACTCATGTTTTGGCTCTCTGTTTGTCTGTTATTGCTGTACAGGAATGCTTGTGATTTTTGCACATTGATTTTGTATCCTGAGACTGCTGAAGTTGCTGACCAGCTTAAGGAGATTTTGGGTTGAGATGATGGGGTTTTCTAAATATACAATCATGTCATCTGCAAACAGGGACAATTCAACTTCCTCTTTTCCTAACTGAATACCCTTTATTTCTTTCTCCTGCTTAATTGCCCTGGCCAGAACTTCCAACATTATGTTGAAAAGAAGTGGTGAGAGACAGCATCCCTGTCTTGTGCAAGTTTTCAAAGGGAATGGTTCCGGTTTTTGCCTATTCAGTATATTGTTGGCTGTGGGTTTGTCATAAATAGCTCTTATTATTTTGAGATATGTCCCATTAATACCTAGTTTATTGAGAGTTTTTAGCATAAAGGGCTGTTGAATTTTGTCAAAGGCCTTTTCTACATCTATTGAGATAATAATGTGGTTTTGTCTTTGGTTCTGTTTATATGATGGATTACGTTTATTGATTTGCATATATTGATCCAGCCTGGCATCCCAGGGATGAAGTCAACTTGATCGTTGTGGATAAGCTTTTTGATGTGCTGCTGGATTCTGTTTGCCAGTATTTTATTGAGGATGTTTGCCTCGATGTTCATCAGGGATATTGGTCTAAAATTCTCTTTTTTGTTTGTGTCTCTGCCAGGCTTTGGTATCAGGATGATGCTG
This sequence comes from Pan troglodytes, assembly GCF_028858775.2. NCBI lineage: Eukaryota > Metazoa > Chordata > Mammalia > Primates > Hominidae > Pan > Pan troglodytes. The sequence continues at coordinate 159,705,015 of NC_072401.2, forward strand.
GCCTCATAAAATGAGTGAGGGAAGATTCCCTCTTTTTCTATTGATCAGAATAGTTTCAGAAGGAATGGTACCAGCTCCTCTTTGTATCTCTGGTAGAATTCGGCTGCGAATGCGTCTGGTCCTGGACTTTTTTTGGTTGGTAGGCTATTAATTATTGACTCAATTTCAGAGCCTGTTATTGGTCTATTCAGAGATTCAACTTCTTCCTGGTTTAGTCTTGGGAGGGTGTATGTGTCCAGGAATTTATCCATTTCTTCTAGATTTTCTAGTTTATTTGCATAGAGGTGTTTATAGTATTCTCTGATGGTAGTTTGTATTTCTGTGGGATCAGTGGTGATATCCCCTTTATCATTTTTTAATGCATCTATTTGATTCTTCTCTCTTTTCTTCTTTATTAGTCTTGGTAGCGGTCTATCAATTTTGTTGATCTTTTCAAAAAACCAGCTCCTGGATTCATTGATTTTTTGAAGGGTTTTTTGTGTCTATATTTCTTTCAGTTCTGCTCTGATCTTAGTTATTTCTTGCTTTCTGCTAGCTTTTGAATGTGTTTGCTCTTGCTTGTCTAGTTCTTTTAATTGTGATGTTAGGGTGTCAATTTTAGATCTTTCCTGCTTTCTCTTGTGGGCATTTAGTGCTATAAATTTCCCTCTACACACTGCTTTAAATGTGTCCCAGAGACTCTGGTATGTTGTGTCTTTTTTCTCATTGATTTCAAAGAACATCTTTATTTCTGCCTTCATTTTGTTATGTACCCAGTAGTCATTCAGGAGCAGGTTGTTCAGTTTCCATGTACTTGAGCAGTTTTGAGTGAGTTTCTTAATCCTGAGTTCTAGTTTGATTACACTGTGGTCTGAGAGACAGTTTGTTATAATTTCTGTTCTTTTACATTTGCTGAAGAGTGCTTCACTTCCAACTATGTGGTCAATTTTGGAATAAGTGTGATGTGATGCTGAGAAAAATGTATGTTCTGTTGATTTGGGGTGGAGAGTTCTGTAGATGTCTATTAGGTCTGCTTGATGCAGAGCTGAGTTCAATTCCTGGATATCCTTGTTAACTTTCTGTCTCATTGATCTGTCTAATGTTGACAGTGGGGTGTTAAAGTCTCCCATTATTATTGTGTGGGAGTCTAAGTCTCTGTAGGTCTCTAAGGACTTGCTTTATGAATCTGGGTGCTCCTGTATTGGGTGCATATATATTTAGGATAGTTAGCTCTTCTTGTTGAATTGATCCCTTTACCATTATGTAATGGCCTTCTTTGTCTCTTTTGATCTTTGTTGGTTTAAAGTCTGTCTTATCAGAGACTAGGACTGCAACCTCTGCTTTTTTTGTTGTTTTCTATTTGCTTGGTAGATCTTCCTCCATCCCTTTATTTTGAGCCTATGTGTGTCTCTGCACATGAGATGGGTCTCCTGAATACAGCACACTGATGGGTCTTGACTCTTGATCCAATCTGCCAGTCTGTGTCTTTTAATTGGAGCATTTAGCCCATTTACATTTAAGGTTAATATTGTTATGTGTGAATTTGACCCTGTCATTATGATGTTAGCTGGTTATTTTGCTCGTTAGTTGATGCAGTTTCTTCCTAGCATTGATGGTCTTTACAATTTGGCATGTTTTTACAGCGGCTGGTACCGGTTGTTCCTTTCCATGTTTAGTGCTTCCTTCAGGAGCTCTTGTAAGGCAGGCCTGGTGGTGACAAAATCTCTCAGCATTTGCTTGTCTGTAAAGTATTTTATTTCTCCTTCAATTATGAAGCTTAGTTTGTCTGGATATGAAATTTGGGGTTCAAAAATTCGTTTCTTTAAGAATATTGAATATTGGCCCCCACTCTCTTCTGGTTTGTAGAGTTTCTGCCAAGAGATCCGCTGTTAATCTGATGGGCTTCCCTTTGTGGGTAACCCGACTTTCTCTCTGGCTGCCCTTAATATTTTTTCCTTCATTTCAACCTTGGTGAATCTGACAATTATGTGTCTTGGAGTTGCTGTTCTCGAGGAGTATCTTTGTGGTGTTCTCTGTGTTTCCTGAATTTGAATGTTGGCCTTCCTTGCTAGGTTGGGGAAGTTCTCCTGGATAATATCCTGAAGAGTGTTTTCCAGCTTGGTTCCTTTCTCCCCATCACTTTCAGGTACACCAATCAGACGTAGATTTGGTCTTTTCACATAGTCCCATATTTCTTGGAGGCTTTGCTCGTTTCTTTTTACTCTTTTTTCTCTAAACTTCTCTTCTCACTTCATTTCATTCATTTGATCTTCAATCACTGATACCCTTTCTTCCACTTGATCGAATTGGTTGCTGAAGCTTGTGCATGCGTCATGTAGTTCTCGTGCCATGGTTTTCAGCTCCATCAGGTCATTTAAGGTCTTCTCTATGCTTTTATTCTAGTTAGCTATTCATCCAACCTTTTTTCAAGGTTTTTAGCTTCTTTGTGATGGGTTCAAACATCCTCCTTTAGCTCGGAGAAGGTTGTTATTACCAATCATCTGAAGCCTTCTTCTCTCAACTTGTCAAAGTCATTCTCCATCCAGCTTTGTCCCATTGCTGGCGAGGAGTTGTGTTCCTCTGGAGGAGAAGAGGCACTCTGATTTTTGGATTTTCAGCTTTTCTGCTCTGGTTTCTCCCCATCTTTGTGGTTTTATCTACCTTTGATCTTTGATGATGGAGACATACAGATGGGGTTTTGGTGTGGATGTCCTTTCTGTTTGATAGTTTTCCTTCTGAGTCAGGACCCTCAGCTGCAGGTCTGTTGGAGTTTGCCGGAGGTCCACTCCATCCCCTGTTTTGCCTGGGTATCACCAGGGGAGGCTGCAGAACAGCAAATATTGCAGAATGGCAAATGTTGCTGCCTGATCCTTCCTCTGGAAGCTTCGTTTCAGAGGGTCATCTGGCTGTATGAGGTGTCAGTAGGCCCCTACTGGGAGGTTTCTCCCAGTTAGGCTACTCAGGGGTCAGGGACCCACTTAAGGAGGCAGTCTGTCCGTTCTCAGATCTCAAACTCTGTGCTGGGAGAACCACTACTCTCTTCAAAGCTGTCAGACAGGGACATTTAAGTCTGCAGAAGTTTGTGCTGCCTTTTGTTCAGGTGTGCCCTGCCCCCAGAGATGGAGTCTACAGAGGCAGGCAGGGCTCTTTGAGCTGCGGTTCGAGCTTCCTGGCCACTTTGTTTACCTACTCAAGCCTCAGCAATGGTAGGCGCCCCTCCCCCAGCCTGGCTGCCGCCTTGCAGTTCAATCTCAGACTGCTGTGCTAGCAGTGAGTGAGGCTCTGTGGGTGTGGGACCCTCCGAGCCAGGCGCAGGATATAATTTCCTGGTGTGCTGTTTGCTAAGACAATTGGAAAAGTGCAGTATTAGGGTGGGAGTGTACCAATTTTCCAGGTACCATCTGTCACAGCTTCCCTTGACTAGGAAAGGGAATTCCCCCACCACTTGCACTTCTTGGGTGAGGCGATGCCCCGCCCTGCTCTGTGGGCTGCACCCACTGTCCAACAAGCCCCAGTGAGATGAACCCGGTATCTCAGTTGGAAATACAGAAATCATCTGTCTTCTGCATCGCTCATGTTAGGAGCTATAGACTGGAGCTGTTCCTATTTGGCCATCTTGGAACCTCCTCCAGACTTTCAAGTTTGGAAGCAGAGTTAAGGATGGTTTGGAATGGATAAGATTGAAGAATGTTTTATCAGTTATAAGTTTTTTGAAAAAAAATTTGAGAAAAGTGTCTAAACTACAGCAATGGTAGTAAAGATAAAATCAAGAACAAGTATAACAGATACTTAAGTGCAATTGCTGCATTCTCATCCTCAATTGCCAATAAGTACAAATGTGTGACATTTATGATAATATTTCAAATCTGAATGCTTCATAACCTCTGTGCTGACTCATTAAATACTATTCCCAAACATACCTTACTCAAACCCAGAGGTTCAATAAGAGTGCATATGGCAATTAAACATGTAAATTGACTGTAACATGGTAATTTTCCTTTTAAGAATCAAAGGTGAGGGCATATCAATTAAACCAAAGCTTCTATCTTTTACTGTCATTTTTTATCAGCATCATTGAACACTATTGTTCTACTCAGTCTACACTCTGCCTTCTGTAAGAAGTGAAAAGGTCAATCAAGCAAGGAATATGTTGAGCACATTTCACATTATAAATGTGACCATGATTCTTTGACACCCTCTGGCCTTGCCTCTCAGTATAGCACACATTGCACAAATTCTAACTTATTCATCATGATTTATTTTAGAGATCCTCTTATTTATCTCTTCAATTCAACTTTCACTGTCCCCCTCCCCATCATCTATCAAACAACTCTGAAATTCATAGTGGACCACGTTCAAATTCTTTTTCATTAGACTTTTCATCCCAAACACCTTATGGAATGGACTCAGCTTGTGTTTTACCATTCGTGTCAATGAATAAGATACAAAATGTAAAAAGCTGGTAGGTCCAGAATACCTTGAGAATCTTTGAGGAAGATAATGTTGCCTAACTCATTATGTTGGTCTCTCAGAGTCTCAGTGTGGGCGCTGTCAAAGTACCACTAAACTGGATTTTAAAAGTTGGTGCTGGATTCCCATATTTTTGGCTTAAGTGATTGGATGGAGGGTAGAATCATTCACAAAGAGGTAATAAAGGCACAGATTTTTAGAAGATTTTTTAAACATTTACTCTCCAGAAGACTTAAGATTTCTCTGTAGAAATACATATCTCATCTTTTCAAAATAGATTTACAAACATGTGATTTGTCATTTACAAAATCCCTATGATGTGGGCTTCAAAGCTGTTACATATCATTCCTACTTTGTAGGGGAAAATCAACGCAAACTAAATGTCAACGTTTTTAAGTGTACACTTACAGTTAGAAACCAGGAGTTTTGCCTTGTACTGTAGGTTTGTTTGTTTGTTTTTTTTTTTTTTTTTTTTGCTTCTACTATATCATGCTGGCCACATTTAATCTCACATACCTAACTTTCACATTTTCCTCATTTACTTTCTAAGCAATAGAACTTCTGATTGTCCTCTATCATGACTTTTTTTCAACAAGAAGGCAGTGTATGCAGGGTTAAGAGAATAATAGGTAAAGTGCAAGAAGAACAGAAGTGAAAGATACTCAGCCCCACAGACTGCATGAACTCTTCACGCTCTGTCTCTTGGTCTCATGAAATACTGTAAAATATCCATTATTTTTAATCCTATAAGTTCTACTTTTTTGTCTCTATACTCATAATGTCTTTACTATAATTTCCTCATAATAATGGATAATGCAGTGAGATCTTAACAGTTCTATATTTATTTTTGGCACTATTGATATTCAGACAAAATCCCAATCATAGGTCACAAGAGGAAATAAAAAAGGTTCATGAACTTTATTTCATGAGACATATATTTAGATGCAGACATTTTCTGTGTAATCTCTTAATATAGATTTGGAAAGAATACCTGTAAGGCCACCATATGTCTCTCGCCTTCCTCTGGCAGTCACTGCTTCAGGGATGATCTCACTCTTAGCAGTTCCTGGAAACCATCAAATGCAAAACCTGGCAGAGAAAGAGACAGCGCACTCATACCTTATAGAACAGGGGAAACAGCTTAGAAGAGTTGAATACTAGTTCATCCCAATGCCTAGACTAGTAAAATTAAGTTATGGTTAGCAAAAACTGTCTTTTTTTGAAAGCTATTGCCAAAACATCTGGAAACTTAATAGAGGTTCCAGAAGGCTTTGACCAAATGTAGCCCTTTGTAGCTACAAAAAGTCTATCATGAGCCTTTATAAATGATATATTAGGCTGACGCTTAGCAGTGAAAAGTTAGGATTGGTTGTGAAGGAGCCTTGCTCCTTTGTGGAGGTGCACATTTCACTCCGCAATATCTGACTGCCGCTTCCTCCCTGAAGCTTCAGATAATAAAGAGTCCATTGTATACCTTGTGACCAAATTTAAAACAAAATAAAACAAAACAAACATGCGTATGTTCAAGCTCATCAAAAAGCATAAACATGTGGAATTTTTCTATATCAATTATGCCTCAATAATATTAAAAAACAAAAATATTCTCACATTTGCATTTCATATTTTACCACCTAGAGCCTCATGGGTATCTTTAAATTTTGTCTACTGAATATTATGTATATATCTTATTTTTAGAATGTTTTTTTTTTTTTATTATACTTTAAGTTTTAGGGTACATGTGCACATTGTGCAGGTTAGTTACATATGTATACATGTGCCATGCTGGTGCGCTGCACCCACTAACTCGTCATCTAGCATTAGGTATATCTCCCAGTGCTATCCCTCCCCCCTCCCCCCTCCCCACCACAGTCCCCAGAGTATGATATTCCCCTTCCTGTGTCCATGTGATCTCATTGTTCAATTCCCACCTATGAGTGAGAATATGCGGTGTTAATTATCAATTCTTGTTTAATAAATAAATAAATACTAAAATATAATGCTAAAACCATTGTAAATCTTTGTGGAATGTAATGCTGGAGTTCAAAAGTTGAATCAATCAACTGACCTTGAAGTCATGTTTCTGATTCTCAAAACATGCATTTGATTATTATGAACCTCAAATTTCACAAGTTTGTATGTGAAAGAAATCAGATTTGCTTCTTCTCTAATAGAACACATTCTTGACTCAGTTCAGAAGTTGTAAGACTGGTTTTGCAGCCAGAAAAATAAGGGAAGAATTAATAATAAATATATTTTCACAAGAATTTATAATGTAAATTTTCTCAGTTGATAAAGTGTATTAAGTACTTATTGTGTGCTAGGCACAAAAGTTTATGTTATCCTCATTCTATTGACAAGGAACCGGAGGCTTAGTATGAAAATTTCCCCAGGTTATTCTAAGAGTAAGTGGCAACACACAACCTACCACAGCTGTCTTTGGGAGTTGGAAGTAAGTCTTATGGAACATACCCACATAATCCTATACAGGTAATCCTGTACATCTTGTCATCTTTGCTTGATTCTTAAATTAGTATTTTTTACTTTAGCCATTCAAGTGGGTGTGAAATATTGTCACCATGTGGTTTTAACTTGCATTTTGTGTTACGGTGGGTATAAATTTTACTTTTATGTAGGCTGAAACCCCAAAATGCATGGCTGCTATTTTTGCTTTTGATAGTCATCTATCTGTAGGAGCAGATAACAATAATAAGAAATGCCTTTTCTATCCAACTTTATTTTAACTATTTTTGGAGCTCTATATTTCTTTTTTAGAAATCCAAATTTCTATCTGGTCTCTCATTCTGAGACAGAAATTTGCTTTAACATTTTTTGCAGTAAAGATGCAAATTCTCTTTGCTATTATTCTTCTGCAAAATTTCTGTGAAAAAAAAGTCTATTTCTCCTTAATTTTTGTAAGGTATTTTAGCTGTGTATATCTAAATTGACAGAGTTTTTCCCCCAGTATTTTTAAGAGTCACCTCCCCTGTTTTCTGTCTTGCATAGTTTCTGATGGGAAATTTACCCTTATGCTTATATTTACTCTTCTATAGTAATCTGTCGCTGTATTCTGGCTGCTTTAAAGATTTTTCTTTATTATTTGCATTCAACAAATTGATTTTGATATACCTTGGTATTTTTTAATTTGTCTTTATCGTGCTTGAAATTAGTGAGTTTTTTGCATCCCTTGATTTACAATTTTCATCAAATTTGGAAATTATTATTTCCTCAAATAATTTTACCTATCTCTTCTTTCTGGAATTCAAATTAAATTTATATTAGATTACTATTTTTCCAGAAAGTTGGAGTCTCTGTTAATTTATTTTCAGTCTTTATCTTCCCCTATCTTCTTCATTTTGGATAGTTTCTATTGCTATGTCTTCAAGTTGAAGAATCTTTCTTTCCTACAGTATTTCATTAGCTGTTAATTTTGTCCAGTGAAATTTTTATTTTATGTACTGATTTTTAACTCAAAGTGTTCCTTTTTTGTATTTTTCATTCCTCTTCTCACTGATTTTTCCTATAAGTCTTTAAGCATATTGAGTATATTTATAAAATCTGTTTTAATGTTCTTATTTACTAATTATATCATCTACATCACTTCTCTATTTCTTTTTTTTTTTTTTTTTTTTTTTTTTTGAGGCAGAGTCTCCTGTGTTGCCCAGGCTGGAGTGCAGTGGCATGATCTCAGCTCACTGCAACCTCTATCTCTCGGGTTCAAGCGATTCTCCTGCCTCAGCCTCCCAAGTAGCTGGGACTACAGGTGCCAGCCACCATGCCCAACTAATTTTTTTTATTTTTATTTTTAGTAAAGACAGGGTTTCACTATGTTGGCCAGGCTGGCCTTGAACTCCTGACCTCGTGATCTGCCTGCTTCAGCCTCCCAAAGTGCTGGGATTACAGGCATGAGCCACTGTGCCTGGCCTCTCTATTTCTTTAGAGAGACTGAGTGTTTTCTTGTTATTATGGATCACATTTTCCTCCATTTTGCAAGTCTAGTAATTTCAGGATTGTATGCTCGACTTTGCAAACTTTATGCTACTGAGTGCTTGCTTTTATTTATTATTTTAAAGAGTTTTGGACTCTGCGCTGGTGGATAGTAAAGTGGCTTACAGATTTTTTATCTTTTGGAAGCTTATTTCTTTACTCTCATAAAGGGAATATTTATTCAATCTATGTTTAATGTAAGATCTCTTATCATTGGGTTTATATATAACATATTAATATCTATTTTCTCTGAGAATCTTTTTTTTTTTAAATTTTTTAAAGGGCAGGTCTTTGGTGTTCTTTTTGGCTTGTTTGGTCCCAATAAGCCTGGCCATTCAGAAGGTCTACACGGAAAGCCCCACGTATCCAAAAGTGTCTGTCAACTCTGGCTGCTGGAAACGGCCATGATTCTTGCTCCTGTGAGAGCACTAGGCAGTTTTCTCTTTAGAGGTCAATAGTACTTGGTCATTTCCTAGAACTACATTTTGACTCTACTCATTTGCAGATTTCTGGAAACTTTTCTGTTGGCAGCTTTGTCCTCTTGGTACTTTTCCTCACCAATTCTACCTGTCTCAACCTCCCTAAACTCTGATCCGTGTCTCATAAAACTCATGATCACAGTAGGCTCTGTTTGAGTCCTTTTTCTCTGTGTCACAGTATAAAAATTGCCTCCAGTAGCTAGAGCAGCCCCAACACCTGACTCATTTGTTGCCCCTCTCTTAGGGATCATAGGCCTGCACTGCCTGTTGTTCCTCGTCTTAAAACAATGATTCCACATTTTGTGAAATCATTGAGTTTTCTATTGTGAAATCATAGAGTTTTGTGAAATCATAGAGTTTTGTGAAATCATAGAGTTTCACATGAGTTTTCTATATGAAATCATAGAGTTTTCTATTTCTTGACAATGGGAGGGTGATTCTGGTCTTCACAGGTTTGTCATGAATGAAGCACATCCTGCATCATTTCTGTCAGAGGTGGTGGAGGGCACACAGACTCTGGAGAGAAATGGCATACATTACCATTTCAGATCCACAGAACAGTGTAATCACCCAAGGGTTCATATCGCCTGCTGCCCTGAAAAGCCACCGTACTGAGAACAGGTTTTTGCAATGGAGAAAGGGTTTAATAAATGCAGAGCCAACTAAGCAGAAGGACAGGAGTTTATTATTACTCAAATCACCCCCTCTGAAAATTCAGAGGCTAGGGATTTTTTGAGGACAGTTTGGCAGGCAGAAGGCTACAGAATGGGGAGTGCTGATTGGTTGGGTTGGGGGTGAAATCATAGGGAGTTGAAGCTGTCCTCTTTCAGAGTCAGCTCCTAGATGGGGACCACAAGACCAAATGAGCCAGTTCACTGGGCTGGGTGGCACCAGCAGATCCAACACAACACAGGGTCTGAAAAATACCTCGAACACCAGTCTTAGGATTTACAATAATGATGTATCCATAGGAGCAACTGGGGAGGTGAGGAATCTTGTGGCATCTGGCTACGTGGCTCCTGAGCCATAATTTCTAATTTGTGACTAATTTGTTCATTTTACAAAGGTGGTCTGGTCCCCCAAAAAGGAGGAGGTTTGTTTTGAGAAGAGGCCGTTATCATCTTTGTTTCAAAGTTAAATATAAACTAAATTCCTCCCAAAATTAGCTTTGCCTATGCCCAGGAATGAACAAAGGCAGCTGGAGGGTTAGAAGCAAGAGAATCAGTTACGTCACATTTCTTTTACTGTCACAATTTTCCTATGTCAGGTTTTTCTCACTTTCACAATATTTGCAAAAGCAATTTCAGTATTAATTCTGGGAGCTTAAGCAACATGTTAACCTTCCTTTGCCTCAGTTTCTTCATCTGTAAAGTAAAGGTGGTAATAACAATAACTACTTCACGGATTTGTTGTTATGATTAGATGATTTATTATGCACCAAGCTCTTAGAAGAGTGGGTAGCATAGTAAGAACTATGTAATTGCTGTTTTTACACAGGCTACTTCCTCCATTCCTTGACGTAGTTTCCCAGAATGATTGCTTCTCTCTTATTAAAGAGAAAGTAATCTGCAAGAATTGACAATAAACTTCTTATTGCAATTATGCCTGGGGGAGGGCTACAAGAAAATGTGGTAGTGATCAAAGAGAATTTAACTTTCATTTGTAATGTTTTGATTTTTTTCTAAAGAGAATATATGTTTCTGTTAATTTTGTAACTAAATATGCTTTTAAAATGAAGAAAAAGCAACAATATTTCTTCCATATTAGAGACTGCTAGTGATTACCAAACTCCAGGCTCTTATCTTTTTCCTGTTCACACATCGAGATTCTATTTCCCAGCCTCTTCTGTTATTAGATGTAGCCATAGGACTAAGATCTAGGCAACAAAGTTTTACTGAGTGTTCCATGCTCTACTTCTGAAACTATACTTTTTTTAGGGCTAAAGAAACCTAAGGCAATGTTTGGTGACTTAAGATCAGAGGGAAACTATCCCTAAAGTGATAGTCCTATTAGATAGATCCTGTGAATTGAGAGTTCATTTGGAAAAAATATTTGTATTTTAAAACGTTAGCCCCAACTTTCAAGTTGCGTTACTGCTTCAATCATATTGCTAAAACTCTGAAAACAAGAACACCATTTGTTCTAATATTATTTATCCTCTTGGTATTTGGCAAAATGTCAAGGACATCAGAAGCATACATATAACCTTCGTGTTGTTTTTTTATTTCCTCACATACCTATTTCACTGAGAATGAAATATTTTGAGGATTATTCTCATGTCATTTTTCTTTATGTTTAAACCTTAGCTCCTTAAATTCAGAGTGTTCACAAAGGATAGCCTGCTACAAATCGCCAACTGCTTCCAAATCTCAATTGCATATATTTTTCATTTTATTGTTTAACACAAGTTTAACTATCATAACCTAAACATGTCTTTTACTAGAACAATGAAATATCTCTGATAGCCAAAATCATTTTCTCTACCATTAAAGATGGATGGGGAGACTACCATATAAATAAGGGAGATTTAAAACACCATTAAAATCAAAATTGCTTCTTATTTCTCACATGCAAATAGTGCATTTCTCTCTTGGTTTCATGCAATCAATTGATTAAAAACAACAATAAGATAAGGAATTGAGAAACTAAAGGCAAAATATTATCATAAAATTTATAAGCATGTAAAATATAATTAAGTAATTAATTTAAACATTTAAAGCAGAAGAATCTTAAATGTTTAAATTTAAATGTTTAAATCTTAAATGTTTAAATTTAAGAATTTAAATGTTTAAATTTAAACATTTAAAGCAGAGATTAAAGGAGAAAAAAGAGGTGGTGTGTTATTTTTGTTTCAGACTTTTAGAATGAACGTATTTGTTCCAAATATAATTTTCAATTTTGCCAGCTTAAAAAAATTTCATCAAGGCCAGAAAAATAAAACATTAAGAAGGCATACTCTTTGTGAGACTGGGAGACGATATCCATTTAAAAAGAAATATGTGGGCTAATAAAAAAATCCAAACCTCATTTATACAAAAATTGCCAAAAACTAACCCATTATGTTGCTTATGTGATATTATGTAAAATGGAAAAATCTTAAGGACCATGGTGTATTATTTGCCCGTGAAAACCCACAACAATAGAAATTGGCAAATATTGAAAACTTGCATCTTTAGAGACTCTTTGACATCTGTTACTTTAAAAGCTTCTCTTTATAAAATGACTCTGGAGCTTAATTCTGTGTTTAAATCCATATACCCAGCCACTCTCAAAATAAAATTAAAGTTATTTATATACAAAATCAATTAGGAAATGTGTCAATGTTTTCCTGTCATTTATTTGCTAGTTTCACTGTGAACCTTAATGCTTCTGCTGCATAAATGCTATGAGGAAAACAGACACACATTGACAAATGAAAATAATTATTTCATAATTATTTCAATAATGTATTATGAATTTAATGTTATTATAGAAAGTCATTTCATCTACCTGGAAGCTATTCTTTTTTTTTTTTTTTGGAGTCAGATAAACCTGCATTTATTTTTTTATTTTTTTTTAGAATTGGTTCATGAGTTTAATTTTTTTTATTATACTTTAAGTTTTAGGGTACATGTGCACAACATGCAGGTTTGTTACATATGTATACATGTGCCATGTTGTTGTGCTGCACCCATTAACTCATCATTTACATTAGGTATCCTCCTAATGCTGTCCCTCCCCCATCCCCCCACCCCACAACAGGCCCCGGTGTGTGATGTTCCCCTTCCTGTGTCCAAGTGTTCTCATTGTTCAGTTCCCACCTATAAGTGAGAACATGCGGTGTTTGGTTTTTTGTCCCTGCCATAGTTTGCTGAGAATGATGGTTTCCAGTTTCATCTATGACCCTACAAAGGACATGAACTCATCATTTTTTATGGCTGCATAGTATTTCATGGTGTATATGTGCCACATTTTCTTAATCCAGTCTATGATTGTTGGACATTTGGGTTGGTTCCCAGTCTTTGCTATTGTGAATAGTGCCGCAATAAACATACGTGTGCATGTGTCTTTATAGCAGCATGATTTATAATCCTTTGGGTATATACCCAGTAATGGGATGGCTGGGTCAAATGGTATTTCTAGTTCTAGATCCCTGAGGAATCACCAAGCTGACTTCCACAATGGTTGAACTAGTTTACAGTCCCACCAACAGTGTAAAAGTGTTCCTATTTCTCCACATCCTCTCCAGCACCTGTTGTTTCCTGACTTTTTAATGATCGCCATTCTAACTGGTGTAAGATGGTATATCATTGTGGTTTTGATTTGCATTTCTCTGATGGCCAGTGATGATGAGCATTTTTTCATGTGTCTGTTGGCTGCATAAATGTCTTCTTTTGAGAAGTGTCTGTTCATATCCTTTGCCCACTTTTTGATCGGGTTGATTCTTATTGCTGGTGTTTCGTTTTTATCTGCAAACTGGATAGTCATAATTTAAAGGACCTCTACAAAAGATAATTTCGTTGACTACAGTTAATTTTGACTGTGTTTCAGTCAGCTAACTACATATCAATGTGCATCCTTTCCCTTAATGGTATAGAGCTTTTACTTGGAAATTAGTTATCAAGCCAGGAACTACATTCCCCAACATCACTTGCCTCTGTGAGTTTTCACATGAGACTTGTTGTTGCCAGTAGAATGTGAGTGAAGGTGAGAGGTACTGTTCCCTTTCCAAAGAGTTCTTTCCAAAGTGATCTTTCCAAAGCGGTCTTTCCGAAGCATTTCTTTCCAAAGTATTCTTTCTTTGTGCTCTTTTTCTGCTCAAGGCAAATGACCTCAAAGGTGTGGGGGAAAGTGAATCCGTAAGATGAACGGAGCCTGTCTCTCTAAATCACTAAATGGAAGAGCATCACCTGCTAACCAGGAACACCTACTTAGGACTATTAAGTGAGCAATAAATAAATTCCTTTTTTGTTCAGGCCATTGAGCACCACTGGATATTCTTTTTGCAGCTCAAAGTATTTGTTATAGAAGCTAAACAATATAGTCTTACTATAATAATTGAAAACATTGAAGCCCAATGTCAATTTTCTATCTGGTAAGAGAAAGCACCTGAAGGAAGACCTAAAATGACATGAGAGATCAACCTGACTCTAACATTTGTCACCAGTAAATTGCTAGAGTGGATCTGACTACTCTGTCTACCTGGTTAAACATCTCTCCCTGCATCCTCACTACTCCAAACATGCCCTCCACAAACCATTTCTGTTGAAGATGATCCCCTAATAATAGAATTATTTCACTGGTGAAGAATATAAGCAAGGTAAGTCTACCTGTTTGAACTTTTAAGGATACAGAGCACATAAAATAACAGTATAGAGTGAGAGAAAGCAATCCTTGCTAACTAGAATCCTACTAAAAAATATAGTGCCATAGGCCAAAACAGCTATTATTAAATCATGTATAAAGACACTCAGAGGTTGATGTCAAAAACAACATAGCTGCTCAAGGAAGTCATCAAAGGCCAAAGCACCTTTTTTCCACCTACACTGCCATCTTTGTTTGTGATTGTCATATGATTGTTTCACATACAGATATCAAGGCATTCCAAAGAAAGGAATGAAAAAAAGGTAAATGACAAAAGACATGCCCATACTGACTGTATGCCTTTATTTTGATGAAAGCAATAACTTTTCTGGAAATGTATGTGGTAGAGCTTTGCTTATATTATGTTAGCGAGGACTGGTTGCATAGCTACTCTTAGCTGCAAGGGAGACTAAAGAGTTGACGGTAGGCACATTCTCCAGAATGTCTGCCCAGATAATAATTTCACATTTTTGTGTATATCACTTCCAATTTAAAGCTTATCAGAAACAAAGTTTTAAGATCCAAGTTTCATTTGTTGTATGTATTTTTCAACATCTTTTTTAGCTAAAGTATACATTTGTAAAAATTTATAGAATATGATGTGTGGAAATAACTTTGAATAAGAATACAAATACAATTTAAGAACTACAGGAATCATATAATGACATTTTAATAAGCACGTGGAAAATTAATAAATGGATCCCAGAATCTAAAAGATGCCTCCTATATATTACTAACCCTACAAGGTTTCATGTTATTGCATTAAAAATAACTGTTTCTTAAGATCCTAGGGTGATAGTTACACACATTCATATACGTGTGTGTGTGTGTGTGTTTATGTGTGTGTAGGCATTTTACTGTGTCTTAATTACATTTAAGATATTGGTCAGATTATAAAATGTAATACATCTAACTTTATGCTGTTTAGTAGATTTTTGTCACATAACATTTAGCAACAGATTACTGATATTTAGTTGGAAATGACTACATTTTAAAATTCTGCACATTACTATATTGAGCAAAATCAAGTATATGTTACTAAACAAGGGAAAAGGAATATTGAGTATGTAACTAATTATGTGGGCCATACAAACCAACCAAAATCTTTATGTTCTTAAAGAAATTTTCTATGGGCATTTTTAATTACATAAGATAGATTTTTTTAAACATGATGTTGTGAATCCTTCAACCACAAATATAGTTTTAAAATTGTGGAGCCCAATTACTATATCAACATAAAAATCTAAAGTACTCATAAGCAGCAGTGTGTTTCATTTACATTGGTTCAGCCTGTTAGTTACACAAACTATCAGAACTGTGTACTTTAAATGATTTTAAGTTGATACGCATTCTAGTCACAGTAATGAGGATTGAAGACAAGGCAGAATACAGTTAAGAATATTAATTCACCACATTTTAAATGCCAGTCCAGGATTTATTTGTTCCTTCTGTTAGTTAACACCTATTACGTGAGTCAATATGGTAATAGTAGTAGCTAATATTGTTGCCAAAGATTCTACATTATTTTTATCATCACAGCAATTGTGTAATCTATTCATTCCTATTCATGTCACATATTTAGAAAGGTTAAGTTGCTTTACCCCAGATTACAAGAGAGAGGGCATAGCTTTTATGTGCCTAAAACAGGAATCAAATGCTGGTCCCTTTCTCTGATCCTAAAGGATTATAAAAACGATTAAATCTGCCTTCCCTAAACTTGGGAAGGCAGCCTGGGACAGGTGATGAGACATAATGAGGCAAAAAGAAGTAGCATATTACAGAAAACCCGATCTTATTAAAAGATTGCTTAAAAATCACTTATTTTAGCTTTGAAAAGTTTTTGCTTCAAAATTATGAAAGGAAACTGATACAGGGGTGTGTTTATTAGAAATATTAAATAACTTTTCAGAAATTTTTAAAACTACAGGTGAATAAAAAGTAAAAATGGTTAAATAAGCATTAGAAAATATGAGGCCTTTTGAAAACATGTTTTTGAAGGCATATTGTTTCTGGAAACATGTAATTTCATGGGTGATCTTCCTTCTTGGATGTGACAGCAAAAGAAAAAATAAATAAACTAGACTTTATGAAAATTAAAATCTGTTGTATATAGAAAGACACAATCACCAGAGTAAAAAGATAACTCAAAATGTGATAAAATATTTTCAAATCATATATCTGGTAAGGAACTGATATCCAGTATATATATAAAACTCTCAAAACTCAACAAAAACAAATAATCCGATTCAAATATGGAAAAGACTTGAATAGGCATTATCTAAAGAATATATACAAATACTAATAAGTGCATGAAAATATGCTCAACATCATTAATCATTAGCGAAATGTAAATCAAAATCACAATGAAATACCATCACACAACCATTAGGATGACTGCTATCCAAAAAATAAATACATAAAAACAGGAAATACCAAGTGCTGGCAAGAATGTGGAGAAATTGGAATCTTGTGTGCACCATTGGTAGAACCGTAAAATGGCATAGCTGATATGGAAAACAGTACAGCAATTCCTCAAAACAAATAAAATGAAATTATCATATGATTCAGCAATTTCTCTTCTGAATATATACCCAAAAGAACTGAAAGCAGGGTCTCAAAGAGGTATTTATACACCCATGTTCACAGCAGCATTATTTACAACAGCTCAAATGTGGAAGCAACCAAGTGTCCATCAATGGATGAATGGAAAAACATATATATATATATCGCATTTCCTATATATATATCTATCGCATTTCCTATATATATATATCGCATTTCATATATATATATATATATATATATAGGAATACTATGTATCCTTAAAATTCTGACACATACTGCAACTGGACGAACCCTGAAGATACCATACCAAGTGAAATAAGCCAGATACAAGAAGACAAATACATTATGATCCCACATCTATGAGTAGGCAAATTTATAGAGATGGAAAGTACAGTGGTGGTTACCAGGGATGAGGTAAGGGAAAAGGGAATTACTGTTTAATGGGCACAGTTTCTGTTTTGCAAGATGAAAAGAGTTCTGGAGATGGATCATAGTGATGATTCTACAATAATACGAGTGTACTTAATACCATTGAGCTGTATACTTAAAAGTGGTTAGGATAATAAACTTTACGTTACATGTATTTTAGAATAATAAAACCTTTTTATTAAACATGCATATAGAAAATATAGGTGTGGTGAAGAATATAAATAAAAGAGATTTATCCAAGAAAGTTAAAAATTGAGGCAAAATGTTTAAATGATAATAATTTTACTCAAGAAATGTAAATACATCTGTGCATGGAATCTGACTCTAAAATCTCAAAGTTTTTTAATCTCAAGTCCTTTCATCTCTGTGTTCTATATATGAGTTCCTCAGTCACAGAATTGATTCAATTTTCTTTGAAAATAAGCATTGGTCAATAATTATTGAAGATATTAATCAGATAGGCTTTCTCCATTTGGGTTTATTAATTATCTGCTTTTGAAACTCAAATAATCAGGGACCTAGGAGTGCTTATTAAAATTAGTAAAAGAGGAGAGGATTCTGGGATATGGGGTGACCAGAAGATAGCTCCCCTCTCCTGACCCCCAACCCCAAGCCATCTGTCACTGCTGATCAAAGCTGCTTGGGACCTATGAGTGACGGAGCACAGGAGAGAGGATGCCTCTCCTGGATTCTATGGAGGACTGGAGTAGACCTTTTTTCTGAGGGGATGAGTAAGTTTCTAGAGAACAAGGTTGAAGTGTGGAGAAAGGAATATAAATAAAAAAGGCAAATTCGTAACTCTCTTACAAATAAATGTAAAATGAACATAGGCCAAGGCCTGCCTGCCATAACTATTACTAAAGTAATTAATGAAGAAAACAGACAAAAGTGCCACAAGGGTTAAAAAGCTAACTCAGAGTCGCATACAACATTTATAGTCAGATAAGGAATGCTGAAATGTTATTTACACGGGAATGAAAAACTGGCAAAACTAGTCAATATTCTCAGAGCAATAACTAATTGCATTTCATCAGACACAATTTGCATTTCTATGGACAGAAATCATTTGCATTTCTCTCAGTTTTCTACAAATTATCATCTATCTCTATAAAGTTATGAAACAGCCTAGTCAAAGACAAAGGCAGAGATAACTCAGATGGAAGAGCTTGTCAGGACACCCACCACGTTTCAAAGTCTTTCACAATTTTTCCTCACAGTATATAGATACAAATAATTAAATTTGAAAAGGAAAAAGATGGACTATCTGGGAATGGGTGACGCAAGTTTAAATAAAATCCTTGAAACAGATGAAATATAGTGTAGTGGAAATTCAAATAATAGCATGGAACTAACAGCATAGAACCATTTAAAACATAAAGGATTGGAGGTTTGGGGGTAGATATATAAGCTGTCTCAATTTGTCCTCAGGAGGAAAGGCAGGAAGAGAAAAAAACATAAGTGAATGTATTTTAAAGATCTCAGTATATAGAGTTGGGGGTATATAGGGCACAAACGGAGCATCTTGCTTGAGAAAACACAAGTATCTTTGTGGGTGGTTGCTATTTTCTTTCCGAATAACAGTAGAAAATTATATTTGGGGTACTGATAGTAGAGAGAAGGAAAGAAACTAAAAGCAGGAAAGACAGACGATGATTCCAACTTATTTTTTCTCATTATCACACATAGACCATCACTTAGCCATAATGTTACCAATAGGCTTAGCTCTAAGTTATTGATACATTCTCTTCAGAGCATATACTGAAGGAGGAGTTTGGAGCTTGGTTTTTTTTTTTATAACATCTCTCCTGAAGTGCCTTATAGTGAAGCTAGGATTTTTTTTTTCAGTTGTTTGATTTGGTTTGGTTCTTTGGCTCAAAGATAAAGATATTCTGACATGAAGAAAATGAATAAAATATGCCTATCATAGTATGTCTTGATGTTGTTTATCTTCTGCTTACTATTTACACCAATTAGCTTCCAGGTCATCTGAGGTGTAAGACCTTAGAAAGTGAGACTAATTATGGTATAGATGGTCGCACAAAATAGACAAGGGGAGTTTGCTGGTACCTGTAAGATTTGGGAGGAAACAGTGTAGGAGAACTCAAGAAATATAAATAGTGGTTTTAGGTTTATAGCTAATGCAAATTTGTATAATTTGAGTTCAGCTTCTGCAGTTTGAAAGATGCCAATATTGAGTGCTATGGCATTTAACATCAGGAAAATGAGACTCGGGCACAGATGGGTGTTCAGGCTTCAAGGGAACAAATCCTTAAATTTAAATAACTGTGAGAATAATTACATAGTTTTGTTGCAAGTTAGAAGGAATACATCACATTCTTTCAAATAGAGCTTTTTGTTTTCTATAATTACACCTTCTAGAGAGTGTTGCAAAAAATACTGAAGCACATCTTCCTCAATCGGCATGATCATCATAAACATTGAAGTATATTTATTAACGCTCTCGTGTGGGCTTCTGTGAGAAGAACTATTCAGAGCTACAGAAATTGGGGCTGTCAGTGTTTAAATTTTCCCATATAATTACAAAACTTGATATTTAAAATTTTCAGCAATGAGAATGAAAATAATTTATATATAAATTTTATATAATGCATATCACATATAAATTATATGTAAATGATATGTATCAATCAACACACATTAGCTCTAATATTTTTCTACCATTAGTTCATAAGGACAAGGTCAGAATAGATGTTCACTTTCTCTGGGAAAACACTGAGGGGTGTACGGGGGCATCTGGAACCCAAAAAGTGTGATTAAGCCGTGAATGTTATTCTGCCCCTAAGCAAGGAGAAGGGAAACTTCTGAAATTGAAAAACTGGAATAAGATTTTCCTCTACAGTTCTCTATAAACATATTTCCTTTCCCTCCAACTGGAAATCCAATAAAATACCTCTTTAAGTTTTTTTTATCTGTTAGTTTTAAACAATTTTATTTTAAAGACAGCACCTAATCATTAATTCTCTCAAGAGACAAAGAAAGGTCTAGGAAGATAGATCCAGGGGAAGATCCTACAAAGACTCAGGAAATGTGCTCAAGGTTCTTTGAGTAGGAAATTCCAAGATTCCAGAACCAGGAGCATTATCTGAGGAAATGGGGGATGGTAATAACAGTGCAGACACATCCCTTTTGACATACAGATTCCCAGTGAAGTAGGCTGTGGTCAATGAACCTCTAAAATGTGGGGTTCATGGAAGGGATCTCTGTGGCAGAGTCTAAGGATGGTACTGCTAACTACAGTTCCTACTGGAGTCAGTAGACTCCTCCTAGTCCATTTTCTGTTGCTTATAACATAATACATGAAATTGGGTAATTTGTAAAGAAAATAAAGAATTTCTTACGGCTTAAAGGCTGAGAAGTTCCAGGTTGAGGGGCTGCATCTGGTGAGGACCTTTTTACTGGTGGTGACTCTGCAGAGTCCAGGGGCAACACAGGTATCACATGGTGTGGGGGCTGAGAGTTCTAGCTCAAATTTCTCTTCCTCTTCTTATAAAGCCACCAGTCCCACTCCCATGATAACTTATTAATTCATTAACCCATTAATCCAGTAACCTAGTAACCCATGAATAGATTAATTCATTTATGAAGGCAGAGCTCTCATGACCCAATCACCTCTTAAAGGCCCCACCTCTCTCAATACTGTCACATTGAGGATTAAGTTTCAACATGAGTTTTGGATGGAATAAACAATCAACCTGTAGCAGACTCTATACAATTATTTTTATTTTTGTGAATTGCAACTAAACTACAAAAAATATTTTCAAACAGAAGTCATTTTTTATAATTTCTTACATATTTTACAAATATTTCAGAAAACATTCTATCAGTAAAATATATATATATATGGAAACACATTCATTAACATATTTGTACATTCTTCAGAACATTATGTTGGTCCACTATATTAATGATATCATGGCTTGACATGGGAGTACCAATCAAAAATGGACTGTGGCTTCACTATGCTATGGCCCCCTCCCCAGGTGAACGACAACAGCAAAAGTAAATCTTCCCAATGTACATAGCCTTGATCATGTAACCTAGTCATCCACATTGTAGAAAGAAAAATAGCCTGCAGGATAAACATATGGCTCAAAGGTAGTGCTTAATGGCTTGGCTACTGGATAGGTACCTGAAAGAAAAAGAGTAGAATATCGAGGCAAGGATGAATGATGCATGAGGATGGCCTTAAACGGTGGACATGAAGTATAAAGATCTCATATCATCCTCCCAAAATGCATCTACCATTGAAGGGGCATTAAACAACCCAGTAAACAGAGTGACCAGGGCTAGTTCACATCACTCTCCCTGTGCCATTGAAATTCCAATGCTGGCACAATGGGAGTACCATGGAGAAGCCATGGTGGCAGGAATGCAGGCCATGCATTACAGTTTAACTTCTGCCTCTCCCTAATTCCACTCCTCTCTCTCTCTCTCTAGTGTTGAGGGCATTCCTCAAAGCATTTTCTGCAAGCAAATCTCCATCTCAGAGACTGTTTCTATGGTAATCTAGATCAATGTATCACTCTTCTGTTCTCTTCCTTCTTCTCTACCTTTTTCCTTCCCTCTCTTCTTTCCTTTCTTTCTTTCTTCTTGTGTGTGGAACACCATCTCCAGACTATGAGGAGTGGAAACCTACTGAAAAATGCCTGTGTCCAGTAAGTTTATGACATTAACTGCCCAGTGATGTCACACTGTGTAGAAAAACTTACATTCTTTCAGAGCAGAGATGGGCAAATTTTTATTTATTAAGAGACAGATATTAATATTTTAGGTTTTGTGAGCCATATAGTCTCTATTGCAATTACTCAATTCTTCCACTTTAGTGCAAAAGTGGTCATAGACAACATGTAAACAAATGAACTTGATTGAGTTACAATACAAGCTTATTTATAAAAATAGATGGTAGGCCAGATTTGGCCCATTAACACAGACTTGTTTAAAAGCATTCAAGAAAGAGTAGGAGTGTTTACAGTGCCTTGTGGAGGTCAGCTGAGAGAGTGGGTTCAACATTTATGATACAAGTCCTAGAATCTTCTGTGTATAGCATGAGACAAAACTTTATTGGTTTCCTCATGTCTCTCTAGAATTCACAGCCATTAAACAGAGACATTTCCCCATTTTCTTCACTTTCGACTGTCACTGCCCTGACTCAAGGCTGCTACATCCCACCAGCCAGCATCTCCTCCCAGTTGTAGGAAAGTCACCACCTTTTTAACACAGCTAAGGCTGTGACCTAGAGTAGTCTCATTTCCACCATGGTGCAGCACAGAAACTGCCACGCCATTGTTTCACAACATTGTAATTGCAAATAGAAAGAACAGTGTAAGAAAACAGAAGATCAGGTCTTGTTAAACAGTCCATGTATTGCTTTACTAATTTTTAATTATTTGAATAGCCAATACATTCCTATAGATCCAAGTCCAGAAGATATAATCAGCTCCATGGTAAAACGTTTCTTCTGCCATCCTTTCCCATTTCTGAGGAGTTCCCATCCCCACATCTCATTAGGTAAACACTGTTCTTAGTTTCTGAGGTGACCTTCCAGTGTTCCTTTATTTTGACTGGGTTTTAATTAACCTGACTATTGTTACTTTGTGCTCACTACTTCTAAGGTAATGACATTTTCATTCTTCTCATTCCTGTGGCTGCATTTAAAATTTACAATTTGAAAGTGCTCTTTCATGTAATGGCACTCGGGGTTCTAATATGAAATGAGAACTAAATAAACACCTGGATATCCAAAACATGTCTGTCAGAGGTAAAATTTTAGGTATTTATATTCATAGGCCATATCTACATGAAGCAGGATCATTTGATTTCCTATGATTAGAAAACAAATTTACTTAGCTCTGCAAATGTGGAAGGCCTAGTTGAGAAAACACAGAGTTAGAATAATTAAGAGTATGGACAGCTGTACAGCAGTGGATTCAAGAGACAGGTTTATACATGGGGGTAAGATGAATCAAGGCAAACAATAGAAAAGAAGACAGGCTGAGGTGACTGAGTGAGAATATAGGAGATGATTTTCTCCTCAAGCACTGAGCTCAGGTCTACGCATTAGTCAGGAAAGCAGGAGCATTATCATCTCTTTAAAGAGGCCTTCAAAAGGAAAGAAAATTATGTTGGTGACTGGTTTCTCTATGTGGGACTAGCCCAAGTTCTACAGACTTAGGGTGGGGTAACACCAAGCATAGTAATGTTTTTGCTTGTATTTTTTAAAGTCAGTTGATTTATTTATTGCATGGAAGAAATCCAAACTAAATAACTAATAGTTGATAGATTTTATTCGTTTCTTATGAGTTTTAAAGTGGTCTTCAAATTTCTATTTAAATATCTGAAAAACAAAATACTCTGGTTCTCAGAAAAAATATTTTAAAAAGGATGGAAGGCAATAAAAATGATAATCTTCAAGAAAGTCTGTGAGATAATAAGACACTTTTTCTGGCACTCAGCTCAAGATCTTAATGTTGATGAGGATTTGCCTTAGTGAGGTGGTGGTTGAGGTAATGGGTCCAATAAGAAAATCCCTGCACTCATTCAGACAGGCATTGGCCAAGACCAAAAGAGAAAAATGTATATATCATATTTTTTTTCAAGGAAAGGGAATGCAATTTGATGATGAACTAATTTAAGGTGGTCAAGTTTGTTTTTTGTTGTTTATAAGTACAAATGAATTGGTTAAGGAGATATCTAAAAATGCCTCCTTTCCCTGATAGATTTGCTGAGAGTGTGTTGGGGGATACCTTAGCAGCCAATCAATAAGAAAAAACACATCTATAATAAATTGCTAGATGATGCAAATGGTATTATGCTATATATTATTATTATAAACATGTATAGACTTTAATATGAGATTTTTTAAATTCTCATTTCTCTTCCATGTTATATATATTGTTATATATATTTCTATTTTAAAAAAATAGTCATTTCTTTTTAAAATTTTTAAATTGTTTTTAAAATTTAAAAATATAAAAATTTTTATATTTTTAAAAATATAAAAATTTTTATATTTTTAAAAATATAAAAGAAAAGTCATTTCTAAATGATCCAAGAATACCATATGAATTTAATTTCATTCATGTTACCTGGATCAACTTGATTTATTTTGCTATTCTCAGAAATACCAGTTGATTGTCACTTGTAGAGTACACAGAATTTAGAAAATCATCTTAAGAGTTTTTTAGTTAGTTTATATTTGACAATTCAGAAAAAAATACGATTTTATATGGCATCTCAAAGCCCTTAATGTGATTGCACAAATCTGATAACACAAAAATTTCACACTATGTTCTATTACCAAGAATGTTGATTTAATCTTCTGAACCTGATTAATAGTTCTTTTCTGTCATCTGGAAGGTACTGTGTATTCGGAGACTGGATAATAAATCAAGCCTTCTTTAATTTCTGTTCTTGATGACAAAATTGGATGTGGAGGGAATTTCCACAGTTTTTAAATATGTTGGGAAAAAAATCCTGACTCAACTTTTTTCTTATCACTTCATCTCACATACCTCTACTCTCTTCCTGAAGATAAACTGTTGGGGCCAGAATGAATTATTGTAAATGCCTCCCTAGCACTGAATTTTACTGAAACATATTTTCTTCTCAACTAAAACTAAGGCAGTCTGGGCCCTCTTGTTTCCTTCCCAGCTGTTTGCTCATCATCTGTTACCTTTTCTTTCTCTAATTTGGTTACATTGGATGCTATAGATACTTAACCATGCTAATAAAACTGTCTCCTAAAAATATTAAGATATTTTAAATCGTATAATAAACTAATTAATTTCCAACTAAATGTAATGATATAAATGGCACTTCAAACAGGCACAAGGGTACATTTTCAACATAATATAACATTTTGTTCCAAATATTTCTATAGTTTATTAATGTTACACCAACATTAATAAAATTATGTAGCCAGTCATATGACACATCTTTCTTAATTGAGGAATATGCCTTCTAAAGAAAGTTATGAGCTGAGTTCAAAATATAAGAAAAAAGTTATTCTATGAGGTGAGGAGGACTAAAAGCAAAATATATCAATAACTATATTAAAATATATTTGAAGTCAGACTCTTTATTATATGGGTATTCACTTAAGTCTAGAAAGCATCCTCTAATTACACCAATTTATAAATAAGTTATCTATTGACTCTCCCTCCAGTTTGTTGTACTAAATTAACATTGGTCTGATGTTTTTGAAATTATCTTGGCAAGATTCAAGATTTGCTCTCTATGGTTAAAATGCTAATAAAAATACTTAGCACACTACTATTTCTAGTTGTTTTCTTTTCCCAGTATACTAGAATCTGGATATATTATAGAAATTAGATACTACCTAAATGCAATGCCTCACACCTGTAATCCCAGCACTTTGGGGAGGCCGAGGCGGGGAGATCACCTGAGGTCAGGAGTTCGAGACCACCCTGGCCACAACATGGTGAAACCCGGTTTCTACTAAAAATACAAAAATTACCCGGACGCGGTGGTGCATGCCTGTAGTCCCAGCTACTAGGGAGGCTGAGGCTGGAGAAACACTTGAACCCTGGAGGCAGAGGTTGCAGTGAGCAGAGGTCGTGCCACTGCACTCCAGACTGGGCGACAGAGCGAGACTTTGTCTCAAAAAAAAAAAAAAAAGATACTATAACCTCTAGCTCAGTATAGTAACCTCAGCTTCAAATATTCTAAGACTACAAATACTATTACTTATTTACTAATGTGGAAACAATTAAGTTTCTTAAAGAAGAATCCCTGTGATGATGGTAGTCACAGAATATAACCCACCTTTCAGGTTGATGAGTTGCCAATTAATGTATAATTAGCTTAAAATGTCCTTTATATTTTAGTGACTCCCACAGGGAAACTCTCATTCTCTTTCACATACTATACCTTGTGACTTTTTACTTATTGACACCTACTGCTAAGACCTTCCTGAAGTCATTTTTTTTTTCAATTTTTGTCACATTTACCTCAGACTGGTTTAAACTTGTCATATTTTTCTGACAGTCTGGCGTGTATCCCTACTGACAAAGGGAAGAAAAGGGTGAACATCAGTCTGCATTTCCTCATACACACCCTGCTCCAAAAACACATCTGCTTCCCATATCCCTCACCTTTTAAGAAGATAATCCGGCCGGGCGCGGTGGCTCACGCCTGTAATCCCAGCACTTTGGGAGGCCGAGGAGGGTGGATCACGAGAACAGGAGTTCAAGACCAGCCCTGCTAAGATGCTGAAACCCCGTCTCTACTAAAAATACACAAAAATTAGCAGGGCCTGGTGGCGGGCGCCTGTAATCCCAGCCACTCGGGAGGCTGAAACAGAATTGCTTGAACCCGGGAGGCGGAGCTTGCCGTGAGCCGAGATCGTGCCATTGCACTCCAGCCTGGGGGACAGAGCGAGACTCGTCTGAAAAAAAAGAATAATAATAAAAGAAGATAATCCATGACCCCATTTTAAAGTCTCAGAACAGACTGCCCAACTGATTCTTTAAATCACAATGTGCTTTGAAATATAAATGAGTCTTATCACATGTGTTTATGTCTATGAAGGATATCATTATCAACTTAGTACATCTGCGCCTTTTGCTTAATGTCTAAAAAGAAAGAAAATTGAATGTGTTAGGAAGGGAAATGATGAATATCAATAGGCAAAAATAGGGGTGGAAACTTATAATCCCTTATCTGTTTTTATTAGTTGTAAAAGATTTACTATTCCAAGACCTATATGGCTTATGTGCTTGCTTTAGAAATCAGAGAAGGTTAAACGTGGTGATTTCATTTTGTCTCTTGGGCCAAAGGAACCTATGAAGCTTATGAAATCCATCCATAACTATGAAAATCGTATAGCTTTTAATCCACAAGGGGACATTTTTAATAGACGGGCTGTTTTGTAAGGTCTAAAATCAAGGCTCAATACTACACGCTACCTTGAAATCTGGTGAAATTGGAGGGCAAGGGGCATAACCGCAAGTTTCCCTACTAATTTGCTTTCTTGAATCAAGTACCCTCGCAGAACAATTTTTATTAGGGGGAACAGGAGCACTTTCTGCTTATGCCTGAGTGTCAGGCTTCAGTTCCCTGCCAGTTTGCAGAATTTGATTCAAACAATCCAATCACATCCTTCCTTGGGAACCAGACAGCAACCACCCTCTATATGCTACAAAGCTTGCTTGCCTTCCATATCTCTTGACTGTTCACTCTGTTCCCAAGTGCAGGCCCGTGTAGTTCTGCATAGCATGCAATGTCCTCCTCCCCTCCGAAGCTATGAGTATATATAAGTAAAATATTGCTATCAGTCTCATCTATCCAGCGTCAAGACTGTGGATTTGACACACATCCCCGTAACCCTAGGATGGAGAAACCTTCTCTCACCAGTAGGGTGAACAGTGACAACAGAAAAAAAAAGAGAGGGGATACAGTAAGAATGGCTGAGCAAACTGGAACATATGGTCAACCTAGTTAGAACATTTGTCCCTGGGAACTTAAATCAATAGAAAGAAGAGGAAGGAGTTGAAGGAAAATAAATTCTTAATCTATAAGCACCAAAAAGAAAAGATTTATTGCTTTATTTAGCCTGCAACTACAAACTAATGCTTTTGTCTGACTGTTCATTCATACATTTACTTATTCATTTAATAATTTATATATTTCTTTGAAATATGTATTGATCTTCTATTTTGTATTAGATACTTTGGTAGAAATTGATTTTATAAAATCTATTTCAGGAAACAATGCACAATTTTTTTTTACAAGTAGTTTTAACATGTATCTTGCAACTGAGCAAAACGAAACTACAGCATTGCTTGCTATGATTGAAACTAATTTTCCATGTTAGCTGAAAACTTTTCTTTGATAGATATATAAAATGTTGAATATCCATGCCAAAAGTTTAATATTTTAGGCCACAAATTGGTAACATTTCTTTTTCAATTTAAAAATCTTCTGAGACAAAATGTATTCAAAGTATTAAATGGGCATTGTTTCATACCACATAAATCATCTAAAAGTTTTTTTAAAACCTTATA
Source organism: Pan troglodytes (assembly GCF_028858775.2). NCBI lineage: Eukaryota > Metazoa > Chordata > Mammalia > Primates > Hominidae > Pan > Pan troglodytes. The sequence goes on from NC_072401.2 coordinate 159,733,309, forward strand.
ATTTTCTAAATGTTGAAAGAAATGATATTTGATACTGGTGGAAATTTTTGTATTCTAAAGACAGTGGCCTAAAGATCTTCAATTTTTTGCTTGCTTCCCCTTTGCCTTCTGCCATGATTGTAAGTTTTCTGAGGCTTCCTTAGCCATGCCTCCTGTACAGCCTGAGAAACTGAGTCAATTAAGCCTCTTTTCTTCATAAATTACCCAGTCCCAGGCAATTCTTTATAGCAGTGTGAGAATGGACCAATACACCAAAATCACTCTATATTCTGTTCAATTATTTCTTGCACAGCAAACATCTTTTTAATTTTGCTTCATCACAACAAATTGCAAATGTTACTTACTCTGCAGTTTGCAACATAGTTTTTTCCAGTTTCTCTTTATCTATACAGTTCCATAGCAGTTGTACTAGTATCTCTCCTGGATTCTGTATCAATAGCATACCTTCATTTTTAATTTGAAATTTTATCCATACTTATTCTTTTCAACTAGCAAGATATTTTATATTATAATTAAAATAATATGTATTTCAACTTAATTACCAATCCTAACTTACACAGATATTACTACAACTCATGCTGTCTGCATAAAATATTCAAAAAAAAGTTACAGTGTTACAGCAATCATTGAAAATAATCATTCAGATTATTCAATCCATTGAATATAACTAGATTGGAGATGTGTTTGCCTGCAATCATAGGGACAACACGTAGATCCAATGCACGCAGAGTCCAGGAGAATAATGCAAAGGTAAAAGTCAAATATAATCCCACTCAAACAATAAAATTAGTTAAATGGAAAAATATTTCATGCTACTACAATTTTTATATTTAAATTTTAGCTAATTAAGTAAATCAGATATTCAATTCTTCAATCATAGCAGCCACATTTTAAGTGCTCAGTGGCCACATGTGTCTAGTGATTACCACAATGGACAATGTAGATATGAAGACCTTTCCATCATTACAGAAAGTTATTTTGGATAGTACTGGTCTGGAGTATAAAAAATATAGAAATGATAAATTATATAGGATTTGGGGGGAGTTGCAAAAACCAAACACCATGAATAATATAATTTCCATGGGAAAAATGTAACCCTCACACAACTTTTGTCCAAGACTTGAGGATTTCCTAGATTATCCATTTTAATATCATTTCTTGGTGTGATTACTAAATAGAATAGTAATATATATTTGCCTAGAAAACTTAAATAATGTTTTTGAGAGCTACCTGTTCTTTTTCACCATTTTTTATTTAACAACATAGGACCATTTTTTCATACCATTAAATATTAGTAACAATATTTGAAACAATCTATTAATTATCTTTGTTTAGATTATCTAAAATAATCCACAAAAATAACTTCACAATATTTTCACTTTCAGAAAAACAATACCAGTTTTGATCATTTCTGTTTTCTTTCAAACTTACACTAAAACACCAATGAAAACCCTATGTATAACCTATCAATATTTCCAAAAAAGATCAAGTCATATAGGGAATTCAAGCAGCATAAAACAGGTAATAATTATATTTATCCACTGTACTACAAGTAGTAGATACCTAATAAGTTTCTGATGAACCTAACTGATCTCTTGCATTTAAAATACCATTTTAATAGGAACAGAAACTATATATTTTTGTAAAACTAGGTACTTAGCTAAATTGCCAGCTTATTTTTTGGACAAAAGTGGTAACTTTTAAGTTTTATCTAAGTTCCCTCCAAAAAGCATAATCATTTCCTATAATGTATAGAAATACATTTCATTTTTAGTGATATAAACATTATTTATTTCACTTTCTTGCTGTGTAGATCATATTGAAAGTAAAGTAGACAATTAAGGCAGGTATCAGTATCATTTGAAAACAAAAACAAATCATTTTATTTACATGTACATAAAATTGCAGTGAAAGAAGTTTTGAAATATTAGTGTTTAGTTCCATCACATATACCCTGTATCCAGATGAATGAACTGAACTAGGCAGAAGGACTTGTTTTGACTGAGTCATTCCTGTTAGACTAACCTACAGACAGATATGGAAATGTGAGCAAATAAAAACTCCCAGAGTCCTGCAATTTCATTTCTTGAATCGTGTTGAAATTTACGATTAAAATTGCTTCTCACTGTAAAATTTGAAAGAGGTGATGTATTAGTCTGCTCAGGTTTCCATAATAAAATACTACAGACTGGGAGGCTTAAACAATGGAAATTTATTTCTAACAATTCTGTAGACTAGAAAGTCCAAGATCAGCATGCCAGCATGGTTGGGTTCTGGTGAGGGCTTTCTTCCCAGCTTGTAGTCAGCTGCCTTCTTACTGTTTCTTCACGTGGCAGAGAGAGAAAGAGAGCAAGTGCCCTGGCATTTTTTCTTATGATGGCAGTAATCCTGTCATAGGGTACCATGCTCACGACCTCATCTGAGTCTAATTATCTTCTAAAGTCCTCATCTCCAAATACTGTCATGTAGGGAGTTCTGTTTCAACGTGTAAATTTTGAGGGTGAAGGACAACACAGTTTAGTCCATAACAAATAACCAAGCTGAACCAATGTAGTTTTATTCATGTTTGATAAACATGGGCTGTCTTCTCTGCAAGCATGTGTCTGTGACTAAAGAGCAGTCAATAATATGGGATAACCTGGATCGATGACTGGTTCACTTAATTAACAAGAATATTACTTTCTACTTCCAGCCATTCATACAAATATTTTATTTGTTTGAGTCATTTAGCACTAAGAATGATTAGATTCTAATTTCTAGAGTTATATCAAAATATATAAAGTAGTGTGTAGAGTAAATTGTTTACAACTTATGACCTTGTGCATTAACAAATGCCTAAATAGGTTTTTTCTGCAGCTAAAAATATGTAGAAACTATTAGAGGTCCAATGTTTGTAACTTTCCAAGATTAGATTTGATATGAATTATATTCATCTTGCTTGGAGGATTCTCCTTCCACACTAACTAGTATGAGTGGAAAAAGAAAACAAAAAAGCTAGGTTAGTATTCTACCCACAGAACCTTCTACTTGGAAGATTAAATTTCTCAACATGACTGGTAAACTATTTTGAGCAGTGAACACTCGAAAGTCTTAATTTTCATTTTTACTTGATGGATTTATTTTCTCTTTGCTTTTAACCACATGTTGAGAAATAATTGTCATCACTAGAAATTATTGGGATCATCTCTTATGAGAAAAAGTTATAACATACAGAAAAATAATTTCCAAATACTTTTATTATAATTTATGTTAGGGTATTTTTTTTTATTTCCATAGGCTTTTGGGGAACAGGTGCTATCTGGTTACATAAGTAAGTTCTTTAGCGGTGATTTGTGAGATTTGCTGCACCCATCTCCTGAGCAGTATACACTGAACCCATTTTGTAGTCTTTTATCCCTCACTCCATTCCCACCCTTTCCCTATGAGTCCCCAAAGTCCATTGTGTCATTCTTCTGCCTTTGCATCCTCGTAGTTTATCTCTCACTTATGAGTGAGAACATATGAAGTTTTGTTTTCCATTCCTGAGTTACTTCGCTTAGAATAATAGTCTCGAATCCCATCCAGGTTGCTGCAAATGCCATTAATTTATTCCTTTTTATGGCTGAGTAGCATTCCATCTATATACATGTGTGTGTGTATATATATATATATGTATATATATGTGTGTATATATATGTATATGTATATATATGTGTGTGTGTGTGTGTGTATATATATATATGTATATATATATATCACAGTTTCTTTATCCCCTCTTTGGTTAATGGGCATTTTGGTTGGTTTCATATTTTCGCAATTGCGAATTAACCTGCTATAAACATGCGTGAGCGTGTTTCTTTTTTGTGTAATGACTTCTTTTCCTCTGGATAGGTACTCAGTAGTGGGATTGCTGAATCAAATGGTAGTCCCACTTTTAGTGCTTTAAGGAATCTCCACACTGTTTTCCATTTTGGTTGTGATGATATGATTCCATGCATAGAAAACCTTAAAGACTCCTCCAAAAAGCTCCTAGAACTGATAAAATATTTCAGCAAAGTTTCGGTATGCAAAATGAATGTACACAAATCAGTAGCTCTCCTGTACACCAACAGTGACCAAGCTGAGAATCAAATCAAGAACTCAACTCCTTTTACAATAGCTGCAAATAAAATAAAATAAAATATTTAGGAATATACCTAACCAAGGAGGAGAAAGATATCTACAAGTAAAACTACAAAACACTGCTGAAAGAAATCATAGACGACACAAACAAATAGAAACATATCCCATGCTTCTGGACGGGTAGAATCAATATTGTGAAAATGACCATATTGCCAAAAGCAATCTACAAATTCAATGCAATTCCCATCAAAATACCATGATCATTCTTCACAGAACTAGAAAAAAAAATCCTAAAATTCATGAAACCAAAAAAGAGACTGCATAGCCAAAGCAAGACTAAGCAAAAAGAACAAATGTGGAGGCATCACATTACCTGATTTCAAACTATACTATAAGGCCACAGTCACCAAAACAGCATGGTACTGGTATAAAAATGGGCACATAGACCAATGGAACAGAATAGAGAACACAGAAATAAACCTAAATACCCTAAATACTTACAGCCAACTGATCTTCAACATAGAAAACAAAAACATACGTGGGGAAAGGACACCCTATTCAACAGATGGTGCTGGGATAATTGGCAAGCCACATGTAGAAGAATGAAACTGTATCCTCATCTCTTACCTCTTGCAAAAATCAACTCAAGATGGATACAGGACTTAAATCTAAGACCTGAAACTCTAAAAATTATAGAAGATAACATCAGAAAAACCCTTCTAAACATTGGCTTCAGCAAGGATTTTATGACCAAGAACCCAAAAGCAAATGCAATAAAAACAAAGATATATAGCTGGGACTTAAAGAGCTTTTGCATGGCAAAAGAACAGTCAACAACAGACAACCCACAGCTGGGAGAAAATCTTCTATACATCTGACAAAGGACAAAGAAAATCTATACATCTGACAAAGGACTAATATCCAGAATCTACAATGAACTCAAACAAATTAGCAAGAATAAAACAAATAATTCCATCAAAAAGTGGGCAGAAGACATGAACAGACAATTCTCAAAAGAAGATATACAAATGGCCAACAAACATATGAAAAAAATGCTCAACATCACTAATGATCGAGAAATGCAAATCAAAACCACAATGCAATACCACCTTACTCCTGCAAGAATGGCCATAATCAAAAAATCAAAAAATAATAGATGTTGTCATGGAAGCAGTGAAAAGGCAACACTTCTACACTGCTGGTGGGAATGCAAACTAGTACAGCCACTATGGAAATTTATGTTAGTTTTGATACCAGGACAAACCAACTTCCTTTTCTTTAAATTTTAGAATGATACAGACTTTTTAATGTCCAGTTCACTGACTTGTGTGTCTTATCACTGCTCTTTAAAAGTAAAATTCTACACACTACAGAGAAAGCAGTAAGTCAGGGCCCCACCTAATTCCAAAAATGATGCTTTGGAAAAGGACAAAAAGGTAATACGAAAAATCCCTTTATATTGAGAAATCTGGTGAGATACTTTTAAAAACTTTCACATGATATGGTTTTGGTAGTATATGATTTAGGCCTGCTTTTGAATATGATATGAAATCAATCATGTAACTTCGGAAAATGTTAAAACTAAAATCACAGCAGATTTTAAAGAGCATACCCTTGTCAGAATAAATGATAAAAGTTGGCATATAAATTACTTTAGGAGTCAGCAAACAGGGTACATGGGCCAAATCCTCCCACTTTCTCTTTCTGCATGGCTCATGAGCTAAAAATGGATCTTGCATTTTTAAATGGTTAGGACAAAAATCAGACGAATAATATTTTGTGGCATGTGGAAATTATATAAAATTCAAGTTTCAGGGTTCAAAAATAAAGTCTTACTGAAACACAACCACACTAATTTATTTACATAATGTCTATGGCTAGTTTTGAGCTACAAGGACAAAGCTGAGTCACTGTGGCAAAAACTTTATAGTGCATGAGGTCTAAAATATTTACTATACAGCGGTTAATGAAAAGACTTTGTTGACTCCTGATGATCCTACATTTAGAAATATATTTGTTCCTACATTTAGAAAAATACATTTATGTCAATATGAACAAAATAATAATGTTTTATAATATTTCATGTACAGTTTTCTTTTTAGTCTAGCTAACCTTGAGTATTTACCTCCAAATTAGCTACTTAAATAACCAGTAGTCAACTACTGTAAAACCAATATTTTTTAGTTCTTTAGTTATATACAGATTTGTGTGAGAGTATTGTAAATATAATCTTATACATGGGTAGGCAGTTGTTTAATTTTTCCAAAGCATAAAAATAATCACTAGAAGATACATCCTTTTCCCTTTCTCTGACTCTAGCCTGTGTCTCTTATAGTAAATTGTATTTTAAGACATCAGGAAAGTTTAATATATAATATATGCTTGGAAAATAAGAGGATTCTATTTCATAAATAAACAAATTCAGACTATTAAAAGAGATCGTTAGTGGCATTCTAAAGGACTAGAAGTGTATATTCAACCGCATACTACTATAAAGGTATATCATGAGCTGTGAAAACTATGGTCACATTTGCAAAGATTAAAAGTGGATGGGGATGCCACCATTAATAAGAAAATGGTGGAGAGATAGAAAAAGTAATCTAAGCTGTTTCAAAACCTCTCCTCTTTTTGCTTTTGTTTTTTCAAATTCACTTTACCTGAAAAAAAAAGATCAACTAGAATATTTTATGAAAATGCTCCCAATTTTACTTATATAAAAATAACCATGAAAAGCCTTTGATATAATTACTTGGATAGATTTTTATGTGGCTTATGATGTACATTGAGTCCTGCTATAACATTAGTCATTTGCATGGTACATTAGAATTAAGTACTATTTAACACATAGGTCTGAAAAATGAAGTGGCCCCTAAAATGAAATCTATGAACAAAGAGAAAAAAGTAAAAATGAAAAAAACACTGAGTCAGCCAGGGTACAAAATTTCCATATGTCTAAGCATCCATCCCCTTGAGATAAATGCCACTAAATAAGACAGGGTTTAGGTTCTTCCTGAACAACTGTACTCCTACAGAAGACCTCATCTGTGTTTTTCTGAAGTGAAGAGAGGGGGCAATGTTGGGCCTCCAGGTATCATCCTAACAAAATATGTGTAACATTCCCAAAAGACTAGCCCCAATCCGACTCTAGGGTTCAGATCTTTTAATACCACACAGCCCCTGTCCAAACTAAAAATAGCTTCTCCTTGGTCCCTCCTCCCCTAAGGTATTTCCTAGGCTAGAAGCTTCTCTTTCCTTTTCTCGTAGCCTCCTAAGAGGCAAGCAGAAAAAAAGTATGTGGGATGGATGTGTATGTGGCAAGTGTGGAAAAGATGTCTAATTATTTTTGGTTCAACTTTTCTATTAGTTAGGAAGACAAGCATAATGACCTGATGCTGTCATTTTGGCTGGTACAAAGTTATAATCTGACTCTTGATATGTTCATGATTAAATGTAAAAACAGACTAATTTTCTAGACTCTAAGTATGGAGTTGGTTCTGTTTTCAAGGGCAGAGAAACATCTTCAGAAATAAAATCCCCAATCTTCCTCCTTCTTATATTTATTTTTTATAACACACTGTAAAGATTAGCTAATCACAAAACCATTCACAATACCTTTTACAATACCACAAAGGTATATATTTTTAAATTATTATCACAAAGTATGCCTATGTGGAATTAAAAACCAGAATTTTTAGAACTAATACTAAATTCAGACATTTATAGAAACATTTCATTAAACAACTGGCTCTTCAGTGGGCTCTCCTTTACCTATTTTCTCAGTTATTTAGTTCATAAAGTACATGCATGGAGACTGAACTACTGGATTTGATTTGGTCTTTGGAGGGATTTTAGCCTCCTATTTATCATGTGCCTGTGTTAGAAATCATACTAGATATTTTAAAAATCTATGTTTAAAAGTTTACTAAGGAAAATATGGTATCAGTAGTGCCTGTGGGTGTTCAATAACTGTTAAATGAATGATAGTGTGATTGAATGGACGTTCATTAAACAAAATCTCAATTCTATTATAATAATTTAGTTTCACTATTTTAGTTTTATTTTTGTTTTGGGAGCAGAGGTTGATGTGAGGATTAAGTATGGTAAAACATTACAAAAGTGCATGTTTAAAAACATCAAAACTATTATAAGTCAGTAACAACATCTACATATAAGAAAATGTTTAATGTTTAATATGGGAATCACACAGTAACCCATTAAATATCAAATCTAATGTCTTCCTACTTGACAGTGATATGCAGAGCCTAATAATTTACACTTAGTCTAAATGAAAATTTATTGTGAATGATATGCAACCAAAAGTCATCATGAAATTTCATGAAGAATATAATTATAAAATGATTCAGGGTCTATAAAGTGATGGTGAGTTTTAGCTATGATTAAGAGACACCCAGACTTCCCTTTACTCACTTGATTTAGATTCATTGAAAGGATGTTGTCGGGGGCTAACCAAGAACAACGACCAAATCATTACAATATATGTGTTTCTTCAGCTCCTTTTTATTACACTAAAAACATAAAGTTTACTAAATTAGGCAATTCATAGTCAAAGGCAGTCAAGCCTCGCTTGATTCCATAAGCATGGGCTTGAGAATCTCTGCATAGAGCAGGATTGCATTTATGTGCTACGATTTTCCTTCAATTGAATGTTTCTTTGTTTAGATTTTTGAATGTTCCTTTTTTGATCTTTTATATCAGTGTATCTTGACTATATAAGGTTGCTTTTATAAGAACAGATTTGGTATGGAAATTGCTTCAGAAAAATGTTTCACTCTACTGCAAGTTCAGTGGTCTCGTGTTGATTCATAGAGTCATAAATTCAAAAGCATGATATAGAACATAATTAATTTAATACTTTAGTACTTTAATATAAAAGATGACTGGCTTGAATATGCAAAGAATTTAACATTTCTTATGTAAGATATTCAGAAAATGTTAACCTAGTTCCATTTGTTTTCAAGACTCATGACCACTCATATCAGACCAGTCTCACATTAAGACATCCAGGATACAAGAGCTGTTGAAAATTGTGGAAGTCCTGCTTAGGAGCCCATGTGATACATAATTTGTCGAAAAACATTTTATCAAAAGGGAAATAGATAAGGAAACTGACCATTTAACTTTCTCTCTCTAAATATGCTCTGAAATTCATATACAATGCAACACAATGATTTTTGGTAGGTTTGTTTAGCTGACTTAACAGTTGTCAAAAATCATAGCAGGGTAACATGACTCATAAATTATGCTATCTGTTAAAAATTGAATTCATGCCTAAAGCAATATAGTCGGTGAAGCATGTGCAAGTTTGAATAGTGCATCTCATTAATGATGAGACGATACTGTGGCCAAAAGTAGGAATTCTCTTGAGATACCAACTGAATTTTCTTTGTCATCAGCCACCCACATAACCTCTGGTGGTTTATTACCCAGTGGAAAACAAGTCTGCAAAATGTCAGTGTCACCAAATTGTAACAATGATCTATAATTTTGATAAATAAGGTTGATATAATGGGCTTATTGTTAAAAATCAACTAGAAGTTAATATATAAATATAATCTAGGTAAAATTATCTGATAAATAAATACCATCATTAAATAGTATTGGGAACATGATCCATTATGATATCACCACGTTTCCGTCCCGGTTGACATTTAATTGGTGTTTGCAGATAACAGTAGCAAAAGCTTATTAAAAACTGAAAGTATTTCCACACATTGCTACATTTGTTCCTTTTTCTTGATTTCTAGAGAATGCTCCAAAGTTTAGGAGAAGATGGAAGAATTGGGGAGTAGGAGACAGCAGCAGAGATATCCTGGAAAGGTTGGAAAGGACTGGCTAGAGAATTGCAATCATCATGGATGACTGTGGTGGACATGCCTAAAGTTATGGAGAAAAATACTTAGAAGAACTTTTAGAGAAGTAAATAACAGCACATGGTAATTCAGATACAGCAGAAAAGTTAATGTCTGAGAAGTTTCTCTACAGCAAGGGTACTTGACAGCAATGGTGCTAATGTACATCCCTTTTTTTTTTTTTTTTTTTTTTGCCTATAAAGCTCCTGCCTACAGAAAGAGAATAATTCAAAAAGCAATGTAGTCTACAATTTACCAAGAAGAATTGGCAGAGCAAAGACAGAAGCCTCACCAAAATGATGACATTATTCACATTAACACATAATGGCTCTGTGTGTTATTATCAGACAACCTATCTCTACTGAAAGTGATGCTCATTGATAAAAACTACATTAGTAAGCCAGCATACTAGTTTGTGTTTCAAGCAAGCTTTATAGAACTTTTATTTGGTCAAAGCTAGTATAAATGTTCTTATCCAAGTCAAAGAATTTTAGAATTACAAATAAAAATCCCTACCTTAAGTAAAAATGTTTAATTGAATTAGTTTTATTTAAATATTTATTGCTAGCAATTTTATAGGAATGATTCTCAGGCATGTACAATTGCATTAAACCACCATACCAAAGTTAGTTTTCTGTCATATTTAAACAGGTCTGCCTTTGAAAATACATATATTTCAAGAACATTCCTTGAAGTTCCACGTATTTATGGTAGGCTTTCAAACTATAACATTAAAAAGTCTATATGTATGTATTGGTGTGCTTAATTTAATCACACCTGAACAACTCCAGCACGCAAATAAAAAACAAAACTGTTTTAAAGGTGTATTGATTAATGTTAGTTTCAGCTATGAATACTAGAAAACTTAGATATTATAGCTTTGATAAGTTAGAAGTTTAAGCCCCATTAAAAAAGTAGGCAAAGGATATGAACAGACACTTTTCAAAAGAAGACATACATGCGGCCAACAAGCAAATAAAAACAAGCTCAATGATCACTAGAGAAATGCAAATCAAAACCATAATGAGATATCACCTCACACCAATCAGAATGGCTATTATTAAAAAGTCAAAAAATAACACATGCTGGCAAGGTTGTGGAGAAAAAGGAATGCTTATACACTGTTGGTGGGAGTGTAAATTAGTTCAACCAATGTGGAAAGCAGTATGGCAATTCCTCAAAGAACTAAAAGCAGAGCTACCATTCGACCCAGCCATCCCATTACTGGATATATACCCAGAGTAACAGAAATCATTCTATCATAAAGACACATGCACGTGAATGTTCATTGCAGCACTATTCATGATAGCAAAGACATGGAGTCAACCTAAATGCCCATCAATGACAGATTGGGTAAAGAAAATGTGATACATATACACCATGGATTATTATGCAGCTATAAAAAAGAACAAGATCATGTCTTTTGTGGGAAAATGGATGGAGTGGATGCCATTATCCTTAGCAAACTAACACAGGAACTGAAATCAAAATACTGCATGTTCTCAGTTATGAGTGGGAGCTAAATGATCAGAACTCATTAATACAAAAAACAGAACAACAGACAGTGGGGTTTACATGAGGGTGAAGGGTAGGATGGGGGAAAAGAGCAGAAAAGATAAATATTGGGTACCAGGCTTAATACCTGAGTGATAAAATAATCTGTACAACCAATGCCTGTGACGCAAGTTCACCTATGTAACACAGCTTCAGATGTACCCCCAAACCTAAAATAAAAGTTTTAAATGAATAAATAAAAAATAAAAATAAACGAGTTAGAAGTTTAGTTTCCCTCTGGATTTTCACAGTTTCAGGGCAAGCAAAACAGCCTGCAATGCCCTTTGTAGTCCTACAAAGCTGACAAAGGAGTTTTGAAAAGTCTTCAGACACTGGGACTTGTTACACTTTTCTCTTCTGTTATTTTAGGATACAGCCCTCACAATCATACTCCAAGATGATAATCCAGCCATCACATCTATGTTCCAAACCACAGGATGGAAAAGACAAAGACCAAAGGGCAAATATGTGCACCAGCTGTTTCTGAGGGGATACTTCTAGAAACTGCACAGATCACTTCCATTTATACCCTATTGGCTAGAACCCAATCACCAGCCCTCACCTAGTAGTAAGGGAGAAGGGAAAATACAGTTTTTGTTTTGAAGGCTGCATCCCTTGATAAAATTTCTATTTCTAAGGAGGAGGCAAGAGATACTGAAGAACAACTAGGTTAGAATGACTTTTCCCATATTTCCAAGTAAGGGTTTTGCCCTTTTGATAAGACCATGATCTCCTCGCTCTAAAAATGCAGTCTCATGCAGAAATGAGAGCATCAGATTGCTGAGCTGGATAAAGAAGTTGCACAAGAAAATTTAATAAAAAAAAAAGATAAAATTAGCCTGATATCCTGTTTTAAACCAAAGCAGCTCAACTGGCATTTTCTGCCTGAGGGGAAGTTGGACTACAGTCAATACTGAATTACCTTTGATCTATGGAAAACTTGGCCTTCACTCAAGGCACAGATTTGACAGCTTTTAACCTAAGTTTTGAAACCACACTCCAATATTCTATATGCAAGAGTCTTCCCCATTGGCAAATACCTTCCTTCGAGAACAGCATTAAGGTGAGCATGACAAGAGGATTTTTAAGTGCGGAGATTTGGAGGGCTGAAGCCTTGGATGTCATTCATTGATGCATTACTAAGGTTAAGGCCTAATGAGCAGACAACTGTTGAGCAATTAAATCAGCTATTTTTAGATTGTGCTACATATATCAAAGGCTGAAGTCTATCTAAGCTTTGGGATAATTATCAAAACCCATTCAACAGCTTCTCTTTCTTCCTGATAGCTACCAGGCCTTTATCACTGATTTACACTGTCATATGCAGTTTTAAAACACCAGGGAAAATTTCCTTCCTTTTATGCAGCATATAATTTCCCACTATTCAACCCTAAGTCTGTATTCAGTTTATGGTGTTATTTCAATAAAGCTCACCAATGACTTCTATATGGTGTTCATATTCAGCAACAAGTAGCTTTAATATTTGATGACATCTCGGTAGAGACGGGGAGAAACTGTATATTTATAGCACCTTTCCTCTCGCCTTCACTTTCCACTATGGTAACAAAGGCTGGGGTGGTTATTTTTCTCATTATTTTCCCATTGTGACTGTGAGCAAAGTATCAGACTCTGCAACTTGAATTCAAAGACATTAAACTACTTCCTAAGTATACCCAAAGAATGTCTAATAAAAACCAAAAGCTCCACGAATCTGGTGAGGACTGTCTAACAACACACAATCTGATGAAACTCAAAAGGGCAAATATTCAGAAAACAGAATGGATTCTAAGTACAAATAAGCAAATGAAGTATTTTCTTGAATGATTGGAAACCATATCTATGACTTATCTCCAAGACTGGTTGGCAAAGTAAAAGAGTTTTACCTACTCAAAAGCAAAATATAAATCGAAAGGTAAAAAAAATCCATAAAATAGGAAAAATAACATAGACATGGTACCCAACATTACTGAAATCAAGTATATAGTTTCACCAGCACTAACAAAACAATTCACATCAAGAAGGGTGGGGTTTGTTAGAAACATGATAAAACTTCCTACTTGTTGATATTTTACTTGGTCCCAGATGAAACATTTATTTTCCTTTAAAGTCATGTATGCTATCTATAATCTCAGGATGCTATTAAAGTATTTATTAATAATTCAATACACTCCAGCATAAACCCTGATATACCTTACTCTTCCTTGTTTGTTCCCCTTCTTCCCACTGTCGTATCATGCATCTTTTTACAGTATTCCCAAATATATATCATTTCTCCCTTTACCTACAAGACTTAAAAGGTATATAATGGTGACTAAAATATTGCATTTCTTTTAATTGTTGCTTAACTAGATTTTACATATGAAATTATGTGCTTTTTCTCATGAATCAATACTTTTTGCCTGTTTATGAAATCAATAGCAGTGTTTAATTATTAAAATATATTGAGGCAATCTTGAAGTTGTATAATTTAACACTATTTCCATAAGAAGCCAATATGGGCTACTGCATCATGCTTTTCAGGGACCTGAGTTTTACAGTAGTGACTGCCTGAAAACATTATGCCAGGTTAATAATGTTCAGGGCTTTTTCCTGAGGCAATTTAAAATGAGAACATTTATTTTTATTCTCCCCAATGGAGCCAGAATTACATTAGGCATACAGTTGTAACTTTTTATTCTCTCTTATCCTGACAGGTGGGGTGACAGTGGCTACTTTCCTCCCAAGTAAACCACATTTGACTATAAACTAATGAGGTGATGAAGGCTTACTCATCAACACCTTTCTGTTACGTAGCATCAACTTGGCATGTCCTGATGAGCAAAAGTTAGATGGGGGAGAAAAATACACCTTGAGGAACAACCAAACAAAAAATAATTTCCAATCTACACAGCCTCCTTGAAATAACAAAAGTAGTCAAATTTTCTTTCCAAAATTAAAAAAGAAGCAAAAAAGTATATAACTTCTCTAAGGAAGAAAGGCATTTCAAATACCTTATTCAACTTTTACTTTCATTACTTATTTATTTCATTTTTAAATAGATGATGATAAAGAAGTATGCCTACTTTGAAGGACTGCTGTGAGAATCAAGTAAGATCATACATTAAAGTTCTTTATGAAAGTTAAAGTACTATGTACACATTAAATTAATATTATTTCATTAAGAATATGATAGCAAGACCTGGCTCAGTGGCTCATGCCTGTAATCCCAGCACTTCAGGAGGCTGAGGTGGGCGGATAACAAGGTCAAGAGATGGAGACCATCCTGGCCAACATGGTGAAACCCTGTCTCTACTAAAAATACAAAAATTAGCTGGGCATGGTAGTGCGTGCCTGTAATCCCAGCTACTCGGGAAGCTGAGGCAGGAGAATAGCTTGAACCTAAGAGGTGGAGGCTGCAGTGAGCCAAGATCACGCCACTGAACTCCAGCCTGGTGACAGAGCGAGATTCCATCTCAAAAAAGAAAAAAGAAAAAGAATATGACAGCAGAAGCTTCTTCTTTTTGCCCACGCAATGAACACAGTAAGTAGTCAATGTATTTTTAAATAATTTGGTGGCAAAAGGGCCTAATTTCCATGCTTTGCTGAGTTTTCCTCTTCCTTGCTTCTGGAGGAGCACAACACCCTTTTAGTATTCGTCATGAATGGCTAGAAATAATCCCACTTGTCTATCCCATTACACATAGTTTATATGGTTTCTTTTGTTTGTATTTAGGTTCCCAGGCCATGTAAAAGCTTCTCAAAATCAAGAAACATTATATATCGTTTGTATATACAACTGTATATCATTGGACTGCATGGCATGCACAAAATCAATTCTCATTCTGTCAATAAAAGCTGCTACACAACATATTTCTTTAACCATATATCTTTATTTCAGAATCCAAACAGTGTAGCAAAAATATAACTAAGCTATAAAGGATCAGCCCCTTCTTCAGCCTTGATGTGCCATGTTCTTTCTACTTGTATACTCTTGATTCATAGCACAATAGAATATATGTTGTTTTTAGGGTAGTAATGTCCTTCCCCTTACAAAAAGACAAACTCTTTTAGTATTACAAGTGGATCTTAATAATGGAAGGATGATTTTAAAACCACCTGATATTATAGTGCCATTCATATAACTAAAGCTCTCACTCCAGTAATATCCCATAACTTTAGGTTGTAGAGAATCAGGCAGATTAATTCTATTTCTTCCAAACTCTACTCTTACTTTCCATGTAACTTTAATGGCCCATTTATAATATGAACTTTTCAGAGAACTAATGAGACCCTGGTGATGTTTACTTTATTTAATTCTGATTATCACATTCAATAGCACTTATAAGTCATTTCACATTTATTAGTGACTAATATATACTATGCATAGATATTTAATGTAATATGTCATAAATGTCTAACATACATTTTTAGTAGCTGGATTCCCCAACTGAATTCTGTATAATGAAGTAACAAGGTGTTCCGTGGCTTATTAGTAGTTCTTTACACATAAAATATACTCAGCTAAAGTGTGTTGGTAAAATCCATGATGCTGATAATATGTTTCTTTTTGTTTGGTTGATTTTTTCATGTATCAGTTATTTAATTATGTTACTGGTAAGAAATTTATAATACCAATTTCTAAGAATAAGCTTCATTTTTCAGGCCAAACAGGTTGCAGGTATCCCTGGAGCTGAGGAATAGCTTTGGTTTTTGGTAAAATTTGCGGGTCCACAGCTGCCTGGTCAACCTTGCCCTGCTCTGTAATCTCATATTTCTTTCTTTTTTTTTTTTTTTTTTTTTGAGATGTAGTCTTGCTCTGTTGCCCAGGCTGGAGTGCGGTGGCGCAATCTCAGCTCACCACAACATCCGCCTCCTGGGTTCAAGCAATTCTTCTGCCTCAGCCTCCTGAGTAGCTGGGATTAGAGGCGCCACCATGCCTGGCTAATTTTTGTATTTTTAGTAGAGACAGGTTTCACTATGTTGGCCAGGCTGGTCTTGAACTCCTGACCTCATGATCTGCCCACCTCAGCCTCCCAAAGTGCTGGGATTACAGTCGTGAGCCACAACACCCAGCCTTCTCATATTTCTTTCTTTGTGCCAAAGACGTCACCGTCTGTTGTCTGGGCTTCCACAGCTGTTTCTTCCTGAAGTAAGCCTCAGTAAGATGTTTTGAGATTTCCACATTGCTGATATCAATTTTTGTGGTGGTGGTGATGACAATTTCTGCAGTGCTCTACACAGAGGAACTTGATTGAGGATCCAAGTTTCAGTCAATAATAAGCAGCAAAACACTGCTCAGCTGCTTCAGGAAAACCACCTGTTTGCTTCGATGGCACCCAGTGAAGATGAGCAGAATGTTCCCAGGAGAGATGATGGCTCACAGTTTTCTCACATGCTGACTGGAGTGTTTTTTACCATGGCTCAATAGCCCTAAAGGCACATCATCTACTGATGTGCCTAGGCATTTTGCAAAGTTTAACCACATGGGTACCACTATTCTGGTCACTACCAACTGGTTTTGTAACCATAGCAAGGACCTCCTTCTCTTTCTTTTTAATCCTGGATTTATTGGCTGAGTACTTCCTTTTGCCCATGGCCTTTCTGGAATACATAGCAGATCAGGAATACCTGCGAATTCCCCTGAAAAAGGCAAGATCTCAGTTGCTGTGGGACTTTGCCTTCTTGGGCATTTTAGCCTTGAGGTCACTTTTTTCAACCTTCCCACTGCCATCAGCCTTCTTGGCTTCAGGCTTGTTTATAAATAAGCTATTTTCCAGATGTTCCAATAAGACTCTTGAATATCTGGGTAAAAAGGAGATTAAAGGCTGGTAGTCAGAGGTCAGAAGAGCAAAATATAAAGGAACATGAACTAAAAATTAATGGCATGCTTCTTTTCCCTCTACTTTCACAGACTTTCATTAATGTAAATAAGAAAGTGTTTTTAGCTTCTTTTAAATAAAGATATTGGTCTATAAAAATAATTTTCCTTAGTATCCAGCTTCTCAGTTGTTTCCACAACCATCTTGCAAGATGGGGACGGGCCTGATAATATGCTTAAAAAACAAAAAGAAAGCTACTAATATAACCAAAACAAAAAAAACAAATACATGAAAAAATAAATCCAATCTAGTCCATTTATCTTCTATGTAAATTAAAAATAAATGTAAAAATGGCATGTGCACAATTCAGCCCCCTTGAAAATCTTATCACTAATTTTCCTTCCCCTTAATTGATATTTTAAAGCCACATAAAGTCATTATATTTTCAAGTCTTTCAGAAGACTACAGAATTTTGACCTTTCTACCTTGAGTATGTGTTAACCAAAAGAACAGAAGATGAAATTATTTATTGATTACATTGACTTTATTTCACTTATGGAATATACACTTAAATATTAGCTGCTATAATTCTTCTCCTATTCTCTTACTGTTACTATTTTTAGTGTCTAAGAAGCAAATTTTGCTTTATTTCTCTTTTCGTTTCCTCCATTGCCTCCATAGCCACAAATATAACAGATTAGAAAGTAGTTGATTTAGTTAAATAATCCTCAGGTAAAGGAATCCTTATGTGCAGAAAAGCCTTCAGCAAGAGATTTTATGGCCTGGAAGGCATCAGATTCCTCATTTACTTCCATATACAGCCATAAACTAACAGATCTCAGTCATGTGTTATCATACTTAAAGTTTCACTGTTGCAGGTTGATTTCTTTAGTTTATCCATTGCCTTTCCAGGCATCCCCTAATATAGAAAACAAACTAAGGTATAATGTTATTTCTTCATACTTTGCTCAAAGAATGCCAAGTCTACCACCTTCATGTGATCCCTAAAGCAAGTGAATTCACTCTTAACTGTCACACTGGAGATCTGTATAACACACCCAGGCCAGAGGGTAAAATATCCAACTGTCCACTGCTAGAAATGTTATGAAAAGCCAATTAAGAAAAGTAATATGTATTGAGGTTTCTTAGAAGACTTAGAATCTACATAGACTCAATTATTTTCAGGGATCAAACTGAGCCATAAGAAAGTTGCTCAACTGGGCCCTATTATTTTGTCCTCTACAGAATCACTCCCCCTTAAGTTGTGTGTTAATGTAGGCTTTGGATTTCATCAGGAAGCAATACCAAGAATAGCCTATCAGAACCAATATATGTATTTGCTAAGAAATTTTAGGCCAGGAGTGGTGGCTCACACCCATAATCTCAGCTACTTGGGAGGCTGAGGTAGCAGCATCACTTGAGTCCAGGAGTTCAAAACCAGCCTGGGCAACATAGTGGGGCCCTGTCTCTAGGAAGCTTTTTTTAAAAAAAACAGCCAGGCATGGAGGTGTTGCACCTATAGTCTCAGCTGCAGTGAGCTATAATCATGCCACTGTACTCTAGCCTGGGCCACAAGAGTAAGACCCTGTCTCCTAAGGAAAAAAAAAATGTAGATGACTTCTTCTATGTTTGCTTTATATAAAGTCCCATTAAAACAAAACAAAACAAAAACACATTATTTTAGAATAAGTACCAGGAAAAATTTTGCTTCCCTTAAGAAATGTTATACATTTTATTCAAAGACATGGAGAACTATATAAACAATCATTTTTTCTTATTGCTTTAAGACTTAGATAATCAAAGCCAAAATCTCAGGGCAGAAATAACACCTGCATGAAACTTTATGTGCTGAATAATATATATTCCATTTTTCTTCCATGCCATGTTGACAATCTATTCTACTTTCTATTTTCTATGGTTTCCTTCACTGCATTAATTTTCAGTTTCCCGTCTCTGTAGAATGAAGCAAACTATATATTTTTTAACAGCAGACAAAATAGGATTATTTATTTCTTCATGGGAATTATACAGCCAGTTGTTTTGGTTTTGTTCCTAATAAAGATTCTGCATGTGAACAAGTTAAGAAACAGAAAAATGAAAGAAAAATGAACAGAAAGTGAAAGAAATGAACTTGGAGAATACAGCAGGCAGCTTCCAACATGACCCCCGAAACTTCCCTTCACTTCCTAGTATTCATACCCTTACAAAATCTCCTCCACCTGAGTCTGGGTGGAACCTGTGACTTGCTTTTAACAGCATATGGCAAAGATTGTGGGATAGCATTTCTGTGATTAGGTTACATAAGATAGTGACTTCTGCCTTTCTAACAGGCTCTTTCTCTCTTACTAGTTTGATGAGGTAAGTTGCATGTTCCCACATTGCAATGAACAAAAGGTGGTTGTGGTCTCCAGCCAATAGTCATCAAGAACTCAGGCCCTCAGTCTCACAGTCTTTGGAAAATTAAATCCTACCACAACCATGATAATAAGCTTGAAAATTAATTTGTCCCCAGTCAAGCCTTCAGATGAGACTCCAACACTGGCCAACACTTGATCACAGCTTTGTGAAAGACCCTGAACAGAGCGTTCGGTTAACCCATTCCCAGATTCCTAACCCTCAGAAATTATGAGAATGAATTTGTGTTGCTTTTAGCCAATGAGTGGTAATTTGTTATACAGCAATAAGAAACTAATTGGAAAAATGCCCATATATTTTACTTATTTCATAATTTTACTCATGACCAGCCTTGCTTTGTGGTTATATTAACGCATTAGGAAATATGTTGGGGTGAATAAAAAGTGAATAATTTACCCTTCTCTTTTTTTTCTATCAATCCAGAAAGTATTATCAATTATTTTATCAATTTATTTTTATAAATCACAGTAATGTCACTCCTTATTTTCTGTTTTTTAATTCCATTTGTAAAGCTATATCTTATAGAAGATTATAATTCTTAAAATCATGTTTATAAATAAGCTATTTTCCAGATGTTCCAATAAGACCCTTGAATATCTGGGTAAAAAGGAGATTAAAGGCTGGTAGTCAGAGGACAGAAGAGCAAAATATAAAGGAACATGAACTAAAATTAACGGCATGCTTCTTTTCCCTCTACTTTCACAGACTTTCATTAATGTAAATAAGAAAGTGTTTTCAGCTTCTTTTAAATAAAGATATTGGTCTATAAAAATAATTATATTTCTTTGATAATTAATACAGTCTTTGAGTCCTAATATTACCACTGGAAACTCTTTTTTGCAATGCAGCATAATTGAAGCATGCATGTTGTTAAATCTGCAGGAGGTTAGTTATTTTATTATCTAATACTGTTCATTATACATACTATACTTCTGAAAAAATGGTTATGTTGTCTGCTTCTGTAATACTTTTTCCAAAAGTTAGTTTTTTGTTTTTGGTTTTTGGTTTTGGTCTTTTGTTTTTGTTTTTGTTTTTGTTTTTTTTTGAGATGGAGTTTCACTCTTGTCGCCCAGGCTGGAGTGCAATGGCGCAATCTCGGCTCACTGCGACCTCCACCTTCCAAGTTTAAGCGATTCTCCTGCCTCAGCCTCCCCAGTAGCTGGGATCACAGGCATGTGCCACCACGCCCACCTAATTTTGTATTTTTAGTAGAGACGGGATTTCTCCATGTTGGTCAGGCTGGTCTCGAACTCCTGACCTCAGGTGATCCGCCCACCTTAGCCTCCCAAAGTGCTGGGATTACAGGCGTGAGCCACCCCGCCTGGCCGAGACTTCTTAAATTATATTCCTTGCAGCTGGCCTCCAGTGTGTCATTGGAATCCTACCTTCTACCTAGTTCATACTATTTTACTGCTTCTCTCTGACTTCTTCGGTCTTTTTACAACAGACTTCAGATTGCAATGCAGTTAAAATTAATTACTTAGCCAAACAAGATAGGAGTTTGACTCTGTGTTCTTTGCTCTCCTTTTCAGCCTCTGTGGAAGACTTGATAACTTCTGTGCTCTGGAAACTTCTAATTGAGCATGAAGAAAGCTGGTAAATCACTGCACTGTAGCAACAGCAATCCAGTGTTTTCTCTGCCTAATGATCCTAAAGCTGATTCAATATATGTTCGTCATCAGAAATCTTTACAATGTTCAAGGCATATTTATCAGAATTTGGAATAAGCTTGCACAAATCCCCTCTTGCAACATTCTATAGCTTAGCTCAATTCCTTTCTCTTTGTATAGATCAGTGAAGCGCCAGAAGATTTACTATGAGTAAACAACTTTAGATATAAGATTTGCAGGACTTTAATATCAGACACCTGCCGGTCATATAATTGAAATTATCTACACTGAAGTAGAAACTAGTTTACCAATTATGTTTCTTTTTATGGTCCCAAACCTCATACTCATTTATATCTATATTACTAGTTTGCTAGCTAGCAATTTCTGCTACTTATTATTTCTATCCTGCTACTTTCATAAAAGTTTGGATTGATTTCAGAGCAGTTACACCAACAAATAATGATAAAGTAGAAATATGTGCATTGGGCAGCTTCTGAGATTGAATGTGCTCACTAAATCTTTGTAGAAATCTTCCTGGATTACCTATCTACCCTTCCAATTATTCTCTATTACTGCACCTGTAACTTTTCAAAACCCAGGATTACAACAGTTATTTATCTGCCAAATTTTGTGTCTCCCCTTCAATGTAAGTGCCATAAGTACAAGGACTCTGTGTGTAGGTATGTGTGAGCTATTCACAATTATAATGGAACAGTGAGAATAAGTCACTAAAGATATCAGTGTCTGGCATGTAATAATAACAGCAGATCAGTCAATATGTTATTAAATATTTAAACTATGGGGAAATGGGAAAAGAGAAGGCTATTGCCTAGGTAAATATCAGTGCCATGATGATGGGCCATGGTAGCTTGTTTCACTGGCACATGTTTCATTGAACCAAGCTTTTGCAAAGGCTTGGTCTCAGCACCTGGAAAAGCAGTCAATTGAAAAGATATAGTGGTGGTGTGGGTGCTGCAGGAGATGTCACTCTAGAGCTTGCAAACAGCAAATGGCACCACTGAGGCATCCATGCCACGTTACCTGGTACTCAGATTCACTGACAATAGAAAACCTTCATAAAATCACATCTAGAGTCTCCAAGGTTAGCAGCAGAAGACAAGTAATAACATGGAAGTTAAGATTTTATTTTCCTAACAGAAATCATCAAGGAAGTTCTGAGGTTGAAGAGATATTCTTAAGAGACAAATATATCTCCATGAAAAAAAATAAGACTTTGAGGCCCATTTCCTCCTCCTGTCTCTGCTGCAAACCTTGATGATTAAAATATTTAGGAAGTAAAAGATTTCACGACTGTGAGACTTCTTGATGACCTATGAAATCAAGAGCTCTGAGAGCTAAAGAAAATTTAAAAATCATGTCTTGCATCACCTGAAGGGTGTCCTCCCCACCCTTTAACCCTCAATGAGATCTTGAATGCTAGCTAGAGTTTTAAAAATTGGTGGATGGAGCTGTGTGTTGTTTCATCATTTGCACCCCAACTGTATATCCATCTGATGAAGCTTGGAAAATATACTTGTTAAAAAAAAAAGAATTAAATCAAGAGACACACAAAATAAAATAGCAGAAGGCCAGGATAGAGAACAGGTAAAAGCAATTGTTGCAATGCCTATATAGTTTTTACGGCTGCAATACAAATATGTCTCCGAGCTTCCAAACAGCTAAAAAAAAAAAAAAAAAAAACCTGTCTTTTTGAGAAATAAAAATAACTCTTAAGAAAAAACTGTCTTCCAAACACTTAATTTTATGTAACATATTCATGGAACAAAATAAAATAAAAATCTTACCCTTTGCTTTATTTACTGACTTTCAACTGTTTATACTAATCCTATTTTTTCATTGAATTATTCATCTAAAAACAAAAGTAAATTGACAATTACTACCCAAATTTGACTTAGGTAAAATCAATGCATGCTAACAAATAACTATGCCAACATTTTCTTTTATATAACTATACCAAATAATGCTTTGTACTGTCAATGGAAGTTTTCAAAAGAATGATTTTCATCATGTTGACCTTTGATATCCACAAAATTCAATTAAGCAATGAAAAACTCCAGTATCATGTAATCATAAGACAGTCAGTGACTTTAATAATCAAAAGAAGTCTACCTTTACCTTTCTTTTTGATAAATGAGTAGATGGACATAATATGGTTTTCTTCAGTATTGTTTAGTCAGTAAATGCTAAAAAGTTTTTCCTCCTTTTTCATAAACTATAAAAAAATTGTGTTTGTTATCCATCTAGTCAAAATGCCAGATAATATAAGGTCCTTCTTAAAATGGGTAAACATAAGAAACCTCAGAATTGTTTTATTGGGTTCAGTGAAAAAGAAACATAAACAATCTTAAAATGCCAGTTAGAGTATGGGCAGAGAGATGGGCATGAATTGAAGGCAACATGAATTACTGATGTCAGTACTACCCCTTCTGGCATTTAATCGTGCAAGAACAGTCACCGTGGTGCTGTGGCTAAGTGCATAAGTTCTGGGGCCAGTGTCTAGGTTTGACTTCTGACTTTACTAACTGGCTGTGTTGCCTTGGATAATTTAATGAATCTCTCTGTTCCTCCATTCCCTCATTTGTAAAATCAGCATGATATCAGTACATCATAGAGGTAGAGGTAGTTAAGGAAGTAATCACTTATAAGCATTTAGCGTAATGCCTAGTTCAAGAGATAGAACGATTATTTCTACCATCTTGCCTTTTCTCTAAGCTTGTATGTATTGTATGCTTTCACCTGAATTGAAATTCTTGTTTAATATAAATATTTTAAAATGTCTGTAGCCCCCAGCACAAAGAAGATGCATAATTAAAACTCTGAATTGTATAAATACAATATTATATCTTATGAGTCAATGTCTTTTTACTTAAGAAATAATATCGACGATGTAAAAATGACAGCTGACTAATGATACATAATTAATCACCTTTCTCCAAACTAATTTAATAGGGAACTCCACCTCCAACATGTATAAACACATACACACACACACACACATCATCATCATCATCATCATCATCTTTGAAGCCACTTATGTAATAGCAGCAAGAAAACTTATGGATTAGAATTGGTTCAGCTTTAATATTATGATGACTCTTTTCAATACCTGACTCTTTTAATATGAATATAGTATACATGAGCTACACTGGAATTTTAAATTCATAATATTTTAGTTATATTTTTCAAAAAAACATAGGTTGACATTTGAAAATTGTGGAAGCTGTATATTTAAGGCAATTTATCCAAATATAAACATGACTTGATTATTGGATTATTTTGTGTATTTCAATTCCTTTGGCATATTAAGTGCTTATATATCCCAAATTGTTTGGGGTGGGGGCACAAGTTTTTAGAATCACTAGACCTCAAACATTTATGTTTTGCCTAATAGCCTTAAAATTCTGCCTTCCTTTTTTCAGGAAATAGGTTGTTATTTTAGAAATTTAAAACAAACACACTAATTTTGAAAGTTACTTTTCCAAGCCACTAACACCTTGATCCCAGAAAAGGTAGAATGTACAACCGGCTTTGCTTCCCTGGCAAAATTATTTCAACAATGTTTCCTACTTACTGTGGAAAAATAATCAAATCCAGCTGACAGTCACTGAATGGGCAGCCTAGGAAATATTTTCTTCTAAGAGATTTCCGCTACGTAAATAGAAAAGAGTTATGAAATTGTTCAGAAAATTATAAGTGAACTCTTGGAAAATAAAGCTCTTAAGTATTCTTTCGAAAGGGAATGAAAATATTGTACATGCTCTTTTAATTAAGATTCTGGTTGATATATATAGTAATGCTTTAGATTTGTTCAGTCAGCATGATTCTTGATTGAAAAACACACGGGAGAGGTAGAAAATATTTCCAGAAAACTACGATTGAGAGTCACATTTTACAGAAAGATAAATTAGGATTTGTTTTTATATATTGCCAAATGATTCTTTACTTTGAAAGTAATTTTCCACAGGATTCTTTAAAAAAAAAAATTAACTGTTTGGTTCATGGGACTGTTTTTAGATTGTTTACTTGCCAGGCAGAAAAACCTTGGAGCTAAATGTTAGGAATCACTGACAAACAATAAAGATAAACATCTCTAAAATTTTCATAAAAGTCAGTAAAAAATATGACTTCATTCACAAAAAAATCAATTGACAGACATCTTTTGAAGAATACAGCCTTGACTTAAAGCAAGGAGCCCATAGAGTCAAATTCCTTTTTATTCTTGCTTCTTCTTAAATTTGAAACATTCTGGAAAATTTTTCTAATACATTTTTTCAGTAATGTCCAGCAGTATCTTAATTTTTAAGTAATGACTGAATTAAAACTGCAAACATATAAATAGTTTAAATACTAATAATAGGAGCTGCTATTTATTTCTAACAATACAAGTCTTTTCACCAGATTCCTTTGTAAGCCGTAAAAAAAGTCATCTTTATAGTTTTCTCAGACATATGCTGTACTAAAAAATGCAAGTCTTGATGCTAAATATACATTTAGAAACTGGGAAATTTCTGAATTTTAAGGGTGATACAGCATAACATATCAGTTACAAAAAAAATGACTTGTACCTTGGGAAAAAACAGAAAAGGAAATAAAGCATTTTTATTAAGATATATGACTTCATCTTGTTTTATGTGGTGAATTAAAACAAAATCACTTAAAACAGTAGAAACTATGTTGCTATCAATGACTTGTTCAAAAGGAAAATAATTAGATCTCTGAACTATTCATCAGGGAAAAAGGGAAAAAAAATCCTTCAATTATCTGAATCCCATACCTAGACTCTTATTATAGCAAAAAGTAACAGAGGAAATAATTCAAAAGGTTGGAACTACGTGATTGGAAATCAGTGATTGCAAACCACTTAACTATTTATTTATATTTTCTCAATTTTTTGTAGATTTTCAGAAATTCATTTTGCACTGTTGAGCATTTCCAAAAATTAGAAGAAAAAAAAAACTTCTTAAAATTGCCAACTTAAATAATTTGTTTCTGTCCCTATAAGTCACTCTATAAAATGCAAGAATTTCCATTTCAATTCAGTTTTGGGGCATGTTGAAACAATCCTTCCTTTTTTCCCTCACCTTATTACTGAAACGAAATGTGTATTCGCACTATAATGTGTTTTCTTCTATCCTGATTGTCTCTATGGCTTTTATCTTTCTCTTTTAACAGTGAGTGGCTAATGGGGGCGGTGGGGGCGTGCGCGTGGGTAAGAGAATGTTCTTTGTTAAAGACTGTTTTCTTCCCTATACTCCATTGCCCTCTAGTGGCTGAGAGCTAAATATCTGGAAGCTTCCATCATCCGCAAAGCAAGACACCATTTTACGCTTCACTGAGAGACTAGGGATATTCCTGCTGCTAACACAGTGATTTTTCTCTCACCATGAGAAAACATAGGCTCTGAATTTAGCCAAATTTTATATGCTTTCTGCCTGAACCATTTAAAAGTACCTGAAAAATTTTATTGTATGCTTTGTTTTTTACTGCTTTCCATATTCCCTCCCTGCCTTTCTTCCTTCTTTCAACAGACAACCTAATTTTATTTAGCAAAAGAAGGACTTGTAGAATGTGGGTATTTAAAATCCATAATTAATTACAAAATTGCATTGCTTGTAGTAATTTCAAATTCCTCCCCACAAAAATTTCAGCTGACATATTAAATCTAGGCATTAGGTTGGACAGTCTGTGAATGCAATCCCTGGGTAAAATTTTAAAGACCATCGGTCACTTCTCTAAAAAAAAAAAAAAAAAAAAAACCCTCATATTTGTGTACTGATTATTTCTGTAAAAGTAACCAGAAAACCAAAAGACAAAGGATAAGAATAATATACTCCACTTTATAAAAGAGAGACGAGCTTAAAATTCTTTTAGTGAGATTTTTAGCAGCACCTCCTTTTTGTTTTCAAAGGAAATTGGTTTGTTTGATAAATTATGTGGTCACCCTGGTTAGCAGCTCTCAGATCTTACTATTTAAATACTCTAATAGCAAATAGTTTCCTCTCTTTTTTCCTCTGGACGTTTTTAAAGTATCAAAATACTAAGACAAAGAGAAAAGCCGATTACAAACTATCACCAACCATGGTCATTTAATTCATTTTACTGTTCTACATTAAAATATTCTTTATGAAAACATTGCATTACTCTAGGGTAAAAGACCCTAGAATTGATGCTTTAACAGTATGTAACATAAAGCACCACCCAATTATAAGCAATGTGAATTACATCTATATAAATCTGTGCTCTACTGTAAGCAATATAAATTTTCATCTTACACACTTTAAGTACCAGATGAGCTTGAAAAGATGAGGGTAAATGGGGGAGGCAGGGCTAGAGTATGGTGAGCTTTGTAGGTTATCCATATTTCTGTAACTGCATTGATCCATGTTCAGCTGACTTGAGATATACATGACAGGAGGGACCATTTCTCATTCAAGACCATGTCACCTGTCCCCAAAAATGGAGTGCTCCCAAACATCACCACCATCTCTCCATTAATGATACAGCCACACTTTCATAAATTCTGACATGTTTTCTGAGAAGCCACCATCCCTGGGAAGTAGAAACCCATGATTATCATCACTATCCTCTCTGGCCTCTGCTGCAGAGTGACCCCATGATGTTAGCCCATGGCTTCTGAGCAGGTTGGCCCTCTCATCTGCTGGCCCCTAGTGTCAGAGCCCATGGCTCCAGCCATTTGCTTGCTATTATGAAGTTGCCACACACTCTCTCTCCTCATTCTCACTCAGACCTCTGCCTTTTCATTGGCTCTCTCAGCACTTCTCATCCTCCCACCTGTAAATGGGAACTTCTGGAGTTTCAGCCCTGCTCACTTACACCATGGAAAGCTGGGAATGGGCTGCCTGTGGTTCATCTGTTTAGACCATAAAATCAAATATCATCACTTCCCTTTAGAGAATATATAATATAACGTTTAACTACAGAAAAGAAGTAAATTACCAAATAGCAACTCTTGCATTTTAGCTTTGCAGATTTTTGTTCACAGGTGTGTGTAGCAATGACATTTGCTATTATAAGCAGATTTAATAGAAAGGAAAAAGAAGAGAATGCAAATCAGGGGCCTAAATAATTTAAGTTTATAATCCAAACCCACTTTGGGACACTGCTGTTTGGAACCATTAACCAATTAGAATGTAAATGTCTTTGAATATGAGTTCAGAATTGTTTGGAAATATATTAATTCTTATCTTTCAGTTATTAATATTTGTATGAGTAGGGAAAACAGAGAATTATGTTCTTACCCAATCAAACCTGGCCAGATTTGATACCTTCACATAGACAAATATGAACTATGACAACCACAAAGCTGAATAAAATTAAATTGAGTTAGTGGAGGAGAAAGCTCTTCATAAATCCAATAAATAAATGAATGCAAGGAATAGTGACTGTGCCAATATTGAATATGTGTCAGGATAGATTTTTTTTAAGCAAAAGAGACATAAATTTGTTGAAAATGTCTCTCAAGTTTTTTTATCTTAACTGGTGTCAGTTTGTCATTAAGACAAACAGTTTTCAGACTAATTATACTCTTACCCCTAGGAAGGGATTTTGAGAACAAATTTTCTGCTGGGTCAAAAAATCAAAACTTAGAGACTAAGTGAAAATAACAGCTGTACAGCACACCAACATGGCACATGTATACATATGTAACAAACCTGCACATTGTGCACATATACCCTAAAACTTAAAGTATAATTTTAAAAAAAAGAAAATAACAGCTGTCTAACCTGTAAATGTGAACATTTTACTTAACCTACTTCTCTGGCCTTCCAATAGAGACAGACTCTCCTATCAAGCAAAAATAGATCAATAAACCACACACACATACACACACACAATCAAATGCACTGACAAAAAAGCCACCCAGAAAGAATCACCAGTGCTATGCCAGAGATTTAAAATGGGTGAGGTCTAGACCACAAATGGATAGTTACTTGAAGTTGGGTGAATGTGAAGGCATCTCTGAGGAGATGACATTTAGGTTTGACAGCTGAATGTCAAGATGGATCCAGCCATGCTAAGGCTAGAAGGAAGACCAGTCCAGGTAAAGGGAATGGGAATGGGTGTGCAAAGGCTCAGTGGCAGAGATAATCCTGGCAAGTTCGAGTGGGAAAAAGTAGGCCAGTGTGGTCATAGAGTAAGATGAGCCAACGCTTTGTGGTGAGGGCCAGGAAACTGCATTTTATTCTAAGTGCAATAGGAAGCCTTCGGAGGGTTTTTAAAGATGAATAAAATCATCTAACTTACACTGTTAGGAGAATCACTTTGCTAAATGGAGAATGAATTGGAAGTGGGTGACAGTAGAAATAGAAGTATCATTATAATTCTACGGGTAGGAAATTATTGTGATTTAAAACAGAGTGTAGTAGTGAAGAAAAAAAGAAGGCGATTTCTTTGAGACTTGTGCAGAGTTAAAACTGGCGAATTGCATGCATGGGAGGGAAGAAAGAAGAACAAAGACTAAAGTCCATGATTTTAGAGTTAGGAAGCTGCTGTTGGTGATGCCTTTACCAGGGATGGACAGAATAATGGAGGAGCCCAATCTGGGTGGAGAATGAGAGGCCAAGCACTCAGCTTCAACCCCGTGATTGTCTAGACCCACTGTGTGATTAACTCAAGCTACTCTTAGATGTCAATGACATCTCTGAACATCTATAAACCCATGGTCACTTTACAAATATGGCTCTAGAGTCTAGTGCATCATCATTTTGATGATTCAGCTACTCTGAATCTTCTGTTGTTTCAGTCCTTCCATTGAGCTGCCAACACCTCCCTTTACTCACTTTCCATTTCATGATACCAGTTGCTCAGGGCTTATTTTGTGTCAGGGCTTCTACTCCACACTTCTTTCTGTCTCATTTATTTTTCTTCTTCTCTACATCTTGTTTGCTGACCAACTCTGAATATTCTTATTTTAATTTTTTGAAGGTAAGTTTGATTGGTTATAGTCAGCATCCCATATAAAGAATTTATATTGGACAGATAATACATGCAAGGTAACCTCAGAGGTAGTGGCCCTCTTTTCAATATCTAATCTCTTGGTCAGTCACATGTACCCAATGTAGTGAAGTTACACGGTAGAGCACATGGTGACCCATAGGAAACCAACAGCTGCTTTCTTTTCTTTTCTTTTCTTTTCTTTTTTTAGAGAGAGAGAGAGATAAGGTGAGAGTGGCAATTGCTAAGAACATCAGTCCTATTAAATCCTATCACCGAACTCAAAGGCTTCTTCCTTTCGCCCTTATGTTCCTCAGTAAAAATCAGTGTGTGCTCTCTATCTCTATCTCTCTCTGTCTCTCTCTTTCTTTCTCTCCTTTCTCTTCTACTTACCAATAACAGTTGATTTTCATTTATGCAATAAAATGCTAAAGTGGAACTAATATAGCCTCAGCATCAGCTGAAGTCAGAAAACGATTGATTTCTTCCTTCTGTATGAGATGACAGTAAGCCAGCCGGACAAGATGCATCACACACATCATAACTACTACAAGTCTCCCAAGAGAAGTCAAAGTCAGCTTTAAACCTTGCAGACCCACAGTATATAATGCCAGCTCATGATGGTGTTAACTAAGTAAGAACTGTCCTACTCCTTCCTCAATCTTCTATACTACCCACACTGTGTCAAACACTAGAGGGGTTCAGAATGGCAACTGTTGCAGGGAAGGGACTGAAAATAGAAAAGGAAAATACCCCAATTAATATGCCTCTTTCTTATTAAGGCAACCAACTTGTAAATGGTCAGCACTGGTAAAGCAGAGTTGTTTTATCTTTGAATAATATTTATAAAGATTTGATTATTACACTGGACATATTAATTGCTCCTTACAATATTTTTATTAATGAACATGACTGGAAAAAAATGTGGTGACTTGTCCTAAGTTTCATCCGGTGGGAAGTAAGACTGGCCGCATAGAATAATTTAAAGGAGGACAAAAATAAAGTTGTTTTATAATAACATCCCATGAGTCATGTTTGTTCAATACAACACATATATCTGCCTTAACTCTGATAATATTCAGCCTTGATATAGTATGTTCCTCTGTCTCTTCCACTGTATCTTAAACTCCTTGAGAGTATGAAGCCACCTTGCTTTCTATTTCACTGAGAAAATAGAAGCAGTCGCAAGAGAACTTCCAAAAGCTCCCACCTCCGCAGTTTTCCACTTAATTTCAGCTGGGCTTATTATCTAACCCTCCATCTCTCCTAATTTGAGTGAAGAATGCCAAATCCTACACTTGTGCGTGAGATTCCAGCACTGCTAACTGGCTCGAAGCTGTGACTTCAGCAATTCTCTATCCTGTTGCATCATTTTCCTTTCCGCTGAATCATTTCCATGCACATAAAATACATGCTTTTACTTCTCCCCTCTTAATTCTTCCCTTCTTATCCTCTCTTGAGGCAACGTCAGTCAAACTCTTACCCACTCCTCTCCATGAAATTTCTAATGAAAATATTACCAATGAGCTCTCCATTGTTAAATCCAAAGGACAAGGCTCTATATGCATATCAGACCATCTATCGAAAGCATTTAACATAGTTGATGTCAAATCCACTGCCTGGAAACTCCTTCTTCCAGGATGCCACACTCTCCTGGTTTTCCTTTCCCCATTCTGGTCTCCCCCTTAGCCTCCTTTGCTACTTTCTCTTTCTACCCAAACTCTTAAACATTGGAAAGCCTCAAACCTAAGACCGTTTCTCTGCCCTAAATATTACTCTTTCCTTTGATGATATCATCCTATCTTTGATAGTAAATGTTACATAAATATACAATTCCCAAGTATTATATTTTTACTTGACTCTAGCTCAGACTGGTCTTCTCAACTCTAGGTTCAAATGTTCAGTTGCTTACCCTGCATTCCACTTGGAAGTCTAATCACAAACACAAACTCTTCAAAACCAAAATCCTAACTTTTCTCCTTGATGCATTTATTTCCTTCCTCACTGCTGTCAGTGGCAACCCCATATTTCCAGTTTATCAGGCCCTAAAGCCTAGAGTTGTTCTTAATTTCTCTCTTTCACATCCACATCTATTTCATGTGCAAATCTTATAAGGTAGACCTTCATCTATTATAAAACCCAACCATATCTTACCTAACCCCTGTCACCTTGGTCCAATCCAACATCCACTCTTAACCAAGTTATTAATAACAGCATAAAGAATCACCTCCTGCTTTTACACTTTCTTCTTCTAGGTCTATTTAAAATTTTTAAGTGAATCATGGCTGGGTGTGGTGACTCACGCTTTTAATCCCAACACGTTGGGAGGTGAAACAAATGGAAGCCAAGCTCCAAGCCAGTTTGAGACCAGCCTGGGCAAGATAATGGGACCTCTTCCCTACAAAAAATAAAAAACTTAGCCAGGAATTGTGGTGCACACCTGTAGTCCCAGCTACTCAGGAGGCTGAGGCAGGAGGATAGTTTGAGCCCAGGAGTTTGAGGCTGCAATGAACCATGGTTATGCAACTGCACTCCAGCTGCATGACAGAGTGAGGCATGTCTAAAATATAAATAAATAAACCAGAAGAAACTCCTGTCTTATTTTTCTTGTTTAAAATGAGTCATATTACGTCATTTCACTGCTTAAAACCTCTGATGACTTTTCCTATCATCCAAAATGACAGTCGAGGTCTTTATAATGGTCTATAGGACCTGCATTATCTACTCTCCCCTTTTCTCCTCAAAATCATTCCTGTTACTTTCCTTCTCTCTAACTCTGCTCTAGCCACATAGACCATGTTGCAGTTCCATGTATCTGGGCCATGCTCTGGCCTCAGGGTCTTGGCACTTGGCTACTCTGGCTGAAATGGCTTTCCTTCAGATATCCTCATGGCTGGCCCCTTCACCTTGTTTGGTTTTGGTTCTACACCAACTTCTCAGAGAATTCATCCTTAACCATGTAAGGTGGAATTACAGCTCCCACTCTGGACTCATATGTACCTGCCTCCTTTACTTTTCCCCATAGCACTCATTTCCATCTAGCATGATGTACGTAATTTTCTTGCTTATCTTTCTCTCCACCATGATGTAAGCTCTGACCACCTCAGTACCCAGTGGAGGGTCAAGTACATGGTGAGCTCAAAATATGTTCGAAGAGGAAATCTATGCACTACCGTACCCCACACACATACAGTTACACCAACAGATATTTCAGAGTGTTTTACATTTAATAGATGCTTAACAAATGGTAGTTGGCTTGTAAATAATTCCATCTAGAGACTATATTATACACAGTGTATTTACTGCATTGCATGCAAACTGACTGTGAGAAGAGCAATGTAGCAGATCAGAATCCAGGAATAGCTACAAATTTTTTGTTTGTTTGAGATGGAGTTTGGCTTTGTCACCCATGCTGGAGTACAGTGGCCCGATCTCAGCTCACTGCAGCCTCCACCTCCTGGGTTCAAGCTATTCTCCTACCTAAGCCTCCTGAGTAACTGGGATTGCAGTTTCATGCCACCACACCCAGCTAATTTTTGTATTTTTAGTAGAAATGGGGTTTCACCATGTTGGCCAGGTTGGTCTCGAACTGACCTCAAGTGATCTGCCTGCCTCGGCCTCCCAAGGTGCTGGGATTACAGGCGTGAGTCACCACACCAGGCTGGCTACAGTTTTTATTCCTTAGGTTTACACATATTTAAAAATATTGAAAATTGCATGGGTTGTATATATCTTTCAAAAATAATAAGTTATGTAACATAAATAATAAATTACATAAAACTGTGAAATGTACCTGTGTTTATCTTGATTTCATATATTTTGGTAAACTTTTTGTTTAATTTCATTAAGAAATAGTTTAATCATCATTGCACACCATTTCAGAGTAAAATTAGGAAAACGTCTACTACAAATGGGTTTTCTGAGGGCTTGCCAAGGATTTGCA
This sequence comes from Pan troglodytes, assembly GCF_028858775.2. Taxonomy (NCBI): domain Eukaryota; kingdom Metazoa; phylum Chordata; class Mammalia; order Primates; family Hominidae; genus Pan; species Pan troglodytes. The sequence continues at coordinate 159,767,576 of NC_072401.2, forward strand.
GGCAGTGGGTAACCATTCTTTCTTACCATATTTTCAAAGGAGTTTTTACTATTGCATAAATCTATAGCAGTCAATTAAATTAAAATATGGAGAAGGGTTGAACGCCTAATTACATGTTAAAATTGAAGTCTGGAAAGAGATTACATAAAGTAGTAAATAAAAGCATCACATCTGTTCAAAATAATGTTTCTAGTTTTTCCGCAGAATCACTGTGCACTTTTACTCTAAAGAAGCATAGGTTTGGCCGGGTGCGGTGGTTTATGCCTGTAATCCCAGCACTTTGGGAGGCCGAGACGGGCGGATCACGAGGTCAGGAGTTTGAGACCAGCCTGGCCCACATAGTGAAAGTCTGTCTTTACTAAAAATACAAAAAATTAGCTGGGCGTGGTGGCAGGCACCTGTAATTCCAGCTACTTGGGAAGCTAAGGCAGGAGAATTGCTTGAACCCAGGAGGCAGAGGTTGCAGTGAGCCGAGATCGCGCCACTGCACTTCAGCCTGGGCAACAGTGCGAGACTCCGTCTCAAAAAAAAAAAAAAAAAAAGAAGCAGCATAGGTCTCTCTACGGCCTATCTTTCCTAGAACTTCCTTCTTTAGGTTCTGCTCTCTGTTGATATATTAGTCTGTATAAACATGTACATTGATACATTAAATTACTTCCTATGTTGCTTTTTAAAATATTAGCAGGTGCCTCCTGAGGACTCAAAGATTTAATACACAAGATTGAAAATTAAGAGTATTTTAGGCATATTGTCAGGGAGATTATTGGAAATTCGGTGGGCAAGATAATCTTTCACCCCTCCTCTAATCACTACCCCATATTATACTCTTTTTAATAAAACATGAAAGTGTCTTCATGTTTAGCTGCAGGAGACAAATAACTTTCAGGAGTCCACCAGAGGGTGTTCATTCATTTGTTCGTTTCAACTAATACTTAAAAGTTCTGTGGTTAAAGTGCTTTAGAGACCACAAAGTATTTTCATATTCTTCTTACTTAACCCTCACAACCCTCAAATTTGCAAGGATAAACATCTTGCATTAACAAATGGGAAAACTGAGACTCTCCTAAAAGTTTAAGGGATTGAGCAAAATCACACAGTTAGTTGACAGAATCATTGATACCCAAACCTATATATTCTAATGCTAAAAGTATTAGTTTCCCACAATACTTTAACTCAGCATTTCTAATATGCTAAATGTAATCGAGTCTTAAAGATGCGTAGCCATGGTTCCTACACTCCAACTACTTACAGGAGGGTGAAATTCTGTAACACATAAAAGAGCCTAACTTTTAAGAATTACAGTCAACATGATGTTGAATAACATAAAAATGTAAAGATCTTTATAATTAGCATAAATTAAGCGAACTATTGTGATTAGACATGTGGAAGAACTTTACCATGTAAATGTAACTTAAAAGTCAAAAATTAGTAGAGTAACTTTCTTAAGCATATGAAATCTGCCCTTGAAAACCATAAAGAGAAAAATCTAGAACTCATCCTGGGATGAGAGTGACATGCACTTCATGGAGTCAAAAAACCTTCTAGGAAGTTTAGAGAAATCTAGTGTTTCACAATTCCAGGTGTCTTATTAACTTACCATAATTCCCTTCGGCAAATCACTTGGCAGTCAGGGTCACTGGCTCTTGAAGCTTGCAGACCGACACTGCCTGAGAAAAAGGGGTGGGAAGAAGACAACATTAAGCAACTCATCCTTGCTATTAGCCCTGCTCTGGTCCCTTGTCTATTGGCCAGTAAGAAAACAATTTCCCTATTCTTCATCCTTTTTGGATACCTATGATAGAATTGAGTCTATACTTTCATTTCCTGTAAGGCTTGAGATGAGCCTGGCTTATATCCATCCTTTCAGAAACTGGAGTCCTCTTTCTGAACTCCAGGTAGACACTGAGATCCCATTCTCAGCTTTCACTGTTTCTGAAAACTGCTGCTTATGTGCCTTTTTCTTTACCTGAGGAATGCCTAAAGAAGTTTTAGCACAGATCCTGGCACATAGTAGGTATTCAATATTGATTGAAAATTGGTATACAACAAGAAAATATAACAAGGTCTTGGCCTCCAATGCAACTTAGAGTCTAGAAGAGAAAGATAAAAATATAAATACTAAGTGTTACAGATGCTATAATGAAAGAAATAGACTGCAAACCTGGCATTAATAATTTTTTTCTACGAGAGGGATCAAAAAGACTTCTTGGGGGAGTTGAGAAGAATGAGTAAGATTAAATGAAAAGAATAGGTTTTGCCAAGAATAGTGGGAAGACAGGCAGATATTTTCCAAAGACAGTGAGTAAAGTCATTTGTATAAGGAGAATGTACATATTGAAGCATGGTAAAAGATAAGCCTGGAAATCTGAGTAGATCATGAATAGGTCAGAAATTTACTTTTTTAGGCATTAAAAGTATCTGGAGTGTTTTGAGCAGGTAAGTGATCTAATTAGAGTACTATCTTAGAGTTGTTCCCAGGGTGGCAGTTAACAGACCATTTTTTCAATGAAAAAAAATTGAAAGGAGGAAATTAATTAGGAAACAATTTATTTACCCCAGCAATAAGTGATTAAAGTATGATATAAGTTAATAGCAACAGAATTTTAAAAAAGGAACTAAATTTTGGCAAATTATGTGGGATTAACTTTCACTTCTTACAATACCATAAAATTTCAGTAAAAGAATTTTAAAAATGCATAAAATTACATAAGAAAAACAAGAAGTGGGAACAAAAAAAATTGAGATGCAAAAAAAACAGGAAGATATCCGGCAGAAAATTAAGGCCAGAGGAAGAAGAAAGATAGTGTCTGCAAGGTGCAAGAGTGGAGAGTCAAGACACTAGTCACTTCATGCCCTGGAATCCAGGGAGGCCTACAAGTTAGAGGCATCATGTTCCTCTGACGGCTGAGGTGTAGTTAGGCAGACAACGTGAAGATTGGTTGCAACTCTCCAAAAGCATTTAGACCTTTGCATATCCTAAAATTCTCTATGAGAAGAGATCAGGTCTAAAATTTTCCCCACTTAACAGAAGAACGAGGTTCAGGTTTTACTCTCTGGAGACTCTTTGAACCCAGAGACACCAAACACAGTCAAGACTCTGCATGAAGGTCTACACATTGAACAGTGAGACCCATATTATACTCTTCCACTTTTCCATCACATAAGCAACCAGCTTCCCTCACAGGAAGAAGGCTGGAGGGTTCATCTCTTTGGAACCACTGGCTTAAGGAAAAACTCTTGACATTTGGGGAAAGAGTATCCTTGAGAAAACAACTGTGTTTCTATCTAATTATCCTACAGAAAAGCACACTGCTCAACAAGCCCTGAAATTAACACAAAGCTTCTAATATATTTCTAGGGTTTTACTCTTAAATGGCAAATAACAGCCAAGGATGAGGAAAGTCATATCACTAACTCAAACACAGAAGCCCAACAAAGAGAACAAGCAACGCAGAAGACCTGAGGCAAGGCAGGAACTAGGAGAAAGAATGCAAAGAAACTCTATAATCAATCGCCTTAAAGAGATAAAAGTCTCTATAATCAATCACCTTAAAGAGATACAAGTCGCCTTAAAGAGATAAAAATTTACGGATAATATATCCATAAATTAGAATATTTAGACTATTATTTTAAAATGACGGAGGAGCATTCAAACAATAAAAGCTCCTAGAAAATAAAATATGATTAAAATAAAGATGACAGAATCTTCCAGAAAGCATAGCAAAAATACAAAATGAAAAATAGGTAAAACTAGATAAAATTTTAGAGGTTTGTTACTAAAGTTCAAACAGTCAAATAAGAGCCTCAGAAAAAGACAAAGAAGAAAATGAAAGGAAATAAACTATACAGAAAGAAACAAAAAAACATCTAGGATTGAAATGTCTGGATTTACACATGGAAAGGGCGGATTAGTATCTACCACAATGAATGAAAAGATAATTCATAGCAAAGCACAGTACTGTAAAATTTCAGGGAATTGAGATACAGAGAAAAACAGGCAATTGGAAGCAGAAAGAAAATTGAATTTCATGCCTTCAACATTTTGTGAATAATAATTTTCAACATAGAATTCTGAACCCAGACAAACTACCAATCAAATGAGAAGGTAGAAACAAACATTTTTAATTTTTCACATACACAAGTTCTAAACAAAATTACCTCTCATATACTTCTGCTCAAGAAATTACAAGAAGATAATCCTTATTAAGAATCAAAGAACAGGCCAGGCATGATGGCTCATGCCTGTAATCCCAGCACTTTGGGAGGCCAAGGCTGGTGGATCACGAGGTCAGGAGTTCGTGACCCGCCTGACCAACATGGTGAAACCCCATCTCTACTAAAAACACAAAAATTACCCAGGCGCGGTGGCATGTGCCTGTAATCCCAGCTACTCAGTAGGCTGAGGCAGGAGAATCACTTGAACCCAGGAGGCAGAGGTTGCTGTGAGCCAAGATTGTGCCACTGCACTCCAGCCTGGGCGACAGAGTGAGACTCTCTGTCTCAAAAAAAAAAAAAAGAAAGAAAAAAAGAAAGAAAGAAAAAGAAAGAAAGTAAAGGTTTTGAACTCAGTAATCTCCACCTTTCTTCCATCTTGTTTGAGACGAATTTACGCTTGTGTTGGTATTAACCGTGGAACAACCAAGTGACTTATATGCAGGAGACTGCTGGAAATGTCGAACCCAAGCTGAGACAAGCAGTCAGTGCTGGAGAGGCTGACTGTAGAGGTATCTACAAGGAGATATGCACACAGCTGGAGAGAGTAAGATCTCCAAAGCACAACACATAGAGACAGAAATGGAAAGTTAGGACTAAACTTCAGGCAATGCCCACCTTAGGGGAAAACTAGAATAGTGAAGGTGTGAGTTTAAAAATACCTGTATAACAGGACAGATAGCTATTCATACATTTGGCTTTGGAAGAGTATGAAGGGTTTGATTGTCTTATGAATTCAAAAATCACCTTTGAACTTAAACAATTAGGAAATTTTGATAGTAAAGCAAATTAAAATATTTGGAATTCTAAGGAGTTATACAAAAGATAAGCTTTTATCCCCCTTTCCCTAAAATAACTATAGTTATCATGTTACAGATGTTACCATTTAGGGCATCTATGTGAATAAAGATGGGATTTTTATTTTTCACCTTTAGAAAAGTGGCAGTGATTGAAATCTCGCCTGAAACCATGAATTTTTCATAATAGCCAGGTGGCTATTCAGCCAAGCACTCTAACTCTATAAGCCCCAGCTGTGATCCAAGCAAGGTTAAATGAAAATAATACTTGACAATATTTCACCAAGCCGTATCATTCATGCACATGCCACATCCTTTAATTTATTTTTCATGCATAATTATTCATCCATACAGAAAAAACAAATCAGTAAACACACGAAATACAAATCCAGTTTTCATTTACAAGTAGTAAAACCCCTTCTGAATTTTGTTGTTCTTCGCTTTTGCATACTAACCACTTTATTTTATAGTAATAAATTCTGTATTCCAAATGGTTAAAAGCATTATAATTTACAGGATAAATCCTGTATTCTATATGGTTGAAAGTTGAAAACATACAGGTTATTATATAACTTGTATATTTTCTATTTTTAATGGCAACAAGAGGACATACAATTTTACACAAACATCTGTAAGTGTATGTATACATGCACACACTTTTTAAAGCATTTCTCAACTTTAGGCCATATGATGCATTCCTAATTTTGTATTATCATTTATATCAAACTTATTAACAACTTAGTAAAAATAGTTGCATTTATTTTAATTTATATTTTTTCATTACTTTCTTGGGTAGTTATTATACCCAACATGGCATTAGTTGGCTTAAAGATGTGAAAATTTACATGATTTCATCAAGTATTGTGTTTTCCCCATCTAAAATATTCTGTCAAATCACACTTTCAGCACTACTATTTTAATAACTGGGAATAGTGTTTCTCTCATCAACTATTTCATCCATCATGGTGAGTAATCCAACCAACTTAAATTTCTTGAGACCAGTGGGTTAACCTTGAGGCAAGGTTAGTATTTTTACCTAAACATTAGAAATCTTTAAATATTTGTTTCTCATAAATATTTAATTCAGCACAATAATTACAATATTAATTAGACGTAGATACGTAGATTTCAACAGGAGAAAGGTAGTAATGTGAGTCACTAGGGGGCAGCAAAGATCAGAGAAAAGGCATGAATTCAAATGCTGATTCTTAATCCAAGTTAATAAAAACATTGAGCGTTCTAGAGATACCAAAGGGCCAGTGCTTTCCCTAAATGTTTCTCTGAATCTTATAGTCTTATCTATACATCATCTTGGAACAAAAACCTGCACTATTCTGCCACCTTTTAGAAAATTGACTGCCACTTCAATTTTTATCAGCAAACAATGAACATTTTAAGGCTTTCTCAAAAATGAAAACTGCGTAACTTCCTGACAATTACGGTAGTTCCAATTTTTTAAGAAAGTTATGAAATAGGTCATTTAGACTTTCTGTGGGATTTCTGCTTCTCCAAAAAGACCAGATGTTTCCTCATGATTTTTGTTTCCCCATCTTGAGCAGTACAAATGAAACAGATTTATAACTTTTTAAATACAGTGTTATTTTCTGAGTCTTTAGGAAACACACAAGTGTTTATAAAGGCAAAAATATTGCATCAATTATACTTTCAATGGCCATTACTACTAATAGAAATTACTTTAAAATATTTTAAAAACAGGTTAATAGGAAAACTCAATCATCTACCTTTTCCTTTTTGAATTCTCAACTTATTATATATACATGTTTACAAGTTTATTAAATGAACATCCATTATTTTAATATCAGAAGGGAGTCTAAACTTATTTTTAAAAGTCACTTATGAGCAATATATCCTACTTTTGCTGGGCCTTTTAAAATTCATAATAAAATGCATTGAAAGTCCTGATTCTGTTAGCATTCATTCTGGTGGGTTTCCGGATCTAAGGAAACATCAAATTTTACAGGGGTTATTTGGAAATAAAACCCACAGAGCAACACAATACTAGAGTTGTGAACTAACAAAATAAAAGAGTTTGTTTATCATGTCACTGTTCCAATATTGACCTTGACCATGTGATGTTGACTTTATTTATTCCCTATTGAACATTCTTGCAAAATTATAGTTTGTTTCCTTGGAGCTTAGAAATTAAAGGAGAAACAAAGGGTACTTATTAAACAAGAAGATGTGCTTGAAGCTGAGAAGTAGCTGGTCCATTTGGGAATTGATAAAAACATAAAAATGTTAAAGTAAAGACCCCTCCATATCATTACAAGTTTCCCATTTATCTGTAGAAGGAAAAAGATATTGGTTTGAAGTTTTAAGAAGACATAAAATAAAACAGATAAAAAGAAGGTAAAATGCCTGAAAACCCCTTTTTATTATGACTACAAAGCTTTACATTTTAACCTAAATGCTAACGACTTACAAATCTATTTTCCTACTCCTATAACCAAATAGTTGAATGTTTCTACCAGTGTTCAAATACTTTGAAGTACCTCAAGGTCAATGTATTTAAAGCTAACTCATGGCCTTCTCATCTAAAGCTGCTCATCCTCTTATTTTCTCAGCAAAATGTGGGGATTCCACATCTCATCACTTCACCCAAGTGAAGTAACCAAAAAGCGTCCTTGACTGTATCCTCTCCTGCATGTCCTCAAATCAACTAATTTAGCTTATATTTATTTTATAGATATTTCTCAGATCCTTTGTCACTTTACAGACCTGTAGTAACTTAACTGAACTCTACCCTGAATCTCTCAAAAGCATTACCTATACTATCAGAACGCTTTCACAGATGCCATTATCTCACTCCATTGTCCAAATACCTGCAATAAGTCTCCATTCATCTATACAATAGAGTCCAAATGTCCTAATATGGCATAAAAATAGCCATTACTATTGCATTTAAAGCAAATTCTTGACAAATATTTGTTGACTCCAAAAGAATCCAATATTCAGTATTTCTACATTTAGACAGGGTGTTGGCACAAAACCAGAATATTTTTGGGGTGATATCAAAATATTTAAAGTGAGAAAATTAAATACATGTGTATGTATATATGTAATAGATATTAAAAATACCTTAAACTGCCAGGCATGGTGGCCACGTCTGTAGTCCCAGAACTTTGGGAGGCCTAGGCAAGGATCACTTGAGGTCAGGAGTTCGAAACCAGCCTAACCAACATGGTAAAATCCCGTCTCTACTAAAAATAGAAAAATTAGCCAGACATGGTGGCTTGCACCTGTAGTCCCAGCTACTTGGGAGGCTGAGGCAAGAGGATTGCTTGAACCCAGGAGGTGGAGGTTGCAGTGAGCCAAGATTTAGCTTCTGCACTTCAGCCTGGGTGACAGAGGAAGACTCCATCTCAAAAAAATAAAAAATAAATGTAAATAAAAATACATTAAACTGACATATAAATCTGTTTTTTAATTTCATCATGGCTTTATGTATTTGTCATATATATGTATATATGTGTATGTCTTGTGTATATATCACATACATATATGTATATATGTGTCCTGTGTGTGTTTGTATATAAATATATATATATTTGTATATATATATTTGTATATATGTATATATATTTGTATATATGTATATATATTTGTATATATATTTATATATATACACACACACGTCAGTTTAATATATTCTTCAGCTTTAGAGGAAAATCTAGCAAAAACAAGCTAGGTAGGCAGTAGTTAGGACAGAGATTGATGAAACAAATATTGTTTACATTTTTGCCAGAAGCAATGTAGAGAACAATGAAAGTGTGTTGGAGATTTGTAGATTTAAACCCAACAGTATAGGCCAAAGACAGTATTTCAGTTTCTTAATTGCATTCCTTTTTTCTCACATTTCTCTTTCAAAAAACTGAAATCCTTGAGACTTTTGTAAACAAGGAACAGTCATGGCTGGGCATTTCCTCTGAAGAAAAGAGATAAAGCCAAACAAAGGCACTTTGATCTTCTGTTTGTGCTTGGTAAACTACCAGTCTTACAAAAGACCTTTCGTTTGTTCATTCGTCTCCCTCATGTGTCTGAATGCCCATAGAAAATGTTTACAGAGCAAAACAGCTCATTTCTTATTCCAGAAAAATCAAGCTGTTGCAACTGGTGGAGATTAATTAAAACGGCATGAGCGTGGCAAGCCAGGAAAGAGCAAAGCCAAATAAACAAATCTTTCATTACATCTTTAAAAATGATGAAGGAAAGAGATCATCTACTTATCTCTTGGTAGATCCTGAATATATATTCTGAATATATATTTTATATTTATATATGTATATATACATACCTTGCTTGGTTTTCAATTTGTATATGAGTAAATTCTTAATGATAGAGTGGCCTTCCTTTGGCCTCACCATAAAGCACTTTCCATTTCTGCTATTTGATGCATAAAACAAGAAAGAACAACCTTAGTTCTCTCTTTCCATTTGATAATTTGGTACCATATTTACCTATTATGCATCAAACAAATTTCTGATTTGGCTAAATTTTAATAATTCTAAAAGATAATAAAATGAATCCTTAAATATTAAAATACATCAATGTGAAAACCTCAACACTTGGAAAGAAATAGGATAAAAAATTATGATGAGGTACTGGGCTTCCATGCTTACATATAGTTAATAAAAGGAAATCAACACATGAAAAATTAACTAATGCTATAAAATACATTTGTGTTTTATACCTTTGTGGTACCTATGTCATAGTTATCACAAAGCAGAGACAAATTAGGTGATAGAAAGTCAGTTCATATTGAAAATTACTATTAAAATCTTGAGTTCATACTCAAACCATACATCACTTTTGTCTTTCTCCTGTGTTTCATTCATTCCATACAATGGTAAATGATTTTAGAACTTGATCATGTTTATTCGCATATAAAATAATATCATTTTGCCTTTCTACTATTGAACATGAGATGACTGCTCTCACTTTTCTTAGTAAGGTGCTACCTAACTAGACACATTAAGAATTTTTAAATCTTTCTGTTTCCATAGTATATTATTTTTAAAATTTGTATCCCTAAATCTCAGTATCAAAGAATCTGGCTTCATATGAGATGATTTGGGCGGGGGGGAGTTCAGGAAACCAGGCCTTGCTCTGGAGTAGACGCCGACAGGAAGCAAGGGCACGTCTATGATTGTTTATCTTAATAAATCTCATCTGGAAGGAGGGAAGACTGGAGTCAGAATAGAGTTGTCAGTGGGAAAGAGCAGCAGGCCCTCGTGTTTGCCAGGTTAGGGGGCTGCTTGGTATTTTGTGGCTGGAGCAGTGTTTATGTTTTGTCTGTGTTCAGACCTGGTTATGAGTGGTCTTACTTTTGTCTTAATTTATCTTGTTCACAGAGTGACCTTGTCTGATGTTGATGTTCTGTGAAATTGTTTATGATCAAAAGAAATACACAAGGCCTAACTGCAAGTACCAGGCCAGCTCCTCATACCAGTCTGGCTGATAGGACCAGGCCAGTCCCACATGTCAAGGGCTGCTTTTCTCTTACCCAGTTTCCCCTCTGGGTCAAGGGCAAACATAGTTAAGGCCACAAGACATTAATCCATAATATTTATATTTTTACCATCAGTAAGATTTTGCTGCTAAGAAGAGTTTTTTTAGAGAACATAGTCTGTAGTTGAATTAAAATTAGTCACATGGTCTTTCATTGCAGGATGAATTATTGAATGTGCTGGCATGATCATTGCTATGCAGAAACTCAGAATGGCCTACATCTGCCAAATGCAACGTAAGCAATTATCAGATGCAAAATGATTATTAGTCCTTGACACAAGTCTTGAAGCCAGGATTCTAGATTATAAAATCTAGGCAATAAATCCTTTTGTGTTTGTTTTAGAAGGTCAGGTCTCTATTTCATTTTATCTTCTTCATGTGTTTATGTATTTGTCTTGTAGTCCATAAGTGCAGCAAGAAGTATTTACTGTAATATAAATTTTCTCTTGGTTAATTATGAGGAAAGCAGGAGCATTGTAAATTTTTCCTAACCCTAGCTAATGAATGGAGACTAGTTTGTTGGGCATTCAGAGTATAAGTTATATTATTTATGGCTTTTGCTGGGGTCAAAGTAAAGCTTTGCACCATTTTGCCAGTTGTATTATTCCAAATGTGAAAATTATAGCTCAGATAATCTGTATGAGGGAGTCAGTTATCCCTTCCAAAAGTTTCTTTAAAAACCATATATGTACCTCCTTTTGAAGGGTGATAAACAACTTTTCATCCAGGGCTATATGAACCGCTAGTGGGAGGTTAGTTTTAAATATCTGAAAGTCTCTCATGATTATCTCATGAAATAGAACATGTAAGTTAATATGTAGCAAGCTGAAAGGCATCACCTAGGGAGACTGTAGCTAGAGAAGACAAAAGGACCCAAAGGCATTTCAATATTTAAGTTAGATAAGGAGGAAGGAACAGCAACGTAGGTAGAGGAAAAGTCCCTGGTGAATTAGGTAAAAAAACAAATAAATCAGGAGGATACGGTGCCCAAGAAACCACAGGAGGAAAGATTCTCAAGGAAGATAGATTGAGTGTAGGGTCAAATGCTGCTCCAAATCAAAATAAGGAAGAATACAGAAGAGGTCACTGGGTTCTGCAAAAGAAAAATCATTGGTCCCCTTAACAACAAACATTTCAGTGGACTTGTGGTGACAAGAGCTACTCTTGAGTGATTGCAACAATAAGCAGCTAAAAAATGTAATTTTTTAAAACTCTGGGTAGCATTAAATTACAAATAAATCTAATAAGAACTCCATGAAGTCTAGACTCATAAAATAATAATAAAACTACCTAAGTTTTAAAAGAGTAAACAGTTTAAATTTTTTATTGTGCTTTGATGAAATGACTCATTATAAATATATCTATTACCCTAAGATAATTTATTTATTTAACTCAATACAAATGAATTTATTCCAGAGTTTTTCATAAAACTTTGTTGTTGTTGTTGTTGTTGTTGTTATTTTTATTTTAATTTCAGGGGATATACGTATGGGTTTGTTACATGGATATGTTACATGATACTGGAGGTTGGGCTCCTACTGAACCCGTTACCCAAACAGTGAACACAGTACCCAATAGGTAATTTTCAATCCTTGCCACCTTCCCTCCCTCCCTCCTTTTGGAGTCCCCAGTGTCTATTATTTCCATCTTTGTGTCCACATGTACCCGGTGTTCAGCTCCCACTTATAAATGAGAACATGTGGTATTTGATTATCTGTTCCTGCTCAAATTCACTTAGGATAATGGCCTCTAGTTGCAGCCATGTTGCTGCAAAGGACATGATTTTATTTTTTTAATGGCTGCATACTATTCTATTATGTATATGTACCACAATTTCTTTAACCAGTCCACTGTTGATAGGCACCTAGGACGTTCCATGATTTTGCTATTGTGAATAGTGCTGTGGTGAACATACGAGCGCTGGTGTCTTTTTGGTAAAACAATTTCTTTTCCTTCAGGTAGATACCCAGTAAGGGAATTGCTGAGTTGAATGGTGGTCTTATTTTTAGTTCTTTGATAAATCTCCAAACTGCTTTCCAAAGGGGCTGAACTAATTTATCTTTCCACCAACAGTGAATAAGCATTCACTTTTCTCCACATCCTAGTCAGTATCTGTTGATTTTTAACTTTTAATAATAACCATTCTGACTGGTGTGAGATGGTATATCATTGTGGTTTTGATTTGTATTTCTCTCATGATTAGGAATGTTATGAATTGATTCTAAAGTCTATAAAGAAAAAATAAACGTGTAATAATATCCAAGAAAATATGAAGCAGAAGAATAATAAGCAAAGACTAGCTATACAAGAAAAAAAATGTTCTAAAACAATAGGAAATACTAGCACTGGCCACAAATAGTCAACATAACCAAGAAGTCAGATATAGTCTTAAATATATATGGGTTGTTAGTTACCGGTGAAAGTGGCATTCTAAATCAATGGGTATTGAGAGGCAGACAGGGGGAGGTGTGTGGATCAAATAATTCTGGAATAATTGGGTAGCATCTAGGGAAAACGAATGAGCTAGATGCTCTCTCTTGCTTCTTAAATACATTTCAGAAGGACCAATGTTTTCAAAGTGTAAAAACCGAACTATAAAATTGAAAGGAAATGAAAGAAAAACATTGGCAAACCTTCTCATATACTTGATAGTGTAAGGTATTTATAAGCATGATGTAAAAACTTTCAAAACATGGTGCAAAACTATTTAAAAATGTATAAATTTGAGTTCATCAAAATTAAGTTTTAAACTTAATAAATTTAAGAAAAAGAAAAAAAATTTACAAACTTACTAGCTTAAATATCTTAGTAATCCAGCTGCTGAAATGTTTGTTTTCTTAACATATATATATATATACATTGCCCATACAAACTAATCAGAAAATTATTAACAAACCAATGTAAAAAAAAAATGGGCAAAGACATGAATTCAGAAATAAAAAGAAACGCAAAGCCTTTTAAAATTTGAAAATATGATCAGCCTCAGTCATAATAAAATGAATGTAAATTATAATTGCATTTGGATATCAAGTTTTCAAATATTGCATTTGGCAAAAAGCAAAATTCTCTTACTACACTGTATTAGTGAAGGTGTGGAGAATCAAGCACTCTTATACAGTACTGGTATAAATTTAAGTTAGTAAAACATCTGGAAGGCAATTTTCCAACATTTACCAAAATTATAAATAAACATATTCTTTGGATTCAATAATCCCACTTTTAAGAGTTTATCCTATAAATACATGGCATAAAAATATAATTACAAAGATTTTCCGAGCCGTATTTTCTGTATTAGCAAGAGATTGCAAGCATTATAAATCTTCATTGTAGGGACCTGTGTAAATACATTTATGTGACAGCAAGCCAAGAAGTGGTTAAAAGGAATGAGACATACCTGTGTACACTTCATGAAAGATCTCCTTGATAAGTGGAAAAGCAAAGCATACTTTAATCTATGCAAAACAAAATCACTTCAACTTGGAGAAATCTTAGTATTGGGGATTGATGATAGAAGGGTGCTAACATTCTGTACTGCTCAAATTTTGTAAGACAGTCATATATTGCCTTCTCAAAAAACTACATTAAAATTATTTAAGTAGGACAAAAAGTGAATGCAAAGGAATAAAATGAAGGCAATGAGTGAGGACAATTATATGTCCTGTTGCTGAGAAGGATGCAGAGAAATTAATGCGTGATCAAAATTTTGTTATTTTTGTTGGGACTGTCCGTTGCTCTTTATAGAGAAAAAGTTCGAAGACACCCTGAGGGTCTGACTACGCATCAGTCAGATTGAACCAATCTGAGAGAGAGAGATGTGATTCAAATGGAGGCAGGTAAAGAAGTCTTCAGAAGCCCCAAGCAATAAAATTCAGGTGAACAGAAAGGTTCACCTGTGATTAGCGCAGGGGCACTTCCATTTTAACAAGTAGAATGAAGAAAGTTGTTAGATTTCTTTTGTGTGAAAGTGACCAATCTTCGGTGGAGGACTTGGCCTTGTTGGAGAACAGGCACATCTTCCATGTTAACAAGTAGACTACAGCATTATGGATACAAACGTAGCTAAGTTTTTATAATTTTAGGTAAGTAGAGGATGTTCTGATATCCTGCATCTAATTAACCCATGAATTATAACACTAAATAATCTTCTGAGAGCAAGGCTTGCGAAAGATGGCGGAAGAACTTGGGGACAAGGACATGAAGGATAACACAGTCATCTCAGATAATCGGAAAATGAGTAGGAGTGTCAGACAGGGCGGAGGATGTTTTGAAGCTTGTGGTTAACAAATTAAAGTGAAATCAGTTGGACTTTTCCCCTGTTAAGCTATTGGGTTGCAAGCATGGTATAGGTGGGTAGCTGGGTTAATTGAGGCTCAGATATTGACAATTGTTACAAGGGGTTCAGATAACAAAGGAGATGAATCTGTTTGCAAGGGAGTGATTATGATGGTTCATCTTGGAATTTAGAGAAGGCTAAAAGGTAAATGAAGATAGGAGGTGGGAGGGGGTTGGTGAACAGTAATGTGGTAGGAAAAATGTATTGAAGACCTGTGTTAATTCAAACCATGATCATCCTAGGGATTAGTAGAGAAACTGAGCCAAAAGGATAAAAAGTAGGGCTAAGAGGAATATGCGAAATAAAAAATTTGGTGAAAGACTACAAAGTAGAAACACAAAAGTGGGTGCATGGTGTGGAATAGGGGAAAAGACTGCAATCAAAAAAGAGCTTTTCCATCCTCATTTTCTGAGAGCTGTGACACATAGTCAAACGATTAATTTTATTAAATATATTTTAGCCTCTTTTAAAATAAGCTTTTTAAATTATTGGACATACAATTTGTGTTACATCATATATTTTCTAATATTTAACCGTTGTTTCACAGAATAAAACTACTTGAAAATAGTGATTATTTTCTCAATAATCAGTTTTATTTTGAATGTTTATGTTTACAATTACATAAGTGATGAGACTTTCAAAACTATACTACCTTCAAAAACCTAATTAGATCACTTTCCATCCTTTTCGATACTCTTGGCCACACAATTTGGCATGGAAATGTTAAATCCATTCCTTGTAAATCTGTAATAAGTCATCTGTTTTTGTTTAGAGTTTTATGTGGAAATAATTTTTCAAAATGTATTTTTTACTTTCTATTCTTGATATATTTTAGAAGTTTATTATCTTCTACAAAACAATTATTTCATAGAAATGTTTAAATGTATTAGCATTGAGTATACAATAGTCTCATAATTTTAATATCCTACTTAAACATTGTTACATTCCTTTTCTCTCTTGAAAAATTTTTATCTCGTTATTATAGTTTCCACAAGTTTAGCTTTACTATTTTTCCCCAAAGAATCAACTCTCATGGTTTCCCTTGCAGTTCAACTGTTTTTTATGCTGTTCTCTAATTTCCTTACTTTAATTCCTTCCTTCCTGTTTCTTTTATTCCTCTCTTCTGTGTGTGTGTGTGTGTGTGTGTGTGTGTGTGTGTGTGTGTCCTTTTAATTTTTTCTGGACCATTCTAAGTTGAAGGTTTAGTTTGCTTTTTTTGTGTTGTTGTTTAACCATGTAATCACATTCGAATTTAG
Organism: Pan troglodytes; assembly: GCF_028858775.2. NCBI lineage: Eukaryota > Metazoa > Chordata > Mammalia > Primates > Hominidae > Pan > Pan troglodytes. The sequence continues at coordinate 159,783,703 of NC_072401.2, forward strand.
CTTTGAACCACTTATATTAGTTTTAATATAGGGTTCTCATTTTTATTTTTCTAATAGTCTACAGTTATAAATTTTAATCACTTCTTTATCTCACATATCATTTAGATGACAATTTGGAATTTTTGTTTACTGCTTTTGCTTTACAAACTTGGTTCCCTCTTTGAATTTTGTCTTACATAACAGCAGAGTTTCATTTTTATGTGTGTGTTAAAACAATCTATCATTTGCAACGACATAGATGAACCTAGAGAACATTATGTGAACTGAAATAAGCCAGGCACAGAAAGGCAAATACTGCATTATCTCACTTTTGTGTGGAATCTAAATAAGTTGAACTCTTAGAAGCAGAAGTAGAATGGTGGTTACCAGGGGCTGTGTGGTGGTGAAGGGTCGGGGGAATGTAGGGGTTGAGATTGCAGAGATGTTGGTGAAAGGATACAAATTTCAGATAGATAGAAGAAATAAGTTCAAGAGACTGTGACTATAGTTAGTGGCAATACACTGTATACTTGAATATTGCTAAGAGAGTATATTTCAAGTGTTCTTCCTCACCACATAAAAATGATAAGTAGCTGAGGTAATACATATGTTAATTAATTTGATTTACCCATTTCACAATGTGTATATATTTCAAAACATCATATTGTATATCATAAGTATATAAATTTTTATTTTGTCAATTAAAAAACACTGAGCTGAAAGTCTTACGGGAGGAGTCTGAGAGTGATTTCAAGTCCCTTGATATACTTGACACTTAAATATCTCACTCACTCTCCGAGTTCATGGGCAGTCTCTAACTAGCAGTTTACCTTTTCTTCTAATTGTGCTTCACTATGGTTGATGTTTGTGTGTGTTGTTGGCTTTTTTTTTTTTTTTTAACAAAAAGCTACTCAAAGAAATCAAAAGACTCCGGGAGTTAGTAACTTCTAATACCTTAGGCAGAAAGATCAAACGATAAATACTATTATCACTGAGGCAGGCATTATCTTCCCAAAGGGATTTAAAATCTATGTGGCAATGACAATAATTGTTATGCATATGTGCTGATGGTCTGAGAACAAAACAATACTACCAATATCTATATAATGCTTTGAGTTTTATAATTGATATTTGGCAAGTGCCAATTTTATGGCTGAAATTCCTAGGCCCATCATGACATGATTTGTTATTAAATGTCTGTAATTATAGAGTCTAATCATGAGAAAATAGCTCACTATATCCACAAGGAATAGCTGATAGAAAGACATTACACAACTTCATGCTAGCTTCCTGAGAAGCTGCAATACAAACCACAAAACCTGAATTTCCCTGGGGTTCTCTGTTTAGGTGTTGGCTCTGGTGAAATGAACACTCAAGAATTGATCTGAAAAGAATAATTCTAAAAAGTAGAAGTAATGGTAGAATAACAAATTTATATGTGATACATGTGTTTCTTATTAGGAAACATTTGAAAGTGTTATTGATAAATAACAAAATTGGAATGTTCCAAAATGTTAAAGCACCTAAAATAGTGTACTTATACGGTTATTCTATGATAAACTTGGATAAATTGTCAAACTCTTTTTTCTAAGAACAGATTACTTTTTACTCACTTTCTGTCTTTATAGTTGTTTCATTCTCAAATAAAAGAACTCACTGTTATGTTTGGTTATTATTCCCAATTTATTCTTTCTTTTCAAAAAACCAACTTCTCATTTATTTTTTCAGAATCATGTGCTACCAAAAATGCATTAAAAAATTGTCAAAGCTTTTAAATATTCAACTTTTCTTTGAAAGTATTAGTTTATATACTAGTCTAGTGAAGTCATAAAAAGACTTACCCCAGTATTTTAACTACATTTTTACTGTTGTTTCTCCACCTCCTTTATCATCACTTCTTCCTTTGCACTAAGCATTGGTATATTACAGAATTCTAGCCTGGTATCCTTCTCTTTTCATCTGTATTTTCCTGTCTAGGCAAATCCATAATTCTGATTCAATTATTTCTCACCTATCTAACACAGTATCTGACCATCTTTCACAAAATCAACACAACTCAAACAAGCACACTATCTGAAAAACAAGTCAACAAAGGAGATGTGAATCTTAAACATGAACAAAGAAAAACTTGATCCTGTTAACATCCCCCTGGCTCAAGCAAACCCTGGCCGTTTCAGTTGTGTTAGTCTATAAACCCCCTTTGTCATACTCTGGATTGTCTTTTCTCTCACATGCCATCAGAACAGACAAAAGCTAATACTAAGAATGGAACAATGCAAATGACAGACACTAAATTCATAATTGGAAGAATCAAGGAGGGAGGAGGACTCTAACACTTCGTGCTGGGAAGATGGTAACACTTGTAATTTGGTAACGAAGGTTACAAATAGGTAAATTTACACACGTATTAGCTTGGTGTTCAGAAGCTATCCTTACTGAGACAATAGAACTAATCGTCTTGAATTTAAAAAATGTAGAATTGTGGCATATGCTTGCTAGTTCTTATGGTTCACTGTAAGTCTTATTTTTAAAAAGAAGCTGACATTGAAATCTGTTCCTCTAAGTAAAGACAGGAAGAAAAAAATATATGGCTTTACCAAGAAATACCTTTCTTGCCTGAGACTTTCCATTCGAGGTCACAGAAAAATTTGAAAGTTCAGACAGCTGGATTCTCTCCTCCAAACTAAAGTTATTGCCAGCAAAAGCAGGGAAGTAGGAGCAATCACAGGAGGTAATATTAAAACCAGAGAGAAGCCATCCTCCTCAGGATTCTTCGAAAAGCTCCTCTTTTAAACTATACTTAGAGGGATGGTCACCTCAGTATAAAGATCCCACATCAGCCCCAGTCCTTATGTTAAGTGGCCCAGGCAGGGGCAAGATGCAGATTCTCAGGGTAAGGAAGATAGGCAGAGCAATGTGTCAGGCGGGTATTAATTAAGAAAAACATGAGGCCTAGTTCTCATACAAAGACCAGCTTGAGGAGATTTCTGGCCTTTGGCACTGGCCCATGGAATTGTCTAGAGGACAGATTGAAAGTCCACTTAAGTTTTAATGGAATTGTCCTATGAACACTGGAATAAAACAGGCTGCAAGTACAACCACTAAAGCATATACCAAATTCCTAATCGGATAGCAAGGGAAACAGATGGGGGATACCCAACACACACATCTCACACATGACCACTGAGGACAAAAATAAGGAAAACTATAGAGTAAAATACAACTAGGGTGACTGATTCAGGTCTGCTGACAAAAGAACTTACAGTGTCAGAGAAAATGGAGCAAATAATCCTTGCTATTCTTTTTGAGCCAGATATAACATATGGTATGGCCTCTTGGCCACCATGTTTTGTTTCCCATTCTTTCCATCCAATGGAAGTTTTGTGGCAGATATTTATATTTTCTATCAATGTATTTTGCATATGACAAAGATAAACTCTCTACTTGTTTGATGACCATGAGGAACTACACCCAGACCTGATGAGAAGGAATTAATATTGACCAGAGGCCATAGACTTGGAGTGAATGTAGTAACTGGGAAAAAGGAATTTAAGAATAATGTTCTGTTTGTACTTTTGCTAGCCTAAGGGATGGGTTATAGTTTTTTTTTTTAATTTGCCAGGACCCATGCCCCCTATATTGTTCAAATGTAGCTCTATTCTCAACTTCAATGGTAAAGTAGCACCATACACCTGGCCAAATGGTGCACAGCAGCATTGGATCAGGAATGGGCAAGTGACCAAACTGATTCAATGAGAAGAAATTACAGGTCAAACATGGAAGGGACCTGGTTCAGGATACAAGGCAAAGGCCCATTTTATGATGAGGAGAGTCTGTAGCTGAATATGAACCCAACAGAGGGGAAGCAGAGCTCAACAATGAAGAGAAAGAAACTGAGTCTTACTAATTGCATCAGACCCTGAATTGAGAGACTGAAAGCTTACATTTATCTAACTCTGGATTTTTCAGTAACATAAGCTAATTAATTATCTTTTTAGTTAGACACACTTGAGATTGAATTTGCATTCACTTTTAACAGGAAAAAAAAATCCCAACTAACTTTTTGAATTTATTTCTCCCTCCCCCTTGCACAATTCTATACCATAGCCACACCAAGCATAACCAATATTTTCACCTTTTAGAGACTTGGTTCTTATTAGGCTTCTGACTGGATGTTTATTTCTCTTTCCTCCCTGGAAAACTTCTATTTACCCAGTAAAGCTCAGCTATCTGTTTTCTTCCTTTGTAAAGACCTCTCCAAACTTCTAAACAGATTCATATGTTTCCAAAGTCATTATCATTTCTAAGACCACAACAAAAACATGTGATCTGCTGTGTATGTCTCTCACATATGATACAGAGGTTTCGTCGATCAGCGATGGGGTTTTGTTTTTCACACTGTATTTGTTATTTTGGCTTTAAGCAGAAAATTACTATACAGGATTTAAAATAATTTGTAACAAGGCATTGGCAATAGCAGTTACACTGTTATTTCCAAAATGTGTGGTCCTTTTGAAAATCTTTATACTACTTCTTTTCTAAGCAACAAAGTTATAATTCTTGAATAACTAATAACTATGCTTACTTGTAATATTTTCACACAGAGTAGAAACTGGAGTGTTACGGCCTAAATATATTCAAATTTTGTGTGCTTTGTCTCTGTTGAGTTCCACCAGAATTTCTTTTTTTCTTTTCATTTACTCCTATATCAGTACTTCAGTTGGCTAAAAATAACACTTTGCTGAAGGCTCATAAACAAGAGTATTTTAAGGCGGACAACAATCTATTTTTAAGGTGCATGTTTTAAATGCCTGACTTTGGATGATGTGCCACCTACTTTAATGCTCAAAAGAAAAAGTGACACAACTGTAGAAATAATTATCAAACTATTTTAGGTATTATACTGGTGGCCAAAAGACAGAACATTTATTTTTAAGTTAGGATGTTACAAAAAAATTATATCCTCTTTTTCCTTGAGTTCAAGTTTCATATGGTGTTTTATAAGCTGTTTTTCATATGCTTATGGCACAATGCTAACTGTTTTTATTAGGAAATGGCCTCCTGGCTGAGTGCCTACTCATTGTATTACAGCATTTTCCCTCAGCTGTAGCAGAACAACAAACCAACAAGTTCACACTTCCTCATTAATTCTGGAAAACCCTTACCATGCATAACACAGCATGAACCTTTTTATATCTTGACAATTGCTGGAAGTGTTTTATTTTATAACAGAATTTTAAGAATATCCTAATTAAATAGCAAACAGTGGTTACTATGGAAACCATGTTCATAAGTTTTATAATTGTCTTTAAAAATGTTAATTGTCTTCCAAAGCTGTGACTTAGGCTATTAATAACTTGTAAACCTGTTGTTTTTCTCTTTTCAGTGGTTTCTTGCTTTTTGAATACAGAATTATAGTTTGATGAAAGATGATATAAGTGATCATCTTAAAATTATTGATGTTTCCCACAATTTATGGGAACAATTCACATCCCTTAAGTCGGTTCAATTATGTTTAGCCTAAGGCCATCTCCTTACATATTTTAAGTTCACCCTAAAGGTTTCTCTGTACATCCTGAACTATAAACTAAATGGAGTTGTAACCTACTCTTAGGCCAATCACCAAGTTTTGGCCAATCAGATGTGGCCAACTGTTCAAACCCTGTTCAAATAAGGCAAACACCAAGCGGTAACCAACCTAGCTGTTTCTGCACCTCACTTATGTTTTCTGTACATCACTTTGCTTTTTCTGTCCCTACATCCGTGGCTGTGCTGGAGTCATGGAGCCTACTCTGGCTCAGGAGGCTGCTGATTCATGATTCAAGAATAGTTCTTTGCTCTATTAAACTCTTTTAAATTTAATTCAGCTAAAGTTTTTCTTTTAACAAGTCTTAAAAGTGAAGCTGGAAAGCTTGCACCTATTAGCATCCAAATGGAAATACTTACTTGTGCTTGGGATAGAAACAATGTCAAAATAAGGAAAAGTGTGGATTAATAGAAAATAGATCTTTAGTGTATTCATACTTCAGTTGCCATCCATTTGCTCCTCCATTTTCTATATTTGTATAGGTTAGAACCTCACACTTTGTATGTTAAATATTTGCAATGCCATGTAAAAGAAAGAACCTGGACATATACTAGTCTGCATTTGATTTCTGACTTCCTGTCTATGTGACTTTATTCAGTTAATTTAATTTTTCTCAACTTCAATTCCATTGAATACAAAATGGGAAATTGCTACTTTTTGTATAAATTTGTTATGAATATATTAGAGAAAATGAATTGCACATAAACAAAAGCCTAGTGACACAACAAATAAATGGCACTCATAACAGATCCGCAACTAAACATCAACAACAGCAGTAATTATCAATTGTGAGTACTTTCTTTGAGCCAGGCATCTTTACAAATGCTATCTATTTCAGCTGTCAGGTAAAGATTAGCAAATGCTATTGCCTTGTTTTTGCTGCTGTTTTGTTTTGCCCTTATTGCCCCAAGTTTACACATAATATATTCTCTTAAGTTAAATTTTTAGATTGGGAGAAAAGGTCACTGATATTCTGGAAAGAAAACAAAACAAAACTTAAAAGGACTACACTCATTCCAACCTCCACATCCGCCTGCCAAGAACAACAAACTTCCCTTCCAGCTTCTCCCTCCTGAGCAGCTGACATAGTGTTTCCATCAGGCTCTGTAGCCTCCTCATTCCCCAAAAGTTACACATTACTTCTTTGTCTTCACTGTGCCTCCTCTCTGTCCCTTTCAGAGTTCAGGCAGCTACCCCTGCCTGATATGCCTCTCAGTCAATATCAGTTGTTGTAGACATGTCTTTATTTGTTTTGGTAAGAAAAGCCTCAGATTGACCACTAACCAAGGATCATGGAGAGATTCACTGGCCCTCTCAGGGCCTGCTGCTGTTAAGTTTTGGGTGAGGTCTGTCCGGTCTGTTTGCCATTTTCATCCACCAACCCCATCTATTCACTGCCGACGTGCGTGGGCATGTTGCCATGTCAGAGGTACCACAAGAAATATTTATCTTCTGAGGCTAAAAAAAAGCATAGAATTATTTCCTTTTGAAATTGATGAGCTCCATTCTTGGGTCATCAGTTTTGAACTTGACACAGCAGAGAAACAGAGAACAGTGGCTCCATTTGTCGGCTGCAGCCTTGCTCCTTGACAAACCTGAGGGCAAGTTCCTCAGGCTTGTTGAGAAGGTTTGTGCTCCAATCCCTTCAACCTTGCAAGCTAAATGACATATTACACATATTTTAAAATGAAGAAAAGGAAATAAAGAGTGATAAAGTAACTACCCATGATCATGTTACCAGAAAGGGGTCCAGATCCAGGCCCCAAAAGAGGGTTCTTGGATATCACGCAAGAAAGAATTTGGGGTGAGTCCACAGAGTAAAGTGAAAGTCAGTTTATTAAGAAAGTAAAGGAATAAAAGAATGGCTACTCCATAGGCAGAGCAGCGGCATGGGCTGCTCAACTAAGGATATTTACAGTTATTTCTTGATTATATACCAAACAAGGGCTGGGCTGTTTATGAGTTTTCCTGGACAGGGGTGGGCAATTCCCCGAACTGATGGTTCCCCCCTTTTTAGACCATAGAGGATAACAACCTGATGTTACTATGGCAACAGTAAACTGGCATGGTGCTGGTGGGTGTGTCCTTTAGCATGCTAATGTGTTATAATTAGCATATAATGAGCAGTGAGGACGACCAGAGATCTCTTTCGAGGTCATCTTGGTTTTGGTGGGTTGTAGCCAGCTTCTTTCCTGCAAACTGTTTTATCAGCAAGGTCTTTTTGACCTGTATCTTGTGCCGACCTCCTGTCTCATCCTGTGACTAAGAATTCCTTAACCTGGGAATGCAACCCAGTAGGTCTCAGCCTTATTTTACCAGCCCCTATTCAAGATGGAGTTGCTCTGGTTCAAACACTTCTGACAATCACACAGCTAATGCGCTGTTCCACTACACCAGTCTGACTCTAAGTAAGCACTTAATACATAGTTGTTAAATAACTAGGTGTGCTAGGTTTGGAGCAGAGCGCTGAATATGTAAAAATGAATACAGCCTAAGCCCTCAGAGCATAGGGCACATAAGTCTGTGTGAGGGAATAAATAGGGTAAGTTCATAACCAAGCAAGATAGACAGATAATACATGGAGAGATAGACAGATTTAATGAATCTATGACTATAAGTGCTTTGAGAGAAGTCTCTACAAAGTGCACAAGGAGAGTATAAATGAGGGAATGGCATTTCTTTGTCGGTTAAGGTTTAGTTTTCTAAAGGGAAATGATGGCCAATGTCTGCTTTTTGTTTGCTTTTTTTGTTTTTTGGGCTTTTTTTTTTTTTGAGATGGGGTCTCATTTTGTCTCCCAGGCGGGAATGCAGTGGTGTGATCATGGGTCACTGCATCCTTGACCTCCCTGACTCAAGCAATCACCCCTCCATCTCAGCCTCCTGCGGTGCTGGGACTACAGTCATGAGCCATCATGTCTGGCCTGCCAAGGTCTGTTTTGAGAAGAGTGAATATGGGGATCTTACACTGTGCAATATTTGAAATATCTAGAGGAAACATTATATAATGCAGTAGAAAATGCTTGAAAAAAACGTGAAGTATCTTGACAGCCCACTAAAAACACTGTATGATTTGTTTTGCCCTATATTGCAGTACTTCGGTGGCTTTAGCTGAATACGGTTCATCACAAGCCAACCTGTTAACATGCAGATGTGAACAAATGATCAAATAGAACTGAAGTTTATGGCCATTGCTTAACTCTTAGAGAATAAAAGACAACAGCATTTCCCGATTATGAAGAATTCTATCTTTGTAAAAAATTAAACAAATGAAATTCTATCACTTATTTTCTAAAGGAATAAATTTAGAAAATATCACCTTTGGTCATAAGTTGTCACCAGAATTGAATTTAAAATATTCATTCACAATCATTGCAGCCTGTACAGTCACTACAGTCTATGGCTGAAATATGGCCATTTTAAATTTGGGGGGTTTTGTTCTGATAATCACAAATAACTTTGATAAATGGTCAAATTTCACTTTTTTTATGTTTACCACATTTATTGGGTATTTTCCAATGTACCAATGCTGAGTCTTTTGGAACTGTCATTTGTAGCTGGTGCTTGTTTGACATGTGGAACCCAAAGACAGCAGAACTCTCTGTGGTCCCCATCCTAGTGCCCCCTCCCCACCCCTGCATCGTTCCTGTGCCCCTCTAGGGGATGTGGCCAAGACTTTTGGAAGCCAGTGCCTTCCAGCTATAACAGTGTTGATATTCTGATATATTTACCAAGGCTCTAGTTTATACACAATCAGTTCTTCTCAAGTTGCCTCCTGCACTTATCAGTGGGACTGAAACACAACATAAAGACTACTGTCAATATTAAAGTTTTTGGCAAAGAGTGTGCACCTGAATCATCTTCTTTGTGCAGAGAGGTAGGATTAGGCACTGGGTTTGTCACAGAGCAAGCTGTTGTAAAGAAGTGAAGCGGATCCTGGAGATGGTTCTGTTGTAGTGGCAGTACAGTATCTCACCAGGTAGTGGCTGGAGTTGGCTCCAAGTCTCTGGCAGGGGAACACCTTGACACACGTCTGGGGTCGCTGGCACTCCCTTCCTCTCTGACTCCAGCCTTAAGGTGAAGAATTCCATGTAGCTTCTTGTCCTTTCCCCTTAGCTGTCTTTGCTTCACAAGGTTTTAGCCCAAATAAAGAGTACAAATCCCAAAGCCACATAGAAATGAACTTTCTGCTAACTGGAAGCTTTAAGTGAGTAAAGGTACTTTATAATGAAAAATGCATACATTTAGTTTAGGAAAACTGAGATGTTAACATGTACCTGGTGAAATAAGAAGAAATATCATCCTGATAATTCTCAAATTTTCTTCCCCTACAAGCACTGATCTCTAGCAAAGTGGGAAGAATATGTAACCTTCACTGTCATCATATAACATATTTCTGTTTATTAGGTGATTTTGTAGATAGTTTCAGTTTCATATTTAATATTATTTTATTTTCTGTTTATTTTTTAAATTAATTCTTGGCTCAATTTGGATCATGTGCTTTTAGAAAATTATTTTAATTATGATAGGAGACTTAATTTGGTTATTTAGAGAGGACTCTGTTTGTTTACAGTTTTATGATCCTTCTCAAATGCTTTAAGAAACTGAAAGCCTGTAAAGCTTTCATGCATACTGTGAACTGCACACTTCAGTTCACAGAAGAGATTTAATTAGAATATGTTGATGATGAGCAGTCCATCTTTTTCATGTAGTATAATTTATTAGACATAAAGGTGGCATTATTTATACTGTTCAACCATACTTACATATATGCAAATATGAATTTAATTTGATTGTCTTGTTTAACCCTTGAAAAGCACTGAAGCCATCAATAGACAACCTTTAAGATGCTTCAGGGGAAGAGATACTTTTCCCTATAAATATTATTGCCCTTCTGTCATGAGTAATTAGTATTTTAGCTTCATAGCTTGTTCTTCTGTCTAATATATTTCTGTAAATCTTTCATTCTCTAGCCAATCAATCAGAAGAAATTTTTAAGAGTTGATGGATGGTATATGTGTGTGTGTGTGTTTTCACATAAATCAAAGTTGTACAGCAAGTTTGATTGTCATGCTGAGCTTGTCAAAATTAATCTAAGATTTATCATAAAGAAAAAAATGATTTTTTTCTGTTATATAGTTTGTGAGTTAACATAGAATGGTGGAGTAAGTAGCCTTTAGAATATACTTCCAATTCAATTAGTCCTAAGGTTTATATTACATTAAAGTAAAAATTCTCTGGACACAAACAAATATTAAGAATATATATAGTATTCTGAAAAATATGTTAATAAACTTCATTTTAATTTTATTAAATAGCACATTTTCTGTTACTTAATATTATTTAGAGAAGCAGGAGAATGAGAGCAATGAACACATGTCAGATGAGCAAGTAGAGAGGAAATTAAAGGACTAAAGGCATCGTTTCTGAAAATAAAAAAACCAGGCTACGGTCATACTGCCCTGAATGCGCCCAATCTCATCTGAAAACAAACAAACAAAAACAAACAAACAAACTTTAAAACCAAATTTTAATATACGATAATAAAATTTAAAAAACAGAGAGAAAAAATCCATAATGTTCTCAATGGATGGTGAACAAAATGAAAACATGGTTTGATTTAGTTTGGTTTTTGTAAGAAAATGGACTAAATTTTTCATCCAAACTCCAAATTCAATTTTGTTTAAATGTCTCTGATCTGTCCTTTAAAATGGGTGATTTCACTCAGTCTCTTAAAACACAAACACGCACAGAGCAGGAGCAACACCCCTACTCCACAGTTGGGTAGTTGTTCTCCAGATTCTAAAAACAACAGCAAAAACAAGTTATATGAGGCCTGTTCATGTATATTACCTGATTTGGTCCTGCTGAATATAGAAGAGGCTATCTTTGCTTTGAACAAATGACACATTTTGTGATTCATTTTTAGAGCCTAGGAGAGGAAATAGACGGCTGTTGCTTTGAAACAGAGAAAGAAGACAGCCCACTCCTAAGAAATAAACCAAAGATCTCTAGAAAGTGCCACTGGGGTTGGGTTGACAAGGAAGTTAATGATAAGTGACAATAAAACAAAACAACAGTTAAAAACCTGAATTTATCCTAAGCATTTATTTCTTTTAAAAGACACTCTAACATCTTTTATTGTTTTAATTGAAGAGCTATATAATTTTCCTATTTAAATCTATTTTATTTCTCTTGCCTATTCACAAGCTCACACAGAAGTCTTCTCCTTTTGCTATGTGTTTTTTTCTCCTTTACAAATTGGACTTCTTTATTACCAGCACAAAGCTTTAAAAATCCACACAGACCAGAGTGACCACTTGACTCACTTTTCAGAGATAACAACACTAAGCTCTTTTTATTTTTCTTTAGTTGCACTGGTGATTTTCATAGATCACATTGCTTGATAGATACATAAGGCATGAAAATTGTTGGCCACAATGTACTAGGGAATGGTAAGGAAGATACTCTGAGTCATAACTAAACCATGGGGTTTAATGTTTTAATATTTTGTTTCATTAATTTAACAAATATATAGTGCATGCTATTCTACTAAGTATATACAGTTCCAGGAACTGAGAATACAGTAATAGTTATTGTTTATACAGTAATGAGGAAAAACTTAAAACATATAATTAATAAATGCTATATGGGACCAGGTGCAATGGCTCATGCCTGTAATCACAGCACTTTGGGAGGCCAAAGCAGGCACATCACTCGAGGTCAGGAGTTTGAGACGAGCCTGGCCAACACGGTGAAACTCCATCACTACTAAAAAAAAAAAAAACAAAAATTAGCCAGGTGTGGTGGCACATGCCTGTAATCCCAAGTTACTTGGGAGGCTGAGGCAGGAGAATTGCTTGAACCCAGGATGAGGAGGTTGCAGTGAGCCACGATTATGCCACTGCACTCCAGCCTGGGTGACAGAGCAAGACTGTCTCAAAAAATAAAAAAATAAAACTCTGCATGGTCTGTCTCATAATACCACTAGAAATAGTCCTAAATTGTGAATTAACTATTTTAATAGATTTGCTTTTAAAGCTGAAACATATGAAACTTATAAAAGACAATAAAATCACATATGTACTGTTTTTATTTATTTACATATCTAGTTCTCCTATCACTAGACTAAGTTTTAATCCCCAGTAACTACCTTTGCAAAGCATAAAATAATCAAATACATATTCATTTAATCATTGGATTTAATTATAATCCCAAAATATTAACTTAGAAAACATAAAACTGTCAAACCTCAAGTAACCTCAATGTTAAAGCTTTTATTTTACTTTGAATTTCTTAAAACAGGTTCAACTTTCCCAATGCCACTTGGTTAGCAATTGGCAGAAATAAATAGAAATTTGGCTCTGCTCAGAACACATCCTTTTCATTGAAACTTTTTTTTCTATCAAGGCTTTTAGTTGAATTTTTTTCAAAGTGCCACAAATATAAAAGAGAATTAGCACTATATTTTAAATATAAAGCAATATAAATAAATAAAATTGGGTTGACTATTGATTAAACAACATTTCCAGTACCTTCTAAAACTTATTTTCTTGTGACATAACTTTTCTTCTGAAAGATTAATGCTAGCTAGAGATAGCTAGTTGTTTGCCAAACACTAGGTCGAGTTGGGTATTTCTGTGTACCGAAGGGTAGAGTTGCTCTGGAAACTGGCTTCTCTCACAGCCTTGCATGAAATTAGGGTCAGATGATTGGGTTCTGGCCAAGAGAATGTGAATGAAAGTGACATGAACTAGGACTTTTCAAACTTTCATTTTCATAAAGACCACCTGAGAAACTAGTTAAACCATCTATTCCTGAACTCTACCAACAGTTTCTAATTCAGTAGGGCTGAAAAAAGGCTGGTTTGTGGGTAATGCTGATGCTATCTGCCCATAGCTCACACACTGATATACATCACTACTACTTTGCCCATATCCAGTAAAAAAAAGAGATATTTTTAATAATATCATTATTTCTATGTTATGAACAAACAAAAAAGTAACCATCTATTTACAAATAGATACAACTGGTTATATTCTCTACCATCAATTTTTGTTGGGGACAATTACAAATTCCATTTGTTTGTTTGTTTGTATGTTTTGGACAATTACAAATTCCATTTATTTGTTTGTTTGTTTGTGTTTGACACAGAGTCTCACTCTTGTCACCCAGGCTGGAGTGTAGTGGCACCATCTCAGCTCACTGCAACCTCCACCTCCCAGTTACAAGTGATTCTCCTGCCTCAGCTTCCCAAGTAGTTGGGATTACAGGCACATGACACCATGCCCGGCCAATTTTTGTATTTTTAGTACAGATGGGGTTTCACCATGTTGACCAGGCTGGTCTCAAATTCCTGACTTCAAGTGATCTGCCTGCCTCAGCCTCCCAAAGTGCTGGGATTACAGGCATGAGCCACTGCACCTGGCCACAAATTCGGTTTTTAATACACATATTGCAAAGGTAGAAAATCCTATTCCAACCAGGGGATAGTTATATGAAAAAACAGTTGGGAGAAGAGTAAGAACTATGAATTTAAGACATCATTTGTTGTCTCTGTATTATTCCCAAGAAATCATAGCCAAAAGAAAGAAAAAATGATGCAAAGTGAAAAAAACACTAGCACATATTTTATCCTTAGAAGATCTCTACTGACCACCATGATGGTGGTAATTACTTTATGATGTAAACTACAACAATTAAGCTATTCCTAGCACACTTATTATGAGCTTCAGAAAATCACAAGGATGCAAACACAACTAAACTACATTAATGTGGACTCTCTTTTCAGCATAAAAACAAGATGTTCTACGGGTATGCCAGGAAAAGGTTTTTGGCTTAGGCAACTCCTTCCAGAAACAGTTACTCTATCCTTCAGTCCACTTTTTAGTTTACTTATAACCTTCTCACAGCTCAATAGCTTCACTCTTCACCTTCATCTTTTCACCTCTGGCACAATGTGGAAACAGCTCATCCAATGCCTAACTCAGTCTCCATGGTTTCAACCCATTATTTCAACATCCTTATAAAAACATTCTTAGTACTCCTGGAGTAAAATTTTATTTCACAATATGTCTGCTATTTATGATCCCCCTATATCTGCTTAAGCCTGTAACCTTTCAAAGCAAGCACCTTCAGATAGCTTCCCGTTATTAACTTGAGATCAAGGATTAGTCTCCACTGTATAGTAATTATTCAAGGTGGACAATGAAGGTTTTTGTTTTTCTTGCCCTACCACAGAGCTGAGAACTCTACCCAAAAATTATGTCATCATTTTTTCCTGCATTTGTAGTAGGCATTAGCATCATTTGGTGAATGGGATGCTTGATGTAAAAAGTAGTTACAACTTGCCTAATAACACAGTCAACATTTTTAGGAAAGTTAACATTAGAATGGAAGACTCACAAACCCAATATATGTATATATTGTATATGTACATATATTGTGTATATGTACTAACATATGTATATGTATACATATATATTCTAAGCTATTTAACCTTTAGTAATAATTATATTGTAAAAATTAAAATGGCCCCAGAACACCCAGATCTGTGTTTGCAATAAATGAAAAATTGACAAATTATTTATATTTCATTATCTCTCTCGATTATATATTCCATGTGGCAGGCACCACACATATCATTCATCAATCACAATAATACAGTGCAGCATGGTACGACGAATCTAAAAGGTGCTTGGTAAATATTAGTTAAATCAATGTTGAAAATATTAAGTAAAAATCATAAAGTATGCCTGAAGAAACCTCATTTATTCCTGGCTTTTTTTTTCTTTCACTTTTATTTTACTTCGTGTCGTGGTTAAGAGCACAGCTTCCAGAATCAGACTGCCTGGGTTATAAGTCATGGCTCCTCTATTGAGCAAGTTACTTAACTGCTTTCTTACTCAGTTTCCCCAGCTGTAAAAAAAGTATAACAATACCACATAACTCAAATAAATTTATGAGAATTATATGAGAAAGTTCACATTGACCTCTTGGGTTAGTATTGTAATCAGTTAGTAATTGTTCACTATTATGAGACTTTTCACTTGATATTGGTAAACAGCTCTGTTTCTTAAATTTATGATAAATATACCAATCATACAGAGATATAAAGGATGGAAATTAGATCAGAGAATATCACAAAAATATGTTCATCATAAAATAAATAAAAATAATGGGTCTTTATATTTGAAATCATGTCTAGAACATTATCTAATACCCATCATTTCATTCTAATTAGGGCCTTATAGGTAAATGGAGTTTCTTGATATTCTATTGTTTTATTTCAAGACAGGAAAATAAAGATTTGCTAATGAAGATACCTGAAATTCAGCTGTCAGTCCTCTGAACCATATATTAGATCAATTCGACAGTTTATTCAGTTAGGACCACTGGCAGAATTTCTCCATAATTCTTACCATATGTACTTTTTTCTGCATTTCACTTCCCTTCTTGCTCTTTTGCTCTCTCTCTTCAACTTTATCTACTTTTTGTTGCAATTGTTTTGGTGATTTTATTGTTATCATTGGTGGTGGTGCTGGTGATAGTGGTGGTTTTTGGAACAATTACTTTTCCTTCTCTAGCTATCTCTTTATTTTTCTCTTTCCATGACCTAAGAAGCAAAAGTGCCCAGTAATACACTGGAGCCTTGCTTTGTTAGCAGAATTTGTCATTTGAACTATGTGACCTCTATAATCATTTGTTCTACAGATGCCTTCTTTAAAGACTCATTTCGGAACAAGAAAAGGCTTTCAGACATTCTCCAATGACTAGCAGCATTTGCCATCCATCTTTAAATGGGTAATTCCCCTGTCAAAGACCTAGTCTCCTAGATAATTATATGCAGAGAACTATTATTTATTTTCTCTGCCAATGCATTGGAATCATACCAAATAAATCATGTGCTGTGGTATTAAATGTTGGTGAAATAAATGAACATGAGGTTTTAGAGTGACATGTCTTGGGAGTCAAAACTACCTATGAGCTAAGGCATTTATCTCACTTGTTCAGGAGCTGACATTGGGTTCAGTAATTGGAAATTCGCATCATAATATTACAAAGGACAAATATTCACCCATTTCCATTGAGATGGCTTCCTCTTTAAAAGAATTATTTAGAGAGATTTGGACTGCTCTCTTGATATTGATAGTTTATTCAGCTGTTGAACAATAACTTAGGTTTTTCCAGACCATCATTCTGCACATGTTAAAGAACTCCCAAACCACCAGGCTGGCTTAGATAAATATCAGACTCTGGATAACATTGGTATCAAGGAATAATGTGAAAGATAATCCTATTTTCCTAAAAAGATGGGATGGGGAGCTACTTATGAAAATAAGGTTTAGAAATAACTATTTTACTGTGAGATATGTTTATATTATACTAATGTATGCAATAAGTAGCATACAATTTTATTTTAATCACTATATTATAATTCTATGAATCTTACATATAGAAAAAGAATAGTAATAAAATATTCTCATCTTGAAAATGAGATAGTGTATGGTGGTTTTTCACTTTTCTATATTTTCTACTATGAGTGTTAGTTATTTTTATATTTAAAAAATAAAATTAAGGTTACTAAAAATATTTTAAATGTTAGGGCATAATACATAAAGTAACACTTTCTCCCTTGTATCTCTTTATTATCGTTCAAGTTTTTTTGCTATTCTGTCTTAACCTGTACTGTTCCTTCAAGTAATAAACATCAAAGGATTACTGTATTAAAATTACTCGAATTAATATGCTTTATTGTAAAGTATAATTAGTGTCAAGTAATTGTATCACTAGCTCATGATGTAGCTCAAAATGTAAAACAGACACCAGGCTATCTGGAAAGCAGGGAACTCCAGCTCTGACATTACTGGCAGGGTCATCCTAGGCAAGTTACTTAACCCCTCTTTGTTTCATTTTCCTCACACATTAAAGTGGGATAGTAGTAGAAACCACTTCACAGATTGTTGCAAGATTAAATGAGTTATTATGTGTAAACATTTAGAACAGAATCTCACACATATTAAGTTCTATATGTGTCATATTATTCTAGATTTTGGTGGACTTCATATGAGCATGATAACTATATAAATAATAATCTTATATAATCATTTCCTCTGGGTGCTTCTCCAGTGCTCCTAATAAGTTTGATGCTAATCTTGTTCACTAAGTCTCAACTCCTATCACAATACCTGACACATGGTAGACACTCTATATATACGTGGAATGAATAAATCTATAATAAATATTACAGTCAAGATGCTGTGTCTAAAAATGAAATCTGATACATGAATATAGTCAGTCATCTGAAAATATCAAGGATACTCTCTTTTTGCTAAAACCAACAAGGAAGTATTTCAGTTGAATTATTTTTATAGGCCCTTATACTATTGTTTATCTATTTCAGTGAGAGTCTGTTATTCTTTAACAACCTTGCATTCTTTCTTGATGCAGAGCTTATGTTGAATCTTAGGACTGTGTTTTCTGAATGGGGTCAACATGTGTTTACCATCTGGCTTTACTGTGTGTTACTTTCAAAGTCCATACATTGAAATACAGTAGAAGCCTCTTTATACCACATAAAGCACTTCATGCTAAGTTCCACTGGCCTGGTCCCCTGACTATGAGTCATAGTCAGCTGGAACATTGCTTGAGAATAACTTTACAAGGCATTAAGAGAACAAAAGATTTTAATGACTGGCTCAAAATGGTCTGGAATTGTGAATGCTTTCAAGAATCCATTTATATGTTGTTTCATTAGGAGCATCTGATGATTAGGAGTATGAGAGGGGCATGTAACATTTTTTTAACTTGTTCAGACAAATTATAACGGAATATGATAGTAAGTTTCAAGCTCAAATTTGCCTGTTAATCATATTTAATCTTTCTTAGTAAACTTTATTTTCATAGCATTACTGTATTATGGAAAAGAAATAAAGTATGATATTTTAACCCTTGGATCAATCTCAGACTGTTGAGATCCTTTCAGTTCTGATTTAGTACAATTTCAGGATGTAGGAGGACATCTCAAAATATTTAAGTGGTTCTGTAAGCCTGAGGCTGGAAATGAATCACAGAACCATTTTTCATCTTGTCAGTCGCCGACATCATGCTTAAGGAATTCTTACAGCAAAACAAATGCCTATTCAGAGAACGTTAGCCATTCTATTCCTTGATATTAAGTCAAAGCAGTAGTCTCTACAAAGAAGCTTTGAAAATATGCCACTTTGTAAAATGTAATATTAATCAGTATGTTCATTCCTCACAAAGATAACACTAAAATGATAGGAACGAATTTAACAACTCACACACCCTGGGCCAAAGAGGCATTAATCCAGAACTAAAAATATGTTAACATTATAAAGATATAACCTATCTGGATTTCATCTAGCGTAAAAAGAGTTGTAAATCTAAGAGGAGTGATTTTGATATATTATTGCTGATTTCTAGATACTCTGAGGAAAAGCTATAAGATTTAGTGGTAGACAAGCCCTGTTGATCACATCCAGTCCAGTTTTTCTTCAGCTTTAGCTGCACTTTAGGATTACCTGCGGAGCCTTTATAAATCTCTATGCTCAGGTCAAACCCTAACCCAATTAAATCAAACTCACTAGGAGTGGGAACCTAGATGTCAGTATTTTTTGAAAGCCCCCTAAGTTTTCCTATACAAAGTCAATCAAGGTTAAGAAAGTCAATCACGGCTCTAGTTAGAGTCTGGTGGTGTGGCCAAGAGTGTAGGAGCTATCTTTGGACATGTTGGTGAGAGGTGGGTGACTAAAGGCAGGGCTTACTATTAACATGCATTGGCACCTTCTTAAGTGCTTTACCTGTATTATCATGTTTAATCCATTCTAATGGGTAGAAACTGTTACTATCAGCACCATTTGTACAGATGAGGAAACGAAGAGAAACATCATACAACTAAGAATGGTAGAAAGAAGATTCAATCCCAGGCATTTATTTATTTAACAATTACTTATTGTTTATATATTATACCAAATGCTGTGACTTGTTGGAGTCCCCACATGCTTCATGTAATAAACAAGGAGATGTATTCTACCAATAAACACCTAATGATCAGTATGGTTGGGCGCATTGGCTCATGCCTGTAATCCCAGCACTGTGGGAGGCCAAGGCGGGCAGATCACCCAAGGTCAGGAGTTTGAGACCAGCCTGGCCAACATAGGGAAACCCCGTCTCTACTAAAAAATACAAAAATTAGCCAGGCATGATGGCACACACCTGTAATCCCAGCCACCTGGGAGGCTGAGGCAGGAGAATCACTTGAACCCAGGAAGCAGGGCTGCAGTGAGCCGAGATCGTGCCACTGCCCTCCAGCCTAGTTGACAGAGCGAGACTTTGTATCAAAAAACAAAACAAAACAACAACAACAAAAACACCTAATTATCAGTTGCTGTTTTTACATGTGTGTTGAAATCAAATGTAAAAAACATACTGTTAACCTCGGTAGTATTGTGGAAGAATTGATAATTCTAACCTAGGTATAAAGATGACCGAATTTCTATCTCCATCAACTTATGTCTGGCTTTCAAGTGGTCAGCAAAGTAGAATCACAGCCATTATGATTCCAGCAACATTGAACCAGATCATAAATCTTAAAATTCACATATATTCAGCACCTAGATGAAACAATACTCAAGGAATAAAATTCTTAAGAAGAGAGAATGGATTTCACGGTGTAAATTACATTCCCTCCGACCCTCTGGAAATGGTGTATTGTTTAAGACTTGCCTTCTGCACGGGATTCCCAGGGATGAGGTGGCTACAAATAAAATGATCTAATTTATGTGCAGTATAAGAAACGCATTCTTTTCATCCTACTTACTAACTCTAATTTCCTGCTTTCATAGAGAAGACATAAGAAAACCACTGAATATTTAAACTGTATTTTACACCATGGCTTTCATTAAGAGTATTTTCTGTATTTAAGAAAATCTCATAGATTGAAAAACAACAGTTTGAAGATATCAAATACCTTCTCCCTTTTATCCAGATATGAGCAAACCGATTTAGACCCACATCTGAGCAAAAATGATCTTATACATAAGTGTCAGGAAATTAATAAACATGAGTTTGAAATGAACTAATTCTTTGATCCAGGGATCACCTACAAGCATTGTTTCAGGGCTATTAAAAAAAACTGAGGTCACTTTCGAAAACTTTCCTCAGCTACTGGCAAATATGCAATGGGGTATTCATTTCTTTAGCTTTATTACCATTAAACAGAATTTATTATTAATGGCTAACAAGCATATAAAAAATGTTCAACATCACTAAGCAGCAGAGGAATATAAACTGAAACCGCAATGAGATATCATGTCACACCAGTCACAATGGCAATTATTAAAAAGTGAAGAAATAACAGATATTGGCAAAGATGTGGAGAAAAAGGAAGATGTGGAGAAAAAGGAATACTTATATACTGTAAATGGGAATATAAATTAGTACAACCTCTATGGAAAACAGTAGGGGGATTTCTCAAATAACTAAAAATAGATCTACCACTTGATCCAGCAATCCCACTACTCGGTATCTTACTCAAAGGAAAGGAAATCATTACATCAAAAACACACCTGTACTCATATGTTTATCACAACACTATTTACAATAGCAAATCTAGTGCCAACCTCAGTGTCCATCAACAGATGATTGGATTAAAGAAAATGTGGTATGTATACACAATGAAATACTATTGAGCTATAAAAATGTATGAAATCATATCTTGTGCAGCATCATGAATGGAACTGAAGACCATTCATTATCTTAAGTGAAACAACTCAGAAACAGAAAATCAAATACCATATGTTCTCACCTATAACTGGAAGCTAAATAATGTGTACACATGGATGTAGAGTGTGGAATAATAAACACTGGAGACTCAGAAAAGGTGCTGACAAGAAATTACTTAATGGGTACAAAAAACATTATTCTGGCAATGGATACAGTAAGGGCCAAGACTTCACCACTCCTCAATATATCCACATAACAAAATTGCAGGTGTACCACTTAAATTTATACAAATAAAAAGAAAATAATGAGTTTCTGAAATGGCTAAATGTATGTCATTAATAGTAATTCATACTTCTGTGTGAACAATTTGAGAATAAGCTTTTCTATGGTCTTAGGAAAGGGCACATGTGACTCCTGAGACCTGGGAAGGGTGGAGAGAAGAGCAGATATCTGGAATAGGACAATGAGAAAATGCACGAACTCTAGGAACACTGAAGGCAAATTCAACCATTTCACAAACCTGTCTTGAAACCACTTTTATAAGGACTCAAGGGATATCTGAGAAGGAAACTAGAAAAACTGCTTTTCATTTGTTCCTTGATGATGCACATTTCCTAAGGCTAACTTATAATAAAGACCGGATTTCATGGTATCAAAAGAGAGTAAAGGTATTTTAACTGTAAATAACCCCCTTAGCACAGAACAAAATTTGAAAATAAGTAAATGGATATCCTTAAAAAAGATCAGAGAAGAAGAAGAGAATGAGAAAGGGAAAGACTCACATTATTATTACCATTGTCACCATCATCAGTTCAGCTCAATAACCACTGAAATCAGGTGTTTCAAGAAATTTGATCACAAAATACAAGATTGCAAATAAGAACTATATGAAGAACTATATTGGTGTAAATGATACAAGCCATTGAACACACTAAAGAAGAGAATTATGCTGCAAAATATGTGAAGAATCAACCGCGTATGAAAAGCAGATCAAAATAATGAGATTTACAGAAGTAGAGAATAAACAGAAAACCACGATTATCTCCAAATGATAGATTTCTAAAATACATTAAAGACACATTATGCATAATATAAAGGTAATTTCAATAAGCTTATGCTGAAGGAAGATGCTGTTGATTCTAATAACTGTACTGAATCAGAAAGTAATGCATCATCCTCTTGCTGTCACTTTCATTTATGAAATTCAAATTCATTTCTCCCAAAAGAGATAGAAAGTAAGGAAGAGAAAAAGGAGTGAGAATTATAACCCTCCCAGATCAAAGAAAACAATTTCAAGCAATAAATATGAGTAGGAAAATAATGTCAGCTCTTGAAATTATATATCTCATTCTTAAGACAATAAAAGCAATCTTTCCATGTATTAAAGAAACTTTTTAAAAAATAAACTTGAGAAAGCTAGACAAATAATCTTATCAGTTACTAGTGTTGTAAAACAAATCTCCAAGAACTTAATACCATAAAACTAAATAGTGTTATTATTTCTCATGATTTTGATCTGTTGGGAATGCATAAATAGCTTGGCTAGGCAGATGTGTCTCAGGGTCTCTCATGAAGTGACAGATTGCAGGTGAAGGTGTGGACGGGGGAGAGTAGAGATGGCCAACCATCCCTCTCTTCATATAGTCTCATAGCTTTTCCATGTGACCTCTTCACATTAGGACAGTTTACACTCTTCACAGCATGATGGCCTCAAGGCAGTAGTATTAGTCACATTGCAGCTCAGGACTCCAGACTGCATGTCTCAGTGATCAAGGTAGAAGCTGAGTCTCCTATTATGACCTAGCCTTGGAAATCATCCAACATCAGTTTTGCCAAACTTTGTTAGTCCAACAGCCCAGATACCTTCTTTGTCTCATGAGTATGGGATATAAATATTATCTTTCAATTGGAGTATAAAAGATGTATTGTAAAAATATCATGTGAGATGGGAGATACAGCTATGACCATCTTTGGGAAGCATAATCTGACACAAATATGTTACATTTTTTGCTAGACTGTAGCAAAAAAAAAGACAATAATGTGGCAATAAAAATAAGAAAATATCTCATTTAATTTTCTCATTACCCTTTTAATTTATAGTTTCAAAAATTGGGGAAGTGGCCAAGATGGCCAACTAGATGCAGCTAGTGTGTGTGGCTCTCATGAAGAGGAACAGAAGGGGCAAGTAAATATAGCACCTTCCACCAAAACATCCAGGTACTCACATTGGTAATAATCAAGGAAACAACTCAACCCACAGAGAATGGAGAAAAGTAAGGCAGGATGACAGTTCGCCCAGGAGCCACATGAAGCCAAGGAAACCATCCTCCACTCAGAGAAGTGATGAGTGAATGTGTGACCCTGGGAATCCATGCTTCTCCTACAGATCTTTGCAACTCTCAGATCAGGAGATCCTCTCGTGAGCCCACTTCACCAGGGCCTTCAGTCTGACACACACAGCTATGTGGAGTTTCGGCAGAGCAGCTGCTCAGGCACACACACAGACCCGGGAGCCTGAGATACTAGGGCTTTCCAGGCTTCCCAGCAAAAGCAGCTGCAACTCGGGCAAAGTGGGAGGTTAGACCCCTGTACATACCCCTAGGAAACGGGCTGAATCCAGGGGGCCAAGCAGCAAGAGTCTGTAGGCCCCACTTCCACAGCACCTCACAGTATAAGGCCTACTGGCTTGGAACTCCAGTCAGCAGCCAGTAGCAAAATTTCACCTCCCAGAGACAGCTCCCAAGGGGAAGGGCAGGCCACCATCTTTGCGTTTGGGCCACTTAGTCATTCCAGCCTTTGGGCTTTAAAGAGTCCAAGCCAACCAGGGACAGAAGGGATCCCCCAACACAGCTGCTCTGCAAAAATGTGGCCAGACTCTTTTTTTAAAGAAGATCCCTAATCTCATTCCTCCTCACTGGGTGGGACCTCCCAACCAGGCCCTCCAGCCAACCTCACCAGAATTCTCCAGCCGACAGAGTTTTGAAAGCTTCCTGGGATGGAGCTCCCAAAGGGAGGGGTAAGCTGGCACTTTTGCTCTTTGGGCCACTTAGCTGTACCAACCTTCAGGCTTTGAGGAGCCCTGACCAGTGGTGGAAGTGGTACCCCAGCACAGCACAGCTGCCCTGTAAAAACGTACCCAGACTACTTTTTTAAGCAGGTCCCCAAACCTATCCCTCATCACCAGATGCAGCCTCCCAGCCAGGGTCTCCAGCTACCTTTGCTGGTGTTCTCCAGCTGACAGAGGTTTCAAACTTCCCTGGGACTGAGCTGCCAGCAGGAGGGGTGGGCCAATATCTTTGCTGTTTGGGCAACTTAGCCATTCCAGCCTTCGGGCTTTGGAGTGTCCAAGGCAACTGAGGGCTGATGCAGACCCCCAGCACAGCAAAGCTTCTCTAGAAAAACATGGCCAGACTGCTTTTTAAAGTGTTTCCCCAACCTTATTTCTCCTCACTGGACAAGACCTCCCAACCATGGTCTCCAGCCACCTCCTACAGGTGCATTCAGGCCAGCAACAGGTCTGTATCTCCCTGGGATGGAGCTCACAGAGGGAGGGGTGGGCTGCCATCTTTGCTGTGTCACAGCCTTCACTGGTGATACCTCTAGGTACTGGAAAATTCGAGGCAAATACAGACTGGAGTAGACTCCCCCAGCATATCACAGCAGCCCTACAAAAACGTGGCCAAACTGTTAAGTGGATGCCCATTCACATATCTCCGCACCAGGAAGGTTCTCCAAGCCTGGGCCTCTAGTCGCCCCCTGCCAGGGCTATTAAGCCAACTCAGCAACTCCCTGGACAGAGCCTCCAGGGGCAACTGAAAGCCTCTCTGCCACTGTCTCTGCAGTGGAACTGTCCTTGCTACTCTCAGACTAATGAAGGAACGAAGACCCTAAGTGCCTTATCCACACCTTCAACAAGCTGTAGTCATCCCAAGGAGAGGAGGCCAGTCCATCTTCCACAGGTTGCACACATCCCCCACTGCTCATCACAAGACAGGGAACCCCAGTCTTGGGCCCACAACACAGACCCTTCTTCCTGGGCTGACTGCACTGAGCAATTGCTGACCCACATCTCTCTGAGGTGGAGCCACCAGGGGACAAGCAAAGTGGTGAAGCAGCAAGCCAGATGATATGGAACCCAGAGGGTTTGGTTCAGGAGTGTGTGTAGCAGAGCCTTACCAGAGACGGCTATTCTTCTAGGCTCAACTTACTCCCATAAAAGACTTTAGCTCTAGGGGAACCATCAGACCTGCCCTCTGCCCAGTGGTCTTGCATGTCAAACAGGGCTGGTCCAACCTAAGCACCCCTTGGTCTGCTGACCTCTCCCAGAACCCCAGCCTGGCCATGCCTGTTTACAGAGCAGTCTCAGGTGCCTTTGGGATCCACACTACAGCTTCTGTGCTGGCAGACAGTGCCTAAATGGTGGAGAGCCTTAGCAAGGCAGTCCCTATGGCCATGCACCGGCCCACATGTACCCTCCCCATACTGCAACTTCCCCTGAGCTGAAATGAAAGAAAAAAATTTAAAGGCAGTTGGAAAGAAAGGTCAGGTCACCTACAAAAGGAAGCCTAACATTCTAACGTGGACCTCTCAGCAGAAACCCTACAAGCCAGAAGAGATTGGGGGCTAATATGTGACATTCTTAAAGAAAATAAATTCCAACCAAGAATTTCATATCTGGCCAAGCTAAGCTTTATAAGTGAAACAGAAATAAGTTACTTTGTAGACAAGCAAATGCTGAGGGGATTTTTTTACCACAGATCTGCCTTACAAGAGCTCCGGAAGAAAGCACTAAATATGGAAAGGAAAAATTGTTACCAGCCACTACAAAAACACACTGAAGCACACAGACCAGTGACACTGTAAAGCAGCCACATAAACAAGTCTGCAAAATAACCAGCTAACATCATGATGACAGGATGAAATGCACACATAGCAATACTAACCTTGAATGTAAACGGGCTAAATGCCCCAATTAAAAGGCACAGAGTGGCAAACTGGATAAAGAACCAAGACCCATGGGTCTGCTGTCTTCAAGAGACCCATCTCACATATAATCACACACATAGTCTTGGAGGAAAATCTACCAAACAAATGCAAAACAGAAAAAAGTAGGGGTTATAATTCTAGTTTTTGACAAAACAGACTTTAAACCAACAGAGATCAAAAAAGACAAAGAAGGGCATTACATAATGGTAAAGCATTCAATTCAACAAGATCTAACTCTTCTAAATGCATATGAACCCAATACAGCAGCACCCAGATTTATAAAAGAAGTTGTTAGAGACTTTCAAAGAGACTTAGTCTCCCACACAATAATAGTGGTAGATTTTAATACACCACTGACAATATTAGACAGATTATTGAAACAGAAAATTAACAAAGATATTCAGGACCTGAACTCAACAGTGGATCAAATTGACCTGATAGACATCTACAGGACTTTCCACCCAAAAACAACAGAACACATATTATTTGCATAGCCACATGGGCTATGCTCTAAAATCAATCACATACTTGGAAGTAAAACACTCCTCAGTCAATGCAAAAGAACTGAAATTATAAAAACAGTCTCTCAGACCACAGTGCAATCAAATTTGAAATCAAGACTAAGAAATTCATTGAAAACCATACAGTTACATGGAAATTGAATGACCTGCTTCTGAATTACTTTTGGGTAAATAAGGAAATTAAGGCAGAAATCAAGAAGTTATCTGAAACTAATGATAACAAAGATACAGCATACCAGAATCTGTGGGACACAGCTAAGTCAGTGTGAAGAGGGATATTTATAGCACAAATGCTCACATCAGAAAGACAGAAAGATCTCAAGTTAACAACCTAACAATACAACTAAAAGAACTAGAGAACCAAGAGCAAACAAATCCCAAAGCTAACAGAAGACAAGAAATAACCAAAATCAGAATGGAATTGATGGAGGCTAAGACATGAAAACCATTCAAAAGATTAACAAATCCAGTACCTGATTTTTTTTAAAACATTAATAAAATAGATACACCATTAGCTAGACTAATAAAGAAGAAAAGAGAGAATATTCAAATAAACACAATCAGAAATGACAAAGGGCATATTACCACTGACCCCACAGAAATACAAACAACCATTGGAGAATATCATGACCACCTCTATGCACATAAACTAGAGAATCTAGAAGAAATGAATAAATTCCTAGACACATACACCCTCCAAAGACTGAACCAGGAAGAAATTGAATTCCTGAACGGAACAATAAAGAGCTCTGAAATTGAGGCAGTAATAAATAGCCTACCAACCAAAACCAAAAAAGAAAAAACAAACAAAAAAAACAAAGCCAGAACCAGATGGATTCACAGCTGAGTTCTACCAGATGTACAAAGAAAAGCTGGTACCATACCTACTGAAACTATTCCAAGAAATTGAGGATTGTGGAGGAGGGACTCTTCCCTAACTCATTCTATGAGGCCAGTATCATCCTGATACCAAAACCTGGCAGGGACAAACACACACAAAAGAAAACTTCAGAACAATATCTCTGATGAACATGTATATTGATGCAAAAGTCCTCAATAAAATACTGGCAAACAAAATCCAGCAGCACATCAAAAAGCTTATCCACCACAATCAAGTAGGCTTTATTCCTGGGATGCAAGGTTGATTCAACATATGCAAATCAATAAATGAGATCATCACATAAACAGAACTAAAGACCAAAACCATATGATTATCTAATAGATGCAGAAAAGGCTTTCCATAAAATTCAGCATCCATTTATGTTAAAAAACTCTCAACAAACTAGGTATTGAAGGAACATACCTCAAAATAGTAAGAACCGTGTAAGACAAATCCACAACTGGCATCATACTGAATGGGCAAAAGCTGGAAGCATTCTCCTTCAAAACTGGCACAAGACAAGGATGCCCCCGCTCACCACACCTATTCATCATAGTGCTGGAAGACCTGGCAAGGGCAATTAAGAAGAGAAAGAAATAAAGGGCATCCAAATAGGAAGCGAGGAAGTCAAACAGTCTCTGTTTGCAGACAACATGATCTAATATCTAGAAAACCCCATCGTCTCAGCCCAAAAGCTTCTTAAGCTGATAAACAACTTCAGCAAAATCTCAGGATACAAAATCACTGTGCAAAAATAACTACAATTTCCTATACACCAACAACAGTCAAGCCAAGAGCAAAACAGGAACAAACTCTTCTTAACAATTGCCACAAAAAGAATAAAATACCTAGGAATACAGCTAACGAGGGAGATGAAAGAACTCTACAACTAAAACTACAATTTCTCAAAGTAATTAGACATGGCACAAACCAATGGAAAAACATTCTATGCTCATGGATACAAAGAATCAATATCATGAAAATAGCCATACTGCACAAAGCAATTTAGAGATTCAATGCTATTCCTATGAAACTACCACTGACATTCTTCACAGAACTAGAGAAAACTACTTTAAAATTCATATGAAACCAAAAAAGAGCCTGAATAGCCAAGGCAATCCTAAGCAAAAAGAACAAAGCTGGAGGCATCATGCTGCCCAACTTCAAACTATACTACAGGGATACAGTAACCAAACAGCATGGTACTAGTACAAAAACAGACATATAGTCCAATGGAACAGAACAGAGACCTCAGAAATAAGGCCACACCCCTATCACCTGATCTTTGACAAACCTGACAAAAACAAGCAATTGGGAGAGGGTTCCCTATTTAATAAATGGTGCTGGGATAACTGGCTAGCCATATACATAAGATTGAAACTGGACCCATTCCTTTCACCATATACAAAATTAACTCAAGATGGATTAAAGACTTAAATGTAAAACCCAAAACTATAAAAACCCTGGAAGACAATCTAGGCAATACCAATCAGGACACAGGCACAGGCAAAGATTTCATGATAAAGACACCAAAAAACAATGTCAACAAAAGCAAAAATTGACAAGTGGGATCTAGTTAAACCAAAGAGCTTCTGCACAGCAAAAGAAACTATGAACAGAGTAAATAGACAACCTACAGAATGGGAGAGAATTTTTGCAAACTATGCATCTGACAAAGGTTTAAGGTTCAGTATCTTCTTACACTTACAAAAATAAAAACAAAATAATCCTATAAAAAATGTGGGCAAAGGACATGAACAGACACTTCTCGAAGACAGACATACACACAGCCAACAAGGACGTGAATTAAAAGCTCAATATCACTGATAATTAGGGAATAGAACCATAATAAGATACCATCTCACACTAGTCAGAATGGCTATTATTAAAATGTCAAAAAATAACAGATGCTGGTGAGGTTGTGGAGAAAAAGGAACAGTTACATAGTGTTGGTGGGAGTGTAAATTACTTCAACCATTGTGGAAGACAGTGTGGTGATTCCTTAACGACCTAAAGACAGAAATACCATTCGACTAAGAAATTCCATTCCCGTGTATACACCCAAAGGAATAAAAATCATTCTGTTATAGACACATGAACCTGTAAGTTCACTGCAGCACTCTTCACAATAGCAAAGATATGGAATCAACTTAAATGCCCATCAATAATACACTGGATAAAGAAAATGTAGTACATATACACCATGAAATACTATGCAACCATGACAAAAAACAAGATCATGTTCTTTGCAGGGACATGGATGAAGCTGGAGGCCATGATCCTTAGTAAGCCAACACAGGAACAGAAAACCAAATGCCACATGTCCTCATTTGTAAGTGGGAGCTAAATGATGAGAACACATGGACACATAGAGGGGAATACACACTGGGGCCTTTCGGAGGTGGAGGGTGGGAGGTGGGAGAGGATCAGGAAAAACAACTAATGGGCACTAGGCTTAATACCTGCGTGATTAAATAATCTATATAGCAAACCCCCATGACACAAGTTTACCTATGTAACAAACCTGCACATGTACCCCTGAACTTAAAATAAAAGTTAAATAAAATTGTCTCAGGAATTAGAGAAAAGGGGAATTTGCCAAATCAATTTTATGAAGGCTTTGTTGTTCTGATATTCAAAAACGACAAAAATTTATTAACAAAAACTGATGCCAAAACAATAAATAACTATTAACAAGTATACACACATACAGAAATGCAAACTGAGTTTCAGAGTCTACTTGGCATGCTCAAGATCATGCTGCAAATGCCATAGCCAGCAAACAAACATCTATTTCCAATTTTAATTGCCTTCCATTATAGTGATCACTCCATTAAAGTCAGTGCATCACTGAGTTCTTATTTATTATAAAGGTCTGTTTCTCAATAGCACTTTTGAATGAGAGCTCAGCATTAGACCCACAAAAAAAAATGGTGAAAAAAATGTTCAGACTGGTCCCACCAAGGTTTACTAGGCCTGCAAAGATAAGACGATAAGACTTGTGGCTTTTTCATCAATACTGCTGCACAAAGATAGTATTCAACCTTACTCATATCATCCCATTCCTTATCAGTTGTTACAATGTTATCTTTATTGTATTTAAATGTCAGTTTTCTCACTCAACAGAAAACAAAGTCTCCAATTTAAAGAAGAAAATACCGTCAGATTTGGATTCCTTTAAATACCCTCCCCTCCATGTCAAGTTTATCTTGAAGCATTCTTATCTCATTTCATTCTGTCCCCACTTGTGTCCAAAGTTAATCTCTTCCACCTATACTTTGAGTTCCGTCCCTTTCTGTCTGCTTTGAGAAATTTCTCTCTTAATTATGTTCACTTATTTTTACCTTATACCTCCCTTCTCTACTGGACCTTTCCTTTCCTTTTACAAACAAATTTAAATTCCTTATCTTAGAAAAAATATAACCCTTCCCTAGTCTTTTCCATCATTTAAACTGCTTCCTTCCCGGTTTCCTCCAAATCTAAAGTGCTTAGCAGAACGGTTTTTACTGGATGCAATCACTTTATTTTCTCCTACTCACTCCATGACTCATTTTGGTCTGGTTTCAGCCTCGCACTTCCTTCAAGTTCTTCTTTCAAATAACCCAGCTCTTTAGTACAACTCTCTGACTAGGGGCATGAGAGTTATATACCCAACCCTTGGTAAGAGATGGCCATCTTATAGCATTCTTTCAAGAGTCAGTGTGTGTCATGAAAAAAGTTTTTTTTTTGATGGGTGTTTCCAGCTCCTCCTTAAAAATATTCAGTCACCTGGCTGCAGTAAAATGCCACCAGCTGGGAGATTCAGGACAGAAATGTTTTCACTTCTCTCTCAAGCCTACATGGCTTTCTGAGTACACATTCTACTAATAATTAATCTCCAGTTGTTTCTCCTAGTTAAGTGTTTATCTCTTAAAGTCCAGCATGCCAAGCTCAGCCAAACAGCTAGAGATAGCAGAAAAAAATTATAACAGCTTATTTTATCATAAATAGTCCCACAAACAATTTTGGCAACTATCCCACTCTCCTCAGGCTACCATCACAAAATACCATAGAGTGAGTGGCTTAAACAACAGAAATTTATTTCTTACAGTTCTGGAGGCTGGAAGTCCAAGATCAAAGTACTAGCTTGATTCAGTTCTCAAGAGGATACTCCTCCTGACTTTCAGATGGCCGTCTTCTCACCGTGTCTTCACGTGGCCTTTCTTCTGTTAGTACATGCAAAGAGAGAAGAGAGAGAGAGATCTAGAGTCTTCTTATAAAGTCATTAGTCTTGTCACAAAGGCCCTATTATCAGGACCTAATCTAACCCTAACTACTTCCCAAAGACCGCATCTCTAAATACCATCACTTTTGGAATTAGGGTTTCAATGTATGAATTTGAGGGGGTGGGAGGACACAAACATTCAGTCCATATCAGCCACCCTATGGTTGGTTCCAAAGTTGTCAAAACTAACAACTGATTTGGGGATCCTACTTTAATTCAGAATTATAAGCTTCCTCATGTGTTCTGAGTGTGACAGGAGTCATAGGTGGAGATTTCTTGTTACCAGTTTAATTTTAGGCATATAGTAGCCCCTCCCAGTCTTGATAATACGGAAATACATATCTGAAATCATCACAGTCTTGGGTCATGATGAATCTTTGTTAGCTGTGGGTATTCTTGTAGACTTCAGATTAGGACCTGATGCAAGAATAGCAGCTGAAGAGGTAGATGGCCAGATAAAAATAATGGATTGAACATATACATATCTAATTTCTCTCATTCCTAAAACTACATAAAAATATTTTTAGAAGACATACACTAAAATATGTGGAAAAGAGAAAAAATTAACAACATTTTTTGGCAGTTGGTGCCAAAGGAGGAATAAACTAGATTTTCTTATCAGCTTATCCAGATGTAGGACAGAGGGGAAGAGCAGGGATGGAACTTGAAAGCTATCTGCCCTCAAACATCAATAATAGGATCAGACTGTTTATTAAAATCTAGTATACTGAATTTTGAAATGGCAAGAATTATACCTAGGAGAGAAAAATCTTATTTTTGGAGACTGTAAATGCTACGTTGATGAAAAATTTATTTGGGGATATTATCTTCTTGAGATTCTATGACTATAATCTTGTATGATAAATGAGGCAACTTAGAAACATTCATTTATCTCAATTCCTACATTAAACAAAGATGGTTTTAAATGCAGACTCTTGAATGACTATTATAATTTGCTTTGTACAGCAGCTAATACTGCCTTAGTGTTATAAGAGTTAAATAATAACTAAATAAGATGAACATTTTTACCACTTTTTCAGTTCCAAATCAAGTGAATTCCCAATAACTTGAGAGATTAAGCAAATGTAAACTGAGTTTCATTTGTATAAAACCAATCTGGGTAATTCAGGAAATGTACTTTGTAGCTTGCTATGAAGATGTCTTTACATTTGACAGTTCTCAGACATCAGTTGTAACAGAATGTTGTACTTTCAATATTAATTTGACAATGTTTTGAATTACTGCTCATTTTTGCATAATATTTTATTTACGCCTGAAAATATACCTTTGTCTCATAATTACAAGATGGTCAGCTAAAAGTTCTGTTTTCAAGTGTACCAAACAGTGGCCAATACACTTCCTTCTGAGAAAAAAAGGAATCACACAGATATCCTTAAAATAACACCTTCTAAGTGTTAAAAGTTGAGTCAAGTAAATAAATACACATCTTTACTAGTGTCCTTTTAGGGACTTTTTTTATCTTTAAAAAATGTTTTAAATTTAAATATTATGGCTATAATACCAATTGATAGCTGTCTGAAATCCTACAATAGGGAAACTTTTGATATGAAAATTGACAATGCTACAAAAGAGTGTACCTAGATCCAGCTAATTGTATGGTCTATATTTCGCAATATTTCCTAAAGAAGGATTAGATCAGGCATATGTGTGCTGTATCTGCAAAAATCTGGAGAAGATTGGTAATACCCTACCCCCAAAATCTGTGTGTTAGGTTAAAAACCACTTATGCAGATGGATCTGATTCTGCTGATTCATCATTCCCATTGTCATTACACAGACGGTTCTAAGGTGAGTTAACAATTTAAGGCGATGTCTACTTGGGGTTACCAGATCTCCTGTGCTGTCTTGAAATAATCATTTAGTCAAGTTC
Organism: Pan troglodytes; assembly: GCF_028858775.2. Classification (NCBI taxonomy): domain Eukaryota; kingdom Metazoa; phylum Chordata; class Mammalia; order Primates; family Hominidae; genus Pan; species Pan troglodytes. The sequence goes on from NC_072401.2 coordinate 159,817,555, forward strand.
CATGTGGCTAATAAAGCAGCATAACAACACACCCATACACTGACAATGCAAACTAAGATGGCACAAGTGCCAGCCTTAACAAGTCTTCAGATTAGTATTGCTTTTAATAAATAAACAGAAAATTCTCACCTCTTTAATACTTTGGTTAGACAATTCTATAAAAATGCAGATCTCATTAATTTTCCATTATAAGTAAATGGTACATTGAAGAGAAAATTCTTTTCTGTATGTGTTTCATTGCAACTAATGTACTTGGCGCTGTTTTTTGTGATTGCTATTTATTTAACTAATTCTTACTAAGGATGCCACGGATAATTTTCTTTTTCTTCATTCTCCATTTTTTAGCAATATAGTGGGATACAGAGCCCTTTTGCTTTCTGACTTCACACACAGTGCAGGTGTTTTAGAATGCAGATTGAAACTAATCACTGGGAAAGAAGTGAAGAGATAATATGCTAAATATGTGAATCTGTGACTGTTCACAGAGACTGTATTACAAAATTGAATGCAATAAAGTAATTACTGGTTTGTCTGATAATTTTGCACCAATGATTAATGATGAACTAAAATCAGAAGTAAACGATTGTAACAGCTTCCCTCAATAAAAACCACACTTAATTTTTTTTTCTTACATGTACTTAGTAAAGAAATTGTGGAAAACACAAAATATAAAGAGAAAATCCAGCTGATAAAATTCTACCATCTAGAAGTATCTACTATTAACATTTTGGAATTTTATATCCAATAACATTGTTACTTTTTATGCATGTGTGTAAGAATGTATCTCTTAGTGCCTCAGCAGTAGGCACTAGAATTGTGTCCTCCCCATTGCAAGCCTAAAGCAGAAGAAGAGCTGCTACTGCTGTACTTTCTCCTAGGCTGTAAGACTTCCAAACAGGGCCAGCTTGGCAACCTGGAATTGGTCTGCCTGTGTCATTGCTGGGTGTCCCAGCCTCCTCTCCTGAGACAGTGGTGCAGCAAGGCCCTTTCCACTCCATCCCCAGGAAGGACTCCAGGCATTCAGAGCACACACTTGCCTGCACCAGCAGCCTGAGTCACCCCCACCCTTCCTGTGCACAGATCAAGGTGCAACAGAGCCTTCTTTACTTCACCTCCAGGCAGATATCCAGGCATTTGGAGCACTTGCTGTCATGGACTAGCAACCTGAGGCACCCCACCCTTCCTGTGCAGAGATCCTGGTGCTGGAGGACCCTCTTCACTTCATGGCCAGACAGATCTCCAGGAATTCAGAGCAACCACTCATCTCAATCAACAGACAGTGCTGCTCCATCTTTCCTGTGCAGAGATTGTGGTGAAGCAGACCCTTCTCTACTCCTGCCCAGGCAGATCTCCAAGAATTCAGAGCCTTTGCTCACCCAAATCAGCAGCCTAAGCTGGCCCACCCTCCCTGTGCAGAGTCTATAGTGAAGCGGGACCCTCTCTACCCTATGACCAGGCATAACTCCAGGCAGTTGGAGCGCATATTAGGCTGGATTATAAACCTGAACAGCCACACCATTCCTGTGCAGATTGAGGTGCAGTGGGGCCCTCTAGACTCTACACTCAGGCAGATCTCCAGGCATTTGGAGCAACCACTTTCCTGGGTTAGGAGTTTAGGCTGCTCCCCTGACCATGCAGAAAACTTGAGGCCAAGGAGGTGTCCTAGCTCCATACCTAGGCACACCTCTTGGTGATGGGTGGCTGCCCACTGGATTCTCCCTCAGCACCAGGGCTTGTGCCTTACACTGGGGAATCTATAGGTGGTCCTGCTCAATCCCACCTTGTCCATCTTGCTCCCTGCCCACTTCCAGGATGAGCAAGGAGCCCAGACCACTGTGCACTCCAACAACGAGACCACTGCCTGATGAAACTGAGAGCGTGCCCTGGTAAACAAGGATCAAGTATATACTCAGCCACATTCACCTCAGCGGCTCTCATCCATAAGCACCATCTACTGACTTATAAGTCAAACCACACAGCTCAATATAAAACACTCCAAAAGGCTGGTGCAGTGGCTCACACCTGTAATCCTAGCACTTTGGGAGGCTGAGGTGGGCGGATCATGAGGTCAGGAGATCAAGATCATCCTGGCCAACATGGTGAAACCCCCTCTCTACTAAAAATACCAAAAAATTAGCCAGGCACGGCAGTGCGTGTCTGTAGTCCCAGCTACTCAGGAGGCCGAGGCAGAAGAATTGCTTGAACCCAGGAGGTGGAAGCTGCAGTGAGCCAAGATCATGCAACTGCACTCCAGCCTGGGTGACAGAGAGAGACTCTGTCTCAAAAAAAAAAAAAAAAAAAAGAAAAAAAAGTGCCAAAAGAAGTACGTAGGGCTATAGAAGCAAAGCCAAAGTATTCTACCCAGAATTTTCTACAGTCACACTACCTAGAGCACAGCAGAAAGGGAAAGGAAAATAAACAAACAAAAATTCAATAATATTCTAGATAAAGAAAGAAAAGGGAAAAACAATTTGCATGAAAATAACTATAAAAATTAGAAGTGCCAGCATTTCCAAATGAGAAGGAATCAGTGTAAGAATTCTTGTACAATGAAAAATCTGAGTGTAGTGACATCACCAAAGGATCACACTAGCTCTCCAGTAATGGGCCCTAGACAAAATGGAAACTCAGAAATTCCATAAATAATTCAAAGCATAGATTGCAAGGAAGCTCAATGAGATCCAACCTAAGATTGAATATCAACACAAAGAAATTTATAAATCAATCCAGAAAAAGAAGTAAGAGATAAACATCTTTGAAAATTAAATCAGAGCCTCTGGAATTGAAAAATTCACTTAAGGAATTTCAAAATGCAATTGAAAGTTTTATCAACTGACCAAGCAGAAGAAAGAATTTCAGAATTTGAAGACCAGTCTTTAACCCAATCAGACAAAAATACAGAAAAAAAGAATTTTAAAATATGAAGTTTTTGAAAAATAGGAGACTACGTAAAGTGACCAAACCTATGAATTATTAACATTCCTGAGAAAAAAGAAGAAAAAGTAAACAACCTGTAAAACATGTTTGAGGGAGTAATTTAAGAAAATTTCCCTATCTGGCTAGAGAGGTAGATATCCAGATACAAGAAATCCAGATAACACCTGCGAGATACTATACAAAATGAACATTACCAAGGCATATAGTCACAAGACTATACAAAGTCAACACTAAATAAATGAATCTTAAAGGCAGCTAAAGAAAAAGGTCAGATCACATACAAAGGGAACTACATTTAGCTAACAGCAGATGTCTCAGCAGAATTCTTATAAGCCAGGAGAGACTGGAGGCCTATTTTCAGCATTCTTTAAAAAAGATATTTCAATAAGGAATTTTATATCCCACCAAATTAAGCTTCATAAGTGAGGGAGCATAAAATATTTTCCACACAAGCAAGTGCTAAGACCACTAGACCAGCCTTACAGAAGTTCTTTAAGGGATCTCTAAACATAGAAACTAAAGAATGATACCTGCTACCACAAAATCATACTTAAGTACATAGCCCACAGACCCAATAAAGCACACACAATAGAAACTACAAAGCAACCAGTGAACAACTTCATGATACGATTAAAACCTCACATATCAGTATTTGAATGTGAATGGTCTCAATATCCCACTTAAAAGGCACAGAGTTGCAAGTTGGATAAAAAAAAACAAGACCCATCCTTCTGCTGTATTCAAGAGACCCATCTCACATGTAACAATACCCATAGGCTCAAAGCCAAGTGTTGAAGAAAGATCTAGCATGTAAACAGAAAACAAAAAAGAACACAGGTTGCTATTCTTATATCAGATAAAGACTTTAAACCAACACTGGTTAAATTTTGAATAAAGAAGGACATTACAAATGATAAAGAGTTAAAGTCAACAAGAAGCCTTAAATATCCTAAATATATATGCACCCAATGTTGGAGCACCGTGATTCATGAAACTACTTCTAGACCTATGGAAAGACTTAGCCACACAATAATAGTGGAGGACTTCAACACCTCACGGACAGTGATAGATAGATAATCTATTTAACAAATAAATTCTGGGCTTAAAACTAACAAAGAAACTCTGGACTTAGATTTGACACTTGATCAATTGGATCTAATAAACATCTGCAGAACACTCCACCCATCAACCCTGAAATATATATCCTTCTCATCTGCACATGGAACACACTCCAAGATCAACCACATGCTCAGCCATAAGGCAAGTCTCAATAAATTTTAAAAAAATTGAAATCATACCAATGATACTCTCAGACCACAGTGGAATGAAAAGAGAAATCAATAACAAGAAGTTTTCCCAAAACTGCAAGATTACATGGAAATTAAACAATTTGCTTCTGAATGACTTCTTATAAACAATGAAATTAAGGCAGAAACTTAAAAGTTCTTTGAAATAAGTGAAAACAGAGACATGACATGCCAAAATCTCTGAGACACTGCAAAAGCAGTGTTAACGGAAAAGCTTATAGCACTAAATGCCTACCTCAAGAAGTTAGAAAGATGTCAAATTAATGACCTAGCATCACACCAAAGGAAATAGAAAAACAAGAACAAACTAATCCCAAAGCTAGCAAAAGAAAATAAATAACAAAATCAGAGCAGAACTGAATGAAACTGAGACTCAAAAATCCATACAAAGAGTCAAATAAACCAAAAGTTGGTTCTATGAAAGGATAAACAAGATCAGTAGACCACTAGATAGATTAACAAAGAAAACATGAAAGAAGATCCAAATAAGCACAATCAGAAAGACAAAGGTGGCATTACAACTGATCCCACAGAAATAAAAAGATCCTCAGAGATTGTATGAACACCTCCATGCACACAAACTGGAAAATCTAGAGAAACTGTATAAATTTCTGGAAACACACAACCTATCAAGATTGAATCAGGAAGAAATTGAAACCCTGATCAATATTGAGTTCCAAAATTAAATCAGTAATAAAAAACCTACAGAACAAAAAAGCCCCAGACCAGATGGATTCACAGAAAAATTCCATAAGATGTACAAAGAAGAGCTGGCACCAATTCTACTGAAACTACTCCAAAAACAAAAAAAAATTGAGGAGGGACTTCTTCCTAGTTAACTCTTTCTACAAAGCCAGCATTATCCTGATACTCAAACTTGACAAAGACACAACGAAAAAAGAAAACCACAGGGCAATATCCATGATGAACATAGATGCAAAAAAAGGTAAACAAAACACTAGCAAGCCAAATCCAGTAGCACATCAAAAAGCTAATTCACTATGATCAAATAGGCTTCATTTCTGGGATGCAAGTTTGGTTCAAAATATGCAAATCAATAAATGGGATTCACCACATAAACTGAATTAAAAACAAAAAACATACGACCATCCTAATAGATGTTGAATCAGCCTTCAATAAAATCCAACATCTCTTCATGATAAAAAAAAAACCCCTCAACAAACTAGGCATTAAAGGAACATACCTCAAAATAATAATAGCCATCTATTACAAACCCACAGCCAACATCATACTGAACAAGAAAAAGGTAGAAGCATTCTCCCTGAGAAATGGAACAAAATAAGGATGCCCACTCTCACCACTCATCTTCAACATAGTGCTGGAATTCCTAGCCAGAGCAATCAGGCAAGAGAAAGAATAAAATGCATGCAAATAGGAAACGGAGAAATCAAACTATCTCTCTTCATGGATGATATGATTCTATAACTGTGAACTCTAAAGACTCCACCAAAAGCCTCCTGGAACTGATAAACAACTTCATTAAAGCTTCAGTATACCAAACCAATGTACAAAAATCAGTAGCATTTCTGTACACCAGTAACATTCAAGCTGAAAGCCAAATCAAGAATACCATCCCATTCACAATAGATACACACACAAAAAAATAAATTACCTAGGAATACATCAAACCAAGAAGGTAAAAGATCTCTACACGGAGAACTACAAAACACTGCTGAAAGAAATCATAGATGACACAAATAAATGGAAAAATATTCCATGATCATGGATTAGTAGAATCAAATTATTAAAATGGCCATACTGCCCAAAGCAATTTACAGATTCGTCACTATTCCTATCAAACTACCAATGTCGTTTTTCACAGAACTAGAAAAGACTATTCTAAAATTCATATGAAACCAAAAAAGAGCCCAAATGGTCAAAACAATTCTAAACAAAAAAGAACAAAGTCAGAAGCATCTCATTACCCAACTTCAAACTATACTATTATATAAGACTCTAGTAACCAAAACAGCATAGTACTGGTACAAAAAAGAATAGAGAACCCGGAAATAGAGCCACACACCTATAGCCATCTGATCTTTGACAAAATCACCGAAAACAAGCAATGGGGAAAGGACTCCCTATGCAATAAATGGTGCTAGGATAGCTAGCTAGCTTTATGCAGAAGAATGCAGCCAGACCCATGTACAAAAATCAATTCAAGATGGGTTGGAGATTTAAATGTAAGACTGCAAACTACAAGAATCCTAGAAGAAAACTTAGGAATACCATTCTGGACACTACCCTTTGAAAAGAATTTATGACTAAGTCCTCAAAAGCAATTACATAAAAACAAAAATTGGCAAGTGAGAACCAACTAAAGAACTTCTGAACAGAAAAAGAAACTATCAACAGAGTAAACAGACAACCTCCAGACTGAGAGAAAATATCCACAAACTGCATTGCATTCAACAAAGTTCCATTATCCAGAATCTATAAGAAATTTAAACAATTCAACATCAGAAAACAACCCCATTAAAAAGTGGGCAAAAGATAGGAACAGATGCTTCTCAAAAGAAAACATACAAGTGGCCAATAAACATGAAAAAATGCTCAACATTAATAATCACCAGAAGAATGCAAATCAAAACCACAATGAGATACCATCTCACATCAGTCAGAATAGCTATTACTAAAAAGTACAAAAACAACAGATACTTGCAAGGCTGCAGAGAAAAGGGAATGTTTATACACTGTTGGTGTGAATGTAAATTAATTCAGCCACTGTAGAAAGCAGTTTGGGGAACTTAAAGAACTTAAAACAGAACCACCATTTGACCCCCATTACTAGGTGTATACCCAAAATAACGTAAGTTGTTCTACCCAAAAGACATATGCACTTATATATTCATTGCAGCACTATTTACAATAGCGAAGACATGGAATCAACCTAGGTAGCCATCAGTGGTGAATTGGATAAAGAAAATGTGGTACACATACCCCAAGGAATACTACATGCAATAAAAAATAATGAAACATGAATGCAGCTGGAGGCCATTATTCTAAGCAAATTAATGGAGAAACAGAAAAGCAAATACCACATGTTCTCACTTCTAAGTGGGAGCTAAACTTTGGGTACTCATGGGCATAAACATGCAACAATATACACTGGGAACTAATAGAGGAGAGAGGAAGGGAAGGAGGGGGGAAAGCATTGAAAACTTGTTAGGTTCAATACTCACTACCTAGGTGACAGGATCATTCATACCCCAAAACTCATCATCATGTGATATGCCCACGTAACAAACCTGCACATGTATTCCCTTAATCTAAAAGAAAAGTTGAAATTATACAAAAAATGTTAAAAAAAAAAAAAAAAAAAGTCTAACTTAAATCCTAAATCCTTAACCCTAAAAAAAAACAAAAAACCAAAAGAAAAAAGAAAAGAGTTCCTTCCCACCTCCTCCTATCCTCAGTTTTGGTTATCAGTGTAATGTTGAACTCATAGAATGATCTGGGAATTGTTTCCTTCATTTTCTAAAAATTCTCTAAGAATTTTCTTACAATTCCCACATCTGTTATTTCTTCGCTACATGTTTGAGAGAATTTACCAGTGGGGGGGAATGTGTTCCTTGCAATATTACCGCATGCTCTTTGTCTGTATATAATATGCAAATAGAAGCATGCAGCTAGATTTTACTTTATGTAATGTTGAGAGGTGACAGCATGCTGACGGCCCTCACTCACTCTCGCTGCCTCCTCGGCTTTGGCGCCCACTCTGGCCGGGCTTGAGGAGCCCTTCAGCCCGCCTCTGCACTCTGGGAGCCCCTTTCTGGGCTGGCCAAGGCCCAGGCGGCTCCCTCAGCTTGCCGGGAGGTGTGGAGGGAAATGCACGGACAGAAACCCGGGCTATGCGCGGCGCCTGCGGTGCAGCTAGAGTTCCGGGTGGGCGTAGGCTCGGCAGCCCCAGCACTCCGAGCGGCCGGCAGGCCAGCAAGCCCCAGGCAGTGAGGGACTTAGCACCTGGGCCAACAGCTGCTGTGCTCGATTTCTCGCCGGGCCTTAGCTGCCTGCCCGCAGGGCAGGGCTCGGGACCTGCAGCCCGCCATGCCTGAGCCTCCCCGCCCTGCCCTGGGCTGCGCTGCACAGCCCGAGCCTCCCTGATGAGCGCCGCTTCCTGCTCCACGGCGCCTAGTCCCATCGACCGCCCAACGGCTGAGGAGTGTGGGCGCATGGCGGGGGACTGGCAGGCAGCTCCACCGGCTGCCCGGGTGCGGGATCCCCTGGGTGAAGCCAGCTGGGCTCCTGCGTCTGGTGGGGACTTGGAGAACCTTTATGTCTAGCTAAGGTATTGTAAATACACTAATCAGCACTCTGTATCCAGCTCAAGGTTTGTAAACATACCAGTCAGCACCCTGTGTCTAGCTCAGGATTTGTGAATGCACCAGTGGGCACTCTGTACCTAGTTAGTCTGGTGGGGACTTGGAGAATCTTTATGTCTAGCTAAGGGATTGTGAATGCACCAATCGGCACTCTGTATCTAGCTCAAGGTTTGTAAATGCACCAATCAGCACTCTGTGTCTAGCTAAAGGTTTGTAAATCGACCAATGGACACTCTGTATCCAGCTAATCTAGCGGGGACATGGAAAACTTTTGTATTTAGCTCAGGGATTATAAACGCACCAATCAGCACCCTGTCAAAATGGACCAATCGGCTCTCTGTAAAACAGACCAATCAGCTCTCTGTAAAATGGAGCAATCAGCAGGATGTGGGTGGGGCCAGATAAGAGAATAAAAGCAAGCTGCCCGAGCTAGCAGTAGCAATTTGCTGAGGTTCCTTACCCCACCTTGGAAGCTTTGTTCTTTTGCTCTTTGCAGTAAATTTTGCTGCTGTTCACTGTTTGGGTCCACACTGCGTTTATGAGCTGTAACACTCATTGCAGACTCTCCTGAAGCCAGTGAGACCACGAACCCACCAGGAGGAACTAACAATTCCAGACATGCTGTCTTAAGAGCTGTAACACTCACCGCGAGGTCTGCAGCTTCACTCCTGAGCCAGCGAGATCACGAACCCACCAGAAGGAAGAAACTCCGAACACATCCGAACATCAGAAGGAACAAACTCCAGACAGGCCACCTTTAAAAACTGTGACGGTCACAGCAAGGGTCCGTGGCTTTATTCTGGAAGTCAGCGAGACCAAGAACCCACCAATTCTGGACGCGATGTTACACCATGTGCATTGTTCAATGCTTATAAATTGCCTTCAAGAACACTGATTTGATGTGACTACATAATCCTCCACTTTGTCAGTGTGCTACAATTCATTAAACTTTTCTTTCTCATTAGTGGACATTCAATTTGAGCCAAGGCATAAGGTTGAGTTTGTTTGTTACAATGTTTCAATGACCGTACTTGTATATAAAGATGTATACTCATCGCCAAGTATTTCTTTTGGACGTAAAGTAGTAGTTTGTTATTTTGCCATTATGTACATGTCCAAATTTCTTCACAAATGTGTCGCACCAGTTTATAATCCCATCAGCAGTCTATCATATTGTCCTCTGTGCCACATCCTTACCATCATTAAATATTACCTTTTTAAAAAAGAACTTCAGCAGTGTTATGCAGGGACATAATATAGTATTTCACAGTTATGGTTAATTTTCTATATAATTATAGGTCAGATGTATTTCCCTTTTGTAAATTTTATCTCTATGTCCTCATCATATTTTTTTATCATGACTTGCTGAATCATTTGTGAATACCATTCAATTCTTAGCACAAGGTTTTTAAAACTGTCTTAAGTATTTTTAAATTCTATGTGTTTTTTTTAAATCAAGTGAGTTTGTTTCAAATAAGCAATAGTAATACCCCAATATTTGTAAATAAGCACAAGATTAGGCATAGGAAAGAAAATACTTTTTAAATCTCTTGCTTTCTTCTTTCACAAAGACCTTTAGTTATAATTTTTTTATTTGCATCTTTCACTTGCATAGAACACATATATTTTGTATGAGATCCAGAGTAATCACTTTCCTCTAAGATCCTCTTCACCTTTTTGAGCCCTCACTATGCATAATAGATGTGCCCACTTACACAAGTACAATGAGATGTGATGAAGTAGGGGAAAGCGTTTTTTTGTGGGAAAAGAGTGCCACACATGATTTGAACGTACAGAATTTGACCCTAAGTAGACAGGAGTCATATTCCAAACAAATAGGCCTCTATGGTGGTAACTTTCAACAACTTGAACTATGACGTTCATTTTAAAAGAATAACAAGATAATTGACAAGTTTTTCATAGGCTTTTATTGGAGAGGGGGAAGATGTCCATGAAGTAAGAATTGGTGTTGAAATTATAAATGCTACATTGTTTGGGGAATTCCATGTCCAGAATCTGCCCTCTTAACAACAGGGCAATTGTTTGACCTTCGACTTTTAACAAATTGTGGTTAAGTTAAAACACTATCTGGAAATCCTACAGTAAATATCTGCATGCTATTTGCAACCATGTCAAAAAATGAGAAAAAAAGCATGCTAAAATGTAAAAATTATCCAAATCATTTTGATTTCGTAAGAGTAATAAAGTAAGTGTAATAAAGACAACATATTTTTTAAAAGTAGATCTCATGCATATATGCAAACATTTTCCCTGATTATAGGTACAAGGGCTCATGACATAGTCATTTAAAAAATCATATATTAGATCATAAAAAAGGTTTCATAATTTCAAAAAAGTTAGAAATACAGAAAGCATTCCTGATTATAATATAAAACAAGAAATTAATACAAAATAAGAGACAAAAAATGCTTCCACTTGAACATAATTCTTTAAATTAAAAAATTAAAATTCTTTCATAAAAAACTTTAAAGAACTATAAGCCAAAAATTCAAAATATTTGAAAAGTAATGAACACATCGTATACTGACTTTGTATATAAACTTTTTACCATAAAAAAGAAAAATGAATATAGAAACAAAAGCAGAAATTATAATATAAAGAAGGGAACAGACAAGATTAAAACTAAAAAATAAAACAATAAAAGTAATTTTAAAAGCTTTTATTAAATCAATAAAATGGATTAAAACCTTCACTATCCTAATAAAGAATAAAAGAAGGAAGAAATCTATGTGCATGTTAAAAGACATGACAAGGAGATAATAAGCATAGAAGCAGGGTAATTTTTTGAAGAGACTACTTTCCTAACACTCAGAGCCATGAGTTTAAAATTTGGATAAGATAGAACATTTCTAGAAGATACAATTTTCCAACGCTGACAAGAGTATATACACAAATCCTGAAAAAAAATTAGTCAAATAGTTAGATATAAAAAATCTATCCCCAAAATAAAAAAAATTAGGGCTTGATACTCTCAAAGATAATCCTTCCAAACTCTAGAACAAATAATTATTATGCAAATTATTCTACAGCACATTAAAAAATAAAGTTTCAAATTATTATTTTTTTAAGTTTTAAAAAATTAAGATAAGGTCTCACTCCACCACCCAGGCTGGAGTGCAGTGGCATAATCACAGCTCACTGCAGCTTCGACCTCCTGGGCTCAAGTGACCCTCCCATCTCAGCCTCCCAGGTAGCTAGGACTACAGGTGTGCACCACCACACCTGGGTACTTTTTTTTTTTTTTTTTTTGTAGAGACGAGGTTTCGCCATGTTGCCCAGGCTGATCTCAAACTCCTGGGTTCAAGTGATCCTCCCGCCTCAGCCTCCCAAAGTGCTGAGGTGTGAGCCACTATGCCTGGCCTAAAGTTTCAAATTATTTGAGTAAAGTGGGTTACATTGATATTAAAACATAAAAAAGATTGAAAATGGACAAACAAAATGTTGACCAACTTTCCTTATTTAAGAAACTCTCAAATAGAATATTGTGAAGACTTTGCAGCAGCACACTGAAATAACAGTACATCAAGAACAAGCAATATTTATTCCAAACATACAGGGATGGCTCAACGTTATAAAGTAGTTTCATATATTTCATTCTTTTTGTAGATCTATGGCAAAAAATTACATGATTATTTTCCTGGATGCTGAAATGGCATTTGATAAAATTTGTACCAATTTTTTATTTACAAGGAAAAAACTCAAAATGTACAAATTAGTGGAAAATATGCAAACATATCTGCACATGCACACACATGTGCACGCACACACACACGCACACAATCAAGCCCAGAAATCAGCAAGCTAAGTGGGGGGAAAAATGAGGAATAAGACGAATGCTATTACCATGACTAATGAGCTGAAAGTATTAGCCTTTGAAATTATGACACAAAAAGATATTAGAAGTTTACAAACATGAAAGGATGAGGTAAAATTAACCCACTTTGCAAATGATATGATTATATACTTGGAAACCAACATAATTCCTGTTGGTGGATAAAACTGGGGAAACTAAATGGGGAAAAAAACTGGAAAGCAAAGAAAACATAGATGTATTACTTGATAATGTTGGAGTGGAGAAGAAAGGCCTTTTAATCATGACATAAAATGCAGAGGCCAAGTTACAATGGTGATGATTGAAAAGTCAGAAAACAACAGATGCTGGAGAGGACGTGGAGAAATAGGAATGCTTTTACACTGTTGGTGGGAGTGTAAATTAGTTCAACCATTGTGGAAGACAGTGTGGTGATTCCTCAAGAATCTAGAACCAGAAATACCATTTGACCCAGCAATCCCATTACTGGGTGTATACCCAAAGAATTATAAATCATTCCACTATAAAGACACATGCACACGTATGCTTACTGCAGCACTATTTACAATAGCAAAGTCATGAAACCAACTCAAATGCCCATCAATGATAGACTGGATAAAGAAAATGTGGCACAAATACACTATGGAATACTATGCAGCCATAAAAAAGGATGAGTTTATGTCCTTTGCAGGGACATAGATGAAGCTGCAAGCCATCTTTCTCAGCAAACTAACACAGGAACAGAAAACGAAACACCACATGTTCTCACTCATAAATGGGAGTTGAACAATGAGAACACATGCACACAGGGAGGGAAACATTACACACATGGGCCTGTTGAGGGGTAGGGGGCTAGGAGACAGAGAGCATTAGGAGAAATACCTAACATAGATGACGGGTTGATGGGTGCAGCATACCACCATGGTACATGTATATCTGTGTAACAAACCTGCACGTTCTGCACATGTATTCCAGAACTTAAAGTATAATAAGAAAAGAAAAAAATAATGCAGAGGCCATTAAAGTTAGATTGATAAGATCTAAGCCTGACGGTCTCCATTTATGACACCGCTATCTACTGTTTTTTCCCTGTTTTGCTGAAACCAGATCTTCTCCCTAATAGCATCAACAAAGTAAGTTTTGTTACTTTTACCTCCATTCATGAATAAAAGTCCTTCCTGATATCTTATTTGATTCAAGCCCTGATTAAATTAATATTTTTCAAAACCATCATTTTTCTAAAAGTATTCATTTTTCTAAATATATCTGGTGAGCCTAAAAGAATAATTTGATTAAAAACTAATAAGATGCATAAAGAAGAAAATGTTTCTGCCTATAATATCTTTTAGTAAAGATTCGAAGTTTTGCAAAGATACTAATAGACTAACAAATGGTTTTTGTTTTATATTTTAACTTGGCTTTTTTAAAAAACTTAAATCTGCCTCCCTGATTGTATCAATAAAATGTATCAATAAAAATGAGGGAAAAGAACAAAGAAAACTATTTTCAAAGATAGATCTCATCAAAAACAAATATATCTATTATTAGATTCTAACTTGGAAAAAAAATTTAACCTTAACTTCCATATAGTATCTCTTACAGTTTTTTGTTAAAATATTTTCTTAATGCAAGTCAAGACCAACTTATCTTTACAGATATATTTAGAGGTAACTTAAGATTTAGGAATGTTAATATATTAACCTTTTTCAGTGTTTACTGTCACTTTCATTTAATCTCTTAATAAATCCTGGGCTGGATTAACTGAATAAATGAGTGATATTACTGAATTCTTTCATTTGTGAGTAGATAAATTCTAACCCTACCAAAGATATCAGAAGAGAAAAAAAAAGTAAAAAAAAAAAACAGATAAATTCTTTCCCTTCATTCAGTGTTTTAAGCTTCTTTACTCAGATCTAATTTGACTGACTGTAAGGCAAATGTAAAGTCAATCTATTGATGAACAAGATGCTATGAATAAGAATTTTTAAAATAAAGTTATATCAGCCTGGTGCGGTGGCTCACACCTGTAATTCCAGCACTTTGGGAGGCCGAGGCAGGCGGATCACGAGGTCAGGAGATCGAGACCATCTTGGCTAGTACGGTGAGACCCTGTCTCTACTAAAAATACAAAAAATTAGCCGGGCATGGTGGCGACGCCTGTAGTCCCAGCTACTCCGGAGGCTGAGGCAGGAGAATGGCGTGAACCTGGGAGGCGGAGCTTGCAGTGAGCAGAGATCACGCCACTATGCTCCAGCCTGGGCGACAGAGCGAGACTCAGTCTCAAAAAAAAACAAACAAAAGAAAATAATAAATAAAGTTATATCAAATCACATAAATCTGCTTTTGTATATAAATTTGGAAACGCCAAAGACATTTTTTATGTCAGTCTGAAACTCGGCTTTAATTTTAAAATAATCTAGCTCAGGCTGAAAAAACTGGAATAAGACTTTGGAATTTACCATCCAACAATCACGGACCTTGAACTGTGGGGATGACTGCAGAAGGAAGACTAAAGGAAGTCAGGACTTTGCTGCTTTGGAAAATGAGACAACACTGTTCAACATCAGCAAAAGACTGATAATGACAGAGACAAATGGAAAACTCTGATATATAATTGTGAAATATTAAAAAGATTGCTGTTTACACTCTAAGTCATTCTCAATAATTAGAATGCAACTGAGTCAACATGTAATTTTGGACAAATGATTTAACCTCTTGGGATCTCTGTAACCTCATCAGAGATAAGGGGAGGAGAAGCACAAGTTTAGTTCTCTAAGTAGGGGTATGGACAAGATGATATATTATGTTTTTTTTTTATATCAGACTTTCGATTCTGTAATGTATGAAGAGGCAAAAGAGGTCCTTTTTTCCCTGTAATATCAACTTTATCCTTTTTTATTTTTTAAATATCAGAGAAGTGAGTAGGAACAGATATCAAGTGGAGTCGTTCCCCAACTCTGTTTCCCACACAGTCTCTTGGGAAAGAGCTGCCGCCCTGACTGTAAGTGCTCCATGAATCAAGCCCTGGGATTAAAGGAGAGCTTTTGCAATGACTCTCTGAGCTTTTGGCTCTGAGAAGGAATGCCGGAATTTTAAGAGTTTTGACATATTCTGTATCATTATATCCCTATGCTTCAATAAGTTTAAAATAAAACTTTTAGAAGAAGTGTTTCCCAAATACCCAGGCACTGAGGACTGCATGGTGACCTCCTAAGGAACTTTAAAAGAATACCCAGGGCCCCATCCCTGAGAGTCTCATCTCATGATTTGTGCATTTAAGAGCAATGGGAAGGGGGAAACTTGAAAGTAACCTAATGCCTTTGCACTGCAGGCATCTGAGACCTGGAATGGGACCCCATTTCCTCACAGCACTGCAAAACCCACCAAGGCTGTATCTCACAACCTTCTGAGGGACTTTGGATATTTTAAGTTGTTTCTGTTGGCATCATACAGCACAGAATAGAAGGCCTATAATAAGAAAATAGAATAATTCTGTCCTCCCTTCACCTTCTTTCCTCACTACTTCTCAAACGAATCAACAACAAAACAATTTTGGTGGTTTTTCAAGAAAGGAATGTGACGAGGCCTGTTTCATTTTTAAAACAGTAGCTGTTGAAGCTATTTCCTTTGACTCTGATCAGACATTATGCTGCATTTCTTCCAAAGTAGATCGCTAATATTGTTTTTTAAGGGTTTTTTTTTGTTTTGTTGTTTTTTAACCTACTAAATTGCATTTCTGAAAATAACTTATTGAAATAGTGGATATGAAAATGTCTGGATTAGTGTCTGGCACTTAGAAGCCAGTTAATAAATGCCCATTTTATAATGGAGAACTATTAAATTTATTTGTAAAAACAAGAACCCTTATTTAATAGATTTTATAGACTTTACGCTATTGTGCTTCGTGAACCTGGGCATAAATCAGAATCTTCCAGAGATGTAAACAGTATCATGTGTATTTTTTGTCTGTTCGTTTGTTTTTAGGTTTTGTTTTTGTTTTTGTTTTTTGTTTAAAGCAAATCACCTTTGCTCATCTTCCAGTAAAGCAAGTCCAGTCAACTCTGCTATCCACATGACCGGGAAAACTGTCTGTTGAGAGTTGAGACTGTTCAATATCACACGAATTTTGCATCACCAAAATATTGTGAAAATATGCCATATTTGGCTGCTAATCTATATGCTAAAATTATATACAACTTATATGGTAACCCTTGTCTAAGAGTTATCTTCAAATCCTATGGGAATTAACATACTTTCCAAGAAATTCTTGCCTAGTACATAAACTTTTCGTCATAATTTCTATAAATTGTGTTATAATTTCCAATAATTTTTTCAGGAACAAAATGTGAGTTTGTGAAAACTTAGATGAACCCAAGATGATTATGAACATCAACACCTGAGTAGTTTAATTACATGTCTGTTAAATCTAATCTCTGAGGAAGAAGTAACAGGTTAAAGCATAATTCAGTGAGTGACAAAAATATGGCTTACCTTGAGTTATGTTTTGTAAATGACTGCCTATCGACATTAACAATTTTACCAAGATAAATAAATATATAGGAGGGGGACAATACACGGACAATAAATATACTGTGTTTCCATTTCTCAAGGTAACACTGATGACAACCCCCCCAACTATTGTTATTTGGGAGCCCATCAGGTGTCAGAGTGCTCTATGTGCTGGCAGATTTTAAGGACAGTAAGCAATTATTTCTGTGGTGTGATTTAAACATAGCAAGCAGGCCACGATGCTCTTCCAAACTCTTTACTTGTGTGATTGATGCCCAACATTCCAGAAAGCTTAATCCCTCAAATCAGAGGTTCTAATCAGGGTATCCTTCAGTGTTTTAAAATACTGTATCTTAAAAGGCAGCTATCCAAGCCTCACCCCAGAACAACTGAATCAGTATATTTGCAGGTTGGATAAAGTATGTGTGAAAAGTTTGATCTCTGTGAAATACCAATCCCACTCCCCATCCCATTCACACTCTTAATAGAGCTCTCAATTAAAGCCATTTTCGAGCATTTGCATTTTAGTATGAATTATGTAGCAGATTCGGGCGGGGGGAAGGAAAATGAGATGAGTCCATCAGTATAATAGTATAAAGACTCAGGTACAAATTGCAGAAAATGGTGAACTTATTCTCGTATATTGTCTAGAAGAAATATATAAGAAAATAAAACCTTACAGGACTTAGAGTGAACAATCCCCCAGCTCAATTTTTTTTTTACAAAGAAGCTGTAAAATAGTACATTTCTGTAATTGTTTGAAAGACTTGCAAAAATTTGCAAACTGGAGAAAAAATAAAATTTAAGTTGACAAATTACAAAAAAACCCTTATCTACAAATAAATAGCAACAATTAATACAGAGATAAATAATATTTTGCAGTGCTTATGAGCACTTACAAAACAACTTTCACATATTTTATGTCATTTAAACATCAGACTGTCATTATTGTTTTGTAGAATTAGGTAAAAGTAGATAGCGGATATCCTTATCTTACAGATGAAGAAACTCAAAGAGGTCACAGGGCTTTGCCAAGGTCCCATCAACAGGACCCAGGAATCTATGATTGAATCTGTTTGCCTAATGTTAAATATTCCACTTACTATATCTCAGTGCTCCCTGGAGAATAATCAGACTCTGATCCTTTAAGATATAATTTCCATCTTTGCATTCTAACAATTAAAATATATAAACAGTCTTTTTCACCAGAAAAACAATCTTTTGGGGTCCTTCATCAAATCCTAAGGGATCATCTCATTAGTTGTTTCTTAGCTAAGTTCCAAACTGTTGTTGGTAGCATGAAGAACATCTGA
The DNA here is from genome assembly GCF_028858775.2 of Pan troglodytes. Classification (NCBI taxonomy): domain Eukaryota; kingdom Metazoa; phylum Chordata; class Mammalia; order Primates; family Hominidae; genus Pan; species Pan troglodytes. The sequence goes on from NC_072401.2 coordinate 159,835,796, forward strand.
ATTAACACCAAAAGTCTTTGATATTACAGTAGGCTGCAGATTCCTTCAGTACCCCTTCAAGTCATCTCTATTCTATTGTGTCCGTGTCATTAGGACATAGGGAAAATCTGTTCAACTATAATCACCTTGTCTTCCAAATAAAGACAATGGTAGCCTCCAATCTTGGATTTCCAAATTTATCTTGGGACTTTCACTATCTACAATCTATAGGTGGGAGATGTGAAAGCAAAGTCAACACAATAATGGCTGACTCTTTTCCTGCTTTAGCTTCTATTTCTCTTTTGTTCTATGAGTCTGCCTAAATATCTACCAACTGTGCTCATCTTTACAAATAATTATCTTTGGTCTCATTGATTTTCTCTAATTTTTTTCTCTTTTTTTTAATTTCCACCCTGATTTTATTATTTCTGTCTTCTTTTTTGGCATTGGATTTGCTGCTCTTATTTTCCCAGCTTCTTAAAGTAAAAGCTTAGACTATTGATTTTTTATCTTTCTTCCTTTCAACTGTAAGTGCTTAAAGTTATAAATTTACCTCTAAGCACAGACTTTTTCCTGTTGTTTATTTCCAATTTAATCTGTTGTGGTTGGGGGATATACTTAGTAAAATTTCAATCCATTTTAAGTTACTGAAACTTGTTTTATGTCCTAGCATAAAGTCTATCATGGAGAATGATTCAAGTGCATGGAAAAAACTGTGGATTCTTCTATTGCTGAGTGAAAGGTTCTCTATATATCAGGTCAAATTGGATGATAGCTCTTTTCAATACTTCCACACCCTTATTCCTTTCTATTTAGTTGGCTTGTCAATTACTGAGAAAAGAACATTGAAATCTCCAACTATAACCAAGTTTGAGAGTTGTCTGTTTTTCTTACAATTCTGGAAGATTTTGCTTAATTTATTTAGGGATTCTGTTTTAGGCATGTAGACTTGTAATTGCTTAATCTTCCTGATATGTTGGGTACTTTATCAAGTAGAAAAATCTCTTTCTGTCTGTAGTAATATTTCTTCTCTTAAAATCTACTTTAATATTAATGTAGCTATTCCAGCTTACTTATAGCTAATGTTTGAACGGTATATCTTTTTTAATAATTTTACTTTCAATCTATGCATGTCTTTGGATCTAAAGTATTTCTCTTATAGTAAACATAGGGTTAGATCTTCCTTTTTGTATTCAATTTGGCAATCTCTGTCTTTCCATTGGAGTGCTTAATCTATTTAAAGTTATGACTGTTATGGTTGGATTTATATTTTGCTATTTTTTCTTTATCTCATGACTTTATCATTTCTTATTCCTCTTTTACTGTCTTTCTTTGTGATAAATGGACATTTTTAGTATATCATATTACTTGGTTACTTTTAGGTATATATAAATATTTATATTTTATATGTATAATAATTCTTAATTAACTTTTTTCTCATTCAACATTTTAAATACGTCATTGCACACTGTCTTCTGGCCTTTTTTTTCTGATAAAAAATCAGTCATTAGTTATGTTGTTTCCCTGTGGTTTGGACTGAATGTTTGTTTTCCTACCAAATTCATATGTTGTAATCCTGATCCTTAGTGCAATGGTGTTAGGAGGTGGGGCCTTTGGGAAGTAATTAGGTAATGATAGTAGAGTCTTCATGAATAGTATGAGTGCTCTTATAAAAGAGACCCCAGAGAGCACTCTAGCTCTCCTTCTGTGAGGACACAAAAAACAAAAATACAAAAAAAAAAAAAAAAAAAAACAGGCAGACTGCAACTCAGAAGAAGGGACTCACTAGAACCCAACCCATGTTGACATGATTCTTTCTTCTGCCAATCACAAATCTGTTGATAAGAGCTCAGAGTATTGTGAGTATTCTAAAGGGTATTCAGTGTATTCCAGTTACTGTAATTTTCAACTGTAGATTTTCTATTTGTTTCTTCTCATATAGTTCCCATTTCACTACAAAGATTCCTTACTTAGTAACTCACTATCATCCTAGTTTGCCTTAATTCTTCAGCGTTTCCTTTACATCTTTGAGCCTATTTATAATAGCTACTCTTAAGTCATTGCTAAATCCAATATTTGTACCCACTCAGAGTCAGTTTCTACTGCCTGCTTCTGTAAATAAGTATAAGCCACATTTTACTATTTGAGTGTCTTATAATTTTTGTTTGAAACGTATACATTTTAGATTATATGCTATAACAATTCTAGATCCTTTATTTTTCTGAGGACTATTAATCTAATTTTTTCGGTCTAAATTTACAGAATCTATCTGTGTTTGCTGATGTCTCTGCTCAGGGTTTCTATTCTTACATTTATTTTTCAGCCTGGTTTCCTAGGTGTTGCATCTTGTATCTGCCTAGCTAAGAGGTCAGCTAATTATTTGAGCAGAGGTTTTGTTCAAACACCTGGAGCATGTTAGGCTTCCAGCCCTCTCAATCCATCTGTAAGTACTTTGAAAAACATATTCAAAGTTGCAGCTTGTTCTCAAGTCTCCATAGGACTGTTTTCCTTTTTATATTTCTGTGTCTGTTTGATCTGTCCTGCACATTTAAAGTTTCCCAGTGAAGCAACAGTTGTAGAGAGCTTATCTCAGCAGACTCTGCCTGTGAAATGTCTGGCTAGAAGGTTTTCCCTGCTCATTCACAATTCAGTCCACCACTACTTTCAATTAGCAAAGCTGGAATTTTTGTCTCCTACCCTAATTGAGTCAGTCTGTCCCCTTTAAGAGTAAAGCCACTGGTTTTTGCATCCAGCCACAACTTGTAAGTCTAGGGTTCCTGTTATCCAAGCAGGGACAACTGGGAATGTGAACAGTCCCAAAGAGATGGCCAGAGATTCCTGCTTTCCACTTGCATTTTCCAATTTTTAAGAAGTCAGACTAGAAGTTGTTATTCTCAGTCCATGGATATTCAAGTTAGCCAAGCAAAAGAGAACACTAGTACATCAAACTTAGAACCTTGGTTTATTCGTTTTTATGTTATTACTGTTCCTTGCAATAAAAATGCTTCCTTCTCTCAGATAGGGAAAAAAAATATTTCCCATGTATATATGTGGTACGCTATACCACATTAGATAAGTACATTTTAATTTACTAATTATATAGAGTCACTCCAAAGTAAGTAAAGTACTTTAAGGCCAATTTGTTTAAGTAAAAATAAGTATGCAAGTATATTGGGCATAAGGAAATAATTTCTGAAAGAAATTCAAGTTCATGATGGAGTAGAAACTTTAAACAGACATATCTAATAAAACTGAAGCATTGCTCAGAAAATGTATAAATGTAATAAATAAAGAATTTAACTTGAGAGTTAATAAAAAAATTAACAATCCTTTAGAAAATAAATTGAGTTAATAAACATAAAAACAGATTTTTATCGATTAAAAATTATTAAATTATTAGAATTTTTAAATGTAAGAATTTTTTGCTTTTAAATATAACAAAATAGATTAATCATTAAAAGTTAACCAAGAAAAAAGAGTAGAAGTGCAAATACAAAATATTGAAATGTTTCTGTGGAAATAACTACAATCAGAAATTACCAGAATTATGAGTAGATATTTTGCTCAACTCTGCTCAATGACAATGAGAACTTGTATAAAATAGGTTATTTTCTGGGAACATGAAAATTAATTCCAGAAACAGTCAAAAATATTACTAACATTGATAATCTAAAAAATGTCACTATAAAATTATTCTTCCTGAAAATCCAAAGTTCAAACTCTTTCTCAAGGTTTTCTACCAAACCTGAAAGGAAAAGATAACTACAATGAAATCTATGCAGTTTAAAAATACAGGGAAAAAACTGAAAGAACTCAAGCACTCTTTAGAAAATGATTATAATATGGATCTAGAACCCCAAAACAATAGCAGGAACAAAAGCTAAGTAGAAATCAGTCTTATTTCATGATTATGAATATGAAAATAATAGTAAACAGAATCCAAGAGCACATTAAAATAATAATACAGCATGAGAAGGGTTATTTAGTCTAATGAGAGGATGGATAAATGTTAGCATATCTATGTATACAATTTCAAATATTAATGAAGGAGTCACTGAAGAAAAATCATATACTAATTTTCATATTTTAGATACTGAAAGAGCATTTAACAGAAAGCTAACATAATTGTGAATATTGTCAATAACATGGAAATAAGTTGACATTTCAGTTATGTAAATCATGCTTAATATAGAAATATTAGCAGCATTTTAATTGAAATAAAAAATAATACAAGTATGTATTTTATTACTATTATAATTAACATTATTCTGGATGTATCAGTATAATTAGATTAGAAAAAATATATAAAATTTGAAAATTAGGAAAATAATATTATCATTATATTTAAATTACCTGGTTGTTTTTCAGGGAAAAAGAATAAACAAATCATCTGGAAAATAATTACAAGTAGTAAGAATTTCATAAAGCTGTGTACATAACTGAATGTATAGAAATCAATAATCTTCACATCCCCAAAAAACTACCAGTTGGAAGACATAATCCATATTTCAGAAACAAAAAGAAATCAAATACCTAGAAATAAACTTAGAAAGTAAGCTAGATGTACAAACAGAAATACTTAAATGCCCCCAAAGGATGCAAAAAGAGATTTGAAAAATTGTGAAGGCACAACTTGTTATTGAAGCTTCACATCATAACATGTAAATAAGAAGACTTCACATCATAGGATGTTAATTCTATTTAGTCAACTTACAAATTGTTTAGAATTACAACAAAAAAAATCACAAAAATAATTTATTTTTGAAACAAAACACACTGACTCTAAGTTTCATTAAAAGCATTATTAAGAGAGTTTTTCTTACACCTAGGATTTAGAGAGCTACAAAGAGGGCTTCTCTCATTCTAATATGAAAAAGCCAGATAAATACAAAATCATAAATTTCCTTGAACTTATCGAAAAGCTGATGCCACAGAGTAACCAAACAGCCTGAATATCCGCTTCGGGGAAGGCTTCCACAAGGAGAGAGGGGAAGTATGGACTGTCTCATCTATGGTAGAATGCAAGGGGAAAAACAGAGCCATCAAAGATGGTAAGAAGAAATCACCTAAAATTTTTATAAATAACTAAAAACTTAATGTGGACCAGCACAACATTATAGAGCAGCTGATAGCTCCAGATACAAGGGGAATTTAAATTTACTCACAAGCTCTTTTCCATAGATCTCCAGTGGCTGTTCAAGAGAACAGGATAAGAGACAGGAGGACCTCCTCTGCTGGTGAAGGCATGGAGGAGGGAGTAGCTGCCATTGCAGGAAAAACAAAAACCCTTCTTCCCTGCCTGATCCTTTGTCTCATAGAGAAGCAAATGCTTTAAGCAGAAAAATAAAGCTGGTCAGCCCTAGGGCATAAGAAAAGATCCTTTGAAGGATTCCTTCAGCAGGTTCAACAATGGACTTGGCCTGGCTGAGGAAAGAATCATGAACTTGAAGATGGGTCAACAGGCATCACCAACGCTTAAAGAGAGAGAAAAAAAGAATGAATACAAACAGAACGGAGCATCAAAAAGCTGTGTGACAATTTCAAATCATCTAAATACTTGTAATTGAAGACCCAGAAGGAGGAGAGAGCACAAAACGAGAGAGATATTTGAAAAGATAAATTTTCCAAGTATAATGAAAGACATTTAAAAAAGATTCAAGAGGCTAAGCAATTGCAAAGCAAGACTGAAAAATATCATATGCCTAGACATATCCTATTCAAAGGGCTGAGAAAGATAAAAAGACAATTTTGAAGGCAGCCAGTGAAAAGACACATCACATTACAGAGAAACAAAGACAAAAATTACAGCCACCTTCTCATCGGAAAGCATACAAGTCAGAAGACATTGGAATCACAGCTTTAAATTTTTGAAAGAAATAAAAAAGCCTGTCAACCCAGATCTCCATACCTAGAGAAAATATCTCAGCAACGAAGGTGAAAAAATCCTTTTTCAGACAAATAAATGCAGTGAGAAAAGATTGCCTGAAGATTTCATTGCGATACTAACATTAAATACTTACATTAGGACACTAGAGAAAGAAAAGCAAATTAAACCCAAAGCAAATAGAAGGAAGAAAATAATAGAGTAGAAAATAAATCAATTATATTAAAAGTTTAAAAAATAGAAAAAAAAGATGAAACTAAAAGCTGGTTTATTTTTTACAATTTTTACAATTGATAACCTCTAGACAGACTAATAAATAATAAGGAAAAAGACATGTATAAATAACATCCACATCCTACTGATATTAGGAAAAGAGAAAATATAATCATGTAGCTCAATAGTAAGACACACAGCATAGACATAAAATAAAAACTGTGCTCCAAATACAAACAATAAAATTAGGAAATGGAAAAAAGAGAATATTAAAAACTGACCCAGCCAGATAGCTTGTATGGTTATAGAGGAGCCACAGAGCAGTGAGCAGAACAGTGATTGTTTAACAATGGTGTTAAGAAAACTGCAAATTTATAGAGAAAGATAAATTTAAATTCTCATCTTGCACTTTGGGCAAATGAAACTTGGCATGCAAAGCATATAAAAATGTGAAATGTAATACCCTAAAGTTAATAAAAAATATAAAACATACAAAAGTATTCAGCATAAACTGAAATATTAATAGATATGAGTATCTAAGAATTGAAGATATTTGCTTTACAAAGAAGATTTGAGAGAAATATTAAGGGAGAATATTGCAACAAAAAATACAAGGCAGTGTTATCTAGAACATGAATATTTTTCAAATTTGGAAATCATTTGGATTTCAAGTTAAAACAATGTACAAAATATGTGAATAGGAAGGGAAATGTCATATATAAAAGAATTATTTATTATTGTATATCTAGCAAATTAAAATAATTAGGAAGCTATATGATGCCAAGTTTTGGCAAGGATAGGAAAAAATAGAAACCGTTTCAGGTGAAAGTACAGCCTGATATAGAAGATATGTGGAACAATTTGCAATACATAATAATTATGAGAATGACCAGCAATGCTACACTTGGATATAGAAACATCATGCACAGATCCATAGAAGAGTATGTATTAATATGTTCATTACAGCATTATTTTGATCATGAAACCTGGAAGCATCCTATGTGTATATTTCTGGGAAATAAATTTAGAAAAATTAATAGACATGCTTTTTAACTACTTAATAGATAAACTACTGAAATAAACACATTATTTAAAACTAATAGACATGTATCATGGAGCAATTCAGAAGCAGGGACCATGAAGTGTGGACTAGAGCAATAACATAATGCTATTAATATAATTTTAAAGACACACTCACAAAACAATATTTTACAGTTTACAACAACACATACATATCCCAGAAAAAATATGACACATGTTAAAGTGATACTTATGGTGGAGGAAGAGTGAGGAAAAAATGGATTTAGGGATCAAGGATGAAGGAAAAGGCAAATAAAATACAGCAATAAAGGTGACTCAGCCCAATAGGATAGTGTGACATGACCTGCGTAATACAGCCTCTGTATTTGACCCCCCCAACCCACACTCATACACACACACCACTCACACAAACACACAGATGCACAAAAAGTTGAAAACAATTATGGTATATTCATACAATAAAATATTGTGAGGTATTAAAAATAATGAAGTGCTGGATAAATAAGAATCTCAAATGTATATTATTAAGGTAAAATATCAAAGCCCTGAACTATGTGAAGAACATGGTACTATTTGCATTATTAAATAGAACATATGAGAAAATGCTTGCATAGCACAGTCTGACTCTGAGAGGACAGAGAAGAAAATGGTAACAGTGATTACTTCCAGGAAAGATAACTAGATATCTGTCAGACAGCAGTGGGAGGCAAGATTTACATTGTACTGCATATTGTTTCTTTTAAATTTTGTGCTTTGCTTGCCCAACCAATCAAACACATAAATAAAATGTGTTGTTAAAGAAAATTTACACCAATAAAATAATTGTCTACTTGAAATCAGCAATGAGTTTATTCTAGGCTAAGTTACTGGCAGGACTAAAAAATATAAATACTTAAAAAGTATAGAAAATGCCCATGCTTTATTTCAAATTTATTGTGTGTTCAAATACAGCCCATCTTTATCTATGCCTGCAACTCTACGTTTTATAGTATTTACTATATTACAATTCTTCAAAGAAAACTTCGCCTATCATGAGTCACAATTTCATTTAGAATTCAAAATAATTAGTAGGATAGTAATCATTCATTTTAAGATATACACCAGCATTTTCAATTTTAAATAGCCAAGGATCTCTAGATGCTAAGGGGCTCAAACAATTCCCCATGTCAATACCAAATGCATTGAGGTGCAGATGTGCAGGGAAGATTACCAATGTGAGAACCAATTCCAATTACTGTCTCTCCCTGAAGTACTTTCATGCAGATATTCACTTTAATCTCAAAAGCCATTCACTTAAATTGTCCCTGATATGTCATTACTCATTGCTCTCTGTAACACTCTCAGATTTCCATCAACTTGCACTCAAAAAGCTCCAAGTCATTAAGTTGGAGAAAATTTCTTTCTTAAGTCTCTCTATTCAACTCACTTCACTGGTAGGGGCCATTTCTATCTTGGGACCAGCTTACAAAAACTTCATATTAGTCAGTATTTCTAGAGCAGAATCTATAATTAGCGGAGCCATCAAAGATTGCCTTTACTCAGGATTTGGACGTTGACTTATTTTGATCATACCATCATCAAAATAAGTGATTACCCTATTTTACTCTTAAAGAAGTGTACAAGAATAAGAAAAGAAAAATTGAGATCAATCCTAAAGGAGATTTATACTTTCCTAGATTTGGTTATCAGATTATTAAAATGATTAGAAAGATAAACTAAAATTTAGCTTAAAAAATAAAGTTTTTTAACCCTTAGTATGTTAACAAAGATATCAGCATATTTCTTTGCTTAATAATTGAAATGGCAATTGCTAACACAGATAATACCTAGATTATAATGAGATTGTTATGCTATTTACAAAATTTGGAGAGAAACTCAATACCATTAACTTTGGTAATATTTTCAAAAGGAAATATGTTTAAGAAGATAAGTTGGAAACCCAATGTTATTTCCAATTTTCACATAATAAAAGCAATAAAAATTAAAACAAAACAGACAACCTGGAATAAATCATATTGCATTTTCTTCCACATAGACAGAAAATGACATGAGCTATTGTATTGTTTGATTTGTAACTGTGTAATCAATTTCTTTTTTTTCTCCTTTTTTTTGAGACAGTCTCACTCTGTCATCCAGGCTGGAGTGCGGTGGTGCGATCTCGGCTCACTGCAACCTCCACCTCCTGGGTTCAAGCGATTCTCCTGCCTCAGCCTCCTGAGTAGCTGGGACTACAGGTGCATGCCACCACACCCAGCTAATTTTTTTTATTTTTAGTAGATATGGGGTTTCACCATGTTGGCCAGGCTGGTCTCGAACTCCTGACCTCGGGTGATCTGCCCGCCTGGGCCTCCCAAAGTGTTAGGATTACAGGCGTGAGCCACTGCACCTGGCCTGTGTAATCAATTTCAAATATCAGCAAGTTTTCTCTGTAAAGGGCCAGATATTAAATATTTCAGGTTTTGTAGGCCACTTGGTTTTTGTCATGACCGCTCAACTCTGCCACTGCAGTGCTGAAGGAGCCACAGACAACCGGTAGATGAATAGACATGGTTGGATTCCAGAGAAATTTTATTTGGAAAAACAGGAGGCAGGCTACATTGGCCTACTGGTATATGGTAGTTTGCCTACTCTAATCTACTTGATAGGTTTATCTACTTGATTAATCTATTGACAGATCTTGTGAGGAGTGTTAGGCTCAGAAACCAATACCCCAAAATCTGGTGCTTTGACATCATAACTAAAGAAGCTTCAGGGTCTCTCTGATGACCCCCACCTCCAGCCACACTCCCAATCCTCTGTCTCTCCCAAAGCACAGGGAGAAGTTGTTCTCTGAAATTCCGTGATCTGCCTAAAGTCTGGACCTACCAAAGGCAAAAACAGTTACCTCTGGTCCCTTCCCTGAGTTTGTATTAACTGAAATTATTGGAGGAAAAAAAACGGAAATCTGTCAATAAATCTGGACAGACTTTTGTCACAAACCATTGTCTGCTCTGAAAGCCCAACAGACTATCCCTGGCCACTGTATGTTGTTCAAGTCCATTGAATTCCCCTAAAACTAATTTACTAACCCCCTAAAATAATCCATACATCCGCATCTCCATGTCCCTTAACTAGAAGGGTATATAACCATCTGTACCCCCATTGTGTGGTGGCTAATTACTCTATGACCCTCCTTTGTGCATGCTAATAAGTTGTATGCCATTTCTCTTATTAATTTACCTTTTTTGAGTTGATATTTTCCAGTCACCTTTCAGAGGGTGAAGGGGAAGTTTTTCCCTTGGCCCCTACAAGAGCAAAATTATTTCAAAACTCCAAATCTTATCAGCAGTGTGCCTTCTGTGACTGAGATGCCCTTGATTCACGGGAGCAAAAGCACCCATCTGATATTCTGACATTGTTTGTTTTATATTTTATTCTTATGCATTAATCTTCCTCTCCTTTCAGATATACATCAGTTGTAAGTGGTGGGTGAATAAATTTATTTTTTCATTTAACAATTTATTTTCTGATCTATTGTGAAGATTTCATAAAGAACACCATATGATTAGAGCAAATATTCTACAGAATTTCAGTTCTGTTATTAAAATATTATATCATGAAGAGTAAATGTATGATAAAAATAACTGAAGGGATATAATCAAGGTTCCCATGTCACAGTTAAGATGTTTTGTCTTGCTACATATAAAGCTTCTGTTTCTCCTGTGAGTTCAGAAAATAATAAACCCTTCTTAGATGAGCAGAAAGATAATGGAAAGACATTGTGGTGAGATAATGGTTACATTAGTATAAGAATGAAAACAAATACTATAATCATAATGAACTATGCTGGTGCATCACAGCTTGTCATCAACAGAGTCTAAATCAGACTATAAGGTGAGAGAAAAATGGCAAAGAGGTGTTGAAGGCAAGAGATCTGAACTGGTGCCAGGATGGCCAGATGGGCACAGGCCTTCCTGGGTCTCAGGTTCTACCAACTCCACTCCTCCTACTGGCCAAAGGGAAGATACCAGGTCTCTCATAGGAATGTGCTTTATCTTCATCAATGTCCCTGAAAAGGGAGATTATCATCACTATTTCTAATTCAATATCTTCTTCCTTCTGCCACATCCGGTGCTGTGATTCTTCTTAGGTATTCATGGCCAGCCATTGTAGGTATTGATCAGACATGAATACTGCAATCATGTTACTAAAAATTGGCTGTAGAGAAGAAAGGGGTATCAAAATCGGGGTACTGAGGATTCTTATAAAAGCTGTCCTCTCTGCCAGGGAGCACGTTTCCCTCCTCTCTTCTGAACATAGTTTCCCATTGTCCATGCATGTCTGTTTGCTAGAAACAAGAGAAAACATTTCCTCTCTCCTGGCATAACAGGAAACTATATGTAGAAAAAAATAAAATCTATTGTCCATGGAAAAAATGTTAACAACAACAAAGGTTTGACATCTTCCCAGAAAACCATTTTGTGTGTGTGTGTGTGTGTGTGTGTGTGTGTGTGTTTCTCCAGGAACAGGGGTGGGAACTGGATATTGAACTATATTTATACCCACATATTATATCCTCAGATGTCATTCAGAACTTACAGGGAGAACATTTTTTTAAAAAAACACCCAATATTCAGAGTTCTTTACAGACACCACATGCATTATTACAAAATACCTTTGGTATATCGTTACTTTCATAAAGACTAGATTTTTAAGTAGTTCTGTGCAACTGTGTAGAATATATAACCAAGATCACTGTGCATCAGCCTCATCTACTGGTTTAACCCTGAAGGAGCATCTTCCTTTGTTCACTGCAGTCTTAGCTGTGCAGGTCCAAAGAGGAGAAGATGGTTCTGCGTGAAAATAATGCAAACGAAACTATCAAGCAAACTATTTCCTCAGCATCCAGTCTGTACAGCACCCTGTTTTTTCTCTGTATTGCTTTATGTTATTACATTGTGCCCTAAACCTCTCTACATAGATATGACACCAATACCTGAAACTCAATAGATTTACAACCAAACCATTAATATTTCTCTCTAATATATACCTTCCGTTTCCTAGTTCAGATAATGATAGCAATGTCTTTCTAGCATCTTCACTTTCTTCCTCTTCTTCATTCTCCAAATTCAGATGATGGTCATCTTTTTCCACTTTCTACTCCTCCTACTATTACCCTAATTCAGACTTTCAGCATCTCTTACCTGAAAAATTACCATAACTTCATAACTGTCTCCTGTTTTATTGCCTCTTTCATACACTGCCACAGTCTGCTTTCTAAATCTCAGATTTGATCATATTAATTCCTGGTTTGGAAGCTCTCATAGATTCCTTATCGCTTAAAACACCATTTCCTTGGAAAGTTAGGTTTGGTTTGTGCTAAGAGGTTTGAAACAGTTGGGAAAGAAGGAAGGCCAGAACATATAGGAAAGTACAAAAATATTTCAAAATGTACAAAAATATTTTTACATCATTTGGCTTTGCAGGGTTTTTTAATGGACTTATTGTACAAAACAATACTATTTAGGGAAATAAGACAATATATCTATCTGCTTATGTTTTCAAAAACAATCAAGAAAGAATAAATCAGAAACTAATATGATTAGTTATGTGCAAGGGATAAAATGGAGATGAGATCAAAGTGCGAGCTTTCCTTAATTTGCTAACTGTATGGTGGTTATGTAAGAGAATATCCTTGTTCTTAGGAAATATATACTAAACTATTAATAGGTAAAGGAACATGGTATACGTGATCTACTCTCAAATGGTTTCGATAAAAATAATAACTGTATATGTACGTGTGAATGACTGAGAGAGAATAAAATAAAGCCAATTTCGCATGGCGTTAAAAACTGGTCAATCAAGGGTAAAAAACCATTTTATTTTCCTTTGCAGAACATCTATCACCTGCTGCTGAGGACAAACTAGAAGCCTTTATCCTCAATTCTAATTTCTAATCTCTATTTCTATTTTTTGTTTGTTTGTTTGTTTGTTTTTGTTTTTTGAGAGGGAGTTTCACTCTTGTTGCCCAGGCTGGAGTGCAAAGGCACGATCTCAGCTCACTGCAACCTCCACCTCCCGGGTTCAAGAGATTCTCCTGTCTCATTGTCCTGAGTAGCTGGGATTACAGGCGCCCGCCACTACGCCCAGCTAATTTTTGGTATTTTTTTTCTTTAGTAGAGACAGGGTTTCATCATGTTGGCCAGGCTGTTCTTGAGCTCCTGACCTCAGGTGATCCGCCTGCCTCAGCCTCCCAAAGTGCTGGGATTACAGGTGTGAGCCACCGTACCCGGCCTCTAATCTCTATTTCTAATCACTGATGAACTTGAACCCCTGTGAGTTTGGTAGTAATTCTGGAAGAAGAAAGATTGGCAGTGCTTGAGTAAAGTTCTTTATCTTTTGACCATAGGTTTGTGGCATTTGTTTAGCAAGTGGTTATTTTTTGCATATTTTCTTTTTGGTGGATATGTTGCAGATAGTTAATTGTTACTGTAAGCTGTTTTCAGTTTTATAGTCTGGTTTCTCATGTATGAAATGAATGTTTCTGAGTTTAAATTTCCTCATCTGAAGAATAAAAGCAGTTGAATAATCACTAGATTACATCTCTAAGGTCCTTTCTTCCAAAAAAAAATCCCTTCCATATTTTACTTTCTCAATCTTCTTTTTAATGCAGAGGAAATTTAGTTTTCTCATCCACAGCATATCTATATCATGAGGGGAAAAATGTTATTTGTTCATGACTGAGGTGAAGTAAGCTCTGTTGTTATACTTGTTCCTTTCTATATAATTTTAATTTCTTAATTGAGCCTAGAATTGAAAGAAGCATATTATAACTAGGACTCTAAAAATAGTAACTCATGCCTAAGATTGCTTGCATTCTTACAAGTAAAAGAAAATTGTTGAAATAATTGATTGGTTGCCAGTCAAATGCTTTTGATTTTTTATGATTTCTCAGCACTGGCCGGCATGGTCATTGTTACACAGGTTTGCTGAAGTGAAAATATGGCATTTGCTAAGAAAAAAAAAGAATTCAGTATCAGGAGTGATGTACAGAATAGATAATTTATACAATCTTTCCAATGGTAATCAGCATTTGTTTTGTAAATTGTTGAGTAAATAATATAAAAGAATGAATAATTCAGAAACTAATACAATTAGTTATACACAAGGAATAAAATGGAGATTAGATCAAAGTGTGAGCTTTGTATTTCCTTGTCCTTTTCTTTTCCTGGGAGAACCTGAAAAGGACTGAACACAAACGCAGCTGAGAAGTGCCCATGGGACAAGTATGTGACGGACACTCGGTCTTATTGGGATTCACAGGATCTTAGGGTTTAGATGACAGAAGCTCATAGAACACATCCCAAAAACTGCAGATCTCCCAGGAAAATCAACAGATCAGCGTTTTATTTCCCTTTTCACCAGTTACTCTTACAGGTCCTGAGATCCTGTGCCATATCTAGAGAGGTTACCTCAGAAAAAAATTAAGACATTTTATATTTAATTCATTTATTCAATACCCATGTATTAGTACTTATTATACTTAATACTATATACTTAAGTGTTTGTGGTTCTATGAATCACCAGACAGATTTATCTTCTCAGGAAACTTAATGATTATAAGAAACATTTTACACATTAATCATGATTTGTTTAAATAAAAAGAAGATAATCTGTAGTAATTAAAATTTTGAAATATAGTATTTTTAGAGTGAAAAGGATATGTATAAATGAGAAAATGCCAAGAACATTTTTTTTATTATACTTTAAGTTCTGGGATACATATGCAGAATGTGCCGATTTGTTACATAGGTGTACATGTGCCATGGTGGTTTGCTGCACCCATCAACCTGTCATCTACATTAGGTATTTCTCCTATTGCTATCCCTCCCCTAGCCCCCAACCCCCTGACAGGCCCCGGTGTGTGATGTTCCCCTCTCTGCGTCCATGTGAAGAACACAATTTTTTTAACAAATAATTTGTATTGTTCTTGGAGACTTTTGATGAATAGTCTCAAAAAATATATTGACAAGCCTGCTTTCTTCTAAACCATGTTCTTAGCATTTTCACATATATTGTAATTTACCTTGCCAATCTACAAAAGCTTCCATGTTAAAAACTGAAGATGTATTTCCAAGGAACTGTGGGATCAGTATCTTAGAATACTGTTCTTTCACAGAAAATATTTTTATTTCCTGTAATGACATCCAGCCAACTTCAAGTTTTTAGGATTCAGAACTGTAGCTGGTGTTGACAACATTGTTAATCTCCCTACACCAATATTCAAGGGAAAATTACTAAGGTAAACTATGAAAAATTTAGCATCATTTAAAAAAATTACTTTTACTCAAGTAACATTGTCACTGTCTAAATGCCAAAGTCTTCTTTGTAAAAGTCCTATAATTTGTTAACCACTAAGCAGTTTTTGCTTTCTAAAATATTCTGTACATGTCTTTGAAAGAGAAGATAGTATTATTTTTAAAGTATTGCTTAATGAAATCATGTTTTGCTATAATAACTTATTTTGGAGTCAAGTATAAGTTATAATTGATAGTATTACATAAAACCAGTGTTATATATTAGAACAAGCTCTACATCAAAAGTGGAAATCATTTTTTTGTGTCAGTTAAAACTCATCAATTTTTACAAATTGTTTTAGGGAGATTACCCTCATTCATCTAAAAAAGTCTATAACTCAATAATAAAACGAAAAATTACCCAATTTAAAAAATAGATAAAAAGTCTGAGTAGATCTTTCTCCAAAGGAGATACATCAATTGCCAATAAACACATGGAGATGTTCACCTAATTCGCTATCCGGGAAATACAAATCAAAACCACAGTGAGACCACTCACTTGTCCCCATTTGGATGATTATAATCAAAAAGACACACCATGACAAGGATTTCCAAGGATGTGAAGACACTGGGAAACTCATACATTGTTGGTAGGAATGTCAAATGGTGCAGCCACTTTGGAAAACAGTTTAGAAGCTTCTCAGAAGGTTAAACACTGAGTTACCGTATGACCCATCAATTACACTGTTAGGTATATACCCATGAGAAATGAAAACATGTCCACACAAAAACTTGTATAGGAATTTTCATAGGAGAATTATTCATATTAGCCAAGAAAAGTAGTAATAACTTAAATGTCTATTGTTGAACGGATAGATAAAATGTGGTATATACACACAATGGAACACTATTCACCGGTAAAAAGAAAAGAAATATTGATCCATGCTAAAATATGGGTAACCATGAAAACACTATGCTGCATGGAAGACACCAGCCACAGAAGACTATATAGTGTATGATTCTAGCCACGTAAAAGTTCTAAAATGGCAATTTGTACAGATAAAAAGTAAATTAAAGATTTCCTAGGTCTGTAGCTGAGAGCAGGGGATGATAGTGAGCAACCACTAATGGGTACTGCACATTGTTTTATTTGGGGGTGACAAAAAAGTTCTAAAATTGGTTGATTGCAGTGATGGTTACACAAGTCTATGACTCTACTAAAAGCTGTTGAGTTGGGCACTTTAAATGGGTGAATTACATGGTGTGTGAAATTATATCTCAGTACAACTTAAAAAATATCTAAATTAGAGAACATTCAGAAAATACAATTCTGTTATTTTAGTACATGTATTATCTTGATAAAATTGGAAAAGTACTGTTAAATAATAACCATTGAAGTTGCTTTAAATGTGTAAGATTCACTTATAATCAATATACTCATTGAATAAAAATTATTCTATTGAAAAGCTAAAAATTATGTAATTTTATCCTTAAAAAAATTAAGCATTTTCTAAGACAGCACAGTATTAATTTGTTACCTACACTCTTTTCCCAAAATCATTAAATAATTATTAATTTAATGAAGCCATATTTAACACAAAATTTCATTGAGTTTGTAGTCTATATTACTGGAGATCTATGGGAAAAAATTTCTAAATTCCTATTTAAATATTAAATTATTCATGTGCTTATTCTCTAAAGTTAATTTTACAGCATTGCAATTAGAATACTATTACCAAAAATATTAGGAAGCCACCATATTCTTGGATAAAATTCTAAATACATATCCTAGTCATTACAGATATTAAAAACCTTTTAAGAAAAATAAGCAATGTGATGCAGCTGTAAACACATAATAAGGTCATGCCCTTTGCAGTAATATGGATGGAGCTGGAGAGCATTACTCTAAGCAAATTAATGCAGGAACACAAAAACAAATACTACATGTTCTCACTTATAAATGGGAGCTAAACATGGAGTACACATGGACATGAAGAAAGGAACAATAGATACTGGTCCTATTGAGGGTGGAGATGGGGAGGAGAGTAAGGATTGAAAAACTATCTAGTACTATGCTGGTTACCTGGGCAACAAAATTATCTATACACTAAATCCCTGTGACATGAAATTGACCTGTGCATCAAACCTGCATATGTACTCCTTGAACCTAAAAGTCAGAAAAAAATATAAATAACTAGTGTGAATTAAATAAGTTAATATTTTAAAATACTTGATTTAAATACTTTGGTTATGCTTTATGAATAATAATGTTATGCCAACTTAGCTTCATCTAAATTTTACTATAAAAATGAACGAAAAATTAATTTCATGCCAAGAAATTATTAGAAAAAGAGGAGCATCTTGGCCACATATGATGTTGAAAGGATCTTTGTCTATTTGAAATTCTGGACTGAATAAATGTCAGATCAAGAATGGTCACTTCAGAGACAGGCCGTGACAGCTGTTCAATGCTGTCACATAACTGCATAAGAGGAAGCAGAGGAATTTGCAAAGAGTTAGTGAGATAGATAAAGCAAAAATTGAAAGCACATCAGTAACCAAACGAAAGAAACAAAAACTAAAAGAACAAAACTGGACACTGAATTTTAAGGGGAAAAAATTATACAGTTTTCACACACACACAAAAAAAATGGGGCTAGATGCAGTAGTGTGGGTCTGTAATCCCAGCTACTTGGGAGGCTGAGGCAGGAGGATTGCTTGAGTCCAGCCCCAGCAACATAGTGAAACCTTGTCTCTAAAAAAAAAAAAAAAAAAAAAAGGAAGGTAAAAAACTATAAACAAACAAAACCCTTTTGAAAAAAAAATGGGTCATGAAGAGATTTATTTCATTCAAAGTTTGCTTCCTCAAAGACTACAAATCATTCGCAAACACTTAACTCATGGATAGTTTCCATAGTGACACAGAAAACCCAAAATGGAAACAGTTTTTATAGGTTCTTAACCCATATAACAGACAAAACTGTCTAGAACAGTGGTTACAATTCAGACTATAGATGACTACAAGCAATTCTATAAGAAAAGTGATTGATAAGGAAATGATAACTCAGGGTGTGGTGGCTCAGGCCTGTAATCCCAGCACTTTGGAAGGCTGAGGAGGTGGATTGCTTGAGCCCAGGATTCAAGACCAGTCTGGGCAACATGGCAAAACCCTGTCTTTACAAAAAAAAAAAAAAAAAAAAATACAAAATCCAGCCAGGCGTGGTGGTGCACGCCTCTATTCCCAGCTACTCAGGAGGCTGAGGCAGAAGGATCACTTAAGCCTGAGAAGTTGAGGCTGCAGTGAGCTGTGATTGCACCACTGCACTCCAGCCTGGGTGACAAAGTGAGACCCTGTCAAAGAAAGAAAGAAAGAAAGAGAGAGAGAGAGAGAAAGAAAGAAAGAAAGAAAGAAAGAAAGAAAGAAAGAAAGAAAGAAAGAAAGAAAGGAAGAAAATAAGAAAAGAGAAAGAAAGAAAGAAAGAGGAGGGGAGGGGAGGGAAGGGAAGGGAAGGGAAGGGAAGGGAAAGGAAGGGAAGGGAAGGGAGGAAGGGGAGAAAGAAAGAAAGAAAGAGAGAAAGAAAGAGAAGGAAGGCAGGAAGGCTGGCTCACAATATTCTAAAGCAGTAGACCACACATAGTCACATACTGAAGCATTCATGAATTGCTATACAAAGTAATACTTCTATATTTCTTAAAGTGTAGACTGTATTGAGGAAAATTGTTGATTCCACCCTCTTCCTCTAACAGGTTTAATATGACCCGCTGTGGTTGAAAAACATCAACATAAGCTGTTGCTATGCTATTTATGTACACATCTCTAAAAAACAGTTTATGAAAATAAATGTATATGTAAACTTTTTTATTTACATGTTTGTCTATACACACAAGGAATAAAAAGTATTATTACAGGAAAATGATGAAATGCTATTTGTCTCTAGTTGCTCTTAACCCTTATTAAATAATCACTACTGCTCTTTATACTTCCCTCCTCTTTCATTTAGCGGAGAGAAAATTGCTGGGCTATTTTGTGCCACCAACATAGCCCTTCCGAACTGAGAGACTTGCTATAATTATGCTGCCTCATCTTTAGATTTCTCCAGCCTGTATCTCCTTTCTATACTGGAAAGCAAAGGCAGAACTCCAAGATTGGATTCTTTGAGTTGACCCACTGCACAGTTCTCCCTACTTTCCATCCCACCTCTAACACCCTTGCGTGAGTTAAGAAGACTGCAATTCTGATATTTCCTTACAGGAGTCCCAGTTACACCATCTATGAGCAGATAGGATTTTGTAGATTATTTCACTCTTTCATTAGCCACTGAAAATGAAAAACTCCAAGGGTTAGAATTATGAAATAGCCTACATTTTCCCTGTTATTATTCTAAAGCATCCAATGTAATCAGGAATCTCCTTATTATGAATTATTTTTATTAATTAAGGGGACAGTGAGTTTAATCCTATTGTTACTTATTACATGCTAAATGTTAGGTTTCTTAATGTAAAAACTGATCAATCATATGTGACACTTTAATAGAGTTTGTTGAAAGCAGAGACGTTCTGATCATCTGTTTAGCAATACACTTCTTCATCCAAAAGGTATTTACTAGGTTGATTTTTTAAATCCAGAAACCATTACACTGCCTACTGCCCTCACTGACAAAGAAAGTTAATGGCAGCAAAAGAAGTGGATCTCCATGGCATTATGAACGCATTATTAGAATAACTATAAAAAGAGAAGTCAACAAAAGAACTCATGGAAGGCAGAGGATGAAAAACAAAACTACTGAAGATGAGAAGAAAGGTGCTATCTGTAAAAAAGTAGTTGAAAAATTATAAAAACTTTGATATGGGAAATAATTCAATTCAGATATTTTATTAATATTTAATAAGTATAAACTTTTTTACATTTTTTAGATTTTTCCTGCACATACTTACATGCATTTAATCCTCACAGCCCATACAGAGTGACATATGCATAAACCCATGAAGCTTATCACCACCATCAAAATACTGTATGTTTCCATCACTCATAAATGTGTAATTTCTTTCATACTCCCCTATTCAGATAAACACGAATTTCTTTTATGTTACTATGGACTAGCATGCACTCTCTAGAGTTATATGTAAATGGAATTATAAAGTATGTATTTATTTTCTGTCTGGTTTCTTCCCCTAATCCTAATTATCTTAAAATTCATCCATTTTGGTCTTTGTATTAATAGTTCATTACATTTTGTCTCTCAGTCGTGTTACGTTGTAAGAATATACCACCACTTGTTTACCTATTCACATGTTGATAGACATGTGGATTGTTTCCAGTTTCTGGTTATTACAAATCAAGCTGCTATGAACATTTGTGTACAAGTCTTTGAGTAATTCTCTTGGGTAGAAACCTAGGAACTACACGGCTGGATCATCTGGTAGTTGCATATGTCACTTTCAAAGATACTGTCAAACTGTTTTCCAAAGTAGCAGTATCATTTCACAATCCCACCATCAGTATGCCGGTATTCAGTTCCTCCACATTCTTGCCCATACTCTTTGTATGGTCAGTTTTTAAATTTTAGCCATTTTTGCATGGTCTGTAGTGACTTCTCATTGTGGTTTTAATTTGCATTTGCTTAATAATTAATGAGTGAACATCTTTTTACGTGTTTTTTTGCCATTTGTAAATCTTCAAGTCTTTTGCCTACTTTTTATTGGGTTGGTCCTTTATTATCATTCTTACTATTATTGAGTTTTGAGAGTTCTTTACATATCCCAGATACACGTCCTTGTATCTTCTTGTATTATTCTTTCACGGATTGTGCTTTTGCTGATATGTTCTATCTAGGATTTCTTTGCCTAACATTAGGTACAAGATTATCCTCTCTATTTACATCTAGAATTATTATCATTTTAGATTTGTCACTTAGGTCTGTGATTCATTTTGAATTAACTTCTTTATATAATTAAATACAGTATGAACCAAAATATATGGGGTTTTGTGTATTTGTTTTTGCATATGGATATACACTTGTGCCAACATCAGTTGTAAAGGCTATCTTTTCTCCATGGAATTTTTTCACCTTCCTCAAAAATTGATTGTCCACATATGTGTGGGTCTATTTCTGGACACTATTCTTTTCCATTGATCTGTTTGTCTCTCTTTATGGCTGTGCGAAATTCTTTGATTTCTGTAGCTTTATAAATGGTTTTGAAACTAGGTATTATAGCATTAGTCTTCCAAATTTGTTCCCTTTTTTCAGTTGTTTTGGCTATTCTAAGTCTTTTGTATTCCTATATGAGTTTTAGAATCAGCTTCTCAGTTTCTACAAAAAAAAAATCTTACTGGAATTTTGATTAGGATTCCATTTAATCTATTTATGAATTTAAGGAGAATTGACATTTTACCAATATTGAATGTTCTGACACATAAATAAGGTAGCAGGGTATATACTGCCATTTATTTAGGTCTTCTTTAATTTTTCTCAATACTTTGTAGTTTTCAGTAAATGAATCTTTCATGTCCTTTGTATTTTACTTTTTGAGGCTATTGTAAATGGCACTTTTTTATCAATTTATGATTATTTATTGCTAGTATAGAAATACAATAAATTATTGTTGACTACTGACCTTATTTTCTGCAACCTTGCTAAATTTATTAGTTATAGTCTTTTTTTTTTTTTTGTAGATTCCATTGGACTTCCTACACAGATAATAATAGCATCTGCTAATAAAGACAGTTTTATTTCTTTTCCAATTTGAATGTCTTTTTTTTTTTTCTTGCTAATGCACTGGCCACAATTTTCCATACAGTATTGGATAGAATTGGTAGGAACAAACATTCTTTTTTTATTCTTGATCTTAGGAGAAAATAGTTTATCAGTGTAGGAAGTTCTCTTCTATTCCTAGTTTACTGATAGTTTTTACCAGGAATGGATGATGAATACTGTTAAGTTCATGTATTTATTTAGATGATTATATGGCTTTTTTGGTAGTTTTTAGTTTTTAATACAGTGATTACATTGACTGATTTTCAGGTATTAAGCAAATCCTGCATTCCTGCAATATACACCACTTCATTATTTTGTATTATTCTCTTTATATATTGTTAGATTCAATTTGCTAACACTTTGTTTAGAAATGTTGTGTCTATGTTAATAAAGGGTATGTTCTGTAATTTTCTTTCATTGGAATGCCTTTTTCTTGTATTTTTTTTCTTTCCTGTATTTGTATTAGAGTAATGATGACCTCAGTGAAAGGGTTGGGATATATTCGCTGCTTTTCAATTACATGGAAGAGTTTGTGTAAGTTTATATTTTTCTTAAGTATTAATGGAATTTATTATTGAAGCCATTTGAGCCTACAGTTTGCTTTGTTGGAAAAAAATTGCTATAAATTCTAATACTTTGATGGATATAGGGCTATTTAGTTTGTCTTCTTGAGTGAGCGTTAGTAGTTTGTGTCTGTCAAATAATCCATTCATTTCATCAAAGTTCTAAAATTTGTACGTATAAAGTTTTTCATAATATCTCCTTTCTATCCTTTTAATAGCTATTGGATACTCAGTGAAGTCAACCATTTCATTCCTGAGATTTCTGACTTCTCTCTTTTTTGCCTAATTAGTATGGCTAAAGTTTCATCAATTTTATTAGACTTCTCAGAAAACCAACTTTTATTGATTTTCTCCATTTTATTGTCTTTATTTCATTGATACCCACTTTGGTCTTTATTATTTCTTTTCTTACTTTTGGCTTAATTTGTTCTTCTTTTTCTAATGTCTTTTTTTGTGTGTGAGGCGGCGTCTGGCTCTGTCTCCCAGGCTGGAGTGCACTGGCGCGATCTCGGCTCACTGCAAGCTCCGCCTCCCGGGTTTACGCCATTCTCCTGCCTCAGCCTCCCGAGTAGCTGGGACTACAGGCACCCGCCACCACGTCCGGTTAATTTTTTGTATTTTTAGTAGAGACGGATGTCACCATGTTAGCCAGGATGGTCTCGATCTCCTGACCTCGTGATCTGCCTGTTTCGGCCTCCCAAAGTGCTGGGATTACAGGCGTAAGCCACCACGCCCGGCCTCTAATATCTTAATATAGAAGCTGAGGTCATCAATTTGAGACCTTTCTTATTTTCTACAGGTGTTTACTGCCATTAATTTCCCATAAATACTACTTTCATGGCGTTACACAAATTTCAATATTTTGTTTTCATTTTGATTCGGTTCAAGCTACTTACTAATTTCCACTTTGATTTCTTATTTGACCCATGGCTCATTTACAAATATGTTATTTGGTTTCCCATTCAACATTTGGAGATTTTGCAGATACCTTTTGCTCTTGATTTCTAATATCAATCCATTGTGATCAGAGAAATATTTTGCTGACATGAGCCATTTTAAATATATTAAAACTTGTGCTTTGGCTGATCATATGATTTTTCTTGGTAAATGTTTCATGTATAGTTGAGAAGAATGCATATTTTTCTGTTGTTGGGTAGAGTAATCTATGTATGTCAAATCAGTTGGTTGATAGTTCTTTTTGTTTGGTTTGGTTTGGGGTGTTTTTGTTTTCGTTTTTGTTTTTGTTTTTGAGACGGAGTTTCACTCTTGTCACCCAGGCTGGAGTGCAATGGCGCGATCTCTGCTGACTGCAACCTCCACCTCCCAGGTTCAAGCAATTCTCCTGCCTCAGCATCCCAAGTAGCTGGGATTACAGGCGCCTGCCACCATGCCTGGCCAAATTTTTTTGGATTTTTAGTAGAGACAGAGTTTCACCATGTTGTCCAGGCTGCTCTCGAACTCCTGACCTCAGGTGACCCACCCACCTCGGCCTCCCAAAGTGCTTGGATTACAGGCGTGAGCCACTGCACCCAGTTTGTTTGGGTTTTTTGTTTGTTTGTTTTTGAGATTGTGTCTTACTCTGTCACCGAAGCTGAAGTGCAATGGTGTGATTGTAGCTCAGTGTAGCCTCAAACTCCTGAGCTCAAGGGATCTTCCTGCCTCAGCCTCCCAAGTGGCTGAGACTGCAGGTACATACAACCATGCCTGGCAAATTATTTATTTATTTATTTATTTATTATTTGTTTGTTTATTTTTGTGGTTGTTCTATATTTCCTAGGCTGGTCTCAAACTCCTGAGCTCAAGCAATCCTCCCACTTGCACCTCCCAGAGTTCTAGGATTAAAGGCATGAGCCACCCTGCCTGGCCAGTTGGTTGATGGTTTTGTTAAGTATACTATAGTCTTGCTAACTTTCTCTCTACTTGTTCTATAATTTACTGAGAAAAGAGTATTGAAATTTTTGACTGTCATTGAGGATTTTTTTATTTCTCCTTGCAATTGTATCAGTTTTTGCTTCACATATTTTGAAGCCCTGTTACTAGGAATATCAATGTTTAAAATTCTTATATCCTTTTAATGAACTGACCTCTATGTTTGTGATTAAAATTTTCGCCAAGTTTGGAAAATTTCTTGCCATTATTTCTTCAAATAATTTTTTCTGCCCCTCCACTTCTCTCCTTCAGGAATTTGAATTACATGTTCCTGGGATTGCTTGAAGTTTCCCCACAACTCATTAATGCTTTTCACTATTTCAATTTTTTTCTTTCTTTTTTTCATGTTGGATAATTTTTGACTATATCTTCAATTTCACTAATTTTTTTCTTCTGCAGTGTGTAATCCGCTGTTAATTCCATCCAATATATGTGTCACATCAGACATTTATTTTTCACCTGTAAAATTTTGAATTAGGTCTTTTTCTATGTCCCTGCTGAACATATTGAACATATGGAATATGGTTATAATGATTGTTTTAATGCCATTTTTGCTATTTATAACATTTGTAGCAGTTCTTGGTCAGTTTCAATTTTCTACACATTCTCTTGGTGCATCATGTCTTCCTACTTCTTTGCATGCCTTTTAATCTTCAATTTGATGAAAAACATTGTGAATTTTTTCTCCTTTGGTGCTTTATTCCGGGATGCAATTAGGTTACACGGACATAATTTAAGCTTTCTTTCCTGCCTTTCTGATTTTTTTGGAGAGCTGTTCAGTCTAGGGCTAATAATTTCCTACTTCTCAGACAGGACCTTCCTTGAATTATGAGTTTTTCCAGTCTGGCTGATGGAACTATTCTCAATCCTGTGTGAGTGCCAGGTACTGTTCCCTCTAATCCTTTTGGATGGTTGCTTTCTCAGCCTTGAATAGTTTTTTCATCACGCACATATGTGCTGAATACTCAAGGGAGTCATCTTCAGCTCTCCAGGGATCTAACTCTGTGCAGCTGTCTTGTCTCCAGTACTCGGTCCTAAAAACGCTAGCCTCCTCAGTCTCCCCAGCCCCTCAGGTGCAACTCTTCAACTCAGGGAGTTTAATGAGCTTCCTTTGGATTCCCCCATCTTGTGCTGCAACCAGTGGGCCATAAACTGGGGAAATGATAAGATAATCTTTACTTTTTTCTTTCAAGGATCATTATTCTTCAATGCCTGAGGCCCAGTGTTTTGAAAACAGTTTTAATATATTGTCTGATTTTTTATTTTGTTTTGCCTTTTAAATTTTTATCAGGCAGGGGAGTGTTTTCAGTCCTTGTTACCATATCTTGGGCAAAAGAGGACAGTCTCTCCCACCTCTTATAAAACTAAAGGCACAAAGGAAAAATCAAACAGACAGTTAAAGAAAACAGAGAAGAACTGAAAAATGTTTTCTTCTATCTTGCTTTGGTGATGTTCAATAACTGATGCATTAGCTTCCCATTGCTGCTGTTACAAATTACCACAAATGTGGAGGCTTAAAACAACACACATTGATTATTTATAGTTATGTAGATCAGAAGTCTGACACAGGTCTCAGTGGGGCTATAATCAAGATGACAGCAGGGATGCATTCCTTCCCTGAGGCTTCAGGAGACAATCCACGTCCTCGCCTTTTCCAGCATTTACAGGCCACCCACATTTCTCAGTTTATGACCTCCTTGCTCCATCTTCCAAACCACCAACTTTGCATCTCTCTAACCATTTTTCTGTAGTCCTATCTCCCTCTGACCACAGCAGAGAAAGGTTTTCTGCTCTTAAGGAACTGTGTGATTCAATTATTTAAGTGTCCCCTTAGATAATCCAGAATACGATCCCCATCTCAGGATTTTAATCACATCTGCAAAGTTTTTTTTTGCCTGGTAAGGTAACATATTCATAGGATCTGGAGATTCAGATGTGAATATCTTTAGGGGTCATTATTCTGCCCACCACAGTTGACATCTAGTGGCTTAAATTCTACTGTTGTTTACTTTTAAGCAATGAAAGTGACATTCACAAAAATCCTTTTAAAATCATTCATTCAAATATAAAGTTTTAAGAAAAGAGGTATGCCAGTTTTTTCATCCAGTTGATGAAAAAAATTAATTGGAGAGACTGCTTTCTCTATGCAACTCACTGGCAAGCCATTCTTCTTAGCTCAGGATCTTAGTTATTTCTCAGTTATCAAGACTAAAATAGTAAAGTCTAGCATGCAATGAGTTCTGTATGTTTCAGTGTTGTACCACGTGATTTTTAGCATTTGCTCCTAAGGGTCTTCTCTAATTGTTTTTTATGTTGGTTAGTAATGATTCTCAAACCAATTTTATAAGTAAAATACCAGTAACATAATAATATCCAATAGTTATCAAGCATTATTAATTCAAACAGTACATTTAACATTGTGATGTTTAGTTTTTTGTGTCAACTTGGGTGGGACACAGCGTGTCCAGATAGTGGGTCAAACGTTATTCTGGGTGTTTCTTTGAGGTTTTCTTTGGATGATATTAACATTTAAATGGGCGGACTTTTGAGTAAATCAGATTGCCCTCCATTAAGTCAGTGGGCCTCATCCAATCATCTGAAGGTCTAAATTAGAACAGCCTCCCCAGGTAAAAGAGAGTTCTACCTCTGTAGTGTCGGCACCTTCTGGTTCTATAACAAGGTGTCTACAGACTTCATTTACAACAGTGGCTTCTGGACTGGAACTGCAGCATCACTGTCCCTGGGTCTCCTGCCTGCAGCTGCTCCTGCAGATATGGGCTTGTCAGCCTCCATAATCATGTGGACTGATTCCTCATAATAAATAATAAATATAATCTCTCTATTTATAAAGCTATACATAAATATATATATTTTTCCTCTTTTATATATATATTCTTCCTCTTAATATATACTTATATTACATATGAGATATCTATGTATCCTATTGGTTGTATTTCTCTGGAGAGTCCTGTCTAATATAAACATGAACAGCTGCTTTGAGATATGAGATGGTTACTATCATCATCTCCATTTTTTATTAATAGAATTTTTAATTGTATAAATGTATGGGTGCAATGTGATGATTTTATATGTGTATACAATGTGGAAGGATTAAATCAAGCTAATTAATGTGTCCTATTGCCTCATTTATCGTGTTTTTGTGGTGAGACATTTGAAATTTACTTTCTTAGTTATTTTGAAATATACAATACATGATCATCGAGTACAGTCACCCTAGTATGCAAAACGTATTTGCCTTGACCAACTGAATACCGTCTAACTGAATACCCTCTAACTGAGATACCCTAGTATCTCAAAACATATTGGTCTTGTCTAACTGAAACTTTGTACCTATTACCTTTATTTTACAAATGAAAAACTAAAGCAGAGAGAAGGTAATCTCCCCAGTGTTTTAGGGAGAATATGAGTAAAGGTAGGATTGAAGCCAGGAAAGCCTGACTCCAGGTATACACTCTTGATCCCTACTTTATATTGCATTTTAAACTCCTGAAAGACAGGGACTATGCCTCAATATTGTTTAACCGTTCAAAGAATCTGGCACAGAGCCAGCATATAGGCATGTAACACCTGGTTAACCAATGAATATTAATTCTTCTCACATCTTTATTAACCCATTTAGATAGACTCCGTCCTCCAAAGACTCCCCCTGATTTGACTGGGGGGAGGTGAAAATGGAAGAGGTAGTGGGCACATGTCACATAACTGCCATTACATATTGGTAAAATGGAGAAGTAGTGTCATAGAGTTGGTATGAAAGCTATTAACCCACCCTGGGAGGCTTCCTTATAGCTCCCTGATGTTTGTAATTGTTTGCCCTATAAACACACACATACATATATACCCAAATTCAGAATACTAGGCATGATTTATATCTTCTAACATTCAAATAATTAAACATTTTTTTCACCTAAAGACTAAAAACCAGAAGATCTTGCCATTTGAACAAATTGTTGATTGTGAGCTGTTGTGAAAATCTTCTATATAGAAGGGAAAATAAAGACTCTCTTCCTAACATTGAGAATGCTGAGCTCAAGGCCACAATGCCGAGATTTCTCACAACTCTTATCTCCCTCAATTTAGGAAGGAAAGTACCTGAGCTCTTTTCTATTACCTAAGCTCATTTCTATTAACAGAATGTGGTTTTGGTCCATCATCCAAGACAAAATGACTTATAAGAAGTTTTCTGCTTGTATTAGTTCCTTAGGGCTGCCATAACAAATCACCACAAACTGGGTGCCTTAAAACAGCAGAAATGTATTCCCTTACATTTGGGGGTTGAAGTCTGAAATCAAGGCATCAACAGGATTGGTTTCTTCTGAGAGCTCTGAGGGAATATCTGCTCCTCTCTCCTAGCTTCTGGTGATGGCCACCAATGCTTGGCATTCGTTGGCTTGCAGATGCATCATTTTAATCTCTGATTCCATCTTCTCCATGTTTTCCTCTGTGCGTGCATCTGTGTCCAAATTTCCCTCTTTTTATAAGGATGCCAGTCACATTGGATTAATGTCCACACTCATCTTCACTTGATTAAATGTACACAGACCCCTTTTCTAAATAGGATCATATTCACAGGTGGTGGAGGTTAAATTTCAGTGTATCTTTTTTGGAGGGAATGAAATTCATCCCAAGACACTACCCTCTCCCCTCATACACGCACCTGTTGAAGAACTTATTAGTTATGTTAAGGATCATTGAAGCAAAGATTCTCTTTAGACCTGATTATCTGTATACTTTATAGAATTCTGTGTTTCAGTTTTCCTCTGAAGACCATCATTTCAGGCATAAAGGTCTTGACAGAAATCAAGAAAAATGTTCAGATCAAGCATTGGCCATAAAATATGAAATTTAGAATCCTTTATTCCTCAATACCATTTACATCTTATTCACCAACCATGTAAAGCTCATACAGTATTCCTTTTTCTATCATACTATCTTGTTGAATCCATGTTCCCCTTCATCTGATTCATCAGTCACTTAATCAGCAGCTATTTTATGGCCTCCTATGTGCTCAACACCTTACTAAGAGCTGTGAGGCCACCAAATATGCAATAAATATGATATCAAAAGAAATCAACAAATTCTATCTTTTCATTATGTTCAGAGGAGGAAACTAAGACCCAGAGAGGTTAGTTTTTTCTCTACTTCGTGGCAGAGCCAGATAATCCTAAGTATTAATTGTACCTAACCCAGTTTTATTTCTTAATTCACTATGACATGGTGATGCCTGCATAACTCACAAAAATATACATGGTATAGTATCATCTCAGTTTTAGCTCTCCATCCCTAATTATAGCTAAATTCAAGAAGAGGGCTTCCAATATTTTTCTCCATGTGAGGAATTCTCCCCGGTTCATGTCACTTTGAGGAACCAGAAGTACGTTATAATATGTCAACTTGGCAAATGTTTGCAGTTATTGCTCTTTACTCTACATAATAAATAAAATTATAAGTGAAAGTAAAAACCTCCTCTAGGCTGTGTGCAGTAGCTTAACCATCTCAAATTTAGCTTTCTTCGGACAACTCTCCTAGTTTTCAGCATTCCAATTTGTGCAAATAAGTACTGAAGGGTTTGCTTGGGCAGCTGCCAATGCCTAGCTCTGAATATAAAAAAGATAGCTACGCACAGAACAATCATATTCTTAATCAAATAATGATTTATGCCCTTGTAACTGGGCAATAAAAATTCAGATGGACTTTTTTGTAAGTTACACCTTTTTCACTGCAATTCACTCATCCTTTCTCCAATTCCCATTTTCTATACAATCAATCTTAAGCACTATTGCAGCTTTATACTTGTAGAAATGAATTTTTAAAAAGAACATAACTGATTTTGCCTCAATCTGTTTTTTTAAAGATCAAAGAGGAAACATTCAAAAGATGCAAGTATCTTTGCATCATTAAATACATTCATTGTTTAAGCGAGGTATCCACAGTCAATGAAAAGGAAGGATTGAGGAACTATCCAGGGGAAGATAAAATGTAGTCAAACTAAAGGTAAAGCAATCCAGTTAAACATATTTTAACTTAGTTACAAAGCCAAATATTCCTTAAGGATATTGCTAAACATTAATTCTGATAAGAATTAGATCAATACATTTGAATAATATAATCAATCTACATAAAGTAGTATGAAGCCCACAAATCATATCTTTAACCAAAAATAGTGGTAACATTTTTTCTTGGAAATAACCACATAATTTTATTTGCACTCTACGTAAACTTTCCAGAGATACACTATAACATAACATTCAAATTAAGAGCTCTGAAGTTAGGTCCTGGATTCAAGGCCACGCATTGCAATTTACTAGTCGAATGACTTTGGACAAATTAATTAACCTTTCTAAACCTTTCCTAATTTTCTTGTCTATAGAAGAGAAATTATAAATAGTACCCACCTCACGGGTGCATTTGTGCCAACGTAAGGGGGTAATGCATGTACACTATTTGGTGTATTGAGTACTCCATAGATCTTTGCTAATACCTGCTTGAAAAAGCTCTGCTGAAGAAGTTATTTAGAGCATAAAATAATGGAAAATGAAAAATAATGGAAGGAAATGCAATAAAATGTTAACAGTGGTTAACATCAAAGGAGTACAATTATGAGTGATTCTTTTCCTTTTTTTTCACTTTCCAAAAACTTTTAAATGCAACTGTATTGTATTTATCACAGAACAACACTTTATGAAAGAAAACTCAGGGCTAATACATTATTAAGTTCTTGCAAAAGTCATTGTAGTCTTTGACATTGAAAGTAATGACAAAGACCACAATTACTTTTGCACCAAATGGATACAATGGAAAACTTAAGTTACTGTTAATATTTTCTCTGTGTATGGAAACCTCCAGTCGCTCGAAACTAGCACTCATCCCCTTCACACATACCTCTTATTCCCAAATTAGGATTTTTCCAAGTCTAAGTCCCACAGGGCACATGCACAGTACTCACTGTATGACATTGATTCAACCAGTTCAATGAAAAGAATTCTGTTTCAAAGCATCCCTAAATGTAGAAACTCGTGTTCTGTAGAATTCAAACAAATAAAATTGATTCATTTGTGTAAGATATGGTTTGGTGTTAATCTGTCAAAATGTTGGATATGCTTTAAAATTTTTCTTATGATATTTTGTCCTAATGTGAGTTTATTAAAATTAACTGGTATAGTTTGAATATTTTATTCAGGAATTGGGAAAAATAGATATTTGTTTAATAGTTGCAATGATTTTTTTGACTATCAAGATTTTTCATGTCAAGTTCAGTATCGTGGAATCCACATGGCTAACTAAAAAGGATGCCATGATTTTAGGTGGGGGAAATGTCACTTATTTATTTCTTTTTGTGTGATTGTTTGTTTGTTTGAGTCAGAGTCTCACTCTGTCATCCAGACTGAAGTGCAGTGGTGAGATCTCAGCTCCGCCCCCTGGGTTCAAGGGACTCTTCTGCCTCAGCCTCTCAAGTAGCTGGGATTACAGGTGCCTGCCATCACACTCGGCTAATTTTTTTGTATTTTTAACAGAGACAGGGTTGCACCATGTTGGCCAGGCTGGTCTCAAACTCCTGACCTCAAGTGATCCGCCTGCATTGGCTTCCCAAAGTGCTGGAATTATAAGTGTGAGCCACTGTACCCAGCCAAATGTCACTTATTTCTTAACAATAAGAAATTCAGAAATGATTTAAAGTAGCTTATATAGATACATTCAGTACAAAAACTATGTCCACATAAGGGAAACTTCTTTGATAACCCAGTTGGGTTATCAAATTAACCTACAAAATTAGTTAATTGGTTTATGAAGAACTCATTTTAAGAGTATGCAAAATCCATTCATAATCACCATGTTAAAGCCAGTTAAGATTTTTATTCTATATAAATTTTAAGGCAACATTTTGTGGAAAAGGAAAAAAATGTTTATAAAGAGGTCGGTAAGAAGCTTTTCATAAAATTTCCTAATGAAGTTACAAAAGATGAGAAGTTGGCAATGATAACTAAAATTTAATCTGGGTTAATTTTATTTTTTTCCTAGAAGCATTTCTAACAAAGCGTCTCATAACTTCACTGGAATTGAAAAGTATAAAATAACTGTATTTGGTTTGCATAACCCTCTCTGGAGATGCGTGGGCAGGGAGGACACAAAGCACAATAGTGAGCACACCTGTGTCCCCTAACAGCATTTCACAGGTGATGTCAGGTCAAAATAAGCATCAGAGATGTCAGGAAGTAAAAAAATAAATCATGAAAGAAATAGCCTGCTGGGACTTCTTATCCCCTGTGCCAACCTCCTTCAATCTTTCAGAATCTGTATGGGAAAGAGGGGTGGCCATAGACACTTCTTAAAAATGGGAAGTGGAGATTTAAGCATTGGCTGCCCATAATGTTGACTTTTTTTCTTCTGAAAATATGGGCCAAGTCCTTACCTATCTTCCTGAAACATGTCACACCCAATAGTACCCACAGCAGTACAAAATACGGATAACCCTGAAGGCCGATGTACTTAAAAGATGCATTAAAATTAAGAACTATGAAAAAATAAGCTGCTGCTTACCTCCCACGAAGATCTGTGTTACTATGCTAAATGAGAAATGTTGTTTTGGCCATCATTCTGAAACTTTTTTTTTTGAGACAGAGTTTCACTCTTGTTGCCCAGGCTGGACTGGAGTGCAATGGCACGACCTCGGCTCACCGCAACCTCCGCCTCCCGGGTTCAAGCAATTATCTTGCCTCAGCCTCCCGAGCAGCTGGGATTACAGGCATGCGTCACCACGCCCGGCTAATTTTGTATTTTTAGTAGAGACGGGGTTTCTCCATGTTGGTCAGGCTGGTCTCCAACTCCTGACCTCAGGTGATCCGCCCACCTTGGCCTCCCAAAGTGCTGGGATTGCAGGCATGAGCCACTGCGCCAGGCCCATTCTGAAACTTTCACGAGATCAAACGCAGACACCTGAGTAAGGAAAGTGAGAGGTGAGACAGGTAGAGATTTTGTGCCCGTTCGAGAAGCAAATGTATAATTTATGAACATCTTTCATCTCCACAAATGGTGAACATATTTTTTATTATTTTTTAACTGCAAAATATTCTCATTCTCATGAATTTGTTTAAGAGTCATTTACTTGCAAAATGTTGAGAAACCTGTGTTCTGTTCTTGGCAAATAACCTTGGCATTAGCAACTGCAGAAGCAGATGCTTGTCCACACTGTTATCCAGAAAGAAAAAAAAAACACTCCAAGGTCAGAACTAGCTGAAAAAAACTACAGCAAACCACAGATGAAGAAAAATACAGAAAATGAATGATGAACAAGAAGGGTGGGAACCAGTGATTCTGCCTGAATTCCATTGAATTTAGTGGTGTGTATTACTTAGAGGAAGAAAGCAAGTAGCACCCACAAGCATTCATTATGATTAGCCTTTATCATGATAGTCTCACCTTGAATTGTAAAATTTTATTACACAGCTTTGTAATTAGGCTAAAGTCATCACACTAATGCCAGCTTTATGAAATGTTGCAGAAGTTCTTCCTATTATTCATTGAGATGAAATAATTTTTTGACGTGTGATTAAATCCAAGCTCCAATCAGAAAAGCAGATTATTCACCCTGATGATCAAGCAACAATAAAAATTTGTCCAATGTCAAAGAGCTGGAAACAAATAGGACACATTTACTGTTATAAAAGAAATCTCTGAAAATTTTAATGTTTGTTTCATCTGCACAAAACACACATCAAAAGAAATGCCACACAAATGCTGCACTTGTACAGGTTTGTTTCGGTATTTCTTCTTTCTACCTGTGTCAGAGGCATTGGAACTGGACTGGCTCAAGGTTGAACAGGGGCTGGATAAAATGAGGCTGAGACCTGCTGGGCTGCATTCCCAGGGGGTGAGGCATTCTTAGTCACAGGATGAGAAAGCAAGATACAGGTCACAAAGACCCTACTGATAAAAGAGAATGCAGCAAAGAAGCTGGCCAAAACCAAGAGAGCAATGAAAGTGACCTGTGGTAATCCTCACTGCTCATTCTATGCTAATTATAATGCATCAACAGGCTAAAAGACTCTCCCACCAGCCCATGACAGTTTACAAATACCATGGCAATGTCTGGATGTTACCCTAGATGATCTAGAAACATGGGAGGAACCCTCAGTTGGGGGAGCTCCCCACCCCTTTCTTAGAAAACTCATGAATAATCCACCCCTTGTTTAATATATAATCAAGAAATAACAACAAGTATACAGAGCAGCAGCCCATGCCGCTGTTCTGTCTATGGAGTAGCCATTCTTTTATTCCTTCACTTTCTTAATAAACTTGCTTTCACCTTACTCTGTGGACCTACTCTGAATTCTTTCTTGTGCAAGACCCAAGAACCCTCTTCTTGGGGTCTGGATCAGGACCCCTTTCCAGTAACACTTAGATTTATAGAGTAGGCTAATCGTTGGCAAAGGAAAAAAATGAACATAATGTAAAGGTTATTCAGGATCAAAGCTAACATCTACCAAGTGAATAATTTGCTCTAATTAGAATGAATTCTGTGGAAGCATTTGGAAATGTAATGGTCTGTAAAAATAGTAAATAAATGCTTCCTGACCAACTATTGCAGGTGATTGAACAGTGATTTGATTTCGGTGCTTAGTAGTGCTTACTTCTGCCTATCTGACATTGCTTATGTCAACTTCGTTACGAATATCCAAGTTAATTTCCAGGTTTCAGATTCAATCTCTGTGCTTGGAGGTGGATTACAGAAAAGCATACATGGGGACCCAGTGAACATGTCAATTAGCCTGAAAGGAAGCACAGTTTTTATTCCCTCCTATCAAGTTCAGGCAGGCAAATATCCTGACAGAAATTTAAGAGTTCCAGGAGGTCGCTTCTATCACTGGTCTCCCAGGCAAGGAAAGGTGCTAGTTTTCACAGCTAACTAAAATGCTCTGAAAGCTGACCTTGGGCTGTTTCTTTTTCTTTTTTTTTTTCTAATTATACATTAAGTTCTAGGGTACATGTGCGGAACATGCAGGTTTGTTACATAGGTATACATGTGCCATGTTGGTGTGCTGCACCCAGTAACTCGTCATTTACATTAGATATATCTCCTAATGCTATCCCTCCCCACTTCCCCCACCCCATGACAGGCCCGTGTGTGATGTTCCCCTTCCTGTGTCCAAGTATTCTCATTGTTCAATTCCCACCTATGAGTGAGAACATGCAGTGTTTGGTTTTTTGTCCTTGCGATAGTTTTCTAAGAATGATGGTTTCCAGCTTCATCCATGTCCCTACAAAGGACATGAACTCATCCTTTTTTATGGCTACATAGAATTCCATGGTGTATATGTGCCACATTTTCTTAATCCAGTCTATCATTGATGGACATTTGGGTTGGTTCTGTGCTGTTTCTTAACCTCTCCTCCAGCAGAATGGGATTGGAGGGTGCTACCAGCACACAGGCCCAGGAGCAGAGGTGGGAGATGGTTATTGCTTCACTTCTTCACTTACCCAGACTGAAATGAAAGCTCATTTTCTTCAGTTTGGATGATTGGAGATATTTTTTAAAAAATGAATGGCAATAAAATCTTCAACAAGGGGGCATTTCATAAAGTAAAATTTTGGATTCAAATTTTACTAATATTTTGGCTGTAGATTACACAGTTCGTGCAATAGCTATTCCCTAATTACTGTACTTTTATTAGGAAGCCACTTGATACTTTAATTCTACTTTTCACATACCACCTAGTGTGTACAAGATGCTCGACTTCTTAAGGGCAGATTTTATTTTATTCATCCATGTCGTCTCCACAGCATCTGTTTAGCACAGTGCCATAAACAAATGCTTGTTGCTGCTCTCAGGTCTCAGCACCACATCTCACTGATATTTCCTCACCTCTTGTGATGTAGAAATCAGATCCTATATTCCTCGGGTGTATTAGTTTATTCCATTAGTTTATTCCAGGATTTACTTATTTTCTTTCAGTCCCCATTTCCATCCATTTTCTCCAGTCCTATTTTTTTTTTCCTTTGGTCAGTCCTACTGCCTAATGATTAGACAGGTGACAGAAAACATGCAAGTATGGAAGATCATCAATAAATATGCATCATTTGATTGACTGAAAGTCATCAGAGGAGACAGAACAAGAAAAGTCAAGGACAGTATGACAGAAACAAAAAACTATATAGAACATAAGCCAAAGTGGTACCTTAGGGATGTCTGATCATCCTCTAAACACAGAACGAGAACTCCCTATATAAAATACAATAATCTAAAATTTACCATACAATTTGGTCTTTGCGTTCTGTGTGTCAGAGGCCTACCATCATCTGTGATATTCACAGACTCTTGTCAGTGAAAAGAAAGAAGCCCCAGGCATTCTGTTGGGAGTTTCACTAAAATATCCCCACCAACACGAGGTGCTTTCTCATTAAAGTCTCAGGAGTTTCTGTTTTTAAGGCCAGGAATCTTTTTTAAAGAATTTTTTTTTAAATTTACCTCTTCTCTTGACCAAATAAGGATATTCTTCCACAGAATAAACTGGAATATTGGCACGTTAGTCTCTTTGACAAATTCATGAATCCTTGAGAATTAAGAAGGTTAATGTAATTAAGTTAACCCCAAGTTAAGAAGGTTCATTAGGAAAATTATAAATCCATATTGTTTATATTTTCATCGTTAAATATGGCTCTTTATAATAATAAAATTCTGCACTATGGTGATAGGTATCACATAAAAATGCATAACTTATCTAATGGATCATTCCGTAAAATATAATAGGAGATGAATTCAAGGCACTCTTGACTTTCTCATTGGTTTGGTCACACATCATGCAAACAAGTCTTTAGGGTGTTAATTATTCTCCCTTGTCATGAATAGATCTTCCTCTAGGGCTAAGATAGGGAAAGATGCAGGGAAAAGGATATGGAGCATTGAAAATTACTGTAAAAACCATCATTCTGAGCAAACTATCACAAGGACAGAAAACCAAACACCGCATATTCTCACTCATAGGTGGGAATTGAACAATGAGAACAACTGGACACAGGGTGGGGAACATGACACACAGGGGCCTGTCGTGGGGTGGGGGGAGTGGAGAGGGATAGCATTAGGAGATATACCTAATGTAAATGACGAGTTAATGGGTGCAGCACACCAACATGGCACATGTATACATATGTAACAAACCTGCACGTTGTATACATGTACCCTAGAACTTAAAGTATAATAAAAAAAAGAAAATTACTGTAAAAATATTAGATTTTTCAAGTTAAGTGAATTTTAAAGTTAATTTCTTATCATCTTAAACCACATTTCAGTATATAAAGTCATGTGGCACATAAGGACATTTCGCCAACACCAGACCACATATAACAATGGTGGTCCCGTAAGATTAAAATACCATGTTTTTACTATGTTAAGCTCACTAATGAATAGGCATAGTCAATTCTCAGTCCTCAGACACAGCTTCCTCTGCTACTTTTTTTTACTTTTTCCACTTGTCTCATTGGCTACTTTTTTTTTTTTTTTTCAGACAGGGTCTCACTGGTGCAATGACAGCTTACTGCATCCTTGACCTCCCAGGCTCAAGCAACCCTCCCACTCCAGCCTCCTGAGTAGCTGGAACTACAAGCGCATATCACCATGCCAGGCTAATTTTTTTCTGTTTTTTGTACAGATGGGGTCTCACTGTCTTGCCTAGGCTTGTCTCAAACACCTGAGCTCAAGTGATCCTCCTGCCTCAGTCTCCCAAAGTGCTGAGATTACAGGCATGAGACATTATGCCTGGCCAGCTACTCTTTTTCAGACTCCTCCATGACTAATAAATACCCCAAACTTAAAATGCCCGGAAGTAAACTTCCTCCCCCAACCCCTACCCCTACAATACTTGCCTAACCTGTGCTATTTTCTGTCTTGGTCGTTGTTGACGCTTCTGTTTCTCTGAGACCAACATAAAGTCTGTTAATTCCATCTTCAAAATGTGTCAGGCATCTGACCACTTATGTTTACTGTCACTGCTCTCACTGTGATCCAAACCACCGTCATCATTCACCTGGATCACCAAAACCGCTTCCTACCGGGCCTCCCTGCTTCTGCTCTTGTTCCCTACAGTGTATTCAACAGACATCAACCAAAGTGATCCTATTGAAAAAGAAGTTAGGTCCAGTCACCTCTTTGTTCAAAATCCATCAGAGTAAAAGCCCAAATCCTTACAAGGGCACATAAGTCCCCACATGGCCCCGTCCTTTGTCACTTCTCTGACACCATCCTTTGCAACTCTCACCGTGGCTCCCTTTACTGCAGCCATGCTGACCTTTTGTTTTTTTCCAGAACAAAGCAGTGCCCCTCAGGACATTTGCAGTGGATGTTCCCTTCGTTTGGAATGCTCTTCCCCCAAATGCATGTGTAGTTCACTTCCTCACTGCTTTCCAGCGTTTCCTAAATGTTCACCTTCTCACTGAGGTCTTCCGGAATCACCCAACTTACAATTAAATCCCCCGGCTGTAGCACTGCTGATCTTTCACTTCCTCACGTTGTTTTATTTTTTTTCTCATTCCACTTATGACCAGTTAACATTCTGTGTTACTATTTGTTCAGTTTATCATCTGCCTTTCCCCACAGCAATGTAAGCTTTAGGCACATTTATAAGCTGTCATTTGTAAATTAGGCACTCATTAAATATATTTAATTAATAAGTGATTAATGTGCAACAGGAACACAGGATTTTTCCACAAAAGGCTGAAAAGAGTACTCTTAAATGTCCCTGATCTCTCTATATATTTGTTCTTCTTTCTTGTCACCAATTTTTCCCTTGCCTCAATTTTTCTCTCCCAGTGAGTGTCTGACAGGACATGCATCTTCAAGGCTTAGAAACCGCTGATCTAAAGCCCAGAGTCAGATCCACTTCACCCATCTCACAAGGGATTCGGTCTCTTCTCAAGTGTCCTCAGAAGCAGAGAATTTATGTACAGCTCTATTGTGAAAGGGTTTATAAAATTAACATGAAATTAGGATTGCTATAACTTCCAAACAACAGTTCTGTTTTTGTTTTTGAGGAAAGCTTTGAATAATTCTTTACCCTCTTCCACATGAAATCTCTTCAAGTATTAGAACAGAAAAAATATATTCCTTTTGATTCCAAAGTCTTCAAAGTAGCATCCATTCCTCATATTAATTGAATGATTTAAAATTTTAGAACATAAAATTTAATCTAGAGTAATGAGATCTCCCAATAAGATACAACTATAGAATTAGAAGAGGTGGAAGCTGTACTGACATGCAACATGAACAAAATAAAGCCTGCAGAAGTTGGGCGGACTTGTCCAAAGTCATCCACAAATGGTCATGTTGGCATCAGTTTCAGGTGAAGTGAATTTCCCTAACCCCCACCCCAAGCAGTGTTCTCTCCACTACACCGTATTTCCTCTCACTTGATTACTTTAACCAAAGTTATTCTATTTTGTCAGTATAGCTAGTGGATTATAATAAAGACTGCTGTTTTTGTAGAAATATCTAAACCATCCTCTGAGAAGGCCAAGGTAATCCATCCATGGACGCGGCATTGCCCCTCCCTTATTCTGAGGCATTGCTGAAATTCTTTCCATAAGCAGAAAGCTCAACTGATTAGAATTCTTCTGAGATTCAAGATCCAAACTAAAGTTATGAATAAAAATGCAGTATTATTCAAAGAAGAAGGCAGATAGCAAACTCCTGAGCTAAATAAATTTTTTTAAGGTTCAGGTTTTAATATTAACACAGTTAAAAACTACACACATTTTCAGGAAAAATAAACGTTACTGAGATATTGTCTTTAAATATACAAAATCTAAGGCTAAATAAACACTCATAAAGAAAAACCTGCAGAATCCAGGGACAAAAAGCTTAGAGGTAAAGAAATAATAAATAAACAAAGAACACATTTAAATCAAATACTTATGAAGAGAATTTGATACCAATACTTAGTATCAAATACCAAGTACTTTATAATCAAATACCTATGAAGTCTCACCAATATCCTGTGCATTCTCAGGATGTTAAATCTGAGCAAGAACCAAAGCTTTTCTTGAGTAGAAGAGATTCGCCAGAGGGAAGCAATCAATAGAGGATAGGTGATGTGGAAGATGCAGGAGTGCGGAAAATGCCTGCCTGAGGGGAGGATCCCGCTTCTATTCTTTTTCAGAATTAACATTTATAGCACTTTCTCTATGCTGGTGGCTGTGTTCTAGGCAATTTAAATGCATTATCCTATTTCATCCTCACAACAGTCCAGTCAGCTAGGTATTGCTATTTTTATTCTCACTTTACAGACGAAGAACTTAGGGTTCAGTAGTTTGGCAACTTGTCCAAAGATACCAGGCAAGGAAGCGGCCTAACTGGGATTCAAACTCAGAACTTGTCTAGCCTCAGTATTGGATTCTTCACCACTATGCTTCGTTGTCTCTTGGTAAATTACTAAACAATTAAAACATCCACCTTCCCAATCATTTCCTAAGGAAACACTGAACCTCCAAGTTTCCCAGTCACCCCTCAGGGACTAGATTCCCAGGCCTACTGCTCACTAGCTTTGTGAAATTGAGCAATGTCCTTAACCTCTCTGGGCACCATTTTCTTCATCTGTAAAATATCGTAATAACATCTCACAGAGTTATTATAAAAATTAATTGCATTAATATATGGGGGAGCGTAGCCTCCCAGTTAAGAACACTGGCTCTGGAGTCTGACACTTGTTTGAATCCAACTCTGCTTTCTGCATTCGTTGTGATCTTAGGGGAGCTGCCTATTTTTCTCAGGCTTAGTCTCCTTGCCCATGCATCAGAGACAATAATAGCACTTTCCTCACAGGTGGATATAAGGCTTAAAAGAGAAAATCTTTGCAAAGTATCTGGCACATAGAAAGTGCTCAATAAACCTGGCAACTACAAAGATTAGTTTTTATTAATATGAGTAAATAAAACATGGTTTACTAGGCAGGTGATAAAATAGAAATGTGTAACCTAAAAAAAAAAATGACAGTATGAAATTAACATTATACCAAGGGCAATAATATTTATAATAAGATGACTAAAATTGATTTAATTAAAAGCAAGGACTCTCAAATTGAACTGCAAAACCAAATTTAGAGATTTGCTACTTATGGAGATATATCTAAAGTCAGATGATACAGAAATATTAAAAATAATAATGTTGACAATAAAACATATGTGTCATGAGTAGGAGAGCATAGAAAAAGAATATAAAATAATGTCTATGTGAACTAAATTGGTGGTAATATTACTAAAGTGAAAAACATTAAAAATAAATCAGTCTATGGTCAGAAACAAAATAAAATTTTAAAAGTCATTGGGAATTCTAAAAATGATTTTAAGAGATAACATTAACAGTTACATATAAAATTTTCTAAGATTCAGATAATATATCAATTTCAACTACTCATGCAATATTTACCAAATATGATAGCATGCAAAGAAAATAAAAAATAATATAAAGACCACATTTGATTTTTTTCAGTTCTGATGCAGGGCAGGCGAGCCCCAAAATTGGGGCGTAGCCTGGGAGGATTCTTGACTTCACCCAGAAAAGAATGCAAGGAGGAGCCAGTGGTGTTGGACAGCAATTTTTATTGAGAGGGCAGTGCACAGCAGCAGCAGAGGTCCTGCTCCTTATGGAGCAGGGTTACCCCACAGGCAGTGTGCTAAGTGTAGCACTCAGAGGCAGTTCTGCAGTCGTATTTATACCAAGTTTTAATTATGTGCAAATTAAGGGGCAGATTATGCAGAAATTTCTAGAAAAGGGCTGGTAACTTCTAGGTTGTCAGGTTGTTGCCATGGAAAGGGGCAGTAACTCCTGGATGTTGCCATGGCAATAGTAAACTGACATGACATTGGCAGGTGTGTCTTATGAAAAGGTGTTTCTGCCCTGTCCCTGTTTTAGCTCAATTTAGTCCAGTGTCCAAGCCCCTCCTCTAGAGTCACATTCCACTTTCTACCTCAGTTCTATAAATCTAAAAAATTGTTTTCTTCACTTAACAGAGTTGACACCTCATCAGTTTAATGGAATAAAAGCAAACTTAAAAATTAAGATAATCATGTTTCTTAACACTGAGTGAAATCTCTGGAGCCAAGGTTGAGTTTCTTTGATTTGATCTGTGTTGTAATAGGGAGAGACAAAGGGTCCCAAGATCAAACTAACATATCAAGAAGCAGATTAGCTGTAATCCTCATGTTAGATATATTGGGCATGTGCCCTAGAGGTAAAAAATTTTCTTTAGGTAGTTTGAGTTTTTTTCTTTTTCCACTTGCCTGCAGTGAGTATCAAAACTACATAGGAACACATGTATTAACATATTAATTTCTAAAATATTTTCATATGCTTAATTTGCCTTCTGTAATTGCTGAAGTTCCTAAGGAATTGGTTTTAGACCCACTTCTCATCTGTCACGATTCTCTTTACTTAGAAAATCTCTCTTTTAAAGATATTCTTAGTGTTCTGCAGTGTTTCTT
Source organism: Pan troglodytes (assembly GCF_028858775.2). NCBI lineage: Eukaryota > Metazoa > Chordata > Mammalia > Primates > Hominidae > Pan > Pan troglodytes. The sequence goes on from NC_072401.2 coordinate 159,878,922, forward strand.
CACTGCACCTATACTGAATTATTTATGTTGATTGAGATTTTGGTTTTTTCTTCAATTTGAGAATGTACACCTTTGATCAATTTTGAAAATTCATAGGCATTTTCTCTTCAATTGCTGTCACTTCTCCCTTCATTCTATCCTATCTTTTTGGAATTCCTAACAGATGTGTATTTGTAATTCTCCTGCTTTCTTCATAAAGAGATTAACTTTAATCTCTCTTTAATAATAGCCATCCATTTGTCTATAAACTGTGATATTTTCTTGACTCTATCTTCCAATTTCCTAAGTTTCTGCCTAGTAATAACCTACCAATTGATTTCCATTGTCTTTGTAATTTAACTTATTATAATTATTTCAAGAATTCTGTTTCTTCACCATCTGTTGTTCTGTTACGTGTTAATTTCTTTCAATATTTTTATCATTTTCCATATTACCATTATAGTCTGCTTCAGATTATTTATTCATTCAAATAATTACAGTGATAGTTTTCCCTTTTATTGTGTCTGTAATCTTTGGTTCGTGGCAAATGAATTGTTTACATGTTAATTTTTAATTATGTACTTCTTTCTGTGGGGCTTGCTTTTCTTGCTGGTGTTTTCCATACCTAGCTGTTAGTGAGAATGACCATTCAGAGAAATTTTGCATTTCTTCCATGCTTCCCAAGGGTATCCCAAGGGTCAACTTTTATATTACTGTCTCAGTTGGAGGGTTCTGACCTTCTCAGGTACTGCAAATTTGTGCTCCAAACCAAAATGACATAGGTTCATTTGATTGCTTAGAGACTTTTTCCTAGACACTAGACAAATATGAGCTTCCATGTCAAATGCTGGGTCAATGGGTGGATATTTAATGCCCACCTTTCTCTGAATCTTCAATTTACTATGGTCCAGACTTTACTGAAGGAGCTTTTCATAAAGAGCTCTGAATATTTGCCTTGGGAAGTCCATACATAGGTATTAAAATCCAAGCCCCATGGCTATTTCCAGGTGTAGTAACACTCCACCTCCGTTACCAAAACTACCAAAGCATCCACTCCATGCTTACTGAGTTTCATTCCTTAAAAAAAAATGTATATGCATACACACACACACACACACACACACACACACACTGGGATATATATATATATATATATATATATATATATATATCTCAAATGGTAGGTTATTACTAGGCAGAAACTTAGGAAACTGGAAGACAGAGCCAAGAAAATATCACAGATTATAGAGAAATGTATGGCTATTATTAAAGAGATCTTAAAGGTAATCTTTTTATGAATATATCCTCTTTATATATATATATATATACCCCAGTGTGTGTGTATATATATCTAATATATATAATGTAACATATATAATGTAATATATATATCCTAGAGTGTGTGTGTGTGTATAGATATATATATATATATACTTTTTCTTAAGGAATGAAACTTAATAAGCATGGAGTGGATGCTTTGGTAGTTTTGGTAACAGAGGTGGAGTGTTACTACACTTGGAAATAGCCATGGGGCTTGGATTTTAATACCTATGTATGGACTGTCCAAGCCAGATATTCAGAGCTTTTTATGAAAAACTCCTTCAATAAAGTCCGGATCATAGTAATTTGAAGCTTCAGTGAAAGGTAGGCATTAAATATCCACCCGTTGACCCAGTATTTGACATGGAAGCTCATATTTGTCCAGTGTCTAGGAAAAAGTCTCTAAACAATCAAATGAACCTATGTCATTTTGGTTTGGAGTACAGATTTGCAGTACCCCAGAAGGTCAGAAACCTCTAGCTGAGGGAGTAATATAAAAGTTGACCCTTGGGACACCCTTGGGAAGCATGGAAGAAATGCAAAATTTCTCTGGATGGTCATTCTCACTAACAGCTAGGTATGGAAAACACCAGCAAAAAAAACAAGCCCCACAGAAAGAAGTACATAATTAAAAATTAACATGTAAAGAATTCATTTGCCATGAACCAAAGATTACAGATATATATATATGTATCTCCTTATTGTAGTGTGTGTGTGTTTGTGTGTGTGTGTGTGTCTATGGAATATATATATATCTATGGAATATATATATCTATGGAATATATATATATCTCTATGGAATAGATATATCTCTATGGAATAGAGATATATCTATGGAATAGATATCTATAGAGATATATCTGTGGAATAGATATCTATAGAGATGTATCTATGGAATAGATATCTATAGAGATATATCTGTGGAATAGATATCTATAGAGATATATCTGTGGAATAGATATCTATAGAGATATATCTATGGATAGATATCTATACAGATATATCTATGGATAGATATCTATAGATATATCTCTATGGATATATATCTATAGATATATGCCTATGGATAGATATCTATAGATATATATATGGAATAGACAGATATCTATAGATATATATATGGAATAGATAGATATGTATAGATATATATATGGAATTGATAGATATCTAGGAATAGATATATGTGGAATAGATAGATATCTGTGGGATAGATATATGTGGAATAGATAGATATCTATGGAATGGAATAGATAGATATATGTGGAATAGATAGATATCTATGGAATGGAATAGATAGATATATGTGGAATAGATAGATATCTATGGAACAGATAGATATATGTGGAATAGATAGATATCTATGGATAGATATCTATTCCATAGATAGATATATGTGGAATAGATATATATATATGGAATATATATATATCCTAATGCCTGGGGATTTTCTTTCTTTCCTATGCTCTCAGCATTAACTGTATAATCTTGTTATATTTTATCAATTATTTCAAAGATAGTGCAGGACTTTCCGTGTTTATTTGATATACCATTTTGATGTAACCAAAACTTCCTAAATGATTTCTTCCACTTTCATGAATTCTAAATTTCATCTATATTCCCACAACTTCCAAATTATATTTCTAACCCAGTGGTTCTCAGTTGGTGGTGGTGTTTATCCCCAGTGGGTATTTGGCAGTGTCTGAAGATATTTTTGGTTGCCATAACATGAGTGGGCTACCTCTGGTTTCTAGTGGGTAGAGGCCAAGAATACTGCAAAACTTCCTAAAATGCCCAGGAGAGCCCCCACCCAAAGACTTATCTTGGCTCAAAATGACAATAGTGCCAAAGTTGAGAGACTGCTTTTGAATCTCCGTTTGAATGCATATTAACATATGTTAAACAGAATCGTGTTTTTGTTTTTATTCACCAAACCTATTTCTCCCCTGACCTTTCCCATCACACTTAATGGCACCATGATGAAGCTGATTGCTCAGGTCACAACCTGGTAGTTTTTCTTGAAACCTTGATAGCCCATTCTAGTTGATTTTACCCCCTAATAACACCTCATTTTTTATCTCCACTACCTCTAGCATAGTCTACCTCTCACTAGGGCTACTGGATACGTTTCTAGTCTGTCTCCACTTTTTTCAGTCTTGCCTACCCCAGTTCATTTTCCACACAGATGTCAAGGAGATCTTCTCATTGCACGTTGAAAGAATCCAAATTCCTTAGCAGGGTCTTCAAGGGAGGCATTCATGATCTGGGCCCTGCTGATCTCTTTAACCACATTTTGTGGCTGTCATTCATTATGCTTTAGAAAAGTTAGCAACCGTATTTTCTGGATGACACTGAACCTTCTTCCAGGTCCAGAATTTTTTGCATATTATTTCTTCTGCCTGTAATGCTCTTCCTCCACTTCAAGCTTAGATCTCAGCTTAAATATGCCTGCCTCTGGGAAGCTTTGTTGACCCCTCAACCTGTAACACATCTGATATGGTTTGAATCTGTGTCACTACCCAAATCTCATGTCAAATTGTAATCCTTAATGTTGGAAGTGCAGCCTGGTGGGAGGTGATTGGATCATAGGGGCAGATTTCCCCCCGGTATTGTTCTTGCAATAGTGAGTGAGTTATCATGAGATCTGGCTGTTTAAAGGTATGTGGCATCTCCTTGCCCGCTCTTGCTCCTGCTCCCACCATGTAAGATGTGCCTGCTTCCCCTTTACCTTCCACCATGATTATAAGTTTCCTGATGCTTCTTCCCCAGCCATGCTTCCCATACAGCCTGTGGAACTATGAGCCAATTAAACCTCCTCCTATGCTTTTAAATTACCCAGTTTCTACTAACACAACATCCTTTCTGTTACCTTTTAGAATATTTATTGCAATTTTCAATTTGACTGTACATCTTCTATCCTAAATGTAAGCTTCAAAAAGTCAAGAACCATATCTGTTTTGTTCACTAGTTATTGGGCCTGGAATATGTCAGGCATTCAGTAACAAACAACATTTGTTAAAGCAATTAGTTACCACCTACCAGAAATTTTAACAGGAGTGATCACTAGGCTAACATCAGCTGAAGAGGTTCTCTTAGTCTTGAATTCATAAGGACTTCAAGTTTAGATGCATGTGACTGAACACACACTAAAGAATAACCTATATATACAATTAAAAAATAGTTAACACATTGGATAATATAGAGAAATATGCCTATAATATTCATACATATGTTATAAGTGCATATATATATAATTATATACATATTTATGCATATACATATGCTCATATATATTTGATGAATTTATGTATATTGAATGTATACATATAACAATATATCTTATATAATGCATTAAATCCATAGATATTATATCATGTAAATATACATTATAATTTGGTTCTAATATTCAAAAGTAATATTGGAATTGGTGAAACTTTTATGTAGCTGTGACATTGGAGACATCTTTCGTCCAGGTGCTTATCACATTTATTGTCCTGGTTCTGAGTAATTTGCTGGTTTTTCTATGTTTCAGAAGGTCCTATATCCAATACCAAACTTCTGCAGAATAATCACTTTATGTCTTAGTCTCTTTCTTTTCTATTGTCCAACATTCAAGTTTTTTGCTCATTATCAGTATTTTTGTAACTTAATATTTTGCTACTCTTAACTGGAAACTAGGTGCTTCAAGTTTTTGGATTGTGATGGGGAAATACATTAATAAAAACAAATCAACTACTGTGGAAGTGCATGTCTTGATAAATAGAATTTATGGAGGTTTGCTTTTCAGTAATAACATCTTGTAAAATGGCTTTTGTCTTAACCACTTCTTTGGGAACAGCTTCTCCCTCTCACTTGTATGTTATGTCAGTGGAATAGATTTAATAGATTATCTTGGCTATATAAGAAAGAACACAGCATCCTGAAAAAGCACCTCATTCCCTCAAAGAAAACTAGATTGAAGTCATGAATTTCCTATTACTTTGTGTGTCAAATTCTCAGATATCCCCTTGGCTATGAGCTTTAATGCTGCCTGATGTTCCTGATGAGATGGCAGCACAGAGAATCCCAGGATTATTAGAAAAAACTGTGCTTGCCTATAAAGAGAGACATTTATGTTTTTAACTCTCAATCTTTCCCAATCCTCAATATAAGCCAACTCTTATATAAGCCAACCAAATAGATATTGGGTTGTTGAATATATATTGGAGTGTTACTGCTATTTTTAAGGGTGTTGTCATCCCTACAACTGGTAACAAGAGTGCAAAAATAATATTTCAATCAAAGCAATGCTATCAAATTTTATGAAGTATCACTTTTTGGTCATGAAAATAAACTTTTTTATATGACTCTGAATGAAAGTAAGAATTCTTTTCAGTACAGAGCTGATTTTATATGAGTTTAAATCTGTTCTTTGTTTTTCCAATCTCTTGCTTTAAAACACACTAACTAATGAGTTGACCAAGCTCTACTGGCCATTATATCTACTTGCAAACTAGCAAATTCAGTTTTCAACATAACAACACAAAGTAAAATGAAGTGGAATGCTGTGATTTTAAGGGGGCTTTGCCCTCCTTTGTTCTGTGAACTTTGCCAGCTTTCACATCATAGCAGTCTCACAGCCCTTTGTTCAAACTCACAACATTGAATGTAAAGAATGGCTTTACATTGTCATTTTCTTACTGGAGAAATCCAAATGCATCAAGAAAAATGCTCACAGGGCTTGGAACAAAAAGAGGTATTTATTTTACATGTGCCCTTGTTCTGTGTAACTCAGCATCATGACAAATGCATTGGGATTGCAATTGAGAGTTGAAGTTCTCTTCACCTCTTGTGAATCATCAAGCCCAAACGCATGGCCCAACATGATAACCCTTTTAAATATTAGGTACTGATACTGGGGAACATTGATGATTACCACCATCTCATACACTTGAATAAAGACAGAGTTGAGAGAGATATTGCAGACTTAGGCTGTTTGCTCTACCAGAAGTCTATTAGTCAATCTTTCCACTTACACACCTGGCTATGGTTTCTCTAATTTATCCCACTGTGGATAAGAAATACAATTTATTTCAGGGAAGCCAGTTTGACAGAGTAGAGAGAGCACTGGATGAACTTGGGAAGGTGGTGTGGCTCAGCTGTCATAAGCGTAAGTGGGGAAGTCCAGCCGATTTGGATCTGAATCCAAGGCAGTTTGGTCACTTCTTGGCAGTTTGATCTTGAGTAAATTATTAGCTTCTTCATCTTTCCATTTTCTCATTTTTCTGATAGAGCTGTTGTGAAGAATAAAGTAGAAATTATTTTTGAAGTGAATTGTGCCATGCCTCTCTAGCAGTAAGAACATGACACAAGTAGCTATTATTAAGGTGGCACATCTGATACACGTTTTTCTGTCCTCAACTCTCTAGACCTCACATGCAATCATGTTCCCAATGTAAATGGAAAATTTATACCAGATGAGTTCAGATAAACTGACCAAGTTTCCAACTGTGTCATTCTCTCTATTATTTGCCCCTTGCTCTTTCAATGAATTTTAATGGCATCCAATACTTACATAAGAAACATTTAAAGAGTTGAAAGATAAGATAGGCAAGAGGTTTGTAGAGGTAGTCAGCAAGGGTGAGGCTATCATTTGCTTAGATAGTAGGAAAAAAGCTATGGATCTCTTTGAAAGTAACAATGCAGTGGAGGGAAGTGGGGAGGGCACTAAGGTGGGTGAGAAGGGCACATGAGAAGGGTCAGAATATCAAAGGTGCGTCTCTGCATTACAGCCAAGAGCAGGAGAGGGTCAGCATCAGTGAGAAAGGGAAAGATACACCAGAGACTTTATGCAAATGATATGGCTGGACATTGCAGAAAAGTTACCTCAATAACTAGTAATAACTAGTCAGAAACTAGTTATTACTAGTCAGAATAACTAGTCAGAATAACCAGTCAGAAACTAGTTATTACTAGTCAGAATAACTAGTCAGAAAGTGCCTTGAAAAGGCTCCTAGAAAAAAATAAATTGAGGTAGCAATTTTGCAATACACTCAGAAACAAAGTGCAAAAAGAAGAAAAGAGGATTGCCAGTAATGGAAAAAAGAGATTGAGGATGTTGAAGGCCCTTGAAGGGGACTATTTTGCAACATAGGAAAGCCAGCTCACAGAGAATGGCTTCTTGAACTTCCTCTCTGTTTCCCATTTCTCCTCCTCTTCAAAAAATGTCATCCATTTTATTCAGGACAGAACAATTTGCCAAATGTGCTATTTAAATATTGGTTTTAGAACATTTTCTTGATTTAAAAGTACACTACCAAGATTGGCAAAAATCCAAGCTATTTCTTTCTGTAGTCTTTGTCATGATTTATAGGGTAGGTTTTTTTCTACCAAGGATAAAATGGAAGAAGACCAGAATGTAAAATTGCACAAAATACACAATTACTGACCAAAAAAAAAAAAAAATACATTGACTAGAGCTATTACGAAGGGTATTTTATATTATTCAAAAGATTCTGATTATCTTTTCAAAGATGTCTGAAAACTAATTTTTTTTTTAGTAGGAACATTTGAAGAACAGAAGGGGAAGACTAAGGGAATTCTATATAAAATAAATTTCTCTAATGTATGAATAGTATCTGGCTAATGTTCCTGATTCTGTTATACACACAGACATTAACTGTTACAGTTTAATGATTAAAGGCTTGAAGAAAGGAAGTTACTAGAGACAAATGCATTCAATTCTTGTTCCCTGAGCTATCCCACGACCTAAAGCAATGCCTGGCATATAGTTGGCACTCAGTAAATATTTGTTACATGAAGGAGTAAATAAAGCCCTAGAGAAATCAAATTAGCAAGTGAATTCTTTAATCATCGCCAGCTGAGCACTACTTGAGCCACGAAAATCCCAAAGTGTAAATGGAATCTCACGGTTTGGGGTAACTCAGCCTGAGTTGAGCCTCTTATCCTGGTCATCCTAGTAACTTGGTGTATAGGCAACTGTGAAAATAAATCAGTCTGTTCATTATGAAAAGAGAAAAAGAAAACAATCTAACTCTTTATATGGATTGGCTGTTTTGTGTGTGTGTGTGTGTGTCTAAATTTTTCTCAATGATGTATCCTCAGGTGATCTTCTCTCTGGTTTAGATCAGCCTCTTTAGAGAAGACTATTGGTGTGACTAAAGCTAAGAAAAGTATATCTAAAGCCTGAAGTGCCTGTTTTGCATAGTGTTTCTAGAACGTTTTTAAAGCTGTTTCCCTTAGCAACGATATTTTTCTTAGAATGGTTAGTAAATTACCTTTGAATCTTAAAATATGTAATGGTCCACAATTATGTACAAAAACACTTCAGAATTAGTCCCATCCTACTTCATTCCTTGATTATCTCATGCCTATGTAACTCCTAAAGCTTTCTAAATTTCTTCCCATGTCTTCCTTATTCCTTTCCACAACATACACACCAATCTACTCTAACAAATATCTTCATCACATGGCTGCCTTTTTAAAGAATTTATAATAACCTCTCAATAAAACAAAATAGGAAAAAGAGCAAAACATTATTTGTTGCAAATCACTGAAACAAATAAAGAGGATGAAACTATGGGAAAGAATGCTGCATTTAGCATAAAATTGGTAAAATGACTACTACCAAAAATAGAGCCTAGGAGAAATAGCAGCTATATATAGTAGCATTTACGCCAATTGGAGGAGAACCAACACAACTATGCATATTTGCCAGGTAATAAGCAATGTGTAGCTTTTTTGTTTTTAATTGGGTTCTAAGATACCTAAGAAGGATCTTTTATTTGGTCTTTCAAAGACTGGAGATGGGAGGAAGGGGGTGCATATTTGTGGGGGTCTAGTTCTGCAGCATGGAAAAGCACAGGAGGAGGGCTGACTTAGTGTCTCTAGAGATACTCTGCCTCATTGTTCTGAGAACAAAGCCCTAACCTAGTATCTAGAGATGCTGTCTTATTATTGCGAGAACAAAGCCCTAACCTAGTATCTAGAGATACTCTGTCTTATTATTCTGAGAACAAAGCCCTAACCTAGATATGCTGCCTGGTAGGTAGGGAGGGAAGTCAGAAGACAAGAACAAAACAGTAACTGCTGCTGAGCACAGAAAATGCATAGTATATCCCACACAAAAGTACAGAGCAATACCTGTGCTCTAGAGCAGCACTGGTCAACAGACATTCTACAGTGATGGAAATCTGTATCTTGATGCTGATATGGTAATGCAGTATTCAATGTCAATTAATTTAAATTCAATTCCAAAAACTTTAATTTCTCTGAAAACCTAGATCAAAACAAATATGAAAAATTTATAGCAAACAAATCACTGAAAGATGAAAACTGAGCTGGAAAAGCAGAAAAGAGACTTGAAGATAATAAAGTAATTGGAAGAATTAAAACTAATTAGAAGCAGTAAGAAGTAGAATAGATATTGCTGAAATAGAATGAGGTATATAAAGAAAACACTTGAGGAAATAGTACATATAATAAAGAAAAAAATAAAGAAAAGGAAGCAAAGAAGGAAAATAAAATTGATTTGAAAGCAGATTCCATACATACATCATAAGTTTTTCTTAACCTGAAAATAGAACAAATAAAACCAAAAATATGTTCATATATATATTGTAAAATCTTCCTAAAATAAAGTAAAATGTAAATATGTCGACAGCATATTTTGTTTCAGGAAAATACAATACAGAATGACCAACTTTAAGATGAGTCCTGAGAACGTATTCCTCAAAGAATATATGAAGGAAAAATAAATCCAAAAAAAAAGAAAAAAAATCAAGAAAGAGTTCAATGAGCCTTAAAATTGGAAAGCAAATCACCTAAAAGTTAGAGGGAAAAAAAACAGAGTTGCCTCAGAAATCTTATCACAATGTTCAATGTCAGATGACAGTGCTAGAATATGTCTACAGACTTTCAAGGGAAAAAATAAGAACTCCAGATTTTATATCAGCCAGATCATTGTTTACATACATAAACATAACAGAGTGAGATTCACAAATGAACAAAGCTCAGTGAAGATGGAACTTATGAGTATGTATGTAAAAATTGCTTGATAATGAAGCCAGTCAAAAATGAAATGAATGAAATAAAATAAAAACATCAGGAAGGAAGAAGTTGTAATTGATGGTGGGCATGAAATCCATTCAAATGTAGAACTAATGCACCTGTGACAGAGTAGGAAACAGAAGGTAAATATTAAGGATAGTAACAATGTAAGAATGATGGTAAATTTTTTAAAAGTTAATTTGTGAATGGAGGAAGTAGGGGAAAAATCTAAGAGCACAAACTTTTTAATCTGTCATAGGAAGAATAATGATATACTTTCTAAAATTGATAAATAAACAAAGAAATTTCTTTAGAAATAAATTATAGATTTTCTGTTCATTGCAAGTATCAGAAGAATAATCCGTTTAGATCAAGCATTAGCTAAAAGGTGAATTATAAAAGGATACTCAGTCATTTCACAGAAACCAAGAACTAGGAGGAAACTTTAGAGCAACTAACAAAGAAATAAAAAGCCACAAGATTCCTTTCACATCAGATCTTCCTTGGGTATCTGTTTCCATATTTCTTCTCTCTCTCTCTACCTACAATTAAGTTTCTCCAGCTCACATAGAAGAAATCATGGCTAAAATCACTGGAAGATTATATATTATTACTTTAGTCTTTGGTCCTGGTTTCTTTTCCTCATTTTCAGTTCTAATATTCTAAGGCACAGAAATAAGCCAGGCACAGAAAGACAATATCACATGTTCTCACCATATGCAGGACTTAAAAGTTATTTCATGGAGGTAGAGAGTAGAATAATGATTACCAGAGCACTGGGAAGTATATGGCGGGGGTGGGGAATGGGAGGGATGAAGAGAGGTTGGCTAATGAGTACAAACATACAGTTAGATAGAAGGTGTAAGTTCTAATGTTTGATAGCAGAGTACGGTGACTATAGTTATCAATATACTTTTACTTTATTACATATTTCAAAATAGCTAGAGAGAAGATTTAAAATGTTTCCAACACAAAGGAATGATAAATGTTTCCAGCCATGCATATCTTAATAACTCTGATTTGATCATTACACATTGTGTGTATATATCAAAATATCATACATACTTCACAAATATGCACAATTATTATGTATCAATTTTTAAAAAGAAAAAATTTCACCATTATAATAAAATTCTGAGGGAAGTATTCAGATTGGCCCACTTAGGTCAGGTGTTCAGTTTTGAACCAATGAATTATGACATGAAACAGAGCTGAAAAAGAAGATTGCGATTTGCCCAGCTTAAGTCACATGTACATCACAGGACCTATTCACTATGGCCTGGAATCCAGAGCAGACGTGAGATTAGGGTGGACTGGGGTGGAAGGATCCCAAAAGTAAAAGGTTATTGGAAAAACAATAATAAGTTTAAGTTGTGCTGTCTCAGATATAATGAGAGGTGCCACGTGTAGCTTTCACCATACACTGCAGTTAACATTATTCACCAGATATTTCTAGTGTCTTTCCTTTCCCGGCTACTTTTGTCCAGTGAGTTGTGTGTGGAAGTGAAAGGCCCTTCAGAACTTTGTCCCGCTCAGGCACAGAGATGGAAGCATTCAGGCTGTTCCATCAGCCCAGGTCTCCGGGAAAAGGGAGCTTTGAGGAAGCCACATGAAGCTCAGGAGGAAGAAATATCTTGGGCTCTGAAATAAATTGTTTAGGTGAAGAAGAAATGTTTGAGGTCATGGATATCTTAATAACCCTGATTTGTTCATTACAAATACATTACATTTTATGTGTGTATCAAAACATCACATGTACATCAATATGGAAAAGTATTATGCATCAATAAAAAGAAAAAAGGCTACCATTTTAATAAAATAGAATAAAATTCTACAAAGAGTAAAACTCTCCTGCCAATCTGTGATGGACATGTGCTATGAGAAATCTCCCTTTGTGTTTTAAGCCACTGAGATTTAATGGCATTTTGTTACCATAGCTTTACTTAACCTACCCTGACTGACACTGTGACTGCACTGCTCCATGGTGGCTGACTATATCATGGCTAAAACAATTCCACTCTAGTGCATTTTGCTATTCTTTCTCCTCTATTGCTGGTAGGGAAAAACCTACTTTCCATTTCTCTGATCCTCTTTCGGAGGAGGCTCCCACAAGGTTCCTGAGGGGAATCAGCTTCTTTACAGTCCAGGTTATCTTCTTAAAGAATACAGATACTGAGTCCTGGGACACAGGATGGAAAACACAGATTTGCAAGCACTCTTATCTGCAACAACAACCCATTTTAAAATTTTCACCCTGATACTTAATTTATTATATGCTCCCAGATTTATTCTTCACCTCTACATTTTATTTCAGAGCTCAAGATGCTTCTTCCTTCTGACTCTCATGTGGCTTTGCTCAAGCATCCTTTGTTCCAAACCATCAGACCTCCTAGGGCTATTACCAATGTCATACAATGTGGCCATAAATTACAATACAAGGAATTTGACAGAGAAAAATCTTCATAAATGAAATGTGAGAAAACCAAAAAATGGTGAAAGTGTTACCCTTTATAAAGGACTATCAAGGGCTAAAGCAGTGGTTCTCAACTGGGAAATGATTGTGCCTCCCAGAGACATTGTGCAATGTCTAGAGAATTCTTTGCTGTCACACCTGTAGGGGCTGCTACTGGCATCTAGTGGGTAGAGTCCAGGGATGCTACTGAACATCTTGCAATCCACAGGTCAGCTACCCGTGACAAAGGATTATCTGACTCAAAAGGTCCCTAGTTCTGGGATTTAGAAAACCCAGGCTAGCCAGAACTTCCAACACTATGTTGAATAGGAGTGGTGAGAGAGGGCATCCCTGTCTTGTACCAGTTTTCACAGGGAATGCTTCCAGTTTTTGCCCATTCAGTATGATATTTGCTGTGGGTTTGTCACAGATAGCTCTTATTATTTTGAGATACATCCCATCAATACCTAATTTATTGAGAGTTTTTAGCATGAAGGGTTGTTGAATTTTGTCAAAGGCCTTTTCTGCATCTATGGAGATAATCATGTGGTTTTTGTCATTGATTCTGTTTATATGCTGGATTACGTTTATTGATTTGCATATGTTGAACCAGCCTTGCATCCCAGGGATTAAGCCCACTTGATCATGGTGGATAAGCTTTTTGATGTGCTGCTGGATTCGTTTTGCCAGTATTTTATTGAGGATTTTTGCATCGATGTTCATCAGGGATATTGGTCTAAAATTCTCTCTTTTGTGTGTGTGTGTCTCTGCCAGGCTTTGGTATCAGGATGATGCTGACCTCATAAAATGAGTTAGGGAGGATTCCCTCTTTTTCTATTGATTGGAATAGTATCAGAAGGAATGGTACCAGCTCCTCTTTGTACCTCTGGTAGAATTCGGCTGTGAATCCATCTGGTCCTGGACTTTTTTTGGTTGGTAAGCTATTAATTATTGCCTCAATTTCAGAGCCTGTTATTGGTCTATTCAGAGATTCAACTTCTTCCTGGTTTAGTCTTGGGGGGGTGTATGTGTCGAGGAATTTATCCATTTCTTCTAGATTTTCTAGTTTATTTATGTAGAGGTGTTTATAGTATTCTCTGATGGTAGTTTGTATTTCTGTGGGATCGGTGGTGATATCCCCTTTATCATTTTTATTGCATCTATTTGATTCTTCTCTCTTTTCTTCTTTATTAGTCTTGCTAGCGGTCTATCAATTTATGCAGCCAAAAGACACATGAAAAAATGCTCATCATCACTGGCCATCAGAGAAATGCAAATCAAAACCACAATGAGATACCATCTCACAGCAGTTAGAATGGCGATCATTAAAAAGTCAGGAAACAACAGGTGCTGGAGAGGATGTGGAGAAATAGGAACATTTTTACACTGTTGGTGGGACTGTAAACTAGTTCAACCCTTGTGGAAGTCAGTGTGGCGATTCCTCAGGGATCTAGAAGTAGAAATACCATTTGACCCAGCCATCCCATTACTGGATATATACCGAAAGGATTATAAATCATGCTGCTATAAAGACACATGCACATGTATGTTTATTGCGGCACTATTCACAATAGCAAAGACTTGGAACCAAGCCAAATGTCCAACAATGATAGACTGGATTAAGAAAATGTGGCAATATATACCATGGAATACTATGCAGCCATAAAAAATGATGAGTTCATGTCCTTTGTAGGGACATGGATGAAGCTGGAAACCATCATTCTCAGCAAACTATTGCAAGGTCAAAAAACCAAACACCACATGTTCTCACTCATAGGTGGGAATTGAACAATGAGAATACATGGACACAGGAAGGGGAACATCACACACTGGGGCCTGTTGTGGGGCAGGGGGAGTGGGGAGGGATAGCATTTGGAGATATACCTAATGCTAAATGACGAGTTACTGGGTGCAGCACACCAACATGGCGCATGTATATATATGTAACTAACCTGCACGTTGTGCACATGTACCCTAAAACTTAAAGTATAATAAAACAAATAAAAAGAAAACCCAGGCTAAAGTCAGGTTTTAATTAGAAATTTGTCCTTAATTAGGAATTTGCTTCTCTGGATGCTGCCACATCCCTCCTCTCTAAACATAACATATTCTTTCTGTCTGAGATAAAACTTTTGGTATCGCAAGCAACAAAGGAATACTAACAGCAATACTCAATAAGAACAGCAAATAGCATTGCCATAATAGCCACCAAAACTCCTGGGAAAGTCATAACTGTCATTTGTTACCTGATTAAAAGAGAAGAAAATTGACTCCCTCCTAGGAGGAGCTACAGATTATTTGCTCATTCTCTTTCAAAAGAACTGAATCTTGCAAGTTTAATAATAATGTATTCTCAGAAAGTTAGAGGGAATATCTGGATCATAGTTTTTTCTTTTTTCTTTTCTTTCCTTTTTATTATACTTTAAGTTGTGGGATACATGTGCAGAACGTGCAGGTTTGTTATACACGTGCCATGGGTTTGCTACACCCATCAACCCGTCATCTACATTAGGTATTTCTCCTAATGCTATCCCTCCCCTAGCCCCCAACCCCTCCACAGGCCCTGGTGTGTGATCTTCCCCTCCCTGTGTCCATGTGTTCTCATTGTTCAACTCCCACTTATGAGTGAGAACATGTGGTGTTTGGTTTTCTGTTCTTGTGTTAGTTTGCTGAGAATGATGGGGTTTTTTAATACTCTTGAGAGCCTGAAATGAGTGTACAGAACACGATATCTTGTTCTTCTAAACAGAAGCAGAGCCAATAACATAGGGTACTTTATAAACCAAATAACGTCTGGTGTCCTGAAGCTAAAGAAACTGTCGGCACGTCTTGCAGAATCACAGCTGTTTCAGTCTTATTTAGTGACTTGTCCCACTCTCTGCAGTCCAGTTTGCCTTTCGAAATATAGCACAGCTGGCTATTCTGCAGCAGTGATTAAAGCCACTGACAAGAGTTTTTTTTTTATTTGTTAGCTCTTTGTCTCAAAAGCTTTAGAAATCTTGACAAGTACTCTTACAAAATACAGATAACTTTCTTAAAAGAAGACACATAGAGATTTCTTAATATGCACATGACTGTGCATATTTGTATCAACAAACTAAATACACTTTGGAGTCATGAGGATAAAATGGTACCTTTCTAAGATGAAAAAAAATGTTGAACAAATTTAACCACATGCAATGCCGTTTTAAGAAAGGATTCCTGTGACTTCATTGGCTTACCATGTGCATTTTTAGGTTGCAAAACAGTCTGCCAGCAACCCTTCTTAGTCAGACCTTTCTTACAGCAAAGCCCTATCCCGGAGGACTACAGAGCTTAAAAATCGGTGAAGATGCCATATTTTGACATAAGACAGCTGTGTGTAAATTGGAAGTGGGGCAAAAGATGACATGAGCATAGACACTTCAAACTCCTCTAATAGGCCAAAATAACAGTAAGAAATGGTTACAGTTCTTTGCATAAATGTCAAGGAAATAATTCCTTTAGGAAAAATTCATTCATTTGTTTAGGAAATTGTTTAATAAAAAGCAGGAGCATTATGGTGATGCCCAGAAAACCACTGGCAGTAAATCATTCAACAATGACTATATTTCTCCCATACTCCAAAACACAATTTTTAAATTATACTTAAAGTTCTGGGATACATGTGCAGAACGTGCAGGTTTGTTACATAGGTATACACGTGCCATGGTGGTTTGCTGCACCCATCAACCCGTCATCTACATTAGGTATTTCTCCTAATGCTATCCCTCCCCTAGCTCCAGATCACCCAACAGACCACCCCCCAACAGACCCCGGTGTGTGATGTTCCCCTCCCTGTGTCCATGTGTTCTCATTGTTCAACTCCCACTTATGAGTGAGAACATGCAGTGTTTGGTTTTTTGTTTCTGTGCAAAACACAATTTTAAAAGGGACTATCTGAGATCTTTTGTATTTCACAGCAAATAAAACAGGTAACTGGTAATTTTTAATAAATTAAAGGTTGAAGTGAAAATAAACTCGAAGGTTTGTTTCTGTAGTTGATTAAGTAAATGGTAGTGAATTTGGAATTGATGGTATGGGCTGAAAATGTTTAAGAATTGGTAAATTAAACTGTCTCTCA
The DNA here is from genome assembly GCF_028858775.2 of Pan troglodytes. Classification (NCBI taxonomy): domain Eukaryota; kingdom Metazoa; phylum Chordata; class Mammalia; order Primates; family Hominidae; genus Pan; species Pan troglodytes. Next base: position 159,895,820 of record NC_072401.2, read on the forward strand.
ACTTTCATTGGTAAATAAAGTATCTCATTAAATATTCTTTACCAAAACCTAAGTTTTCACCTTTGCATAAAAACAAAGCTTTTAAAATATATTAGGTGAAGATCTTCTGAATGCAAATAATATAATTTCCCATCTTCTTAAATACACTGGAAAGCAAGCTTTCTTAACCTGGGAGACCATAGACCTGGGAGGGAAGAGCTCCATAAATGGGTATCTGCAGATCTGAGAGCCCCATGAAACTATATACAGAACTGTATGGACAGCTGAACTTTTAATCAGCTTCTCAAAGAGATTCAGTTCTCATAAAAGGCTAAATACCACTGGTACAACACAGAACATAAATTAATGCATTTCTGATAAATCAGTATATTCATTAGGTTGCAAAACAGTGTTAATCTATTATTGTAACACGACACTGGAACATGATGATGTCTGCAGAACATATTGAGGTGATTAGATCATTTAGCCACAACGTGACTCTGAACTATCATTTCAAGCAGCAATCATTGACAATAAACTACAGATAGGCAAACTCTTACTGTGAGTACCAAATCCCCTCTCTAGTCTAATAAGAGTTCATTTCTGGACACTTCTCAAAAGAATTGTTTTCCTCCGTTTTTGCTACTGAAGATATAACTTAAAGCCCAATTACAGGTCTTGATTGATGCTTAACATGTTAAAATTTTACTTATTAATTCGTGTATCTGCATTGTTTAACAGAGCATAACACATAGTAAATTCTCGATCAACTGTGCAATGTAATCATCAAAAGTTTCATAATATAAGTAGCTTTCTTGTTTATTCTGCTCTCCAAATGTTCATAAAACAGTGCCCTAAAATTATTACTACATATGAATATGCCTATGTAAAACCTTCAAAGTTTATAAAATTGGGATTTCTTATTTTATCTTGGTAGATAATAAATCTCTGAGAATATCTTGGCTTTCTAACTTTCTAAGTCAATTTCAACATTGAAGATTCTAGGTCAACAGTTTGTACAGACTGGGGCAAGTCACTTTGCCTCACTAAGCCTCAGTTTCTCCATCAGGAGGATGAAGTTGTTGGACAAGATGCTGACTTCATGGTCCCATTTTATTATAAAATTGTGTTAGTCAGCCAAGTGCTGTGGCTCACACCTGTAATTCCAGCACTTTGGGAGGCCAAAGCAGGCAGATCACCTGAGGTCAGGAGTACCAGACCAGCCTGGCCAACATGGTGAAACCCCATCTCTGCTAAAAATACAAAAACTACCAGGGTATGGTGGCAGGCGCCTATAATCCCAGCTACTCAGGAGGCTGAGGCAGGAAAATCCCTTGAACCCAGAAGGCAGAGGCTGCAATGAGCTGAGCTCTTGCCACTGCACTCCAGCCTGGGCAACAGAGCAAGACTTCGTCTCAAAAAAAAAAAAATTGTATAAGTTGTATTTTGAAAGTTTATTAAAGTAAAATTTTCCAAAATGTAAAATCATGACTCTCAAGCAAATAAAATTATATGGCTCTGTGGTCAAATGTTGATTAAAGCAAAATTTTCAAAAGAGAAAAAACTGATTCGTATGAAAATGTTAAATGAATATAAAGATTTTATTCAAATAATCAATTAATGATGGAACCGGTGAGATGGTAAAAACCATTTAAAAGAGTATTTCAAAAGCTAACTGTTTATAGGCAATATTAGGATAAGATTGTTGGACTAGATTTAAAACTGGTTAATGCCCAATCATTAAGGTTATCTCTTCCACCAGAAGGAAATTATTTGCATCTCTATGGAACAAAATTCTACAAGTCTCTCCCCTCCTGCATTGTTAAGTAGCCCATGTAATAGAAAATTAAGCCCAGGATTGCACTGAAAAAAACACACAAAACTCTCTTCTGGCTATTTCCACGTTTCATATAATTTTTCTGACAAGTCAATTCTTTCTTTTTTTTCTTCCTTTTCAACATTTATTTTAGATTCAGGGGGTAAATGTGCAGGGTTGTTACCTGGGCATACTGCGTGATGCTGAGGTTTGGGATATGAATGATCCCATCACCTAGGTGCTGAGCATAATACCCAAGAGTTAATTTTTCAACACTTGTCCCCCTCTAGTAGTCCCAAGTGTCAATTTTTATCATCTTTATCTGACAAGTCAATTCTAGTTATATTTCATGAATGAAAGTTCTTGATTTTTGTTTATGATACTTAATTTTTTATAAAAGGTCTTTATCATCTTTATTTGACCCATGTTCAATTTCCATATAATTTTCAGATGAATGCTCTAAATGTGTGCTTGTTCTGTGCTGACATAAACATAAGAATTTCATAAGACAGTGTGTAAATAAACCTACATCTAGGTATTTTATTCATTATGTATAAGGTAAAGTATATTTAATGGCACAGTAGAATAAACAGGCTATGATTACAAGTCCAAAGATTACAAATATAATGATGATATCAAATATATGCACACACAAACACAATCCAACAAAATTCTTGACTCTCTTTCTTTTTTCACCACTAAAGGTAGCAAACATTCCTCTGTACCTAGCTCTGAAAACACATCTACAAAAGCAAATGAACTCATCTGCAAATCTTTAATTTCTAATGTTTTATTATAGATTTTTAAGATACATATTTATTTTTATATTATTAGCTTAAAGAAAGTAAGTCACACAAGAATAAGCTTTTGCATGTCTGCTAAGGTAAATTATTATATTATGTTTGTTATGAAGTTATAAATAAAACACATATTGTGCTTATGTGAATAAAACCACAGCATAATCGGAGTGCATTTGAAATGCACAGAGTATTCTCATTGTTTCAATAAGACAAAAGAAGAACATTACCTATTAGAATTAAAAGCCTGGCCTTCGGCTATCCATTAGTCAAAAATAATTCATCATGAATTACTCATTGATTACAAAACAAAATTGTTAAAAAGCAAAGGTGACTAAAATAAACATGTTCCTGGGCCTTTCATTTAATAAGCATTTTGGAATAACTGGAGGCAAATAAACAAATTTAAACCCTCACATGGGAAGACCAGGCTGCCCAACAGCATTGTAGCTTGAGACTCAAAGTTAAAGCCAGCTTCTAAAAAGCCTGTTAGTCCTATCATCAATATGATAAATTTGGATAAAGATGGTTAAAAAAAAATGTTTTAAGCAGTAAAAATGCAAATATGCCACCTTGGTAAGACAGGATGTCAGGCAACTTGCCAAAAGAGTTATTTCAAGTCAGTGGCTCAAAGTAGGATTCCAGTCTCCAAACTTTTGTTAGGCTAATTTTCATTAAGAGGATGATTTATAAGAGAAGAAAAGGATCTTAAAAATCCCAGAGACAGTGAGTAAAAGTGGAGACTCAAAAGAGCCAAGGAGTACTATAAATCTGTAGAAGCAGAGGGAGACACTCGGGTCAATAGAGGGAAAATTGAAGAGGAAGATAATCCAAAGCTCAACTGTCCAGGGGGCGAGCACAGCCCATAAGGGTGCTAAAAGTAGTACCTGAATGTGAGCCTAGAAAAGCTACAATTAGATTTTCAAATGATCTCTCTCTCCTTGGTCCACCTTCTCTTATACTTAAAACATTATTTTGACATTTTGTTCTACAATTGTATCAATTAGATCTATAGATTTTTTTTTTCAAATCTAGCCTCTATCGTAATGTTGTTAGTAGTTCTCTTTCACACAGATATTGAGTTACCCTTGACCAGAACAAAGAAAATGTGGTGTATTTTAGCAATAACAGACGTAACCGTGAAAAGACAGGAGAGAATGTATTATAAGCATTCTCAAATTGTATTTTTAAACTTTCAGGAAATGAAAAAGTCACAAATAGAACTTTTAAATAAGGAGTAGGATGTGTAAGGGCAGGAGGGTAATGGTAATCTATTCTGAATTTGAAACTCCATGTGAATATCTACCATATGTGATGATCTTGGATATTGGCAAAGGACATAAAGATGCAACACATGAACCTGATTTGTCCATGTCTTCCAATCTGATTTAAAAAGTGTTAGAAGGAGTTTGGAGGTGATTATTTGAGGCTTAATATTGTCCAAATTTACTGTTTTAGTTCTAGTCATGAGGAAAATTGATCAGACGCAGGTTTTAACTTATTTTGCTCATATTACTCATGTTGAAATAAGCCAAATAATATATTGAAACACACTCAATATTTGGACCAATTCTCAATATCTGGGCAGTAACCATTAAATCAAATTAAATATAATTACATAGAACAAATTTTAAGGAATTCACTATTACTAATAAAATATACATAAATTATATCACATTGTTGGTAAAAGTAACAAAATTTTTAAAGAGACATCCATTTTAAAATGATACTCTGTAAGTCCATTTTCAGATAGATAACTTCATACTTTAGAATTATTTAATTTCTCAGCCACTAGATACAAATTGGACCAAAATAGAGAGAGTAAAACTCTTTAACATATAAATTGCCAGATGTGAATGATTTCCATAGGGACAACAAAATAAATTTCTAAAAAGGAATGGAAAATATGATTCTTGTACTTAAATGGCTGATTTTTTATAGACACAATAGAAAACATACTGGTGATTTTGCAAATAAACCAGCATTTCTCTTTAAATGTATGGTCAGCTCTGATGCTCTTGCAGGCTGTGGGCCTCAGTGTTCCAATGTAGAGTTGCCTCAGGGTAGTGTAGAGACTGCTCTATGTTAACAATCAGCAACAGAAAAACGTCAAGAATTGTTCCCATCAGTATTTGGTCAGAACAGTCAAAATGGCACAAAATATGGTTTATTAATGGAGTCAGTATCTCTGGTTTGCACTTTTCTATTAAACAGCATGACAAATGTTTTCAAAACTTAGCTAGAATAATAACTGAAATTTCTTTTGTCAGATGTTCAGACTGACACATAGCATGATGTTAGAGAAAAATATAAACAAATATTTCTCAAGTAGTTTGTTTTTCAAAACCTTTTTAAGTATGCATACAGTGCTAAGTCCCATTATAGCTACTTGGTTAAAGTCATTTATTTTACGTATTCATCTACACTGCCTCATTGCTAAACGGGCTTGAGGTTGATGTGCTTGATTTAAAAACAAAACCAAAAATGCATAAATATATCTAACACCCTAGCCAGAAGATTCTTTCGTCATTCATTCATAGGTAATACTTTGACCCCGTGTGCATTGATATAGGTGATAAGAATTTTGGCTCTGCGTTCTATTACATCGATAAGCTTTTCAATTCCTTGTCTACCTCCTTGACTTTCCCAATACACTTTATCAAGAAACAGAGACTGAAGAAGTTTCTGCCGTAAGTGCTGGCTCTTCAAAACAGAAACTGCAGAAGCTGGAAACCTGAAAAGATAAAATGATATTTCAATCTTAGTAATTGCTTGGGAATAGTACTCCTTACCCAACTGTCCTGCCTTTCATTAATCTGTCATAAATCACACTAACAAATGGTATCTTTGAGAACCAAAACATTTTTGTTACCGCCAAGATGACACTTCTCTTAATAATAATATACTAAAAGAAAGTGTTTCCAGTGAACTGAATATTCTACACCATTCAGAACATGACAGACTTCTTACTTAAGGTCATTCCGTACACTCAAACAAAGGCATGGAATTGGAAAGGATTCTATTAGACTGGCAGAAATACTTTTCTTAGTCTTAGGCTCATTTCACCTGTGGAAACCCCTTTAATCTGTCAAGTAGAACAGTATCCTCAGGTGTGTCAAGGTGGGATTTTATGCAAGAAAATATGAGAGACAAATTGATAATGACAACTTCAATAAAGTATTCTGCCTGAATAGAAGTTACACAACTGAATTTATGTGAAATAATAAAAAATGTGTGTACTAAAATGAGATAAGATTCATTGAAAAACATCAAATTAAAGAAAGAATTGTCTGTGAGTCATATTATACTCCTGGAGCTCTGAGGATTTAGGATCATTTTATTTAACTAGAGTATTAAGATGTTTTCAAATAAATTCAGCAAAACTCAAGTTTCAGAGAAAAGTTTTAGTTCCACAATGAAAGTCTCTCTGGAAAACCTAAGACCAATTTAGAGGGGTCTTTGCTGAGTTACCTTAAAAGAATGCATTGTGCTTGCTTTTCTTCGTTTAGAAAGCCAGGAGTCCAGCATATACATTATCTGAAGGACTTAGCAAAATTTCTAGATCAAAAACATAAGTAATATTTTGCTAAATCCCCAATTTGACATTTCTCAACTTTCACTAAAATGCTGATAAAAGCACAGTAAAAATATTGTTTTAAGAGTACATTTCTAATAAACTCAGTTATACCTCAAAAACTATAGTAAGAACATATATACTTGCTTAAAGAGTACACTTTGCCAGAAATTTCAGGCCTTCTAAGCACCTCTTCCAAATTTCAATGGAGCACAATGGAGATGGCACAGAGGGTGCCCGAAAGCCAAGGATCAGGTGCTCCAGCAGTTCTGATGCTGCAGAAAGAACAAAGGCCACGGCGCCGGACAGGCTTAATGCGTGTGAGGAAGTGCGGAATGAAAGAATGTTTATAAGATGCTCTGAGTTCCCTGAAGACATTACTGTATAGTTTAGGGTCTCAACTTTAGGGGCTCTAGTATTAAGTAGCATTTTTGCTTTATGAAGTGTTAATAATCCATGAATTGTCAATTCTATAGCCCTTCAACTAATTTAGCTGTGGCAGAAGGTATGAGATGAAATTGTTAAAACGATTAGATCTCCTTAGTGGCTAATCCTTTTCATAAAGGAAAGCAAAAATATTACCTGTCTCTGCACTACATTGATATAATAGTAGGAATATTCAATGCATAAATTGGGGGTTAGAAAAGCCTTCATTTTTGCTTTTCAATGTGTGAATTATATTTTCAAAGAAGATTTAACTTCAAACCCATTACTCCTCATAATGCATTTAAATGTAAATCTTCTTTGAAAGAAGAAATAAAGATATTCACATTTACATGAATGTATGAAATGGATGGACTGTATTCTTCAGGCACTCCTAATTCTAAGAGGGAATTTAGGGATTCAAGAAGACCCTGTGATATTACCTTAGTAAGTGATGTCTTAGGAAAGTAAATTTTCCGATACATAAAATTTCCTTAGCTTAAAAGAGAGAACCTGCCACATAACCTGCCTTCAATCCACAAAGAGATGTGAGAAACAAGTGTCAACAGGGCAGGACCCGGCAAAAACTTATAAAATCGTGTCTCATAAAACTCTCACAGGAACAGTACTGCTCTTAATGCTAAAGTACATAAAATCCACACCATGTAAGTAATAGTGTTTAGGAAGAATGATTGAAATATGCTCCAGAATACTATTAACAAGAGTAATGGTAACAGAGCACACCACAGTTACTACAGAAATAGCACCACAGTTATTACAGAAAAAAAAAATACTGGACTTGGATTTGGAAGACTTGGGTTCTAACCTCAATTTTAGACTTGCTCATGAGATTTCCAGCAGTCACCTAGCTTCACACAGCTGGTTACCTATTTTACCAAAGAACCCTCTATTTTTAGGTCTCCACCCTACCGCAGTCTCTTAGTCAATCTGATTTCTGACTAAGATGGGAAGTATGGAGAGTGGCTCTGCCCACTAGGCAGTGGAGCTTGAAATCCAGCCACAATTTCCACTGCTGGGGTTGAACAGCTCACACTTTATAGCTGGGTTCTTGCCATTACTAAATGTCTAATTTCCTTTATTTCCAATAGATGTATGATCAAGTGTGCCATGAGCAACCACTGTGTTTTAACTTCTGCATTGCAGAACTCCTTCTTTGGTTCCCTCTCCACTCAGCATTCTTTCTGAGTCTTGTCGGATGTCCCCAGATCTTTGAGATCTTCCCTGAATTCTTGGTCAACCCTAAGTAAATAAATAATTCTTCCCTAACTAGCATCCGTAAGCCCTCTCTTTCAGGTGTTAGATACTTTTCCCCTCAATCTTTGTCTCCTTGAAGGATTTCAAAATGCTGAAAAATCCTCCTGCTGAATGCTACAGCCAGCTTTCCTTTGAGACTATGCCTTACTTACCAGATTGGCTGTCATTTTCCACTGCATTCATAAAAGTCACTTGAGTTCATTATGAATTTAGACATTCTGCCATGTCAATATTTGCACATCTATTAGTTCTTCCCATGTCCTATCTTATGCCTAATAATGGAGCCTCTGCCACCTGCTTATCCCTGCTCTGCCAGATCCTATGCCAGAGGTCCCTGCATTCTTCCAACAAAACCCACACGGATTTTCACAATGAGAACCAAGCAACATCATGAATCTGAAATGTAGCATGCGCTTTGTAGGCGGTATTGATTGTTGACAGAGGCGCTATGGCTGCACTCTGTTTCTGTTCTTCTTGGGTTTGTTTCCTTTCTTGGGTCTCCATTCCCAGATTCCACATTCACAATTATTTTCAAGGGTTAAAATGATGTAAGATGTGAGTTTTCTCAGAACCTTGCTACTTATCTAACATAAATGTGATGTCCTGCAGATGTTACTATAAAACTTACTCTTTGATGCCTTCTAACAATTTGAAGTTTAAGTTATCTTCACTCCTGTCAAAGAAACCCTTGTTGTCTATAAAAACCAAATGCCTTGGGTCATGCTTTCGCTGGATAATGTGTGCTAGAGCCGCGGAACCTTGGTCATCACATTTTGGCCTCAATCCATTCTGTACACAGGCATCTTCCTTGCGAGGTCTGAATCCACAGCAATTTGTATCTAAGCGATTATAAATCTGTAAATGGAAAACACAAAATCCAAGATACTGAGTGAAAACAAAACTTGGGAAAGTTACAAGATTTTCAAAGACCAGTGCTTTCTGAATAGCTGACTTGCCAGAATCTAAGAGGGCCAGGCTCATTTAATTAAAGGCAACTGTCAGAACAAGTCCAAGGTTCATATCCTTCTGACTCAGTCATAGTTAGAAGCATTTCCAGCTTCTGCTAATAGATCCAAAGTCAGATTATCCAAGTTAGGCATCTCCACCCTAAATATTCAAAGTTCCCACTGACATCACATACAGACACATGGCCAGCACAATCTCTGACTCCACGCACAGCAGAAGAAACACCATTGTACTTCAATGTGTCTGGAAGGCTCTGTCTTGTTTTCTCCCTCAGGTGGCTTATGGGAAATTGGAGTTACTTCATTGCCACAAAAAGTTTATTGCATCCCCTAGCCTATCTGGACTTCAGTATTACAGTAAGCTAACTTGAAATCACATAGAAGAAATCTATTGAAAAGATGTGAGACCCAATCATAAAACCTAAAAGCACTATCTAAATGGAGGCCACAGCTAGATTCTAAACATATGAACAAAATGGGCCTACTGAAGTTTATTATGGGACTTAAGGATACCACCCTATAGAAGAGGGTAACCAGATTAATTAGAAAAAGAAGAACTGTTTAATTCCATTTCCTTTGGGTAAGGAAAGAAATAATATTTATGAATCAGGTAAAATAAAGCCTGGGCAAAGGAATCAGACAAATTTAAGTCAAATCTCTGCTTTCACACTTCTGAGCTCTGCAACCTTGTGTAGATTCCTTTCCATCACCGACTCTCAATGTAAACACCTGAGTAACAGGAATGATACTCTTTACCTTGAACACCTGGTAGAAAGATTGATGAAAATATGTGTACACCCTCTGTCCCTGTCCCAAGCATCTATAAAACACTCAAAAAATGAAAACTACTGTTACTCTTGTTGAAACACACCTACATACCATCCAAAGTTATTTATCTCAAAACAAGCTTCTAAGACAAAGAGTAATTTATCCATTTTAAATGAAGAAAAATTCAGCCTCAGAGACATTAAGTAACCTGCCCTGGGTAGAATATTAGTAAGTAAGTAGCAAAGTCAGGATTTAGACATGGATTTGTTTGTCTCCAAAATTCCACGATTTTTTCCCCCAGTACGTCATATTGAATGGTTTTAGGCTAACTAGTCAAAAGATGGCTAGACAGACACTGCCACTTTTATTCTTTTGGTATTAAATTCCCATCTTTTTCTCATCCTCCTGTGTTTCTGCAGCTCCCATGGAGCTGTCTAGGAGACCAGCTGCTTAGAAAGGGATGCCGAAAAGCAGTGCCAAAATTTAGCCTACTTTGGAATGATCATTTATTCATTTATCCAACAAACAGTTATTGAACATCTTCTACATCCTATCAGTGAGCTAGGCACCAAGGCAAATGTTACCCATGGTCAGCACCTCTCCACCATTACCACTTCCAATGGAAAATTGAAATGGTTATTTAGTTTTCCTTTGCTACCAGAACAAGCTTCAAGAACTGGACAAAGGACTTTCTTCTCTGTTTTCTGTATGTAAATGGACTTTGTATCAAATAGCATGCTTGAGATCAAGGATTGTAAGAGAAGTTAGCATAAGCCAATTTTCTATGAAGTTTATGTAAAGCTGGTCACATGTGTGGCAAGCGAGCGACCAAGCATTTGCACCAGTCAAAGGGTACACTGCTGGCCTAGAAACAGTCACAGAAAAGGAGGGTTCTGTCAAGATTGGTTCCAAGCCACTGACCCATGGGACCATAAGTCTAACCCATAGTTTATCCAAAAAGTCACATAGACTGACTCCAGGGAACAGTAAGTTACCACTGCTTGTTAATGTGCATTTGATTGACATGAGAATAAGAAGGTTTCCCAAAGGTGAGCAAGAGTGCCCCAAGCAAATCACTGTAGGTTAGAATAGCACATGAAATGAAAAAAGCACAAATTAGAAACTTTTAGAGAACTTTATTGAGCCCTTTCTTCTCAATTTCAGTCATTTTACGCAGTACCTTCACTGACTTTGAGTATAAGAGAAATCAAATGATATAAAAGAGACTGCATCTGATTGCCAATTATTTAAGTTAAGGTCAGAAAGAACATGAAAACTAACTTTTCTATAAGCTGCTTCCCACTCAATCACCCCTTTTTTTAAATACACATTAACTAATGATTCTCAGAGAATCTGTGTACCATTTTATCATCATTGTTTTATCTAGTTACATTAACATTAAAAATAAAAAAAACTTAAATCTTATTTAATTTTGACTAAATATCAAAGTCTATTATATTGGACATACGTGTTTTGAATATAACCCGTAAAGAAAATGCTACCAAACATTTCTTAAATGCTTCTTCAAACCCTTAGTACTTCCATCATTGTGGACTTCTTAGTAGTGGGGAAAGGACTAAGATACATAACTACATTTGTACTGTTTCTATAACAAAACCATGAATATCATATATTTATGTTAAATAATAAGCTCTTTAGAGATAAGGCCCTTTCAGTACTTCTGTAAACATTATATTTTTCTATTTTTAAACTACACAAAAGCATTAAAAGTTAAAGGTTGAAAAGATTGATTTAGGTCATCTTTTTATTGCCTTACCAACATTAGATTGTTTGCTACAGTGTACTTTTAAAGTACTTCGTCTGATCTAATTTTGAATCACTCAACAGTCTGTGATGATTTCACCACCTCCCTGACAGACTGTTGTGCCATTCAGATCTAAGAGACATTATTACTGAAAACAGGTGTGTGCATTCAGCCCAACTTCTCTTATAGAAAATGTTGCCACTAATTTTTTTCAGATCTATATATGTACTTGATGGGCATATGTGTGTGTGTGTGTGTGCACGTGCACAAACACTGTGTGTACACCTGCAGATGTAAAATCAGCTGTAAGGTCTCAAATAATCTAGGTTTTACTTTGTTTTCCTTATGCTCCAACTATAGTAAATTACGTCTTTGTATTATTGCCCTTGTCTAGCAAGGGCTTACGTACCTCTTAATTCATGTTCTCTAGCTCTTCTCAGAATTTTGTTTATAGGCTTCCTTTTGAATTCATATTGAATATACCAAAAATAACTTGACCACAAAAATATAATCTACTCCCTTAAATTCAGTGCCATTTTGTTAGGCAGTTAATTTAGTTTTCTATTGAGCATATTTATGCTTACTTTTAAGACAGCTTATCTAATTTTTAAAGCCTAATAAAGCATATCCTACATAGCTATGAATCCATAATATGGTTTTAATATACTTGTTTAGTGCACACTTAAAACATTCACTTAACTACTGCATGATTAAGCACTGTAGTGTACATCTACGTGTCTGCGTAGGTAATTATCCTACAAGAAGGCTATTTGGGGATACATTCTGTCAGCTAAGCAATAATGAATGTTAGTCCTCATTATTGCTGCTTGTTCAAATTCACATCTTATTCTTTAAAACAGGAATATCTTTTCCAAAACTAATCTTCTGCATCTTAAAATACTGCCAATCACCATTTTCCATAAAATGAGTCTTTCCTTTCTTAGGAAAATACATCTTTTCAATGTTTACCTAACTAAAATTGTACTCAGAAAAACCCAGGTGTTCCAGCCAAATTTTTTGGTGGTGGTGGTGGGATATTTTTAGATATATTTCCTTCTTCTAAAGTTTTTTTAAATTCCATTTTCCTTTGGTAGTGTTAGTTTTGCATGTAGGAAAAAAGCATCTCATGAGTGATTCAGCTTATGCTTGCAGCACCTACACAAGGGTGCCTCTGCAGCACTGTCCTAGTTCACCAAAACCCATTAGAAATCTGCAGAAACCTAAAGATGTTCCATCCCTATGCACACTACCCACACCAGCTATGTCTTCAAAAATGGGCCTATCAAGAAATTGTGTCAGTTTCTTCACATCTTCTTTTTCCTCAAAACAGTATGATTAAATCACTAATTTCAGGCAATGCTTGGATGAAGGCAATAAAAAGTACTATATTTTGGCCAAGCATGCTGGCTCATGCCTGTAATCCCAGCACTTTGGAAAGCTGAGGTGGGTGGGTCACAAGGTCAGGAGTTTGAGACCAGCCTGGTCAACATGGTGAAACCCCATCTCTACTAAAGATACCGGGCGTGGTGGCACACGCCTGTAATCCCAGCTACTCAGGAGGCTGAGGCAGGAGAATCACTTGAACCTGGGAAGTGGAGGTTGCAGTGAGCCGAGATCGCCCCATTGCACTCCAGCGTGGGCGACAGGGTGAGACTCCGTCTCAAAAAAAAAAAAAGTACTATATTTTTATTTTATTTATATATATAAAATGCTGCTAATATTAATAATAAAAATATTAATAGCAGTTTTATATTGAGTGTTTAGTATGTGCCAGGAACTGTATACTTAATGCTTCACATGTATTATTTCATTTAATCCTCATAGTAACCTTAAGACATAGGTGATACCAATAGTCTTATTTGATAAATGAGGAAACTGAGGCAAAAAAGGGCTAGTTGACCTCCCCAAGGCCTCTCAACTCTTAAATGACACAACTCAGGATTCCAGTCCAGGTATCTACAGCTTTAAAGTCCATGCTCTTATCCATCCTGATTGTATCTCTCGGGGGTAGTCTCCAAAACGATACTGCAAAAAGGAGGCGCATTTGTGTAGAACGTTAAATGATACTGAATTTAAAATATTAGTTATAAAGGTTTCATCAGAAATACAAAGAACTTCCATAGGATTTCAGAGAAAAACTCATGAAGGAGATGACATTACAGTTACATTTTAAGAGCCAGGCAGTGGTAGCTAAAAACCAGGCAAAGGCATGGAGGTAAGAAATCCAAAGGCATCTTTAGAGATACAATAAGTGTATTTGGCCAGTGCTTCTCTATGTAGACTATTGTTTTGTTTAAAAAAATGATTAATCATCAGAGAAATAAAGTTTTTGAAATGGAAAATACCAGATAAACATCTTGTTAGATTCAGCAGACAAAATTATTCTATCAAATTATTATCAAAGTTTCTAAATGCTTACTTGTAACTGCATTATCTCATCATGAACTGGTATAAAGTGGCATGGGTCCTTGGATCATACTGTGAGTAGCGCAATAGGAGACCACATTACTGAGAGTAAGGGGAACATTAGGGCAGGTAGTCAGGTAGAAAGGTGAAGAAGAGTATTGTTAGCTAGGTGCAGTTATGTGCACCTACAGTCCCAGCTACTCAAGAGGCTGAGACAGGAGAATTGCTTGAGCCCAGGAGTTCAAATCGAGCCTGGGCAACATAGCAGGACCCCCAGAAAATGCACTGTGCCTATAAAAAAAAAAGCTAACAATTTTTTATGTGTCTGCAAGTTTCGTTTTTATTTTCTCATGCAGAGCTGGAAGAAAGGTTGAAGGCAAAGGGGTAGAGCATCAGGTGAAAACAGTAAAAGAATGACAACTAAAGGAAACACAGGCAGAATGTGCTTGACAGCAAAAAACAGGGTAAAATGAGGATGTTCTTTCTAACATAGGTAGGAAATTCCCATCATCCAAATGTTATTCTCATTCAAATCTGTTAGTTAAATTAGATAAACTTCTGTTTTTCCACCTCTGTTTTCCACCTCTTTAAGGGTCTAAGTGAGGGTATAATCACAAGTGTGTATGTAGGTGTGTGTGTTTCTGGTTTGGTAAGTCAGCATCTTAAGATCCTCACCATCTCTTTTCAAATGATTTGTTTTTAGCATTTAAAAACTGCATCTTTAGAAAGAAGAATGCATATCAGAGAGAAAGTATAAATATGCAATAAGACATGTAATTGGTGGAATATAACATTCACCATAGTATTTCACCCAATGCCTAGCACATAGTAGGTACTCAATAAATGTTTGTTATTGAATGAACCCTGCTGAAAGTTGGCACCCACTTTGTATTTGGCTATTTACAATGCTCCTCCAAAGCACTGTTTTGTATTGGGAAGAGTCAAATAAACAAAATGATGGTGGCTTATCAAGATAACGGATTTTTTTAAATGCAGCATACACTGAATAAGGTGCAAAAAAATTGAACAGGCCAAATAATGGAATGGCCTGTGCTTGTTATGTGCTTTTGGTTAGTTTCTTTATGTGGGTTTAAATTAACTAACCATGGATAACGAATTCTCATATCTCACAGAGGGTCCGCCATAATGCCATGTATGTAACAGGCATTCAATAAATACATACTAGGCAGGTTGACAGAAATAACCAAAGGAAATGCTTTTCTATAATTAGCAGTTTTCTGGAAGATTTCTTTCAATCCAAGTTACCTCATTGGATATCTCATTTAGAAAAAAGTTCCATTTTCAACAATTATTTTAATTATTTCAAAAAGGGAAAAAGACAGTGAGAATCATTATCATTACCAGCATCCCTTCAGACAGACAGATGCAAAAACACATGGACTTATTTGTTTATCAGCTAATAACTTACACTGGAAAATCCCTTTACATGAATTTGTCTTGATGAAAACCATTGTATGGTTCCCATATTATCAATAGAACTAGAGTTGGCCCCACGTAGTCTAATGAATGTATAAAGGGACACTAGATTGTAGAGAATGCAACCTCAGACAAATCCCACAATCCCACAATCCCATGGCACTTGTTAATATAGACACAGCCTCTTGCTTGGGGAGCTATACAAAGCAAAAGCCCACAGTATTCCCCCCCGCTCCACCCCCGCCAGCACCTGTATCACCTGCGAACTCTCACCGCATAAAATAATGAATTTCATTTTTGTTCTCTGCTGCCATGACAACAGGTGCCTGTTAAATTAGTGAGCATGCATATGTGACTTGAAGAGCAGTTGATGAATGAAGAGAAATGTAAAAATAGTCTGCAATATAGAAATCTAAAAATCGGCATAGGCTCCCTTGTGCCTCTGCCTCTGTAAAGAGCATTCATTGCTCTATTCCACCTCTACTTTAGAATTCCATGTTTAAAAATAAATGTCAGTGTATACCAACCCAGGGAAGAATCTCTAGTTTCTTCCACATTAATAAATGACACGTAATGACACAGTATTTCTTTACGTATAAGTAAAAATATTCTAAGGTTATTATACATTTGGATCGATTTCTATAGCTGCAATGTTTAAAATCCATATACTGCACCTCTCAATAAGAACCAGAAGCCAAACATCACTATGCCACAGAAAGACTGGAGTCACCAGGCAAGCAACAATCTATTTTTGGAGAAAGAAAATTTATGTTCTATAATTTGCACAAGCAGAGATACATGAAAATAGTCTCTGTCAAAGACACATCCATTTTCCTGTAAAGATTTAAAAAGAACACTCAGACTAAAAAAAAATTTTTGCATTTTATGAAATTCTGATTTATAGAATGAATTGCTATTAGGCAATAAATTTAACATGGAAATGAAATAATCTTATTGTAATAAAATATTTAAATGCCTTCTTCAGTGAAGTAAAGCACTACTATTTGGAACTAAATCTATAAAATCAAATTAGAAACAAGTAAAACATGTTCATTTATATCTGAAGGAATAGTATCACTGAAAACCTTCTTTTGTTTAACTTGATGTGTATTACTTTTATTATTAATATAGAATTTCTATCAATTTTTTCTATAATATAGATTTTTAAAGGAAAATGACAAAAATAAGTAAAGATAAGCTAAATGACTATATTAAAACTCAGTTTTGGTTATGGTTAACAGAACCTAATGTAGCAAACAAATCTAATAGCTATTTTAACTTACACTTTTTTACAAAAATCAGTTCTCTTTTGAAAAAATAAATTAATTTTGACAGCCTAATTATTTTCTGGCCACTAAAAATAAATTTTGCTTTCATGAGTTAAACTTTTCTTAAAAATTACTTTTACATATACATATAGAATTTTCCATTCTGTGTTTCTATATTCCTTGGGTTAGAAAACAGCTACAAAATCAAGCCCTTTAAATAACCTTGCTAAAATATTTCAGAACTCTGCTATAGCACTTTACATTAAAAGTTCCTAATCATCAAAATAATCCAGAATAGTATATATTTTCCCCATATTACAATTGAAGAAAAATGTTCAGAGAGGATAGCAACCTGCCTAAGGAGATAAAACGAGTGACTCGTGTGGATTTCAAAAACATCCGCCTGCCTACCACGATGCTTCCCCTGCTAGAAAAGACAAAGTTCTTGCTTTCATGAAGATTACAACTTAATGCCTCTAAGAATGATTCACTGGGTATTCTCTATAGCAACCAGCATTATACTTTATACAGTGCAGGTACTTTATAAATGTTTGTTGAAAGAAATCAAAGAACGCATACCAGCTCCACTCAGCTCACTCATTGAAGCAGAATGCAGATAGCTATCTACTAAAAGGTCTGTTTTCCCCTACCCATCCTTTTGTGGCAATCTCAAAATCTTAAAATCACAGAATCTTAGAATCACAGAAATGTAATACCTTTGAAGTTACTAGATCTTATATAGACAAAAGGGAGTTTATTTCAGAAAAGATAACCTAGAGCAGTGGTCTTCAAACTTTTGATTTTAGAATTCTTTGACACTCTTAAATATTACTGAGGACCCCCTAAGAGTATTCATTTGTGGTTATTTACCATATTAAATGAAAAATTAAAGCCAAGAATTTAAAAAATAAGTATGCATTAAATTCATATAAAAATAATCTATCATATGTTAATATAAATAAGATATTTTAAAGGAACTTGCTATACTTTCCAAACAAATGAGAGAAGTGGAATTGTTCTTTCAAGTTAAAATGGCATTTAATGAAAAAAGCAGCTAGTTCAGCTCACAATTCAAACAATTACATAAGTGGTTTCCTCAAGACAACCATTGCACTACGGGATACAGTCGATGTGCTTTACACATTCTCATTTTGTCACACAGGATATTAAAAAGACAGGGACTTACAGGTAGAGATTTTTAAAAATTAATAGATTTTCATTGCTTCAAGAAAAATTTTAAGGG
Source organism: Pan troglodytes (assembly GCF_028858775.2). Classification (NCBI taxonomy): domain Eukaryota; kingdom Metazoa; phylum Chordata; class Mammalia; order Primates; family Hominidae; genus Pan; species Pan troglodytes. The sequence continues at coordinate 159,913,536 of NC_072401.2, forward strand.
AATCTGGCATTTATTTCATGTGCTATTTTTCTTCCTGTGACTGCAGTGGCAGTGAAGAGTACAATGACCACCGGTATAGTTTGGTGCCTGCCTTTATTCATGCTAAAGCATCAACAGATTTAACCACTACTGCATATATCAACACTGAAAAAAGTGAAAAACCAAAGGTCTCAGTATTACCGTGAAAATAGTTTTGCCCTTATGGACTCGCAGAAAGGCACACAAAAACCATGCCCCAAACAGTTCCATTCAATTTGACCATACAACAGTAATAATTCTTGGAAGCTCCATATGTCTCTTAGTGATATGTGTCCATAAACATCATGAATATGGTTGGGAAGAGCATGAAACTAATAGAATACGTATCCTACTTTTGCACTGGTTGAACCAGCTCTCACTTAACCCTTAACCCTCTCTGAATATACTTCTTCATTAGCCAATCATGAGTCATAAATTTTAAAAAATACATACAAAAACCATATACATTGAGCCCAATGAGTATCTGCCTGCCCTCTCAGATGTTCCTATGAAAACACTATCACGTTCATTTTTCCAAAACTGTTATATTTGCACCCTACCAGACTTACTCAGAGGCTCAGTGCTTTGACCTCTTGCTTTGCTCGAGCATACCCATCAAGGTTGGTTTCAGACTGTCTATGGTTCAATGGCACAGGCTTAGTGAAGAAGCCAATCCCAAAAGCTAGTCCCAGCAATACGTTAAAAAATGTTTGAATCTCAAATGATTATTTATGAAATCACACAGGCTTCCTCAAGTCTCTCATCTTTCTAGCCCAGCTATGTCTATAACTAGACTTACAACTGAAGCATACTAACTATGCACTGATCAATTTCAACATAGTCTAAAAAATTCACCACAAGGGTGGAAATAAGCAAAAGAAACATAAAATTTAAAAATATATACTGCAGTTTTGATTAATAATAAAATTAGAATGAATCCAGTAATGCTCAACTGGTTGTCACTTAGCTATTTGAAATTATAAATATAACATATTTGATCAGACATTTCCTTCTTTAATTCAGACGGATTCAAGAGCAAAGACTTATGTTCACCAACTTTCTAGTCTACATGTTATGCAGATGAGGCTTTAGAAAAACAACGCCAGCAATCTCTAAGCATGAGTGCTAGATAGTAGGTGGAAAGAATGTATTAAGTTCTAGAGGCTTTCAAGTTGGAAGCAGACATATGAGGAATCTATATGTTTCTTAATGGAAGAGATATGCTTTGAGACAAAGATCAGTCTGAAAAGGATGTGTACCAGCACATGTTATAATGACCCATGTTCATTACAGAGGCATAGCTTATGAGATACTGGGCCTCAATAACCAGAATGTATCAGAAAACATTCAGAAGTACCTTCTGGTTATTGAGGACAGGTATCTCATAAGCTATGCCTCTATAATGAACATGAGTTAGGGTGGCTAGGCTATTCTTTTTCTTAAAGTTGCCTTCATGAAAAAAATGCTTAAATTATGTGAAGTGAGAGAATGTGGTCTTAAAAGTCAAGTCTCCACTAGAAAAATGATGTTAATGCCCAAAAGGGAGATTCATAGGTCAGTGCCTTTGTATTTATCTTTTTTTTTTTTTTTTTTTTTTTTTTTTGAGACGGAGTCTCGCTCTGTCGCACAGGCTGGAGTGCAGTGACGCGATCTCGGCTCACTGCAAGCTCCGCCTCCCGGGTTCACGCCATTCTCCTGCCTCAGCTTCCCGAGTAGCTGGGACTGCAGGCGCCCGCCACCACGCCAGACTAATTTTTCTGTGTTTTTACTAGAGACGGGGTTTCACTGTGTTAGCCAGGATGGTTTCGATGTCCTGACCTCGTGATCAGCCCGCCTCGGCCTCCCAAAGTGCTGGGATTACAAGCGTGAGCCACCGCGCCCGGCCGATGTTGTGGTTTCTTACAGCACCAAATACCATAATGAGCAGCTCCACACTGTAGAACATTCAAAGAAAGACCTATATAATCTCTACCACTAAAGGCAGTGGTGACCATGAACAAGAGTGTGAGGCATATTTAATCAACAGTGGATAGACCAAACTACAACACACACACATGCACACACACACACACCTTATGAGGAACTAGTGGCAGACAAGATTGGAAAGTCAGCAAATTAGGTCATTGGATTTATTAAAAGCAATGCTATTTTTTTTCTATATAAACTGTACCCCTGGATAACCAAACAGGACATGAAGTGAAATTTCTCTTTAAAGAAGTAGTCTAACTAATAAATAAAGAATTAATGATATAATTAATATATCACCATTTTTCAATTCCCAGTGAACTGGTGGATCAATGTGAACATCAATAGCTGCTATTATCAGAAAAAGGACTAACCAGATATGATGTCTTCTGATAAAAGAACACACCACTATCTACAAAGAAGACTTGACAAAATAAATCAAATCTAAATTTGATCATCAATTCAACACCAATCTATAGGGAACATAGACAAAGGAAGGGCAAAAGAAAGGCACCACAAAAGTATAACCAGCAAAATCGAGAGTGTGAACTCTACAAAACAAACGATCTGGTTTCTTCAACAAGCTATTGAAAGGGAAGAGAGAAGATATAGAGATGAAGTCCATTGATTAGAAGACACACCAACCAATCACAAAGTGTGGGCATTATTTAAATCTTGATTCAAATAAACAAACTGAAATATATAAATGACACTTATGAAACAAAAATGTGGCCACTGATTGGATATTTGACTAAATCACTGCTCAATTTTATTTTGTGTGTGATAATAGTAATGTGCTTATGTGTTTTATCTTCTAGTGATACATACTGAAATATTTACAGATGAAATAATATAATGCCAATTATTTTCTTGAAATTAATGTGGATGTGGAAAGTAGACAGAGATAGAGATTTAACAAGCTGGATCATGAGCTGATAATTGTTGAAGTTGAGTGACAGGCACATAGGGGTTTATTATAATATCCCGTCTACTTTTGCATATGTTTAATTTTCCATAATAATTTTTTAATGTTCTAAAAATTTAAACTTTATTTTCCAATCAAATGGAAGTCTTTAGAGATTTTATTTTGCAAGTGGCAATATGATTAAAAGGGAAATAGGAAAGATAAATTAAGCAATGATTTGCACATTAATTGGCAGTTGGGGAAGACTAAAGACCAGGAGATTAGTTAAGAGGCTCTTACAGCATCCCGATCTACATTGGAAAAAGTCTGACTGAGGTAACATTAATAGAAATGAAAAGGAAAAAGTGACAGGAATGATTTTGAGGAGCATCAAAGTTCGCTGCTACTTGAATATGAAACACTAAGCAGAGAAAGATTAAAAGAGGACACAAAAATCTCAAACCTGGCATATTTTAAAAATAGTAATGTCATGAATAAATATAGGCCAGTCAAGATGACAAATTGTTGGGTGATGAGGTAACAAATTTACTTCTAGACATCAAGTTTGAGAGGATGAAGTGACCACTTGCTATTAAAGTAAATTATTGTTTACCTACACATGCATTAAAAGAAATCCTTTGTGCTGTCTCCTGAAATGTGATTATGTGTTTAAAAATACAGTGTCATAAATTAAACTTAGCATAATAAAATAATTGAATAAAATAAAACTATAAGTCAAACTTCCTTGTTACTAATATTAAAATAGCCCAAACCCTTCTTTGATAAAATTCTACTTTTTTGTCATGTTTTACCATTTGTTTACATTATTTCCCTGCAAAAAATGTTCCTTGATATCATAAGTAGATCTGCATATGTACTTATTTTATATCACTTTCCCTGTCTCTATACATCTAAACATATAAAGCAATGAACACATCATAGGTGCCCAATAAATACCAAGTTTTCTGGCCAATATGCTCACTTATTGCAAGCAGTACTCAGAAGAATAAGATTGTAACGCTGCCAGATAATTTGGAAAGTCTTCTGAAGCTTCCTTAAGTAAGATAACATCATTATTTTATTAAGTAGTGTCATTAATTATCTTAAGTAACATCATCAATACTGAAATAATTTCTTCTAGTGACAAACTATGGAAATACATATAGTAGAAACTGTGTCTAAGTCAGACTTTTGAATTTCATTTTTGACAAACTTAGTTGTACACTATTAAAAGTCCATAATAACCACAATACTGTTCAGTGCTTAGCATGTCCATACCCAGAAGTTTGGAATTTGTCATTTTTAATCCCTAGCATCATACATTCCCATATCCTTTACCTTAGTAAGTGATTCCTTGTGACCAAGTGAACCACTCTAATTACCTCCATGAAAAGAAATTGGGAAGATGCCTCAAAAACAATAAAAAGCAGAAATATATTGCTCTCTAAACCCTCTGATTCTTGACAGTTTTTGCTTCCTAGATCCACCAGTTCAGCATGCTACCCAATACTGACAACTAATCCCAGACTTTCTTTGTTACTTGAAGCCAAGGCAACATCCAACTACATCATCTCTCACTGTTTGCTTGAAAACAAATGTGAAACTATTTCATTCGTTTGCTTGAACTTACCAATAAATACATGGCTAGAGGTCATTTAGTTTGGCAGTATTCTGATTCAGCAAAGCAATAAAACCAACCCAAACTATTTGAAATCCCAATGTCCAGGACCCTGGAGCACTATGTCTCTTGCTGTCATAGCACCTGACTGTGAGTGTGTTTCCTCACTCGCCTCTGAAAGCTGGCAGCAAGACCCTTGACCATCAAGCAGGAGAAAAATCCTCATCATCTATCAAGGGGGCCATAGTTGGAATCTTTCTTTGTTATGCACATAGAATGTTCCTTCAGAAACAAAGATCTTTCCATGAACAGTAATAAGTTCCCTCTTGCTTCAACAATGATTGGTTGGAATTTTTATTCTTACTTTTATCACACCGTTAAGTGGGAAAAAAATAATGCACAGAATCAAAAATAGGAGAAAGCAGGACAAAGATGAACACCTCTTAATCTAATTCATTAGATTCAGGAAATAATTCTTTAGAAGTCAGGTAAGAATTAGGAGGACAGAGTTAAGTTAAAAGAGACAAATCTAGGAGGCAAGGCATACCAACTCATATTCTTGTTGTCTATTGAATTTATGAATATAAGTTTATTGCAGCCATCTGAAAGAAAACCACCTTTAGGGAACAGGATATTTCTGTAAGCACCATTTCTCCCACTCAATGAACTTTTTCAAACCCTCAACCCTTTGCTAAAATTCCTCTTTCTTATAGACTCTCTTCCCGTCTCTTGTACTCACCTAATTTCTGCAGGTTTTTTCATTTCTAGATTACATGTCACATTTTCTGTCTACACTCTCAAAATTTCTTTCTATAAAATATTACTTTTAATTATGGCACCTGCTATATTCTGCTGTGATTATCTGTCCCTTCTACTAGATTGTATAACTCCTGAGGGCTGGGAAATGGTCTCATTCATCTTTTATTACCAGCACTAAACCTACTCAGTGTCTGGAGCAGATAAGAGCTCAGAAAAGTCTGCTACAATCAAGTGAAAAGAAATACATGCAGCCTTTTTTTGACGGTAGAAAAAGATATCTCCCAAGACATATCTTTGTTGGTCCTCCTCTATGTTAACACCCATTAATTTATCATTAAATAAACAGTTATTCTTAGAAAATGTAAGTATATGAAGAAGCCATCAAACAGTGAAAATATTAAATATTTTTTACCTGTTTGATTCTTTTATTTTCTAAACTTCTAATTCTCTTCCTTTAACAAAACTAAATATACGGGTATTGTGAGAGCACTTTATATCTTTTACTTTCAACATTGTTAATCTGATACTTTAGACTTACTATTTTAATATAACTAGTTTTTTTTTTCAATAAACCATGCCCTGTGTAAGTGACATTTCCAGACACTCTGCTGCTGATAGAATTGTTACAAAGTTGAAAAAGACAGGGACTTGCCCTTGAGAAATTTACAGTTTGTCAAGACAGACTAGTCAAAAATAATTAAAACTTAATAGGCGAAGTCCTATAAGTACCTAAGTCCAAATGAAATTATTTGGGAATGACTTATAATTTAATAAATAAAAATAATGATAAAATAATTTAGTTTATTTAATTCTTACTTATTTCTACGCTTATTTCTGGATGATCAGTTGCTTAATTCATAAGTAATACTTATTGAGTGCCTACCATGTACTAGGCATCATTGTAAATGCTTTATGTATATAAAAATATTTAATCATCTCAATAGCTCTCTATATATGCACCATTATTATTCCTATTTTACAGATGAGGACACCAATGCAGAGAGAGGTTCAAGCAACTTCTTGAGGTTAAATCAGTAGTAGCAGAAATGGGACTGAAATGCAACTGACTGCAGAGTCCCAGTTCCTAACGCAATACAATACAGTGACACAATACAGTGTCTCTTTGGTCAAAAAGCAAGTTTTCTACCTCCTGAATGTGCTCCTGTTATTTTATATAATCTTTTGAGAGAAGTTTGACCAAATCTTGGAGACTCAAACACTCTCTAGAATACTTCTCTTTGTCATCCTAATGGAGGTGAATTTTTGTCTAGGCAGTTTATACCCCCACGTTTCAAGAATAAAAGATTATTTGTGCTTCTCTCACATTTTACAGACCCAGTAAAATGGCATCGCCTTTGTGAATGTAGATTTGTTAACTGGGTGAAACAAAAAGAATGCTGTGTACAGAAAATTAACAACTGGGTTCTGTATTCCCTTGCTCTGGCTCTGGCATCATAGAGCAAGTGATTTTAGTTTGCTTCAGGCATAACTTTTCTAATATTGTTCACAAATATCCATCCAATACATTCCTAAATACCATTTAAATGAAGCATTTATTCTGATTTAAAATAAAATTCTCAGTGTAATTGATGAGAAAGAGTGTATAGATAATAATAACTATTTACTATGGCATTCACGAAAAATGGCCTAAGTGTGTCCATTTATTTATTTATTTATTCAATACAATTTTTTGATTGATATTGTTCTATAGGCATTTTATGGTCAGGCATGGTGACTCATGCCTGTAATCCCAACACTTTGAGAGGACAAGGCAAGAACATCACTTGAGCTCCAGAGTTTGGTAAGACTAGCCTGGGCCACATAGTGAGACTCCGTCTCTATTGAAAATCAAAAAGTTAGCCAGGCATGGTGGCGCATACCCATAGTCCCAGCTACTCAGGAGGCTGAGGCAAGATGATCCCTTGAGCTGGGAGACTGAGGCTGCAGTGAGCTATGATCATGTCAACACACTTCAGCCTAGGCAACAGAGCAAGACTCTGTGACTCTGTCTCAAAAAAAAAAAAAAATTAAATTTAAATTTAAAAAAATCTTGTATGATGGTGAATACAGGAAGTAAAAGAATCAAGATATGATTTTATTAAAAACAAGTAAAACTCCTCTGGAGTAAGATCTACTGTAAGCCAAGTCAAAAGAAGAACAACAAAGTAAGAAAAATTATTTAAGACATAGGATTGACAAACGCTAATTTTCTTGATATACAAAAACGTTTTACCAATCAATAAGAAAAAGCTACAGAATGCAATAAAAAAGCACAATGATTTGAATGAGCAATTCACAGAAAGTAAAATATAAATAATCAATAAATATTTGAAAATAGAGGCTGGGTGTGGTGGCTCAAGCCCAGCATTTTGGGAGGCTGAGGTGGGTGGATCGCTTGAGCCCAGGAGTTTGAAACCAGGCTGGGCACGATAATGAGACCTGTCTCTAAAAAAATTTTTTTGAATTTTTTAAAAAGTGTGGTGGCATATGCCTGTTGTCCCAGTTACTCAGGAGGCTGAGGTGGAAGGATCACTTGAGCCCAAGAGTCTGAGGTTGAAGTGAGTTATGATCACACCACTGCACTCCAGCCTGAGGAACAGAGCAAGACCCTGTCTCTATTTTTAAAAAGGGAAAGAAAATATAATATCCTCAATATCACTCAAAATGAAAAACTGAAAAATATAAATAACACCCCATCACCATCTACAAGATTAGCAAAAATATTAGTTTGCTTTCCACTTCCCACAGTTGGTAAGAGAAAAGGAAAGAGGTACTTTCATACCTTACTATTGAAATTGTAAAATGCCGCAACATCTACAAGAAATTAGCCTCTTACATTTTGCACTGTGGGAAATAAATAAATATTGAATGAACAAAATATGTAAGTCCACTCTCTCAATTGCTATCCCTGAATATATAATTTGACAAATAGTATTACTTTTGTAAATACTAACCAAATTAACTTCTAATAATCAGATTAACTTCTGATTTTAGCTTTGTGCTTTAGCCATAGCTAAAATCCAGAGCTCCAATCTTGGTGTTACAATTTGAGTAAATTCTAGTAAAGTCTTGCAGAGACCTCAACCTTATGGAGCATCAAAAAAGAGAAAGGCCCTCTCACCCCAGGCAGAGGGGGCAACAGATTTGAAATATTTATTTTTGTTGAAAACTCCTAATAGTGATTTCACATGTTCAGATAAGTCCTCAAGACCACAGACAATAGGCAAGATAATGATTAAAGCTGCAGATGCACTCAGAAGAAGACTGGGGATCAGCTGGAATTTGTTCTTGCTCAGTCAGGAACATGTATGAACAGTAGAAAGTTACAAAGTAAACAGACATCTTGGAGAAACATCTCTCTTCCTCTATGTTGAGGAACCATATCTCTTAGAGGCAGCAAGCATTACTACTCCCCTCAAAGAACTCTCTGCTTCAAATGGTATATTTAGAATGCCCTGAATGTTATAAGAACAGTACCAGTCTTATATTCTTACTCATGCTTTTCCCTATCCGCTCTATCATTGACAGCCTACAATCCTACTCAAACTCTTCCTCCACTATTTTATGGCAAAGTGCTCTTCTCTTTTGACCTCATAAAAATTAGACCTTACATTATGTCATCCAGCAATCCTTGGATATATCATTCGTTTCATGCACTATATTTTCTTAACGAAATAGTTTTTAAAAAACTTAGAGTGGGACAGTGAGGATAATCATATTGTACTACTTTGCTACCATTGTGGTTGTTTTCTTCACTATAACACACAATAGATGTTGCATAAATGGAGCTTCCCTCAATAGAAAAGAAAATGATAAAGGCAGTAGGGTAGAATGAGATTTAGTTGACAGGTTCAGAATTAAAATACATGTCACTAGAAAACATAAGGGTTTGCCCTCTATTCACAATAGGTTAGCTCTTATGTTTATCAGCTTCAAACCTCAAGGTCCGTTCTCATAGACTTCACTGCCAGGTTCAAAATTTACTTTCCATTGTCCTAATCATTCTCAAGTACTTCAGTATCTCTGCTTACCACTCCCCAAACACTTGACCTCATAGTGAGAACTTTTACCTACTTCACTCTAGGTATTTTCATTCATTCTCCACTTTATTACTATTACATTTTATCGTATTGACTTGTTTCATTAATCCAAGGATAACTTGGTAGTAGTTATACAACTATGGCTAAAAATATGGAATCCACCATCAGCCAGTTTTGATGATACCTCTGTTTAGGAACTTACTAGCTATGTAACATTGAACAAGTTAGATAATTGTTGAGAGACAATTCTTCATGGCATTTCTGCACATCTTAGATTTCGTTCTGCATGCTGCTTTTTTTTTTTTTTTTTTTTTTTTTTTGAGACGGAGTCTCACTCTGTCGCCCAGTTTGGAGTGCAGTGGCGCGATCTCGGCTCACTACAAGCTCCGCCTCCCAGGTTCATGCCATTCTCCTGCCTCAGCCTCCCAAGTAACTGGCACCACAGGCGTCCACCACCATGCCCGGCTAATTTTTTGTATTTTTAGTAGAGACGAGGTTTCACCGTGTTAACCAGGATGGTCTCGATCTCCTGACCTCATGATCCACCCGCCTCGGCCTCCCAAAGTGCTGGGATTACAGGCGTAAGCCACCGCGCTCGGCCTCTGCATGTATTTTTAAGAGTGTTAGCACACCAGAGAATATCTCCCTCTGAGATGAAGGGCAGATTTGTTTCCTGACAAAGATAATAAAGATAATGTATCCATCTGAGGCAAATATTGGGCAGGTTAACTAGCAGCCCCTTAGAGAATGGGGGGTTTCCTAAGCTTAGAGTCTCTCAGCAGTGACATAAACACACTATCTGAAGCATTCACCAAGGCCACTCTATCACCCCAATAGAACTTGAGAGGCAAGGGAGCATAAAACTGATGCCACCTGCTATATCATAAGTAATAAAGTCATTTGTCTCTGACCCAGGAGTCTCATATCTTCTGCTAATGTCTATCAACCTGTGGCAGACTACCTTGTTAGCTTCCAAGTAAAGTAAAATCCCAGACTCTTCATAGTTCTTGATAATAACTTCTCTGTGCTTCAGTCCTACCTATAAAATGGAGAAAGGATGCCTACTTCACAGAACTAGTACATTAATAAAATGGAATAATGAGATAATGCATATATAATGCTTAAAACCAGTTACAGCCCCGTATCAGGACCCTTGAACACTCTTTAAGGAGGCAGAACTTGGTGGCTGCTGACCACCTCCTTGCCAAGTCAAATGTCTTACTCCCCAGTTCAGTCCTTGCTGGTGTCTCTGCACCACTGACATCAGAGATCCTTCTCTCCTCCATCAAAGTTCCTATTTCGTAGACTGTGACTCTGTACTAAACTGGTTTTCTTCCTACATTTTTGTCCCTCTGCAATTTCTTCCTCCTACTCACACTCATAAAATAATGAACTAACAAAAGGATAATGTTCCCCAAATGTTCTAAGGCCATCCTAAATTTCCACAAGATACTAGTTAACAATGCAACAACGGAAAAGTTTTTTTCTAAAATGGGCGAAGGGAAAGGGAGTAATCAGAATAAGGGGGTGGAGAAAGTCCTGAGATATTTATCAAAGGGAGAAAAGAGTCATAAGAAAGCCTTATAAAATGTGAGGAGTCACACAATTATGTAGATGATCAATATTTATTATTCTCTAATGCAGAATCTTCATGAAAAATTTGCGATAAATTTAACTGGAAAGAAAATAAGGAAAATAAGTTACATGGCCAACTGACCATTAAAACACAGTATGGAATGTTGGAAAGAAGACACTTTTACCATCAACAGATCCCAACAAATCCCAGCTCCAGCCTTCAGTGGTTGTAAGAACTTGAGTGAGATACTTAACCTCATCAAACCTCAGTTTACTCACCTCCCAAATGGGGTAAGACTATTCCTCATACCTTAGTAAACGGTAGCTATGATGAGTATGATTATTGCAGGATAATGTGAACCAAAAATAAAATTCTAAGCCCCCAACCAACTGAATTGACCTCTAAGCCTGGGGCAATCTACAACCAATACCACAGTAATAGAAAAGATCATTCAAGGCTACTATGAACACCTTTACACGCACAAACTACAAAACCTAGAGGAGATGGACAAATTCCTGGATATATACAACCCTCCTAGATTAAACTAGGAAGAAATACAAACTCTCAACAGACCAATAACAAGCAGTAGTATTCAAATGGTAATTGTGATGGTTAATGTTGAATGTCAACTTGATTGGATTGAAAGATGCAAAGTATTGTTCCTGAGTGTGTCTGTGAGGATGTTGCCAAAGAGATTAACATTTGAGTCAGTGGACTGGGAGAGGCAGACCCACCCTCAATCTGGGTGGGCACCGTCTAATTAGCTGCCAGCACAGCTAGAATAAAGCAGGCAAAAAAGGTGGAAGGAGCTGACTTGCTGAATCTTCCAGCCTTCATCTTTCTCCCATGCTGGATGGTTCCTGCCCTCAAATATCAGATTCCAAGATCTTCAGCTTTTGGAGTCTTGAACTTACACCAGTGGTTTGCCAGGGTCTCTCAGGCCTTTGGCCACAGACTGAAGGCTGCACTGTCAACTTCCTTGCTTTTGAGATTTGGGGACTTGGACTGGCTTCCTTGTTCCTCAGCTTGCAGGCGGCCTACTGTGGGACTTCACCTTGTGATTGTGTGAGTCAATACTCCTTAATAAACTCTTCATATATACATCAAACGCATTAGTTCTGTCCCTCTAGAGAACCCTAACTAATACAGTAATTAAAAAATTGCTAACAAAAAAGTCCAGAACTAGATGGATTCACAGCTGAATTCTACCAGACATTCAAAGAAGAATTGTAACCAATCCTATGACACTATTCCACTATAAGATAGGGAAAGAAGGAATCATCCCTATATCATTCTATGAAGTCAGTATCACCCCAATAGGAAAACCAGGAAAGGACACAACAAAAAAAAAAGAGGAAACTACAGACCAATATCCCTGATGAGCAAAGATGCAAAAATCCTCAGCAAAATACTAGCTAAACAAATCCAGCATACCAAAAAGATAATCCACCATGATCAAGTGGTTTCATACCAGGGATACAAGGATGGTTTAACATATGCAAGCAAGTCAATAAATGCGATACACCACATAAACAGAATTAAAAACAAAAACCACATGATTATCTCAACAGATGCAGAAAAATCATTTGACAAAATCCAGCATCCATTTATGATTAAAACCCACAGCAAAACTGTCATAGAAGGGACGTACCTTAAGGTAATAAAAGCCATCTATGATAAACCCACAGCCAACATTACACTGAATGGGGAAAAGTTAAAAACATTCCCCCTGAAAACTGGAACAAGACAAAGATCCCACTTTCCCCACTTCTATTCAACATAATACTGGAAATCCTAGCCAGAGCAATCAGAAAAGAGAAAGAAATAAAGGACATCCAAATCAGTAAAGAGGAAGTCAAACTGTCACTGTTCACTATTATATAATTGTATATCTAGAAAACCCTAAAGACTCCTCCAAAAAACTTCTAGAACTGATAAATGACTTCAGTAAAGCTTCGGGATACAAAATTAATGTACACAAATCAGTAGCTCTGCTATACACCAACAGCAACCAAGCTGAGAATCAAATCAACAATAGCTGCAAAAAATAAAATAAAATACTTAGGAATATGCTTAACCAAGTAGGTAAAAGATCTTTACAAGGAAAACTACAAAACACTGCTGAAAGAAATCATAGGTGACACAAACCAATGGTAATACATCCAATGTGAGTTTGGATGGGTAGACTTAATATTGTGAAAATGACCATCCTGCTAAAAGCAATCTACAAATTCAATGCAATTCCCATCAAAATACCACCATAACTCTTCACAGAACTAGAAAAAAAGACTCCTAAAATTCACATAGAACCAAAACAGAGTCCACACAGTCAAAGCAGGACTAAGCAAAAAGAACAAATCTGGAGCCATCACATTACCTGACTTCAAACTATACTATAAGGCTATAGTCACCAAAACAATATGATACTGGTATAAAAACAGGCACATAGACCAATGGAACAGAATAGAGGACCCAGAAATAAAGTCAAATACTTACAGCCAACTGATCTTCGACAAAGCAAACAAAAACATAAAGTGGGTAAAGGACACCCTATTCAACAAATGGTGTTGGGATAATTGGCAAGCCACATGTAGAAGAATGAAACTGTATCCTCATCTCTTACCTTATACAAAAATCAACTCAAGATGGATGAAAGACCTAAATATAAAATCTGAAACCATAAAAATTCCAGAAGATAACATCTGAAAAACCTTCCTGGACATCAGCTTAGGCAAAGGCTTCATGACCAAGAACCCAAAAGCAAATTGCAGCAACAACAACAAAAAAGATAAATAGATGGAACTTAATTAAATTAAAAGGCTTCTGCATAGCAAAAGAAATAATCAGCAGAGTAAACTGACCACCCATAGAGTGGGAGAAAATCTTTGCAAACTATGCATGACAAAGGACTAATATCCAGAATCTACAAGCAACTCAAACAAATCAGCAAGAAAAAAAAAAAAAAAAGAAACCATCCCATCAAAAAGTGGGCTAAGGACATGAATAGATAATTCTCTTAAGATATACAAATGGTCAACAAACATATGAAAAAATGTTCAACATCATTAATAATCAGGGAAATACAAGTCAAAACCACAATGTGATACCACCTTACTCCTGGAAGAATGGCCATAATACAAAATAACAGATGTTGGCGTGGATGTGGTGAAAAGGGAACACTTTTGCACTGCTGGTGGGAATGTAAACTAGTACAACTACTATGGGAAACAGTGTGAAGATTCCTTAAAGAACTAAAAGTAGATCTACCCTTTGATCCAGCAATCCCACTACTGTGTATCTACCCAGAGGAAAAGAAGTCATTATACAAAAAAGACACTTGCACATGCATGTTTATAGCAGCACAATTTGCAATTGCAAAAATATGCAACCAGACCAAATGCCCATCAATCAAGTAGATAAAGAAAATGTGGTATATATATACCATAGAATACTACTGATGCATAAAGAGGTATGAAATAATGGCATTTGCAGCAACCTGGATAAAATTGGAGACCATTATTCTAAGTGAAGTAACTCAGGAATGGAAAACCAAACATCGTATGTTCTCACTCATAAGTGGAAGCTAAGCTATGAGGATGCAAAGGCATAAGAATGATACAATGGACTTTGGGGTCTCAGGGGAAAGAATGGGAGGAGAGTGAGGGATAAAAGACTACACATTGGGTACAGTGTACACTGATCAGTTGATGGGTACACCAAAACCTCAGAAATCACCGCTAAATAATGTACCCATGTAACAAAACACCACCTGTCCCCCCAAAACCTATTGAAATTTTTAAAAAATTAAAATTAAAAAATAAAAGTAAACCTGAACACTAGTTCAGGCCATGATGGCAATGGGTGGTTGGGCATGCCTCCTTATACATTCTTCCCTTTGGAATTCAGGCACAGTTGACCGGCATTAACATTAAAACAGAACTTAAGACCGACAAAACAGATTCTCTTTGTAGCAATAAGATACCAACATGGCAGACAGTGGGCCCTGAAAGAAATCAAAGTATTTTACCCCAAGATGTATTTCTTTGATATATTTTGAAATGGCCCTGCCAAGCTGTCCCTTGTGCGGAAAATCTACATTCTGTAGAGAATCCCCTTCCCTTTCCAGATCTTTTTCCTGCTCCAGGAGAGGTTAAGAGTCTGGTACCTCTTTAAGTCTGATAAGAAACATTTATAATGTATTGTCTCTGAAGCCTGCTACCTGGAGGCCTCATCTACATTTGGCCATTATGGCCAAAACCACAATTACTTTTGCACCAAGCTAATAGAAGTTATCACCAGCTCATAAAAACTCCAGGTGCTGAACATTCCTTAGTGTCAGGCTAATATAACTCAGCGCCAGTCTTAGATAACTATTTGCTTGATTTGATAAACTTACCTGTAACAAAAAATCAAAGAGTGCCATCTTGGACCACTCATGATGATGTATTTCAGTACAACCCGATTCAGGCTTGGGTACTCGGCCATTCTGCCAGCATTTCTGTTTCAGCAACTGCTGATAAGTTCCCCAGGTGAGCTTAACAGAAGAATGGGTGTCATTACTTGCTGAAGATAAAGATGCATCCCAAAGAATGATGGGGCATGGGCGGCCATCTATAGAATCAGAAAAACAAACACACTTTCAGCACACTATTGACTCAGGGTGTGTCTTTGAGCAGGTCGTTCACTCTTTCACAGTCTCACGTTCACCTATCAAATGTGAGAGTTTAATTTGACAATATTTTATGATCTCTTTGTCTTCTGAAGTTTTAATACTTTCATACCTCAATGCTTCCTGTTTGAAGTCTCATAAAGCAGAAAGTTATTGTTAGACAATGAAAAAAAATTTAAACAAGATATTTTATAGATGTGGCAGGAATAGGCTACTAAGCACCAATAACAACGTCCTATGGTTAATGTGGTTTTATTCCACATCTAAAAGCAGCCACCACAAAAAGGGAAAGAATCCAGACATTTATAATTGTCTATTCAATGTCTGAGTGGAGCTGCTCTTTATTTGTAATAACAACTGTCTGATTTTCTGAGGCCACATTATGATGTCAGGAAGAAAAAGAATTTTTAGAAGTCGCAAATTTAAAAGTGAAATTGTATGGTTCACACCAATCACTATAATCTCCAAAGACAGAAAAAAAGAGGCAAGAGGTTTTTTTCTTTCCTGATAGAAACTGTGCAAGCACAACAGTGCTCTTGGTAAGGGATCATTTATTCACACATAACCTCAACAAAGTGCATTTAAGCAAATGTCAGTTTTTCAACTGCATGTTCATAGATGATCTTTTTTAACCTGTCACTCAATTTGTTTTGTCTCACTCTTGGAAGTTTAGAAATGTAATTTCTTTAATTGCTAAACTTTACAAAGAATTATGAGCCCCAGTGAAATAATCATAAACAAGGAAGACCATGATCCAGACACATTAAACAACACTTTAAGCTTAAAACCAATAACATCATTCCCAAGCCCCCATTTCTGCCCAATAAAGTCACAAAGAGATGGTGTGGAGCAACTTTGCTTATAACTCAAAAATCAGAATGATGTGCCTCATAAGAACAACTAAATTACAAAGATCCAATAAAGCCCACTTAACTCATTCTTAACACACCTGAACAACAGAGGCCTCTGAAATTACAACCAGAATGTTCAGACTTGTCACAGGAATTTTTAAAACCTCTCTTAAATAGCCTTACATGTTCTCAATATATAACTTTATGGCCTATTAGAAACTTTTATTTTGCCACCTTACTGTCTTGCCATCTTGTAGAATTCTTATCTCCGGTCTTTAACACAGGAAACAGTCCCCCTCTCAAACCACTCCTGAGTTTGGTGTTATACTAACCTTAATAGTTTGAATAGCATTCACTTAAATCATTCTAATCACTTGCATTCTAGTTCTGTTCAAAGAAAAATCTTTCTCCCTTTAGCCTTGCAATGTAGGCCAGGGCATGTGGAAAGTCTATTGGATTATGAAAAATATGCCACAATCATTGATAAAAAACTAAGAGAAGAGTAGAGAAAGAAATGTGAGCCATAACAAAAGAGCTTCATTTGTAGCACTCTCTCTCTCCTTCCAATGTCTTTTTACCTTAGTAAATGATTTGGGGTTCCTGGGGCCTAATTATCTTCTTAGATATCAGATAATTTTAAATGTGTATATCCCAAGTACCATGCCAATTTATTTTAAAAGAATAAATTCCAGGTAAAAGCAATCCATCATGCTGTGGAAGACAGCACTGGGCCAGTATAACCAAATACAAATAGAAAACACACACACAGCCTCCAAACGTGTGTACTTCAGGCGTCTAAAAATAAACACCAAGAAGCTCTTTCTATTAGTGTCTTTGAACCAAAGTTATATACACACAAACAGCACTTTGCATGCTCAGGGCTAGAAAGTAATCAAAAGGAGTTGAAACCTAACAGTGAACTTCAACACAAATCAACACACGGGTCAGAAGGACAGCAGTTTCCTCAGCAATTCATATAAGGCCTTCGGAGAAATATGGAAATTGATCTACATAAACAATTGAAACCTGCTGGGCTGTTTTTCTTCCCTTTAGAAACATTTGTTTCTAATTGTAAAACTAATTAAAGGTAAATCCGCTCATTTCATGAAATATAGAAAAACATAAAAATGTATAGCTAAGAAAATAAAAATCACCTATAACCTCATCTCCCAGTAATTGGTTGTTATTTGTATATTTACCTCCAGTTATTTTTCTATCCCTTTCTTTCTCATCTGAATAGGTAAACTGCTTCTAGAATTTTTTTTAAAGAGTATAACTTATGGTTAGAGCTCAGACTCTGGAATCCAACAAAATTCTGGTCACATTATGTCTTCATTTTGTAACGTTAGAGAAGTTATGTAACCTTTTTAAACCTTGTTTTTCTCACCTGTAAAATGAAGCAACAACATACATTCAAAACTGACCTTATCAGGAAGAAATGAGATCGTGCCTCTAAAATTCACAGCATGGTGCCTAACATAAACACATGCCCCAGAAAGGTTTTGCTCTGATGATTATTACATATATACATCACATAATCACATAATTCATCAGGCTTCAACTGACCTTTACCATTTCTTGAGCATTTACTGTGCACTAAGCACTGTTCTAGAACCTGCAGCTACATATATAAATAGATAAATGTCAAGTTTTTTTGCTTTCATGGAGCTTACATTTCTACCAGGAGAAAGAGGCAAAAATTATGCAAAGAAAAAAAGCTATTTGGGATCATCTTGTATGTAGAGTTTGTCATAATTATTTCGCTAAATATTATACTATAAATATTTCGTTTAATTATTTTTAAATAGTACCACTTTAATTGTAATGCAATAATCTAGCCCAGTGATCAGCAAATTTTATAAAAGGCAGAGAGTAAATATTTTAGGTTTTGAGGGCCTAAAATATCACAACTATTCAACTATGCAACCGTTCAACTCCAGTGTAGCCCAAAAGCAGTCATGGACAATATATAAACAAGTGGTTGTAACTATTCCATTAACATTTTATTGTGTATGGTGAAACTTAAATTTCATATGAGTCTCAAGGGTTATAGCAATATCACTAATCTTTTGATTTTTGTCAATCATTTAAATTATAGAGACTATTTTTAGTTCACAAAATAAAAACGGGCAGTGGGCCATTTTTGGCCTACAGGCTATACATTAACCCCTAATTTAGTTTATGGGTATACTGTATGTCAGTCACCATTTCTCTATTTTAGATCACCAAATTTTTGGAATGATACATTTTCTATACTATTCATTAAAAAGGTGTCCTCAAACTGCCAAATAAAGTGTTCAGCTGATAAGTATAATTGGTTTTCAATTAATAGCCTATGTTTTTCTCCCAATTCATCCATTTCCCCTCAGCAAAATATTTTGAATGCCAACTATCGCATAAAGACATTCTTTCCTGCCCTGCTAGAAATCAGTGCACCTCAGGAAAGGGGATTTCCAGAGAACAAGAAGAAAGCATGGTGAGCAGTAAGACAGACTGAGTCACAGATGGCTGTGGTTCCTTTCCACATACAGGCCTTCTTGCTACATATACGTGTGTGTGGCCCTTGCAGGTAATAATAGCAGTCAGTATAACTCCAGATCTCAGAGCAATGAGTACTACTGTTGAGGAGAATTCCACTTCTGTTAATATAAGGCTTTTGAAAGAATTAAATGAACCTGGATGGATTTGAAGAGATGACAGAAAAATAGCCTCTGAAAACAGGAAACTGGTTAAAGCAACTTACCCTGAAGTGTTTCAGAGATGAGAAGCATTCATCTCTCCACATTCAGGTTTGTCAAAATGATGCAGTATTGGACTCTCTAGAGAAATCTCAACAAGTGAAGAGATAAAATTCTGTCACAGTGGTGAGAAAGCGGGTTTTAAAAGATATGTGGGTGTTCATGTGAATTAAAGGTTATATAGCTGTCCTAAAAAATGAGACTTGCCAGGAAAGCTTCTTTTTTTCTGAAATCTGAATATTTCCGCTGAATTTGGTGCTCTCCCAAGTCGTTTTTTATTCAAAAGCACAAAGAAGACATTCTTCTGAGAAGATGAACATGAAAATTCACTTAGAATGAGTGCTTTACACAATCTTCTTTGTCTAGATTTATTAAATGCCCTTCACTTTGAGCACTGGCTGAGCGGTTTTGTGGAATTATAGGTGAATGCTAAGCATGTTGGGTGGAGCTACGAATGTCTGTGAGCATTTGTCACTGAGCAAAAATAAGAAGAAAAGTCTTGAGCTCTGAAATCAAAAGTTCTTTCTCTTGCACGGGCCATGTTCCAAGACTCCTTGTGAACAAGATAAAAAGCAAGTGACAGTCCAGCTCCAGTCCCTCATTAAAAACAACTCTATAATACCCATTGAAGAAAACAAAAGCCAGTCAAACTTGAGTGGCATCTTTGTTATAGGAAACAAATTCTGTTGGGCCCCATCACAACTGTCAACAACGCATTGAAGGAAAACTTTAATGCGAAAAGAAATAAACCTCCATAAGGTTTTCATGATTTTTAAAAACAGTAGGTGGGGAGGTAGGAGTCTGTAGATTACATAGGCATAGATTTTATATGGCCAAACAAGTCCTGAATCTAGGGACTTGTCCTGGAGCAAATTAAAACCACAATAAGATATGACTTCACCCCTGTTAGAAGGGCTATGATCAAAAAGACAAAAAGATTACAAGTGTTGGTGAGGGTTTGGAGAAAAGGGAACCCTTAGCACTGCTGGTTGGAATATGCATTAATACAGCCATGATGGGAAACAGTATGAAAGTTTCTCAGGAAACTAAAAATAGAATTACCATACTATCCAGTAATCCTAATTCTGGGTATCTATCCAAAGGAATTGAAATCAGTATGCCGAAGAGATGTCTGCACTCCCATGTTCACTGCAGCACTACTTATAATAGCTAAGATATGGAAGCAACCTAGGTGTCCATCATCAGAAAATGGATAAGAAAAATGTGTTTTGTTACATAAACATAATGGAGTACTATTATTCACCCTTTAAAAAGGGAGAAATCCTGTCATTTGTGACAACATGGATGAAACTGGATGACACTATTTTAAGCAAAATAATACAGGCACAGAAAGACAAATACTGCATGACCTCTCTTATATGTGGAATCTAAAAAAGTTGAGCTCAAAAGTAGAGAGTAGAATGGTGGCTACCAGAGGCTGGGAGACGGGGTTAGATGGGAAAAGTGTTGATCAACAGGTACAAAATTTCGGTTAGACAGGAGGGATAAGCTTTAGTGATCTATTGCACAGAATGGTGACTATAATAAATAATAATACAACGTATATATCAAAATTACTAAAAGAATATATTTACAATGTTTCACCCAAAAAAAAATCATCCTATGATTTGAAGAAGCCTAAAAAATAAATTAGTTAAAATTTAAATTTAAAAAAATAAGTAAGGTGATGGATTTTTAAATTAGCCTAATTTAATAATTCCACATTGTAAACATATATCAAATAATCACATTGTGCCCATAAATATATACAAATATTATTTTTCAACTTAAAATTAAATTAAATAATAAAAAAGAAACAGGTCTCTGCGTGATTCCAAATACGTTTCATATATTTATTTATCTAACTGTTTTTCACTTCATAGTTTGTTTTCTCTAGGCCTAACTGAGTTAAAATAATCTCCATACTTCCTCAGGAGTTAGCTAAGTGTGAAGTCAAGGAAGCAGGAAAGGAGAATGTCTTGTGACTTCATTCATCACCAACTACCTAAACAACTTAAATCGCCAGTTCTCCTCTGAAAACAGGCATTCTTCTTTGTTCTGACAAATGGGCAGGAACTTCTGCTTTCTAGGTCTGCCCTGAACTTCTGCTGTATAAATGGAAACTCCAAGACTCTTCCTGTCTCAATATTCCACTTTAAAAAAACAGGAATCAAATTTGACTTCAGAGGGTGGTGATGATGTGGTCACTGTGCCAGACTCTACAATCACATTTTGCAGATGAAATCTTGGTCACATCAGGGTGACTCAGTCCTGGGCGATTTAGCCTTTGTTAATCCAGTTAAAGGAGCCATGAATTCCTGACCTCAGTGACCTTCTTACTTCTTACAGTGCAAAGCCCATGACATCACTCCCTTTCTTCAAACCTTCAGCGACTCCCTATTTTCTGCAAGATAAAGTCCAGGCTCCTTGCAGGACATAAAACACACTCACTCTCCACTTACCACAGCTTAACTCACATCGTGCCCCCAAACCCTAATCTGTTGTTTTTCCGAACTATTTGCAATTTCCTGAACACACTCTGCTTTCACACGTTTTTCATAGTCTATTCTCTCTATACTTTCTGCACCCATCCTATCTCTCACACCACCCACAGTGACTTTTAAGAACCAGTTCTGGCATTACTTCTTCCAAAAGTATTTATAATTTCCCACTCAACCCCCTACATACACATTCTAGGTTAAATTCTCCCTCTCTGTGCCTACAGGGCCTCCTAAAAATATCTCCATTGAGGTTTTTATCACACATTTTTTGTAAGGTAGGTTTGCTTCACTGTCTCCTGTCTTCCAAGCTGAGAGCTCTGAAGAACAGAGACTACTTCTTAGTCCTCTGGATCTCCAACTTTTGATGCAGTGTCTAGAACAAAGCAAGCATTCAAAAATTCTGAGTGCATTTTTTCGGAATCCCCCAATGTTCATGGATAGCTCTTAGAGTCTAAGGAATGGTCCATGGACCCAGAATAAAAATTTGCCTGGCATGACATCCTAGTAAGGTGTAATTTCACTGTCTTCACTCAATATGAATTGGGAAGGATTAGAGAAACACTTGAGACATAGAGACAGGGATGTGCAGAGGTTTTGATGCCCTCATTCCGTCCAGCTTGTGCTCAACTATCCACTCCCATGTATCTCTTATATACTGGGACGATGAAAATAGGGGTGGTGGAAACACTACTGCCTCTCTCCTTCTGACCCCAGATCACTATCATGAAAAGGGGAACAGTTAGGCATCATGGCTACATTCAGGAATCAGGCGACAAGGCAATGAGAAAAGTGGTTGCAATCTGGATGGATGATTAACTGGGAAAGCCCCATGCTGCAGTCATTGGACGCTCACACATGATGTGAAGGGATAGCGGGAGGCAGTAAGGCACAGCTTTGAGGAATGAGGCTGAGTCCTCTTGACCCATGTCTGTATCCCAGCCCTACTGCACGCTACCTGTAGGATTTCAGGGAACATATATTATTCTTTCATCCTCAGTTTCCCCTCAGGAAATGTGTACAAGATCATCTGATGTAGGGGACTGTTGTGACATTTAATAAGATAATGGATGCAAACTGCCTAGCACTCCACAAATAAGAGATCTCGTTATTATCCACTATAAGCTCCAAGGTCCTTCTTTAAATGAAAATTTTAGGCGCCCATTTATTCTACTCAAGTAAACATCAATCTGGATAAACCAACTAAGAAAATCTAAAGAAGCATATCATAAAGAGCTACATCAGCTTAGAAATGGTATGAAAAAGGTAGCATTCAAGAGTGTTAGCTGGGCACAGTGGCTCACGCCTGTAATCCCAGCACTTTGGGAAACCAAGGCAGGTGGATCACGAGGTCAGGAGTTTGAGACCAGCCTAGCCAACATGGTGAAACCCTGTCTCTACTAAAAATGCAAAGATTAGCCGGGCGTGGTGACAGGCACCTGTAATCCCAGTTACTCAGGAGGCTGAGGCAAGAGAATTGCTTGAACCCAGGAGGCAGAGGTTGCAGTGAGCCGAGATCACAGCACTGCACTCCAGCCTGGACGACAGAGCAAGACTCTGTCTCGGAAAAAAAAAAAAAAAAAAAAAAAGAGTGTTAGTACGCGTTAAGCAATGTTATATTTTATACATATTAACTCATTTCATTCTCATGACAACTCTAAGGTAAGTAATGTTATCATCATTGTTTTTATTGTCATTATCCCTATTATGCTAATAAAATATAAAGCACAAAAATATTAAGTAACTTATCCCAGGTCACCTAGCTAGCAAGTGGCAGAATCAGAATTCACCTGCAAGGAGTCTACATTGCCCGTCCACACCCCCAAACACAAAGCTATTTAAATTACAAACTGTACCACTTTTCCCTAGTATCCGGGGCAGTGCCTCACACATAAAAATGCTACTGAATTGAATTGATTACAAACACATTGGAACTGTAACAATTCTTTTTTAACTTAGGTAAAAAGAGCTATCTAGCACTCCTGCACCTGTGTGGTCCTTACATCAACTCAGAGACAGCAGCAGATTCACTCCCACTGAAGAGCCCACCTCCTTGAGCTTGGGAAGGTTCTTAGTGAATCCTCACATCGGTGACTGGAAGATTTCCTCCAGAACACTGAACTCACACATGGCCCTCTAGTGTCAGTGCCACGAGAGCAGAGATTCCTGACCGTTTTGTTCACTGATGCAGCCCCAGTGACTAGAATAGTGGCTAGCACATAGTAGATGCTCAATAAATACATGTTAAAGGAAGAAAAGATAAATGTGATCCTATAGAAGACAATAGATGGCATGGAGTTAAGGCACATGCATCTTTTATGCTGTGGGTACTGTGGTAACCATTAATCACCCCTTTTATCCCAGCAGAGTGTGGGACCAAGGACAAATTACAGAAGCACAGCAGAGAAGGTTGCCCAGTTCCCCGTTTGCCTATGAAGTTATGTAGTGAGCAAACAAGAGGACACTGGAGCACAGCGCTGCTTAGAGCCGAGGCTCAGTAAACTTTTGTTCACTGATGAATGAATGTATTAAGCTGACCAGCTCAATTTGATTCATAAAGAAATAGCCTTAGGGCTTTTCTGAGGAAGAACACAACATACTTTCAATCCAACTTTTTAAAAAATAAAACATGATTACACACTCCTAAATAAATATTTTCAGAAAGTTTGCCTATATGTCAAAGATTTCTAGGATTTGGAAGCCAGTATGTTCGCAAGTTGTGAGGACATCTGTGTTATTCTCAACACTCTCTGCAAAACGACTGTGTCCTTACCTGAAAGCCTGAAACAATATAAAATGCAAAGCTGACATCCCCCTGCCTCGGCAACTGCACTTTCACCCAGAACTCACAGTGCTGCTCACATAGGCTTGAAAAGAGAGTGAAAAACATACCATATATTTCTCCTACTTTATAATACGAAGAGGCAATACAAGTTGGAAAACAGTGAGCAACTTGGGATCTACAATGAATTTAAATGGAAGTTTGTGGGGTGCCTGCAGTTTGTCATCTAAGCAGCCTTGACATACAGAATTCTTGGAACTAGGCTACCTTAATTCAGTCTGACAGCTTTGTGGCAATAAAGCAGCATCCTAAAAATAAAGCATACATAATACATCTTCCATGCTGGGCATGAAAAATAGTACAATGCTTAAATGCTACCAAAATGGTGTCCCTCGAGATTCATTCACACTACTGTGCAGACGACAGGGGAAGCTCTGGCAAAGCTGCTAAATCAAAGATCACAGAAGGGTGCTGGGTTTTCTCTGTTTTTATTCTCTTGATTTTTACATGGACATAGTCTGCTTTGTCTAATGCTAGATAAATACTTTAGGATATTTTCACTTTTTAAATTATCAAAATGTATCAGGACCACACAGTATCTGGTGACTTTTATAATAATTTGAGACTCTTGCAAGGACAATTTGGCAGAAAACAAATATGTTCATCACATTGATACACATGTGATTGTTTATGGTAAACAAGAAAATCTGGTAAGCACTGGCACCTTGGTTTGCATTAAAAAAACTTGTAGCAGTGTTCATAATGATACATCAATACTGCACTTGAGTAAAAATATTGTCAATGTTAGATTATTGAATAGAAAAAAGAAATTAAATAGAAATGTTGGCATAGTGGTAAAATCAGAAACCATCATGCTAAAATTTGCACATTTTTGACATTATCCCATAATTGTAGTAAGTTATATTTGTGAGGTAGTGTGGGTTAACAGAAGCAACGTGAGGAAACTTCAGTGTCAGAGACAGAATTGGGCACAAATTCCAATTTCATTGCTCTCTAGGTAGGTGACGTAGGGCACATTTTATAAGCTCACTGAGCCTCAGGATTCCCCTATTTAAAATAAGAGTAATATCTGCTATGTAAAATTGTTAGGTATGTATAATAGACAACACACATCAAATACAGTGTGTATACTATGTGATACATCACACTAGATTCTTTGTCACAATTGAAAAATACTTCATTATTGCACACAAACATTTTAAGGCCCTTTGATGCTATATTTTAATTCATTTTAAGACTTCCTACACAGAAACATATAGGACGAAAATCTGCTCCAGTGGTAACTGTTGGATCTTATATTGTGGCACACTGCTGGCTCTGCCTAATTAATTACTATCTTGCCCTTCCTCAAGTGCACCCTTCTCATTTTCTAGGATATCTTGGAGCATAACCTGTCAGAAAATAGTCTGTTATAAAGTACAATACCAGTAAGTCCACTAATTTCACACATCTTTTTGTATTTAAGAAGAATCATCTAGAACTCATCAAGTCACACAATCAAGATCTTGTCCCAGATTAAACTGAGCTAGCTGATTGGATCACCCACACCAGTCCTGCCAATTTAGAAAAAACCTAAAGATGAGCTTTATAATTGGAACTCTTTGTCATTTGATTAAATCAACAGAGAACTTTATCTGAAAGGCTGGGGCAGGCAGATCATTCAAATCACAGCATTTGATTCCTTCTTACATCTCCCTTTTCACATCACATATCCATTTTATAATTACTTTGGGCCTCAACTTCCATATTTGTTAAATGTTTGTCAGAGTCCCCAGGCATAATGACATCTGGGTGCAGCTGGTAGAATTTGTATGAGGATTTAATGAAATAATGCAAGCACAGTACTTAGAATGGTACCTGGTATATATACCTAGGAAAACTCAATAACTCTTAGCCATGGTTAAGGTTTTTTTGTCTCCTTGAGGAAAAAAAGGAGGTTCCCATAGCTATATCTGTGCATCAGTGTATAAGTCATCTGTTTCATTATATTTATATATTTAGTTATTTATAACTAAACTTTCTAGTAGGCTGTTGTGATAGAGAAAGACGATGTATCTTAGGGCCCCCTAAAGGATTTGTTGAGGGAAGCAGATTTATGAAAAGAGAAAAGACTGGAAGTTAGAAGACAAAAATTTTTGCTGGACAACTAACTCATCACATGACCTTGAGCAGTCTTCTTGCCTTTCTTTCATCTCTAAAATGAGGTTTAAAAAGTCTACTGCATAGGATTCTTAGAAAAATTAACTAAGACAACTTAAATATCTAAATTCAACTTGCAACACAGACCAACCACTTTCTTGGTGCCAGATATAAATTTATTTTTGTAAACATTAATCAAAACTCAGAACAGAAACAACATTTAGGGTAGATTACTTACAGGCTTTGCTGGCTTCTCACTCTCTCAAATATTAAAAGATCTACTCCCAGACCAAGCCAGGTCATCAGAGAAATATATACCTAAATTAAATCCTATTGTTCCTCCTGCAGAAAACTCATTATCAAATTACACTAGAGTGTGATGCCAACACACCACACTGATAGTTCTCACAAGAATAAGCCCTGTAAACCTTTCATTTGCATTGCAAGGAGGCTACCAAAAACATTTTTTATTACCTCCACAATGAATTCCTTATGAGATCCTCCAGGAGAAAGCCCAGCCTGGACTTAAGACTAAAAATGTTATTACACGTCCTAAGTATTAGAAGCTGGTGGCTTCCAGTATAGTTTTACTGTTTAGAGTCCAAGGAACAAGCAATGAACGCATTCCTTCCTTCATTCAAAATATTTATAGAGCATCTACTATGGGCCAGACTCTCTGCTAAGATCCAGAAATGCAATTCTAAAGAAAACAGGAAGTATCTTTGCCTTCACAGACCTAGAGAGTAGTGGGAAGGAACAGATGATTAAATAAATGATTATAATACAAATATGTATTATATAATATAATGATATAGAGCAAGCTGAAAAAGATGCTGGGTAACTAGGTAAGATCTGTTGCCTCCCTGGGTGGGCTGCGAGGCTCAAATAAAGTCAAACTCTGACCAACAGAATAGCAGTGCCCTAGAAGAAAGCTACACACTTCCTTGGAAATCAGGGAAGAAAGACACAGTGAGGAAAAGACTAGAAATAGGTGGATGGGTAGAGATACTGAGAACCTAATGCTGTCTATACCATGACCAGAAGTGGTCTATTTATGTACTTTGCAACACTATAACAGTCTGCTTGAGCAGAATTACATTGTGTAGAGTATTCATAACTATATGAAATCATTTCATGAGCCCCTGGAGAAACTGGCCTGACTTTGTGACTCTAAATGACTAGAAGAAGGTATCAAAGACAGAATGTTGTTTGAGATATAATCTTAGGGATTTTATTTATTAAATTGAGTCATATTAGTATAGCTTTATTAGTTTATTTCCATCACCACTACCATATGAAAGGAGAGAGAAATATCCAGGCTATATTGAGATTATAAACCCCGCCTTCAAATGAATTTTTGTTCTCAAAGATGCTGGAAATTCAGAGCAAAGAATTAAATATCTAAGAGGGATTGGGATTACAAAAGTTTAATTGAGCAGTTTTAGTCATAGTCCTATCACGTAACGAAGTAACACATGAGACTTGGAGATTATGTGAGGAATTCAATGAACTTGGTACCTCATGTGCTTGGTACAATAATAATAATAATAACCAATATTTATTGAAGGTTTATCTTGTGGCAAATACTGGTTCTAAGTGTTTTCCCTGTATTAACTAACAACAATCTCATATGGTAGGCAGTATTGTCATTTCACAGCTGAGGAAACTGAGGCATAAAGAGACATGGCAACATTTCCAAGTCGTAATGATTGGTAAGTTCAAACCTAGTCAGTCCAACTCCACGGCCCAGGCTCTTAGCCACTACTGTATTCTCCCAATACAGTAGTCTAAGAGCGTCTAAGGGAAGCTCAAAGGACATATCAGAGAACCCTGCCTCAGGATATACACAAGAGTTCATCTTCTCCTCTCTAGGGCCTTTATGACATGAAAATGAATGGGATTTCAGCATAACAAGGGGGATCCTGTGCTCTACTCTGCTCAGAACAGTCAGTGTGTGCCTGTTGTCCCAATGCCCACCAGCATCTCCTTTCACGCCACACGGTTCCAGTTTGGATAATAAGTTACATATTCACCTAAGTCCAGTGGCTAAGAAGTTATGTTCTGAAGTTTGCTGGGTCTACAGTCAAAACCCAGCTTAGCCACCTACTAGCTGTGGGAGTTGAGGCCAATTACTTTGTCTCAATAAGCCTCAATTTTCTTATCTACTAAATGGAAATAATAATAGTCCCCACTTCATAGCATTGTTATGACAATTCTAGGAGCCAACACATATGAATCAATTTGTATAATCCTTAGCAAATTGTGGGCACCCAATAAAAATTCATTTTTATCAACATTAGATTAAATGTTTAAGAAGGTTTCTTACATTGGCATAATTGTGGTGGACTGCTTTATAAACTTGAGACATCAAAGCATACCTGTGAATCTGGAGCACTTAGACAAGAACCACCATCAGTAGGGAAGGTCCAATTTTTCTAAGTAAATCACTGGTACTTCCAGGAGTATCCATTTTAAAATGAAATTATAATGCTAAAGCCATTGGAAATGCAGTTGGGTCTCAGCCACTCCCAGGGATTTTAATCCATTCCATTCTAGGCTCCCTGGGAACCTCACTGAAATGCTAAATTTCATGGTAACATGGAGAAAGTTAAGTATCCTTTCAGCTTATAATCTCTTTGGGGTACATTTTAGCCTCTTGGGCCAATCTGGATTCAAAGTTGTAACTTCTGGCATCATTCTGCATTCAAACATAAGCCACTGACTCACTGTACTTTGTATTCGAGCCCTGGAATAGCTTTAATATTCAGAGAATATCCTTTATATGGCATGGGCATGACCGCAGACCAATCCTTTTGTTGGCAACTGCAGTAACTGGCTACATGTGTTAGAACCTGCCAAAATGTTTGTCACCCAAGAAGGGAGAATCTTGAAAGACAGACTCAATAGATCATAGTCAGGGGCTTGATAAAACCACACAGCTAGTTAGTATACATAATGAACAAATCACCAATTTTTGCTCATTCTTTTTATTTGTTAAATAAAGAGGTTAAATCCATTGAGAAAAAAAGGGGGGGTTAAACCTAACATGGTCTGGCTCTGCGCCGCTTAAGAAGATTCCATCTGCTCAAGAACGATAACCCGCTTCCCCCTTACTTTTAAAAACTTCTACTTCCTCCCATAGTAACCTATTTAATAGTATGCCTGACTGTCAGCAAGTTCTTTGCCTCCAGCCTAGCTTCCTCTCCTCATCATGCAAATTGCCGTTGGCTTTAATTAGATTTAATAAGCCACTGGGAAGTGAAGCGAGGGAAATGGAGAGCAAAGATTATACAGTATGGGCTTACTCTTGCATGTCCAATACAGCATTTCCCTGGAACTCTCATATCCTCCCAGGCTGGGAAAATAAAGAATGCCAAGCGCATGGAAAGACACGCTGCTGCTGCTGCTGCTGCTGCTGTCCAAATGTGAACCGTGGGTGGAGAAAAATCATTTAGAAAAAGAGAGTGAGGGAAAAAAGAAAATGAACCAGAATCCCCAACAGCTGCAAATAACGAAGCATGTGAATCTGTTACCTTGGATGAACTCTGCTTTCCTGCTCACAGACGGCAGGGTCCTGTTGAGCCCCAGGATCCTGTCTAGGTGGAAGGCAAACACCTCACTCATGTCCAAGGGCTGCTTGAGAAGCCCACAGGGGCTAGGGCCACAGCGGAGCACAGCGCCAGGTGCGCCCCCCTCCAGCACCAGCAAACGGGCTCCGCTCTTAGAGGACACAGGCCGGAGCCCTGCCACTGCACTGTCCGCCAAGAGTCGCATTCTTCGGATGTCATCTTTGCTCAGCCAGGAGGGGGCGCTCTCGCTGTAGATCCTAATGTTGCTCTCCCTGGAGCTGGGCTGCAGGAAGTCTGGGCCCCCGGCTCGCACTCCCGGACCCCGCACCAACCTCCAGGGTCGCTCTCCAATCTTAACCAGGTTTGCTCCCTGAGCGTACCCAGGTGCTACAGCATCAGCTTCCCTTGCCGCTTCCTGCGGCTGAAGGGATGGTCCGACCAAAGCCTCCTGCCCTGGGGCAGCCGATGCCACTGCATGCTTTTTCCTGCGCTTGGGCTTCACGGTGCCACGGATATTGGCCGGCTTGCTGCGCTTGGAGCGTAGGGTAATGTACACCACATTGGGCTGCAGAGTGGACCCATTGCCCTGGGACTCTGGAGGGGCCAGGGTACCATCCAGGGGTATCTCAGGGAAGGATGGCTCGGCGGTGTCGCGGCTGCGATGTGGCCCCTTCTCAGCCGCCTGTCCATGCTGGAGAGAGGCCCTCCCCACCTGGCTCACCAGGAAGCCCAAGTAGATGGCACACGCAGTGCCCAGCAGAAGGTTTCTCCGGGTCCTTGGACGCCGGCTGCTCCAGAGCTTACGCACCCGCGGGACGCACAGGGAGCAGATGAACCAGTTTATGAGCTGCCCCGGCTTGTCTGGACAGGTCATTTCTCTGCCGCATCCACATGTTGAACGGAGTTTAAAGTCTGCAGTTGGCTCCTGCTAATGTGATGCATGGTTTCCTGACTTCAGCTGCCGCGTCCGCTTCGGGATATAAGTGGTCTCCAGTGGGCAGAGGTGGAAGGAAAGGGTTGGTGATGAAGCTGGGAATGTTTCTGACACAACAAACCTTTTAAATTATCAGTCTCCCCAAGGAGAAATGCGGCTTGTTTCTGGGAATGAATGGATACAGAGTTAACTGAGTCACAATCTCAAACCATTTAAGTTCCTCTACAAGAGTCAAGAAAAAAGTAATCATTTCCTTTCATAAATATCACCACTAAATGTTTTTAAAAATAAAACTTAAAAGCATGCAAACGAGATAGATGTATAGATTTGATAGTCACTTGAAAGTAGTGAAAACAAGCCACAAAAATCCAAGAGTGTTTTATAACTTGTACCTAGAGTCATTTAAGTTGACTCTGAAGCAAAAGCGTTAAAATGTGACAAACCTGGGCTTTTCCTTTTTGAAATTCAGAAAGAACTTAAGACAAGTAATAGATGATTTTTTAATACTCTATACCTATACCATTTTTATTTTTTAAAGTCCTGAATTAACTAAGTACAAGCAGCAAGTATTAACAATAAAATTTAGAAACATATTCTCTTAGTCTAAAGGTACAAATTGTACTTCATATTAATAATATGTTCCATTAGCTTACATTGTTAGTATAATACAAAGCCATAAATGTCCATATATCTTGGAAGCAGTTGCATTTATTGTTTCTCTCTCTCTCTTTCTCTCTCTCTCACACACATACACACACACAACACAACACAACTCTGACTGCTTTTTATTTCTTTTCTTTCCACCGAAGTCAGCTGAAAGAAAATAAAAGCATCTCTACTTCTGTTTTTTCACTATTAAAAAGAGAAAGAAGAAACTCGTAAGCAACCTTACTTACACAGCTGGCCCCACGCTTGGCTCCAGGAAGAATGTAATCCTTGACTCTAATGCAAAGAACTTTTAAAGGCTGAGGCATGTAAGTAGAACATATTTCATGGTCAAGAGTGTTCCACATTTCAAACATTTCAGTTCAGCTTTAAAAGCTCCCTTGAAAACTACTGATTGCAATGCAAAACTTGGAAACTGACTGCTGCATGGTTTTAAGAGATACAAAGCTTTTAAAAACAATAGTTAACAAAATAAACTTTAATTTTAAATTCGGAAAAAAGAAATGCCGTAGAGAATCAGTTTTCATTCAAATAAATTTCCACTTATTTTTAACCCCTGGGAGCCCTCTAGTGTCCTGTTCGCAAACAGACTCAGAAATGTCAGTCTCACGAAGTTCAAAAGATCGAGAATGTTTGCTATCTTGGTGGAGCAGCCGCAGCCAAGTAAGTAACTTGTAAAATGAGGAATGCCATCACCCCTCGAGTGTCCATCCCACATAACTTGGGGTTAGAGCACAAGCGTTCCCAGGAACTACTCACCTTACCATCTTGGCCATTTCATTTGTCTTCCACCAGTTCTGGAAAGAGAAGGCCTAGAAGTTCAGAAAAAAAGGTAAGAAAGAGTTAATATAAATGAGGAGAAAAAATAGAACAGTGAGATAAGAGTGCACACAGATAAGGAAAGACATTTATAGTGTGCAATTGCACGGTGCAACAGTTCACAAAAGGAAGTCGTGGATTCTCTCTGATTGGAGGTTTTTTGAAAAAACAGGTTAGGGATTGGCCTGGGTGGTTTGCGTGTCCTAGCACAAAGGCAGGGGCTGATGACCTTGGGGTGTCAATTAGACTATGGCAAATAGAATCAAAAGGCAAGAAGACAGAAAGGGGACAGGGATTTTTCCTCCCCACAGAGAAAGAAAGTTGTGATACTGAAGAGTGGGTAAAAGATTAGCATATGGTGTATAATCCTAAAAATACTATATTTTACAATGCAAAAAGAGCAAGGAGTTGGAATATATAGGGAAGGAGAGAATAAACGTCCAAGTGGTAAATTGACAAAAATTATAATCGGGCTGTTATTTCAGCACTCTAAACTCAGTCCTTTTTTCCTCTTTAAAAGTCCTGCCACATGGAGGAATGAGAAGGAGCAATCCCAATATTGACAGTAGCCTGGAAGTACCTGGATATTTTGGCTAAACTTTGTGAGAATTCAGGCATCAAAACAATTTTATTTGCACTCAAAAACTCTTAGGCACACACTTCCATACACACAGAATTATTTTCTTGATAGAAAATGTGAACTTCTTGCAAGGAAACCATACCAAAGCTGCATTTTATAACCATCTTATTATTTCCACAGTCAAAGGAATAACTGACCTGGCTCTATAACAATTAAAAGTAAGCCTTTGGCAGAGGCCAGTTATAATAAGCAGACATCTCCTCTAGCTGTTTTTAGAGCTATTTTTTTCATGGAGAAATGCCTACGAGATAGGGAGAGTTGTGTGAGTTAGTAAATTTCGTTGACTACCTTCCCACCCCCACTCCAAAAATGTCTCCTAGAAAAAGAACAATACACTGTCCCCTGCTATAGCCACAACAGGGATTAGTGGAGGCTACACTATCTACTCTGAGCTATGATTTTCAGAGAATGGGCTGAAGAGGGAGGCAGACTGGCTTTAAATTCTCCTCATTTACCTCTTACGTGTGGTCCCCTGTGGCAAGTAATCTTACCTCTCTAAGCCTCAGTTTCCCCCATGTGTAAGAAAAGAAAAATAATAGCACTTACCCTATCGGTTTCTTCTGATGATTGAATGAGATAGCAGCCTTGGAATGATCATTTGAAATATTCAGCAATGTGTTTGTTTTTATCCCCCATGATGCCTCATTAAACTGCTCAGAGGCCTCTCTCCTCAGCCCAGGCCTTGACAGATAGTCACCACTGCACCACAGCAAAGCTATCATGGTAGAATTGAGGACAAGCACACTGAATTATTTGTAGCCAACATATTGATATAGCCAATACAGTGGATAAATGGGGCTCGTCAGATATAATCAGAACACAATTTTAGTGATTCCCCCCCACTGCCCATTGAAACCTGTTCTGTGGCCTGATATCTCTTTTCAACTTTCTTAAATGGAAACTCAGGCAGTCCCCATGACTTTTCCAGTCATACTTAAATTTTTGTAAAAGTTCTCCAGTTGTTAGCCATAGACATACAGACACATAATATACATAAACTAATTAATATGTTTGATTCTATATCACAGTCAATTTTTTTAAAAATTTCTTTTAAATTCCCAGAATTTCCCCAGAAGATAGCAGTCCCTCAAAAAGCATAACCAAAATCTACTGAAAAGGGACAGAGGAGACCCATCTTACATTCTTTTTTGTTTCTGCCTAGAGCTCTTATTCCTTAACCACTCATCCAGCCGCTCACCCCACTTTGAGCCTGGCTCTGGCTGTTCCAAGGTAGTGGAGAGAGAGAAGCAATAATAGCAGAAATGGCCTTGCTACTCCATTGATACTGCTGCAAATTGACTTATAAGCTCTCCAGGTTTGGCAGGTGTGTAAAGCTGACTCTGCGATAGTTAATTCAAAGACACCACTATCAAAGCATCTCTCTAGCTGGCTGTTGATGGCCCCTTAGTCCCTTGGAACTTGGTAGCCCCCTGTTCTGCTGAGATCACCTCATCTCTCCAGGCTGTTCTCTTAGGCAGCATTTAAGCTGACCCGCAGGCTGGTTTTCTAACTTGGGCCTCTGTGTACTGCCCCACAAGTGATCCAATGGACATGGTCACCATCATTTGCTCCAGCAACCTCAGACTTCCCAATGCAGCAACCCACCTCCCTTAGCACTGCGGATCCATATCTCATTTTCGAGTGTGGAAGCAATTGCCATCAATTGCTCATGGTCTCTGTTGAAACTGAATGGAAAGGTGTTTTTTGCCATCAGGTAGCATGGGACACAGAGAAGTTTAATTTAGTTTTAGAAAAATAAAGCTAAATTCCTTGAACAAGCATTAGTTTGAAAATTTGTTGCCACAATATAACATTCGTGTATAACTTACAATATAATCTGTGAGTGCACATATAGAACTCAAAGCATTCATTATTATTAATATTATTAGATCAGAGAGACGAATAGTTCTCATGCCTAAAGTACTTTCTCTTCTTAAAAAACAATGAGAGAAATAAAGTGAAAAAGTAGACAGTAAGATAATGGTAGGGACCATTAGAATTACCTGGGGACTTTTTATATCTTTATGGAGGGGCAAGGATGGTGATGGAGAAAAAACATGAGCAAAGCAGGATTGTGGGAATGTTCTGTTTCTTCATTTAGATGGGATTTACCTAAGTATGTTTATTTTGGGATAACACATTGACTATATATTTATGATTTCTGTACTTTTCCATATTTATATATATCTTATCCTTCAATCAAATTGGAAAAGGTGATAGATAAATAGCTATTTATTTTATATTCTTTAAACCTTGTATATATGTTATAAATCTATATAGAAGGAGAGTAGGACAAATAATTTGTTTACCAAAAAAATGCATATTACTTCAGTCATTTAAAAATTAAGTTTAAATATTAAAGAACAGTAAAATCCCTGAAAATTTTAAAAATATATGAGTGTCTAGACCCCATCCATCTTCCCAGAGATTCTAAATGATCTAAAGTAGGGCCCAGGAATCCACAGTTTTAAAAGCTTCTAATGTGCAGAGTTATAATTCACTGTACTATGAGTTAGATACTTAGTTCTAGGAGGAAGTTAACACCTTTTTACAATTAAATGATGTCTTAGGTTTCACTGGCAATGACGTAATCCGTAAATCCTTCAAGGCTTCCAATAGTAAGATCCTAGTTTGGTAAAGGCTATTTGCCTTCAGTCGGGACAACTCCTGGACCAGATTAGATAGTGAATTGGGCCTCATTCTTCCACCCACAGCACTCTTATTGCCCCCACTCCTGTCAGGTGTGTCACTTGCTGTGACTGTGTGGCAGCTTGCCCATCTCCTGAGAGCCCTTGGGAAAGTGAAGGACAATATATAAGGACTCCAATCACTTAAAAGCTAAGTATTAAGTTTTTCCTTGCCACTGTTGACCCAGGCTTGTTGCATAGATTGCAGACCTGGAGATGGATACCTTGTTCCTGGTTCAGTGCTGCACAGACTCCTCCACTGGGGGACCCTATCCCTTGCTCCTCATAGTCCTGATTTCTAGGACCCATTACCCTATTATAACTAAAATCCCAGCATTAGCATAGGTTCCTGGCTACAAACTTTGCCCTACTTACTGTACGGAATTTGCTAATACCTTTGCTATCCATTCCAACACCAGGCCTGGACAGCACCAAGCTGCCCTGCCTGCAGCTGAAAAACTTTTAACTTAATAGTCTTTGAAGTTTTGTCATAAAAGTGTTAAATAGTACTCTATACTGTATCTGTCTTTTGAACTGTATGCAAAAGAAGTTACATTGAATATATTTTATAGAAATATGTGCACTTTTTATCTGACACTTGATTGCTCACCCCTAAGGACATCATTCCTGTTGACCTAAACTAGTACATCTATTTGCAGTAGGAGAAGTGCTTTTGGAGAAAATCACCTGTCTCCTCAGAACTGGTCTTACAAGTCTGTGAAGTAACACTATGTGCCATAGCCTAATCACTCATATATGACCAAGAGAACACCAAATAAGCATATTTCCAGCAGGTAAAATGCCTGGCATTGCACTGTATTAGGTATTCTCTCCTCGGTCTACTATTATACCATGCACCTTCCTCCAATTTCCTGGTATGGAAATCTCCTGCAATAATCCATTTGCCTCATTTCCCTAGGAACATTTGTTCCATTATTTGATGTTGTGTCTGTGTTAGAATGGTCCTGCCACATGACCAGAAGCTGGGCGATGTCTGCGTGAACATACCATGATATGGTAAAAAGATAAAATGTATGACAGCCAATTTTGCATATATTTGAAATGATAGACATGTATAAAGTTATTATTTCACTTCTTAATAATTAGATAATTTATGCAGATTAGAATAATTTGCATTTGTTTTATAGTTCTAAAACCTGATAATTCATAGAGTTATCATGGAATAAAGTAAGAATTAGGAAAATTGGAGGTTGCCCTGGGTTTCTTCAAAAAGCCCCCACACAATCTAGACAACTAAGCTTCTCTATTTCAGAAATGGGCACTCAATGTCTCGATACTCTGCTCCATCTCTGTCCCCAGGGCACACACACAAAGGAGAAACCAGGACAGACACACTGGCTCTAGGTCATTCTTGGCATAGAACAACCTACGCAGCAGTTTTCTGTGTTTGTAAAGGAGTAAAGATTGGACAAAACTGCTCAACCCTTGGGCTCCTTGCAGGAAGCTAGCGGAGACCAACAAATTATTTTTTTTCTCTCCTCACCTAAAGTATAGTTTTTGTAAAAGAAAAAATTCTACAGAGTACATTTAAAGGAAGAGAAGGCCCCTGGCTTCACTAGATTAAATTTGGAATGTTAGAAATGCATTGGGATTATAAACAAACACCTTAAAGTGCAGGAGAAAATGTAGAGAGAAATTTGGAATCCTTTATTCATCTGTATCTGGTAGTTTTGCAACTGAGTTGGATCACCTACTATGATTCAGACATATATAGCATATCTGATACAATGTTGGGGTATGTAACTACATACACAAGTTTCAAGAATTGATAGCAAAACTGGATTGGAAAAGACAGACTGGGTTAATGTTACATACCCTACCCATTCACCCACGCCCACCTCCCCAACACTATGGATTCAAGCACCAGAAAAGAAGAACTACAGGAAGGCACTGATGGAGATATTTTCATACATTATTCTGTGCAATATCAAAGCATCAGCAGCCATTGGCTTGCAAGGTGAGGAAATATGATGCAGGGTCAGGGAGCATCTCATCCTCTCCATCACCTCTCCGGTATTGCAACTTCTGGAGCACGGGTGGGTAGCTCCCATGGTGTGTACTTCATGGTTACCGTAGAAAACAGCAACAGCAGCAGGTGCAGCAGTAAGTTACCCATAAGTAGCTGCACAGAGAGAAGACATCCATGGGAGAGGCTTGTGTGTGTGGTAACCAGAACTGCCTGGGTTATAAGTATATGAACTACAAGACCAGGCATCCCTAAGACACAATAAGTGCTTTTTGGAGCGGTGCTGGAGTTCTTGTTCTACACAGGAGAGGGTAAAAGTCAGTGCAGTTCAAGTCAGTCCTGCCAAAGAATGCTCGGTAGCCATGGGCTAGTGAGACTTGGAGAAATGCACGTTGCACAACAGTTTAAAATGTATTGAAGACCTACTCAATGCTTGTCACTAAAGCTGGATTCTGTGGGGAGTATGCAATGTCTAAGGCACTGCCTGGACATTAACTGAATGAACAAATGCATGAATGAATGAACATATTAAGACGGTAAAACACATCCCAAGGCCAGTGGTTCTCAAAGTGTGGCCCTGAACCAGCAGCATCAGCTTCACCTAGAAATTTGTTAGAAATGAAAATCCTCAAAACCCACCGGAGACTTATGGAATCGGAAACTGGAGGACAGTCTTGTTTCAATACACATATTGAAACAAGCCCTCCAGGTGACTGCCCTAGTGAGAAGCCCCAAAAAGAATGGGGCAGGCCAGGAGGAAGACAGAAAGATGCCAAAAGAAGAAGGACAGAAAAGCAAAAAGTTGGGAGGTGATTCAAAACAATATTTGCAGTTTATTTAAGGTCATTCTATTCCTTTTGCCGTCTTTATGAGAGTTCCATTTCCTTCCTGATATTTTACCCTTTGGATCAAAAACACAGAATGTGTTAACATCACATACCCTGCCCAGCCACCCACTCTCACCTACTCAGCTCTATAGATTCAAGCCCCTTCTCAAAGCAAGTTCACAGCATGTAGAAACCGGAAAAAGAAGGAATTTGAGAGAGACTAGAGCTCACAGCCCATGGAATGAAAACCAGGAGCACCCATGGCTGGGTGTGGAGGGACTGCCTAAGGAAAAACGCCAGAGAAAAATCAATCCTCAACAGCCCATCACCAGTTATGAATCCATAAAGACTCCTTTTATAGTAAAATCACACTGTTTTCCAAAAGGCAGTCATCGGGTTCCCATGGTCATGTAACCTGTAGCATAGCCAAAAATTATAAGCCTAAAAGCTTTTGGTTAGAAGCTTGGAATGGGTTCCGAAATAAAAAGATGAAAAGATACCAAGGAGTATAACACAGGAAAAAAAATTGAATATTTTTATAAGAATGAACATGTCGTTCTCTAAATATAACACACTCCAATTATTTTTCCACAGGAAATGACCAGTGCTTTGGTTAAGAATGCACATTATACTGCAGTTCTTTGGGGAATGAAGCCACCCTTGACTGAGGTAATCATCAGTTCAAAGGCAACTCCTTGTTTTATCTTTGCACTAATTGCTTAGAGAAATAACCAGACAATATAATTTATGACAACAAATCTGCATTTAACTGAGTTAATGAATTTGTAAACAAAAAGATTCCTATCTCAGGTAGGTGCTTTTGGCAAGATATTTAATTTTGCCCAGTTTCCTCATCTGAAAAGCTAAGAGCATTATATCTAGTACACAGAACGGTTCTAATAATTAAATTGGATGCTATATGTAAAACACTTAGCACAGTGCTCAATATACTGTAAGATGTAATTGCTTATTCATTATTTTCTCTTTTCTTGCAAGGATGATACTAATGGCTAGGCACTCTCTAAAGAGATGTAAGACACTGTTGGTAAGACTCCTTGACCAACACATGATTTCAGGTTCAAGAAAAAGTTGTATTATTAAGTTACTAATGCAGCAAATTATCCAGAATTTGCTTCACTATCTTCTTTTATACTTAACAAAAGACTTAAAATATAATCAGGACTGTAGTCTGCATGCTACTTTGGATTCAAATCTTTGGCAATTTTTGCCTTTGAAATTTAGAACTAGTCTATGGTAACCTATATGAGGCTATAATGAGGTAAGTCATGGCAATGTAATTGAAATGGGGGGTATCATAATTGAATACTTGTTTTACCTTTCTTAATAATGGCATCAATCTCATAGAGCTGGTGTGAGGACTAGATGAATTAATACATGCAAGCCCTTACCATGCCAAAAAAAAAAGTCAGCTTTGTCATTATCAGGTGGGGAAAGACAGACCTTAGAAATATTCATTTATCACGGTCAAAAGGAGATTCAGAGTTGGTCATGCCCATTTATACTTTGATCAAGGGAGAGGTCACCCAATTATTGAATGGATTTAGTCAGTTCTCCTGGCAGGTATCTCCTTATTATGGAGAAACCTGTAATCGCTTATTAGAGACCGAAGTATTTGTTGTCATATCTTTAGACTCCTCTATTATTCTATTTTTTTCATTTAAAATATTTTTGGAGCAACTATCATGTGAGAGACATTGTGAAAACACTTTGGAAGTAGCAGTTAAAATGATATACAATGGCCTAGCAGTCAAGGGACTTCTAGGATCCTACCTTCTAGGCTGGACTCCCTTCTCAAAATTTCATTTCTATCCTGTTCTCCACCTTCTTCCTCATCTGCCACCCTGAGAACCTGCCCAAACCGAACAGAAATATCTAGTTTCAGGTCTCAATTCTTCCCATTGTATCTGTCTCAATATAATTAAGTAGACCATGCCTACTTACCTCAAATATGTCAATTCTAATCATGCTAAATTTGTCTACCAAGTGACAGTATTGGACTGCTTTGGGTAGTTTTATAGATAATTCATTTTCATTGATAAATAATTCACCTACCAATCTGTCATAAGTTTCAAACTGAACCAAAGCTTATTTTCACTTATTCAATTATTGAATCATGGAAAAAAAGACATTCTTCTTTTCGTTAAATAAGAAAAAATGCTTTACAATTAATTGAATTTCAGCTAACAGGTGGATAGATTTCTTTCTAAAATATATAGCTTTGTAAAATAAAAAAGTTTAATAAGTTGAGTTTGGAATTTCTGCAGCCAAAGCATATAAGTGTCTGAGAGGCTTGGTGAACATAAGTTCATCACGAAACATTTTTATTTCTTTTCAAGTTTTCCACAGAGAGCACAATTCAAAATTAAAATGTATAACTTTCTGTTTCAAGCAGTATATATTGTCAGGCTGGAAACTCTCAAAGGCCATCTTACCTAAAACCTAGACCCAGAATAAATAAGGAAAAAATGCATATAATCCATTGTTTACAAATTTCCTAAAAATGAAAGATTCTGAAATTTAAAACTTCCATAAATGACATCAAGGTATCTGCGGTTAATATTAGAAATCACAAGCATACAAAGAAAAAAAAAAACACAAAGAGAGAGAGAATTTTTGGAATTATTTGAATCCAAACATAAATATAGATAGATAAATATAAACTGTTTAAAGGACGACAAAGGGAACATGCAACAAAAGGTTTTAAAAATGATTGGGTACACATTAAAAAGAAATCTTAAAATAACATTTAGAAATGATAAAACTGTTCAAATTAAAATTCACTGGATAAAATGTTGGGCCCTGGAGTCAACAGTGTAGCTTACATTTAACTAAACCTCCTACCAAAAATAAGTTTTAAAATTGGAAAAATATATATATATAAACAATCTTCTGAAGGCATTGGAGAGCCAGTGCAAGTAATATTGAGCAGCTAGAATCCTTGAGAAAGGGAAGCACACAAGATGTATTCAACATTCACCTCGGAATTTTCCTGGGGGCATTTTCCAAGTTGTGGTGAAGGCGAAAAGAGCCCAAGAAGAAAGCAGGAGTCTCACACGTCAGAGGAGACAAAGTCTGGCGTTTCAGGACGCCAAAGGAGCTGTGATTTGAGGAGCAAACTATTGAAAAAGACAGGAAGCTAAGAGAGTGTCCCCAAATCTGCATCCTAATTTCCCTCAAATTGTGGGTAAATTTCTGACTTGTGCATGTACAAGGCAAGCCTTCAAGATATGTAGTGGGAAACAGCAAACAGAAAGCTTGAATGCTGAGCAGAGATTTCAGCAGCTGAACGGCACTGAGGAGTTAGAGATTAGAATTAAATCCAGAGGGAGCGTGCTAAACCTAGGTCCAGGACTTGGGCAAAGCTACTTTCTAAGATTAATGGTCACATCCTGTAAGTAGCAAATTAAAAAGGTCAAGTATAACAAAGCTTAAAACTAAGTCTCAACTGGATCAAAGTCATTTACTGAAGTGCTTTATAACTAAAAAACAAAAACAGCACTTTCATGGGAACATCATACAGAGAATGTACAGTATGCTATCTATATTCTGAAAACCGACTGAAAATTATAAAACATGCCAAAAATAACAACAGCAAATGACCAACACAGACGGAAAAGGGGGGAAATTTAGAAATAAATTAAAAAAAAAAAAAAAAACCCAGGCTCCATCCTTCAGGAACTCGAGGAGACCTGCATGCAGCTGCTGTCACTGCAGCCTGAGCCTAAGCCTGACGCATCAACTCTGCGTCACTTCCTGTGCCTGCACGCGCGCTCCGACTGCGTGCCCGATTTCCGAGCTCTGTGCTTCTGGAGCGCCCGGCTCTTGCAGCTCACGAGCCTGGGAAGCTGCCTCTATCCAAAGGCCTTTTTCGTGTGCTGTCTGCGCAAGCTGCCTTCTCCCTGCCTGCCCACAGGAGCATGACCAAGGTGGTAGGCTGCCAGTGGCCATCTCCATAAAGGCAACTGAAAGTTTCATACTGGAAGCTCTTTGGCTGGCACTCCCACAGTTCTATGAAATAAACTTACTTAAAGCTCTATGAAGTATGAAAACTTTGCCCTGCTCTTTGACTTGCACAAATTTTGTTTGTATGGTACGTTAGAAGAGAGAAAAGGATGGCTTGCGATGGCATTATTAACTAATGGGGCACTGCAATTTTTACCAGGAGATGAGCTATGCTTAGAAGACTCAGACTTTTGAGAAAATCATTTCTCCACTTAAAAAAAAAAAAATTGAAGGAAGGCAAGAAATTTCACAACATAGTGATAAACAGTCACGATCTTTATAGTATCCATGTAACTATTCAAAAATAAAACATTTTTCCTAAGACCTATATGGTAAGTCAGTAGATAAGAGGCTTTTGTAAAATGCTACTTATTGGTAAGCTGACTTATATGAAGTAGTCCTAATGAATAATGAGGGTTGACTAGTCTTGTTTGAAACTGTGCCTGTGAAAGTTATAGCAGTCTTATTTAAAGTGTATTATGGTGCTCTCTTGCTTAATTGAATCTTTAACATTGTAGTCTGCCACAACTGTAAAGTATTAATGATATTATTACCAAAACAAGAAAAAATTATTTTATTATGTCAAGAGTTTAAATAAGATGTTCTGCTGCCATTGTTCTAACTGTCCAGTGTATTAACACTCCTTGATGTGCTTAGAAGGTGGATCCATGAATTCCTTAGACTTTCTGCCAGAATTAAAAAGTGTCTGATTAAATGGTGAACAGTAAGTAGACTGAGGCAAATTTCCAGTGATGTTGTCTTTTTTTTTTGCTATGCCTTTAGCTTGAGGATTACAACACAATTCTGTTTAAAACCAAATGGCATTAGTTCTTATCTATTCCCCAGATTGGAAATCTATTTTAAGTCAATATTTTAAAGAAATATGAAGCCATAACAAAAGCTACCATTATTTTTGCTCTGAAGTGCTAGTTAATGAATGCAAAGAAGATAGAGAGATTTAGAACTATTCATCATTTAATGTTTAATGAAATTTATTTTCAGTATATTTTATATGGGGTTTTTTTTACCTCCTCTAAAGAGGAATAATGTTTATTGATTAAAAGTGAAAAATAATGGTTTAGACACCAATTCTTTTTCAAGATCTTTGACTATATTACGCATTGTACAATGGATTTTATTCTTCATGAAATTTTTTAGTTTCCCTACCAGTAAGATAGAGATAATGACTTAGAGAGAGTTCTACAGGAGACTCAGACTTTAAAATACTTAGATTGATCGATAAAAGAAAGTAAAGCAAAAGATAAGGAGTGGGAGAATTTCAATAGAAAATTAGAAGCTATAAAAAATCAGTGGGACCAGGCACAGTGGCTCATGCCTGTAATCTCAGCACTTTGGGAGGCCGAGGCGGGTGGATCACAAGGTCAGCAGTTTGAGATCAGCCTGACCAACATCGTGAAACCCCATTTCTACTAAAAATACAAAAATTAGCCAGGCATGGTGGTGCGCTCCTGTAATCCAAGCTACTCAGGAGGCTGAGGCAGGAGAATCGCTTGAACCCAGGAAGTGGAGGTTGCAGTGAACCGAGATCACGCCACTGCACTCCAGCCTGGGTGAGAGTGAGACTCTGTCTCAAAAAAAAAAAAAAAAATTAAGTGGACATTCTTAGTCTGAAATTTTTTAGAAATCTGAAATTAAAAAAAATTTATTTGGTTTTAAAGGCAGACAGAACAAAGCAGAACACGAGGTTTATGAAATTAAAAACAGGTCACTAGAAAATATTAAATATAAAGGCAAAGTATTAGAAAAATAAATAGAAAAAAATTAAAACCAAGTGTTTAAGATATGTATTGGACACAGTTAAAAAATCAAACATAGGTGTAACTGGATGACCCAAAGAAAAGAGAAAGACATGGTGGCAGAACAATATTTTAAAAGATGATGATAGAATTTTCAAACTCAAAAAACGTATCAACCCAAAGATTAAGTAAGATCATTGAATTCAATACAAGATATGTACAAG
The DNA here is from genome assembly GCF_028858775.2 of Pan troglodytes. NCBI lineage: Eukaryota > Metazoa > Chordata > Mammalia > Primates > Hominidae > Pan > Pan troglodytes. The sequence goes on from NC_072401.2 coordinate 159,958,247, forward strand.
GAAATTATCAATAAACACCTCATAGTTCACTTATTAAAAAAACAAAATATATACAATTGAAAAGAGAATTTATAAACTAAAAGGTAGGTCAGAAGAAAATACCCAAACGGATACACAGACAGTTAAGAGGATGGAGAATCCAGAAAGGGCATGAGAAACTTATCAGATATAATTAAAAGGTTTACTCAAGGTACAGAAAGAAAGGAGAAGAAAATGGGACTAAAACAATATTTGAAGAGAAAGTAGCCAAGAATTTTTCAGATTTAAGAAATGCTACAAACCTCCAGAAGGATAAACACATTCCCATTTTATAAGAAGCAAGCAATATAAAGTTTGGATAATTGAGGTTTCATTGTATTTTTATGGAATATTAGAACTGGAAGAGACCTAAGAGATAAACTAAATATAACCCACTGATTTTATAGAAGCAGCAGCTTGAGGGGCCTACCAGTAAATAACTTGAGAGTCAGACAGAATCAGAACTCTTAAATTCAAATTAAGTGATATTTTCACTATACAAGACTTTCTCTCCTATTTAATTTTCTTAAATTAAATCAACAGCTTTCTCAGAAGATATAGAGCATTCTATCATTTTAAATATAGATTTTCCTAAACTACTTTTTAAATCTTTCTTGTTGACTTTCATAATGTCAGGCATATTGATAGTGAGAAAGAGTAATGTTAATCACTTGTTCAAGGTCACATGTTAGAGGCAGATGAGGGACTAAAATTCAGGTCTCTGAGCTTTCAAGTGCAGAGTGTTTTCCACATGTATTTTTTTTTTTTTAGATGGCATTTGAGCACTGCAACTGAAAGCAAAAACTACTGTTCTTTCACCTTCATTTTTAGCTTTAGCTATTATTTGTTGTGTGATCCATACACAACAAAATTTTGTTTGTTTGTTTGTTTTGTTTTGTTTTGAGACAGAGTTTTGCTCTTGTCATCCAGGCTGGAGTGCAGTGGCATGATCTCGGCTCACTGCAACCTCCGCCTCCTGGGTTCAACCAATTCTCCTGCCTCAGCCTCCTGAGTAGCTGGGACTACAGGTGCCTGCCACCTCACCCCACTAATTTTTTGTATTTTTAGTAGAGACAGAGTTTCGTCATGTTAAGCAGGCTGCTCTGGAACTCCTGACCTCAGGTGATCCGCCCGCCTCGGCCTCCCAAAGTGCTGGCATTACAGACGTGAGCCACCGCACCCGACCGATCCATACAGTTTCTAATCCAATTCTCTGTATTATGTGAAAGGGGGGTGGAGGAGTACAGGAGAGAATGGAGAAAGGAACTATGATTTGATAGTAAACATCTACCTTTTGTCTACCTAACATTTTTTCCTCATTTCTTCTAGTAATAGACCCCATCGCTGTCCTGGATGTAAGAATGAATACACGGCTAAGCTATGGCAAGAACAGTATATCTCCTTGTTAGGACAGCAATTGGCCCACAGTTGAGAACTTTACTCAAGGTTGGAATATTAGCCTTCTTCCAGGACTTTTACATTGAGAACATTTAATCTCTAGTCATGAAGCAATGAGTTTATGATCCCAGGAAGAGGGATGGTGCACATCATTTCAGCCAGCTTGAGAAAATGAAGTCACTGTTTAGAAAGATTCACAGGAGGAGAAGGAAGAGAATAATATAGATTAGAGCCTCTAGTTCGATGTTCCATCTTCCCTGTCCTTACCATAATTAATGTGCCAATAAATTTACCCTTTTGCCTAACAAGCTCAAATTGAGTTTCAGTCACTTTCATTTCAAAGATTTTTTATTGATGCAGAGATTTGTACAGATGGTCCCCAAGTTACGGCTCAACTTACAATTTTTCAACTTTACAATGATGCAAAAGCTACATGCATTCAATAGAAACCACACTTTGATCTTTTCCGAGGCTATAGATATGAGACGATAATCTCCCGTGATGCTGGGTGGCAGTAGTGAGCCACAGCTCCAAGTCATGTGACCATGAGGACTGAAAAATGATACTGTACTCTATCATGTACTATACACAATAAATTACACGATATATTCAACATTTTATTATATAATAATCTTAGGGTTAGATGATTTTGCCTGACCATAGGCTAATGTAAGTTTTCTGAGCATATTTAAAGTAGGGTAGGCTAAGCTATGATATTTGGTAGGCTAGGTGTATTAAATGTATTTTCAATTTAGAATATTATGAATATATAATGGATTTATCAAAGAGGTAAGTCTGGGAGTATTTACACTTAGAACTGAAATCTTGTCAATTACAGACTTTAAAATGTGGAACTTGCTGAAACAAGATGGCATAGGAACAATGCAAATCACTCCATCACCATCTGGGGGTACAATGTGCCTGTTATGTAATGGAGTAGTTTGAATAGTGCCCTCCAAAAATTCATATCCACCTGAAACCTCAAAATATGACCTTAATTGGAAATGGGGCCTTTGCAAATGTAATTAAGTTGAGGTCATACTGAATTACAGTGGGTCCTAAATCAAATGACTGGTGTCCTTATAAGAAGAGGAGGGGGCACACAGAGACACAAAGAAGAAGGCCATGTGAAGATGGAGGCAGAGACTGGAGTGATGCAGCTACAAACCAAGGAAGCCAAGGATTGTGAGAGCCGCCAGAAGCTAGGGAAAGGCAAGGAAGTATTCTTCCCTGGAGTCTTCACCAGGAGCATACCCTGCTGATACCTTGATTTCAGACTTTTAACCTCTAGAGCTGTGACAGAATAAATTTCTGTTGTTTTTAGCCACCCAGTTTGTGGTAGTTCCAGGAAACTGGTACATGTAATAACAAAACAGTTGGTTAAATCATTGCCTATTGCATTTAGGATTCAGACAACATGCCTGCTATGTCTGAAATTTTAGAAAATAGAGAAATAGGCAGATACTTCACCATGTTCATACTTCTTACAGATTGCAGGAAGATGCTGGAGAGAAATAAGCTTTAGTTAAAACCAACTCATCTGAAGAAGACTCAGAATATTCGACTCATAAAACAGGTGACAGATGTAGGTTTTGTGGGTCTGACAATCATACAGTTTGGAGCACCTTATTTAATTAAAAGAATACAAATTTAGATACTAAAGAGAATATTTACTTAGAAAATACATAAAACCAAGTTACAACATTTTAAAAGTTGATATATACCATAAACATCACAATTTCAAAAATTCCATCCACAATGGAAAAACACCACTAGGCCTAAGAGTATAACCTTTAAGTTGGGGCAGCCCATTTGCTAATGTGCAGCCATGGCTGCTACTTTCTCCCCAAATGGGGAAGTATAAGTAACAAGCACATGAGCTTAAGCTTCTTTAGGTTCATGATACATCCACCTCTGCATACAGCTTGCGTTAAGATAGGCCCATTTTGTCATTGACCGGCAATCCTAGACAGTTGGACAGTCAGGCACTATGCTGACAACAAAGCTGAATTTTCTGCCTTCACAATATAAGATGCTTCATGATCTTCTCTGCTCTCCTTCCTCCGAGATTGAGTTCATTGTTACCTCCTCTTTCTCCCTCTGATTTATTCTCTCCCTGTACCTCCAATAGTTACCTCTGCTTATTTGCAATATTACACTTATTTCATGACACTGACATTTGTTATTAGCTGTATGCTTTTTTTTATTTTCAGGTGAGAAAAACACGAAAACCCAACTCAAGCTTCCACAAAAAGAAGCTTGTGATCTCTAGAACATATGGAGGTAGAGTAGGTTCATACAGTTCAGTCAGGTCTGGCTGTGTTTCTCTGTGATTCTCTTGGCATTGCCCTTGTCCAAGGGCTGGTTTCATCCTCAGGCTGATTTTCCCCCTAATCACAAGGTAGCTGCCTGAAGCAGCAGACCTTACTGCTCCCTCTTTTATGTTTAAGTAAAAAAGATTATAAGCATCCCACAGCCACTCAACATTTCTGAGCTTTGTGCAGAAGCCACTCTTAATAAAAGTGTGTCATATAGGTTTATGCCTTGGTTGCATGCTCACTGAAGAACCAATAACTATACAAAATGATTTTGAATTGTCCCTGGACTTGGCTATGGAATTGCCTGGCTGCTACACAGTGGGAAATGGTTAGATGTTGGGTATGCAAACAAAATGTCCATTATAATCATGGTGGATTCTCTTTTTATAAAACTGTAGATCCTAGAAGATAAAACCATGAGGTCCTGGAAGATAGAGACATTGTTGATTCACCTCTGTATCTTCAGGTCCTAACCTATGGCTGGCATATAATGAATATATCGACAGCCACCTGAAACAAAATAATAATTGATTCTCCCCAAAACTATTTTTGTCACCAGCCATTTCTGTAATTCTTAAAGAATATTATAACTGTAATAATCTCACTCTCCGTGGTTACAATTTTTATTAATTGCTTCCTGGGTCTTTCATTTGATTTCAATACATTGCTGATTATTTTTAGAGCTGCCATTAACACAGATTTCAATCACTGTCCTGTTTTCCCCTTGAGCAGTGAAGCGGTTGTCATGGAAACAGAATCCAGTGCCTCTTTCTCAAGCCTCGCATCAATGCGATTTGATGAGAGGAACTAACACTCTCTCTTGTACCTGTATTTTATAAGTCTGAAGATCTATTTCCTGTAAAAGATGCAAGTCATTACTGGGGTAAAGCATACTTGATGATGCAAGGATTTGACAGCTTGTCCAAAAAGATGTATCAGAGCTCTCATCTGGAAATAATGCCCTAATCAGTGTAAGAGAAAGGTTTTAATGCTTGAACTGACTAAAAATGTGAAGTCACAAGGTAGATTTTATTTAAAGGTGGGAGGAAGAATAATTTTAATTGGCACCACTCATACAGCACAAAGTCACAGACTAGTAGCCTTTCTCAGAGAGTCCTATATGGTGATTATGTGGGAAGAAGGCTCATTTCCCTCAACTCCACCCTATACAAAAAACTGGATTTGAAGTCTAATCCAGGTAGAGTGGGGGTAGGGGGAGGGAGTAACTTCCCAAGCATCTCTGGATGAGATAGCTCTGTCAGCCAAGGGAGAACCTTTGGAGAAAGTTGCTGGCCTAGGCCTCAGCTTCTGCACTTTCAATAGCTGGGGGAAGTGTATATTGGCTACATGGGCAACTCTGTAGTAAACGAACAGCATCAATTACATAAAAGTATAAAGGATTCATCACCAAATTTTTGTCACGTTCATCAGGCCTTTATGGAAACGATTCACAGGAGGGTCTAGTTACAGAAGGGTCTAGGACCAGGTCCTAAATTCTCAGCTAGGACAAATTTAAATAGACCAACCTTTAACCTTGTCAGCATGCTGGAATATTTTATTTGGTGGCTGGATGTGCTATGATGAAATTTTCTATCATGTCATGAGATGTCTGCATAGAGTAGCCTGTATACCTCTGAGGGTAGCCTGGATTAACCCAAGGACATGGTCTAGGAGAAGCCAGGATAAGGCAAATAAAGATGACAAAGGGGCCAGGGGAGTTGGGATCGGGGAAGGTTATAATACTAGGGCCAACTATACCCACAGGGACCTAAAGCATACGGACCCAAGCAAAGCAGATGTAATGAATAGAAGAGCTACAGCCAAGTAATCATAAAAGCAGTATTGAATCCCAGAAACAAGCAGGTAACAATGAGCTAATATGCCAGAAACAAAACTGGAAAGGTACGTGTACAGACTGGAAAAGGATTAATAAACTGAGATCAGTATCAGAAAAAGGGACGAGGCAGATGATGAGGCTGGGCTGTAAGATAACAGTTGGGATCCTACCCAGTAGATTTCATTGCAGTAGATTTTTACCAGTACAATGTTTTAAAGTGGGCAGACAAAAGGCTTCTTTCTGGTTTTGTTTCATATTTTTATTATCTGCTTGCTTGGTTTACAATATGGCCCTATCAAGACTGTATTTTAAAAGATAGCAATCAGTATATCTGCTCTTGGTCTATGTATTCTTGGTCTCTGAATAAAAGGAAGATTATCCATGAGCTAGATCACAGCTGATTCTCCCAGTTGTCCTGGCTGCCACAGTTGTTGTTTTTTTTTTTTTTCTTGCCTTCATGTCAGCCACATCCCAGCTTTTCCCAAGGAAATTTCAGTTATAGTTATAGGAGCCATCTCATCACTTTTCTAGGAGAAAATCAAGTCAGTGTTATTACAGGAGTTGGTTCCACATACCACCAGGTTTAGAAATATTTTTTGTGTCAAAACATGTATGGGCTTCCTAGCACCAAATACCGCTACAACAAAGCCAGACCACATTTGGCCTAATTTTAGGACTCAAGGGTATCCAAGGCTGGCAAGATCTATGCCGGGCACTTGGAGCTGTTTTCTTGCCTTCTTCATACTAGGCCTATTTCCAAGGGGCTGGGTACAGATCTTGTTTTCACTTGTTTTGTTTTGGACAAAATTCTTGAACTGCTCCTACGTGGACTCTTAGTTTTTGATCTGTACCACTTGAACCATATACCCCACCCTGCACCCCTTGCCCTCACTGTGCCCATTCTTGCTTTCTCACTCATTCTTGTTTTGATGGTCCTACAGTACTCCCCTCACTCACTCCATGGTAGAATTTGAGGAGGACTAGATCTGAGTGAGACAGTATTATAAAAGATGATGTCAGAGGAAAGCTCAGAGCTGGGCCAAAGCCTTGTAAGCCTTTGGAAGGACTTTGGCTATTACTTTTAGAAAAATGGGAAACCATTAGAGCAAGCTTGTCCAACCTGTGGCCCACAGGCCACATGCGGCCCAGGACAGATTTCAGCACAGAACCACACAAATTCGTAGACTTTCTTAAAACATTATGAGATGTTTCTGCAATTTTTTTTTAGCTCATCAGCTATTTTAGTGTTAGTATATTTTATATGTGATCCAAGACAAATTCTTCTTCTTCCACTGTGGTCCAGAGAAGCCCAAAGATTGGAAGCCCCTGCATTAGAGGGTTTTCAGCTGAGAAGTGGACATGGTCTAAAAATAATGAAAAGGGATCACTCTTGTTGTTATGGTAGAAATAAACAGCAGAGGGAGCAAGAGTGAAAGTAGGAAATCCAGCACAATAATTCAGATTGACATGATGGAGGCTTGATCCAAGTTGTCACAGTAGAAGTACCAAGATGTGGTCAGATCCGCGTATATATTTTGAAAATTGAGGGAAAAGGATTTCCTGACAGATTGGATATGGGGTATGAGAGAAATGATGGAGGCAAAGCTGACTCTAAGGGTTTAGGTCTGAGCAATTATTTAAAAACTTACATAGTGTTTCAGGAAATCATGATTGTGCCAGACATAATTCTAAGCACTTTACCAATCACAACTCATTTAATCCTCAAAACAGCCTATGAGATACATGCTACTAGAGTGCCCAAACTTGATGCACAGATTGCTTAAATGATTTGTGCAAGTTCCCAGTGAATGTTGTTGCCACTAATTGAGATGAATCAGTACAGGAGTAGAACAGATTTGGAGCAGAACTAGGAGCTTAGTTTTAGATTTTTTAAGGTCTAGAGACTACTAACAACCCACTTGTCCAGGCTCAGTCAACTTTTGCTTTCAGCTGGTATTAGTCCATGGTGTATACTTCTTACCTGCAGTGGTTATATCAGGTACTCTAGGCTGGCACCAGGGGTCCCACAGCTTGGTCATCCACTGAAGCTAGTGATATGCTGGTAAATGTGTAACAACCAGCCCTCCAAGGGAAAAGAAATCTAGCATTTGCTGAGTATTTGCTGATTTGGGTGGTGTAAATATTCACACCATAGCCGATTTTATACAACCACCATGATGTTACTGAAAATGGACGTTGGAAGAGATGCACACTATCTGCCCTCCGCTGTAGTGTGCCAATGACTGCAGCCACTACAATAATTTTAAAGCCCTAGTTAATATCTAGAAATGGTATGTCAGGGCTCTCAAGTGAGAAGGAGAATTTATGGTTGGAGACATGGCCAAAGTAGCTGGGAAAAATAAGTTAGGCGCTTGAACTAGAGTTTTAATTATGTATGATAAAGGAAGTATAGACAGAATAAATTCAAAGAGATGGAATAATGGAGGGGCTGCATAACTATAGGAGAGCAAAATGGTTGGAATAGCCGATTCTGCGTTAATGTCATGAGGGTGGGGAGCAGACATGACTATGATGGAATCTGAAGAGATTTTAAAGTCAGGTCAGCCAATCAGAAGAAGTCTCAGAAGTAGGTAAAGGTGCAAAAATGACTTTTATTGCTCCAATCAGTGAGGAAAGAAGCATTTGAGAATTTCAATATCAGGCAGTAGCAGAAACACTCAAGTGTTTGCTAAATGACTGCTCCTACAAAACACCTGATCCAGGAGGAAATTTTTAAAATGTTTCCAATGCAGTGTGTCCAGGGCAGGTAAAGGAAAAGCTCCATAAGTGATTTATGTATAATATAAGGTTTGGGAACCTGTTAAGTACCAAAGGCAAAAGGATTCAGGATATCAAGGAGTCCCAAGAGCAAATAAAGGACACCTAATGATAAGAGTAGAGTTTAGGGTCAGAACAGCACTGACTGAAAAGAATAGAATGAAGATGACACAGCAGTGACTTACATAGGTGGGATACATAGGTGAGAACTGATGCTGAGACCTAAACACCAACAGAGAAGTTAAGCATGCTTAGCAAAAATTCAGAAAGGGTCCTGTACACATCACCAAGAAATTTTTTAAGTTTATTCTAATGGCAATGGGTGCCAAGAGAAAATACCATTCAGGGAAATGACATGATGATTTACTTTTACAGTAGTGTGGAAGATAGAATGCAAATAAGCAAGACCGAAAGTAAGTGAACTAATTAAGGAGGCACATCATGCAAAAGATGATGAGAGTGTGAACAATGGCTGTGACAATAGGAATGGAATAGTGAGGCTGATTATAGAGCTATTTTAGAGTTAGAACTGACATAGCAGGATATCTGGATATGGATATCTATTGAATATAGAAGGAATAGGCAGAAATTAAGAATAATTCCCACATTTTTTACTATGGAGAGTGAAAGATAGAGAAAACTTGAGGAGGATTCCCACATTTTTAACTAGAATGATTCAGTAAGCAGTGTCATTCAGGGAGATAGGAATCTAAGAAGAAAAAGAGAGATGGGAAAATATGTGTTCATCAGGACTCTTGATTGCAAATGAGAGGAAACTCAGCTGCCTTAGGCAAAAAATGACTTTTATTGCTGCACCGAATCCAAGAAAGAATTAAACCAACAAACAATGGTATAGTGGACTCTGATAGCTATAGTGCTGTCTTCTCAGAATGTATTACAATATCCTTTATAGTAACTGTACCCTTCACTTCTCATGTTTTCTGTAAAGCTGTGTCTGACTCTGACTTATCCACAGACACAGAAGTAGCATATGAGCTGGGTCTAGCCAGAGTGATTGGTTCAAAGGTGGTCATGAAACCTAAACTACACCAATCAGGAGCCTTCATTAGACTTTTCCCCTAAAGCCTTTGTCTTCGGGGTCATCCTTCAGGAAGGATGAGAAGACACTGGAGCAGCTTGCAGCCATCTTCCTCAGCGCCCTAGAAAAAGCATAACTGCATGAAGTCCAGTTGAGACTAATTCAAAAGCTAAAATAAGCAGAAATGGGAGATATATAAAAACAGAAAACTAGCAGTCCTGAAGTGCCACAAGCATAAATAGAGGCCTGGTTACTGCAGCTATTTGATTATATTAGCTACTTTGATGTCCTTCCCAATTATATAAGAAAATGAATACTTTTTTTCCTTCTTAGTATAGTTAGCAAGGGTATCCATAATATAAAGTACAAGATTCTTCATTAATACCTGTTGAAAGGATAGCCTACTGAGCCCCAGGAAAAACTAGATCTAGCCACCAGAATGTCACCAGAATCTAGTTATCTACCTTTCATCTGTACCTCTCTCTGGATGTCAGTTTTATTCTTTCTCACTGCAGACTGTTTTCATTCTTATAGTCAGAAATGTGACTACAAACAGCTCCCAAGTTTTACTTCTGATAGGTTTTATCTCCGAAGGGAACTGCCTTTTATTTTCTGTGCTTCCAATTTCAGATATTCTAAGGAAGGATTGTAACTGACCCATCTTGTGTTACATAATGGATCAAACAGTTGTAACTAGGGTCTTAAAATACTATGATTGGCTTAGCTTGGGCCAGGTTGACATTCCTGAACCAATCAAATGGGAGCCAGGGTGGTGGGCTCATGCAAGAAAATGGCAATGCTCATGGAAGCTGTAAAATTAGACCAGGGAGAGAAACAATTCTAAGAAGAATAGAGGTTCTATTTCCAGAAGAAGGACAAATGTAGCTATAAGTGCCTCTTGTAGGAAAGATGGTATTTTAAACATGTTGAATTTGAGACCCCATGCAGGGCCAAAAGGAGGTCAAGGAAATGCGGCCAGTTGAAATTATTACTCAAGCCTGCAAGAGAAAATTTATGCATTTATCTGATTTTGATTATTTCAGATTATAAATTTCAAATTCCATATATGGTTTTACCCCAAATTTACCTAGGTCTCTAGGTTTCAAAACAACTTTGCACATGTAAAATGATTATGCACTGTAATACAGTAGACATTGTCAATTAAGAGAAAGGGTTGTGAATCACAGAGGCAAGACCTTAGGAGAAAAAAAATCCTGATCTATGTTTCTCCCCTATGAGGAAAGAGACAAAGCTATGGACTAGCAGAGCCTGAAGACCCCAAGATTTTTGGTCTAAGAAACTGTAGTATTGCAACTGAGAAAGGGAAGATATGTCTAGGGCAGGTTTGGGGTAAGTTTGAGTTGTCTCTCAGACGTCCAAGTGGAGATACTGAGTAAGGTATTAGATATATGGGACTGGATTTCAGAAGAGTGATCTGGGAACTCCAAAATTAAGAGGTTAGGAATAAAAGGAAGAGCCATCCAAGGAGACTGATGAAGAAGCTTTGAGAGTAAAGGAGAATAACCAAGATAATTTGGTGTTCTAGCAGCCATGTGAATGCAAAACCTGAAAGAGAAGGGAAAAATCAATTGTGACAGATGCTGCTGAAGAGTGACACAAATAACGACAGAGAATTAACCATTAGATTTAGCAAACTGGCTGCCACTGGTGATTTTGACAGTTTCTATGCAGTAAGAAGAGCAAAAGGCAAGAGTTACACTTTAGCCACAAATGCCAGCCGACAAGGCAGAAATTAGATGGGTCATTGTCCTGGAAACTAGAGGATTTATGAGACATAGCATCTAACATCTTAGGACTCTGATTCATCTATGTTCATAATGTCCTGAAAGCCCCACCCCTTCCCTCAGACACAGGGACACTACCTGAGGGAGATAACTCGGGGGTTGGAGGGCTGTGTAATAAACTAAGCATTGTTTGTGTTTTACTTTTTGCCAAGGCAGACTATTGATAAAGCTTCTGCCTAAATTAACAGATCAAACTAGGCTTTAAATCAAAGTTAATGTTTTTTCTTCTTACCAGCAGGTGTAGAGAAAGAACAAATCAACTATGACAAAACTAATAAAACTATATTTTATCCTCATGTTGGATGTGTTACCTGTGTTAAATCTTTAACCCTCATGTGGGTCAAATTTTTCTTATGTTTTCACTAGTAAACTTCCCATATCAATTCATAGCTTATGCTTGATAATTTTTTCAAGCATATCTGATTTTTTCTTACAATCATTAATATTTGACAACTGTTAAGCTGTATCTTACTGGTGATTTTGGTTCATGAAATTGAATAATATCCAGGTAAAATCCTAAAGGTAAAAATCAGGATAAGTTTGAAAATGGGTCATCCACCTGAAAAGTAGAAGAATAATGGGAAGAGAGTCAAAATGAGAGGACTCAGGAGCTAGAAACAAAAAAAGACAGAGAGAGAGAGAGAAGGGATAGTGGATGAAGCAGGCTTAGATAATTTTTGAAAGTGCATTTAAAAAGACACATTACAGTTTTCACCTTCTATAGATACTTATTTGCATGTGTATTTCAGATCTCATTAAAGTTTCAGAATAAGGTGCATATCTCACAATATTTTGGAAAGCATATTAAGAACTAATAACACAAGCACTGAAATCAGAGAAAATTTGGTTTAAGAACTAGCACTACCACTTATTAGCCACATGGATCTGAGCAAGTTACTCTTTGAGACTCAGAATCCTCATTCATAAAATGGAGAAAATAATAGTATGTAACTCACCAAGCTGTTCTAAAAATTGAACAAGATAATGCAGATAAGGCTCTTTTTGCAGTGCCTTCCCAAATAAAGGCTCAATAATTATTAGTAGTTATGGTTAGTGTTATTATAGATCATTGAGAAGTCTTTCTTTAGAAGCCTTTTCCATCAGTACCTTTTTTTTCTTACTTATTTCTCCAGCCCTCTTAGGGCCCTTGAAGAATCTCATCAATGATACTCTCACCAGCACCTTCAATTACCTTTCTCCTCTGTATTTTCACCACAGGTATTATTCCAACTCTCACCCTGTGAATCCACTGACTGGGGAACATTGTTTAAGAAAATCACATGGCTGTGCCAACAAGCAAGGTAGGAACGGCCATGTGGTGACCTGTGGGCTAAAGTTAAGTGTGGTGGTTTGATCATTGTGTAAGGTAGAATCAGAGCTGGATCTCAAAGAATGTTGACTTCATTTCTTCTTCCTTTTTTTTTAATTAGTTGATTTGTTTGGTATATTTATTTACTTATATATTTTTTGCTTTGGGTTTTGGTTTTGTTTGCTTTAAGTTTTGGGAATTCCTTACAGGAGACACGGCACAGAAGACAGAGACAGAAGCAGCTTTACTGAAAAACAGAGCATGAGTAGAACGACTTCAAATCCCATATGGCACCACAGTGAGAAGTAACTTCCTCTGAGCTTCTTAGAGAATCCAACAATGTCCTGCTTCCTTGGGGAGCTGCAGCCATGGGCACATGGGAATAGGGCTTCCACCAAGAGTCCCGTCAGTCACAGCAACAGGAGGTCTTCCTCAGACAACTTTGATGATAGTGGTTGTTAGCCAGAGCAAGCTAGAACCAGAAAGAAAAACTATGAAGATGCCACAGTGGGAGTCTGAGCACCTTGAGGCCTCCTGTTGGAGACTGGCAAACCTAACTGTGGGACACTTGGATGCTGAGTTCTGGTAAACACGCTGTGGGAGGCACGGTAATTTAGTCATTAACATTTAAAAACGATCTAATTCTATGTACATACTCTGTTGAAGACTTCTTCCAACCACCTTGTATTATAAATTTAAAATATGAAATACAAACTCTTTATGTGTCTTGACTCAGATTACCTAGGAAGAGACAGTGACCTATTCCTCAATGTTTAGAATTAGAGTAAGTTGTAGAATATAGTCTGAGAAAATTACTTGGACCAAGAAAGCAATGTCCCTGACATTCATCAATCTAGAACCAGAGCTGCAGATTAAGCTAGGTGCAAATTTATCAGAAAACAATATTTTTCCCAAATACATATTGCAGCCATAAAATGCCCTAAAAACCCAGTTCTTAGAGGGACTATTGCTTACTTACTGAGAAATTGTATTCTCTGAAATCATAGACTATGAGATGTATTGGTGTTTAAAATTATTGCAATAAGAATGAAACATCTCACTCTTATCTGGAGGAGTTAAGTCATTGTGATCAGTGAAGCCTTGATTTAAGCTCCTGTGCAAAGCTTCAGAGAATGGGTCTCAGGACACAACATTTGACATCTATTTTGACTTCATTTCCAAGAAAACAGGACTGCTATGGTATGAATGTTTGTCTCCCCCAAACCAAGGTGTTGGAGGTGGGGCCTAATGGGAGATGTTTGGGTTATCAGGGTGGATCCCTCATGAATAGATTAATGCTCTCCCTGGGGTAGGGAACAGTGAGTGGGTTCTTGCTTTATTCATTCTCAAGAGAGCTGGTTGTTAAATAGAGCCTGGCGCCTCCCTCCTCCCTCCTTGCTTTCTCTCTCACCGTATGATCTTGGCATATTACACCTCCCCTCAGCTTCTGCCATGAGTGGAAGCAGCCTGAGCCTCTCACCAGGAGCAGATGCTGGTGCCATGCTTCTTATACAGCCCACAGAGCAGTGAGCCAAATAAACCTCTTTTCCTTAGATATTGCGCAGCCTCAGATGTTCCTCTAGAGCAACACAAAATGGACTAAGACAAGAACCATAGGTCCATTTCACAGTACAGAGCTGAGGTTGACCCCTTTTATACACAACCATACTTTCTTAGAGCCCATAGAACGACATTTCATTTACATCACACCTAAATTCCACTCTTTAGCAAAATCCTATGTTAACTCTATATTTTCCTTTGTTTGATGAGATACCCCACAATTGCTCTGTTATGCAGTCCCCACACTGCAATGAGTCAGTAAACTCAATTGGTCTGTTTACAGGTTGTCCCTGGTGGTTTTAGGCTGATTGGGCTAAGACAAACCACGTCTTATTTTTTTAATATCTCCTTTAAGCAAATGTTATTATCTGTATTTTACTCTATTCCATAAGCAGAAGTGACAAAGTAGTCTAATTGCACCAAAAGATGCTTATAGCATAAAACTTTCTATGCTGTAAACATAGAAAGTACTTGAAATCAAAAAGAAAAAATTACTGTTCTTAAAATGAAAAAAAAATACACACAGAGTTGGGGTTTTTTCACTTTACTAAAGCTCAGGCTGTGCTTCTTACAGTAGAACAATGATCAAAACTACAGCTTTTTTTCCTCCTTTATAATATGACCAAACAAGGGTTAGTGGCAATGAGCACTGCATCACTTAAAAGATACTGAAAAACTTGAAATACTGATGAACCTCTAACAAACACCTTCTTCCCAATCCTCACTCTTGACCTATGACCTTGTTTCCTTTTCACTGAGAAACAGAGAAAAAATTAGATGAGAATGTGTACAAGCTCTCACCACAAGATCTTCCTACCTCCTCTTACTGCACCTATATACTATTACTATCAAAGATCCCTCTGTGTCCCTAACAAAGGCTATTTCCTCTCCTTTTGCACTAAATTCCATATACTCATGCCTATGGGGAGACATTGTTCCAGTAATTATCTCCTTTCCTCTGCTTGGGTCAGCCTCTAGGATGGCCCCCCGTGATCCCCACCTCCTGGTATCCGCGCCATGATGCAATCTGCTTACAGCCTAAATCAGGATGAACCGTGTGACTCATAGAACACTGCAGAAGGGATGATGTGTGACTTCAGATGCAAAGTCATAGAGGACAAGGACACAGCCACCTTCTTGGATTTCTCACTCTGTGGAAGGGCAGTGACATTCCATGAGACAAGCAGTCCTGTGGTGAGGCCCATGTCAAGAAGGCCTGAGATCTCCCACCATCAGCTACAGCCAATTTGTCAGTCATGTGAGTAAACCACCTGGGACGTGAATCCTCTCGACTTAACCACCTCTTCAGGTGGCCAGAGCCCTAGCCCAGGTCTGACTGCAACCTGATGAGAAACCCTGAGTAGGAAGACCTGCTTGAGCTGCTCCCAAATTATTGATCCACAGACACTATGAGAGATAATACATACTTAGTGTTCTTTTAACCCACTACATTTTGGTTGGCTGTATTTATTACCCTGTAACAGATGACTAATACATCTCCTGCGATCAAAACACTTCAGAGGTTCCCCATTTCTCTCAGAGAAATATCCAAAGTCCATAAGGCCCGTGAGGCCCCTCACATTCTTCCCACCCCCATTACCTCTCTAACTCCCTTTTCTACCACTCTCCTTCTTTCCACCTCAACCACAGCTACAGTGACTTCTTTGCCCTTTCTCAAATCTGCTTCAGGGCCTCTGTACTGGACACTCTCTCTCCACTCCCACTCCCTCCTCCAGGCCTTTACTGAAATGTCTCCCTCTCAGTGAGGACTTCCTTTCCTAAACTGCAGTACCCCCAACCTTCACACACACACACACACACACACACACAGAGTCTCTAGTCTTCCTAGCTCCTTAATTTTTTTTTCCTTAGCACATATCACTATTTCATATACCATATTTGTCATCTATTATCTGGTTTCCCTTTCTCAGATGTAAGCTAAGTTGGTGCAGGGGTTTTTGTCTGTTCCCAATGTCTAGAAGAGTGTCTGGTTTACAGTAGACACTCCATGAAATTTGTCAAATGAATACACCAGTGTTAAGAGTATAAGAGTGTAATAGTACCTTTAAAAATGCCTCAAAGATAAATCTTTTGATTTATCTTTATTTTTAGATCTCTACCCCCACTTTAGCCACTTCTAAAATTTACTACTAGAAAAACCTTTTCTTTCCTGAAGAACTGTCTCACAAAAATAGCAGTTAAATAGGAAGCTATCCTAACCCACTGTTTGCCTTTTCCCTTGTGAAACTCAGACCAAAATTGAAAGTCATCTATAGTAACTATGTGTTCTTGGCATCTAAACTCTGTTTTGTTTCATCTTGACTTTCTTAATTTCCTAGGTTTTTTCCTTTGTTCCTATTATTTTATTGTTTTTATTCTATATTGCTTCAAAGACTTTATGAAATTAAGTAAATTATAAATACAAATGTAAGTAAGTATACTAGTCTTTTCTTAAGCTCACAACAAATTATTACAGGTATCTTTGATTCAGTTTATTATAGTTACAGAATTGTAAACTTTTCAAGGAATAAATCTTTAAAATCAACAAAGGTAATATTTTTATTATTTATTGGGATATTCTTTTTTTTCTTTTTTTTTTTTTCTTTTTTTTTGAGACAGAGTATCGCTTTGTCACCCAGGTTGGAGTGCAGTGGCTCAATCTCAGCTCACCTCCCAGTTTCAAGCGATTCTCCTGCCTCAGCCTCCCAAGCAGCTGGGATTACAGGCGCCGCCACTACACTCGGCTAATTTTTTGTATTTTTAGTAGACATGTGGTTTCACCGTGTTGGTCAGGCTGGTCTTGAACTCCTGACCTCAAGTGATCTACTCACCTCGGCTTCCCAAACTGCTGGGATTACAGGCATAAGCCACTGTGCCCAGCCTGGGGTATTCTTATTGTAAAACATTTTACATGAAAAATATACTTTGAATCAGGAAAGAAACATTTCAACACAGCATCATTATTTCGCAGTAAAATGGCACATTTTTCTTAATTTCAGATTATTCTTGGAAAATTTTGTTTGCTTCTATGATATAATAAAATTCTGCTTGAAAATTATGTGTTAAATTGATTCCTTCTCCATTTCCAAAAAACAGAGGAAGGGTTATTTTAAACAATAAAGTGGTTGATTATGTTATCCAGTGAATCAGCAGGTTTTTTACTGCCTTCACCAGTCATCATTTCTCATTATACACAGAGATCCTCAAAATGAGCAGCAGATACACTCAGTCTGTAGGATCATTTAGCAACTCGGGGAAGGAGGGTAAGTAGCCTAGATTTTTTTAAAGTTCCCACACCCAAACATCTCAAAAGATCATAAAAAGATAAACAAGTGTTCAGAGATTAAATATGGAAAATATTGGTATTGGTTTTGATTCTATAGACAAAAATAAAATACCACTTGGCAGTAGATTTCTCACTTTTTAAGTATTCTTGTATTTGGTGAATGGGTAAAAAGATAGTCAAATGAGTTAAATATACATTTAAATAAATGGGCAAATATGTATTATCAATTATCAGTTATCAACCCCATCAATTATTTCATCATATCTAAATATATATAATATATATTCCTCGGCCTGTGAAGTAAACCAACCCCATCAATAATCTCATTGTATTTAAATATCTATTTAATATATAAATATTCTACATTAATATATTTAATATTTAATATGTTGGTCAATATTAAATATGTTTAATAAAGACATATATTTAATAAATAATAAATATATTTATATTTCATGTTTGTATACAATATTAAATATATAAATATATATGCAAATATGATAAGATCATTTAGGGGGTTGGTTTCCTTCACCAGGCTGAGAAAATAGTTTAACTGCCATAAAATAATCACAAATTTAAAATAATGACATTTTCGCACACTATTTTCAGAGCAGTTTTAGATTTATGAAAAAAATCGAGGAGATAGGAATAGAGTTCTCATATAACCCCTCTCTACTCTCTCACAGTTCTCCTATTAGTAACATCTGCGTTTGAGTTGTACATTTCTTACAGTTGATGAACCAATATTGGTACATTATTATGAACTAAAGTCCATTGTTTACATTAGAGTGCACTCTGTATGTTGTATGGCTCTATGGGTTCTGACACATGCAAAAGGCCCCAGATGTAGTGTATCTAGGTTAATGTTCTATACGAGCTTGAGAAGAATGTGTATTTTGCTGCAGTTGAATGAGATATAACTATCAATTAAACCCAGGTGATGATGGTACTGTTCACTTCTATTATATTCTTACTGATTTTCTGCCTGTTCGATTTGCCAATTACTAATAGAGGAATACTGAAGACCCCAACTGCAATAATCTATTTGTGTCTATTTCTCCTTGCAGTTTTACCAGTTTTTGCCTTACCTATTTTGACACTCTGTTGTGAGGTGCATACACAGGATTGTTATGGCTTATTGGACAGCTGGCCCCTTTATCATTATGTAATGGCCTTCTTTATTCCTAATAATTTCCTTGTCTGAAGTTTGCTTTGTCTGAAGTTAAAATAGTTATTCTAGCTTTCCTTTGATTAGTGTTAGAAAAATATATTTTGTTGGGCGTGGTGGCTCATGCTGTAATCTCAGCACTTTGGGAGGCTGAAGGGGGAAGGTCTCTTGAGTTCAGGAGTTCAAGACCAGCCTGGGCAACATAGTGAAACCTTATCTCTACAAAAAATTAAAAATCAGCTTGTTGTGGTGGCACATGCCTGCAGTCCCAGCTACTCAACAGACTGAGGTGGGAGGATCACTTGAGCTCAGGAGTTCGCGACTGCAGTGTGCCATGACTGTGCCACTGTACTCCAGCCTGGGTGATAGAGTGAGACCCTGTTTCAAAGGTTAAAAAAAAAAAAAGGAAAGAAAAGAAAAATATAACTTTCTCCATTCCTTTTGTGTCTTTATAATTAACATGGATTTCTGGTAAACAACGTAGAGTTGATGCCTGTATTTTATTCAGTCAGTCGTTGTCTTTTAATTGGTAGACCATTTATATTTAGTGATTCTCGATAGAGTTGGATTAATATTTCCCATATATTAATTGTTTTCTGTTTGTTGCCCTTGTAATTATTTCCCTTTTTTGTCCTCCCCTCTTCATATGGTTTGGCTCTGTGCCCCTACCCAAATCTCACGTGGAATTGTAATCCCCATAATCCCCACCTGTTGAGAGAGGGACTTGGTGGGAGGTGATTGGGTCATGTGGGTGGTTTCCCCCATGCTGTTCTCGTGATAGTGAGTGAGTTCTCACGAGATCTCATGGTTTTATAAGGGGCTCTTCCCCCTTTGCTTCCTCTCACCTGCTGCCATGTACAACATGCCTTTGCTTCTCCTTCGCCTTCTGCCATGATTCTAAGCTTCCTGAGGCCTCCCCAGCCATGCAGAACTGTGAGTCAAACCTTTCCTTTATAAATTACCCAGCCTCAGGTAGTATCTTTATAGCAGTCTGCAAATAGACTAATATACCTCTTTTGCTCCCTTTTCTAGTTTTAACTGAGCATTTTATATGATTCTATTTTCTCTCCTCTCTTAGCATATCAATTATACTTAAAAATATGTTTTTAGAAATTGTCCTAGAGTTTGCAGTACACATTTACAACTAAGTCCACTTTTCAATAACACTATACCATTTCACAGGTAGTGCAGGTACTGTATAAAAGATTATTCCCAGTGCCTCTCTCCTGTTCCTTAAAGCATTGCTGTCATTTATTTCATTTATTCATAAACTAATATCACCCAATATATTACTGATATTATTATTTTGAAGTTATCTATGCGATCAATTAAGAATAAGAAACAAATTATAGGTTGGTGGATTTTTCTTTCAACACTCTAAATATTTCACTCTACTCTCTTTTTGCTTGCATGGTGTCTGAGAAGTCTGATTAATTCTCATCCTTGTTCCTTATAAGTAAGGTGATAGTTTTTCCTCTGACTCCTTTCAATATTTTCTCTTTGTTTATTTTCCACAATTTGTATACAATATGCCTACATGTAGTTTTTTTAAAATTTATCTTGCTTGGTGTTATCTGATCTTCCTGGATCTGTGGTTTGATGTCTGTTATTAATTTTAGAAAGTTGTCCACCATTATTAGATACCTAGATATCTATTATTTATGTACCTTCTGCTGCTTTCTTTCTTTTCCTTCTGGTATTGCTATTACCTGTATTTTATGCCTTTTGTAATTTTCATACAGTTCTTGGAAATTGTGCTTCTTTTTCCTATTCTGTTTTCTGTTTCCATTTAAGTTTGGGAAGTTTCAACTGACATACCTTCAAGCTCACTGATTCTTTTGCAGCTATCAAAAGTGATTCTCTTTTCTATTGTAGTATTTTTTGTTCTCTAACATTTCCTTTTGATTCTTTGAGTTTTCATCTTTCTGTTCATTCGTTCTTGCACTTTTCCCAGTTGATCTCTTAGCATATTAGTCATAGCATATTTTAAATTTCCAGTCTCATAATTCCCAAATCCCTGCCATATCTGAATCTGGTTCTGAGGCTTGCTTTGACATTTCAGAGCTGTGTTTTTTCTTGCCTTTTAGCATGCCTTATAATTGTTCATTGAAAGTGAGGCATGATGTATCAGATAATAGAAAACAAGATAAGTAGACCTTTAGTTTTTATGTGTGTTGGGCCAGAAGTTAGACTGTGCTTAATGGTTGTTGTAGCTGTAAGTATCAGAGGCTTCTATTTTCTCTAATATCTTTCTTTTTGTCTCCCCTATTTGTTGTCTTTGGGTTTTCTTAGAGACTCATTTTTAAGCAGAGTCTGTGTCTTGCAACTCTCTCTAGTTGTGATCCACAGTTATTATACCAAAACACTATTTATG
Source organism: Pan troglodytes (assembly GCF_028858775.2). Lineage (NCBI taxonomy): Eukaryota > Metazoa > Chordata > Mammalia > Primates > Hominidae > Pan > Pan troglodytes. The sequence continues at coordinate 159,979,137 of NC_072401.2, forward strand.
TGGTCGTAAGATATTGGAGAGTTGATACATTCTATAATGTTATGATAAAATCTCTATTTTTTAATTCTTATTTCTTTTTAAACAATTTTAGATTCAGGAGGCACATGTGCAGGTTTCCTACATGGATAGATTCTGTAATGGTGAGGTTTGGGCTTCTAGTAAACCCATCACCCAAATAGTAAACATTACAGCCAATAGATAATTTTCAATCTGCTCTCCTCTCCCACCTTTCCCTGTTTTGGAGTCCCTAGCATCTATTATTTTACCTTTATGTCCATGTGTACCCATTGTTTAGCTCCCACTTATAAGTGACAACATGCAGTACTTGATTTTCTGTCTGAGTTATTTCACTTAGGATAATGGCCTCTAGCTCCATTCATGTTGCTGCAAAGGACATGATTTCACTCCTTTTTATGGCTGCATAATATTCCATAGTTTATATATACCACATTTTCTTTATCCAATCAACTACTGATGGACACTTAGGATGATTCCTAATTGTGAATAGTACCCCAATAAATATATGAGTGCCAGTGTCATTGATTATAACAATTTCTTTTCCTTCAAGTAGATACCCAATAGTGGGATTGCTGGGCCAAATGGTACTTCTATTTTCAGTTATTTGAGAAATCCCCGTACTGTTTTCCGTAGGGGTTTTACTAGTTTACATTGTCATTAACAGTATATACGCATTCCCTTTTCTCTGTATCTTTGCCAACATCTAAAACTCTGTTTTCTAGTTGTCCAGAATCCCTGAGCTGTGAACTTCATAAGGGTTTCTTCTTTTGTTTTTCTCCTTATGTGAGAAATAAAGTGTAGAAGGTGTTCAAACTGTCTAGTTGCCTTTTCTCTAATTCAGATAAAGCTCTGGGGTAAAGTTTACCTTGAGGACAGGCTTTTGTTTCTGAGTATATTTCAAATAGTTATTGTTTTCCTCCCACATGCCAGAAAAAAGAGGAAACTTTTGTCCTGTCTTCTGAAAGTAAAACTCATTAATGTGTGGATGCTCCCATATGAATGACTCCCACTGTCTCTGAGTTTTCAACTCTCAAGTTAGTCCACACTCAGCCTTCAGCAATAGGCCAAATACTGTATAAATGCCCCCCTATCCTTTACTGGCTCCAGTGGCTTTTGCTGTCCTGATAAGCTGTAACTCTCCGTATTCACCTATTTCTTCAGTTTGCAAAGAGGTGGCATGTCCTATGACATCAATTCTCTGCAGATCTAAAAAGAGTAGTTGATTTTTGATTTGCTCATTTTTTTCTTGTTGTGATGATGGAAGTAGACACTTTCACACCTTTCAAATGTCAGAGCAGAAACCAGAAGTCCTAGTAATAATGTTATATATATCTTTTGACCACATAAAAGGGGGAGGTGCACAGGTCTTATTATTATCATTTTACATATAAGAAAACTAAGGTTTAAAGAGATTAAATGAGTTTCCATGAGAAATATTGCTAACAGACGAAGCTAAAGTCAGAACCTGGATCTTCTAGTGTCTGCCAGGACTCTCCCAATACAGACCATTCTGTTTAGGCATTCATGTATACGAAACAATTTGAAAGAAAAATTTTAGTTTAAGAATAGAGTCATGCATGTTTGGATTTGCTCTGTGGCATAATGTAAAAGGCAATGGCCTAGCATATCCCTAATGAATCTTCTCAGGCCTAATTCAGCCCCCAACTCACTTTTAGACTTTAGAAATTCTCAGCAAATGCTGACACAAGCTTCAGTTTCTCCATGTGAGTGAAGCAAGAATAAACCACATGATCTTGTGACCATGAAGTGAAACAATTCTAGGTTGGATTTAGGCCCTATATTTTTGGAAGCAAGTTTGTGTATGTGTGTGTGTCTTAGGTGTGCATGTGTGGAAAGGGGAACTGATTTCTTCAAAATCTTTCTGAACTGCTAAATTAATCCTCTTCCTTAAGTGAAAAAGCTTTGCTGCTTTAATTCTTTAAATGAAATGTTATTTTGCCTTCCCATCTGCTCATCTGACATGATAGTCTATGGATGTGATTAATGTTTAAGGCAGAACTTCCTTCTAGGAAATGTCATCTTTTAACAGTCCTTGTGTTTTCTTCTTCCTGTGAATGCTACACCCATTACCAACCACTGGATGGTCTCGGGTTAAATAGCACTTCCTCAGAGAAGGCTTCTTTGAACTCAGACTAGCACAGAACCTACACTTCCCCTTTCCAACTTAAAGTTTGCATCATTTGGTGTATGCGAACCCACATGAAGAGATGTTTTTTTTGTTTTGTTTTTGTTTTGAGAGGACTCCCTCACTTTGGGAGGGCGAGGTGGGCGGATCACCTGAGGTCAGGAGATCGAGACCATCCTGGCTAACACGGTGAAACCCCGTCTCTACTAAAAATACGAAAAAATTAGCCAGGTGTGGTGGTGGGTGCCTGTAGTCCCAGCTACTCAGGAGGCTGAGGCAGGAGAATCGCTTGAACCCAGGAGGCGGAGGTTGCAGGGAGCCGAGATTGCACCACTGCACTCCAGCTTGGACGAGAGCGAGACTCCATCTTAAAAAAAAAAAAAAAAATACAGATAAATGGCCTGTACAGATAAATGGCTTAGGTGCATCTATAAAGAATTAGTGATTACAAGTGAAATCTTGTAATGTCACAAGAAATGTTAATGACGTCAGTGGTGCAGATGAATTTCTTAATACCAAGTGGAAAAATTCACTTGAGATAATCTTTTACAATGGTGTGAAATTCCTCAGACTTTTGTTTTATCCATAAACTGCACAAATAATACCTCCCTCTGTGACACTTAGAGAGGGTGACATGCTGAGAGTTTCCTGAATAATCACCTCTTGAAATACACAAAACTCTTCTAGTTTCCTGGTTGACCGACCCAGGGCTTGACGACTCCTTTTGAGCCACCTGACAATTCAGTCCAGCACAGCAACTGAAGGAAGGCGTTCCCCAACCTGCTGTCCTATGAAGGCCTCTAGGTCACCGGTGCTAAAGCCCTCCTTTCTCCACCCTCCTTAAGTGGAGGTAAACGTCCCAGCAGGAAGTCAAGGCTGGATTGGCGCTCTTCGCGAGCACCCTGGGAACGGGAGTCTGGGTCACGGGTGCTAGAGCCCTACCCTCTCCTCCCGGCCAGTGTTTGGGAAATTGTCCCCGCAGAAAGTAAAGGCTGGCCAGGCCGCCCCCAGCACGTAGAGGGAATGAGTCAGGCTCCGGCTCCACACTGGCACGTAGTGGGCGGATCGCGCCGGCGCTGAGTAGGAAGGAGCTTCAGCCGCCAGCCCGGAACGCAGTGAGTACAGCCACTCAAAGGAAAGCCAAGTCGCTTTGCAGGGGAGCGTCTCATGATTTTTCAAAAACGTGCTCATGGTTAAAAAGAAAAATCAAGGCTCGGAATAAATACATTCAAGCACTGTTAATTTTAGCCCAAAGACAGGCGGTACTTGCCTGGAGATTTGGGAAAATATGAAACTAAAAATGAAATTTTAGTTGGAGTGGAGCAAGCAGTATTGATCAGAACATACCAAATACGAATTTTTTCAAAGTCTGCGTAGAAGTTTAAATTACTAGGAAAAATGTAAAGGAGAAGTATTTACTAATAAATGAAACAAAAGTAATAAAATAAAAATGAATTAATATAGTTTGACAAAATATCAGCGAACGCTGAAAAGAAAACATTAAAATAATGTTTGAGACTTTTTAGGTTTTGTGCAGGAAGAATTGGGAAAAATGTGCTGGATGGAGTGATACTGCTTTTCTTTTCTACAAAAATTTCATTATTTTAGAGAGCGATAGAGCCTTTTTAAAGACAGTAAGTTATTGCCAATTCACAATGAAATAAGATCACATGCTCTGAAATGTACAAGAGCTGCATGCAATAAACTTCATTTATCTATAGGTAATAACTGATTGATGTTTATTCAGTAGTCGAAATGCACCTCACGCACTCTAATTAGCACGTCAAATTATTCTCTCCGTTTCAGAGGTGTAGGGCCTTTGTGGAGCCTTCTCAATAAAATAATTTGCCACTCTTGAAGGTTAGACATTCTCTTCTATCAATGTACACATAAAGGTTTTGTTTTGCTTTGCTTGTTGTGAATTAAAATGGGGAGAAAATGATGTGTTAGCTATCACCCAGTCATGTGTCTTTTTAGTCATAGGTTAGCTTTTCAAGACACTTCCTGCATCTCTGACCTGTTGCACCTCTGTTATCTTGGCACCTCTGTTATCTTAGCAGCAAGCACCTGCCTCAGCTGACCCTTGAGCCATAACCCATGTAAGTCACTGCAGGGCTGAACCTCTCTTTGAGCCTAACAGTAGAATAATAATTATTTTTGTTGAATAGTGTTAATGTGTGAATGTTGAAATGTGCCTCAGTGTGTCTTCCTCAACCACATCCCTATAGAGGATGTTTTCTTAATAGCAATGTGTTTTTGTTTTAAGAAAGTCCACACAATTTCAAATACACATTTTCTTTACTAAAGTTTATTGACCAGTTTTGAAGTGATCCTTGTTTTCAGTTAAACTATCTTTAATAATGGTAAATAACATTTTGTAGGTTGTTGTATATTTAATATTCTCTGCAAGAACACATAAGGAACAATACATGGGCCTTTAAATATTTGTCATTGTGAAATAAAATAACAAGGAAAGGTGATTTCAGGTGTACTTTATTCAATACATATATACAAGAAGTTATTACTATAACATTAAATTTGCAGGAAAAAAGAAACCACTGGATTATTCTGCTTCTATTCCAGAGGGCTTATTCCAAAGGGCCAGTGTGCAAAATATGAATCCAAGATGGCATTGTGGAAAGACGCTGTACCTCCTGTGATAAAATTACTTTGGTGGTGCTTTTTTCTCATGTATCTCGGGAAACTAAAAATCTGAATTGTATTCAGTGGCCTTTTCCAAATGGTAACTTTATGAAAAAATGTCTAATTCTTGGTTATTTGTGGTTTTAGTCCTTTCTTCATAGAGAAGCTAAAGCTGTTAAATAAGCTTAGCAGCGTTATCCACTAAAACTTTCTGCAGTGATGGAACCTACACAGGAGAATTTTTTTTGTAATGTACTAAAAATTTGTCTTCAGGGCTTGTTCTTTTTAAATTGTAGGCTAGTGATCAAAAATATTTGGTGATAGAATAAATTAACATGAAGTACAAACATTATATATAGTTGTGTAATATCCTATCTGCAAAAAGGAGTCTTAGCGTGCTTTTGAAAAATTCAATAAATATAATATGTTAATCACAATTTGGTCACAGATTCACGTCTCAATTGTTTCATTTTTTCTTTTATTTCAGAAGCTCCTGAAAAGTACATCAAGCCTAAAGTGAACCAGCTAACTCATTAAGACTGGAATCATGAGCAATAATGGAGCAGACCTAACCTTTGGTTACATCTCCTGTTTTGTAGCTATCCTTTTGTTTGGCTCAAATTTTGTGCCACTTAAAAAATTTGATACTGGTGATGGTAATTATTTTTCCTTGATTGTTAACGTTATATTATTTTTTAAAATGAAGTTCCTTTTTTGGTCTTTTAAAAGTATAGCTACAAAAATAAATCATGTTGATCTTGATACCTAGTGAATAGAGCTTAAAATTAGTCATTTGGCAGTGCTCATACCAATTTGTCTGAAAGTCAGAATAGGAGAACCATTAAGGTTGTTTCACGGTAAAGCTAGGGAGGGTACAGTCAGGAAAGCTCTTGGGCCATTATATGAATGGAAGAAATTTATAGTCAGTTCTACTAATAACACTTGTTTTGAAAACATGAATCTTCAACATGATTGATATATTAGAGAACAATGTAAGCATAACAGATTTTTGGCTTGCTTATGTGAAATTTTGTCCCTGAGAAACCTCTAGATAGGCACAGAAAACTGCACCTAGATGAATAAAGATGTGTGATAATACACACAATGCACGCAGACACATGTACAATCTTCAAATATTGACCAGCTCCCTTAGTTCATCACGTGGTTATGATGTATTCCACCCAACCACATCACCTGTCCCAACTCCTCACCCAATACCTTCACAGTAACTCGTAAGCTGCAACCCTTTGGATGCTCACTTCCAGGAGCAAACTTCTGGTCTTTTTCAATTAAAATGCCCTATTTATTACAGCATTCATGTAATTAACCAGTTAACCAGTTAAAACTGTACTGCTATTTTAATTGGGTTGAGTGTTGTTCTCCTAGCCCCATTTTCCCATTATGCTCTGTAGTTTTTACTGCATGATTTTGCATAGTGCAGTGATTTCAAGGAATGCACATGTTACATTATAGCAGAACTGACTAATGTGAATTTTGGGGAAGGAGAAGCAAGAGTTATTTGTATTTGCCTGACTTCCATATTAAAGCCAGGAGAAGGAATTGAGATTCATGGTGAACACATGTTGGGAATTACTTCCTTGGTAGTATTTATCACCTGACAGCAGTTGTGTTATTTCCCCAATTCTTTGTCTTCGTGCACTTAGAAAATAGGATTACCTCCTATTTTCCTCCAGGGCCTTTCTTCTCTTTTCCTCTGGAGTTAGGACAAGAATGGGAACTACCCGAAGAATAAAAAAATGGGTAGAGAATCTAGCTTTTTTAGTCTTCCACAATTAGCTTTGTGATCCTGGGCAAATATTACCAGCTCTGCTGTTTTCAGTTTCTCATTTGTAAAGTGAACAACTTATAAAATGAAGTTTCTTTTCATCTCTGTGATTCTACTCTTTTTAGTTTTTATTTTTCATTTTTTTGGGGAGATAGAGTCTCACTCTTTCACCGAGGATGGAGTGAAGTATCATAATCTTGGCTCACAGCAACCTCCACCTTTAGGGTTCAAGTGATTCTCATGTCTCAGCCTACCGAGTAGCTGGAACTACAGGCACACACTACCACACCCGGCTAATTTCTTATATTTATAGTAGAGACGGAATCTCAAGGGCTGGTCTCGAACTCCTGAGCTCAGGCAGTCCACCTACTTCGGCCTCCCAAAGTGCTAGGATTACAGGCCTGAGCCACCACGCCTGGCTGATTCTACTCTTTTGTCATGGAGATTAGCAGCCATTTTTTCTCTCTCCTCCATCATGAGATTGAATCCAAGAGGGGCAACAATCTTCCAAAGTTAGTGCCAGAAGTAATACATTGAGTTTTAACTGCCTCAGTATTTCTTTCAATGTCAACTATTTCCTCATCCTTTTAATCTCTAAATCCTTAATGATGCAGAAGCCTCAAAAAGGTACAGATACACCTCATCACCATCACAGATATCCTCATCTTCAGATAACTGGAAAATGGCAACTCAAAGTATAGAAAGCAGAGTAACCTTGACCTAGATAGCTAATTCTCAGGCATTGAACTCTAACTGTATGAGGCCTATGTGTGACCATAAATGGCTTTATTTTTATCCCAGAGGTGGCATAAATGGTCCCTGAAGGTTTACTGTTGTGCTATTCCGAAGCACTTACTGCCATATTTTGGGAAGCAAGAGTACTCAGTGTGGCATCTGAATGAGAATATACACTCGGTCTTGCCATCACTCTTGGGCAGAAAATTCTTGATTTGTCTAATAGGAGAAAAAAAGAATGTTAAGCCAGAGCACACCGTGTCTAAGCCTTGGAGTCAACCTGGGTTTAAATTCCAGCTCAACAAACTACTAGCTGTTTGGACACGTTGCTTAATTGCAGGTTCATTTTCTCTATCTTTGAGCTAGGGTTAATTATGTTGCAGAGTAGTCATAAGAATGAAATGTGCAAAGTCCATGGCATATGGCATTTAATAAATTGTGGCCATTCCTGTAATATCACCTCATAGATATTCCTGAGCACAAATTTACTCAATTCAATTTGAACCACTAACACTGAGTTTGTTTATTTCTAGGAATGTTTCTCCAGTGGGTCCTTTGTGCTGCCATATGGTTGGTTGCCTTGGTGGTCAATCTGATATTACGTTGTCCAAAGTTTTGGCCTTTTGCAATGCTTGGGGGCTGCATTTGGGCAACAGGTAATGTCTGATATAAGTTATACTTTTAGTATGTAACATAATGATAAAAACAATTCTCGTTCACAATAGGAGGAAATAGCGCAAACAGTGATTCTGAATAACCCTTTGTCATAGATACTAGAAATTAACTAGTTTCTTGCCTTCACATGCTCAATGAATATTTTTGGTGCCTTACCTGATTTGTTCCACCTGATTTATTCCTCTTAATGACTTATTTTTAAGTTCCTGGTAGAAAATTATTATAGTAAAAACATTTTAATTATTCTCCATCTATTCAAGCATAGCTCATATATTATTTTAATGTGTTCTGGCCCTTTTTTCTAGCATGTTTATCAGAAAATATTTATTAAATAGTAATCTCTACTAATATAATTGTTAGGACTTAATCTAATTAGGCCAATTCGAAGATACTATCATTTCAAAAGGGCTGGTTAACAGAAAAGCAAAGCAAACAAAAATCTTTCTGTTGCCTTATCAGTACCTGAAATTATATAATTAGAATTCATACCTTGGCTTGGTCAATCAAGAAATGTTTCCCTTCAATTAATATAAATACACCCCAGGAGGTCTTTTTTTCTTCAACAAAGAGAATTCCAAGTATCAATGATCTTTAGAAATAATTTGCATTAAAAGCAAATAAATGTTAAAATGTTAAAACTTTATTAAAAAATTAAAATGAAAATTTATTTATTACCCACTTAATTTGAGTCTCTGAGGAGTTAAATGATTTAGTGAAGTTCATAAGTTAGAAGATAAAAGAATTGGCTTTTAAATTTCCACCAGGATTTACATATTATACCTCACTTATACCTCAGTATGATTGCATGTCATATCTAACAGGGGGAGAGGAACAGACTAAGCATCCATCCATCCTGCAGCTCTTTATAGCCACCAGAGCATTTCTGTTCACCCAGCAGGTTCCACTGGGTGTCAGTGGGGAAAGAGTCCAATTTGAGATATGTTGCAGATGTGGATGCTATAGGTTGGAGCAACTGATAGCATATAGGACATAGCAGAATGGGAGGAGCCAATGATAATGTAGAGATTTGATTATAGGTGATTAGGAGGGTGGTGGTATTGACACATATGTGGAAATAGGAAAAAGAACATGTTTGAAAGAGAAAATGATGGGTTCAGCTTGGCACTTTCTGAGCATGAACATCCCGATGTTTCTACCATAGAGAACATCTGGTTGGAGATTTCTTCTTGACAGTTTGGAGAATAATATTAAAACCCTAAAGTAGGTCCAGGTTAGAACTGTAGCACTGGGAACACGCGCCTTTAGCTGGTAGCTGAAATTGTGAAATTAGGTCAAGTACCCAAAGGACAATAAAGCAAGGGGACAAATATGTTCAAGGGAAAATCTTTAGGGGGTACCTTATTCCAGAAGGAATGATGAAAAACAGTAGCCAGAGAAAGAGCTAAAGAGAAAAACAGGAGGAGAATCAAGAGATGAAGATATCATGGAATCCTAAAGAGGTAACCTTTTAAGAAGAGACTGTAGGACTTGATACAAAAAAAAAAAAATTATGTATTTGGCCCTCAGTGACCCTCAAAACATAAGAGAATGAATGTAGAAATCCAGAAGATAAATCAGCAATCATGGAAGAGCAAATTCTGGGCCTGTTTTATGGCCAAATACTTCTGCCAGTATTTGGCCCTAGTTCAAGTCTAAGAGGATGGTCACTGATAATTTATCACTGACAGCTTCCATGAAGAATCACAGAATAGAGAGCTATGCTAAGGGTGAGAAACCTCTGTACAATTAGGAATTCAACATTTTCTTTGTAGACTTTTTTCCTAAGCCTAGTTCTTTTAGCAGTCATACTCATAAATTTAATGCCAAAAATGTGGTTATTTTACTTAAAAAATAAGGAACTGTGCTTTACTAAATTTGTCCAAATCCCATGCACTTCAGTTGAAGTTAGAATAAAAACTAATTCTATTTATAAATGTATTTTCTATATGGAAATAACATGTTTCTTCTGTATATTACATCTACAGGGAACATTGCTGTTGTCCCAATTATCAAAACCATTGGTTTAGGCCTTGGAATCTTAATCTGGGGATCATTTAATGCCTTAACTGGCTGGGCAAGCTCAAGGTAATTCAAGTCAAACTAGTTCAACTAAGATTTCCTGCATCCATATTCTATGTAAGGCAAGTGATTACCGAGAGGAATAACATATGATTCTTATTCTCACAGAGTTTATAGCTGGTAAAACATACACATCAAATATGCCACCTTCTATTGCTATTTGCCCTAAATTCTTAATAAGTGATCTAGATATTTGATCAAGATATAGTGTAGCATTAAATCTGGGAAACACAGGTAGAGAGAGAAAAAGGAAACTGATGTTTATTGTCCCTTTCTATTGTGTGACAATTTGCTGGACATGTTCTATGCATCGTTCTCATCTCACTTTCACAAATACGTGAGGTAAGCACTATCTTATAAGAGAGTAGATATAAAAAGAGATTAAGTAACTTACTGTAGGTCACAGAACTAAGAAGCTAGGATTCAAACCCAGGTCTTCTAGTTCCAGAGCACATATTCTTTCCTCTAGAGCAGGGTTGGCAAAGCACGGTCTGGTTTCCCAGCCATTTCTATAAATAATGTTTTATCAGAACACAGCCAAACCCATCCATTTAAGGATTGTCTATGGCTATTTTTATGTTACAGTGGCAGAGTTGAGCAGCAAGGGAATAACTGACCCACAAAGCCTAAATTATCTACGATCTGGCCTTTGAGAAAAAGTTTGCCAGTCCCAGCTCTAGCGTTGTGTTGTCCAATAGTGTAGCCAGAAGCCACAGGAGGCCATTTATATTTAAATTTAAATTAATTAAAAGTTGATAAAATTAAACCTCCAGTTTTTTGGTTGCACTAGCCACATTTGATGTGCTCAGTAGCTAATGTGGGGAGAGGCTACTCTTTTGTGCAGTGAAGATAGAGAACAGTCCCATCATTAAACAAAGTTCTATCAGACTGGTGCCCTTGGTCAGTATTAAGATTAACATTCAAATCAATTTTGGGAAAATGAGTGGAATGTAGGGTGTTATTCTCACTTTACCTTTTGGATTCCCTTTCCACTCAAAGCATTATAACCACCTCAAAACAACAAAACAAACCAACTTACTAACTTCCAATACATTCTCTCCCATCCTTCCCCCATTCCCCACCTCCTGCTGTTTTCTTTTTCTTTTCCTTCTTTTCTCCTTTCCTCTTGCCCCTGGATGGTTCTCAGTGATTCTTGGTAATGATCACGGCAATGTCAGGCAGGAAAAAAAAATTGTGGTGATGACAGAGTAGGGATATTTAACCTAGAAGTTTTTTAAAAGTCTACTCCAAATATTATACAATATTGTAACCAATTAATTAACCTTCCATGAGTCAGGTGAACTACTTTTTCCTACTTCTTTTTTAGTCTTAGGAAAGAGACACTCACAAGTACTTTTATGTATACTAACTCATTTAATCTTTGTAACAAACTTATAAGGTAGGTATAATTATTATCCCATTTTAAACATGGGAGGCTGGGCACGTTGGCTAATGCCTATAATCTCAGCACTTTGGGAGATCGAGGTGGGTGGATCGCTTGATTTCAGGAATTCAAGACCAGTGAAACCCTGTCTCTACTAAAAATAGAAAAATTAGCCAGGCGTGGTAACAGGCACCTGTAGTCCCAGCTACTTGGGAGGCTGAGGCAGGAGAATAGGTTGAATTCAGGAGGCAGAGGTTGCAGTGAGCCAAGATCATACCACTGTACTCCAGCCTGGGTGACAGAGCAAGCCTCCATCTCAAAAAAAAAAAAATTTTTTTTATTTAAAAAAAATTGGAAATTGAGGCACAGTGAAGATAATTAACTTTCCCGAAGTCACAGCTAATAAGTGAGAGAGCTAGCATTTGAACCCAGGAATCTGGCCCCGAGTCCATGCCCTTAAACATTATGGTGAAACATCTTAACAGTATTTAATTTGATGTGACTTTCTGGATTTTCAGGTTTGGCTGGTTTGGATTGGATGCAGAAGAAGTATCAAATCCGCTGCTAAATTATGTTGGAGCTGGGCTATCAGTAGTAAGGTACACAGTCATTTCTAGTGATTTTGCTGTTCTTCAAAACATGGAGAGTGCTTTTTTAAGGATCCTGCTATGTTTACATTTTTTAAACCTACATTTCATAAAATCCACATGCTTGTTCCTCAGATTCTTCATTTACAATGACTGGTTTTAGAGGACAAAAAGTGCCAGATTTGGGGGCAGGAGCCCCAGCTTTAGCTCTCCAAAACTCTGAGAGCCTGGAAAATCATTTAACTGCTCTTAAGCTTAGTTTTATCATCTATACTATGTAGAAAATCATAACACATAGCTTATCAATGAGAATCATATATTTTGCAAACTAAAACATGCTATTCAAAAAAAGCATTCTGCTGGCTTCCTGATGCCCCTGGAGTAGCCACTGATTCTCTCTTCTAGGTACTACTCACTTCCTATCTCACCTAGTTTCCACTTCCCTGTCTCCTCACTCACTCTTCTCAACCTAGCTAGACAGCTCCTCTTTCACCTGTGAGAACACATACTCTTTTGAATGCCCATGTTTGGTTGCATCTGTGTCTAGCTGTATGCACTCTATGAATAAGGGTGAAAATGACTTTGAATCTCTGTATGGCAGTGTTCAGTCCATAAAACTTAACAGGAACTGGGTCACCTTAAATTCAGTCTTCTTTCCCCTCTGGATTCCATTTATATTCCCTGTCAGTTCTTCACATAATGGATAGTACTGCCTAGAAAGATTTTAGTACTTTTTTATTCTTCAGGGAAAGAACAGTATATTTGCCTTCCTTCAGCAATGATGGCTTTTCCCCAGGCACATTCAGGAACAATCTCTTTGTCATTGAAATGTTGCCTTAGAGAGTAGTCCCAGGCCAATTGGAGAAAAAGATAACATAAATTATTCTAAAATAGCAGATTCCTGACTTTTTTTGGTTAGAGGCAATTTTATGTATTTTGTATAATTCACACAGAATTCTAGCTCTGAATAGCTCTCTCAAAAACAATTTCTTTACACACCAAAATTGTAACATAGGATGGCTTAGTTTTGACTTAATGACAATTGAAGGCCAGTTTACCCAGTCTATCAGGCATTGTTTTCCTCCATATTTCTTCTTTATTTAGAAAAAGTACATTCTCTAAAATTGCAAATCAATTATTCATGTTCTACCACTTCCACCTATGTGGCCATGGGCAAATAACTTCAGTTCTCCAAGCTTTGGTTTCTTCATTTGTAGAGGGATAATAATAGCACCAACCTCATAAAGTATTTTGAGGGTTAAATGAAATAAAATATGTTTAGTGCTTCATATAGTGCTAATTACATGATTAATGCTCTACATATTAGTTGCCATTACAATTATTTTATTAATAACATTTATGTTCAATTACTGTTTCCCTGTTGGGTATTTGTTGCCCAACTTTATGTTACAGTAGGCAGTGCACCTGAGGAACCCTGTAGCTCAATTTGAACTTGGTCTGTAGCAGGGAAATTCAAGAACTCTTCCCGTAGTGCATCTAGGCTCCCTTCTATGTTTCTCTGCTAAGAGGAATTTCTGGAATATGTCATTTCATTATTTTAACTCAGTTAAATCAGTTTGTTCTGAAGGGTATTCACTGAATAAACTTGGAGCTTCATGGTCCATGTTTCATGCACTTGAAATAGGGTTGCATTCGTTTAGGATATTGCTTTTCTTTTTAAAATTAAAATTATTGCTTCTATCCTCTGTATAGTCTAATTTTTAAAGGTTGGTTAATTTCTAGTCTTACATTTTCTTTATATGATATACAAAGTGTCTATCAGTCTGTATACAAAACCTCTCCAGGTATTTTAAACAGGAGAGGATTTAACACAGGAAATTGTTTGCAAGACCCAGTTGAGCAAAAGAAGGAAGGTTGTGTCACCCATAACCCTGAAGCCCACACAATACTGCTGAATTGCCTCTGCCTGACCGACTGCTCCTGCTGAAACTACTGGAGGCACCACCAAAACATAATGTCTTCTCCTATTTTCTCAAATGATGCAAGTGCCTCCCCCTGGCAGAACCTAGCTGCCAATAAAGTTTGGGAAATGTAATTTTCAGTCTTCCATGCTCCATGGTTCAGGAGAGAGTATGTAAGGGTGAGAGCAGAGCTGACACCAAGAAACAATATTCAGAACACTCTGTTAAACATTTGCTTTCTTGAAGATCCAGGAGCCAGAGGTCTATAACAAGACCGATGTCCTTTTCAATTCAAATAATAATATGATTTGGATTATCTTTAAGGACATGCTCTCCCTTCTTTTGTCTTCTCATTTAACGTGCCTTCCCTGGAGGGTTATGTTTACTCCACAGCTTCATCTATTATTTTACCTTGTGAGGAAACCCAAATCATGGTTTCTAGCTGTCACCTTTCCTCAAGCCACAGCCCTTATTTCTAACTATGGACCAAACTACACATCTCTACACATACTCCACAGGTACCTCCTTTCAGTCTTTTCTGAGATAACACACAGAAGGGAATGATGCTGATCAGCACTTTGCCAACACTAAACCATTTGTTCCTTTCTCTTTGCCTTCAACATTTCCCAATCAGAATTACTTTTCTTACTGGACCCTTCCCTGCAAACTGGTTCCTCTTCCTGAGTTCTCTCTCTCCATAGAAGGCCACAGTCATTCAAATTCAAAACCTGTCATCTCTATTTTTTTCCCTTTATATGCTATGTCTATTCCTGTAAAAAAAATTTTGAATGTTTCACAAGTTCTTCCTCTGCTTTCCCTCGGTCCCATCCTACCTACCCACTTGTATACATGTGATTGTAAAAAATCTCACATCTAGTTTCCCTGGTTCCATTCTTCCCTTTTGCCAGTATAGATAGTTGATATCTGCCCTACATCAGGGCATGTCATTGTCCTGTTTAAAAACCTTTGAATGTTCCCCACTGAATTCAGAATAAACTTGTCTCCTTAATCTGGCTTGTCCCTTACAGTACATCTATTCAGCCAGTGTTTCTACACATGTTTCACCTTTCTCCCTGTATTGTGCATTCATTGACCCAGGATTACACCACACTCCAGACATCTCCCTCAGCCTTGAAAGCCTTTTCCTCAGCCTCCTTGGCCATCATTTAATATCATTTGAGATTGTTCCATCCCATGTGATGTTTTCTTGATTTTCTTCTCTCTAGTTAGACTCTTCCCCTAAATTACCAAAACTTTTTATGCTTCTTCCATTATTGAAACTATCAGAGTCTACTTTGTATTACTTACACAGTCCTCTTTATTCCTGAACTATGATTTCCTGAAGGACAAGGCCCATTATTTTCTATATACACCATTCCTCCCACCATCACCATCAAACTTTCATATATAGTGTTTTACACATAATTGATGCTTAGTAAATGTTTGTTGACTTCAGTTGTCAGCGTAACTGCACGTGCACACACACAATTTTTACTAAGTGTGTGATGTACGGGATTGCAAATCTAGGGAAGCTGGAAAGCTTGAAAATGTAAAGAAGAATCATTGGGTAAAACATCAAGTTTCCTTTTAAATTACCTATGCCTTTGACGGCATTCATAGACTTTATCATGGAACTTTGTATTTGATGTACTGCACCAAGTTATTTTAAGTCTGTAGCCCAAAACACCTTGTGATTTATTTGGTTTTATGTTCATATACATAAAATAAATTTGATCACCTTCTCCTTACTTACTGCCACCCACTCCCTTGATCTAACTGACTGGGACTCTTCTTTCTGATTTACCTATTCTTATGACTAGCATTAGTTGCACAGGCTCAAAATCATTGTGTAGTCCTAATTTCTTTTTCATGCTCAGCACCCCGTCACCTATCCATTTGGTAATTAAGGCCTTCTCTTTACTAACATGTTTTCAGATTTTATTTTGTGCCAGAAGTACACTGAGAATTGTGTATGCATTCTCATTTGATTTTCATCACAGCTCTGTGATGAGTGTATATCCCCATTTTTTAGATGAAAACTGTCAAGTCTCAGGGAGTGATTTGTTGGAGGGTTGTACACCTGTTTGAAGTAAAACAATCAAGAGCCTTATCTATAGTGTCCTTTTATTTATTTATTCTTTTTTTTTTTTTTACTTTAAGTTCCAGGATACATGGGCAGAACGTGCAGGATTGTTACATAGGTACATGTGTACCATGGTGGTTTGCTGCACCTATTGACCCATCCTTTAAGTTCTCTCCCCTTGCCCACCACCCCCCAACAGGCCGTGGTGTGTGTTGTTCCCCTCCCTGTGTCCACGTATTCTCACTGTTTAACTCCAACTTATGAGTGAGAACATGCAGTGTTTGGTTTTCTGTTCCTATGTTAGTTTGCTGAGGATGATGGCTTCCAGCCTTATCCATGTCTCTGCAAAGGACATGACCTCATTCCTCTTTATGGCTGCAAAGTATTCCATGGTGTATATGTACCACACTTTCTTTATCCAGTCTATCATTGATGGGCATTTGGGTTGGTTTCATGACTTTGCTATTGTAAATAGTGCTGCAATAAGCATACGTGTGCATGTGTCTTTATAATAGAATTATTTATATTCCTTTGGGTATATACCCAGTAATGGGATTGCTGGGTCAAATGGTATTTCTGGTTCTAGATCCTTGAGGAATCACCATACTGTCTTCCACAATGGTTGAACTAATTTATATTCCACCAACAGTGTAAAAGCATTCCTATTTCTCCACAGCTTCGCCAGCATCTATTGTTTCTCTTTTTTTTAATAATCGCCATTCTGACTGGCCTGAGATGGTATCTCACTGTGGTTTTGATTTGCATTTCTCTAATGATCAGTGATGTTGAGCTTTTTTCATGTTTGTTGGTCATGCAGATGTCTTCTTTGGGGAAGTGTCTGTTCATATCCTTTGCCCACTTTTTGATGGAGTTGTTTGTTTTCCTCTTGTAAATTTGTTTTAAGTTCCTTGTAAATTCTGGATATTAAACCTTTGTCAGACAGGCAGATTGCAAAAAGTTTCTCCCATTCTGTAGGTTGCCTGTTCACTCTGATGATAGTTTCTTTTGCTGTGCAGAAGCTCTTTAGTTTAATTAGATCTCACTTATGAGATCTTTAATCTTATTTTAAAAACTGTGGTCATGGGAGGCTCAGATGAGTCATAAAACACATCAGGTTGGTCATTTCCTGGGCTACATACCTTGTATAGAATAACATTATACAAATAAGTTTTTTTAGAGTTCTCGTACACTTATAATAACCGTAAAATAATAGGACCGTAGCAACCTTTCATCCTACCTCAGTGACTTGATGTATACACTGGGAACAGCCTTCGGTCTGAGGAAGGTCAGTTGAAGTCCTTACTATACAAGTCCAAATTTTAAGGAAAATGAGTTCTGCGATGAGTTTCCTCATGCTTCGGCCATGCGTGGACCAGTCAGCTTCTGGGTGTGACTGGAGCAGGGCTTGTCGTCTTCTTCAGAGTCACTTTGCAGGGGTTGGCGAAGCTGCTCTCATCCACGTACAGCTCCCAGTCTACTGATGTTTAAGGGTGGTCTCAGAGGTTGGACCTATTAGAATAAACTGAGTCTAATACCTCTACACAGTTATGTTCAACTGGGCTCTCTAATACCGAGAGCAAGGTGGCAGGGTTAGGGTGTTGTAAACTTCAATGGTTATGCGGGGATTTTCACAGAGCAAGCTTTGATATCTAGTTAGTCTAGCATTCATTGGCTAATAATGTCCTTTGGTATTTATTAAAGTCACCACAGCATGGGGGGACTTTATGTTTAGGTTTTGCCTAAGAGTTAGCTTATCTGCTTCTTGTGCTAACAGGGCCATTGCTGCTAGCGCCCTTAGACATGGGGGCCAGCCTTTGGAAACCCTGTCTAGTTGTTTTTTTTAGAGATAGGCCACTGGCCCTTGGCCAGGGCCCTACAGTCTGGGTTAAAACTCCAACTGCCATTTTTTTTCTGACACATAGGGTGTAAAGGGTTTTGTCAGCTCAGTTAGCCCCAGGGCTGGGGCTGACATGAGTTTTTCTTTTAACTCATGAAAAGCTTGTTGCTGTTGGTTGTAATAGATGTAGTTTATCTAAACTACATTTTTATTAACTGTCACCCACTAAAATATTGACTTAAATCCTGTAGCTATTTGATTTTAAGCTTTAAATTGATCTGGTATTCCTTGTGGGGCCCCAATTGCATTTAAATAGATGTGAGAGTTGAAAGACCTATAAGGGGCTTCTCTCACTTTACGATGTCTTATTTTTTTCTCCTTCTGGTTGATGAAATGCCAGGGTGAAAGGGATAGCCAAATGGACTAAAGCACAAGTGCCATGCTAGTTATTCGGCAGAGTGCCCATTAAAGGTCCACGACAATACCACCACACATCCATTCAGGGATAAACAAGGGCTGACTGATTGATAAGCTCTTGAAAATTCTTAAACTCATCACATCCTTTCAGGTCTCTAAGGAATGCTGCTTCCTCCCTGTCGTGAGAGACAGGAAGTGAATTTAGTGTTGGGAGACGGAAGCTGGATGGCCCTCGGGGGCTGACCCGCAGGGTGCCGGACTTCGGGATATAGCAGAGAGAGCTTGGCATGACTTATTACTCCAGGCTATAGAATCCTGGAAAAGAGCTACCATGCAGCCTATGCCTGGTCGACTGGAGGACCACCTTAGTGGAGCGGGGGACAATCTGGGCCTCTGGCCTGCCATGTGCACAAGCATAACTATTGCTTTTGTTTAACGTGCAGATGGAATATTTGATCCATTTTAACCAGGCATTTGCATCTTGGTATCCTGTCTTAATTGCTAAAGTTTGTTTTAAGTCTTTAACTTCTATGATCCTCTAGTAAAATGAATGTATGATTTTTATACCAGATAAGCTAAATTTTACCTTTATATTAGTGTGTTATTAATGTTAAACTTAATTTTAATAAAATCTTGTAGACATATTTATCCAATTTTTAATGTTTGAGCATAAGGTAAGATTTTATAGACTCTTTTTAATCTTTTATAATTTTTGCTAAAGAGCAGGTTGGTGATTTAGGAAAAGCCTGCTATGCTTTTATTTTAATGGCCAGTTTACAGAAAAACTGGATGATACCTCTTTAACTTTAGCCAATGTTTACACACGGAATTTTCTTTCTAATTAACATTTTAAAACTTGATTAAACCTTTAAAACAAAATATACATATTTTTAACCTTCTAATGTAGGTAAAAATTTATATTTTTATGCCTTCTTATAATTCTTTTATCAAAAGTATATTTTATTTTCTTTATATACCTTGCACATAAACTGTTTTGTTTTGTTTTTGTTTTTGTTTTATATTCAGGAGGCCTAGCTACTTTTAAATTATACAACATTTCTTGCATAAATTCTTTTTTATAACATTTTTATAACATTTTTTCTCTTTCACAACTTTCGCCGACAATTCTTTGACATGCTTTAACTTTCTGACTTATTACAAATATTTTTTTCTTTAAACAACCAGTTAATTTATTTCAGGGCAAGAATTTACCATATAATACTCTTTTTACATAAATCCCGCCCCCCCTTTTTTTCTTTTCTTTTTCTTTTGAAGATGATAACTATTCTTTCTAAAGCGAACTTCTTTTATGTCTGTGGGCTAGGCTGTCTAAGGCCACAAGAATAGAAGTTAGTATAATACATGTTACACTGTTAACTTTTAGCAAACTTTACTTTTGTTGAAAACCTTGTAAGTTTGGGATTTTAATTATCCTTTGCTATTAATAAGACCCTTGTTTTGTCCAAATTAACTTAGAATTGGTATAGATGGTTTTTTTTTTTTTTTTCCTAACAGAATAGCCTCATACCTTAAGATTTTTGAGTTAGTAAGCTGCTTTTTTGCTTTTTTGATTTAGGATACTTCTGAACTGAACTAATGAGGTGTGCTCATGATGAGGTTTCCTCTAAAAGTTATTTTTGTTTTATTTTTTTTCTGTTAACAAAGCAGTTGCCACTACAGACTGAATGCATTTGGGCCATCCACGGGTTACTGGGTTAAGGATTTTTGATAGGAAGGCCTCAGTGCTTTCAGGATACGCCATTGTTTACACTGACAATGAAGTGGTATTGGAGCATTATAGGGTTACAGAGAATACTTTCAATTATCAATTACAGGTTTTAAATTTACTTTGGCTTTTAAAGGAATAAGGTACACTGTTTTTTTTCTTAACTACTTATATATATATCTCTCTTTCTCTCTTTCTTTAACTCTTTGACTTTGTCTCTCTCTGACTTTCCTTTTGCCTCTGTCTCTTCCTCTCTCTCTTCTCGCTTATTCTGCAGTTCTCTCAACCACTGTGGAGAGCTCTAAAACCAGCTCTCCAAGCGTCTATGTATAGAACCAGTAACCAAACGTCTATGTACAGAAACTGGTCTGGGTGCCCTGGCTTTACAGGTTACCTTGGGCCATACCCTTGAAACAAGGCACCTGTCCAGGCTTCTTTCTGATGGCCAACTTACCTTCAATGCTGGCCGGTCTACTTTACACAAAGTTTTAAGTTTTCCTGGTGTTATAGTACTCCATAGTCTCCTTTAAATCCTTTCTTGAAATTTTTCAATGTATTTCCTAGTAGGGTCAGCTTATCTGTGCCTGACCCATGCTTCTTCGAGGCAAAACACCATGCTCACACCACACGCACACCACAAAGCAAAGAACGGGTAAAAAGGCACACACACACTTTTGCAGTTTACACCAAACCAAAATCAAAACCAAAATCAGAGTATCCAGAAATCCAAGCCAGGTCAAAACCAAAACCAAAGTATCAAGCAATCCAAGTCAAGTCAAAAAGAAAAACCAAAGTGCCAGTACAGGCACACCGTGGGTGATCAGGCCACGCTTCCACTCAAATGGAGTAGGCAAGTTCCCAAGACCAGTCCTGTCAAGTAATCAAACCAAGTCAAAACCAAAACCAAAATCAAAGTGCCGATAAAGGCATGCCATGGGTGATCAGGCCACGCTTCCACTCAAATGGAGTGGGCAAGTTCCCAAGACTGGTGCTGTCAAGCAATTCAAACCAAGTCAAAACCAAAACCAAAACTAAACCAAAGTGCCGATAAGGGCACGCCATGGGTGATCAGGCCACACTTCCACTCAAATGGATGGAGTAGGCAAGTTACAAAGACTAGTCTTACCAAGTTTCAGATGTCTGGACTCCAAGTACCAGTTCCTTCCCAGTATTCAGCCACTGTGTTGATCCTCCACAGGGGCCTGCCACATACTGCTCTGGTGAGGCATCCCACCGGGGCAAATGCCTACCCGGGAGCGCTCTCAGGATCCATGTCGCTTGGGCTGGTCGGAGTCCCTCGCGGGGATGTTCCACAGGGCAGGCTTAAGCCGCCTAAGGAGCTGCATTGACCATCTGCCAATCACCTCGCTTCCCGGTCAGGGAACCAAGAAATGTAGCAGGAGGAGCCACAGACAAAACTCCTCAGACATGGAGTTAAAGAAGGAAGTGGTTTATTCGGCCAGGAGCATCGGGCAAGACTCCTGTCTTAAGAGCCAAGCTCCCCAAGTGAGCAATTCCTGTCCCTTTTAAGGGCTCACAACTCTAAAGGGGTCCGCGTGAGAGGGTCGTGATGGATTGAGCAAGCAGGGGGTAGTTGACTGGGGGCTGCATGCACCGGTAATCAGAACGAAACAGAACAGGACAGGGATTTTTACAGAGCCTTTCCATACAATGTCTGGAATCTATAGATAACATAACCGGTTAGGCCATTGGTCGATCTTTAACTACCAGGCTTAGGTCAGGCAAGCCCAGGCCTGGTTTCAGGTCTGGTTCCTTGGTTTCGGGTCTGGTTCCTAGGCGCCGGGCTACCTGCCTTTAGTTTCGCTTCTCTTCCCTTTTCTGAGTATAAAACAATATGAAAAGGTCTGTCTCTCTTCTCTCAAGGTCACTCTTCTGTAGGGCTGCTGTGGTTTGCTGGGGGTACACTTCAGGGCCTATTCATCTGGTTTGCTCCCGCGCTTAGAGATGTCACTCAAGGAGGCTGAAGAACAGCAAAGATGGATGCCTTCTTCTTCATCTGGGATCTCGGACCCCAAGAGGCACCAACCTGATGCCAGTAGGATCATTCCTGCACAGGGTGCCTGACAACCCCTGTTAGAGGATCTCACCCAGTTGGGTGGCATGGGGAACAGGACCCATTTAAGGCAGCACTTTGACTGTCCCTTTTGGAGGGGGTGAGCTTCGCTGGGGGGAAAACCATTTATCTGGTCTATCCAGATTCCTCAGAACTACTGGAGGAAAGGCTAACTCTGCTGGTCTGCAGAGACTATGGCCAACCCTCCCACTAAGGGAGGCCCAGGGAGGCTAGGGTTCTGTCCCTGAGACTCAGGCTAGAGTTGTTGGAGTTCCTGCAGGGAGGCCCCGCCCAGTGAGAAAGGATGGGTCAGGGTCAGGCCTGAAGAGGTGCTCTGGCCACATTCTGCCACAGACAGTGTGTTGGGCTTTAGGGAACACTTCTTGGGGATCAAGCTCTCCAGCCTCCCTGGCTCTGGCAGTGGAAAAGCATGGCCTGGAGCTATAGAGCTGGATGCTACCCTTCCCTCACCCAGGGAGCTTAGCGTGTTAGATGGTAATGAGTCCCAGTGCTGGCTGCTGCCCCTTCCCCAAGGAGCTCAGATGGCTTAGGCAGCAGGCAGCTACAGCTGTGGTACTGGTCACCCCTCCCTTCGGGAGCTCAGCAGGCTGAGGCAGATTCCAGCGGAGAGGCTGTTGAGAATCTGCATGGCTCTAGTGTTGGGACCCTAGGCCCCAGTGGCGTAGGTTTGCAAGTGGGATCTTCCAATCTGTAGGTTGCAAGTTCTGTGGAAAAAGCATGGTTTCCCCAGCTGGGTAGCATGCTCACTCACCAATTCCCTTGGCTGGGGTGTGGGGGTCCTGCAGCCCTGTGTGGCTCTCAGGTGGGCCACTATACCACACTGCTTTTCCTTCCTGACCGTTATTACGTCAGCCACCTAGTCAGTTCTGATGAGAGAATCTGGATACCTTGGTTGCCAGTGAAGGAGTCACACACTAATTATCATTCTTTTTGATGTGAGCCTCTGATTGCTGCTGTTGCTAGTTGGCCATCTTGGTCCCACCCATCCTATCTGTAGCTTTCAAGTATTTTCTAACATATCATTCTGTATTGTTTATTAGAAAAACACACAGGTCTATACAGAGTAGAGGATTTTTGTTGTATAATTTTGAGAACAAAATGCCAATTGATGTCTAATATTAACCTTACAAATATATATATATATATGCACACACAGAAATACATATTTACACAAATATGTGTGTGTAAATATATATATAATATATATAAAACACACATATATGTAACTCATATATATTAGGCTTTATGCATTCAATTTTACTACATGTTAAATATCTTGAGGACCCTGAAGGAGATATAAGATGTGGTTTCTACTGTAGGGGTGGAAAGGTGTGATAACTTTCTTCCCTATCATAAGGGTCATGGCTGACACTCCTATAATAAAAGACAGGTTGACAAGACAAAAACATAACAAATTTAATCAAAGTTCTGCATGACATGGGAACCTGAAGACCCAAAGACCTAGGGAAAAAACATCTGTTTTTCTGCTTAGATTTGAAGATTTGACAGCCATGTAGAAATGTAATTACACAAAGGGTATGATCTAATGGTAATAGACTGAGGGGAGAAACATAGCAAAACCCGCCTGTTCGGATTCTTCTTGGTCTCTTTGTATAGTATTTCTTCTTCTTTGATATACAGCAGGACCCCTCTGGAATGAGGGTCTTATGATCTAGACAAGGTAGGTCAGAGAATTTCTTTATAGCCAGCTCCTACACAGAACGTGGAGGGTTGGGGGTTGTTGGAGTAACTGATCTAGGTTTCATGGCTGGTGTTGAGGAAGAGGGATTCTAGTGTCCATAACTCATCTTGGAGAAGAGGAATTCTAATTTCTGTGGCCTGCTTTGTGGGAGAAAGGTGAGTGGAAGCCATCAAGGCATGAGGAAATCAAAGAGAGACTTTCCTTCTGAGGCTGCTTCTGAGGCCTTCCAATCTCCTATAGTTCAAAGTACTCAGCACGCCGAAGTGCCGTAATTTGGGGTATCATTTTCTGACCCCAACATTGGCTTCTATTGAATTAGAAAATCTTTAGAGAAAAAAAGATTACATTGTGGCAAATGGTCTAGATTGTGTGGTAACTATTCTTAGTGTTGTGGGGATTCAAAGAGGAAGATTCAGTGAGGACTGGCCCAAGGGGAAGTTTTTTTTAAAACCACATTCAACACTTCAACTCTTCTTTAGTTTGGACAGGACAAAGAGTATCTAGGGTGTCCAGCTAGGGAAGAAAGAGAAGCAAGTGCAAGTCGCTGTGAAAAATTGGGGAGGGGGGTTGGTAGACAGCTTGGAGCAGGGAGTGGTCAGGCATAGAAGCCAATACGAGGATTTATGTTGAGATAGGTTGGATGGAACATAATGCAGAGAGCCATAAAAATCAAAAAGGAAAGTTAAATCTCATATGGAAAGGAATATGAAACTATTCATGTTTTAAAGCAAGTAAGAGATTGAACAAAGAAACCTAACTAGAGCATTTTAATTTTTACACAAAAGACAGCATATGATAGACACTGTTCTGTACCTAGCTACCTACCCTATTTCAGTGTCATATATGCTTTGAAAGCTTCTTATTTTGTTTGAAATGTTGAACCATGCAAATGTATTTTAAAAGTATTTCAAAAGAGATGTTAAAAGTATCCCAACGTTGTTCATTTTCTCAAGTTAATTTAATCTTTTGACACATTTTAACAAATTTGCCTGGCTTAAAAGCCAAGAGTAAGTGAGGCATTTGTTGCAAAGATACAGGACATCAATAGTGTATTATGAGAGAGATGTTAAAGGGAAAAATGTCACTAGACTTAAATGTATGTTTTTATCTCTTAAACTATATCCTGGAGATCTTCCCATATCAGAGCATAGAGATCATCATTATTCCATTTTTACAGCTGCATAGTATTCCATTGCATGACCATGTAGGCCACCTCACCTGAGTTTGAGTGTACCTGTGTGAGTGGGCCTCCGGCAGGATTGGTAAGGTCAGAAGTGGACACACCGGTGGCCTCAGTAGATCACCCCAGATTCTCCTCTGTGTGAGTTATACAGTTCTGCACTTCTATCAGCGGTATCTGAGAGTATCTGTCCCCTAGCGTTTGTCCAACTGAGGATGTTCAACTTTTGAAGTTGGTCAATATAATAGCTAAGAAATATTATTTCAATGTAGTTTTCATTTGTGTTTCTTTTACAATGTGATTTCAAAGTTAAGGGAAAGATCTGATGTAGAAGGAAAGCTTATGAGTTTAGCCTTTAGCCTGTTGTAATTAAGGAAAATGAGAAACATCTAAGAGAATAGGAGTTCTGGCAAAACGGCAGGACCACTGAAGGGGCAGTGAAATGAAAGTAATCATTGTATCATTAGGATCCGATTATTTAAGGTGTGTGTTTTTTTCTTAAAAATCAAGCAGCTTGATATAAACCAGTATTATGATAAATATCACTAAAATTTATTTTCCTTACAGTGCTTTCATATTTTTGTTCATCAAAAGTGAAATACCAAATAACACGTGTTCCATGGATACCACTCCATTAATAACAGAGCATGTGAGTATAGTATGAGAGACAACTTGATTTGAAACATAAAATTAAGATAAATGGATAATACATAAATTTTAAACACAGATGAAAAAGTGGTGTTTGCTCATCACTCCTGGCTATGTAAAATATCTTAGCTTATTTATTATGGGTAGGTCTATGTAGCAATCAATCAATATTTCCGCAGTTGAGCTTCTCAGCAAGCACACGGGTTTATTTATTTTGATTAACAGATCTCTACTAGGTGATATATATATAACCCCATTTTTGTAATGATTTAAAGATTCCTACAATAGAGGAACCCTAAATACTGTAGAGGAATGTGAAAATAACTTTAGAAAGGCAGAGGAAGGAGGTTTTGAAGTTGGTCCAGGGGAGAATAGACCATAGGAGGCCAAGAAAGGTAAGTGAAGTCCTATGAGAATAGGAACTGGTATCCCATTCTACCCGAAGTGAAAAACAGAAAATATGATAGGAGTCACTGTTTTGATCTTGAAGAATCTAAATCAGTCTGGAATAGTAAATCTGAATGAAATAGGAGCAACTTTTAAAAGGGACCTGATAAAGCGCAAGTGTCAGTAGCTACATATACAAAAGTGACTTCAGGGCAAAGCCTCATTGTCATGAACCCAGGCCCTAATCCTTCTCATCTCAAGAAATCTCTCCTGTCTGCCCTGGGCCAGTGCTATCCAGCTGCCCTCTGAATCCAGCGCTCCTCACCCCCAGTGGGGTATTGCCCCTTGGCAGGGTGCTTATTTACCCCTTACTTCAAAATTAATCTTTTCTCCTTTCCTTCTTCCCCTATCAAAACTTTTATCAACTAAAACGTTAGTTAAATTGACACTAAAGTTGAATAGTAATTAGCTTAAGTGTAAAGAGAAGAGGTTTATTAATCCATAGGCATCTCTAATCAGGGAAATGTTTCAGGGAGAAGGGAGGAGTTGGCTTTGGGAAAGGGTTCCTTGCCTGCTTCAGGGATCCAGACACCTCCTGCCCAACCATCCTCCAAAACAATGGAACAAAATAATAAAATAAATGCAGCTTGGTAAAAGATACACAGTAGGCTAACTGCCTGAGATTTTTCTAGGCAATAAGTTTAAAGATCCATAAACAGCATGATTGATGGGTACAGAACCATGCATCATGAGCTCCTTATGATGAAAGAAACCGTTATTGCCAAAGGAAAACTTGACTTAGCACATGACAAAGAATTCAAATCTACTTTCTTGTCTCTTACAAAAATAATAGGATTATAACATCAAGAACACTTCAGTTGGCCAGGCGTGATGGCTCATGCCCGTAATCCCAGCACTGTGGGAGGTCAAGGTGGGCAGATCACCTGAAGTCAGGAGTTCAAGACCAGCCTGTCCAACATGGTGAAACGCTATCTCTACTAAGAATACAAAAAAAAAAAAAAAATGAGCTGGGTGTGGTGGCACACACCTGTAATCCCAGCTACTTGGGAGGCTGAGGCAGGAGAATCACTTGAACCTGGGAGGAGGAGGTTGCAGTGAATCAAGATCACACCACTGCACTCCAGCCTGGGCAACAAGAATGAAACTCCATCTCAAAAAAGAAAACCAAAAAAACACTTCGGCTATAGTATTATAATATACCCCCCTTATCCACAGGGGATATGTTCCAAGACACCCAAGGAATGCCTGAAACCACAGATAGTACCAAACCTATATATAGTATGTCTTTGTATCTGATCACTAAGACAGCTACTAAGTGACTTGGGGGCAGGCAGTGTATACGATATGAATAGGCTGGACATAGGGATCATTCACATTCCAGGTGAGATGGAGAAGGACGATGCAGGGTTTCATCACACTATTCAGAACAGTGTGAAATTGAAAACTTATGAATTATTCATTTCCAGAATTTTTCATTTAATATCTTTGGACTACTGTTGACAGTGGGTAACTTAAACCACAGAAAGTGAAAGTACAGATAAGGGAGGGGTACTGTAATTCCATAGTAGAAATATGAATTTGCTCATAATTTTTCCTGACTTAGAATATCAGCCTAATATTGAAACATGGCTTGGAATGTTTTATTAATTTAGTAAAAAAAAACAAATCAGTATAAGAAATGCTCATTGATCTTAAGCATTCCATAGGAGGAGAGTCTAATTTCCTTACAGATTATGCAGACCATTAAAATATGCAAATGAAACATGAGATAATAAGTTTTATTAGTTTTTATAGGTGTATCACAATAGCCACATATTAAATGTGAGAATTTGAAATGGAAGACTTGCCAACTGCCAAGTCATCCTAAATGAAAGAGGAAACAATTAGAAACAGTTGAGTTTAGAGATATCAGAATGCATAGGTGACATGTTTATTATATTTTAAAACATGTTTGAAAGAGAAGAGAAAAGCACTAGAAATATTGTCACCAGTGTGATTATCAATTGAATGTTCTTTTGTTTTAATTTGGGCCAATGTTTTCAATAGGTGATCAACACAACCCAAGACCCCTGTTCCTGGGTGGATAAACTTTCTACAGTACACCACCGCATAGTGTAAGGAGAGGTTACTTCTTTGCTCTATTACTCTGTTTCATATTTGGTTAAAGCAGGGATTACCAGCATGAAGTAATGTTCATCTGAGTTCAAGAAGAAAATAGTAATGCAAGCTTTGACTTCTATCTCCATGCGGCGAGGTTTTTTTGTCCCCAGCTGAATTTTAGGTACAGATGCCCTTGAGCTCAACTGCTTTGAGTAATTACTAAATCATTGCATTTATCTCCAAATGATAAGTAGATAATAAAAGCAACCTAATTTTGCATGACTTGTGTAGCTAAAGTAAAAGAGGTAGTAATGTGACCAACCTGCTCTCAGCAGTCATAGTCAGATTAGGCAATAAACTTGTCTAGCACTGCACCACCCAGGATGCCCACCCTGCTCTGGGAATCCCCACACTCCTGTGTTTAGACAGTTATATAATTCCAGACATTCATTGTCAAATATAGTGGAACATTCTGTGTCCGTGTGGGTCCTACTCCCTCTATCTCCATAAGAACTCAGAGAGTTGGGCTCAACATCAGCCCCTCTACTTTAGGGTGTTTTTTTTGTGGTTGTTCTGTTTTTTGGACTTCCAAATAAGTATGAAAATACACACTAGTATATAGTTTGCATTTTACATTTGATGGCTGCTTTAAACTTCATGTGGTGACACCTTTTGACTCAAGAATATAAAGCCTTCTTTTTGATAGTGTATATGCTATGTTTACGGGGGAAAGAGCAGCACCTGACACATAGTAGATACTCAATAAATATTTGAATAATTTGAATGAATGAAAGAATAACAAACAACATTTGGAAGAAATAAATATGTTGCTGGTTTTGCGTCAGAATAAAACCAACCTTTGAAACAAAAAATTTTTTCAAAATTTTTTTCACAAAGCCTCCCCTTCATTAAGATATTTTTAAAGAAAAATATGTTAGTTGTCTTGTAATTAGCTAGGCTTAGTCTATTAGTCTTGTCTGCGTTTGGGACGCTCCACGGCTATGAAGTCCAGACCTCACGTGACACAGGGATTTCCAGGATGAGTAGAACATGTTGCCAAGGTGGTCTTGTGAATTTCTACAGGCTCATGTTACTTATAGTACTATTTAAATTGACTGATTTAATTTTTAAGCTTTGGAGGGAATTGTTTTTGCCTACAACTGTTTTCTGTTTGGAAGGGTTTTTTGTGTGATTTTTTTGTTTTTTTTAGAGACAAGGTCTCACTCTGTCGCCTGGGCTGGAGTGCAGTGGCAAAGTGCTGGGATTATAGGCGAAAGCCACCACGCCTGGCCTGTTTTCTGTTTTCTGTCATTGTCCTTTGTGTTAACTTCAAGGAACTGTTCCAAAATATGAATCACCTCCCCCTACAATCATTGGAAATGCTTGCTTCATGCAGATATGGCCCAAGTCTGGGGAGTCCGCCTGACTCCAGTGCTGAAAATGAAACATTTTCTTTTTTATAAAAAGGAATGTTTTGTCTGAAATACCCAGATTATTTAATTAAATCAGCACTTCTTCTTGACCATGGCATTGTCAACTAAGGCATAGGCAAGTTTGTGGATTTCAATAGTTGTTTTCAACAAAAATGCATTTAGTACTTAGTCTGTCCTAGTTCTGTGCTGGATAGCATGGCCTGTTAAAATTTTTAAAAAATCATAAAGCATGGTGTCAGTATATAGATATCTCAATTTAATTAGAGTGCCAAGTTTATTTATGTAGACTGTACAATATAACTGTAGCAATATTCTCATCTATGTAATGACAACTTATAATTATAATCCATTTTAATTTCTATAAATCATGTACTTCTAAAATTAGACACTGGTGGACTGAAGCTGTCCTCCTAGTCCTGATGCCACTTTAATACTGCAGGGTATTTCTGTGACTTCCGCCAGTCACAGAGCTTGAGATAAATGGATGGTTTTTGCTTGTTTGTGATTTGCCTTTTGAAGCATGTTTATGATTCCATTTGTGCGTTTGTCAGAAATACTGCTTTGAGCCAAGATTAATAGTGATTTATTTGTTTTGTAAGGGGCTGCAGTCTTGCAGTGATATCTGGAGTACTCTATGGATCTACATTTGTGCCAATCATCTACATCAAGGACCACAGCAAAAGAAATGATAGTATATATGCAGGGGCAAGCCAATATGGTGAGAATAAAAAGTTATCTTACTTTATTAATATCTACTTTTTATGAATATAAAAAGAATTGTGATAATAGTAAATATTGATGGGTCGATTCGATCTTTCTTTGTCCTTGTAAGTGGCGAATTAGAAAGGCATTGAACACCAAAAATAATAAAGGATTGAGTATTTTCATATGATCTTTAACATACAAATGCAACCAACTTTAGTCAGGACTCTTTTCAACTACTTGGATCTCAACACATGGTTTCTGACTTTCCAGTAAGATTTGGAAATTATTTTCCAGTTAGATGATCTCTGGGAAAATATATATACTTCTGTTCTTTTAAAAAGGCTAAAGTGTAGTACATAGTACTTTAAAATGAGGTAAAGGTTAATGTATAGCCTACTTGGTCAGAGGATATTATTTTTAAAGTACAGAGTCATGCACTGGAAGGCCCAATGTAATGCTTCCTGTTAATATCTCAGTTTCCATTGACAGAATTAATCTCCCAAGAGTAAACTCAATACTATATGCAATAGCCTTGTACAGGTTCAAAAGGAGATGAAAGTGTTTACTTTGGGGATCTACTAATTATGTTGAAGCATGGCTTACAACCATGAAATGATAAGAGAATAAGATCATTCATAAAATAAAGTTCTAAATCAGATGGCACAGAAAATTAATGTGACCTCTGTTCAGATAAAGGAGAATTTGGAGGGCAAAAGTCATGAGGGAAAGATTGTTAAAGAAGTTGAGATTTGAACTCAACTTTAACAGAATGGATAGACTGAGTAGATGCCATAATTTCCATCTTCCTTTTTATAGTTAGCCCCATGTATATTACTCAAACCTTTTACTGACTTCTTTCTTTTGTTAAAATTTTATACAAATACTTTTTTGCATTTTTACAAAAAGATAGAAATTAATAAAAATAGAATAACATAGAATAAATTAAAACAAGGTCTCACTAAAGAAAGAAAAACAAGAGTGGGTATATAAAAGGAACCAGAAACGAATCTAAAAACTTTATACTACATTTGTATACTTGCTAGAAAGGAGGCATAAATTTGGCTCTTAGAGTCCTTGTAGGCACAAGAGAAATCAGATCAGTCTCATGATTCAATGAGCACAAGATAAAAACAACTAATTGTTCAGGAGCACAGATGTTCTTGGTACAGGGACATAATAAACAGTGTCCTCACCAATCTCCACACAAAGAGAACAATGGCTTCTTAGGGATCTTGCTTGTGACAACTCTGAATGTAATGTGATGGGAACACTTTATCCCAGTTTATTCAAAAATAATTAGGGGGGATTATTTTTATTTCATTTATTTAAAAACACATATGTAATATGTGCTCTGTCCTAAGTATTTTACAAATACTCAGTTAATTCTCATAGCAACTAATACCCTTTCTTTGTTTTACAATTGAGAAAATTAAGACAGAGACGTGAGATGATTTGTCCAAGTCCCAAAGTTAGTGAGTATTGAAATGAGGATTTGCACCCAGGTGGTCCATGCTTTTAATCACTGTATTTTGCTTTCTTTTGTGGTGGTCCATATACAGATGTATTGCCCTTACATGATCCAGAAATAGGATTTAAGACTTAGAGCAACAGACAAACTCTCTGCCAAACTTTTATTCCTAAACATGGCCACTCATCTTTGTCAAAATTTTAGGGGACAGAAACATTGAGTCCAACATGGCTTTCCCAGCCAAGAACCTGTAGTGCACCCATCTGTGTGGCCACAGTCCCATCTGCTTAAACAGTCAGTGGAGTTGGGATTTTTCCGAGATTGGGCCACCATCATGTGATATTAACTCCCCCATGTACTTCGTTTTATAATCAACAATTGAATAAAGCCCTCTCTGGATTAACTTCCTGAACAGCCTTCTGTACAGCTGTCATCTGCAACAGAGATGCTGGTCTCCAGATTGATCAATGGATCCTATAAAATTAGCACCCCCAATTTTTTTCATTCACATTCTCACTGTGGTCAACCTGAGGATTTGCTATAATTGCTATTGTCATTAGTAAAATTAGGCCTGAGTGCCTATTTTTAAAAGGGAGGTATTAACATCATAGTTACATAATTCATTGTTTCTTATTTAGCTTTACCAGATGATCATAAAAACTAGCCTTTAGTTTTGATTATAGTAACTAATTTACTACTTAATGTATCTAGATTTTAAATATATTAATTAAAATTCTATATGAACAGCATGTAGAAAACTAGGATGATTAAATATAATTAATGGTTTTTTTTTTTTTTTTTTTTTTTTTGAGACAGAGTCTGGCTCTGTCGCCCAGGCTGGAGTGCAGTGGCATGATCTCTGCTCACTTCAAGCTCCGCCTCCCAGGTTCACACCATTCTCCTGCCTCAGCCTCCCAGGTAGCTGGGACTGCAGGCGCCTGCCACCACACCTGGCTAATTTTTTGTATTTTTAGTAAAGGCAGGGTTTCACCGCGTTAGCCAGGACAGTCTCGATCTCCTGACCTCGTGATCCACCCGGCTTCGCCTCCCAAAGTGCTAGGATTACAGGTGTGAGCCACTGCACTCTGCCTAATTAATGGTTTATTTGCCTTTAAGGTTAATTCTGGTAAGTTTATTTTCAGAAATCTAAATATATCTGGAATGATTAAAATGGTGTTTGAGAGTTTTTAATCTCTATTTTCAGATTTAGACTATGTTTTTGCGCACTTCAGTGGCATCTTTCTTACAAGTACTGTCTACTTTCTGGCCTACTGCATAGCCATGAAAAATAGTCCTAAACTATATCCTGAAGCAGTCCTACCAGGTAAGAATATGTACTACAGATCTTCTTACTATATGAAAGTGTCATCTACAACTCATTTAACTTGAATAAGTTTCTTCTGGAAACAAAGCCATCCTCTGTGTGTATATGTGGTGTGTGTGTGTGTGTTGTGTGTGTGTGTGTGTGTGCATGTTCATTCCCCCTAATTACTTTTGCCCAGTTCACCACCAAATATGAAGTATTTTAAATCCTTGAAACTGAATATGAAATGTTGGCCATTATTACAGAACCTAAAACTTAAACAATAAATCTACTAATAAGATATTTTCCTGTGCCAAACATCTTCTGTATTGATCATCATTCTTTACTATTTCTTTTTCACTATCTAAAGGTTCACATATCAACAAATAGGAATATGCAGTAACTTGGGAAAACAGTTTCTACAAAATGTAAGAAGAGATCGTGATGACTTCAAAAAAGACATATGTTAAACATACATGCTTTTGGACTTCATTCATTAGGCATTGATCTTTCTTAAAAATCTCATTTAGGAGTTTATTATGATTCAATTTGGAATGTAGGTCCACAAGTAAAATTTTTTAAAGGCAAAAATAAAGCATAAGTCAGAGACTTGTTCTGAATGCCTAACAGATTTATGCTAAAGAATGCCACCGTGTAGAAAATGCTAGAATACTGAATGCCTAGCTAAAGTACTGTGAAAGTTTTAGCTGGTATTTTTACTTAAATACTACAGGTGTTTTTTTTTTTCTTAGCCGTAGCATCACTCTGATCCACTTTATTAATATCTATGGTTTATGGTAAATGGTATTTGCAGAGAATGTTCCGGTTCAGTATGTCCCCTAGTCCCCTTTTCATCACCCAGTCTCTACCTCTTTTACTACTATGGGTACTTTAATGTTGATAATGTGAAAGCATTGATCACTCTACCCATAGCAGGCAAGAGTAGAGAAATTACTTGGCTCTAAAATAACAATAAAACACAGCTCAAAATTCCATGTTGGCCAACAACATTGATTGGAATGCATTTATATGTGCACTTTGATATTCCTGTTGTAGCTCAGTGTGAGTTCTTCAGGAGAGGAACATGGTCTGCAAATGTGCGTTGTCTTTGTATTTCAGGATTCCTGTCAGGAGTACTTTGGGCTATAGCTACCTGCTGTTGGTTCATAGCAAATCACTCTCTGAGTGCTGTGGTCAGTTTTCCAATAATCACTGCTGTAAGTAGCTGAACTGTTTTTCCTAATTTTCATTTTATAAATGTAAACCCAATTTTTCTGAAGCACTCTTAGGGCATCGCTAAAGACTGTCATGGAGTTTGATTTTTTAGGAATACAATTAATGGATTCAGATAGATAAACTGACCCTCTTGAATCTTCATGTGCTTGATTGCTAAGGAACATTTCTCACCTCATTTTAGCAGGGCTGTTACTCCTTAATCTTTAATATCCTTGCAGTTTTTGGTTTGATTGGTTTATCTAATGTAATTTTAGCGACATTGTAATTTGCTATTGATAACTATTATTCTCTCCTTATATAAAAGTTTATAAATATGGGACCTCTTAAAGGGAACATTGAAAAACAAATAAACAATATCCTTCACAAAACTTTTATAGTAAACAGACAGTTGGTTTTTCTACCATTGTTTCTTGTTTTGAGTTAGAATAAAGACTGAGGACAAAATGAAAGCCTAATTCAAAGGAAATAAACCACTGAAGTAGGTGAGTGTGGGCAGAGGATCAGTGAAAGTGGTCACTGTGGCTTTTGGCGACCTGCCCATCACAGAGATTATTCTTGAAAAACTGTAATGGAAGCAGAGCCTTCTCACTCACCAGGCGTAACTTTCTTACCTTGTGTGCTTGGTGCTTGTTATCTGGGAAGGACAGGTATTTGGAGTTGGTGAGGGAGTAGGTCCCTATTGCTACCAGGCCCTTGCTTGGTTTTATTTTAGTCACTTTATCCAAGGACAACCTTATCTACACACAGAAAAGATTTAGTCCCTACCCTCAACAATCTTACATTCTTCATTATTTTATTTTTTTGGTAGGGCTAGATTTTTAAAACTTTTTTAAACTTAAAATGTCAAACGAACCTATCACCTAGTTTCAACAATTATGAATATGGTCAATCAATTTTATCAGAATACATTTTAAATATCCCAGCAGTGCTGTTCTTCTCAGGTATACATATTCCCATAGTTATATATCCAGTGGTAACTAGACTGAGTTCCTTGAAAGTAGTATCCACTTTGTTTATTAGCAAATAACATTCCATTAAAAAGCTAAAAAAAAGAAAGAAAGAAAGAAAGAAAGAAAGAAAGAAAGAAAGAAAGAAAGAAAGAAAGAAAGAAAGAAGTCACCTAGCAGGGGCTGTTACCTCTGCTCCATGTCTTCCTTGATAATTCTAAACGGAATCAGCTTAATCTAAGATAGGAGCGAGTTCACTTTGTTTTCAAAGGCTGATTTACACCTAACTTACATTCGTTCACAAAAGGAAAATATACAATCCAAATTACCAAAACTGTTGTATCTCCTATGAAGATGTCCTTCCTATTTGGCTCTCCTTGGCCTGAATCAAAGAGTCAGTACATACTTTGACCTATGCTTGCATTACTTTTACCAAAGCACCCTTCCTATAACCACACTACCCACGATAACTCTTAGGCCATGCCTAAACTCATATTTAGAAAACAATCAGACAAGAATCTTCAAAGGTCAATGATACCTTGTGGTATTGTCCTGTACTATGTTCTCTGAAGGGAAATGGATTTTCAGATTAAAAATTCTTGAGTGATTAGCATAACATTAATATGGTATCCTCTGTTCTATTGTTTCCTCTCATTCTGTTGAAAGTCAGTGTGGGTTGCCTAAAAGAGCCATATGCTTCTTGTTTGATTTGGATTTTGAGGCTTAGGAACTTACATCATTGATAAAAGGCAGTTCCTTTGACCTATTTCTCTGGCTCTTTTGATGTTGACTTTCCAGATACTGATAAACAGAGAGGAGTGTATTTTTTCTGTTTCACTTACATACCAAGAGTGGAATCAAACTTCATTGACTCAGTCCTTTTGACAGTTGGAGTAGTGGTAGGGGAAAAACATTTTGGAATCTATTTGAAACTCTTCCAGAGTTTCTCGGAGTTTGAAGAGCAATCATAAAAATGCTGATACAATACACCTTCTCCACAAAGACCACACTTAGCCCGCATACCAATTTTCTTCCTTCTCAGCTAAGAAGAATTACCACCAAACTTGAATAGCTTAAAGTTTATAAATTGCAGAACCATTCCTTTTTTTCACCTGTTTCTTCTCATTTCCTCTGTCCTGTATTATTTCATTCTTTTCTTTGTCTCCTGCCCAGAAACCCCTATTGTTTTTCCTTACACGTTTATTTTAATCTTCCCATAAACCTTTTTTTAGCATTCATTGGTGTTTAATGTTAGCCAGACTTGATTGTTCTGTAGTAATATCAGTTAAAAAAATTTTTAAAGCACGAGCTACTTCCACATGTACATTATTTGTTAGGCCAAAAAGAATATGCCAAAATTTCTTCAGTTACAAGATTGTCTCATGCCAAAGAAAGTTAGAAGCTTGTGCACACTTTTTCTTATTAATCCCATTTCTAGTATCCTAAGGAACTAGGCCAATGGAAAAAATAAGCTATGTGCTTATAAAAATAATTTATGTCAAATATATTAAAGTATTATGTGGCACAAAATATTATAGCATCATCAAAATAATAAAAATGAAGACCATGAGGAAAAGAAAATGAAAAAAAGTCTTCATTTTTTTACTTAATATCACCTAAAGTTTAGCTTAGTGTGGAGTTAGGGTTGATATTATGGGTAGTTTTCCCTGAAAATATGTTTATACTGTCTCTAACTTACTATATTTATATAGAATCTAGTCATAGGTAAATATCCAATTTAATTAAAATTTATATTTTTATTTAAGGGTCCAGGATTTATAGCTGCAATGTGGGGTGTCTTCATGTTTAAGGAAATAAAGGTATGTACAAGAAAGGGCAGACTTAGAAAATGGGAATGGGGTAGGCCGGGCGTGGTGGCTCACGCTTGTCCTGGCACTTTGGGAGGCCGAGGCAGGTGGATCATGAGGTTAGGAGTTCAAGACCAGCCTGGCCAAGATGGTGAAACCCCGTCTCTACTAAAAATACAAAAAATTAGCTGGGTGTGGTGGTGTGCACCTATAATCCCAGCTACTTGGGAGGCTGAGGCAGAGAATTGCTTGAACCTGGGAGGCGGAGGTTGCAGTGAGCCAAGATCACGCCACTGCCCTCCAGTCTGGGCAACAGAGCGAGACTGCATCTCAAAAAAGAAAAGAAAATGGGAATGCATCCAGGTGAGTAAAGTATTTAATATGTTTGTGTTATTTTCTGAAAACTGCCTGTGGCGCCTAGGTCCAGGGCCAACAACCCATGAATGGATTTGACAGATAAAATGTTCAGAATGTGATAATACCTAATTAGGAAAGAAAATACTAGAGCTATGATAATTATAATGTAACACCGTGTCTCTCTCCACCCCATCTCCAATGGAAAAATGCTGTCGTTGACTTAAATTTCCCTGAAGTGATTTTAAATAACCCAATGAAATATGAGAGAGGGAAATTTGTTTAAAATATGATAAACAAGATGAAAGATTTTTTTTTTTATCCTAAAGGTTAAAGTATCCCCTGAGGTAAATCGTCTTTGGGAATAGATGTTTATATTGGTTCCTATGTCTCCCAAAGACCTCCATGTCAAACCAGCAATTTTGTAGGAAAACAGCATGGTAACAGGAGGCTATTGCCATTTCCTTTTCAAATGTAAATGATGGGAATTTAAAATTGCATTCATCAAATAGTTCTAGTAAGAGAGTGTGTGTGTGTGTGTGTGTGTGTGTTTTCTTTAAAAATCACTTTGCCAAGCATGGTGGCATGCATCTATAGTCCCAGCTACTCAGGAGGCTGAGGCAGCAGCATCACTTGAGCCCAGGAGTTTGATGTCAGCCTGGGCAATAACAACGACAACAAAAGGTATAGTCTCAAGAGTCCAACTGGGTTCAAATCCTGGCTCTGTCACATACTAGCTTGTGTGACCTTGGCCAAGTTTCTTAACCTCTCTGTGTGTATAGTCCTTATCTGAAAATGGGGATAACCAACCAAGAGAGCTGAGAGAATATGAGTAAAGTGCTAAAAACACTACCAAGAACACAATAAATGCTCAGTTAATTTTGGGGGTGAGGGTCATATAACCTAGCCCAAACTGTCGATAGCAAAATAAAACAAGTTAGGAGCAGTGGCTCACACCTGTAATCCCAGCACTTGAGGGAGGATTGCTTGAGCCCAGGAGTTTGAGACCAGCCTAGGCAACACAGCAAAACCCCTATCTCTACAAAAACAGTTTAAAAATTAGCCAGGTGTGGTGAGGAACACTTGTAGTCACAGCCACTCAGAAGGCTAAGGAGGGAGGATTGCTTGGGTTCAGGAGGTCAAGGCTGCAGCAAGCCATGATCATACCACTACAGTCCAATCTGGACAGCTGAGTGAAACCCTGTCTCCTCAAAAAAGAAAAAGAAAAAGAAAGAAAGAATAAGAAAACTCACAAAATCAGAGAACTTCTCCCCTTCTAGCCAGGCATGGTGGCATCTACCTGTAGTCCAACTATGCCGGAGGATCACTTGAGCCTAGGAGTTCAAGTCTAGCCTGGGCAACATAGTAAGACCCTGTCTCCCTAACAATTTAAAGATTTTAAAATGTTTAATCTTTTTTTAAAAAATTGCTTTGGAACTTTTCCCAGTTACCTTTACTTGTAGAAAAAGTCTTCAGTTGAGGAATATATGCAAATACTCTTTTATAAGAATTTTTATTAAAGACAATATTGATCCAAAGACCCCTCCCCCATCAAGTCATCATAGACTTGTCTTAATATGCAGTTGTAGTAGCAAATAATTCCTGGTTCTAAGGAGACTGATGTTGCTAATCTCTAAGAACCATAAAGTGAATGTACTTCTACCTGATCTTTAAAATGATTATTCAATTTTAGATTTAAAACATCATTTCAATCATTGTAAATGAAATACTTTGATTTAAAATCCATTATTTGATAATACAAGTAACATTCTCAGATTTAAAAAATAATAAACTTGTTTCAAAAATATGTGGACTATGATCAGAATTTTTATTTTTTTTAAATACACAAGAACAACTTGAAACATTTATAAACCTCTAAGTTACTTTCGTGAACATTTCTCATTTATTGTAGTTGGAGTTCCTTTCTACAAAAAGTAACTCTATGCCCAAAATATGTTGTAAATCTCTCTGCATATATTTCATCTACCTCACAAAAAAAGATTTATTTATATTAAAGAATTGGTTATTATCTCATGTAAGATGCTGAAGCCTTAGAAAATTACAAATTAGTGATCATAGTTTATTAGTAATTATAGGTATGAAGAAGTACAAACCAAGTATAGATTTATATTAAAGCATTTGAAAATTATTTTGGTCCTGACTGCAATAATAATACTGAATTGAAAATCCTCTTAACTACATATAAGAACCCTGTTCAAAGAGAATCCCTAACCAAAAAGCCTAGTATTAATTCTTTAGAGTCCTTTATTTAAAGGAGTACTGAAAAACAGTGAGGAATGTTTTGTTTTGTTTTTGGTAAAGACATCTTTAAAAAGACACATCAGACTGAATAGAAAAGTAACTTTTAAGATTAATATACTATGACCCAATAGGGTTTAATTCAGGAATGCAAGGATCGTTCATAATACGTAAATTAATTAATCTCATTTACTCTACCATATCAAATATGAAAAGGACGTGATAATACTATACTAACCTCTTAATAAGCTAGAAATAAAAGGAAGCTTTAGTGGTACAGTATGTCTATCAAAACAAAATAGCAATTATATACCTGAGTTTCATGAAACATAAGAGTTCTCTGTATATTGGAAGTCAAGGATTTCTCCATACTATTATACGATATTTCCTATAGATCTAGCTAGTTTGGAAACACCAGAATAAGAAATGAAATGAATAAATATAGGAAAAGAAATGAGAAAATTATAATTTGCAGATTACATTTTTTAAAAATGTATGCATTGTGATTTCAATTTATTGGTGACAAAAATTAAAAATTAAAATAAAAATTTAAAAGAATCAGCTGAAAAATTTAACGTCCAATAAGATCATTTAGTAAGGCTGGAGATATAAAATAAATATGAAATCAATTGCCTTCCAATGTATCACCAACAACCAGTTAAAACGAGGAAAATAAATGCTATTAATAATAACCATGAAAATTACATAAATCTAATTAAAGAATTAACAAGTAATGTGCCAGGTTTTTAAAATACTGTATTTTACTTTGCTACAAACATGTACTAGAGGACATAGAAGATCAGAACAAATATAGGAGACTTGTCACATTTCTGATGGAACATCTCGAAGCTCTTTCTAGAATTTTTAGAGTAGGTTCTAAAGTTTGGCTAATTATTTATGTAAAAATAGGCAAAGAAAAAAAAAAAAGCATGACAGCACATGTACCATATTTCTGAAATGTGCAATTTAGATTAGCTAGGCCAGTTTTCTTATAAAATAAGGATTTCTAAACTTAAGAAAATGACTGTTTGCTCTTTTCTATTTTAAAAAATGACTAAGATAAGATTACAAGTATTAAAAGAAGAGAGAGGGCCAAGCTGAAAGCAAAGAATTAAAAAAAAAAAAAAAAAAAAAAAACCTGGGGCCAGGCATGGTGGCTTATGCCTGTAGTCCCAGCACTTTGGGAAGCCAAGGTGGCCAGATCACTTGAGCTCACGAGTTCAAGACCAGCCAGGGTGACATGGTAAAACCCTGTCTCTACAAAAATACAAAAATTAACCAGCTGTGGTGGTGCATGCCTCTAGTCCCAGCTGTTTGGGAGGCTGAGATGGGAAGATGGCTTGAACCTGGAAAGTGGAGATTGCAGTGAGCCAAGATTGCACTCTGGCCTGAGTGACAGAGCTAGACTGTGTCTCAAAATAACTAACCAAATAAATAAATAAACAAAAAATCTTATATGTCATCTACAAGCAAAATTTAACAGGTGTCCAGTGGTACTTATTCAATGCAGACACCTAATTGCCTCTTGACAGCTGATTTAAAGAAAAATTTTAAATACTTACAAGCCAATCAGTTTAGAAAAGCGTCATCAACTAAACACTAAAGCCTAAATATCATAAGAATAATTTTTAAAGTATTTTTGTAGAAACAAGACAAAAACCCCTAAACTCTAAAGAAGAAAACAAAAGCAAACCTGTTATCTGCAGGACTCATAGGTACCATCAGTTATATATCTTAAAGCAGTCCTTGAAGATGCATATTTAAAAGTCTACAACCTACAGCTGCGAGGAATAAAGCTGAGAGCCAAGCACCTTTTGTGTGAAGGACTTTAATGATTCCATTTAGTTTTAATGCCATCAGTGCATCAGTTGGATGTTTTCATACTTCTGATACTTTTTTGTTGTTTTTTTGTTTGTTTGTTTTTTGAGACGGAGTCTCGCTCTGTTGCCCAGGCTGGAGTGGAGTGATGCGATCTCAGCTCACTGCAAACTCCACCTCCTGGGTTCAAGCGATTCTCCTGCCTCAGCCTCCCGAGTAGCTGGATTACAGGAGCCCACCACCACGCCCAGCTAATTTTTGTATTTTTAGTAGAGACGGGGTTTCACAGTGTTGGCCAGGCTTGTCTCGAACTCCTGATCTTGTGATCTGCCCGCCTTGGCCTCCCAAAGTGCTGGGATTACAGGCGTAAGCCACCGTGCCCGGCCCTGATATTCTTTTATATCTGATATCTGTTACTCATTGGGAAATTCATTTTAGATTATTAAATCTTTAAGCTAGATATAAATTATATTTTTACCAACACACTTTAGTCAGTATGTCTACAGTAATGCCAACACAGGCAGGTACTACCACAACAATGTATAGGTCAGTAAGCTACTCCCTGGAGAATGAGATGATCTATTATCTTAGTAGAAATCCAAGTTAAAAAACTTTCTGCTTTGGGAAGAATGTTAGCATGCTCTTTCCAAGAGTTAACATCCACCTTTGATGAAGGAAAACCATTGCTGTTGCCCAACTATAATCAGTCTTTTTCTCTAGGAGACTGGACAGTTTTAGCAAAATCTTAACATTGAAGGGGAAAAAAATTTTTCGTTCCCTGAGAACATTATTCTTCTGTCTACATAGGTAATAAAATAGCACTTAGCAATGTATTCACGTAATTAGATTGTAGAGTGCTTGTAACTGAAGACCCATTTTTTAATTTAAGTAATTGCATCAATTTCAAATTCACAAAGTATACGTGGAAATCACCTTAGTGTATTTATTGTTTGAACAAATGTTTATGGAATACCTATTCTGCATTAGTACCAGTATCTAGGTGAGAATTGCAGTCTTAAAAACTAAGAAAAAAAAGGTGCTGGGAAATCCAAAGCCTACTGCCAGGTGTGTGTGTGTGTGTGTGTGTGTGCGTGTATGTGTGTGTGTGTGTGTGTTTAAATAAGGGGTTCTGCACTTGGCAAGGTTTTCCGGTGCTTCTACTTGTAGAATTTGGGATTAAAGTGGCTTCTGTTAGTGCTAAGGGTCACACTGAATCAGACAATTCAACTGGCCCCAACCTAACTTGCAAAGACCTATCTCTGGTCATCAAACAGAGGCAAATTTATCTACTCTGATTCTTTAAGTTGAAGAAAGGGAACATATATATATATATATATATATATATATATATATATATATAATTTAGTTAGTAACATAATTATTTGATTTTGTTAATTAATACATAACATATATATATATATTACATATTAGTTAGCATTAATCTTACGAACTAATAATACAAAAGACCTTTCCTTGGCAGTTTTCACATTCCCTCCATCCTGGACTTTGTTTCTGTTCTGTTCAGATTTATTACACAAATTTACCTCTGATCTCCGCATTCTTCCAGTAAACTAGAAACACAAGACCTTTAAGGAAGTGTGAGGGAAGTAGGCAAAATGAAACCAGACAAAAGTCCACTCTTTGAAGTGAGAATTTCATTGTGGAGCCAGGAGAGCCACGTGTTCCTACTGTCAACCCGTCTATCCTGCCCCAACCCTGTTTCCTGTGGGAGCCCAGTTAGAACTTCCCTTTCTGGGTTTCCCTCAAAGCTGACCTGGCTGCAAGGCAGCAAAGACAGAACCACCCTCTACCCTCTGACCCCTTGCATCTATGCAGGGGGAAATGAGTCTCCCTAAGCCTACACTTTGCATGGCCTGGCTGTAGGAACCCAAGTTTTGGTGCATGTTCTTCACTGAGTCCTTGAGTGAGCATTAGGGGAGACACTCATGAATCAGATTAGCCCTGAGGATTAGCCTCTAACAGCCCAGGGTCCTGCTTTTATGAACCCACTCCCCCCAACAAGTCAGTCAACTCTTGCACCAAAAACACAGCATTCTATTCCCACTATCTTTCCTGAAGTTTTGCCCAAATTTGGGTAGTGTGAGGCTATTAACCTGTTGGACCTCAGTGGCCAGAATTTTCACCAGAGAGGGAGGCCACCAGCCCTATTCCCTACAGATTTAAAGCCAGCAGGATACCAACTGCTGCCTAGAGTTGCCTCCTCTCCATTCGTTTTTTCTTTTTCCAGAACCCTTATGTGTCTTCTACAATGACTTACCCATAAACCATTGTTATTTTTCCTTTTAAAAAGGATCTAATAGTATTATTAAGTAGTGCTATTAAATTAGATTATCTGATTGTAATCTTAGATGTATCTAAAATTAGAGAGGTGCTAGTCTTGTTTTACTTTGTAATGTTCAAATCTTCCCTTAGAATACTGGAGTCTTCCGCCTTGGATTCAGACTCTCCTGATGACCCACCCTTGGGACCCTTAGACCAGGCAGCCAGAGATTGCCATGCCCTCATTGGCAGAGCCAATGCCCTTAATCAGCAGGAAGTAGATACAGAAGACTGACTTCCTCCCACATCAAGCCTTAAGGATAAGGGATGGAAATCTTTAAGTTGGGGGATGAGACAGGAATAATACAGGGTGGTCACAGATTAGGAAAATCCCAGGCAGCAGTTTCACATGACTAGCAAAAGGAAACTTGAAATAGCTGCAGAGGCCATGGGCTGATAAGACCCTGAAAAACAGCATGTGGATCAAGCTGGCTAAGACCAACTGAACCCAACATGGTGCTGGATTTGCCCTAGGTTTCACCTAGGACCTCATTATACACTCATTAACATACAAATCACACACCCACCAGCACCATGACAGTTCTGGGACCACCCATATTTGGTGTAAAAATGAGTGACACCACAGTTCTGAGAAATTGTTACCTTTTTCCAGGAATCTTCATGAATATTCCACCCCTCGGTTAAAGAAACGATGAAAATAGGAACCCCAACCCCCTTGTATGATTCTCTCTTGAGTATGTCCGCACTCCACTTTCTTGAGTGTATACTTTTCACTTTGCAACAAGTCTCTGTACTTTCACTAAAAAAAAAAAAAA
This sequence comes from Pan troglodytes, assembly GCF_028858775.2. NCBI lineage: Eukaryota > Metazoa > Chordata > Mammalia > Primates > Hominidae > Pan > Pan troglodytes. The sequence continues at coordinate 160,023,755 of NC_072401.2, forward strand.
TTAGACTCTTTAAACATGAAGGATATAGACAAAATGGCAGTCATTCAGAGGGGAGCAGCCAGGACAGTAAGGAAGCTTGAAACCATTCCATATGAAAAATGGTCAAAGAGCTAAAATACTGACCAGGAAAAGAGATGCCTCCAGGGATATATGAGAGTTATTTTTCAATGATTGAGGATTTATCTTGTGGGAGAGATATTAAAATCGATCTATCTGTACTCCTAGTGATGGAACTTATAGGAAATGAAATATTTCTACTTAACACAGGAAGATATTTCGTTGTTAATTCAAAGATGGGCTGGGCAACACAGAGAAGTGGTTCTCAGTAGTTCCCATCTTTAAGACCAGGCACCCCATACATAACTGGGCAAGTCCAACGAAGTCATTCTTCACACCCTCTCTGCATTTCTTCCTCACCCTTCAGATCCATCTCCATCTCTCCATCTGCCCTTCATCATCTTTTCCCTGGAAGACTACAGTCACCTCCTAATTGGTCTCCTTGCATCCATTCTGGCCCCTCCAATCTGTCTGCCATCCTGCAGAAAAGTGTGAGCTTTACACAATGCAAGTCTGAAATTTTAACACAGCCAGCTGCCTGTCTTTTTAATGTCTTCCTCTTTGCTTGGAAAAACAGGACCCAAATTTGAGAGGCAGAGGTGGTCAGATCACTTGAGGTCAGGAGTTCAAGACCAGCCTGGCCAACATGGTAAAACTCTGCCTCTACTAAAAATACAAAAATTCACTGGGCATGGTGGTGCATGCCTGTAATCCCAGCTACTTGGGAGGCTGAGACAGGAGAATCACGTGAACCCAGGAGGCGGAGGTTGCAGTGAGCCAAGATCCCGCCACTGAACTCCAGCCTAGGTGACGGAGGGAGACTCTGTCTCAAAAAAAAAAAAAAAGAAAAAAAAATAGAACCCAAAGCATAATAAGTGCTGAGGTCCATGGTCTTCCAACCTCATCTTGCTCCACTTAACTTTGATTGCTCCAGTCACACTGACCTCCTTTCAGTCCCTGGGAAATATTTTGCTTTTTCTTACAACAGGACTGTGCACATAAAATTCCTTCTACCTGGAATCTCTACTTGCTGCCCTAGTCCCCTGGCCAATTCACTGATACTTGTAGTTAGAAGCTCCACTTCCCACCCTCCAAACCAGCATCATTAAGATTCCTGTAACACACTCTCAAACAACCATGGTGGTTTGCTTTATTATTAACACCCCTCTCACATAATAACATTCTTTTCTGTGATTACTTCCTGTCTCCCATATTATATGATTGTTTGCATAAAGGTACATGTTGAAGCTTAGTGGGTGCCCACATTTATTTACGGAATGGGTGAATTCATAAGGCTCTGCAGGGGTTTGTGAGAACCTGATTACTTGGAAGGGGTAGCAAAAAAGGGTACAGGTGGCTAGAGCAGATGGTTAGTCAGGTCCCTAGCAATCTTGAGAGTCTGTCCATTTTGTGTGATTCAGGCCTTATTCATCACTGTTATTCTTTTTTCTTATTCAGGGTCTACAAAACTACCTATTAATGATACTTGCATTTTGCATCATCTTGACTGGAGCCTTATGCACTGCTTTTTCTAAAATCTAACAATGACAAAACCAGCAGGTGGCAGCAGTAGTTAAGAGAACGCGTCTATCGGACAGCAGCGAGATCATGCTGAGAAAAGAGTGCATTTTCATACAGCAAATGGATCTCAGCCACTGTTGGAGTGGCTAAATGATTTTTTCCCCCAAAAATGTGAGAATGAAGGAAGATTCAGTTTCATTCAAGTATAAAAATGAAAATTTCTTCTGATGAACTGTTTATGAAGGTAGTACTTTACTGGGTGACTAAAATGTCTACATTATTATAGCATTACATACGAGGATGCTCTTTTTACCACAGTATGTACCTAGTGTTGCATAATCTAGAACACAGTATAGAGTCCATATACAAAGAATATGGACAAAGAATTACAGTCCAAATTTCTCACCATTACCCCAGTGAAGTGAGGCAGAAATACCTTGGGCGAGGAGGGAGAGCCTTACCTTCTAATGGAATTAGATTCCAAAGATATTTGGATCCTTTGTTTCATAAAGTAAATGCATAGTTGGTAACTAAATGTTAAAAAGGCCATTTTATTATTGTTAGCCAAAACTTCTGTTTATTTCAAATTAATATCGCCCAACTCTACATCATCTACCCATTTTAGCTCATAATGCTTTTGATTATCGCCAGATAAAGTCCATTCTCAGAGAACAAAAATTTTTCATCGAGAATATGTGCATAACATAATACATACATACACAAGTATATTCACGTACATAAATACACACAGATATGTTGCTAAAGTGAGATTGTAGGTTATCAGTAACAATTTAAAGGAAACAACCACTCTTTTGAATGTACAATTTTTTTTTCTGAAATACACTTTTCTAAAACCCTCTTAACTGGAGGTTTCCTGTTTTCTTCTTGTTTTAACTGGTGGTTTCCAGTAGGCAAAATAAAATGACAGGCATGCTAGTTTTTTTGTTTGTTTGTTTGTTTTTTTAAGAAAACTGAAATTAAGCCAAGCAGGGTGGCGCACTACTATAATCCCAGCTGCTGGGGAGGCTGAAGTAGGAGGGTCACTTAGCCCAAGAGTGCAAATCTGCCAGCCTAGGCAACATAGCAAGGTCCCATCTCTAAAAAAGAAATTTAATTTAAATTTGTAAGAAAAAAGAAAACTGAAACAGAACTGCCAGTACAATGTTTGTTGCAATTGTTTCCAAAACTTTGAAATAACAAAACCCCTATTCAAATGTAAATTTTACCCATTCCCACCTGATAGTACTGTTTATTATTTTGCTAAGCAGGAGAAACAAAACAGCTTTTTATTTGTGTGTATACTCTGAAGTCAATGTGCATGGGTTAAATCCCATCTCTGCTTCATTTTATTTGTGTGGCTTTGGACAAGTTCCTAAGCCCTCTGTGTCAGGCCCCTCATTAACAAAATGGAGTTTATGATGGCATCTACCTCACATGGTTATTGTGCGGTTGAAATTAGTTAAAATCTGTAAAGTATGTGGATGAGTATCTGGTACTTGGCAAACACTATGTAATTGTTAGCTTTATTATTATGTGTTGTTTGAAGGGGAAAAAACTTTTTGTAGATTGGAGAACACCATGTAAAAGCTACTAAGCTCACCACCTTCCCATCCAAACAATTATTACTCCTCTAAATGAATACTACTTAAAAGTGATGGAGCTTCTGTTTGTTTATTGAATTGCTAATACAAATAAATATTTGATTATAACTTCTTATACTCATTTTAATTTTAACCTGAAATGTCATTAAATTATGCTGATAAACTTTGAATAAATTGTGATACAAAAGCTATTTTTCTCATTTAAATATATTTTAGAATTTTATATTGGATAACTTTTAATTATTCTTTAGTTGGGATTTCCAATTTATATGCAAAATTTTAAATGTGAAGTAAGGCAGTTTCAGAAGAAAAATGAAAAATTAGTCTTATTACCTCTATATAATTTATATATATATCTCTATATATACTTTGTATATATATATACACACATTTATATATATATACACATTTATATATGTGTGTGTATATATATACACATTTATATATATGTGTGTGTATATATATATATATATACACATTTATATATATATATATGTGTGTGTATATATATATATATACACACACACACACAGACCTCTATATAGTATATAGTTTCTGGTACCAAACAAGCTTTTTCAAAATGGTTACCAAAAAGCAACTTATTATTTAGAGGCTAGTCTAAATGGGCAGTTGCCAAATCTGCATTTTGTTTGCTCACCTTAGGAAGTGAATGCCTAACTCTCTTGAGACTTTTAGGTTTTATTTCTCCTAATCTAGTATGGCTAAATTCTAGTGTTTATTTTACATTTTTCTGGCATGGCTTTCTGTCAAATGGCAACCCCATCTGTACTAAAGAGATCTTGCCATCTTGTGTACAGAGACAGAACTACATTCAGTAGAAGTAGCAGCCAATAAGGCTTGTATCAGATTATGGAAATTTTCTACCACAGGAACAGAAAATCCTAATAAATTTTAAAGGATTAATAGTACAGCATCTCCCCAAACTACAAAATCTTCTTTTATTCCTGACATACTGATTTATTTATATTCAGAGTTACTAACTACTAGACTTATAAGTCTCAATATTGATAGAGCTAAAAAACACATTGTGAAAAGGCAAGTTGTGGAACCATGTGCATAGCATAACATTTAGGTAAATTTTTAGTAACCAAAGTAATAAATACTTTCTATAAATATGTATTTATGTAAAAAAAAAAGGAATTTAGCTACTAATAGTCTACTGTTGACCAGAAACCTTACCTGTAACATAAACAGTTAACACATATTTTGTATGTTATATACTATATTTTTACAGTAATCTAGAGAAAAGAAAATATTGTTAAGAAAATTATAGGGAAGAGAAAATACATTTACAGTATTATACTATATTTATCGGTACCATAAGTTTGCATCATCTGATTACAAGAAGAATCTTCTGAAATGTTGGGCAACTGCATCTGCAGACCTCAATCTGTGGTACATATCAAGCAATTCAACTTTTTCTAATAATGTCATGACTTTTCTCTGCTTCTTGGGAGCACTTCCAGCATCACTAGTCGAGGTCCATATGGGTCCCATGGTGTTATCCAAGGTTTACAAGGTTTAATTTTATTGCAATAAAAAATGATGAAAAATATACAGGAACTGCAAGAGATCATAACCACCAGAGGCAATTGACTGGAGAGACGGTTGACTCACCTGGAGATGATTAGCACCACATGGTGCTTTAAGTGGATAGTCGCAACGCTAGAGCTCACCACAATAGCAACGGAGATTTTATAATAGATTTATGTATATTTTACGGTAGTAAATGATAAAATAGACTAGTGTATATATCTATAGTATTATATATTATATATAGTATTATATATTATCTATAGTATATATTATCTATAGTATTATATATTATATATAGTATTATATATAATCTATATAGTATTATATATTATATATAGTACTATATAATATATAGTACTATATATTATATAAAGTATTATATATTATATATAGTATTATATATATGATATATAGTATTATATCTAATATATAGTATTAGATATATTATATATAGTATTATATATATTATATATAGTATTTTATATATATTTTATATATATATAGTATTCATCACATACACAAAAAGAAGTGTTCACCTCACTTGGCAAGAGGGACTTGCATGTGTCAATAAGGACCTTGAGATGGGAAGACCCTGGATTATCCAGGTGGTCACAGTGTAATCTCAAGGGTCCTTGAAAGTGGAAGAGAAGAATCAGAGTTGAGAAGGAGATAAGGTGATGGAAATGGAGGTCAGAGTGATGTCCTATGAGAAGGACTAAACCCATGCATTGTTGACTTTCAAGATGAAGGAAGGGAACACAGGCCAAGAAATGTGGGCAGCTTCTAGAAGCTGGAAAAGAGAAGGAAACAGATTCACCCATACAGCCTCCAGAAAGGCACAGCCTTGCCAGTCCCTTGGTGTTAGCCCATGTCAGGCTCCTAACCTACAGAACTATAAGAAACAACATTTGTGTTGTTTTAAGCCACTAAATTTGTGATAATTTGTTACATTAGCAATGGAAATACAGAGTTACATGACTTTTTTAATAATAATTTTCCATGTAAATGTAATATTTTTACATCTTATAGAAACTTAGAAAGTTTCAAACTCCACATATCACTTATTTATCTCATTGCTACCCCTCTTTTTCCTCTTCTTTGGGTATGTTAGAAGGAATACAACTTTTGTTCTGGATTTATACAAAGAAACAAACTGGTGTTTTCTCATATTATTCCCACTCTTAGAGTCTTAGAAGGTTTCAAATTTGCAAACAGAGATGCATTGGATATGGTAATGAGATTACTGATCTGAGAGCCAAAAAACTTCGATGATCCTCCTGGCCTTGCCTCTGGTAGGTAACATCACTTTGTGAGGTATTTTAACTTCCTCATATTTGTAAAATGGTTGTTTTCAAGTAAAGGAATTCTAAATTTATGCAAACATAAAACTTTGTTACTATGGACACATTCTAGTGGTATAATTTAATAGCATCCCAAGTTGCTTCAAGGTTCACCTTACATATTTGTATCCCACTCCTGAAGTACATAATGGGACGGGACCCACCAAACATTGAATAGAGTCACCCCTTTGCAAACTGATAAGGTGGCCTGGCACTCCCTTTTTTGAAATCCTAAGTGTGGGCACTTACAACGCTTTAAATTGAGGCCCCCAATACTGATAAAATAGGAAAAGTATCATTTTAACATGTGACTCTCAAAATAGGTCCACATTTTTTGTGTGGGTTCCCTACTCACATATGGACTAGTAAAATCCACATCCACTTACCTTAATTCAACAGTATCATCTGTGTTATAAAGATGTTCAAGTTAAGCATTTCACATGTGTAAATGCATTTGATATTCATTTTAAAATCCATATTATTTTGTAGGTAAGGGAACTGAGCCTCAATAAATTGTAGTGCCTTATTTTTAGCCATGCTGCAAGTATGTGACAAAATCAGAACTTTGAGTCAGGATTTTCTACTCTAATCGTTTAATATTCATGAAATGTCAACCATGTGTGAGGCATGGAGGATAGAGAAAGAACTACAGAGACAGGGCTCTACGCTACCCCTCAAAAGGAGCCTACATTCAGCTTATGATGTCATTTCCTTGATTAAGCTTCTCCTCCTCTTGTCTGTCTCCTACAATACTAGCCCATTTCTCCACTTCACACTCTCATTATTTTAGACACTTTTGTCTCTCCTCAGAGCTACGGGCTTCTTGATCTCACAGTACATTTCTGATATACCTTTGTAGTTTCCCTTCACTGATTAGGTAGCCAATACAACATTTTTGCAAAAAGTACAATGAATATTTACTGAATGAATGCAAGTAAGCTAAATCCTAAAGGCCTCATTTGGTGCTAAAATTATCTTGTGTCTCCTATTTAGGTTTCACACTGAAAGAAGCAGTTTGAGAAACTGCTTAATTAAAAGACATTCAAATTCAAGACAATTTACACTTTCACTCTGTAATCATTTTCATAATAGCTCACATCCAATTAATACAGTGGATAAAACTTAAAAAGTGTAATGGGAAACCCTTTTAAATACTCTTTAGTTGTCAGAAAGAACAAAAGTAAAACTTGTAATTCCTGTCACATCTTCCTCGGTTAAAAGAATATTTTATAGTTAGAATAAAAAAAGGAGCCAAATAAAATTACTTATGTTTTTCTTTTTTTCTTGTTTTTTTTTCTTTGAGGCTCAAGGAGTACATTCACAAAAATAAATTATATTGGCTCCCATATGAAATTATCAGGGATGACATTAAAACTAAACAGCCAAGGAAAACATGTCGGTGCAGGCTTTAGTTTCTCTCTAAATAGAAAAATTAATATTCTAAGTAATTTTGAAATTTAAAATATTAAATTTATTAAAGCTGTAATGAATTATACATTGCTCCCTTAAGGAAAAAAAAAATATCGGTACCAGTAAGATGTATCTGACATTCACAAACAGTAACCACCCAAAAACACCAGGTTTGGTTGCTGGATTAAGATTCTAAAATCTGATATTCTGATTTTAGAATCTTAATCTTAATAATGTATGTCTCTGTGTTCCTAAAAATTTTAAAGTGCATGACACAATACATCATGAAATAATTCATAGACTACTTTCTTAAAATTTAAGTAGTTTAAGAAATCCAGGAAAATATTCTTTCCTATTATTTTTGCATAAATTATAGCATAAATGAATATCCACATCCTACGTATATAATTAGTACCATGAAATACAACTTGCTATGTATAGTCCCTGCCACGTTAGGAAAGTTTATGAGAATTGGGACCTCTCCACAGAAGAGTCATTCAACTTTAATAACTAGGGGAAATGTTGGAGTCAGGTAGTTGGTTAAAATGGAATCTTCACACAAAATGAGGTATCTGGTTGTCTTACCTTTAGTTATTACTGTATATTAATCTTTCATTTAATTCATCTGTAAATACATTTTCAAATTTGACCACCAGAGGGAAGTATAGGGTTAATTATGATAGTCTGTGGTGGTCTATGTTATAAAATGTAAACTTTTTTTAAGTTTGGGCTCTGTCTCTCCCTCTCCTTCCCTCCTTCCCTTCTTCTCTCTCTCCTGTATCTCTGCTCTCAAATGACCATCTTTTGCCATTTATAGATTCTTAAAAGCTGAACTATAAAAAAAGAAACCTATCTTCTATTTCCCATGCTATCAGTCTAATTGTCAATGTGATGTCTGCTTTTCAGTCATCGAGTTTTCATCACTCTTTTGCTTTATTATTATATTTGGACTTTATAATTTCCTAGAAGTTGAAGACATCACAAAACAATTCAATTTTTAGACTTATTTAAACAGAAGAGTCTGTTCTTGCCCTAGAATATTTAGGACATAGAAGAAGGCTCACAGCCAGTGCTACCAACATTAATGAGTGCTGCTGAATAAATATTAAGCTAGAAGCCACATTTTTCTCTGACCTAAAAACAAAGACATCATCACTAAATCATTAGGCTGAATGGCCTCAGGTTTCTCTAAGATGCTCTAGTAATTCTTTGGCTTCGTTAGACTTTTTAGGTCACAGAGACCTGGAACTATTTGCCCTGTTATTTTTGAAGACTTTTTGCAAGCACGAGGCAGAAATGTTTTCCCAATAGCCTACTATGTCAATCATTTGTTGTAATTGGATGTTCACTGAATATGGATTCTTACAGCATTTGCCATCACTTGTAGACTGAATTGAGGAAGATGCGTTCCTATTTCCTGAGCACAGAATGATGTTTCACTACGGTAAAAGTTTGACATAAAGTGGGATAGCACATGAGCCTGTTGTTTATTTCAGCTCTGAAATGCCTAATGGAAAATCACTATGAGACAAATTCCACAAAAATAGGAAAATTGGACATGTCTAACATGCTCAAATCATAAGCTGAGATATTTTGCAGAATTTTTATTTCTCTCTATTTATACACTAAAGGTCATTTAGAATCCTGTCACCTCACTTACATCATCTTACTCATGATGCTTGTTATTGAGGATCTCAAGTCTGAAATTCAAAATCATATTATGTATGTGCTGTATTGGTAATAAAATCATCAACTTTAATATGGGAATGTGACATATTAAATATGAGGTCAGGAAATATATAAAACTAAATCTCACAATATATTTTAATATATTTTGTGTATTTTATGAGGAGTAGAGAGATGGGAAGGCAACTTGGTATTGGACACTTTCATATGAGGGATTTTTTTTTGCAAACACCAAAGACTCTACATGCTGTACTATTTTATGTAAATATGTACCTTTTCTATGGCTATTGCAAAAATTCTAAATACCTAATCATTGCTTATCTTCGATGCTTTGTAAGACTGATTTATCCTCCTGAAAAGATGATTCAAGATCATAAATAAAAGGAAGAAAATGTCATTTTCCTTAACCTTTATGTGATTTTCCTGGGTTCTGCAGCCCCCGCTGTTTGACTTACTATTCATTCAGGCAAACTTTTCAGAAAAGGCTATGGGAAATCCAGCAGGGCCTAAATGGCCTATTCTTATGCAATTTACTTGCCCATGATACAGAAAAGCACATCAACAAAAATGCATTCATATTGATCGAAGTTCAAAACTACGTTAAAAGAAAGTTCCTTAGAGAACAAGATGCTAGCTCTTTTTAATTTTTTATCGTTAATTTATATTCTCCATCCAAATTCTCTCTGGAATGGACATAGATTTTTAAAGTAGGTTTGTTTATTGTTTATCAGTAAAACAAGTTTGTTTTAAAAACAATGACAAAAACAAAAGTATAAAACTAAAAATTAAACACCACACTCATTCTCTTCCAATATCTCTCAATTTCTATCTTTCTTACACACACACACACATGCTTGGTCTTAGAGATTGTTTTCTATATTTTGTTACTAAAATTAAAAATGCTTATATGTGTATTGAAACATCACCATGTGCCCCATGAATATGTACAATATTTGTCAATTTAAAAAATAAAATAAATTAAATGCTGCCATTAATATCTTTGCATATATATTTTATACACATGTGTATATATTTACACGGTGACTTGTTAGAATTAAAATTGTTGTATCACAAAATGATACACATTTTAAATTTTGATAGTTATTGCCATAATGCCCTGCAAAAAGTTGTAACTAAATTTTTGTTCTGCTAACAGATTCTCCACACACTTGCTAAAATGATTTTTAAAAATTATTTCCCAAAGTGATGTGATTTAAATGGCTTCTGAGCACCTAAGTGTGTCTGTATGTTAATTTGTGATCAGAATCATCATTTCTTCCTATGTGTATCAGGTCCTTGTATTTCCTTTTTTTGTAACTTTTTGGGTCATCTCAATATTTTTTTCTAGGAAGTTCTGGAATGTATACTTACAATTTGTAAGATCTCCTTGTATATTGAGAAGAGTTATTCCTTTACCTCTGATATGATTTTTTGTAAATATTCTCCCAGTTCGTTTTTTATTTTGGTTCTATTGATGGTTACCATGCATTTAGTTCTTATATGGTAAAATGTATCAAATGTTCCTTTTTAACAGACAGGTTTTGACCACACTCTCGAGATAATTATGTTTTTAATCTCTATTATTTTGTTCTAATACTTTTATTTTCATGTTTTATATTTAAATATTTAATCCATGTGGAGTTAATTTTAGAATAAGGAATAAAAGTTTACCTTTATTATTTTTCCAAACTCCTAGTCAGTTAACCAAGCACCATTTATTGAATAACTCTGCTTTTCTTCAGTGTTGTAAAAAATATTTTTAATGTATTTCAAATTATTATAGGTACTTGAATCAGTTTCTGGACTGTGTAATTTTTTGTGCTAAGATCATACAGTTATAAATATCCTGTCTCTCTCTCTTTTTTTAAAAGGCGTCTTGCTCTGTCACCCCAATCTAAAGTACAGTGGCATTACCATAGCTCACGGCAGCCTTGAACTCCTGGGCTCAAGTGATCCTCCTGCTCTACCTCCCAAGTAACTGGGACTGTAGGCACACACCACCACACATGGCTAATTTTTATTTTAAGAGATTAGGGTCTCTCTTTGTTGCCAAGGCTGCTCTTGAACTTCTGGCCTCAAGCAATCACCTCAGCGTTCTGAGTAGCTAGGATTACAGGTGCAAGCCACTGTATTCGGCTCCTACTGTGTCTTAATACTGTCTTAAAATTGTTTACCTCTTCCACTATCATTATGCTTCTATTTCAGGTTATTCTAGGCTATTACTTGTTTGCTTTTCCAGATGAATTTAAAATAAGACAATTAAAATTTCAAACAGACAAACATAAGAGCAACTGAACATCTGTTGGTTTTTTGATAGGACAACATCTGAATTTGCAAATTTAACTTAGGGACAGCTGACATCTTTCAACTGCTGAGTCTTCCTATTCAAAAGTACGCAATATCGTTCCACATTTTTGTTAGTTTTTTCATTATACTACCACATAGTTTTCTATTATATTATTACTATTATTTTAAAATACCAGTTCTTGATTTCATTTGTCAGTGCTACTATTTATCTAATTTTTATATTTCTGTTTTAATCATTTCCTTTTTTACTGCGTGTGAAAGGTTTTATTTAACTCCTTAGCTAATGAGGAAACCAGGAAGATCCAGTTGAAGGTGAGAATTCGAAGAATTAACATATATAGGCAAAGGAAAACGGATATAAATTTATAAATACCTTATCAGCAAAACTGATCAATAATCATCGGGCAACAATCAACTACATCTCCACCAGATGCACTTTATTTGCATCTCTAAAGATAAGTATCATTTGTGTTAATATCAGTTTTCTGCAACTTACAGAGCTATAAAACAGCTCAAAGACCATGAAAGGCACAGGCCCCAACAGAATCAGATAAACTGCAGAGTACACTAGAAAGGACACCCAACATCATCTCTTTTTCTTTCCATTTCAAAGTCATATATAAATTTTTCTAACAGAAATATGGGGATATTTTCTAAGGTAATATATTTAAAATAGTCATCGCAGTTCTTGGCACATCATGGTTAATGCTAAAAAATCCTCTTCCCTGTCTTTCAGTCTAATGATGTCACAGGAAGAGAGATGTCTTTCATGCAAATGAGTTGGAAAAGTGTGTAAAATAGGCTGTAGGGTTCAGAGGTGAGAATATTCACAGCTGGCGGGGAAGGTCTTCCTGGTAAAAGGGATCTGGTCACCTCAATCCGGTCACCTCAATCCTATCTCTTTTGCTTGCAACACCTATCCCAGAGAAAATCATGCAGTTCCAATACCCATACCAACATTTCTCTGTCATTTTACAGCATATACATCATGACCACTTCGGTATCTCTTTTGATACTTGAGACTCAGTACTGTAATTACTCCCATTTTTTGAAAGACGATTTTTTAGAGCAGTTTTAGGTTCACAGCAAAATTGAACAGAAGGTACAGAGATTTCCCATATACTTTCATCCTCACATATGTGTAGCCTCCTCCTTTGTCAACATCTCTCACCAGAGTGTTACATTTGTTACAACTGGTCAACCTACATTACCAAATCCTAATCCCCCAAAGTCCATAGTTTACATTAGGGTTCACTCTTAGATGTGGTACATTCTATACGTTTGGGCAAAGTTATAATGGCATGTATCCACCATTATACAGAGAGTAGATTCACTGCCCTAAAAATCCTCTGTGCTCTGCCTATTCATCCCCTCCCCCACCACACACCCTCTCACCCCGGGAAACCACCCATCACTATCTTGTTATAGCTTTGTTTTTTCCAGAATGTCATATCATTGGAATCAAATAGTACGTAGTCTTTGCAGATTGCCTTTTTTCACTTGGTAATATGCATTTAAGTTTTCTCCATGTCTTTTTAGGACTTGATAGCTCTTTTTATAAGTGCTGAATAATATCCCATTATACCACAGTTTATTTATCCACTCATTTATTAAAGGACATTTCTGGCAATTATGAATACATCTGCAATACACATCCACGTGCAGGTTTTTGTGTGAACATAAGTTTTCAACTCATTTGGGTAAATATCATGTAGTGTGATTGCTAGATCGCATGGTAAGAGTATGTTTAGTACTGTAAGAAACTGCCAAACTGTCTTCCAAAGTGGCTGTTACATTTTGCATTCCCACCAACAATGAATGAGAGTTCCTGTTACTCCACATCCTCACCGGTATCTAGTGTTGTCAGTGTTGTGGATTTTGGCCGTTGTAATAGGTGTGTGGTGATATATCACATTGCTGTCTTTATTTGCTTCTCCCTGATAACATTTGCTGTGGAGCATCTTTTCAAATGCTAATTTGCAGTCTGTATATCTTATTTGGTGAGGTGTTTGTTCAGGTGTTTGGCCCCTACTTTAATTGTGTCGTTTGTTTTCTTCTTGAGTTTTAATATTTCTTTATATACTTTGGATAGCCGTTCTTTGTCAATTACGTCCATTGCAAATATTCTTCCAGTCTTTGATTTGTCCTTTCATTCTCTTGACAGTGTCTTTTGCAAAATTTTGCAGAAATTTTTAATTATAATAAAGTCCAGCTTTTCAATTGTTCCTTTCGTGATTCATACATTTGGTGTTGTTTCTAAAAAGTCATCACCAAATGCCAGGTCATTTGGATTTCTCCTATTTTATCCGCTAGGAGCTTTAGTTTTGCATTTTACATTCACAAAATAGTCTATGATCCATTTTGAGTTAATATTTGTGAAGGGTAAGGTCTGTGTCTAGATTCAATTATTTTATGGCTATCTAGTTGTTCCAGCACAATTTGTTGAAAAGATGATCTTTTCACCATGGTATTGACTTTGTTCCTTTGTCAAAGATCATTGGACTACATTTAAGTGGGTCTATTTGGGGGCTCTCTATTCTGTCCCATTGATCTATTTGCTTACTATTTTGCCAGTACCACACTGTCTTGATTACTATAGCTTTCCAGTAAGTCTTGATGAAAGGTAGTGTCAGTCCTCCAACTTTGTTCTTTCCTTCTTTATTGCATTGACTGTTCTGGGTCTTTTGCTTCTCCATATAAACTTTAGAATCAATTTGTCAGTATCCACAAAATAAATTGCTGGGATTTGGGCTGGGACTGCATTGAATCTATAGATCAAGTTAAGAACTGACACCTTAATATTATTGATCTTCCTACTGATGAACATGGAATATCTCTTATTTATTTGATTTTTATTTCTTCAGAGTTTTGTAGTTTTCCTCATATAGATTTTATACATATTTTGTTTGATTTATAGCTAAGTATTTCACTTTCTGGGGCATGGGGGAAGGTGCTAATATAAATTTTATTGTTTTATAATTTCAAATTCCACTTGTTTATTGCTGGTGTATAGGAAAGTGATTGACTTTTGAATATTGATTTTTATATCCTGCAACCTTGCTATAATCACTTATTAATTCCAGGAGTTTGTTTTTGTTGATTCTTTTGGATTTTCTGCATAGGTGATCATATCATTTGCAAACAAAGACAGTTTTATTTCTTCCTTCCTAATCAGCATACTATTTATTTCCTTGTCTTGTGTTATTTCATTAGCTAGACCTTCCCACAGGTCTAGCTTTGTTGAAAAGCAGTGCTGAAAAATGATATCTTTGTTCCTGATCTCAGCAGAAAAATTTGTTTCTCATGAGCATTATGTGAGCTTTAGGGTTTCTGTGAATATTCTTTATCAAGTTTATGAAGCTCCTCTTGATTCCTAGCTTACTGAGAGTTTTTATTGAATGGGTTTTGGATTTTGTCAAATGCTTTCATCTATTGATATGATTTTGTGATTTTTCTCTTTTAGCCTGTCAATGTGATAGATTACATTAATTGATTTTCATGGGTTGAACCAGCCTTGCATATCTGGAATAAATCCCACTTAGTTGTGGTATGTAATTCTTTTTATACATTGTTGGATTCAATTTGTTAACATTGTGTTGAGGATTATTGCATCTATGTTCATGAGAGATATTGACCTGTAATTTTCTGTTCTTGTAATTTCTTCTTCAGATTTTGGTATTAGGGTAATGCTGGGCTCATAGAATGAGTTAAGAACTATTCCTCCTGCTTCTATATTCTAAAAGAGACTGTAGAGAATTGGTATGATTTCTACCTTAAATGTTTGGTAAAATTCACGAGTGTTTTCTCTTAGGCCTGGTGCTTTCTGTTTTGGAAAGTTATTATTTATTAATTCAATTTCTTTAATATATATACAGGCCTATTCAGGCCTATTAAATACATATATAACATATTCAAATATATCAAATAGATATTCAAATATTCATATCTATTTCTTCTTGTGTGAGTTGTGGCAGATTATATCTTTCAGGGAATTAGCTATTTCATCTAGGTTATCAAATATGTGGTCATAAGAGTTGTTCATATTATATTCCTTGGTATCCTTGTAATGTCTATAGGCTCTGGAATTATGTCCTCACTTTTATTTTTAATATTGTGTCCTCTTTTTCATAATTAACATGGCTAGCCACCTATCAATATTATTGATCTTTCAAAGAACCAACTTTTTCATTGATTTTCTCTATTGGTCTTGGGACTTCTTTTTTTATTTTTCATCTACCTGGGTTAAGTACTTAATTCAATATTCCATATTTTAGTAAATGTGAGTACTTAGAGCTATTAATTTTTCTACAAATATAGTTTTAGACAAGTTATTAGTTTTGGTGTATAGAGTTTGTTTTCATTTTCTAGATATTCTGCATTATTAGTTTTAATATCCTGCTTTACACAGGAATAATTAAGATAGCATTAAAAAAATTCCAGGTGACTGGAGATTTTAAATTTTTACTTTTGCAATTTCTATTTTTCATATAATTAATATATTTTTATTTATTTAAATTTATTGAAACAGCTTTTGTGCACTAAGATAAATTTCTACAAATGTTTAATGGAAGCTTAGAAGTAAGGTTATATTAAGTGCTCTTAGATTATTAAACTTAGGACATATCTTTTAACTTTGTTCATTGTCTTTTTCACATGCTTTAAACCAAACTTTTTTCAATTTCATCTGTCAGTTAATATTTCCTGAATTTTTAAATTTGCTTTTGTATTCCCTGTAGGTTTGCTTCTTGAATTTTTATATTGTATTACTTAGTCTAGAAAGATTCATCCCAATTAGATCTTCAATACAGAGGCTAAATTATGCTACATTATCAAGTAATCCCAGAATCACAGCGGTTTACTCAAAAAGTCCATGTGTTCCTTAGGTTACATGTCCTTTGAGGTTTAGTTACACCTTGTTCCACATCTTCATTCTGGGACCAATGTGGAGGGAGCAACTTTCATTTGACACATTCTATTCTTAAGGTAGAGGGAAAAGAGAGAAGGCAGAACCATGTGATAATGCTTGAAATGTCTGTTCTAAAGAGGCACCATTATTTCCACTCATTTTTCTTTCACGGATCAATGCAAGTGTGGTTGTCAACCCTGACATCAGTGGGGTAAAACATACATTTATTCTGCAGGGACAGGTGAGTAGAGAGGTACCTGGTGGGAAACAGTCCAATAAAGAGGCACAACAACTGTTTTGCCTTTAATACATAATTAAAAGGACAAAAAGAGCTGTCTTTTTTAGCAGATGTGAGCTCCCTCTAGAGACTCCTAGAAAAAGTTTGTCAGTGAATTTTAAAAGATCAGGACGAGCATTTCTCTGGAATACCATCCATCACAGCCAAAGAGATCCTGTTTATATGATTGGCCTAGGGGAATGCTGAATATACTGAGCTAAGTCCATGTGAAGACTGTGTCCATCTTCCCTACTTTCATAAAGGATGACTTATTCTTAGGGTGACTATATTCTTTATCACATGGACTGGGATACTCTTGAGAACAAAGGGGAGTACTCTTGATAATTATATTGGACCAACAAGTAAGCCTTAGCTGATCAGGACCTATAGTCACTCTACTTATATGTCAATACCATAGATTGTAATAAATTTTTTATATTTTAATGTATTGATTCCCAGGCATGGGGTCCCTTCATCGGACTCATCAAAATTCTAGAGAGCTGTTACAAGTACAGCTTCCATGGACCTTATCTATAGAATTAAAATCTCCAGGAATGTTTGTGGCAGAGTGCATTAACATCAAAGCATTCAATGTTCCTCCATACCAATCACCTCCACTTCTGGCCACTCCTGCAGGAATTTTGTCCTTCCTACCCCACTATGAAGTTTAGCCATATGACTTGCTTTGATTGATGGAACGTAAATAGAGTGAAGTCTAGTCATAGCATAAACTATACGAGCCATTATGGGTTCCCCTTGTCTCTGTTTTCCCTCCACCAGGAAGATCAGCAATGTTTTTGATAAGGGCTACTCCTTTAGCCTTGGTCCCTGCTGGGGCTCAGAAAATGATACCCCAAAATGAAGGACTCAGAGGCAAAGTTTCTCTCTCATCCTCCCCTGCCTTTCCGTCTCTCACCCTTCCTTCTCCCCTGAGGCAAGCCATGGAAGCTAGAATTCCTCTTCACCAAGACAGGTCATAGAAACCAGAACCCCTTTTCCCCAAAGCCAGCCATAAAAATTGGAGTAAAGGTTTCAGTAAAAATATTACTCCAACCTTTCCCAACCTTTCCGTTTAAAAGCTGGCCATAAAGAAATTAAATCCCTTATTCCTGAGGGGTCCCACCCCATACCAGGAAGGAAGAAATGCTGCACAAAGAGACCAAGAAGAATCTAAACAGGTGGGCCTTGCCGAATTTCCCCACTTTGTCTCTTCACGTTAGATTGTACCCCTGTGTTCAATCACATTTCTACACAACTGTCAATACTTCTTTGAAACTAAGCATAAAAATAGATAGTTTTCCCTGTATCTTTGGGTCTTCATTCTGAAGGCTCCTGTGTCATGCAAAGCTATACTCCAATACATTTGTCATGCTTTTTTTTGTTAACCTGCCTTTTGTTACAGAGGTGTTCGCTGTGACCATTAGGATGAAGAGGAAAGAGATCATCCCCTTTCTACTCCTACATCCCCAAGTGAAGAGGACATGGAGTACAGCCACAGCCACACTTAAAGGGCGTGTAACATGAACAAAAATAAATGTTTGTTGTAAGCAATTACAATTCATGATTCATTTATTTCTATATAATAACCTGGTAGGATATGTCTGTATGTGATTTGAAAATCCTAAGCAGATTAATTTTTATGATTGATTTATTTTATTCAATACTTAATTCATTTTTTAACCTAAGTATCTTATGCAGGACATAGTATAGATTATATGTTCAATAAATAGTTATGGAATGTTTTCTTTTATCTGATTAGTCATATTTATAGTAGATTCACTATTTATTCACTATTTAGATTCACTATTTATCAATAACCTGCACTCAATAGTTTTGGTGCATTCTTCTAATTCTGTTTATTTGTTTCCTGATAATAGAAGTATCACATGCATTCTATAGATAATTTGAAAGTATAAATGAGTATTAAAAAGAAAGCTACCACATATCATCCCCCAAACTGAGATTATCATTATTAACATTTTAGTTTATTTTCAAGCATTTCCTAGGTATATTTTAGTTATTTAATCATATTATACAGTATTCAATATATCTTTTATTTTTATAGAAGTATTTTCTGTATTATAAAACATGCTACAAAATGTTTTGATGGATATACAGCATTTCAATATATCAAAGTAATAATTGCCCTAATCCTTTCTGATATCATTTGCATCTGTGTCCCCACCAAATCTTACATTCAATTGTAATCCCCCATGTTGGAGGGGGACCTGGTAGGAGGGGATTGGATCATGGGGGCGGAGTTCTAGTGAATGATTTAGCACCATCCCTGCTTGGTACTACATACAATATCATTCTATCACTTTTAAAGTGTGCTGTGAGAACTCACACTTTTAAAAGTTGTTTAAAAGTATGTAGCACCTCCCACTTCTCTCTCTTGCTCCTGCTCCAGCCATGCCAGATGGGTCTGCTTCCACTTCGCCTTTGGCCATGAGTAAAAGCTCCCTGAGGCTCCCCAGAAGCAGATGCTGCTGTGGTTCTTGTACAGCCTGCAGAACCATGAACCAAGTAAACCTTTTTTCTTTATGAATTACCCAGTCTCAGGTATTTCTTTTTTTCTTCTGCACAAATTAACCTTAGCAGCTTAAGGTGTTTATTTATAGCAATGTGAGAGCAGAGTAACGCACTTTCCCAATCATAAGACACTTAGATTGTTTCCAGTCATCACGATCTATAATGCTGTCATGAGTACCTTTGTACTAAATCTTGTAAGCATCTCTAATTCTTTTCTTATATTAGAGTTTTGGAAGATGAACTACAGAGTCAAAGAATACAAACAATTTTAAGACTTTTAATATGTATTGTCAAGTTGATTTACAGTTAAGTTTTACCAACTTAAACACCCACAAGCACTTGCTTCACTGCACGGTCATCAGCATTGTACCTGATAATTATTTTAATCTTTCCAGTTGGAAAAGCAAAACTAATCTCATTGCTGTAATTTCCATGTCTAATGAGATTCAACATTTTCTTATTCTTATTAACCATTTTCTCTTCATATGCTTCATGTTGCCATAATCTTAATATAATTTGTTCATAAGGAGTTTTAGTCAAAGCTCCTACCAACTTACCAATGAACTTTCAAAACGTATCTCATTTGAAAGTTAGAAGCTAATTATACTAGGTATATGTTGGGATGAAAGTAGAGAAAGCCTAGTAGCAAATCTGCTGTCAGAACCTTATACAAAGTTGGAAGTGTTGTGTACCATCAAATATGGTAGTCCCTAGCCACACGTGACTATTGAGCACTGAAATTGTGGCCACTGTGACTGAGGAACTGAATTTTTAAATTTTATTCCATTTTAGTTCATATAAACTTTATTTTTCAGAGCCATGTGTGGTCAGTGGTTACCATATTAGACAGCACAGCTCCAAGCAATTTATCTATTTCAGGAAATGGGAGAGCCTGGGCTTCATTCCTGGCCTACTAAATCCATAAGCAAGAGGAAAAAAACAACACAATCAAGGGACAAACTACATGGTGTGAGGCCAGCTCAGGGTACATATAGGATATACTCAACATGTTTTTGTTATTTTTTAATTGCTGTGACCATATCAACCTGGCACATTCACTATAACAGTAATGAACATTTTGAGTGCTTACAATTGTGCCATGGTGTGTCTCAAATGCTTTTCTCTTATTAATACAATCTTCACAATAAGCCTATGACATAGCTACTTGCATTTTCTCCATTTTACAGATTAAAAATTGAGGCACAAAAAGGTAAGTTGCCTAGGCACATATAGCTAATAAAGCCCAGAGCCAGCTAGTCTGGCTCCAGAATCTATGCTCTTACCCATGTATTGCTCTTGGCATATAGGCATTATGGATACATAATATCTATTGTACTTAATAAAATCAAATATGCTATTGCCCAAAATGCCTTTAATAAAGGGCGAACCAACTCTGTCTCTCCAAAAAATTTTTAAAATTAGCCTGGCATGATGGCACACACCTGTAGTCTCAGCTACTCAGGAGGCTGAGACAGGAGGATCGCATGAGCCCAGAGGGTCAAGGCTACAGTAAGCCATGACTGTGCCACTGCACTCTAGCCTAGGGGACAGAGCCAGACCCTGTCTCAAAAAAAAAAAAAAAAAAAAAGAGAAAGAAAGTCAACCCACACATGAACATGAATAGAACTAGCAATTAAATCATTCGCTACAGCATTTTTCTTCACATAACATAAGTCTAAAAGACTGACTGACAGCTTTTTACAAAGAATTGCCCTTAACTTCTACTGGGTGAGGCAAATAGCAGCAGTGCTTTGTGGTATCTGTCCTGCTCAAGCAGTTTTTCTCTGCAGGATTTATGAAAGTTGTGTTTGATAAATATTTCAAAGCTTTGCTCTCAGGGGATTGTTTTATTAAGGCTATGTCACTTTCTCATGTGAAATGTGTGTTTAGTGATTAGAATATATTGACTGACCCTTTTACTCTATAGTTTTCCAAAGCACAAAACTAATCTGCACAAACTTGACTCAACATGAAGCCAATCACAAGGCAAATCAAAGTTCTCGAATGGGGATCAAACTTCTTTGGAGTAGAAAAAATATTTGAAAAGAGAACTGTTTCTTTAATATATAATTCCAAAAGCAGTACTGCTAACATTTTAAACACTTAAAAGATTTACAAAAAGAAAAAGAAAAATTAAGTGTCGGGGAAATCGATTAATAGCACTTATTTGCAGACACCTTGTTTCCCTGTAAGTACATCTTCCTTTAGCAGTAGGGCTGCCTACGCTGTATGTTCTGCGTTCATCTGTATTAGGCAAAAACCTTGAACTACTGTATGTTGTGGTGATGTTTCAAACTCCTAAGGAACTAACTAGTGAGAAAGCAAATGATCCTTGGACTCAATTTAGAATGTTGCTTTGATGATGTACTAAATCTTACTGTTCTCTGTCTTTGACATGAAAAAGTTACAGCTGAGGATTTGGTTGAACTCTGGAAGCATCATTATTAGAACTAATACAAGGCACCGTGCAGACAGTCATGTTCAAGATCTTGAACACTACTATAATTTGCAGTGTAGTTAATGAGAAGAACACAGGGTTTGGTGTCAGAGAAACAAAAGCTAAAGTCCCAATCCTCTCACCTATTAGTAGTGTGGCACTAGATAATTTAATTAACCTCTTTCAGCCTTGGGTTCTTCATCTATTATGAAGATGTAGTATTTGCCAGACAGCTGAAAAGAACACAAAGGAGAATGGGAAAGTTCCAGAGACTTTTCATATAAACAGGCAGAAGATGAGTACTTAAGCTGGGATCCCAGAAGACAAAAGGCCAGATCCCAAATTGGGTTAACTGCATTGCAGGAACAAAGCAAAAGCAATGGCTGGAATGATAAAAATAATGTCAGATGCATGTTAAAGTTGCAATAGAAGAAAGACAATGTGCTTGTCAGTACTCAAAACAATTTTTCAGACAGCCTTGTGCCATATTCCATATCCAGGATTCTTTAAAGGGTCTGAGAACCATTTCTGACACTTTGAAACAGTTTTTACAAAGTAAAATGAAAATGAAAAATACCAACCCTGCCTAGCACCCAGGGTTATTTGGAGTAACAAGGGAAATAATGCAAATGAAAGCATTACTATGTAAATTAACGTGCTGTAGCATCCATCAAGCACTCATTAGGATGTGCTCACTGCTCTAATCAAGTATACTTAGGAGAAAGGCCTTACTTACTTCATTATCCTAGAAAATATAAACGTAAGTAGCACAACTTAATGGTTATTCTAAGCAACGTTCTATCTTTGCTGCATGTATTAGGATTAAGCATGAAGCCGTAGCATCTGTGTGTGTATTGTTTAGGATTTTTTATATTTTCTCTGATGAATATTCATTTCGATTTGTTCATAATATATAGTAACTGAGCTTTTCATACACTCAATAAGGATTAATAATATATGACAAAGTTGGCCACATTGAATAATACTTTGTAGTGACATAAAGCTGTTTCCTGCTTCTGGATACCTCAGTACCATTTATGGAAGGGTGCACCGTGTAGTGACTGAAAGAATAAGCTCTCATATTTTATAGACATTGGTTAAACTCCAGCTCTGCCACTTGTTATCTGGGTAGACTTTGCCATATTATATTTCGGAGTTTCAGTATCTTCTTTGCCTGTAAAATGGAGAAAATCATACCTATAGAAGTTCAAAGAAAGAGTGAAATAAGACAAAGGAGGTCGTCACCAGGTCAATCCTCACCAGCTTCCCCCTTAGGTATCCACAAGTGGCTTTGACCTCAATGATTCTGCAATACTCAAGTTCTGACCTTCAGTCCTGAAAGCTCAGAAAGGAAAAATCGCCGGGGCCCCAGAGTAGACTGGCCTCAGCAATCCTGAATCAAGCTATCAAAACACAGTAGATAAGTATACATTGTTGTACATTAAGGTTTTTTCCTCTAACTTTTAAAATTAATCTTTTCCAGCTTTATTGATATATCATTGACAAATAAAAATTATATATTTAAGATGTATAAAGTACTATTTTGATATATGTATACATTGTGAAATGATTATGGCCATCAAGCTAATTAATAGGCAAAACTCTTTAAATACAGCATGTTTTAATGATGTTTCATACTCCTGAGGAACTAACTAGTGAGAATGCAAATGATCCTTGGACTCAATTTAGAATGTTGCTTTGACAGTTTACTAAATCTTACTATTCTCTGTCTTTGACATGAAAAAGTTACAGCTGAGGATCTGGTTGAACACTGGAAGCATCATAATACAAGGCATTGTGCAGTCATGTTCAAGACCTTGAACATAACTGTAATTTGCAACGTACTTAATGCCATTAATCAAAAGTAATGGCAAAACCACAACTACTTTTGCACCAACCTAATAACATATGCGTCACCTCACATTGTTACCGTGTGTGTGTGTGTGTGGTGAG
Organism: Pan troglodytes; assembly: GCF_028858775.2. Taxonomy (NCBI): domain Eukaryota; kingdom Metazoa; phylum Chordata; class Mammalia; order Primates; family Hominidae; genus Pan; species Pan troglodytes. Next base: position 160,047,339 of record NC_072401.2, read on the forward strand.
AACATTTAATATCTACTCTCTTATCAAATTTCAAGTATGTAATACAGTATTATTAACTACAGTCACCATGCTACACATTAATTTTAAGGAGAGCTTTCTGCCATGTGAACTTGTCTGCTGCAGTCTCTCCCTGAAGGTGAGCTACATGGAAAGCCAAATGAACAGAAAGGTTCTTGCTGAGTGAGGAATTTGAACAAGGAAAGTTGGTTATTTATTTAGGTGTATAACATAACTCTAGCTTTCTCCACATAGCTACATTTGTCATATGGACATAATACTCTGGCCAGTCTGGAGGGCTCCTGCTTAAGAGTATTAGATGGTCATTCTCGATATTTGCCTCCATGTTTTGTCTTTCTCTAAGCCCCTACTTTTATGAGCTTCCCTATTTATGGACAGAATATTTGAAGAAAGGCATATAACTCTCTTTTTTTTTTTTTGAACATCAAGAACATCCCTTTTATTTATGCCTATTTAGGAAATGATTACAGTTTTAATTAACAGTAGTTTGAAATTCCTCAGCTTTTGTTTTTTTAAATTTTTTAATTATTATTATTATTTAAATTATACTTTAAGTTCTAGGGTACATGTGCACAACGTGCAGGTTTGTTATATATGTATACATGTGCCATGTTGGTGTGCTGCACCCATTAACTCATTATTTACATTAGGTATTTCTCCTTAATGCTATCCCTCCCCCTTCCCCCCACCCCACAACAGGCCCCTGTGTGTGATATTCCTCACCCTGTGTCCAAGTGATCTCATTGTTCGATTCCCACCTATAAGTGAGAACATGCGGTGTTTGGTTTTCTGTCCTTGAGATAGTTTGCTCAGAATAAAGGCATATAACTTTCAATTATTTTGCAACCAAGTCTTGTAGGCCTATTCTTTTTAGGATAATTTTTTCAATTGTGTTGTGTAGCTCTCAAAAGGCAGACTTATCTCTCTCCCTTTGTGGTTTTTGGTGCACTCTTTGATGACATGGTCAAGAATTTATAAAAATGTCTACTTCACATTACCTGGCTGTTAGTAATTATTCAGTAAATGTTAGTTCATTAATTTTATTTTCCCTTGCCATGAATTTATCTTTGGCTATATCCCTACTCTACCCTCAAAGAAATAAAAGTCAAATTTTGTCTACCATCTCATGATAGTCTTCCTACTGATGTCAGTTACTACTAAAACTGTCCATTTCTCTGCAGCTGCTACTACTCTGTCATCCTAAGAGAAGAATCTCTGAAATTTTGACAGCATGTGTAAATATTCCCACTGATTATTGGATTATGAAGATGGAGAAGAGTATTTTAAAGGAGTTTTGTAGGAGCTGCAGGAGAGGATTCAGGTATATTTATATTCATAGTATATGTGTAATGCTTTGTTCCTGCTCCTTCATTACTTCTATTAAGAAGAGACAAGGAGAGAGACTTGGAAATGACTAAGGCACCAAAGGAAAGGCATTTTTTACATTTCAAAGTCACAGGTAAAAAACATTTATCATTTTCATGTGGAAACATTCTTCCAAGCTGTAACTAATAATGGTCTCTCCTACTATTTCCTCCCACTTCTGCAGCTGCTAAAACACCTTTGCCACCAGCTCCGACAATCAAACCATGCCTTTGGATTTCTTCAGTTTCTAAAGGGGAACATCTTTTTAAAGCCTTTGTTGTATTAATTAAGAATCCAGGGCCAAGCCCGTGGCTCATGCCCATAATCCCAGCACTTTGTGAGGCCAAGGCAGGTAGATCACCTGAGGTCAGGAGTTCAAGACCAGCCTGACCAACATGGAGAAACCCCGTATCTATTAAAAATACAAAATTAGCCAGGCATAGTGGCGTATGCCTGTAATCGCAGCTATTCAGGAGGCCAAGGCAGGAGAATCGCTTGAACCTGGGAGGTGGAGGTTGTGGTGAGCCGGGATCGTGCCATTGCACTCCAGCCTGGGTGACAAGAGCGAAACTCTGTCACAAAAAAAAAAAAAAAAAAAAAAAATTCAGTGGCTGGCATAGAGTCAAGAAACTCTATGAACAGAAGATAACTGACTTAGCAGCAGCAGAGTAAGCCTCCAAAAAGAAGCAAGATCTTTGAAAGTGGCTGGGAGAGCTCCCAACTGAATAGGCTTCAGCCTCCCACTGTCAGTACTTAAGGTTCAAATGCCTCAGGCTGCGGGAGGGGACGGGGTGGAGACTGGCCATGTCGGAGGTGACCTGGAGTCTGCTGCAGCTCTGGGGCGCCAGTTTTAGGAGAGGCGCCAACTTCGACTTTTGGGGCCAGCTGGTGGAGGCGATAGATGAGTATTAGATATTAGCAAGACATCTACAAAAAGAGGCCCAAGCTCAACACAATAATTCTGAATTCACAGAAGAACAAAAGAAAACCATAGGCAAAATTGCAACATGCTTAGAATTGTGAAGTGCAGCTTTACAGTCCACACAGTCTCAAGAAGAATTTAAACTGGAGGACCTGAAGAAGCTAGAACCAATCCTAAAGAATATTCTTACATATAATAAAGAATTCCCATTTGATATTCAGCCTGTCCCATTAAGAAGAATTTTGGCACCTGGTAAAGAGGAGAATTTGGAATTTGAAGAAGAAGAAGCGGGTGGTGCTGGAGCAGGGTCTCCTGATTCTTTTCCTGCTAGAGTTCCCGATGCTTTAGATACCAAGGTTGCCATTGGAACCAGGAATGACATTACTCACTATCAGAATTGAGAAAATTGGTTTGAAAGATGCTGGGCAGTGCATCGATCCCTATATTACAGTTAGAGTAAAGGATCTGAATGGCATAGACTGAACTCCTGTGCAAGATACTCCTGTGGCTTCAAGAAAAGAAGATACATATCTTCATTTTAATGTGGACATTGAGCTCCAGAAGCATGTTGAAAAAGTAATCAAAGGTGCAGCTATCTTCTTTGAATTCAAACACCAGAAGCCTAAAAAAAGGTTTACCAGCACCAAGTGTTTTGCTTTCATGGAGATGGATGAAATTAAACCTGGGCCAATTGTAATAGAACTATACAAGAAACCCACTGACTTTAAAAGAAAGAAATTGCAATTATTGACGAAGAAAACACTTTATCTTCGTCTACATCAAACTTTGCACAAGGAATGATCCTGACATGATGAACCTGGAACTTCTGTGAATTTTACCACTCAGTAGAAACCATCATAGCTCTGTGTAGCATATTCACCCTTCAACAGGCAGAAAGCAAGCCGTACCCCAGTAGGCTGGAGGGAGTCCAGTGCAAAGCTGTACCACAGAATTCAGAGTCCAGCACATCACTGACGTATAGGACTCCTTTGGATACAGGTTTATTGTAGATTTGGAAACATGTTTTTACTTTTCTATTAATTGGGCAATTAATAGTCTATTTTCTAATTTACCACTACTCCTACCCTGCTTCCTGGAACAATACTGTTGTGGGTAGGATGTGCTCATCTTCAAACTTAATACAGCAATAAGAATGTCCTAGAGTTTACACATCTGTTCACTTTTGCTCCAATATGCTCTTTTGACTTAACTTCAAGCTTTGGGTTCATGTGGGTAGGGTAGTGTCAAACTGTTTTAAGAGGAATTGGACCAGTTCTGCTGCCTAAGAAGGTCTGTCTGGATGTTTATAGGCAGCTCCTCTGAAGTGGCCTAAATTCACCCTGATCTGATAGTTTTCCTGCCTAGAAAGTGTGCCTTGGCCAGATCAGTATCCCACATGGGAGTGTTCCCTAGGTTGTAGCGTGATTGTTTCCAGATGACCACATTGTTTTTCTGAAAATGAGCATATTTTTAGTCATGTTGATTAGCTGTTCTTCTACATCACATTGTTACTCTTTCTGATGATGATTCTAGGGTTAACATTGGAACCATCTCAAAATAATTACAAATTTTTAGATGGGTTTACAATGTCTTCTAAACAATATAATCTAAAAATAATTGAGTCAGATGCTAACGAGATACTGCAGGCATAACTGCTGTTTTTCTGGCAACTGATTATGAAACCTTAAAACCTGCATACCTCTTCTTATAGTGAGGAATATGCAAAATCTGGAAAGATATTCTATTTTTTTTATATAGGTAGATAGGATCACCATTTATTTCCTATTTAGATATACTGACATTCATCCATATGAAAATATGCAGGTCATTAGCTTACTATAATTTGACTATTTACTTTTGACTTAATTGGGCATAAATAAAACTTTCATAGTACACATGAGGTGCATATTTGATACACAGAACATTTGTGGTGGGCTTTCTGTGGGTTAGATGTAAAGCCCACGTATTTTAATATTCACTATTTTAAATGAGCAATGCATGAGGGGAATGCAGTGTCAGTACCTGGCCTATTTTTAAACTAGTGTAATCACCCTAGTCATACCATTCAGTATGTTTGCTTTTTAAAATAAGTAACCACAATTAAGTTGTTTTAGCCCTTGCACTTCAAGAGATTTAGTCCTTCCTTTCAGTTGTCTGTTAGGTCCATTCTGTTTACTAGACGGATGTTAATAAAAACTATGTGAGCCTGAACGTATTCTTGGCCAAATTTAGTCTTGTCTCTCATCTTGATTGGATTAATTCCAAATTCTAAAATGATTCAGTCCACAATAGCTCTAGGGGATGAAGAATTTGCCTTACTTTGTTGTTCGCTCAGTTCCTAAGACTGTGAGTTGTCAAATCCCTAGACTCCTTGCTCTTCAAGGAGCAAGAAGCACATTTTCTCCATGTCATGTAATTTTTCTAAGGTGCTTGGCAGCACTCTGTACCCTGTGGAGTACTCAGTACCTTTTGTTTGATGTTGCTGACAAGATCTAAAAACCAATCCCTTAAAAAAAAAAACCATTAAAAGGTAGCAAAACCGATGTATTATTTTTTCTCTTTTCTCATAAACCGCAAGATATGTATATCAAAGTGATAATTTATATGAAGCATCTGCTATCCTTCACGTGAGTATGGTTTATATGAACTACAAATACCTTTCATCAACATTAAAGAAGCTTAAATTGAAAAAAAAAAAACTTAGGTTGTCTACGATATTAAAATTGCCAATCATGTTTAGGCGTGGGCCACTAAATTCTAATTTTTTCTTTTGCTTCTAATAAATATGAGCAGTGTCTACAAGCGTTATTGTTCCATCCTGACTTTTTGCACAAAAAGTCTTGACTTGTCTACTAAGGTATCAAGATATTCAAGATTTTTCTGGACAACACATTCAACACAATGTTCCTTTTTGACATTTTATTATAACTAGCCCAATTAACTTTCTGCAAAAACATCTCTGAAGATAGATATAAACGCCATACGTAAGTAGTTCTAATGTTTGAAAACTGTTGGAAGACATGTTGTTGTATGAAAAGAAGTGTTTCTTTTCATTTTATTCTCAGTAATTTGAACAATAAGCTAGCAATTTGTCAACACTTAGACAGGCCAGTGGAGCTATCAGTAGTCATTGTGGGAGCGTTTCACAAAAATTAGATTTGGCAATAATTAGGCAGCTGTATGGGATGAGGCTGGGGCAAAGTCAGAGGATAAGCATTCATCCCCTGGCTAGAAATTAGATGTGTACTTGCTTAGTATGTGGGGAGGGGAATAAGACTGAAAGAAATTCTACATTTTAAACTTTAATGTCATTTAAAATACCCTTTTAAATCATGTTGAACTCCTGGATACTAGAGAAATATATTATACCTTTTCATTATTCTAAGACCAAGTTCATTATAAATCATTTGTATTGCTTCAGTAAAAACTTAGGATCTTCAAATATTTTGTCAATAATAGTATGTGCAATTCCTATAGTTTCCCTTTTAAAACATTTCCATCAATTGCTTTATTTCTAAAATTTTTTATTTTATATGACCTAAGTTATTAAGACAAAAGGAGGTATTAAAAAAAAACAGAATGTATGTGACTTATTTGGATTTCCCTCAACATTTAAAAAAAAAAATTTCCATAGCTACCTGAATACTGTGCTCAGTTCGATTTTTTTAAAGGTAGGTACATGGTCTTCAGAGCTTTTATATATTAAATTAGAGTTACACTAAATTAAAAAATTTAAATAACCTATAAATTATTACTTCAATTGCAATCTATCAAGGAGTGTGAAAGCAAAGCTTGAGCTAACTCCCAACCCCTACAATACTTCTTAGGTTCTAGAAAGTTTAAATGATTTAAGTAGAATTCCTTTTTAATTAGTATTCTAAAATCCAAAAAATGGCATTATTGGCAAGTAAGATTATTAAGAATGTCATTAAAATTAATTAGCTATTGATCAGAAGATATGTGAACAGAGAATAGTGGAATGTTCTTCCATTGTTCTTCTCTTCCAAATGGAAGAGAAGAAAAGGTGGAATTGGAAGATGAAATGTTACACAGTAGGACAACCAGCATCAGAGGAAGCAAAGTGATGTCCTGATTTTGAATTTGGGGGTTACTTTAGATTTCATTCAAAATAAGAGTGAGTAAGTTACACAAATAAAGCCACCTTTCCACTTCATCTGTAAATCTATAATGTGAGGAATTGGACTATACTATATTTGTGAGCCTCCCACCAAAATACACCATTATTGATGAATTTTCTTTCACATATATCCATATCATGAAGATTTCATACTGGCCCTGAAGTTCAGAGCTATTATAGCTTTTATGCTGAAATCTGCCAAATAATTTAAAAACATGCTTTAGTCTTAAGTTTATTTAAATGTGTTTAAGTTACAATGATAGAAGAATTATAGAAGATATTCAGCTCCGGGGATAAGAGAAATGTCCCATTAACAGACCTAGCAGGTTCCTGCTTTTAAGAAAGAAGTCCAGTTATTGGGAGAAATTGGTCAGACCCATGTTAGCAGGAAGGCTGATGCAATCATGAGCCACTGTGACACTCCTCTAGGACTCATAGCCCATGATTGTCCCAGAGTTCGTGGCTGCGTTGAAGTCAGGGAGAATCAAGTGGCCTGCACTTAGTTTAGAGTGTCCCTGCAGCAAAAAAAGTCAGGAAGATTTTCACTTTTACTCTGTGTTCTATCAAAGTCAGGAGTTAGCTGACTACATTTGAAAATACATTTTGGGGAAAATTTTACCCTTGCCAAAAATACTCACTGGAAAAGTGAATCTACTTTTCATATGTCTAAACAGATGTCAAAGGTGCCATGAATTATATTAGCATAATTACACTTTTCAAAAATTCCAAGGCATTAGTCTCCCATAGAAACACATCGATGAAAATAGATGCTTGAGCAACAAATATAAATGGAATAAGCAAATCTTACCTGTCAATTATCATTATCAAAGGTATATTTTGATTAAGTAGGTAAATTGTTTTGCATTTATTCATACAGAATAAATTGGAACTAGCAATGACATTAAAAGCAAAAATTATATATTTAACTATCCTATATCTTTATTTTCTAAATGTACAATGGCCTGAATTTTTTGGGAAAAAAAAGGTACTGTTTTCCCCCTCGATAAGTTAGCCATGATACACACACAAAAAAATGAGTATTATTAAGCTAATCAGAATGTATAAGACTTTTAAATAGAAAATATTCTTATTTTACCAATTATTTTAAATTTTAATAATTACATAGAATATTTTTAAAGTTTTTCTTAGAGGTTGTCTCTCATTAAGAAATGTGCAAGCAGAGTAAATGTGAGATCAATCATGTACAGCAATGCTAAAATAAATGTAAGATTTTTGAATGGATGACTGATTAATAACCACAAAACAATTTCTAAATATGATTATCCACTAAAAAGGAACCAAGTATTATTAAGAAACGGCCAATCCAGAGTTGGGGCAGGAAAAGTACAAGATTAGCCTTGGCCAACTTGTGCCAAGAAATAAGGAAATTCTCAGGAATGATGAGGACCTGTGAAAAGGATCCAGAAGACAGTTTGGAGAGAGTTTAACTGGACAAATTAAGCCAATTTGAGAATCAAATTAAATAAGAACATAAATGAATCAGAACTCATCAAATAAAATAAAAATCCATGAATCCATACTGATATAAATAATAAAGAAAAATGCTTTATCTTAGAGCTCTACTAACAAATATAGAAAGAATGATAAAATTAGAATTACCCAAATTAACAAATTGCCATTGGGCAATTTTCATAGTAATAATTGATTCAGATGAGAAACACCAATATGTGAAAGTTTAATGAGAACAGAATATTGTATATTACTGTCTGGGCACAGTGGTTCACGTCTGTAATCCCAGCACTTTGGGAGGCTGAGACGCACAGATCACCTGAGGTCAGGAGTTTGAGACCAACCTGGCTGACATGGTGAAACCCTGTCTCTACTAAAAATACAAAAAATTAGCCAGGCATGGTGGTGGGCACCTGTAATCCCAGCTACTTGGGAGGCTGAGGCAGGAGAATCGCTTGAACCCAGGAGGCAGAGATTACAGTGAGCCAAGACCATGCCCCTGCACTCCAGCCTGGGTGACAAGAGCAAGACTACGTCTCAAAAACAAAAACAAAAAAAGAATATTGTATATTACTGGGAGTATGCATGTAAATATGACATAATATTAATAACTGAGGCATTTGGGTAAAGAGCATACAGATTTCTATGTACTCTCCTAACTATTTTTGGAAATGTAATGGTATATCAAAATTTTACTTACCCCAAAATCTACCACTTCAGACCCATACAGCCTCCTAAAGAGTATTTTTATTTATTAACTATGTTTTATTCTTAAATCTATTCTTTCATTCAGGATTTATATAGACTTCCTGTGGGTATATTTGAAATACAAGGGGAAACATATTTTTAAATAGTTCCAAATATTGGGTAAAGATGAAAAATAATAAATACAGTTAAATGCTGTATTTTAGTCAATGAAGTTTTAGTCAATGAAGACTTCACATAATCAACTTCACATAATGAAGGTTTAGTCAATGATGGGCCACATATACAACACTAGTCCCATAAAATTAGAATACCATATTTTTAATGTACCTTTTCTATGTTTTGATATGTTTAGATATACAAATACTTCCCATTGTGTGACAATTGCCTATAGTATTCAGTACAGTAGCATGCTGTGCAGGTTTATAGCCTATGAACAATAGGCTACCAGGTAGCCTAGGTGTGTAGTACATCTGGGTTTGTGTAAATACGCCCTGTGATGTTGACACAATAACAAAAATCACCTAATGATGCATGTCTCAAAAAGTATCATCCTCATTAAGTGACACATGACCGTTCCAGAGTTTATTTTTCCAAATATTTAACAGTCATTTATTACAAGTTTACTACGTGACAGATACAACTCTACATTTTGGGTTTAAAATGAGATTTGTCAGAAAGAAATGGCCAAATGGTATGAATTTGTGAAGGCAGACGGGACTGCACACTTTCATGCATGGAGAAAGAACCATTCCCTTCTTTGACGCATACCTGTGTGCTCTATCAGTATAAATTACCAGTTTTTTGTTGAACATGTTTAGTGGGCAAAGCCTATTCTTGAGCTCTGAGTGAGAAGGAAATACAAATAACATTTAAGCCCTGTCTTCTAGAAACTCAAATTCAGGGAGAAGATATAAGGAAGGAGAAAAAATAACTAATGATAAAAGAAGACATTTTGGAATGGAGACCAAAAAAGAATATGCAAACATAAGAAATAGACGAATTCTCGCCAACAGATATATTTTTAAGAAAAATGCTCGGCCAGGTGTAGTGGTTCACGCCTGTAATCCCAACGCTTTGGGAGGCCGAGGCAGGCAGATCACCTGAGGTCAGGAGTTCAAGACCAGCCTGACCAACATGGAGAAACCCTGCCTCTACAAAAAATACAAAATTAGCCAGGCATGGTGGTGCATGCCTGTAATCCCAGCTACTAGTGAGGCTGAGGCAGGAGAATGGCTTGAAACCAGGAGGTGGAGGTTGCGGTGAGCCAAGATCGCACCATTGCTCTCTAGCCTGGGCAACAAGAGCGAAACTGCCTCAAAAAAAAAAGAAAAAAAAATGCTCAACATCACTAATCATCAGGGAAATGCAAATCAAAACCACAATGACGTGTCATCTCACACTTCTTAGATTGGCTACTATTTGGACAAGAGATAACAAGTGTTGGTGAGAGGTAGTGCCAGGTCTATTCATGTGGAGGTGAGACAGCTGCAGAAGAGGCATGAGCAGGAATGATTATTTCAAACTGCTAAGGAGTCAGGTGTGTGGAGAAGAGGCAACTCTTGAACACTGCTAGTAAGAATGTAAACTAGTACAGCCATTACAGAAAACAGTATGGAGGTTCCTTAAAAAATTAAAAATACAATTACCACATGATTCAGCAACCTCATGTCTGGATATATATCCAAAGGAAAAGAAATTAGTATTTCAAAGAGATAGCTGCACTTTCATGTTCATTGCAGTATTAGTCACAAGCCATGATATAAAAGCAATGTGTAAATACTTTCTGAGAAATGCATTGTACGTGATTTTGTCATTGCATGAACATCATAGAGTGTACTTACATTAATTCAGATGGTATGGCCTACTACACACCTAGGCTGCATGGTATAGCCTGTTGTTCCTAAGCTATAAACCGGCACAGCATGCCACTGAGCTGAATACTGTAGGCTACTGTCATCCAATGGGAAGTATTTGTGTATCTCAACATATCAAAACAGAGAAAAGATACCATAAAAATATAATATTCTAATCTTATGGAATCAACATAATTTCTAGAAATCTAATGTACAGCATGGTGACTATAGTTAATAAAACTTTATTGTATACCCTCAAAATTTGCTAACAGCATAGATCTTAAATGTTCTCACCTCACATACACAGATAACTATGTGAGATGATGGACATGTTAATTAGTTTAATTGCTGTAATCACTTCACATCATGTTTTGTTTTCCCCCTAACTCCAAGTTTAGAATCACCAGATGAAATTTTGAGACCACAATGACTGAGGCTTGGTGATCATTCTTATAATAAAAAGTAAATTTTATTAGACATGAACTTGGAACGTATCTGGAATTCAAAATAATTGTTGCATCAGAGTTAAGGAAATGACATTTTGGTTTATTTTATGTGAACACATGCATTTCTAATCTGTATTAATATAGTATTAACTGCAATGACAACATATCATAAGATTACTTTTTGCCTTGCTTACTAAAATATAAAATGATTTCTGATTTTGGTAGTTATCATTCATAATAATCTTTTATAAGTGACTTTTATTGTATGAAACTTTAAAATATCTAAGAATAGACAATGTGATATAAATATGCAGTAAGTTTCATTAGATTCAGAGTAGTTAGCATTTGAAAACCTCTAATTAGAAGCTCACATTCCAGAGATGTTACTATGAGTGTTGAAGCCTTCTTTCTCTCAAGTAGTAAAAGGTTTGTTATTTAATATAAGGATACAAGACTTTTTTATCCATTGCTTAAGTAAGTGGTGTTTAAGATGTGAGTCAATTAGAAATGTTACACAGGCACCTTAATTATTATAAGAAGAAAAGAGAACTATGGAGGTAGGCTAACAGTCAATACCCTTCAGAGTTATTTTTTAGACCTAAAGATTAAGTCTTTTGCGTAGCCATTTTCAAAAGATTATGTTGCCTGCTCTGACTTAAGTTTGGTTAAATGATGCTGCTGGCATATTGTAACAACTATCTTAAATGAACTTTTCATTTATGGTGCTTGACAGAATGCCTAGAATGACAGTAAGCTGGGACTTCAATGAGATTAAAAGTTCTGTGACATTTTTTGCCTGTTTGGTAATAAATGTTTATATATGTGATATAATATGTAAACCTGAGATAACAGGTGTCGTTATATCTCACCCGTAAGCAAGGTTAGTGGCAACTGTGGCCCACAATGGCCATTAACTGATGGAGGTTACCAATATATATTAAAATAATGTCAAAATTCTGAATGACCAAATTGGCTTAATGCAGTTTGTAATCAAAGCTGCTAGTGAGAAAAGAGATACTCATACCTATGAGACAACGAACAGACAATTGCACAGGCACACACATAGTTTTTAGGGTACGGAGTGGCCTTTTATGCCTTCTATGCAAGTGTATGTGATATGTGTCAATCAAAATGTTTAGTTACATTGAATAATTTTATGTGGGATAAGGTCTTATGTTGAATTATCCTATAATGAACATAAACAACTGGAAAGTTTATGCTTAATTGGTTTCCACTTTTTAATGGCAAAACCAGAGGAGTGAATGTATTACAGTCCCTATCATACTGTATCTTTCATAGCTGGTGGATATCATGAAAATTAAACATGTTTAAAAGTTTGAATATCAGAAGTTTTATAAAATTGAAACATTTTAAGGTCTTCCTTTTGGAATAGTGTGGGCTTTTTTTTTTTTTAAGGGAAGTTCATAAATTTTGCTTTTAATCCACAATAGAATTTAAAGAAAGAGGCCGGGCACAGTGGCTTACGCCTGTAATCCCTGAACTTTGGGAGGCCAAGGCAGGTGGATCACCTGAGGTCAGGAGTTCGAGATCAGCCTGGTCAACAGGATGAAACCCTGTCTCCACTAAAAATACCAAAAAATAGCTGGGTGTGGTGGTGGGCACCTGTAATCCCAGCTACTTGGGAGGCTGAGGCAGTAGAATCACTTGAACCCAGGAGGCAGAGGTTGCAGTGAGCCGAGATCGTGCCACTGTGCTCCAGCCTGGGCAACAAGACCAAAATTCTTGTCTCAAAAAAAAAAAAAAATTAAAGAAAGAGAATTGTATATAGAATTTTAAGAAAAAATTCTGACCTTGTCCCAGAGATTCTGAAAATTTATGGAACACAATTTTTCAAGGAACAGAAACATAAGAAAGGTGGTATAAAGAATATTTCGCTTTTATTTTCCACTGATACAGTGGAAGCAGCAAGAGTTAAGCATTGGGTTTTATCATTTTGGCAGTGATGATGGTGGTGGTAGTGTGATTTGCAGGCAAGGAGGACTCTTACTGATTTTCAGCACAGTATTTACTGTGAAGTAATAGTAAACATTTTGCTAAAGTTTCTCATATTCTATCACATAGCCGAGTTTTCTATTGTTATTACATTTTAAGATAAACATTAAATGATAAAGCACATTTTAACTACTGAGGTCTGTTAAAGTCATTGTACAAACTTGCTACTTTCATTCCCTCCAGGTTTTTTGAGGCTTAGTGGAAAATAGTCTTAATTCAATCAAGAAGGATAAAAATATCAAAACACTGTACCAATTTAGATGTGGATTTACTTAGGTCTCACAAATGTGTTGAAGATGCCTAATTTATTTCCATATGTTGAAATCTTTAAGGTCTAAAATTATATTCAGCTTTTAGAAGAAATTTTGTGCATGATAAACTCTGAAATCTTGTCCACACAGAGAAAGGCACTGGCTTTGAAAACTGACTAAAACACACAGGTCAAACTAGATAACTCAAATAATAATAATTTTGTATTTTTAACATGTTACTGCATTCTTGGCATAAAATGAAATATGTCCCAATCATAAATAGTCAAACACATTGATTCAGTTGAGACCAATGTTACTCCTGAACATTTCTCTGTATTAGATAGGAAGAACCAGTGTTGACTACCCACTCCACAAAAGGCACCGTGCTAGCTGTCATGGAATACAGCAACCCTATCTTGCTGTGCATCTCAGGGAGCTAAGTGATGACCTTAGCCCAAGTAGTATTCTCCCTACTGCCCTGATACTGGAGCACCAGGTCAAATCATTTCACTCCACTTGTTCATTTCATTACCTTAAAAAAAAAAAAAGTAGTATTACATTAATGCAGGACTTAATTTCCTAAGAAAGATACAAGTTCTCCTGAAATTAGTCCAAGAACAAAATTTTCCTAATATTATGAAAGGTCATTTTTTGATTTACTGTTAGGAAGATGCCATGGAAGGATTGCAGATTTATTTGATGCTTTAGTAAAAAAATTCTTTCAAAGAGACTTCATTGATTTTTTTTAATAGGATACTCAGTCTATTGGAAGAGATAGATTTGGCAAACCAAGGTGATGTCTTAAGTTGGAGACTATCTGTAAAATTTTGGTAGGAATTAAGTAATTTATTTCTTTTAAGATACATGGCATGCATTGCTTAATGACAGGCATACACTCTAAGAAATGCGTGGTTAGATGATTTTGTCATTGTAGAAACATCATAAGTTGTACTTTCACAAATGGTATATAGCCTATTGGTCCTAGGCTACAAACCAGTACATCATGTTACTGTACTGAATACTGTAGGCAATTGTAACACAATGGTAAATTTTTGTGTATCTAAACATAGAAAAGATAAAGTAAAAATACAATAATATAATCTTATAGGACCCTCATCATATATGCAGTCTATCATTGATCAAAATGTCCCTCTGTGATGCATAACTGTACATAAAGTCAAATATCTAAGCTAAAGACTATGCAGTTACATTTTTATAATACAATGGATTAGAATGAACAAAGCAATGAATAACCACTGCGATTTCCTAAGATCATAGAAATACGACTTTTTGAGAAAAATTTTAGTTTCTTTGGAAGCAACTAAAACATAACTAGAAAACAGAAACTACTGATAATCTCAGCATTCTTACCATATTTTTACTTTTCCAGTAAATTGACTAGTGTAAATTATAATGGAAATTTTTTTTTTTTTTTTTTTTTTTTGTGAGATGGAGTCTTGCTTTGTCACCCAGGCTGGAGTGCAGTGGCACGATCTTGGCTCACTGCAACCTCCACCTCCCAGGTTCAAGCAATTCTCCTGCCTCAGCCTCCCAAGTAGCTGGGATTACAGACGTGCGCCACCACGCCCAGCTAATTTTTGTATCTTTAGTAGACATGGGGTTTCACCATGTTGGCCAGGCTGGTCTTGAATTCCTGACCTCGTGATCCACCCACCTCGGCCTCCAGAACTCTTTTTTTAAACTTTTAAGTTCAGGAATACGAGTGCAGGCTGGTTACATTGGTTACATAGGCAAACTTGTGTCATGAGGGTTTGTTGTACCAATTATTTCATCATCCAGATATTAAGCCTAGTACCCATTAGTTTTTTTTCCTGATCCTCTCCCTCCTCCCATCCTCCACCCTCTGAAAGTCCCCAGTGTATGTTGTTCCCCTCTATTTGTCCGTGAATTTTCATCATATAATGAAACTCTTGATGGTAACCGTGATTCCTGTTAAGGTATCATATGCTGAAAATATATAGTTACATATTCAGAGGAAGAAATATAAGTTGGGGAATCTTTTTTTTTTCACCTCACTAAAGAATATTCATTTATTTATAATTATTGCTAAGTAAACTTCTCTTTTAAACAGGAACATAAGAAGACAGTAGGGCTTTGCACAAATGGACTCTCTGAACAGTTGGTTTGTATAAATGTCAAAATAAGTTAGAATGGAATTTGTCCAGGAGTTTCCAAGTCACCCGAGAGGCTGTGCAACTCTTTTGAGAAGGTTAGGGAGGGGTGCAGACAGGAGCCTTGCCGAGACTACCCCCCAGCTCAAACTGTGAGTTGTGCTGTTTCCTCCTCCTAGCTTTGCCCAGGCCCAGGGCACAGGGCAGGGGGCATTCAAGTATTGAACCTCGCAGAGGGCCAGTGACGATGGCAGGGCTGGGGGAGGGAAAGGAGAGCCCCACCCCGGGGGCCAGACCTTCTCTAAGACCAAGGCCACTGCACTGGCAGGAGGGAGGAGGAGGAGGAAGTACAGGGTTCTTTTTGGTACCAAGGGAGAAAGACATTTTGGGAAGACGTAGTTGCAAGGGATGATGCCTTCTGCTCAGCAGGAGAAAACGTCTTGTACAGTGACGGGGTCACTGCCACCTGAGGGTCATCATGACGGGCACCTGGGAGGCCATGGGGCCTCGGGGTCTGGGAGCCACACTTGGGCCACCTTGTCCACCCCTCAGTCCTGATCACAGTCACCCTGAAGCCTGGCTTGGTCCTTCACTTAAGGATTCAGCCTTGGGGGTGGCTGCACTGCAGATCAGTTCCTCCCACCCCAGGCTGTTCCCCTCTCCGGGTTTCTGGGCTGAAACTAGTGGCTCCATCTGTGCCTTTGGGGCCGGCCCCTGCCTGCTCCTCCCCACTGAGGCCTCAGGAGGCAAGTGGGTGGGGGTCTGGGTTCCCTAGAGTTCCTGAGTGTGCTATTTCACTGCCCTGGGCCTGTCCTCTCTGGTTCCAGGGGCAGGAGCTGGTGTAGGAACAGCGGAGAAGAGAGCAGGCGAGCAAGGGAGCGAGCTGTTGGCTAAGCAGTCAGCAGCCCTGGCGGTGGTGGATGGGAAATGGGACGAAGCAAGTCAGCAACTCCAGGGGTCAGGCAGGGGTGGAGGGCTTCCCGGCTCTGCTTTCTCCTGCCTCCCACCCCAGCCTGCTGAGGCTGCTGCCAGCAGCTGCAACTCCAGGGCCAGGGTGACAGTCCCCATGGAGACCCAGTCCTGCCCAGCCAGGCTGCTGAGGGTGGGTGGGTAGGAAGCACGCACAGCACACAAGGAAGCTTAGGCTTGGAAAAAGAAAATACATCTCCATTAGAAAAGGTCATAGGTGACAGAGAGTTGGAAAGAAAAAAATAATAAGTTACCTTCAGAAGACCCCCTTTGCTCAAAAAAACCCTTGTTTTCCCTCTGTGTGCTTCACTTTCCTTTTTTAAATACATTGCTCTTTCCGGGGAGCTGCTGACTCATGGCTATCCCTGTTGCAAGGTGGACACTGAAGACTAAGAAATGACTGCAGTCCCCCTCCCCAACAGGTGGTCCTGGGCCTTCCCTGAGGACAGCCCTTCTTGGTCCCCTGTGGTGCCCTCACTCTGCTCTGCCCTGCCCCCTGCTTCTGGTTTTGTTAGTGTGTGCCTGACGCAGGGCCTGTCCCAGCTTTGTTCCTGGTGGGGGCTCCCTGGTGTGGAGCTCCAGCTGGGGCCGAAGTGGATGACATGTGTTGCAACCCACTTTAGGGACAACTAGACAGAAGTTGGGGAATCTTTAAAAACAAGTCAACTTAATTGTACTTGGCCTACAATTAAAGGTCAAAAATGAACCGAGTTTATTATATATGCATGGTGATTATATTTTATTTAAAAATAATTTTTAAATTACAAATGTATTGTTTCTTATATAGTTTATATATATATATATCTCTATATATAAAAAGACAAACTTTCACACATATAAATAATAACCACAACAAAATTCTGCCAATAATTTAATTCTTTACTTTGAAGAGTTTTTAAAAATAGAGGCAAGTGGCCAGGCGTGTGTAAGAGATCAGTCAGGTGGTAGGAGAAATTGTAAGAAAAAGATGCCAACCTTCTTGGAAGGGTGGGAGATTTTGCAAAAGCTTGGAAAGAGAATTTGGCTGAAGGCAGCTGAATTCTCTCAAGGTAGATAACAAGGAAGTGTAAGGGAATTGATCTAGATAAGTTAGTTTGCGTAGGCCTCAGAACCTGGCCTTTAATCATCATGCACAGGACTGCTCTCTTGGGTGGGGTGGGGTAGGGGAGGGTGCGACCATGTTAATTACTCACAAGTTGTGTTAACTCAAAGCCTTTGTCATTAAATCTGTACTAAATAAATGCCCGCAGTGCTGGCTTGTCAGGGCTGTGGCTGCTGTGACTCTTTATGGCACCCTCCTCAGTGTCTGTGAGCAGCCTGGTCCCCTAGCCGCAGGCCCAGGCAAAAAACCTGTGTTTGCCTACATTTTTTAATCCGTCACTCAGCCAGGGTCTGCGGGGCAGACCTGGCAGGTGATGCCCTGCGTGAGGAATGCTGCAGTGGATTGCGACGGAATCCTCAAAAACAAAGGTGAAGAGACTGCACAGTCAGTAAGTCATTGGTGCCTGCTTGGGATTTCCAAGTTAGAGGGAATTGTTCAGGCTAGGGTTTCATCATGGGACAACAGTTATCAGCTCAACAGATAAAAGTATTGAAACAGCTGCTTAAAGCTAGTGGAGCCTCGTTTTTGCAGGCTCAATTGAGTGACCAAATGCAAACTGTTGTTTCCCATAATCCATGGTTCCCAGAAGAAGGCATGCTAGACATAGAGCTCTGGGAACAAGTGGGGAGAAATCTTAAACAACATCATGCACAAGGGCAATGGGTCCCAGTAACATCTCTAACGTTATGGGCTTTAGTTAGGGCTGCTTTGGTCCTGCTCTATGTGGAAAAACCTAAAAAGGGAAGGGAGAAAAAAACCATCACCTACCTTACCACCTTCTCCTTCTCCCTAAGCCCAGCCATTACTGGGCAAAAATAGTAAAGAGGAAACAAAGGTTTTGCCTGAGCCCTCTTCTCCAATAAATTGGAAAAAAGGCAAGGGATATGCTATAGCTATGGGACCCTGTCTTAGGCAAGTGGCGTTAGAAGGGGAGCTCTTAGCCTGCCTGGAAATGCAAGATCATAAGGCAATCAGGTATATGAACCCATTTCTTTTGACACTTATAAAGAGATAAGAAAAAGCATTAGAGAAAATGGAGCCACTAGCCCATTTACAAGAGGGTTAATTGAGGTCATTCTGCAGACCTCTTTCTAATAATGGCCACTGTTATTATCCATCCCCTAACCCTGATCTGGCTCTCTCAAGATCCAATTTGGGTAGAACAGTAGCCTTTAAAGGGAGAGAAATTACGAGGCCATGAATTAGTTGAGGAGCAATTAAAAGCTGGCCATATAGAACCATCAAACAGCTCTTGGAATTTGCCCATTTTCATCATTCCTAAAAGGTCTGGCAAGTGGAGACTTTTGCATGACTTATGGGCTATCAATGCTAATTTGCAACCTGTGGAGACCCTTCAACAGGGCCTCCCTTCCCCCACGATGATTCCTCAAGATTGGCCTACAGTCATTATTGACTTAAAAGACTGCTTTTATACTATTCCCCTTGCCCAGGACAGAGAAAAATTTGCATTTACAATACCAGCTATCAATAATGAAAGGCCAGCTCACCAATTTCATTGGAAAGTGCTTCCTCAAGGAATGCTAAACAGTCCTACCATGTGTCAGTATCATGTAAACCAGGCTTTGCTCCCCAGTAGAAAATAATTTTCTAATTGCAGGATTATTCATTTGATGGATGATATTTTACTGGCAGCCCCAACAGAGCCAGTACTTTTAAGTTTGTATGCCTCTGTCATAAAGAATATACAGTTAAGAGGTTTAATCATAACACCTGAAAAAGTACAAATGTCCTCTCCTTGGAAATATCTTGGATACATACTAAGATATTCCCAGTCAGTAAGACCTCAAAAGGTTAAATACTAGCAGCTTACATACCTTAAATTATTATCAAAAATTACTAGGCGATATTAACTGGCTTCATCCCACCTTGGGCATAACTACTGATAAGTTGCAAAATCTGTTTTCTATCGTAAAGGGCAATACAGCCCTAGACTTTCCCAGGTATTTAACTACTGCAGCAAAAAGAGTAATTGAGGAAATAGAGCACACTATTTCTCAGAGGCAACTAGATCTCACAGACCCAAAATATTCAGTTCAATTGTTTGTTTTTCCTACTAAACATTCCCCAGCAGGATTAATAGGATGGAGGCCCCAGGGCTACACTTCCTAGAATGGGTTATTTGCTCACATACAGGGACTAAAACTCTATCTCCCTATATCCAACTAGTTAATAAAGTCATCTATTCAGGCCACAGATGATGCAATCAGTTGCTAGGTTATGACCCTGATGTCATCAGAATTCCTTTAAGCAAAAAGCAATTTGAAGCAGTATTGCCCCATCTCTAGATTTTCAGATAGCACTCTCTGATTACACAGGCCATATAGAGCATGCCCTTCCTGCTGATAAACTACTTCAGTTCTTATCTCGTACTCCTGTAGTTGTGCCTACAAAAGAAGTTCACTCTCCCATACCTAACACTTTAATGCTTTTTACTGATGGCTCTGGTAAACATGGAAAAGCGGCTATCTGGTGGAAACCACATAATTCCCTCATTCGTTCTGGATTTACTAGCCCTCAGAGAGCTGAGGTTGGAGCCTTAATATTGGCCCTGGAAATTTTTTCCACTCAGACTATCAACATTGTTAGTGATCCTGCTTACTCTGTTTATTTATTGCAGAACCTTAAACCAGCCCTCATTAAGTCCACTCTCAAGCCCACCCTGTGTGCACTTTTTCTGCTACTTCATCAATTGCTAGATCAATGTACACATCCTATTTTTATAACACACATTTGAGCCCACAGCTCACTGCCTGGCCTACTAGTTCATGGTAAGAATCAAGCAGGCCTGCAAATTATGATGTCACTACTTGACCAAGCCACCCAATAGCATCAGTTTTTCCACCAAAGTTGGAGAAACTTAACTAAATAATTTCAACTTACCCAAAGACTAGCTAAACAAATTATCCTGCAATGCTCAGATTGCCAGCTCACAGGCACATCCCCCTCCTTCAACAGGTGTTAACCCTAGAGAACTAGAACCTAGTCAGTTATGGCAAACAGATGTTACACACATCCCTGAATTTGGAAAACTAAGATATGTACATGTATCCATTGATACCAATTCTCACCTAGTTAGCACACATGCTTTTCCTGGAGAGTCCACTCAATGTTATTAAACATCTTCTCTTAACTTTTGCGTTTATGGGGCAGCCCACAAAAATTAAAACCGATAATGATCTGGCTTATGCCAGCT
Source organism: Pan troglodytes (assembly GCF_028858775.2). NCBI lineage: Eukaryota > Metazoa > Chordata > Mammalia > Primates > Hominidae > Pan > Pan troglodytes. The sequence continues at coordinate 160,067,940 of NC_072401.2, forward strand.
CACAATTTCAACAATTTTGTCACACATGAAACATCCAACATTCCGGAGGCATCCCATATAGCCCCCAAGGACAGGCCATATTAGAATGTGCCCACTCCACTCTTAAAAATATGCTCAGAAAACAAAAAAGGGGGAATATGAGTAAGGACCCTGCAACACTACTAGCACAAGCCTTATTTATCCTTAATTTAAAAAATTTAGATGATACATTTCAATCAGCCATAGAAAAGCACTTTGCTAAAACTTCTCAAGACATAAAACCTGCAGATTTATGGAAAGATGTAAATAGTAATGTATGGTTTGGTCCAAATGATTTTCTAAAATGAGGAAGAGGATATGCTTGTGTTCACACCCCCTCAGGTCCTCTTTGGATTCCAGCACAATGCATCAAACCATACCATGGCGGGGCTAGGACCCAACCCGGTACCCGAAATGAAGGAGTTAACCCTACAAGACCCACAGCCCCAGACAATGTGGCTTCCGCAGATGACACAAGCCCCAAACATCACCTGGGGGATGCTGAAGAAGATGACTTAGGAGGCTGAGCAAATCCTGCTCTGGACACAGACACCATTCACTCCAGATAATTTGTTTCTTGCTATGCTTTCTGTTGTACATCGCAACTCTTGTAGGACATTTTTATTCTCTCACTTTGCCTGCAACCTGTACCTGCTACACTCTATTAAGCCCATCTTCTAAATCCTCCTTTTTTCTGCCCTGTTACTTCGGCAGATACCCCCTTCCCAGCCTCTAATAACATAACTGTTTGGCTGGGAGGGATAGATTTACCCCCAGTGGGGTCCCTCATTAATGGCACACATTGGACTAAGATGCCAGGTAACAGTACATATCTTCCCACTGTGTGTTAGTTATAAAAGTTCTAACCCTTACTGTGTACCTGCCCAAACACAGTTATGGCTACATCATGGCAAAGGAAATGCCTTAACAGTCTTAGTTGCAGGTAGCCTCAAACTGGGCCACGCAATTAATGCCACTTTCCCAAACATTCCTCCCTGTGCTGAAGAACAAAGTCAGGAAAGTAATGGATTCCATTTTAGCTGGGAGGTCTGTCACGGGGACAAGCCCATAGTCTCCAGTTAGGCAATTATAACATCTTAGACTGGAGCCCCCACAGCCATTTGCAGGGCGATTGTACTGATGTCCACGTCTATCATGGCATCAATGACAGTTTCATAGCCACGTCCCATTCCCCTATAATTTGGGCCAATAGGGGAATGGGATATCCCAGACCCCACATAAGGTCCATGCCACCCCAGGACACTTTATGGCACCTGGGACATCTTGGCACCTCCCTTAACACCTGGCATGGGACATATCATAATCCAGTCACAATAATACTATGACCTTTTTTCATAATCACACTGATCAGTGCCTGATTTACACTACCCATCCATATGTTTTCCTTATGTGAGCCAATATTTCTATTACACCCTAAAACTCCTCGTTTGTGACCCGAGTGCAGGGACAGGCTTGGTTCGCCTCTTGTATCACTAATTATAATATATCTAATTTAAATATTACTAGTGTCATGGTATTGAGGAGACAATCTGAGGTTTTACTACCAGTCAATTTAACATACAATTGGCAAGGTTCCTCTGCCCTTGCCACCTTAGAACATGCGCTATCCCAGATCAGACACAAAAGATTCAGTTACACTGATAGCCTTTATAGTCTCAGCCATAGTCATCCTAGCAACTGCTAGTGTTGCTATAGCCATCAATTACTGAATCAGTACAAACAGCTACTTTTGTAGATAACTTGGCCAGTAATGTGTCTAATGAACTTCTCTTACAGCAGGGTATAGATCAAAAGATTCTTGCACGTCTGCAAGCCCTCAAGGCTTCCTTGGAATATGTGGGGGAGCGACAAGATGCATTGGCATTTCGACAGCAATTAAACTGTGACTGGGAGCATAAGCATATCTGTGTCACTTCTCTACCTCGGAATCAACTGACACATAGTTGGGATGAGGTGAAACAACACCTCTGGGGAATCTTACATGATAATTTAACAGCAGACATAAGGCAACTTAAAACTAGAATTTTGGAATCCCTAAATGCCATAGATCTACACACCCAACAAACAGCCATATGGAAGGATGTGTGAGAACATCTCTCTTGGATAAACCCCCACTCCTGGGGGGTCACTCCTTGATTAGAAAAGAATGTTACTGATTATACTCATGTTTGTCTTATGTTATTTACTAATTCTAGGATGCAAAGCCAGAACATGAGCAGTGACTTCTGCGCCAGACAAACCTGTTGCTGCACACATCTGTGCTCTTCAATTAACAAAACCTGATGCAAAAAACAACAACAACAACAACAACAAAAAAAAAAAAAACAGAAAAGGGGTAGATGTAGAAGATCAGTCAGGCTGGTGCGAGAAATTATAAGAAAAAGATGCAAACCTTATTGGAAGGCCTGGAGGTTTTGCAAAAGCTTCAAAAGAGGATTTGGCTGAAGGCAGCTGAATTTTCTCAGGGTAGATAACAAGGAAGTGCAAGGGAATTGATTTAGATAAGTTAGTTTGCTTAGGCCTTGGAACCTGGCCTTTAATCATCTGCACACAGGACTGCTCTCTGGGGAATGGTGGGTTGGTGAGGGAGGGCCATGTTAATTACCCACAAGTTGTGTTGACTCAAAGCTTTTGTCATTAAATCTGTACTAAATAAATGCCCACTGCACCGGCTTGTCAGGGCTGTGGCTGCTGTGACTCTTTATGGCACCCTCCTCAGTGTCTGTGAGCAGCCTTGTCCCCTAGCCACCGGCCCAGGCAAAAAATCTGTGTCTGCGTACTTTTGTTCATCTGTTGCTCCACCAGGGTCTGCAGGTCAGACCCTGCAGGCATGGTGGCTCATGCCTGTAATCCCAGCACTTTGGGAGGCCAAGGCAAGTGGATCATCTGAGGTCAGGAGTTCGAGACCAGCCTGCCCAACATGGTGAAACCCCATCTCTACTAAAAATACAAAAATTTAGCCAGGCGTGGCAACGTGGAACTGTAATCCCAGCTGCGTGGGAGGCTGAGGCAGGAGAATCGCTTGAACCTGGAAGGTGGAGGTTTCAGTGAGCCAAGATCGCGCTATTGCACTCCAGCCTGGATGACAAGAGGGAAACTCTGTCTTGCAAAACCAAATCAAACCAAACAAAACAAAAAAATACAGGCAAGCTCAGAGAGTACTGTAATAAATATTTCTCTATCCAACATGCAGAATGAACAAAGGTTAATGTGTAACTTTTGTTTCAGATGTTTTCATATAAAGTAGATGTAAGACTTGGTGAAAATAGGGTTATCTTGCAGCTGGACTGAAACAGCACTATGCTTATCTGCAGGGATGCATGGAAGTCTGGTATGACCCTTGGCCAAAGTAGGATTAGGTATACTAGTTAATGATTTATATTATGCTGTTTAAAATCTGAAACTCTTTTGGAAGGACTCTGTACTAACTAGCTTACTTAGTTTAAAAATATATAAATTACTGGTTTGCACCTAGTTTGACCAATTTTACAGCCTGGCTTTAGCTATGTGGCTCGGAGTATATGAAAGACCTCTCTACATATTTATTTCCTGGGCTCCCCTAAAACTAGGATAGCCTGTGCATATCTTGATGGTTCATTATCTGAAGCTGACATATGCTGTGCAACTGAAAAAGGACCCTAGGGCTGTGTCTGGAAGTTTTCAGACCTCCCTATGATTGCTTGCACTTTCTTTCTACGTTTGTATTGAGCCGTATTTTTTACCTTTACCATCTGTTTGTTACTGCTATATAGAAATGCAATTGCTTTTGGTACATTTATTTTGCATCCAAGAAAATTGACCAGCTCATAATTTCTAAAATAGAGCTACAAATCTTTGGGATTTTCTAACCACACGCACATATCATCAGTACATAAGATTTTTTATTTTTAATCCCTGTTTTTTTTTTATTGCACTGAATAGAAATTCCAGGGAAATGTTAAACAAAGTGACGTTAGCAGTTACTGTTGTCTTTTTCCTGTTGTTAAAAGGAATGCTTTCGACATGTCACCATTATTTATGGTGTTTACCTTTTAACAGATTAAGGAATTTCACTTTGTACTTGATTTTTGTTTGAGGTTTTGCTGTTCCTTTTTAATCTTAAATACTTCTGGTATTTTATAAATTCTTTTTCTGTATCAGAAATAATGACATGATTTTACTTTTTTATTCTTTTAGTGTGGCAAATTACATTAATTTTCTAGTGTTAAACACCTTCTTGGGGAATAAGCTCAATTTGTTGTGCATATGTATATGTACACATACATACACACACATTGATTTATATAGCTAGATTCAATGTATTAATATTCCTGTTTAATATTTTTGCATTTTAATAGACAATGTGACTTGTGATTTTCCCTCTTCCTAGTGTACTCAGTAATTATCAAGAGAATACTAAAATATATTTCAGGTGCTCCTCATTGCATCTGATGGTTTAGTGCCTATTCTCTGCTATTCTAGAATTCTACCATTTGCGTTGCGAGTCAGGAGCCTAGTTCTTTCTATAACAGCTCCAACCATTCTCTCTAACAGAGAAAACAGCCATTACTGATGTAACCAATGATCCTCATGTCCCACTTCACAGTAGATTCTTACTGACTTTGTGAGCAGAATGTCCTCTAGGTCTTCCTGAGGAAAATATTAGCATTCCCAATTCTCTGAACCTATCCCTTCCTTCTCAACTGGCCACAACAGCTCTTTGCCTCTTCTTTGATTGCAGGTCATACCTTACAGGCTTCTGGGTGCCAATCTAGAAAGTATTACCACAGCTCATGCCTGAGTGTTAAAAACTGTGTCACATAGAATGCTCCCTATTGACAAACTTTCCTTTGTTTAGCAGGAGACCTCAAGACAGTGTCATCCAACACAAGGTAACCATATTCTGCACTTCCTTTGTCCTACAATATTTCCTCCTTTGACAGCCCCATCACATCCCTCATCAAGATAAGCTGAGATTTGACTTGCTATGGTTTTGTTGGTCAGTGGTGAATATGAAGGCAGATTGCTTTTTGACAAGCATTGTTTTTGAGACTTCTATTCTGGAACATGAGAGAATTTACCACTCTGCAAAAGATTCAAGGGAAGCTGGATTCAAGGTTCTCAAATGCATCACCTTAGGTCTCAAGTTTCAGGGTTTCACTCCTCCCCTAGCAATGTCCTCACTTCAGCATGGGAGACTTACCAACACTGAAAATTCAGCCTCCCTTGAAGCCTCTTCCACTTCTACAATTAAGTCCTGGGCCTAAATCATCAGCTCTGTTGGCCCTCTGGCTGTGGAAGATGAGAGTTTCGTGAAACACTTTCAAAAAGTCCTTTGAATGTCACTCTAAACTTTAAGTTCTTAATATATGTAAGCCTGTCATTTTCTCTTTTCAACAAATCATTTGCGATTAGCAGCAGACATCCAACTCCATAGTCCTTATAGTTATGATTTCCCCAATCTTCTCAAATGCTCAAGAAACTATACTGTCTCATGTATCTTTCATCTGTATCCCATCCCAGCTCACCACAGGGGAAAGTCTTAGCAATCTTACTGGTCCAACATGCTAGTCACTATTAATATTCCACCCACCACCAGTAACTGGATCTTTTTTGTAATCCAGCTGAGAAGAGTCAAATCCTACCCTAATGGTCTGTTTCATAGGCCCACTCCTGGCACAACTATCCAAGATGTGGTTCCCTAGAAGCAGAGCCTGAGAAAAGGATTCTTGTTCAAAATTTATTCAGGGAGTGGAGAAGGAGAGGAAAGAAAGCAGCTTAGGGGAGGGAAACACAAATGAAGTGAAAATAAAGTTTCAGCTGGAGACTGTTTTCAACCTGATCTTACAAGAGAGCTCTAATCACAAGTCACCCCCACAGAGTTGGTTACCCTTGAGATAAGAAGACTGGCTTTTTATACCCTCTTGTCATTCAGACATTGGCTGAGGGCTGTCCCTGGAGGATGGTGCATAACTTTCCAGGTGATCTGCATACCATCATCTCAGGGCATTTCTTCAGAGAGGAAGAGCAGTTATGAGCTGTTAGTAGCTAATAGCCCCTGGGGCATGGGCGTACTGGCCAAATGAAAGGAATCTGGGCAAGGCACTGCAGCATATTTTATGGCCACACTTCAGAACTGGGTTACAAAAAGTGGCTATCTCTTCTATAATCAGGAAGTCACTTGTTTCAGAACCACCCTTTCACAGCTATAATTTGTCACTACAATAAGCAAAGGACCATACACAAGGAACCAGCATAATCAGAAAATCACTGTAATTCTGCTATCAGTGTCTCAAGATCTAAGCCAAATTGTTCCAATCTACATTAAAAAAAAAAAGATGCTCTCCACCCTGCCTTTCAATATGCATGAAAAAGTAGCACATGGTCCCTGAGGCCTCTGCCAAAATTCCAGAAAGAGGAAGAATGTTCTACAACTTTGCTTGCCAAAAGGAGCAAAACCAGCATATCCTGATCCTGCATGAGCACATCTGATTGTTTCTGAATCATGCTGGAATTTCACTGCAAGGAGCCTGGGAACCGTGCTTTAATGCTACTATACAGTTCTCATTCAAGAAGTCACACCAGAAGGAGAGAGAAATGGATGGTCAGCCCCAGTCCACCAAATACATCTCCATCCACTCTTTTGTTATTCAGCATCTCTCAATATTAAAACTTGCAAACAAAGATATTAGCACCAACAAGAGGCTAACACCTAAATTAATGTGACTTATGCCTCTGAAACATATCCTCTTAGTCTTCATATGACCAAAAATATCTTAATTTTACCTTAATTCTCAGGTTATAGTTTAGCTGCATAGAATTATAGGTTGATAGTGATTTTGCTTCTGAACATAGAAACTACAGTTTCACTGTTTTGAAATATTCAGTATAGCTACTGAGAAATCAGCTGCCAGTCTAACTTTCATGCCTGTATAGGTTTTGTGTTTTTTTCTGTCTGGTTTAAACTAAGTTTTGTTTTGATTTGTTTGTTTGTTTGATATTCTGCAATGTTGCTTTGGGTTTTCTAGGTATAATTTATTTTTGCTTTTCCCATTAGATCTTAATATACTCCTTCAACCTGAGACCCATCTTCAGTTCTGGGATGGTCTGAGCCATTATCTCTGTTAGCACCTCCCTTGACCTAATTCTCTTTTTTTCTTTTTCCCTGGAATTTTATCAGCATTTATCAACGGAATTCTTTTATTTTATTCTCTATGGATGTTTCATATTTTTCATCTCTGATTTATCTCTTGGTGTTTTTCTCTTTAATTTTCCAATTCAGTAATTATTCTTCATTGATTTCTTCTGATCAATCTTTTAGTCGCATTGTTAAAACTTCAGTTTCTGTAAATTTTACTATTCTTAAAGTTTCCTCATTAGTTTGTTTTCAGACTTACCTATTCTTTTATATGTTGCCTAGTTGTTACCCCTATGGTCTGTCAGATATTTTTGTGCCTGCAACATTTATGCAAACTCTTCCATTTATTGCTTTACCTGACTCTTGTTCAAGTCATGTGTTCCTTCATGTTGTTTACCTGCAGACATAGTGCCCACTACTAATCCTTATTGCCTTGTCAGGCCCTTACATCCCATGTTATTCATTGCCCTGAGTTTTAATTTCCTCTTCATTTATTTGTCCAATGATTCCCCTTTTTTGGGGAGTTCAAGTATATATTTCAGGGTTTTTTGCTTTTGTTGTTATATTTTCTTTCTAAATTTATATGTTGAAATTGAGAAGGATTTCTCACATCTGCTCAGTCTGTCATAGCAACAAAAAGTATTCTGACATTGATTTGTTTTCCATACACTAAAGAAGAAACAAAAAGCAGTTTCAGCATCTCTCTGGTAATTTAATGAAATGAAATTATTTGCAATAAGGCACTGTTTAAGATGACCTTACCTTGTCACTTTGCAGGGAGGAGATGGATGCTACCCGGAGAAGATGGAGAGAGAATCCATTACACCTCACTTCCCATTAATATGCCCTCAGTTGTTACTGGTACAATCATACTTGCAAGAGGACGTTAAAATATATCTGTCAATGTCAAACATATTTGCAGTTAGAATGCAGATATGCTATTTTGGTATATAAAATAATTTCTTTTTATTATATAACCAAGGTCTTTGGTAAATAAAAAGCTAATGCAAATAAGCCCAGTTGCTGAAATATATATCTCTAATAACTTGAAAATATATTTCTCATGGAGAATTGCTTCAGCATCTTTTCATGTTTCAGCACTTTATCTCATCCTCCTCTCCATCCTCCTCAGTCAACACAAAAGTGGCCCCATGCAAAGTTGCTTCATCGCCACAGAACCTTGTCTTCTCAGTCTCACAATGGCAGCTGATCAAGACAAAGCAGGCAACCACAGAATGTGATGAGTGAAGGTGCCAATTGCAGGGCCACTGGGTGCTTAATGGGACTCCACTGAGATTCTCCCCTGGCATTATGTTGTGTGAAGCTGAGAAGTATGGCCATCACAGATGGGCAGAGAACTCTCTACGGTATAGAAACCCAAGGAAGGGGGCCAGTGAAAGGTTTTCTTCCACTTGATATCAAGTGGTCATTATTATTTTCCCCTTCAAAAAAGAGAAAGAGTAAATAAGTTAGACCATCATGGTCCTAAGAGTTCCTTCTACCAGTTAGTCATATGTGTGCAGCAAGTTAATACAGTACTAAGGTTTTGAATTATAGAGGGTTTCCCTTCTCATGTTCTATTCTGATGAAGTGTTATTTATTCTTTGTAACAGTCAACTATCTCTTTTCTAATATTCTAAAACTGCCATACTAGGATGAAATAAAGCTATTAGCACATACAAGGAACAGAAGATTACTGTTCCAAAATTATTTTCTTTGTATTGACACCAACCAGTTACAGACCTACTGCGGATCTGCTGACAGTCAATAAAAATATTAACAAATATGGTTTAGCACTCTTTATAAAATACTAAATTAAGAAAACCACCAACACAAATGCCTTGGAAAGTAAAATGACAGTGTTTTTGTTTTGCTTAATATTAACCATTACCTAAAGAATTAAGTAATCTTTTTAAAAAATTTCAACTTTTATTTTAGATACAAGGAGCACACGTGCAGGTTTATTACATGGATATATTGTATAATGCCAGGGTTTGGGGTACAGATTCTGTCACCCAGGTACTGAGCATAGTACCCAATAGGTAGTTTCTCAACCCACTCTCCCCTCCCTCCTTCCTGCCTCTAGTAGTCTGCAGTGTCCATTGTTCCATTGTTGCATTGAGCACATGCCTATGTGTGCTCAGTGTTTGGCTCACTTGGAAGTGAGAATATGTGGTATTCGCTTTTCTGTTCCTGCATTAGTTTGCTCAGGATAATGACCTCCAGCTGCATCTATATTGCTGCAAAGGGTACGATTTTGTTATTTTTTTGTTGTTTTTTTTTTTTTTTTTTTTTTGAGACAGAGTCTCGCTCTGTCACCCAGGCTGGAGTGCAGTGGCATGATTTTGGCTCACTGCAAGCTCCGCCTCCCAGGTTCATGCCATTCTCCTGCCTCAGCCTCCTGAATAGCTGGGACTACAGGCACCCACCACCATGCGTGGCTAATTTTTTTCATATTTTTAGTAGAGACAGGGTTTCACTGTGTTAGCCAGGATGGTCTCTATCTCCTGACCTCGTGATCTGCCCTCCTCAGCCTCCCAAAGTGCTGGGATTACAGGCGTGAGCCACCTATGCCCAGCCAATTTTGTTCTTTTTTATGGCTGTGTAGTATTCCTCAGTATATATGTGCCACATTATCTTTATCCAGTCTACCCATTGATGTGCACCTAAGTTGATTCCATATCTTTGCTATTGTGAATAGTACAACATATGAGTGATTGTGTCCTCTTGGTAGAATGATTTATTTTCCTTTGAGTATATAACCAGTAATAGGATCACTGGGTCAAATTGTAGCTCTGTTTTAAGTTCTTTGGAAATCTCCAGATTGCTTTCTGCAGTGGCTGCACTAATTTACACTCCCACCAACAGTGTGTAAGCATTCTCTTTTCTCTGCAGCCTCACCAAATATGATTTTTTTCTTCTTTTTTACTTTTTAATAATAGCCATTCTGACTGGTATGAGATGGCATCTCATTGTGTTTTTGATTTGCATTTCTGTGATAATTAGTGATGTGAAGCATTTTTTCATATGTTGGTGGGCCATTTGTATGCCTTCTTTTGAAAAGTGTCTGTTAATGTTCCTTGCCCATTTTTTTTTATTATACTTTAAGTTCTGGAATACGTGTGCAGAATGTGCAGGTTTGTTACATAGGTATACATGGGCCATGGTGGTTTGCTGCACCTATCAACCCATCATCTACATTAGATATTTCTCCTAATGCTATGCCTCCCCTAGACCCCCACCCAATGACAGGCCCCAGTGTGTGATGTACCCCTCCCTGTGTCCATGTGTTCTCATTGTTCAACTCCCATTTATGAGTGAGAACATGTGGTGTTTGGTCTTCTGTTCTTGTGTTAGTTTGCTAAGAATGATGGTTTCCAGCTTCATCCAAGTCCCTGCAAAGGACATGAACTCATCCTTTTTTATTGTTGCATAGTATTCCATGGTGTATATGTGACACATTTTCTTTATCCAGTCTATGATTGATGGGCATTTGGGTTAGTTCCAAGTCTTTACTATTGTGAATAGTGCTGCAATAAACATACTTGTGCATGTGGCTTTATAAAATGATTTATAATCCTTTGGGTATATGCCCAGTAATGGGATCACTGGGTCAAATGGTATTTCTGGTTCTAGATACTTGAGGAATTGCCACACTGTCTTCCATAATGGTTGAACTAATTTATACTCCCACCAACAGTGTAAAAGTGGTCCTATTTCTCCACATCCTCTCCAGCATCTGTTGTTTCCTGACTTTTAGTGATCGCCATTCTAACTGACATGAGATAGTATCTCATTGTGGTTTTGATTTGCATTTCTCTGATGACCAGTGATGATGAGCTTTTTTTCATATGTTTGTTGGCCACATAAATGTCTTTTTTTGAGAAGTATCTGTTCATATCCTTAGCCCAGTTTTTGATGGGGTTGTTTTTTTCCTTGTAAACCTGTTTATGTTCTTTGCAGATGCTGGATATCAGCCCTTTGTCACATGGATAGATTGCAAAAATTTTCTCCCATTCTGTAGGTTGCCTATTTACTCTGATGATAGTTTCTTTGCTGTGCAGAAGCTCTTTAGTTTAATTAGATCCCATTTGTAAATTTTGGCTTTTGTTGCCATTGCTTTTGGTGTTTTAGTCATGAAGACTCTGTCCATGCCTATGTCCTGAATGGTATTGCCTAGGTTTTCCTCTAGGGTTTTTGTGGTATTAGGTCTTACGTTTATGTCTTTAATCCATCTTGAATTAATTTGCATATAAGGTGTAAGGAAGGGGTCCAGTTTCAGTTTTCTGCATATGGCTAACCAGTTTTCCCAGCACCATTTATTAAATAGGGAATCCTTTCCCCATTGCTTGTTTTTGTCAGGTTTGTCAAAGATCATAATTCATCACATAAACAGAACCGATGACGAAAACCACGATTATCTCAATAGATGCAGAAAAGGCCTTTGATAAAATTCAACAGTACTTCATGCTAAAAACTCTCAATAAACTAGGTATTGATGGAACGTATCTCAGAATAATAACAGCTATTTATGACAGACCCACAGCCAATATCATACTGAATGGGCAAACCTGGAAGCATTCCCTTTGAAAACTAGCACAAGACAAGGATGCCTTCTCTCACCACTCCTATTCAACATAGTATTGGAAATTCTGGCCCCAGCAATCAGGCAAAAGAAAGAAATAAAGCGTATTTGAATAAGAAGAGAGGAAGTCAAATTGCCTCTGTTTGTAGATGACATGATTGTATATTTAGAAAACCCCATCATCTCAGCCCAAAATCTCCTTAAGCTGATAAGCAACTTCAGCAAAGTCTCAGGATACAAAATCAATGCACAAAAATCACAAGCATTCCTATACACAAATAATAGACAAACAGAGAGCCAAATCATGAGCAAACTCCCATTCACAATTGCTACAAAGAGGATAAAATACCTAGGAATACAACTTATAAGGGATATGAAGGACGTCTTTGAGGAGAACTACAAACCACTGCTCAAGGAAATAAGAGAAGACATAAACAAATGGAAAAACATTCCATGCTCATGGATAGGAAGAATCAATATCATGAAAATGGCCATACTGCCCAAAGTCATTTATAGATTCAATGCTATCCCCATCAAGCTACCATTGACTTTCTTCACAGAATTAGAAAAAAAAAACCTTACATTTTATATGAAACCAAAAAAGAGCTCGTATAGCCAAGACAATACTAAGCAAAAAGAACAAAGCTGGAAGCATCATGCTATCTGACTTCAAACTATACTACAAGGCTATAATAACCAAAACAGCATGGTACTGGTACCAAAACAGATATATAGACCAATGGAACAGAACAGAGGCCTCAGAAATCACGCCATACATCTTTGCCCATTTTTAATGAGGTTATTTTTTGCTTATTGATTTAAGTTCCCTATAGTTTCTGGATATTAGGCCTTTGTTGCATGCATAGTTTGCCAATAACTTCTCCCATGTTATTTTGTTTATTCTGTTGATCATTTATTTTGCTGTGCAGAAGCTGTTTAGTTTGATTAGGTCCTATTTGTCTATTTCTGATTTTGTTACAATTGCTTTTGGGGACTTAGACAAAAATTATTTGCCAAGACCAATGTCAGAAAGAGTATTTTCTAATTTGTCTTCTAGAATTTTTTTTTCCTTTTTTTTATTTGCCACTTCAAGTCTGAGTTTTCTAGGATTTTTATAGTTTGAAGTCTTACATTTAAATCTTTGATCCATTTTGAGGTAATTTTTGTATATGCTGAAATGTAGGGGTCCATTGTCAATCTTCTGCCTATAGCTAGCCAGTTATCCTAGCACCATTTATTCAGTAGGGAGTCCTTTCGTCATTACTTGTTTTTGTTGGCTTTGTCAAAGGTCATATGGTTATAGGGTGTGCAGCTTTATTTCTGAGTTTTCTATTCTGTTCCATTGGTGTATGTGTCTGTTTTTGTACTAGTATCATGCTGTTTTGGTTAATGTAGACTTATAGTATAGTTTGAAGTTGGGTAGTATGATACCTCCAGCTTTGTTCTTTTTGCCTGGGATTGCTTTGGGCTCTTTTTTGGTTCCATATGAATTTTAGAATAGTTGTTCCTAATTCTGTGAAGAATGGCATTGGTAGTTTGATAGGAATAGCATTAAATCTGTAATAGCATTAAATAATACTGCTTTGGGCAGTATGGCCATTTTAAAAATATTGATTTGTCCAATCCATGAGCACAGAAAGTTTTTCCATTTATTTGTGTTGTCTATGATTTCTTTCAGCATGTTTTGTAGTTCTCCTTGTTGAGACCTTTCACCTCATTGGTTAGCTGTATTCTTAGGTATTCCATTTTCTTTGTGATTATTGTAAGTAGGATTGTGTTCTTGATTTCACTCACAGCCTGGACATTGTTGTTGTATAGAAATGCTACTGATTTTTGTACATTAATTTTGTACCCTGAAATCTTACTAAAATCATTTATCAGTTTTAGGAGACTTTTGGCTGAGTCTTGAGGATTTTCTAGGTATATATTTTTTAGGATTTTCTAGGTATTTTCTAGGTATTTTTCTAGGTACTCTAGGTATAGGATTTTCATGTCATCACCACAAAAGAGGTAGTTTGACTTCTTCTTTTCCTATTTGGATGCCATTTATTTCTCTTGCCCTATTGCTCTGGCTAGGACTTCCAATACTCTGTTGAATAGAAGTTGTCAGAGTGGGCATTCTTATCTTGTTCCAGTTCTCAAGTGGAATCGTTGGAGCTTTTGCCCATTCAGTATGATATTGGCTATGGGTTTGTCTCTTAGATGTTTGGCTCTTATTATTTTGAGGTATGTTCTTTCAATGTCTTTTCTGTTACTGGTTTTTTTTTTTTTTACATTAGGAATCAATGTTGCATTTTAGCAAAAGCTTTTTCTGCATCTATTGAGATGATCATAAGGTTTTTGCTTTTAATTATATTTATGTAGTGAATCACATTTATTGAATCATGTATGTTGAACTAGCCTTGTATCCCATCAATAAAGCCTACTTGAACATGATATATTAACTTTTTGGTGTGCTGCTAAATTTGGTTTCCTACTATTTTGTTGAGGACTTTTGCATCTATGTTCATATGTTCATCAATAATATAGGCTGTAGTTTTGTGGGGTTTTTTTGTTTTTTTTTTTTTTTTTTGGTTGGATCTCTGCCTGGTTTTGGTGTCAGGATAATACTAGCCTCACAGAATGAGTTGGGAAGGAGTCCTCAACCTCAATTTTTTGGAACAGTTTTAGCAAGATTGGTATAAGTTTTTCTTTGTACTTTTAGTAGAATTTGGCTGTGAATCCATCTGGTGCAGGGGTTTTTTTGGTTGGTAGATTCTTTATTACCAGTTCAGTTTCAGAAGTTGATGATGGTCTATTTAGGGTTTCAATCTCTTCCTGATTCAATCTTGGGAGATTGCGTGCTTCTAGGAATTTGTCCATTTCCTCCAGATATTCTAATTTGTGTGCATATTATTGTTCATAGTAGTCTCTGAGGACCTTTTGTATTTCTGTGAGATCAGTTGTAGTACTGCTTTTGTCATTTCTGATTGTGTTTATTTGTATCTTCTCTGTTTTCTTTGTTAATCTAGCTAGAAGTTTATCAATCTTAATTTTTTTTTTTTTTTTTGGAGAACCAACTCTTGGTTTCATTAATCTTTTGTATGAATTTTGGCATCTCAATTTCATTAAGCTCTTCTCTAATTATAGTTATTTCTTTTCTTCTGCTAGTTTTGGGGTTAGTTTGTTCTCTTTTTTCTACCTCTTTTAGGTGCAAATTTAGATTGCTAATTTGATATCTTTCTAACTTCTTGATGAAGGCATTTAGGGTTATAAACTTTCCTTGTATCACTGCTTTGGCTGCATCCCAGACATTTTGGTAAGTTGCATCCCCATTTTCATTAATCTCAAATAATTTTTTTATTTCTGCCTTAAATTTGATGTTCACCCAGGAATTATTCAGGAGTAAATTAATTTCCATGTATTTTTGTAGTTTTGAGGGATCTTGATATTGATTTCCATTTTTATTGCACTGTGATCCAAGAATGTGCTTGGTACAATTTTGAATGTTCTGAATGTATTGAGACTTGCTTTATGACCAAGCATGTGGTTGATCTTAGAATATTTTCCATGTGCAGACGAGAATAATATATATTCTGTGGTGGTTGGGTGGAGTGTTCTGCAAATGTCTGTTAGATCCAATTGATCAAGTGTCAAGTTTAAGTACAGTATTTGTTAGTTCTCTGCCTCAGTGATCTGTCTAATGCGGTCAGTGGGGTGTTAAAGTCTCCCACTATTATTGTGTGGTTTTTCTAAGTCTTTTTGTATGCCAGGAAAAACTTGTTTTATCAATTTGGGTGCTTTAATGTTGGGTGTGTACATATTTCAGTTAATTAAGGCTTCTTGTTGGATTGTAGCCTTTATCATTATGTAATACCCTTCATTGTCCTTCTTAATTTTTATTGGCTTAAAGTCTGTTTTGTCTGATACAAGGGTAGTAACTCTTGCTCTTTTTTGTTTTCCATTTGCATGGTAGATTTTTTTCCATCCTTTAAATTTGAGCCTGTGGGTGTTATTACATGTGAAATGGGTTTCTTGAAGATAACAGATCATTGGATCTTGTCTTTTTATCCAACTTGCCACTCTGTGTCTTTTAAGTGGGGAGTTTAGTCCATTTACATTCTAGATTAATACTGGTGTGTGATTTTGATGCTATCATCATCTGGTTGTTATATAGACTTGATTGCGTAGTTACTTTATAGTGCCTGTGAGCTATGTGCTTAAATGTGTTTTCTGGGGTAGCAGGTGTTATTCTTTCAATTCCATGTTTAGCACTCCCTTAAGGATGTCTTGTAAGGCTGGTCTAGCTGAAAAATATTCCATCAGCATTTGCTTGTCTCAGAAGGATTTTATATCTCCTTCACTTATGAAGCTTAGTTTGGTGGGATATGAAATTCTTGGTTGGAATTTCTTTTCTTTAATGATGCTGAAAATAGGCCCCCAATCTCTTCTGGCTTGTAAAGTTTCTGCTGATAGGTCTGCTGCTAAACTGATGGGGTTCCTTCTGTAAGTCCTGCCCCTTTTCCCTAGCTGATTTTAAGGCTTTTTTGTTTTGTTTTGTTTTTTGATATTGACTTTGCTGAATCTGATGATTATATGCCTTGAGAATAGTCATCTCATATAGAATCTAACTGAGGTTCTTTGTATTTTCTGGATGTTAATTTCAACCTCTCTGGTGAGATTAGGGAAATTTTTGTAGACTATTTCCTCAAATATATTCTCTAAGTTGTTTATTCTGTCTCAGTAATGCCAATGAGTCATGGGTTTGGTCTCTTTACATAATCCCATATTTCTGAGGTTTTTTTCATTTTTCTTAATTATTTTATCCTAATTTTTGTCTAAATTTATTAGAAGAACCAGTCTTCAAACTCTGAGATTATTTTCTGAGGTTGGTCTATTTTGCTGTTAATATTTCTGATTGTACTAAAAAAATTCTTGCAGTGAATTTTTCAGCTCAAGTTTAGTTTGGGTCATTCTTAAAATGGCTGTGCTGTCTTTCAGCTCTTGAATTATTTTATTGGATTGCTTGGCTTCCTTGGATTGAGTTTCAACTTTTTCCTGGATCTTAATGAGCTTCCTTGTTACCCAGATTCTGAATTCCATGTCTGTCATTTCAGACTTTTCAAAATAGTTAAGAACCATTGCTGGGGAGATAGTGGACTCCTTTGGTGGTAAGGGGACACTCTGGCTTTTTGAATTGCCAGAGTTCTTGTGCTGATTCTTTTTCAACTTGGAGGGTTGGCACTCCTTTAACTGTGGTATAAGTTGAGTTTAGTCAGTTGGTTTTGTTTCTGGAAGTTTTCAGAGGACTAAGGCTACATACAAGGTCTTTGTTGTTGAATTCTTGTCCTTAGTTTCACAGGAAGGAAAATTAGCAAAATGTCTTTTGGTGGTGTAGTTTTTGGGCTGTCATTCAATAAATGGCACTTGAGAGCAAGGAGCATAGACAGGCTCTTGCTAAGCCATGTGGCTCCTTTGTGTATCCTCACATTTGAAGCTGTGCTCTGCAGTGGGAGGGGAAAGAGGTGACCCCCTCATCAGACTTGCTCCTGAGCAGTGAGGAGCCACTTCCAATCACTGGCACAGTGCCTGCAATTTTTGTTGTGTTGTTAGGTGTTTCCAGCTGTGTTGCTCCCTTAGGGCTATGTCCAATAGGGGAATGGGCCACACTCTTACTGGACCAGTCCTGTGAAAGGAGGCACACCTAGGACCCATACCAGACTGCAAACCCATACAACTCGCCAGTCTCAATTTTCTGAGAGCATGGGCTTCTCCCCACTCAAGTGCTGAGCATAGATCTTGGCTTGGCACTTCCAAGATGCAGGCCACAGCTCCGAGTCACCAGGACCTGGTCATGGCTCCCTCCGGAACCTCAGGGTTGGGTTCCAGATGTGTTGTGGGATCCAAAGCCCTCCCAGACTGCTGAAACACACTCAGGTGGAACAAACACCCAGGATGGGCAGTGGAGGCTCCACTGTGTACACACTCTTATGGGGCAGCCAGGCAGGGACCCTCAGAAAGGCTGGTGGGCAGGTGGGCCCACAGGACAGGCATGACCTAGTCCTGTGGGGAAGCAGGCCCTGCTTTTTCCCCAGCAGTTAGCTGGTGGCAGAGCCTCTCAGAGGGAGACTGAGAGCCCTGGAGGATGGGTGTTTATGGCTGGGTTCCCCCAGAGCAGTCTTGTGCACAAAGGTCCCCAGGTCTGTACCTGCTGGAGCTCCATCTCTATCTAATCTCTGGGAAGATCCCCTGCCAGCTCAAATGTCCATGGGTGGCATGGGGTTGCCTGCAGCTAGGATCTCAGAGGACCAGGGTGAGAGTGAGCAGTCCCCTAGTCCCTTTACTCACCCTTTCCCCAGGAGCCATTTAGGGCCAGAAACCAGCCCCAGTGTTCAGGTACCCCATGAGAGCTTCCCAGCTTCTCCCTCTTCAGCCTCATCAACTGCATCTTATCTCCATCCACATTCAGCATTTTGTCTCCAAAGATTTGTTCAAATGTTATTGTTTTAGTCAAAATCCCCATCTTTCTCTGTGAGAACTGCACTTCCCAGCTGCATCTAGTCAGCCATCTTGAGATTTCTCCCAATTAATCTTTTAGAAACAAAATTATGCCCTGACTGAGAGTGGAACACCAGGAATTTTTCTTGTGTTTTTCTCTATCCTAAAAGAAAGCTTTGAAGTAACTCTTTTCTCTATTCTGGGGAAAACACTAAAATTTGAACATGGGCCACTTACAGATGTTTTAGAGAATATGTGTTGTCTTCAAAAATGCAATTTGAATATGTGTTTCAACTAAGCTATAACTCTGCTGCTTGTTTTCAAGATTGTTTTTTCTAAGCGGATTTAGCCATAATGTGACTCTATACTAAATTTCATCTTCTTGAAATGTGTGCATGTGATTAGCCAAGAAATTTCTTAATAGACATATTTCAGAGGCTGAGTCCTCTACTTGATTATTTATTCAAGCTGGAAGAAAAACTTCAAGAAAACACTGGACTGGGTTTGGCTACATTTAGCATGCATGACTCACAGATTGTTCTAGATAGAGTAATAGAATTGTTCACATGCCAAACACTATTCTAGTTTCTGGGTTCAGTGTTTTAGTCTTAAACTTGGTCTCAAGGGGCCTACTTTCCATTGAGAGAGAGAAAATAAATAAGTAAACAAATGAACAGAAAAAGAATGTCAAATAGCTCTAAGGTCTATGAAGACAAGCAGACAGATAATGTAATGGCAGAAAGATAGATGGAAGTAACAGGATATTTAAATTGAATAGAAAGGGAAGGCCTTTTCTGAAGACAGGCTATTGAGCTCAGGCTTAACTGCCAAGAAGCCAACTCTAGAAAGCTCCAGTAGAACATTCCAAGCAAAGGAAACCACAAGATCATAGGCCCTAAAGCAGAAACAAGCTTAAACTATTGAGGAATAGAAAGAAGACAATGTGAGTAGGGTGTGAAGCAAGGGAGAAAGTGGTAGGGAATCGAGACTGGACAGACAGAGGCAACAAAAACCATTGAGAACCTTGTACGTGTTGGTAAGTGCTTTGAACTTGATTTAAGATGTAACAAGAAGTCGTTTGGGGATTTTAAGCAAGAGGTTTCCTTTATTGTATTCATACAATCTCATTATAAGAATCTTCCACTAGAATCATGTCTTATGCTTGTATTTTTTCACAGCTTTTATGTTATGTGTTTATTTGTGAGAGTTTTTATAATACATGCTTCTTTTTTTACACAAGCTCCATGAGGGAAAAGACTTTTGTTTACCACTGAATATCCAGAGGCTAACTCAGTGTCTACTAGGTACACAGTATGTGCTCAATACATAATAGTTGAATGAATAATTGAATATTAAATGCTTATTTACAATTCTTTTTAAAGTCACAGGATAAGGAAATAATCCCCTCCTTGTAATAACAAGGAATATCTGACCGTTGCACTGAGTGAATCAATTCCAGGCATCATCTCAACTTTCTAAGCATGACTGCATCCACTAAGCCCAGAAAAAAATGTGTGGTTACATACTTTTCAATATTTGAAGTCAGTGTACTTGTTTATAATAAAACACAGAAAACCCAAAAGATAAAAAATTCCCAACACAAAAATGAAATACAATAGTATCAAGAGCTCCACAGGCAGGATTTTCATATCTATTGTTTTATATGATAGAAGCTCTAAAATGGTTTTTGTCTGTAAGCTACAGTTCAGTAGATTTGATGGCTAAACTGCATTAGTAAATGAGAGAACTGAAAGGACTTTATGACCATTTTCTTCAAGTAATTCTGTCCTGGATAGAAACATTACAGTCTAAAATTTTGAAACAATAAACTTACAATGGCTTTGTCCAAAGAAAGACTCTTTCTGCTTGAAAGGTATTCAGAGTCATTTCAGCAAATCAAATCTGGGTATGTCTTCCTAGAAAGTGAGCATTTATAGTAACTATTTCCATGGCTACTGCCCAGCCTCTTTTCTCAAATGGCTCCAAACTGACTCTGTCCAAACCTCTAATCTCCTTGTGTGTATGACTGTGTGTTTCATGGTTGGAATGGTGCATACGTTTTCAGTTCCTTATTTAAGTACCACCAACTCATATTTGAAATTTCCCAGAGTAACCACTAAAAACAAATCACAAGTCATAAGCATATGCACTGAGCATTTACCTGATTTCAGGGAGGTAGGGAGAATTCTAATCACCAAGAATGTATATCTAGTAGTTGAAGTTCTCTTAAAAGAATCATAGCTTTCCATTTGTCCACTAGGGTCAAAACAAATTCTAGTGGAAAAGTTAATATAATTTCATATATTCACATATTCTTACTGAGGTGTCAATAATTATCTGATGTGATGATATCAGAGCCTTCCCTGAAAGGAAGTTTGGTTATGGAGGAAAAGAGATACAGTCTTTGAAAGGGGGCTTGCCTGGGATAGAGGAGAGTTTGAAGGCAGGCAAAATAAAATCTTCCTCACAATTTTCCTGGGACCATCTCTGCTTAGAAGTTATATTTCTTCCTAGAAATAACAGCGTGATGCCTGAGTTACTCAGGAGAAGTGATAAAATAATAAAAATGCTAAGAAAGAAAGAAAAAATGTAATGATTGGTTTAGGACACAAGATCATTGGACTATTTAATTACTTCATATTACAGGGAAAACTTGAAACAAGGATTTTCCTTTGGATACTATTATAAGGTTATTCATTAAATAATGAAAAACCATCCTGTTTCTGCTGTGGGCCAGACACTGCTTGGTGCAGGCGATACAAAAATAATGAAGACAGAGACCCTGCTCTCAAGTTGTATACCCCCCATTGGGGAGACAGAGGGTACGTTAACAATTGCAATACAATTAGGCTCCTCAAGGGCAGAAATTGTTGATATGTTCTATTTAATTCCCCATCCCCAGTGCCTAAAATACTGGCAGACATGCAATATGCACTCAGTAAACATGTGAGGAGTATTAAATTAATATTATAATTGCTATAATGGAGATAAGTTCAAAGGGCTGCATAAACTTCTTAACAGCTACACATAGAAGATGGTATTTGGATTAAGACTTGCAACATTAATTGGAAATTGAAAAGTTGGCAGGACATAAATAGGGAGAGAGGACACAGGAGTGTGGACATAGCATAGTGTATTCTGGAATATAGGTAGTTTAGTAGAAATTAAGCATTAAATTCACAAGAATAAGTGGCAAGAAATGAAACTGAAAAGGTAGGAAGAAACCATATAGAGGAGGGAGGGCCATAAGATTACTGAAAAAGACTTGAAGTTGAATCTGCACATAATGGAAACATGGGAAAACTTTAATCAAAAAACAGTATATGATAGTTAATATCTATTAAACATGGCAGTCAGGCAAGAAAAGGCCTAGTCTAGAAAGAAACTAAAAAGCCAAGTAGAACGACTTCAAACTTTAATTTAAGGAATATCACATTTTAAAAATTGGCTTTAGGTAATAATTAAGAAAATATTCAGCCATCTATATATTCTTTTTAATTTATTAACTTTTTTACAATACTTTAGAATAACTTCATTTGACATAATATTAAAAACACATAATTTTTAAAACAGTCATCAATTTGCTTTTTTTCAATTAGACTGGTGATTTGTAACTGAAGGTATATATCAGAATCTCCTGAGAACTCTTGGTTTGGTTTGTTGATTTAAAATACACGTGCCCGGTTGGGCACGGGGGCTCACCCCTGTAATCCCAGCACTTTGAGAAGCTGAAGGGCAAATCACCTGAGGTCAGGAGTTCGAGACCAGCCTGGACAACATAGTGAAACCCCGCCTCTACTAAAAATACAAAAATTGGCTGGGTGTGGTTGTGGGCCCTATAATCCCAGCTACCTGGGAGGCTGAGGCAGGAGAATTGCTTGAACCTGGGAGGTGGAGGCTGCAGTGAGCCAAGATCGTGCCATTGCACTCCAGCCTGGGTGACAAGACCGAAACTCCATCTCAAAAAAACAAAACAAAACAAGCAAAATATACATAACCACATGCACTAAGATTTCTGGAGACAGGTTCTGGGCATGACTTTTTAAAACTTTTCATTTTGACATAATCTCAAACTTACAAAAAAGCTGCATGAATGAATATTACAAAGAACTGCCATGTTAATTTTATTCAGAGTTGTGGTTTTCTATTGCTGCATAATAAACATCCAAAAGTTAGTGACTTAAAATAACAACAGTTATTTCTTAGTCACCTATCTGCAACTTGGGTATGTCTCAGAAGGAAGGCTCACCTCTGCTTCATGCAGCATCTGCGGGTATAGTAGCTTAACTGGGGCTTGGAGTACCTAACTCTGAGACAGCTCCTCCTATTGCTAGCAAATTAGTGCTGGTCATCGACTCAGTTCTCCAGTGCTGAGAGCTGTGGACCTCAGTTCCTTCCCATGTGGACCTCTCCAAGAAAAGTTCCTATAGGGCTGCTTGAGCTTCCTCTGAGCATAGTGGCTGGGTTCCAAGAGTGAGCATGTTAGAGAAGCAGGCAGAAGCTATATCGCCTTTTATTATCACCCTAGGAAGTCACATAGCATAATTTGTGCCTCAGACATGCCCACCCACATTCAAGGACAGAATAAATAAACCCCTTATTTAGTAAAAGAGCTATGAGATGCGATATATTATTGTCAGCATTTGCACAAAACACAATGCACCACACCCAGAGTCACCAATTGTTTATATTTTACCTCATGTATTATTTTCCCTCTCTATCTCTACATGTATATATAGATACAGAGTATCTAGATTTGGAGAGATATATTAAATGTATATTTCCTAGGAAAGAAGTAGATTATCTTACATAACCACAGTACAATTACTAAAACCAGGAAATTTAATATTGTTACCTTACTAATATATAATCTATAGTCTATATATAAGTGTTAACAATTATCTCCCTGCCCCAGTTCATAAAGGATATTACCAGGCATGTGGATTTTTCAAATCTCCAAAGGGGCTGCTGGTGGGCATTCTTAGTAAAGAATAATATACACAGACTGAAGACAGACCCAGGTTCAAATTTCAGCTTTGTCACTGACCAGAGGCATAACCTTTGGCAAATTACTTCAGTTTTCTATGCCTCAAATTTTCATTAATAAAAATGAGGTGGTTCACACCTGTAGTCCCAGCAATTTGGGAAGCTAAGGCAGGAGGATCACTTGAGGTCAGGAGTTTGAGACCAGGTTGGGCAACACGGTGAGACCCCCATCTCTACCAAAGACAAAAGTAAAAATTAGCTGGGCATGGTGGCATGTGCCTGTAGTCCCAGCTACTCAAGAGGCCAAAGTGGGAGGTCTATATGAGCACAGGAGTTCAAGGTTACAGTGAGCTATGATCATACCACTGCACTTTGGCCTGGGGACAGAGCAAGACCTTGTCTCAGGAGGGAAAAAAAGGAACATTTTTAGCTACATCATAGAATGTTGAAAAATGTGTTATGCACCTGCTTCTCAGTCAACATTCATTTTGTGCTGTTTCACTCTTTAGAATTACTAAACAACTGAAACGGGAAATTTTCTCTGACCTCTTCACGGGTGGGAACTGGAATGGGGACACTGGAGCTGGCTGGCCGCTTTGGCTGGCTTCACTCACTCAGATCTGCTGTGCTCTACCCGTCACAGGAGGAGGAGCACAGCTGAGTGGGCGCAGAAGCTGGGGCAAGTGCTTCTGGGTGCCAGCAGGAACTCCGTGTGGGCCCTGCAGCAGCATCTAGAGGGGCATACCCAAGACCCCCAAAGCCCCAGAAGTAGTGTTACAGGCAGCGCTTTTTTAACTTTGCCATCTGCACACAGCTTAAGTGTTTAATAGTTTAGTGAACCCTCTGTCTTTTTGCAAGGACAGAGGGTCAGTGTGATGGCCTCTGTATCCTGAGCTCTTATCCAGCATCCAGGAAAAATCAGGTCACATGAACAAATAGAAGGATAGTAAATGTGGGGGACTTCATTGCTGATGGAAGTGGCTCTGAGTGGGAAGGGGAGCTGAAAAGGGGATGGAGCAGGAAGGTATTCTTCCCCTGAAGTCTGGCCATCTGCAGCTGGACTCTTCTACAAAGTCCTGCCATCAAGCTGTTCCTCTAAAGTTAAGCTGCTTCTCTCTGACATTCAGCTCCTTCTTCTCTTCTCCCCTTCTGATAAGGTTTGGCTCTGTGTCCCCACCCAAATCTCATCTTGTAGCTCCCATAATTCCCACATGTTGTGGGAGGGACCCAGTGAGAGATAATTGAATTATGAGGGCAGGTCTTTCCTGTGCTGTTCTTGTGACAGTGAATAAGTCTCACAAGATCCGATGGTTTTAAAAATGGAAGTTTCCCTGCACAAGCTCTCTCTCTGTCTTTACCCACTGCCATCCATGTAAGATATAACTTGCTCCTCCTTGCCTTCTGCCATGATTGTGAGGCCTCCCCAGCCACAGGCAACTGTAAGTCCATTAAACCTCTTTCTTTTGTAAATTGCCCAGTCTCAAGTATGTCTTTATCAGCAGCATGAAAACAGACTAATACACCTTCTCTGCTCTCTGCCAGTGGAGCCTCGGGTTTTTACAGATACATGATAGAGGGTGGGGTGGGCCAGGGGTGGTTTTGGAAAGGAACATTCAAGCAGGAAAATGGGGATGCAAAATTCTCACTTTGGGCAGTGGTTCCAGGCTTGAGGGTGGGGCCCTCAGCAGGGATGCTACCCTTTTCTGCCTAGAATTTCCCTGCCTCCTGTCCCTATCACAAAGGTTGCAGTGCTGGAGGTGGCAGTGTCTGTACAGCTCTTGCTCCTCCTCCATTGGACTTTAACTACATATGAAGCAATCGATATAAATTCAATCATGCTTTTACCAAGGCTGCCGTCACTTATTTGGGGCATATTGTTTGATTCAATTAATTTATGGATTCAATTCCACAAAAGCCTTTGTTCTCTGTTCTCAAACAAACCAGCTTGCTTTCATGAACAGGTAACTGAAGCTAGGGAAAAGCAATTGAATGAATGACGAGGAAGTCATGCCTGACCTCTTTTTTTTGTAGGACATGCTCCTCACCTTATGACGGGGTTATATCGCTATATACCCATCATTAAGTTTAAAGTATTGTATGTCAAAAATGCATTTTATACACCTAACCTACTGAAAGTCATAGCTTAGCCTAGCCTACCTCATGTGCTCAGAACACTTACATCAGCCTACAGTTGGGCAAAATCATCTAACACAAAGCCTGTTTTATAATAAGGTACTGACCGTCTCTTGTAATTTGTTGAATATTGTACATTACATCAAGATTGCAATGGTTTTGCACCATTGTAAAGTTGAAAAATTTTCAAACCATTGTTAAGTCAGGGAGCATCTGTACTTATCAAATAGTGAGTCCCTCCAATGAAGATGATTTTTCATGGCGTTATTTGTTAAGTACTAAAAAGAAGAATACAGACACGACTTCCTCACTGAGTCTTTCATTAATATTGAAATGTAAGCTACTGAAAGAAAATTCTTATGTCTTTTTCCCCCCTACTGTTAAATACGCCCCAGGATACACACAACTGTTGACTCTGCTATTTGATCATAGTTCATTAGAGGTCTGTGGGTTTATTTTGCCTGAGATTTCATTCAAGGTGACTTTATTAACTTTAACAGCTCTCGTAGTTTTCCCCATCCCTTTATGATACCATCACTAAGTAATCCTTTTCATAATATATAAACATTTTAGCATAAAAAACCTTAAGCAACTTGGTTCACTTTATCAAGAGCCACCAGACTTTGGAATCCCTTTAATTTATTATTTGCTTTGCTTTGTTGACATATTTAATAGCTGGTGAATAATTCCTAGCAAATTGCTTCAGTCTGGTTCTAAGAAGTATGAGTCCATTTACATGCATGTGTGTTTAGATAGCATAATACCATGCAGCGCCCAAACTCATCTCCAGATTTGGTTGCTGGGAGATAAAAGGGATCCCTGGAGCTAATCAAACTGTTGTCATTACCACAAGGGACAATGTCACAGATAAATGTGGCTAGACTGATCATAGTGTTGCTAATAGATCCCAGCCTAGAATGATTTACCTTAGTAGTAGAACCAAGAAAGTTAAATCAATCCTTTTAAAAATCTAAATATGTATAAACTTTGATGATACAAATATTGTTGTCAGTGCTGGTCTAGTCTCAGAATCAAAGATCTTTATGTCCTAGCTATTTCACAAAATCACAGGAGCAATAGAGAGTGACAGATGAAGTTTTGCTGCAATTTTTTCTTATTTTGCCATAATGTATCTTGAAGCCATAACTGTGTCTTGACTCTAAACACAGAACTGTGACATAACAGAAATCAATATTATTATTTAGTATACAAACACATCAGGACAGCCTAAGGCATCCTTGAGGAGACGCTATGGAGATCCACAATGTCTCTATCATCCCCATACTGAGTCAGGTTGTACCCTTCAGAGTTTGTGTGACGTAGCTTAGAGTTTGCTTCACCAATGACAGAATTCTAAACTAAAGCTACACTACATGCATGAGATGAAATAGTTAACTTTTTGCAAAAGCAGTCATAGCTTAGCCTCATATTTATATATTGTGAGTGTCTTAAGGTAGACTATAACCCTTTTACAGATGAAAATATGAAAGTCACATCTTCAGTAAAGATGTAAAGTGATTAAATCTTTTGTGATGATCCATACTGCAGAGTTTTAGTCATGTGCAGCATTGCAAAATACTTATCATCCAGTAAAACCAAAACTTTTTTTTCAAGAGATAAATATAGCTTATTCTAGTTACCAGTTAAAAGCCACCAAAGCTTGAAATTTTAAAATTCTATCCAAGACTTTTTTTCCTTTTTTTTTTTTTTTTTTTTTGAGATAGAGTTTCGCTCTGTCACCCAGGCTGGAGTGCAATGGCGAGATCTTGGCTCACTGCAACCTCCGCCTCGTGGGTTCAAGCGATTCTCCTGCCTCAGCCTCCCAAGCAGCTGGGATTATAGGCATATGCCACCACGCGGGGCTAATTTTGTATTTTTAGTAGAGACGGGGTTTCTCCATGTTGGTCAGGCTGGTCTCAAACTTCCGACCTCAGGTGATCCACCCGCCTCGGCCTCCTAAAGTGCTGGGATGACAGGTGTAAGCCACCACACCCAGCCCTATCCAAGACACTTTTAACATTTGTGTGCATTTTTCTTTATTCTAAATTATAATATCAGAAGTATATAAACTTTCAGAAACAATTAAGTATTTATTCATTTGAGCCACCTGCTTTTTCCTTGAATAGCTGCAATGTTTTTACTAACCTGCAAATGTAAAATATGCAATACAGGCTGGGTGTGGTGGTTTATGCTTGTAATCCCAGCACTTTGGGAGGCCAAGGTGTAAGGATCACTTGAGGCCAGTAGTTTGAGACCAGCCAGGGTAACATTGGGAGACCCCCATCTCTGCAAAAAACATATAAACCAAAAAATTACTGGGGCATGGTGGTACATGCCTATAGTCCAAGATACTCAGGAGGCTGAGGCAGGAGGATTGCTTGAGCCCAGGAGTTCAAGGTTGCAGTGAGCTATGATCAAGTCACTGAACTCCAGCTTGGGTGACAGAGTAAGACCCTATCTTAAAAATATAAATACATATACTCAATACATAAAATAACAAAGAAAATTGGAATATACATATAATAAAAATGAATTATTTTCTTCTTTTATTTATTTTGAAGGTGTTTCTCTAATCAATGTAGAATTAGTAACACAATAGATAATTTGCTAAGCACAATGCCAAATAACTCTCTTACATTTTTTTTACAAAAGTAAACTCCAACTATTAAATTTTAAATAAATGAATCTTTAGACTCAAGCTTATTTCATCACATATAAGCCATCTTATCTTAAAGACAAAGTTGTAGAATTTTGACCAAGACCAGTTACAGCTGTATATTAAACTATTCCGAATGGTCTGAAGAAGAAAACAATTACATCAATGAACCCTAGCATGCAGATACTATAAAATTTTAAGGCCAGAAAACTTTCATATTTATAAGAATTGTTGTGAAAGTAAGTGGAAGCTGTAAAATGCAAGAAATATTATAACTGAGAGATTCAAATTGCCCTCTGGTGAAAAGGGCAGTCTGTTTAGAACTCAGTATCTTTTTGTTTGCTAGATGAGCTCACTCCTTGTACTAGATGGACCCAACAAGCTGCTAGCTGGTTGTACTCACACTCCTAGGGAAGCCACAGGAGCCTGCCCCATCCACAGGCTTCTGAGTTCAGTACATGTGACCAGGTCACACTTGACCAGAGCAGGGTTGGATGTCTGACACAAAGGAAGCCCATCCATAGAGTGGCCCATGCATGGCCTATGAGGTAATTGATGATAGAGAGCTCAATCAAGTCTTTTTTTCCTGGTTTTTTATTTTTTATTATGTTTTAATATGTGCCATTGTACCAACAGCAAAAGTAAGAAGCAGCCAGTAAGAAGGGTTTTTTGTTTTTTTATTTTTTGAGACAGGGTCTTGCTCTGTCACCCAGGCTGGACTGCAGTGGTACAATCACAGCTCACAGCAGCCTCGACATTTTGGGCTCAAGCAGTCCTCCCACCTCAACCTTCAGAGCAGCTGGGACTGCAAGCACATGCCACCATGCCCAGCTAATGTTTAAAAAACAAAAAAACAAATTTAGACTGGGTCTCACTGTGTTGTCCTTGCTGGTCTTGAACTCCTGGCCTCAAGTGGTCCTCTCCCTCTGTCTCCCAAAGTGCTGAGATTACAAGTGTGAGCTACCATATCTAGTAATTAAGAGCATTTTAGATAACCTTCATCTATTAGCTACAATAAGCATCTGATTAGCTGTGCAATGTTGTTGCCTCTGCCTTGTACAACAAGGGAATCACCACTTGTTCCGCAGTGGGCAGCCAGTCTATGCTAACCTGCCCCAAGTCCAAGGAAGCTGAGAGGCCTAAGAAAAAGGCTAACAAATCCAGTTTCTTAGAAACATTTAATAGAGACTTATGAACAGAAGCCATGTCTGTCTCAGGCAGCAGCAAGACAAGATGATGTATCCCTGTGCCATTGCACCCCCAGACCCAGGGCTTATATACCATAGAGAAAGGGTGACTTGGAAGGAACAGGTAGGACAATTGAAATACAATAACATCAAAGGTTGTTTTGACCTAAAGTTGGGATTTACAGTAAGTAGGTGCTCTTGCACAAGCAATGATAGATAAAGTAGGTATCTTAGAGGCTTTCACAAAACTGAGATTAATCAGATGTCAATATGGTGGATTAGTATGCAACATGAAGTTGCTTTGGCCTCAATGTCACTCACCACTGCAAATCTTGTTTTCCCGGATTTATTATCATCTATAATAAAAGACCTGGTCTTTTGATATAAAACTTGGTATATGTAAAGGATACATATACATAATATATGTAGATTAAGAGCAATAATATAATGAACATCCATGAAGCTATCACTCAACCAAGAAATAAAATGTTATTTATTTACCTCTATTCATAACTTCTCATCCTGTTGCCCTGCTTCCTGCCCCGCTCAGCACAGATCACTACTGTAAATTTTGTGTTTATCATTCTTTTAATTTAAACAATTGTTGTCTGGATGACAGAGCCTTGGCAGAAAAATAAAATATAGTAAAAAATAAAAAATTGTTGTCATAAAATATGTATGCATTCAAAATTAAGCATCCACAATTTATCTAAGCAGTTATATGCTACTATATTTTCACAACTGTATCTTTTATTGTTTTAATCCTCCACAATTTCTTATTCCATTCTACTGTTAAAAACTATTATTTTTTTAGTAGGGAAAAAAAGCAATACCATGATCTGTGCTGCCACAGGCTTTCTTCTAACGGCTCCTGATACAAAGGTACAAAATTTTCTTCATGGTCTGCCTAGGAGTGAAATCACTGGGTTGTGTGGTATACAAATGTTCCACCTTTCAAGATAATTTCCAATGGTTTTCCAACATGATGGTACAACTCTCCTTTTCAATGGAGTTTGATTGTGAAATACACGGAGAGAGTGAGTTAGTGCCAGCATATGATACAGGCCAATGTCAGTATAAGCAGAAGCCCTGAAGTAGAGAAGAGAATGCTGTTCCTGAAAGATGCAGAAATAGCAACGTCAGAGATCCAGAGCTATTGCTAGGTCCTGAAGATAGTCCAGTTGCTAAGGCTGGCATTGGGTAGGACATCCAGTAATGTGTTGCATAGAAATGGTGGTATTCAGCATTGTTTTCTCCTTCTCAATCATAGGAGGAAAGCTTTTATCATTTTACCATAAAGTGTGTTATTTCTTGTAGGTTTTTTCCTACATTAAAGAAATTCCCAGTGAATACTAGTTTCCTGGAGGACTTATTTTTTGAGTCAAAAAATGGATATTGGATTTTATGAAGTGCTTTTTCTGCGTCTATCAAGATTATTGTAGTTTTTTCTCTACTTTTTGCCACTAATGCGGTGAATTACTTCATTTTTCATATATTAAAGCAACATTGCATTCCCAGAATACACCTAAATTTGTTGTGTTATTTTCTTGAGGATTTCTGCATTTTTATATATATGAGACAAACTAGATTTCAATTTTTCTTTCTTGAAATCTCCTATACAGAGTTTGATATCAATGCTACACTGGCCTCATAAAATGAATTGGATGTTTTCCTTTTTTCCTACTTTTGGGGAAATTGTGTTTAAGGTGTTAATGAGTCTTCCTTAAATGTTTGTTAAGACTTTATTATTGAGTTCTTCTGGGGCTGGACTTTTCTCTATTGTTGTTTTTGCTGTTGTTTTATTATAGACTAAATTTCTTTAACAGAAAATAGACTTATTCAGATTTCCTATTTTCTCCTATATCAGATTATACATTTCACCTAAATTTTCAAAGGTATTGCAATAAAGTTGTACATAATATCCTCTTATCATTTTAATGTATGTAGAATCATGATGTTGATAATATTTACCTTCTCTTTTTCTTTTATCAGTCTTGCAAGATATTTATAAATATTATTAGTGATACAGGAGTTAAGAAGAAATTAGGCAGATAGTGAGGGTACAAAAGTCCTGGGTAAGGTTTTCCTTTTAATGAAAGCAGCCCCAGATTATCGTCTATTCTAACAAAGAGCTGCCTGTAAAATCGAGCTGCAGACATAGATGCTGGCAGTTGCGCCACTCACGTTCAAGATGGCAGCTCCACCTTCCCTTCTCTTTGTCAGCCACGTGTATTGTAAGGAGCAGACAAGTTGGCCCAGGTCAACTGGAAACCCATTTGCATAATAAAGTTAGGGTGGGGTCGCCAGACTTCCTTGTGCAATATGTAAATGTCATACCTGATCGAACCAATCTGTAAGCCCTATGTAAATCAGACACTGCCTCCTGAAGGCTGAAGATAAAGTCCAGCACATCCGCCACCAGTCCACCTTTAATCTTGGCAGTCTCCCTCTCTCACTAGAGAGAGAGCTGTTTTCCTTTCTCTTTCTTTTGCCTATTAAACTTCTGCTCCTAAACTCCTCCTGTGTGTTTATGTCCTAAATTTTCCTGGCACAAGACGACAAACCCCAGGTATTTACTCCAGACAACGTAGCCACTTCTTTAGTACTAATTTTCCTGGTGTATTTTTGTTTTCAATTTCTTTAATTTTTGTTCCCTTCTTAAATTTTCCTTTATTCTAGAATCTTTTAGTTTAATTTGCCATTTTTATTCTAATTTTTTGAGATGAATACCTCCATAATAAATTACCAGACTTTCTTCTCTTCCAATATATGCATTTAAAACTATAAGTTTTCCTCTGAGCACTGCTTTAGCTGAATTCCACAAGTTTTTATGTGATAGTTTCATATTATAGTTTTAATCATGATTTTTGCTTTGACATGTGGATTACTTAGAAACGTAAAATCTTCTATCATTCAGGGATTTTTTCTCATTGTATTTTTGTTATTTATTTCTAACAATTTTACTATGACGGTAGTATATACTTCGTATGATTTAACATTTGCGAAGTTGTTGCGGCTTACTTTGCTGTCCAGCTATACATAATGTTGTTGCATTCCATGTAAACTTGAATATAATATGTATAATACAATTGTTAAAGGTTATGTTCCAGCAGCATGTTTTATACACACATACATATATGCATATAGCAAAGTAAGCTAGCTGTGTTCTAAATTTCTGTGTGTCTGCTGATTGTTTTCTCTGTTGTATCAGTTACTGAGAGAGGTATATTAAATTCTTCTACGATCATGGTCTTGGCAATTTCTTCTTTTGAGTCTGTCAATTTTGTTCTACATATTTGGACACTACGTATATGAATTTAGGAGTGTTATACATTTCTGGTGAATTGTATCTTTCATCATTTGAAATATTTCCCTTTATTTTTAGTAATAATCCTTGCCTTAAAGTTTACATTATCTGTTATTAGTATAACTCTGCAAGCTTTCTTTCTGTTGGTGTTTGCATAGAATGACTTTCCATTTTTTTACTTCCATTTTTTGTTGGTGTTTTCACAGAAAGACTTCCCATTTTTTACTTTCAATTTTTCTATGCCTTATATTTAAGGTGTATTACTTGTTAGTTTTAATACAATCTAACAATCTTAATTCTAGTGTGTTTTGCCTAGAACAGAGAAATAATTTTCATTGGAACATTTGGTCCATTTGAGTTAATGTAATACGGAAATATTTGAGATTATATCTACCATCTTACTCCTCTTTCTCTCCCTCCTTGCCTTGGCCTGTTGGATAAATCTGGCCTGCTACAGGGTGAATCTAGCCACATCCATTTCTTGGCATATTGTCTATGGATGCTTTTGCATTACAATATCAGAGTTGAGAACTAATAACTGTTAAGTAATGAGCTATTTAACCATAAAGTGGTAATCTGACAACTGAGAAAGTTTTTTTTAAAAATTATTTGATATATAAAACCTTACGGAAGGTAGAAGAAGACATTTCTAGTACGTATATACAACAAAGGACTCATTCAGAATTTCTAAAATTAGTAAGTTGGAAAAAGAAGATAAGGAAAGAAACCCCAAAATAACATGAACAAAAAACCTGAACTGGTATTTTATGAATAAGGATATTCAAATAGCCAATAAACACATAAAATGTGTAATCAACTTTATTAGACTCAGGAAAATATATATATTAAAACAACAATTCATTAAAACCCATCTATTAGGATGGATTTTTTTCTTGAGACAGGGTCTTACTCTGTCACCTAGGCTAGAGTGCAGTGGCTTGATCGTGGCTCACTGTAACCTCAACCTACCAGGCTCAAGCACCTCAGCCTCCCGAGTAGCTGTGACTACAGGCACGTGCCACCACACTTGGTCAATTTTTGTATTTTTTGCAGAAATGTGGTCTCACTCTGTTGCCCAGGCTGATCTTAAACTCCTGGACTCAAGCAATTCACCTGCCTCACCCTCCCAAAGTGCTGGGATTACAGGTGTGTCCCACCACACCCGGCCTAGAATGTATAAAATTTTTTAAGGCAGAAAATAATTATTGGTAAGTCTATGAAACAGTCAGAATTCCTATATGCTGCTGGTAGGAATGTACACTGATCCAACCACTTTGAGAACTCTTTGGCAGTAGTTACTAAAACTGAACATACACCTGCCTTATGACTTAGCAATTCCACACGTACCCAACAGCATTTCATGCATTTATGCACCAAAAGATATGGACAAGAATGTTCTTAGTAGTGCTACTTATAATTTCCCCAAACTAAAAACTACCCAAGTGGCCATTAACAGCAGAATAAAAAATAAATTGTGCTATTTTTCCATGGTGGAATATAAACATAATAGGAAAAAATAAACTACAGCTATACACAAGAACGAATTTCACAAACGTAATGTTGAATGAAAAAAGCATTACACAAAAGAGTGCAACAGTACCATAAGAAAGGTATAAAAAAAAGAGTGCATACTATATCTGCTATATGATTCCATGTGTATAAAGTTCAAAACCATGCAAAACTAATCTGTGATGTAAGAAGACAGAAGACAACATAGTGGTTTCCTTCTGGAAGGAAGTAATTACTTGGAGGGGTTTCTACAGAATTTCTGGGGTGCAGGTAAGTGTTATTTATTTTTTATCTTGGTGCTGGTTACATGTATGGTTAGTTTCTGAAAATCCACCCATCTGTGCACTTATGATTAGTATGTTTTATCTATTATGTTATGCCTCAATAAAATTTTCTTAATGTTATGGAAATTTAAGAGAATACTTATAAACTTAGTAATTTAGAAATAGTGTAATTATTTAGATGAAAAAGTTTGTGTGTTTTTATAATGCATCAGATTTTACTTTTATTTTCTCTGAAGCAAACTAACATATTTAATATAGTACAGAGTAGTAGTATTATACAGTAAATATTTGATTTTAAGTAAGAAAACCACAGGCTCAAGATGGAAAGAATAAAACTTTTTCATTGCATCTGCTTTCTGAGAAAACAAATGTCAGACATAATAAATAAAATAAAAATAAAATTATGGATGCAGAATATCTTAATACCATTGTGATGTTTGAATACATATTTGAATGCCTCCCTTTCTAAAGTATGTCATTAGATTTAAATTACTTATATACTCTTAGGACCTACAAATAACATAAAGTGTACTCAGAAATATTTAACAATTAAAGAGAATTGTGTAAAATTCTTACTTTATAATATATAGAAAAAATAAGAGTGTTTCTTCTTTGAAGAAAGGGGGGCTATTATTTGGTGATCAGAAAATAGAAGCACAAAAAATCTAGCTCATCTTATTTCCTTTTCTTACACCATACAAAAGCTCATATATTTAAACAATGAAAAGTAGTTGAATAGTAAACAGAGAAAGCAATTGTTGAACAAAATTATTCATTCTGGAAAAATTCCTATGATCTGCAGTTAAGAATTTTTTCCCAAGAACAGCCTCTATTCCTATACTATTGTTTGCATATTTATATAAAACTAAGTATATTTTAATTTTTGTTTGTTTGTTTGTTTTTGAGACGGAGTCTCGCTCTGTCCCCAGGCTGGAGTGCAGTGGCGCGATCTCGTTTCACTGCAAGCTCCGCCTCCTGGGTTCACGCCATTCTCCTGCCTCAGCCTCCCGAGTAGCTGGGACTACAGGTGCCTGCCACCATGCCCGGCTAATTGTTGTATTTTTTTTTTAGTAGAGACGGGGTTTCACTGTGTTAGCCAGGATGGTCTCGATCTCCTGACCCCATGATCCACCCACCTCGGCCTCCCAAAGTGCTGGGATTACAGGCGTGAGCCACCGCGCCCAGCCTATTTTACTTTATAATATTATTTGCAAAACAAATCATGGCCTACTTACGGGAACATGCTCATTATTGTCTTACTCACCATGAATTGTTAATGTCTGCTTTCTAGTGGTACATACAATGAATTTCCATCACCACAAGAAGTTCCCTTAAGCCCCTTAATATTCAAACTGTGCAACCACCCAAACCCTGGTAACCACTGATATGCTTTCTGTCACTACAGTGGTGCCTTTTCCAAAATGTCATATAAATGAAATCATAGAATACATAGTGTATTTGTCTGGCATCTTTTACTTAGCATAACATTTTTGAGATCATGTAGGTTATTGGATGTATCAATAGTTTGTCCTTTTTCATTGCTGAGTAGTATTCCATTTATATGGATTTATTGCATTTGTTTGTCCATTCACCACTGGGTAGACATGGCTAGTTTCCAATTTGGAGCTAATATAAAAATTACAAATAAAGCTGCTATGACTATTTGCATACAAGTGTTTGTATGCACATGTTACTTAAGTAAATACCCAGGAGTGGGCTTTTTGGTCATATAGTAAATGTAGTTTATAAGAAACTGCCAAAATATGTTGTAAAGTGGCTGTACTATTTTGCATTCCCACCAGCAATGTATGAGAGTTTCCATTTTCTCATATACTTGCTAAAACTTAGAGTTTCCAGCTATTTAATTTTTTCCATTTTAGTGGGTATGTGGAAGCATCTCATTGTGGTTTAAATTTGAATTTCATTATCTGTACACTAAATCTCCTCAACATACAATTTACCCATGTAACAAACTTGCACATGTACCCCTTGAATCTAAAAGTTGGAAAAAAAGTAAAATATAAAAATAAATTTGCGTATTCCTAATAGCTAATGATACTAATCATCTTTTCATGTGGTTTTTTTTTGCCATTTGTATATCTGCTTTGATAAAATCTCTTTTCAAATCTCTTATCCATTTAAAAATTTTTTTGGCTTATTAATGAGCTGTGTAAGTTGTTTATATCTTCTAAACAAGGCCCTTTATCAGATATATAATTTGCAAATATTTTTTCCCATGCTATAGTTTGACTTTTAATTTTCTTAACCATGCCTTGAAGGCTCCCCCTCTGGTATCATGCTCATTCATTCATTCAGCCATTCATTCATTCAGCCATTCATTCATTCATGCAGCAAATGTGTGTTTGGTACATACTACGTATTGCAGTACAATAAAAAAGTTTTCAAAACCCTTTCTCTCTTTCCATCAGAAAATGACCTTGAGTTAACCTTCTAACATTGTTTCCCTGGAAATGTGAAATGCTGACTTTGTTACTAGTCAACATTACTTATGGCAAAAAATGATGCCTGACTGGAAACAATATCAGCACTGGGAGGACAGAGAGTGAACCTTAAAGACCTGGTGGGAAGCCCTAGCTTTCGGGTTTCCCTGAGGATATTGATCTTATAATGGGTGTACGTGTCATGTGGATTGCTAGTAGACACCACCAGGGAATAAATACAATATTATGGGGCAATGGACCTTCTAGGTAAGGGTGGTATCTTCACCCACCAATGTGATCTTCTTTAAACATGGGCTATTACTTGGAGGGCTAGAGAAGTAAATCCTGGACTGCTATCTGGACTCCTGCTGATGACACACCTGATGCTGTCCTTCCGTCATCTCCTACCCATGTCCTGTAAAGCTGCATGAGTCTGATGCCACAAGTCCAGTTAAGTCCATGAGTATAACTGGCTAGCTGAACCCAAGACTACTGCTTCTGGTCAAGCAAAGTGGGTGATTTATGCTTCCAGACATTTATACAGAAAGATGCATGATCCAAAGACCCTGCTTTGGTCTCAGGTACCTTACATTCTAATGGGAAGAGGCAGAAGACAAATAGATTTAAAAATCATACCAGGTGGTAGTGCTCTGTTGAAAATCAAGCAGCAGGTGGAAGATAGAGAAGGACAGTGAGGAGACGTTGACATTTTATGTAGTGTGCTCAGGGCAGGTTCCGTGAAAAAGTGACATTTGAGCAGATATTTCAGAGAAATCAGGCAGCAATCTATGTAGATATCTGCAGGAGAACATTCTAGGCAGAGGAAACAGGTGCAACAGTCCTTAGCAGAAATGTGCTTAGTGTGTTCAAAAAACAGCAAGGAGGCCAGTGTGAAAAAGCAAAAAGGTGAAGAAAGAGGCCATAAAGTGTGTGGGAAGCCAGACCTGATTGTTCTTTATAAGCTACCTGAAATGAATGGGAGGTCTTGGAAGTTCTAGGCAGGGGGCACAACAGGAGCTGCTGTGTGAAGAGCAACCTGTGAGATCAAGGGTGGAAGCAGGAAAACCAGTTAAGCTGTTGCAATAATGCAAATGAAAGACAGTAGGGATGACAATTAGAATGCTGCACCGCAAATGGTGAGAAGCGGTCAGATTTGGAATCAGTTTTGAAGGTTGGGTTTGTTTCTGGGTTGACTTTTTGATATGAGGAAAAAGAAAAAGGAGTCAAGGTTGAGTCTCTGTCTTGTCGTGTAAGTATCCAGTTAAATAAGTTGCCACAGATTGAAATGGGGAAAATTGAAAGGAGAATTTGAGGGGATGGGGGATCAAGAGTCATTTTTGCACATTTGTTGTAAAATGCTCATTAGATATATAACTAGAGATGTTATATAGTTAGATGTAAAAGATTCTGGAAACTTTGAGAATAAGGTGTAAATTTGGGAGTCATGATGATGTGGATAATATTAGAAGCCAAAGAAGGAGTTCAGGGACTGGGCCCACATACTCAGGAATTGTTTAATATAATTGAGCATAAAAATTTCAATGGATTTACAAATCTTTCAGGTTTTAATTCTTAAGAAGTTCATGATTTGCCAATAAAGTGTCATGACACCAAGGGTTCTATAAAAAGCACATGTGGCACACACAAACTGACTTTGCTTTGCATATGGGCAACTGACAAAAAGATAACTCCAAAAATGCAGTGTTGGACAAGGATCTTAAAAAATTTTTTTGCTCAATTTGCTTCAAAGAAAAAAAACAGCTTTCATTCTAGAATGCTCACATTTATGGCTGGATATAGTCTACATAAAAATGAACTGTTATTCAACCCAAAACATTTTGCCTAACTTAATTTTTATTGTCTCCATCACCTGTTATGAAACAAAAATAAAGTGTGTATACATATCATGGGGTCATCATGACCAAAATGATTTAATTTATATTCTTTATAAAAACAATCAGAAGGAAATCTGCTTACAGCCAACATACTTAGAGTCAACCATAATAAGGTAAAAGTTCTCAGGCTACACAAAGAAAGAGCTTCCAGTGTTTGCTTGAGCAGCAGGGAACATAGGTCTAATAAAGAAGTCTTACTTTTTACTGTATTGTATTCCCTTTGTGCTCATTGTGCATATTTGCCCCTTTAAAGGAAAAATATTATCTGGTAAAAAAAATAAAGTTCAGTTAAATTAAATTAAAATCAAGCATAAGATTTGAATAAGAGTGGAAATATTGAGGTCATCAACTACTAAAGAGCCAAGAATTCCCAATGACTTCTACTAAGTCCCAACACTAACTACTGCTTTAGGTTCTATTAACCATATACTTTTTGTCTTTTCCCCCTTTCTATTGCCCCTTTTAGACAACTTTATTGCTTTAGGTTCAATTTTCCCCCCACCACCCCCCTCCCTTTTTTTTTTTTTTTTGAGATGGAGTCTTCCTCTGTCGCCAGACTGGAGCGCAGTGGCGCAATCTCAGCTCACTGCAACCTCCGCCTCCTGGGTTCAAGCGATTCTCGTGCCTCAGCCTCCCGAGTAGCTGGGATTACAGGTATGCACCACCACACCCAGCTAATTTTTGCGTTTTTAGTAGAGACGGGGTTTCAACCTGTTGGCCAGGATGGTCTCGATGTCCTGACCTTGTGATCTGCCCGCCTCGGCCTCCCGAAGTTGGGGATTACAGGCGTGAGCCACCATGCTAGGCCAAGCTAATTCTTTTATACCCTTCTCAAGCATTTTCCCCCTTTTATTAGCTCCTGAAATGCAAGCTTATAACTAGCAGATTAAGAACATTAGAGAATATAAACAGTTGAAAGATTATTATTTCATACAACATACAGTTAAAAATAAAAGTGACATGAAGCAAATATATAGAGAAATTTTAAAACCAAACAAAACATACATGTATGGAGATATTTATAGTTTCTTTCTAATTACCATATTATTCTTTTGGGGACCTTTTTTTTTGCAAAATGCTTTAAGTACCTGCTAAACCATCCATTACATACACCAATGCCATTAGAGTCATTATCTGAGTGTTATTTTCTCTCTCTTTCCTGCATCGTTTTCCTTTGCTTAGTCTCTAGTATTCAGTACAGATTCTCTCATACACCTCATCCGAGATAATTATTTGTCAGAGAGCTAAGGGAGAGCTCTTATCACCCATACTATATGAAAACAGCCATCTGCCAATCAAATGGTATGGCATAGAACATTAAAAATGAGGAAAATATTTCACGTAAGTATAATATAGCAGATAAACTAGCTTATTTCCACCATTGATTAGTTTAATTATTGAGTGATAATATATTTATATATTTTTAGGAATCCTGATATGAATCATAAGTTTAAGACATGGACTGGCTTGTTCCTCCCTGCTGCCTTGGCTAGAATGCCAAACATATTTGCATTAGATTTCCTCTTTTTTTTCAAATTTTCAAGATAGTTGTTTTAGAGTATCCAGCCCATGCCTCTTTTGTCTGTAAAATTTTTTGCTCCATTCTGTGGATATTGGATAACATGGGGTCTACACAATTGAGATGTTACAGAAAGCTGATTGTGACACAATGACTTTAGCTTTGCTGTTCTCTTCTCAGAAGTATTTCCCCAACCCCAGTTCTACCCCCGATGTTTATATTTGGATGTTGTTATGGAAAGGGACATTTTAAAGTTTAAAGCATATAAAATCTTCGTGAAAGCCTCTCTCTTTCTCTTTCTCTCTCTGAGCCAGAATTGGATTAGGACTTGACCAGACTCCTATGACAAGGTACTTTTATGAGACAAAATCTTCCAGAGTGTTCCCAGTGAACAGTCTGTATATTTCTTTAAGTTAGAAGAGAAACTCAAAAACTGTCATAGCTACATATTGTCTAGATTCTGGTTTTCATAATAGAACACATCTTTGAATCTTTTCTATCAGATTT
Source organism: Pan troglodytes (assembly GCF_028858775.2). Classification (NCBI taxonomy): domain Eukaryota; kingdom Metazoa; phylum Chordata; class Mammalia; order Primates; family Hominidae; genus Pan; species Pan troglodytes. Next base: position 160,108,582 of record NC_072401.2, read on the forward strand.
GGCCAGTTTTATTGAAAACCCGGAGAAGAAAAGCCCTACCCAGACTCCTTTTCCCCTCACAAATCACTTGTTATGCTCCAAAATGCAAAGGGAAGATTCTTTTCTTTGTAAATAACATATATATTTTATATAATATAATATAAAGCATTTTAAAACTGGGACTAAATATTTTTTGTAATTAGAAACAAAATTTGGTGACAAATCTAACATTTACACAAAAAGTGGGGGGAAGTTTCCTTTAACAGACTTTTATTCCATAAAATATATAACTGTAATTTACTCACTTATTATTTAGGAAACAATATATTTATTTACATCAGAGAAAATTCTATTCTTTCTTTGCTTTAAAACGGCTTTATTATTTAATCTGCGCAGTTGGATATGTTTTAACGTATGTATACACCTGAGAAGCCATCTCCACAATTAACATAAAGAATATATCCATCACTCCCCAAAGTTTTCTAGTGCCCCAGTGGTAATCCCTCCCTCTTGTTCCATCCCACTGGTCTCTCCTTTATCCTCAGGCAACCAATGATCTGCTTTTCTGTGACAGATTAGTTTGCACTTACTAGAATTTTATATTAGTAGAATCATACAATATGTATTTTGTTTTGTCTGAGTTTTTTCACTTAGAATAATGATCTTGAGATTCATCCACTTGTTGCATGTACCAGTAGTTCTTTCCTTTCTATTGCTGAGTATTATTCTATTGTATGGACACACCTCAATTTGTTTATTCATTCACCTGTTGATGAACATTTAGTTTTGGGCTATTATAAATAAGCTGCTGTGATATTGCTCATTACTCTTGGGTAAATGGAAAAGGCTGGAATTTCCTAGGAATGGAAATGGAATGGAATTTCCATTTCCTAGGAATGGAAAGGCTGGGTTTAAGGAGGTATATGTTAACTTGTAAGGAACTGCCAAACTGTTCTCCTACACAGTTGTACCATTTTCCACTCCCACCAGGAGTTTGGTTGTTCCACATCCTCACCAACACACAATACCAGCTTTCTTTATTATAGCAATTCTGGTAGATGTGTTATCTTAAGGTGGTTTTAATTTACATGATGTTGAGTATTTTTTCATATGCTTACTTGTCATCCATAAATCTTTGATGAAGTGTCTATTAAATCCTTTGCCTATTTTTATTGGAGTGCTTATTTTCTTATTTTCAAGCATGGTACACTTTTTTTTTCTTTGAGACAGAGTTTCACACTTGTTGCCCAGGCTGGAGTGCAATGCATGATCTCAGCTCACTGCAACCTCCCCATCCCGGGTTCAAGCAATTCTCCTGCCTCAGCCTCCTGAGTAGCTGGGATTTAGAGGCATGCATCACCACGCTTGGCTAATTTTGTATTTTTAGTAGAGACAGAGTTTTGCCATGTTGGTCAGGCTGGTATCCAACTCCTAACCTCAGGTGTTCCATCTGCCTTGGCCTCCCAAAGTGCTGGGATTACAGGTGTGAGCAACCGTGCCAAGCCAGAATACTTTTTATATATTCTGAGTAGAAGTATTTTATCAGATATGTGTTTTGCAAATATTTTTGCAGTCTTTGGCTTACCCTTCATTCTATCAAGAGTTATCTTTTGAAGATCAGAAGTTATTAGTTTTGATGAAGTCTAATTTATTTGCTTATAGGTGATGCTTTTGGTATTGTATCTAAGAAATATTTGGTCACCATCTTTGATGTCATATCTAAGAAATCCAGGATCACAAAATTTCTTCCTTAAAATTTTACAGATTTAGGTTTTATACTTAGGTTTATGATCCATTTTAATTTTTGTATATTGTGCCAGGTATGAATCAAAGTTTATTCATTTGCACACAAATATTCTATTATTCTGGCACCGTTTGTTGAAAAGACTATTTTTTCTCCTCTGAAACTGCCTTGGCATCTTTGTCAAAACTTAACTATTTATGTGTGAGCCTATTTCTGAACTCTAGGTTTCATTAATGTAGCTATTTCTACACTATTACTACAGTGTCTTGGTTACTACAAATTTATGACAAGTCTTAAAGTCAGATCATGCATGTCTTCGAACATTTATTTTTTCCAGCATGTTTGAGCCATTATAGGTCTTTTGCATTTCAATGTAAATTTTAGAATCAGAATGTCAATATCTACAAAAATGCCTGCTTGGATTTTGATTGAAATTGCCTTGAATTTCTAGGTCACTTGTGGGGAGAAATTACGTATTAACAGTATTAAGTTTCTGATCCATGAACTTGGTATATCTCTTCAATTATTAAGGTTTTCCTTAATTTTCCTCAGCAATGTTTTATATTTCCAGTGCCAATGCAGTGCCTAGAATCCAAGAGTAATCTTATTTTTTGGTGAATTGAACCAATATAAAACTATCATAAAAGAAATCTAACCCTATCTTCAACTTTTAATAAAATCACACAATGTACAGCACTCTGACAAAATTATTCCAATTACTAATACACATTAACAATAATACCATTTATGCTTTTACATGACTTTGTACTAATTAGATAAGATTTCCTTAGACAATCTTGGCAAACTCTCAAATCAATTTTTTTTTATCTTTGGTATCACTGCTAAATAGGTTTATGTTTTTTATTCCCTTTTGATCTTGTTCCATTTCTGATCTTAACTTGTTTCTCTGGAGAAGCAGGTATAGAATCAGTATTTCTTTAAATAATCTCATTGTTAATTCTCCCTTTTTTGTATTCTGATAAACTATTCACATTCTCACCCATTCCTTTTCCTTTATCCTACATAGTTCCTACTTTATAAATAATCCAATAATTGCTTATTATAGGATTATCTGATTCATGTCACAAAGCTTAAGTCATGACCTATGGTACTACTTTTTACTAGCAGAGGACAGAGGAAGTTGGAAAAAAATGTATATCAAATGTGTTTTAATTTAGTATAAAAACTTTAAGCTTTGAATTCCAAATTGGAAACCCGATAAAAGAAAAAAGACTACAGGGTGGTTTTATGCCTCTCATGACTTGCTGACAAAAAGGGTTAACATTAGGATTAAGGTGTAAAGATAGACCTGAAGAACAGATCATCTAAAATATGTAGTTTTATATGCTGTAGTACATTTTAACAAAGGTTTCATAATATAAAGCAGAAATAAACAGACAAAAAGAAGCCATTAAACAAATAGTCAAGTTTCATTTTGAGCCTATTAAGTGAAAATCAATTTAATTTTATAAAGAGTTTATCTTTTTGTTCTTTTAATTTTAAAGACTTTATGATATGGTTTGGCTGTGTCCCCACCCAGATCTCATCTTGAATTCCCACATGTTGTGGGAGGGACCCAGTGGGAGGTAATTGAATCATGGGGGCAAACCTTTCCCATGCTGTTCTCATGATAGTGAATAAGTCCCAAGAGATCTGATAGTTTTAAAAAGGGGTGTTTCTCTGTATGAGCCCTCTCGCTTTGCTTGCTGACATCCATGTAAGACATGACTTGCTCCTCCTTGCCTTCTGTCATGATTGTGAGGTATCCCCAACCACATGGAACTGTAAGTCCATTAAACCTCTTTCTTTTGTAAATTGCCCAGTCTCGGGTATGTCTTTATCAGCAGTGTGGAAATAAACTAATACACTTTACCATAAAATTTTATTGTTTTCCTTCAACTAGTTTTAGCTATCTTAGTGAAGAGCTGTTTTTATAAAATGGAATCTTGGGCCAACAAGACGAGCACCATCTTACTTTAAAGAATTTACTCCAAGCTAGAACTGGAAATCTTTACTGTCATCTAGAGACAGTGATAACATATTACAGGAGAGAAACACAAATCTGTTTAAAGTATTTGACAGTGGGTATAGTTAACTCTAATATGACATCATTTTCTACAATCCAAAGTGGCATCTAAATTTATATGGCAAATCATTTTTACTCCTTATCAGTGTCTACGAGATTCTAAAAGCACCTCAGTATCAAGGCTTAGTTATTTCCCCAGCAATGGTTAAGATAGGTCTTTGTCAACTAATCAATCAATTAAGGGAGGAAGGAAAGGGAATTTAATAATTTATTTAGTCTTAAAAATGAGTACATTATAGTTTTACACGGAGGAAAAACTAAAACAGTGTATCTTAGGGCATAGTCCACGACCACCATTGTCAGAATTATCTGAGGGGACTCTCAAATCTGCATTTTTATGAAGTGCCCCCAATGGTTATTATCATATCATAATTTGAAGCTCGTCGTTCTGAAATTTTTTGCTTCAACCGTTAGCAAATAGAAAAAGAATAAGATTCTTCCTATAGAGGGTACACAATGCACAATAAACAAGAAGGGAATTAAAGGAAGAGAAATCTGTGTGGCCTGCTATTAGAAAGTGTCAATGAAAATACAGAACATAAGCTGAAACTTAGGAGAAGAAATTGCTTCCTTTAGATGTCAGAAGCAGAATATAAGAGAACAAAGACAAGGAGGCATATTCTTGTTTGGGGAAAGGTATGAGAAGAGAATAATCACAATTTTATGTAAGACACAGCTTGGGTAACAGTGGCAATTAATATTGAATCAGTGAGGTGAGTCACATAGATCACATAAGCATGGCAAGGGAGTTAAGCCTTGATATGATATTTATCTTCTTAAATTTGATGGTGATATGATAAAAAAACAGTTTAAGGATTTACTATGGCAATGATCAGATAATAGATACATATATATATACACACACACACACATGTATACACACACAGTCATATATATACATGAATAGTAATGGGAAAACAGAGACAGAAAATATGGCCAAATAACAGCTTCAGAAACAATAATGTGGAAAGAGAGAGATTTAGGTGCAGTGTATTAGGGCCCCACTATGGAGATGGAATGAATGTGAGAGAAGCTTTTAACTATCTCCACTGATTATTCCTTATACCAGAGAAGATAACCAAGAATGTACTTTTTCTCCTCATTTCAATTGAAAGGAAAATAAAAACAGAACAAAATTCAAATGGTTAATTTGTGCTATTATCCATCATAAATAATTCCAAATATTTAGCAGCCAAATGATTTCACAAAGATTACTTTTCCATTAAACAATGCCAAACTCAGAAAGAGTCTTTGTCATATAAACAGAGTATTGCATTAAAATAATAAATATTCCAACTTTCTATTCACTGCCATACTCTACATTAACAATGCAAATTTTGATTCATGAATTAGCACACAGCACATAACACTGTCAATCTTCAGTACTCCAGGTGCTAAAAATAAACATATTCTGGAAGACTTAGATTTGCTTAATACATGCATGTCTAAGGGAGTTACTGGCCTCATAAAACTGACTTTGTCACCTGTTGTTTCTTTTAAAGAACTATACAAATTCACTGTATTGTCACTGTAGTAATAACTGTTGCTATTTTATATTTTTATGATTTGATATCACATGTATTTTGGAAACTTTTGTCCTGAAGAAGACAAAATTCTAAGAATTTGGAAGAATTCTAAGGCCAACACACTTAGAAAATATTGAGAAATGCTTTGGGAAATCATTACCTATGCTTGAGGCAATGTTGGCAGAGGAAACAGTCAGTCTAAAGAAAAACCTATGCAGCAAAAATGGATGAGACTATTTTTAGTAATGTGTATGTGAACAAACTCCACTTATTAAGGTTCTAACATTTTTTTGTTCACTCAATATTAGGGTTATTCATGTAGCACATGATGTTGCTGCCTTTCTCCATTCCCTCAGCCCACCTCAGTTCACCTGGAGCTGAAGTATACAGTACATAGCAAGCTAATTTCCCACCTCAAAGGCCAGTCTCTTTTCTAAAGGATCGAAGGTTATTTCTTGACCCTCTAGGACTTGGAAGTACTAGTGTACAAGAGTTAAGACCACAGGGCAATCCTCAAACAGTAGGGGATGAACACTGGTGGATAAATGTCACAATCTTCCTGTCCTCCCGGGGGACAGGTCCGGGGTGTTCCATGGAACTCAAAGTTTTACTCACAGTATTGAACTCTAGGTGAACACAGCAATAACCCATTCATTAACATGCACTCGAAAATTTGTTTTTGGCTTTTCTTCCTTCCCTTTCTCATTTTCCCGCTTCATTAGTTTGAGTTTCCCTAAAGACTCATCTTTTTGGGGAATTTGAACTAAGCAATATACTGATACAAATTGAGAAACATTTATAGAAAATTTCCAAGAAACCCTGCTACTATACATAGTTAAATCAACTGAGCTCTCCAAGGTAGCCAACATATAATCCATAATTTATTTCAACACTTCTATATCATTCATAGGGCATATTATTAATCCCGGAATTAAAATCACCATGTTCATTACTTATCTGCAAAATTTCTTAGTGGCCCATGTGTCTTGCAAGAGCTACAGTAGTCAGGCAGGACCTCAGTGTTAGCCCCTAATGAATATGGTCCAGAATATGCTGTGGGAAGAAAACACCATCTTTGAAAATATGTCAATAGTAGCATATTTAGGGGGCTTGACATTTACCATCTTGCTAGATGGGGACCTCCCTGGTGGAAGGTGTGCTAGTGGGATAGTTAGGTCTCAGAGTAGAAAAGTCGAAAAGATGAAAGAGTATAAAGAGAACTATCTTACTATTTTAATATTCTGTATCTATCTCTCTGATGCAAAAAGTACTCTCTGTTGGTAGTCTTATTTCCTGTCTTCAGTGGCTCTCTCTTCTTCTTGTCTCCTGCCCTATTCCCAATGTCAATTTTATTTAATCGAAGAAAATGTTAGAATTGGAAAAACAAATAGTCAGGATAGTTGTGAAGGCAAAGAAAACAGAAGCATATTAGATACTGGTTTGTTCTAAGCATCCTCTTTCCCTCCACACTTTTCTATCCCCAAACCTGCAACTTCCTAACTTTTAAATTAAAATATGAAATTATTTTGGTTTGGGGCAATAGCATTTTACGCCGGGACGAAGTTGCTGAAGACTTGGCATATTTCAAAACTTTGATAATTCAAGCTTAATTTTAATCTAATTTAAAAGCCTAATCAAAGCCTAACTTTGATAATTCAAGCTTAATTTAATATTGAGAGCATGGTGGGAAATGTCTACCTAGAATGAATAATTTATAACAAATGTGCATTTGTTTTGCTTTAATGTCTCATTTTAATTTTATCATATTATCTCTGACATTTTTCAGAGTTCTCAAAAATCTGCATAGCATATCATAACAGTTATGGGAAATTGTTCATAGCATTTCATCACCTCTAACTTCTATTCCAAAGTTACTGATTTTAAAGCTTGGTTTTCAGCACTAAAGAACTATCATCACATAAATAAGATGTGATGCCTTATGTGATCTAAAAGTATTTTAAATCATATTAACCATGAATGGTAAGATAACAGCAAAGCAGTCATCATAGTCCCTCAGAGAAGCTCCAGTTCCCATAAACAAAAGCACAGTGCCCAGAATACCAATAAGTGATGGGGACATTTCTAGTTAACAACTAATGTGGCAGTACCCTGTGGGAGCAGTAAACACAGCCTCCAAGTCACTTGATAGACTAGCCTTGAAATTAATCTTTTTTTATATGCTACAGATATTCATTATTTCACATTTTTCATAAAGAAATATTTCATTAATATGTTAGGCGGCTGTCAATTTACATGATGCAAATTCCCCTAGAATGTGGCAGACACAATGTATTTAGATTAATTTTTCAGAAAAATTCTAAATCACACAAGGTGTCTAGGTTCAAGACTGGTGGTAAATAAATAAAAAGTGCTGCCTCCAGTACCAAGATTCAAATTGGCTAACCTGTTATGGGAGTTCTGGCAATCAGCATAATGAGTTATAAGTATATACAACAGAAAAATCTGAGAATATTCTGCTATGTATAATCTTAGCTTCAACTAAACAAAAAAAAATTTACTTGTAAAATTTCCTTTGGTTTAAGGACTTTTATACATTTATTTTAGGGGTTAAAATATTTTAAGAAGAAATTAAGTTCATATTCACATTTCTTAGCCTAGTATGACCTTTGAGATTCTGATAAATAATTTGGCAAAAGTAAAAGTAAATTTGGCTTACTTTGTAGTTGTTATCGATTTTCTGAAAAAAAAATTATGCAGAGAACATTTTGATTCTTAAAAGGATACATTTCTCTATAATTAATAGTCCCTTATCTTGCTTGGCTGAGCGAGTGTGAAAAAGAAACTGCTCTGTATGTATGAAGATAAACCAAGTGCACAGATTAAAAGGAAGGTATGGTGGATAATTATAGAAAGGCTGGCTATGAAATACTATTCTCTGTTTAGTTGAATATGCTGTAAAATAATAAAATGGTTACAAACTGGAGAGAATGACTGCAGGGATCTTTGGTATGCATTTAAAAAGCATCACTTGCTCCTTTTCCATTTATTTTTTAAGAGAAAAAAATTAACATTAGAAATCCTCCAATTTGGAACACCAACGTCTGTTAAAATACCAAGTTACCTGAAATACCCATCATGAACCAAGTGCTATACGACTCACTGAGCCATAGAACTAGGTGTGCCCGGCAGCCCTGCATCATCAAATGGACATTGCATATATTAAATAGCTCAAACAGGTACTGAAGGCACAAGTAAGTGGTACCAGCAATGGCTCTGATTCCTATGGCATAACATCTGTCCACAAGCCCCCAAGTTGCTCTTCACATAATATTGGCCACATAGGAAGGAATAAAAAGAAAAAAGAAAGCAGCAGAAAGACTGGTTCATGGAGTGATTGGGAATACGCTTTGCAGAAGGAACAGCATCCACCCATTTTATAGCCTTTTCCAACATGTGCTCCGTGGAACACTAGATCTGTAGTTGCCAGCAGATATTACAGATGCACACACAGATATGAGTTCTGGAGTTACAGACATTTGAGAAACGCTTGGTTCAATAAACTGAAATTTACTTAGTGGTCCTTGCATCTTTACACATAGTTTTCCCACACTTTCAGATTTCCATTCTATTTAATAGGTTAGATTATGTCACCAACTAGTTGCCCTCAAGAAAAATTACTAGTGCATCCCAGAATGTTGTTTGTTACCTCTTTCCTCCCTAATCACCATGCAACACTATATATTCCGTACAGTGGGGGGCCATAATTATTCCTACTTTTTTCACAATTGACACTTAAAAGAGATAGACACCACCACCAAGGGCATGTTCCCTCCCCATCCATAAATGCATTTGTGTTCTCAGGGAGGGGAGCATCACACACCAGGGCCTGTCAGGGGGTGGGAGCAAGGAGAGGGAGAGCATTAGGACAAATAACTAATGCATGCAAGGCTTAAAATCTAGATGACGGGTTGATAGGGGCAGCAAACCACCATGGTACATGTATACCTATGTAACAAACCTGCATGTTCTGCACATGTATCCCAGAACTTAAGAAAAATAAAATAAAATAGTAAGTAAATAAATAAATGCATTTGTCTCCCAAGCACATCTATGCTTATGTTAAATGTGAAAGGTTATCTCTTATGTAGGAGTGTGAAGGTCAGACGCCAAGAATTTGCTCTCCAATTGACAAGAGCCACACTATCCAATACAGTAGGCATTAGCCATATGTGGTTATTTAAAATTAAACTTCCAATGTAGTTCTTCACTCACACTAGCCACATTTCAGGTGTTCACTAGTCACAGGTGGCCAGTGGCTACAGCACTGAACAGTGTGGGCATAGTAAATTTCCATCGTCATAGAAAGTTCTATTGAATAGCACTGGACTAGTGTTACATCACACATATACACATGCTGCTTTAAGGAGGGAGCTCACTAAATCTCAGGAGCCTTCAGAATCTCACAAGGAAATCCTGACTTTGCAGCATCCACTCCTCTAACCAGCCTTAGCTAAGTGACTGCTGGCAACAAGCAAGCAGGAAAAGAAAATTCACATTGTCAGCATAATCCTGCCTCCCAAAAGAAACCATTTTAAACCACAAGGAGCTTGAGCATATGCACACAGGCACACATTCACAGTCTCTTTTCTCCATATAGGAGATAACAGGCTGATTTACGTAAGTACTCACGATGGTTTGAACTGTCCTCTTTCCTGTGTCTTTATTATGCCAGTCATTTTTGGTTCTCCCAAAACTACTTTAGACTCCTCAATTCTAACCTATTCAATATAGTTGAAGAAGTGAGAGGAGCCTTTGGAGAGCTGACCACGCTGAGATAATATGGTCAGCTGGACAGGCCCCAAACCACCAGGACTTGCCCCACCTTTACTTGTTGAAGAGTTACATATCATATACCAATTTAGCTAACTTTAAAAGTTTACGTCTTACATGCTTAGTGTAGTTTCTATATCTTTTCACAATCTCTCCACCTAATGTGGTTTATATTTGGTTAATATTCCCTAAAGGAACCAGATTCAACAAGTCAAGGGGCAGAGATTCCAATGAATCTGGTCAAGAATAAGCCAGAATCAGAAATCAAAGTATCAGCCAACATCTCAAACCATAATTCCCAAACCTGGCTGCATGCCAGAAAAATGTTGGAGCTTTAAAAACACGAATGTCTAGGCCCTGTCCCCAGATACACTGATTAAATTAGTCTGGGGATCAAGATCATTTAAAATCTCATTAAGTGGTTTTCATATAGTACAGACAATGGTCAGAAGTCAAAACCACTGTCTTAGAAAATACCTGAGTCTCATCCTCTAGAGCAGGGGCTATCAAAGCATAGCCTGTGAGCCAAATCTAGCCCCACACCTAGGGACCCATTTGTTTATGTCTTGTCTGTGGCTGCTTTCCCTGCTACAATGGCAGATTTAAGGAGTTGCAACAGAGACCATCTGAACCACAAAGCCAAAAGTATTTACTGTCTTGCCATTTGCTAAAGTCTGAATGTTTGTGTCCCCCCAAAAATGTATATGTTGAGACTAAATCCACAGTGCAGTAGTGATGGGAGGTGAGGCATCTGGGTGGTGATTAGGTCATGAGGGTGGAGCCCAGACAAATGGGATGAATGCACTTATAAAAAGAGGCCTGAGAGAGCTTGTTTCTACGTTTCACCATGTGAGAACACATAGAAGGCACCATCTATGAGGAACGAGCTCTCACCAGACACCAAATCCCCTGGTGCCATAATCTTGCATTTCCCAAGCTTCAGAACTGTTGGCAATAAATTTCTTTTGTCTAGGTTTTTGAATTTTATTTATTTATTTTTAGAGACAGAATCTTGCTCTGTCACCCAGGCAAGGTGATGTGACCATAGCTCACTGCAGACTCAAACTCCTGGGTTCAAACAATCTTCTTGGTTCAGCCTCCGGAGTAGCTGGGACTACGAGAGTGTGCATCACCATGCTTGGCTTTTTTTTTTTTTCCACTTCTGTGCAGACAAGGTCTCACCATGTTACCCAGGCTTTTCTCAAACTCCTGGCTTCATGCAATCCTCCTGCTCAGCCTCCCAAGTAGCTAGGACTATGAGTATGGGCCACCAGACCTGGCTAATATTTTTTTACTTTTGTGGAGACAAGGTCTCATTATGTTGCCCAGGCTTATCTTGAACTCCTGGGCTCAAGCAATCCTCCTGCCTTGGCCTCCCAAAGTGCTAGGAATACAGGCTGTTGTTTACAAATTACCCAGTCTAAGGTATTCTGTTACAGCAGCCCAAATAGACTGATACCATTACAGAAAATGTTTGCTGACCCTGGCCCTAGAGCAGTGATCCTCAGAGCAGCATAAACATCACCTGGAAACTTGTTAGATATATAAACTCTTAGGCCCACCCCAGACCTACTGAATCAGAAACTCTGTGACCTTCTCCTGCCCACTTCTCACTTGCCCCAAGGCAGAGCTCTACTCTTCCTCACCTTTCTGATGGTTGGTCTTAAGACCCTCCCCAGAGAGGGTCTTGCCCTGTACCCTGTGGGAAAGAATGCTGGCATCCTGCAGCTTCCATCAAAACCCAAGAGGACTGGGTTCGGAGAGCTTCTGGGTAACAGAACACACGGGGCTTCTTGAAGGGTGGCGCACCCAGGGAGGGCGAGGAGGCACCACGCCCTTAACCCCCACGCATCTCTTCATCTGTATCCTTTGTAGTATCATTTATAAAAATAAATAAATAAATAAGTGTTTCTCTGAGTTCTGTGAGCCTCTCCAGCAAATTAATTGAGCTCAAAGAGGGGGTCGGTCATAGGAACCCAAACTTGAAGCTGATCTGTCAGAAGTTCCGGGGGCCTGGACTTGTGACTGGTATCTGGGGGTTTGAGGGGCAGTCTTGGAGACTGAGCCCCCAACCTGTGGGATCGGACACTATCTCTAGGTAGAATTGAATGGGAGGACACCCAGCTGGTGTCTGCTGCTTGGTGTAGGGGGAAAAAACCCACACATTTGGTCACAGAAGTCTTCTGTGTTGATTGTTGTGGTGTAAAAACAGAGAAAAAACATGATTTGAGAGTTATTTTCCCAAAACACCTCCAAAACTTCAAATCAAAATAATTAAATGGTCCACCAACATGAGAGTTTTTTCAAATATTCAATAGGAACAGCTATCCTCAAGTAATCTGGTAAATTTAGGTGCAAATGCTGCCAAATTATTATCATCTTGGGAATTTTTACATTTTTAAAGAGACTTTTTTTTTTTGAAAACTCATTAATCCAATGGGATGCATTTCAGATGTAGGAATTTTAAGCACTTGTCAGTGAGGTAAATATTTAAGTAATTTTTAAGGAATGAGGTATTCTTTAGCAACCCTCATACATCTGATATAGGTGCTCTTAAAAATGTATTTCTCTGCCTTATATAATGCTAGATTTCTGATCATGTATACATCTTTGCTTTGTATTTGTAACATACAATTCCAAAATTTTATATCAGCCCTTTTTCCTTATCAATGTCATGGTAATCAATTCAATTCACTTCTTTTCTTTCTTTCTTTCTTTCTTTTTTTTTTTTTTGAGATGGAGTCTCACTCCATTGCCCAGGCTGGAGTGCAGTGGTGCAATCTCAGCTCACTGCAACCTCCGCCTCCCAGGTTCAAGCAATTCTCCTTCCTCAGCCTCCCGAGTAGATGGGATTACAGGCACGCACCACCATGCCCAGCTAATTTTTCTATTTTTAGTAGAGATGGAGTTTCACCATGTTGGCCAGGCTGGTCTCAAACTCCTGACCTTGTGATCCACCCACCTCGGCCTCCCAAAGGGCTGGGATTACAGGTGTGAGCCACCGCACTTGGCCCACTTATTTTCTACTCACCTATTTTGTCCAAAATATTGTGTTCAACACATGCCTTTGAGTTTTCACATGGCATAGTGAGGTAGACAAGTGCATCAGCTCTATTATTGTAGTAGAGTAGGTGACCTCACGCTGTTAAGTCAGGAGAGAAGCAGCAGGCATTTTAACAGAGTACCAGTTTTCTATTGGTAACAAATAACCACAAACTTAGCAGCTTCAAACAACTGTATCGTCTTACATTTGTGTAGGTGAGGAGTCCCACACAGGTGTCACTAGGCTAAAATCAAGGCATCTGCCAGGCTGCATTCCTTTCTGGAAGCTCTAGGAAGAAATCCATTTCCTTTTCAGCTCCACTGGCTTCCTACATTCCTTGTCTTGTGGCTCCTTTCTTTATCTTCAAAGATAGAAACTTTGCATCTCTCTGCCCTGCTTCTATCTTCACGTCTCTTTCTGACCACAGTCAGGAAAAGTTCTTCTCTTTTAAAGACTTGTGATTAGACTGGGCCCACTCATATAATCCAGGATAATCTCCCAGGATGAAGATCCTCTACGTGAATTTCATCTGCTAAATTCTTTTTGCCATGTCACATATTCTAAGGTTCCAAGGATTGGGATTCGGATGTGGACATACAAGGGGGAGTATTTTTCTACCTACCACAGAGAGTGAGGAAGAAGAAACAAAGCAGTGTAAAAAGACCCTGGAAGAGATGAACCTTGAGCCAAGTCTTGAAGGTGTAGTGGGAATTAGCCAGCTGGAGAAGGGGGAAAGCATTTTTTGATAAGATACTTATATTATTTCATCAACAAATATTTTTATGCTGCTCCTACAAGGTTCCAGGCACTATCCAATGACATTGGGCGTATAGGACATAGTCAAAGAATTGCAAGTAGCATTGCGATCAGAAAGAGGTCCCAATCCAGACCCCAAGAGGATCTTGTGCAAGAAAGAATTTGAGGTGAGTCATTAAAGTGAAAGCAAGTTTATTAAGAAAGTAAAGGAATAAAAGAGTGACAACTCCATAGGCAGAGCAGCCGCAAGGGCTGCTGGTTGACTATTTTTATGGTTATTTCTTGATTACATGCTAAACAAGGGATGGATTATTCAGAAGTTTTCCAGGAAAGGGGTGGGCAATCCCCAGAGCTGAAGGTTCCTCCCCTTTTTAGACCATATAAAGTAACTTCCTGACATTGACATGGCATTTGTAAACTGTCATGGCGTTGGTGGGAGTGTAGCTGTGAGAATGACCAGAGGTCACCCTCATTGCCATCTTGGTTTTGGAGGGTTTTAGCCGGCTTCTTTACTACAACCTGTTTTATCAGCAAGGTCTTTATGACCTGTATCTTGTGCCAGCTTCCTATCTCATTCTGTGACTTAGAATGCCTTAACCATCTGAGAATGCAGCCCAGTAGGTTTCAGCCTTATTTTACCCAACCCCTATTCAAAATGTAGTTGCTGTGGTTCAAATGCCTGACAGCATGGGAAAGCCAGAATATAGGGGGAATGTTAGGGGTGATTGGAAGCTCAAGCTAGCAAGTAGTCAGGGACCAGGTTATGAGAGTTTTGAACACCTGTTCAGAAGTTTGGATTTTATCCTGAAAGTGATGGGGAGCTACAAAAGTAACTTATGCAGGAGGTGATGTTATCAGATGTGTCTTTCAAAAAAAAAAAAGAAATAACTCAGCAATGAAAATTATGGATACAATAGAAAAGAACCTAGCATAGTGACATTGTTAGTGGTGATGGAAAATAGATGTATTCAAGAGACATTTAAAAAGTAAAACTCACAGAGAAGTGTAAGGAAGAGGAAGAGATATACTTGAAGAAAACTACCAGAATTCTACCTTGGTTGAATAATGAGGTGGTGATTCCATCAAGACAGGGAATGCAGAAAAGAGTGGATTCAAAGTGAATGTGACTTCTGTGTTGTACACATTACGTTTGTGGTGAAATTCTATTTAGGATATTTACTAGACATTTCAATACAATAAGCTAGATCTTAGGTACCTGGGCTACAGTTGTACATTGTTGAGTCTTTAAAAAACAAAAAAGATGGTAATTAATATGATGGGGATAAATCAAAGCAAAAAATGAGAGAATGTAAAGTGAAAAAAGAAGACAGGAGGACACCAAAAGAAAGGGTGGACAAAAGGAGTCTATGAAAAATGCCAGGAAAGAGATGACAGGAAGTAGAAAAACAGTAACAAAAGAGTTGTTGTATCAGCCAGAGGAGAATTTCAAAACTGATTGGTCAATCTGGTAAAATAAGGCAGAATAGTCAAGTAAGAAAGTATTGAAAAGAAAAGGAAAGGAAAGGAAAGGAAAGTATTGAAAAGGAAGCAAAATGAATCAGCAGAGGATAAAGAGAATATTCAAAGAGAGAAAGATATTTGAAAAAGTCAAGGTCCCAGAGAGTGCAAATCCACAACATCAGTTGAATTTTTAGACTGAGCAAGAAGACTGCTAGCTTTTCTCCAAGAGTGAAGGAAAAGGTGGGTTTGGATGCAGTAACTATAATTTTATAAGTTAAGGAAGTTCCAAAATTAAAGACTATATTCTCTCTGAAGCAGACAGTGAGGAAATCTATTAAGAGGGGAGGGCTCTAGAGAGGTGGGGATTTAAGAACAAGATGAAGACTTGAAATACTCTATGAGAGAATGGGAACCAGAAAGTGGTTTGTCAAGGAGTGTTGAGGGCCAGCTTAGGTTGACAGGTATGGGTTAGTGATGGCAGCCTCCTGCAGAAAGTTCTGGAGACCTGACCTTGTTACTGACAACAGGCACACCTCGCTTGTTCTTCCTTAAGACTCTTCCACTAGCCATTTCTTGTCCCTGCCATATTCCTCTGTTGATCTCCTGGCTGACTTCACCTTGGAATTCAGGTCTCAGCTGGGAATGTCATTTCCTTTAGAGAGAACTTTACTGATGAACCTGAAGTAGCCTCTGGAGTTACTCCCTATCATGCCAGTGTATTTTGCCTTCTTTAGAACTTGTATCACCCTGTAATATTTTCCTGTTCACTTATTTCATTATTCCTGTCTGCCTTCTCACTAGAACATAAGCCTTCATGAGAAATGGAACCTTATCAGTTTTGTTTATACAGCACCCCACTCTCTAGCACATAGTAGGTGATCAATAAATATTTCATGTTGAATATTTTGTGATTTTGCTTAAGTCGCTCAGAGGGCAGGGTATAGGGAAGGAAAAAGCAGTGAAAATGGTGACTAAAGTAAAGGGAGAAAATGTGCTGTTCAGATGGGTCAATAGACTGGAGGAAAATAGACGTCGAGGGCCTGGAAGGTTTAGTGGGAGAAATGATAGGAAGATATTGGAGTTTCTTTACAAAACAGTTTAATCATGGAAAACTCCAGACATATACAAAAATAGGAATGAGTCCCTGTACTCAGCCACAGGTTGAACGATTAGCAAGTCACTGCAATCTTTTGTTCTCTACTTGCCACCCACTCAATCCTTTCATCCAAAAGAAATTACAGTTACTGCATCCACAAATGTCAAAGTAAAATACCTGACATATCATTTTACCCATAAATATTTTGATATACCCCTAAAAGATGTAAAAAAAATCATTATCACAGTCAAAAATTAAAACTTCTTCCCTAGTTACCAGAACTTAGCATTCAGAAGTACAGAACTTCCAGCTGACAAGCTTCAGGATAGAGTCATAGGTGTAGGAGGCTAAGGGAATGGGAGGTGGGTATTTATGGCAGTGATGATTTAGTGAATCTGACATCTCTGGCTGTAAAAGTTAACAATAATTTTTTCCAGGATAATGGCAGTACTTCTGGCACAGAAAGGAATCAGGTGCCCAGTAAATTGAAGGAAGAGTACAAAGAATCAGGTAACAAGATCCTGTAGCTGAGCAATGCAGAAATGAATAAAACTTGATTACTTTTAATTACATATTCCCAACTGTCACTTACGTGACATTATAGCATACATGTACATTCTATTGTTTCTATTTTAATGTAGTTCTTCAATCAAATATGGGAATTTTTAGTTATAATTTCTACTAAGCATAGCTATATAAGTTGCCAGTCATCACTTTTGGGGATACTTATCATCAGAGAGAGAGAGAGAAACTACTAAAGATTGTGCTGAGAAAGGGGGAAAGTTTGCAAGATAGAAATTGTACAATATAGTGTGGAAGAGAAAAGGGAAACTCAGAGACACTGAGCCTGGATCTCAGCATGCACTCGCCAGCCTGTTTGGGGAACAGGAGCACAACATTGTTGAGAGCAAGTGACAATATGACTTCTGGCATAAAGTATAAAAGACAGGAGAACAACAGAATCACTGCATGTGTCCACAGGTTGGTGAATTACCACTATGCAGTTTAACTAAAAATTATTCAAAGCATCTCAGGCCTTAATTTTATCTCTGGAATTATGTTGAAGCCTGGAATAAAGAAGGAAGAATTCTATGTCCTAAAATTACAATGGCATTAAACATTTGCAAGAAGGACAAATATCAAAACAGTGTTTATCGTGCACATTATCATATTATCTGTGGCAAAGCAAAAGAAATTTACAACAATCTCACTGGAATGGGGAGATAGAAATCCTTTAAAAACTCAAGCAAGCAGGGAATCTTAATGAAAAACTTAATTGTATACCATCCGTGATTGCTGATTTATATGTATAAAATATCACTGTGGCTTTCTTTAACATACTTTTTATCATTTAATTTTTGTGAACTTAAATATCTGGAAGTCTTTTCAAAGTATTCATCTTAACCTGACCTCCTAACCTTATATTTGTAATACCTTTATCCTTCAATTCTTTCCACAAGGATTTTCAGGGAACTCATCTTGGCTAGGAGGAATCAACCACTTTCCTTATTTCTGTAGTGCCTTATTTATTGGAGGCCTGGCTTAATTTCTTTTAAGTCTGAGCCTAAGAATGTGTACAAATTTGTATGACTGGTATTTCAATTTCAGAGCAACATATTTTCAACTGGTGACTTGGGTTGTTCTAAGATTATGTGACATTTTAGAAATAGGAAAAGGTAACTTGCTTTCTCTGTTTCACCTTTATAAAGTGGTGAAGAAAATATTACTAGTTATCTGATAGAAAACTTCTATCAAATCAGTGTCTACCCAGAAGCAAGAAAGCCCCAGTCCTAAACACTGCTCAGAATAATGAAGCATTGTTGTATTTTACCAATCGTCAGAAAATGTAACCCAGGATGGCCCTATTTTCCCCTAAAAGATTCTTAGAAAGTAGTCATTGACAAGTCAATGAGTCATTTTTTTAAACCTATTCTTCCTTACCTGTTTAGCACTTTTTGCCAGGAGATAGGGTTTCCATAGTTCATATTTGCATGTACTTTCCTCTTATCCAAAGGGGATACATTCCAAGACCCCCAGTGAATACCTGAAACTGCAGGTGGTATTAAATCTCATATACACTGTGTTTTATCCTATATGTACACACCTATGATAAAGTTTAATTTATAAGTTAGGCACAGTAAGAGATGAACAATAATAACTAATAATAAAATAGAACAATTGTAATAATATGGCATAAGTTATGTGAATGTGGTCTCTTAATATTTTATTGTACTGTACTCACCTGTTTTCTGACCTCAGCTGATCTCAGGTAACTAAAACCACTGATAGTGAAACTTGATAAGGAGAAATCCTTCACCAGCAACCTTAAAAAGCCTATTTGCACTTCATTTTCTACCTACTAAAAAGAAAAATACACTCAATATAATTCTGCACTACAAAAAGTAAGTGCAATCATTTTCGAAATTGCCTAGAGATGTTTGAAATGTGCATTTTGCCCCTCATCTAACACAATTTTTCTACATAATTGACACAACACACTCAAATCTTTTCAAAAGGCAGAGTATCCTCTGACTCTTATTTTCTACCTTTATATTCTAGCACCTTCCTGAAGTTTTTCTGTAGTTTAATGCTGGAATAACAGCACCTTTATGGCAACCATTTAATAATATTTGCTTCCTTTCTGTAGGTGAGCAATAACTCTAATTAGAGTCAGCCATAAAAAATAACACACCTAGTGGTATAGAGTGCAAGGGAAATTAGACTTGTTAGGCATGAAGATATTACACTCAAAGAAAAGACTTTAATAAAATCTAAAATAACAGAGCATAGCCTTGAAAAGCTATCATAGAATTCAGGGGTAGTAGTGCTAGAAATTACTTGGTCTACCCTCCATGTTTTACTGAGGAAAAAACTAAACACCCAGAGAGCAAGCCGCCTGTGTGAGTTCTGATTAATGAGAGTCAAGTATTCCAATTGTTCTTCATATTCTAAAAATTGCCCACAGCACGGAAGAATCGCTGAATACACTCTATGCTCACGATACAAAACTAAGCTGCCATTTTTAATTCACATTCTGTGGCTGGAGCCTTCACCTCTGGGGGTGCTCATAGGAGAGTTATAGATTCCGGGACTGTTGAGAGTTGGCTCCACACCAACATTAGAGGCAAAGACCAAGCGGGCATTGGGTCCCCTGTGGTGCCTGCAGTGAGATCAAAAAGGGGCAGCAGTATGAAAGATCACTGACTAATAATTGAATGTAAAGTGTTGGCAGCAATGAAAGACGCTTTCCTGCCAAGGGCTTCAGATATGAGCAAGCAACTGTTTAGGCCATTTCACTGTGAAACCCCCCCACTCCCAGCCCCAAGTGTGCTGGAGTACCCTGTTTTTATCCTTACTTCACAGGGTACAGTGGCAACTCAGTGTAGGTTCAGGGATATTTTAAGCTAGAAGAGGAGGGAAAGGAGGAAATCATAGGGATAAGGGACGCAGTAATAGGATCGAAAATTTGTAATTCCAGATGGGATAGGAGACTGTTGGAACTGGGGTACTAGAGGGAGTCAGCTAAAGATATAAAAAGTAGTGGTCAGAGAATGGGATATTTGAAACTGAGATTATAGAGGAGTAAGGGTTTTTAGTAACCATGAGGTCAGATTTTGATTATAGCAGTAAATAACTGAGGTAGGTGAAGGATATGGAGAAGAGGAGTTCAAAGAATAAAGAGGGCTAGGCGTGGGAAGAATCACCTATGCAGATATTGAAATTGCTAGGAATTAATTAAAAAATAGTGTTTATTCACTGATAATTGTTGGCCAAATGGGAGTGGAAAATGTTGATTTTTCTAATTCCACCATTCCTTCCATTTTTATTAGCTTGAATTATCCTGTGAAGAACTTTGGATATTGTGATGAATGCTGAGCAGGATGACTACTAAAGTCTGTCTTTTTACTTATCAATTTTCAAAGAAATTGGTTCTATAGTTAGTTCAAATTGTGACAATGACCAGTTTTTTTTTTTGGAGGGGGGTGCAGTAAACTTTGCAGGTAGGGGCAGGGAGCTAGCTCTTTCTGTTAGTGTCAGTGTGAATTTATAGTTTTTCTAGTCAATATCTTTGGTTCAATTGCAGCTGTGACTTTTTTTCTTTTTTTTTTTTCTTCATTCAACAATATTTATTAAGTCCCTTCTTCGTGCAAGCCACAGTGCTGGGTGCTGGAGTTACAAAAGTGAACCTGACTAACCATGTCAGGCATATGCACTAAACATGGGTGCCTACTTCTGAATTGTATATTACACATCTGAGACATTTCACATTCTAGACACTGGGAGAAGCCATTCCAATGCACAATAACCCTGTCTATAATAGACTCCTGGCAACTGAGGCTTGCTGTTCAACCAATGATGTCTTAAATTCCAATCCTCAAAAAAAAAAAAAAAAAAAAACTGTCCTCAAAAATGTCCTGGCCATACTGCCCAAAGTAATTTATACATTCAATGCTATCTCCATCAACCTACCATTGACTTTCTGCACAGATTTAGAAAAAACTACTTTAAATTTCATATGGAACCAAAAAAGAGCCCATATAGCCAAGACAATCCTGAGCAAAAAGAACAAAGCTGGAGGCATCATGCTACCTGATTTCAAACTATACTACAAGGCTACAGTAACCAAAACAGCATGGCACTGGTACCAAAACAAATATATAGACCAGTGGAACAGAACAGAGGTCTCAGAAATAACACCACACATCTACAACCATCTGATCTTTGACAAACCTGACAAAAACAAGCAATGGAGAAAGGATTCCCTATTTAATAAATGGTGTTACGAAAACTGGTTAGCCATATGCAGAAAACTGAAACTGGACCCCTTCCTTACACCTTTTACAAAAATTAACTCAAGATGGATTAAAGACTTAAACCTAAGATGTAAAACCATGAAAACCCTAGAAGAAAACCTAGGCAATACCATTCAGGACATAGGCATGGGCAAAGACTTCATGACTAAAACACAAAAAGCAATGGCAACAAAAGACAAAATTGACAAATGGGATCTAATTAAACTAAAGAGCTTCTGCACAGCAAAAGAAACTATCATTAGAGTGAACAGGCAACCTACAGAATGGGAGAAAATTTTTGCAATCTACTCATCTGACAAAGGGGTAATATCCAGAATCTACAAAGAACTTAAACAAATTTACAAGAAAAAAACAACCCCATCAAAAAGTGGGTGATGGATATGAACAGACACTTCTCAAAAGAAGACATTTATGCAGCCAACGAACATACAAAAAAAAGCTCATCATCACTGGTCATTAGGGAAACGCAAATAAAAACCACGATGAGATGCCATCTCATGCCAGTTAGAATGGTGATCATTAAAAAGTCAGGAAACAACAGATGCTGGCAAGGATGTGGAGAAATAGGAATGCTTTTACACTGTTGGTGGGAGTGTAAATTAGTTCAACCATTGTGGAAGACAGTGTGGCAATTCCTCAAGGATCTAGAAGCAGAAATACCATTTGACCCAGCAATCGCATTACTGGGTATATACCCAATAGATTATAAATCATTCTACTATAAAGACCCATGCACACATATGTTTACTGTGGTACTGTTCACAATAGCAAAGACTTGGAACCAACCCAAATGCCCATCAATGATAGACTGGATAAAGAAAATGTGGCACATATATACCATGGAATATTATGCAATCATAAAAAAGGATGAGTTCATGTCCTTTGCAGGGACATGGATGAAGCTGGAAACCATCATTCTCAGCAAATTAACTCAGGAACAGAAAACCAAATACCACATGTTCTCACTCATAAGTGGGAGTTGAACAAAGTGAACACATGGACACAGGGAGGGGAACATCACACCCTGGGGCCTGTCGGGGGGTGAGGGGGCTAGGGGAGGGATAGCATTAGGACAAACACCTAATGTAGATCATGGGTTGATGGGTGCAGCAAACCACCATGGCCCATGTATACCTATGTAACAAACCTGCACGTTCTGCACATGTATCCCAGAACTTAAAGTATAATTAAAAAAAAAAAAAGTTGAGCTAAGATGGAACATTTTGAAGTCAGCTTTAGTTATGTTCTTTGGGAATTTCCAAGAGTGCTTATTCTCTGTTGACTATTCTAAGCTTCTGTGACCATGGAGTACTTTTTGGCAGAGCATTTAGGAGGACTCTAGTTATGAGAAATTTATCTTTGGAAACAGTCTTTTCATGTCCTCCCAGGGTTCAACCATTTGTGATTCGAATGTTTCCTTGGCTCCTGTGGGTAAAATTTTTCTGCCCTGAGAATTGAAATTCTCATGGAAACTTTTCTACCATGTTTGTCTTCTTGCATTTATCAGAATGAGCCAATCCATAATAGATATCAGTCAGCACAGCACTTTTAGATACATCCAAATATTATTTGAAAGTTACAGAATTGAACATTCAGGTAGGTCAAATAATTTACCCAAGATCACATCATTTTACTTTTTGCCATCTGTGAATATAAGAGTTGCTCCATTGAAAGTCTTCCCAATTTCGGCCAGGCGCGGCGGCTCACGCCTGTAATCCCAGCACTTTGGGAGGCCGAGGCAGGTTGATCACGAGGTCAGGAGATCGAGACCAACCTGGCTAACACGGTGAAACCCTGTCTCTACTAAAAACACAAAAAATTAGCCGGGCGTGGCGGCAGGCGCCTGTAGTCCCAGCTACTCAGGAGGCTGAGGCAGGAGAATGGCCCGGGAGGCGGAGCTTGCAGTGAGCCCAGATGGTGCCACTGCACTCCAGCCTGGGTGACAGAGCGAGACTCCGTCTCAAAAAAAAAAAAAAAAGTCTTCCCAATTTCTTTCCTGAGGTCTTTCAGAGCATCCTAGTGGGAAGTGCCTCTTTCCATTTTACAACAGAGCAGGTCTGACCTGGAGGCCTGAGTATTTTTGTGTAAACTCAACAAAAGCAATGCTCATTCTTGAAAACTTTTTGATTTCACAAAGGAGCTCTGAGGAGAAGGTGGCTTTTTTGCTTGTTTGTTTTTTAACTTTTCTTGCTTTTGCATCTTGAATAATGCATAAACTGAAATACCAAAGAGGAGAAGAGAAATAGCAGAAAAGTCTATTTCTGAATAACGAACCCACTTTTTTCCACAGCCCCATTGCTGAGACTTGTAGACCGGGGAAGATTTCACCTGTGTGATGGAAAATGTAAGTCTGAAAGAAGAGTTCTCTTTCACTCCTGCTCGGTGGGAGGCCCTTCCCGTGGACCCTTCTTCCCTGGCAGAGAGAGGGAGAGCCAGAAACATGGCCTTTTAACTTTGTTATCAGCAGTTGGGAGGCTATGGTGAGTTTTGGTTTGGTTTTCAAATGAGTGATTACCATCTCTCCAGGCAGGTCAGAGAGAAAGCTGCTTGGGAGTAGAGGAGGGACAGATCAGACATGTTGTCACTGCTTCCCAAAGGGCTTGGAAGTCCATCAAAACTATTACATTTTCTTAATTTTCCCATGTTTGGCAAGGGGGAGCTGCTTCATATTGGCTTCTGTTCCTTTTATGACATGACTTTATTAATCTTTGAAAGTCGTCTTGCTTTTTGCCGCAAGATGTCCTAGGGTTATATATTTCTTATCCCTTACTTAGAGTCATTCATCCCTTTAAACTTCAACTTTATTTCATTTAAAATGTTATGTATTGGCAAAAGTTGACAAATGGGTTCTAATTAAACTAAAGAGCTTCTGCACAGCAAAAGAAACTATCATCAGAGTGAACAGACAATCTACACAATGGGAGAAAATTTTTGCAATCCCTCCATCTGACAAAGGTCTAATATCCAGAGTCTACAAGGTACTTAAATTTACAAGAAAAACAAACAAACAACCCCACTAAAAAGTGGGTAAAGGCCATGAACAGACACTTTTCAAAAGAAAACATTCATGTGGCCAACAAACTTATGAAAAAAAGTTCAACATCACTGATCATTAGAGAAATGCAAATCAAAACCACAATGAGATACCATCTCACACCAGAATATCATCAGAATGGCCATTATTAAAAGTCAAGAAACAACAGATACTGGCAAAATTCCAAAGAAAAAGGAACACTTTTACACTGTTGGTGAGAGTGTAAGTTAGTTCAACCATTGTGGAAGACAGTGTGTTAACTCCTCAAAGATCCAGAAGCGGAAATACCATTTGACCCAGCAATCCCATTACTGGGTATATACCCAAAGGAATATAAATCATTCTTTTATAGAGATACATGCATGCATATGTTCATTGCATCACCATTCACAATAGCAAAGACATGGAATCAACCTAAATGCCCATCAATGATAGACTGGATAAAGAAAATGTGGTACATATACACTGGGGAATACTATACAGCCACAAAAAAAGAATGAGATCATGTCCTTTGCAGGGACATGGATGCAGATGCAAGCAATTATCCTCAGGAAACTAATGCAGGAACAGAAGACCAAATGCCACATGTTCTCATTTATAGGTGTGAGCTGAACAATGAGAAAACATGGACATTTGGAGAGGCATAACACACACTGGGGCCTATAGGTTGGTTACAGGAGAGCATCAGGAAGAATCGCTAATGCATGCTAGGCTTAATACTTAAGTGATTGAATGACCTGTGCAGCAAACCACTATGGCACATGTTTACCTATGTAACAAACCTGCCCATCCTGCACATGTACCCTGGAACTTAAAAAAGTTGAAGAAAAAAATGAAAAAAAGTTATTTATTGACACAATACTATGGAAGCTCATGAATATGAGGCTATCATTACTTCTAGAATTTTTATGTGGTCAGATTGGAAATAAATACTTATGAAGATGAAAATCATATATTCATCTACAATTCAAATTTAACATCTCAAAAATTTTGCTTAGACTGGGTGCAGTGGCTTACGCCTATAATCTCAGCACTTTAAGAGCCTGAGGCAGGAGGATCACTTGAGCTCAGAAGTTCAAGACCAGCTGTGGCAACATAACAAGACTCTTATCTTTAAAAAGAAAGAAACAGAAAAAAAAAAAATTGCTTATGTTTTTTGAACTTGTATTTGTTTCTTTTTTTGATTACACCAAATATCTCAGTTCCTAGCAATATTAACAAAATAAATTTTGTGTTTTATCTCACCAGGTATATATGATTATTTTGAAATAATTTTACCAATATTACTACTAACAGTGAAGTTGAATGAAGTCTTAGAATTCTTTCCACGTCTATGTCTTTTTTTTTATTATTATACTTTAAGTTTTAGGGTACATGTGCACAATGTGCAGGTTAGTTACCTACGTATACATGTGCCACGCTGGTGTGCTGCACCCATTAACTCGTCATTTAGCATTAGGTATATCTCCCAAAGCTATCCCTCCCCCCTCCCCCCACCCCACAACAGTCCCCAGAGTGTGATGTTCCCCTTCCTGTGTCCATGTGATCTCACTGTTCAATTCCTACCTATGAGTGAGAATATGTGGTGTTTGGTTTTTTGTTCTTGCGATAGTTTATGGAGAATGATGATTTCCAATTTCATCCATGTCCCTACAAAGGACATGAACTCATCATTTTTTATGGCTGCATAGTATTCCATGGTGTATATGTGCCACATTTTCTTAATCCAGTCTATCATTGTTGGACATTTGGGTTGGTTCCAAGTCCTTGCTATTGTGAATAGTGCCACAATAAACATAACATGTGCATGTGTCTTTATAGCAGCATGATTTATAGTCCTTTGGGTATATACCCAGTAACGGGATGGCTGGGTCAAATGGTATTTCTAGTTCTAGATCCCTGAGGAATGGCCACACTGACTTCCACAATGGTTGAACTAGTTTACAGTCCCACCAACAGTGTAAAAGTGTTCCTATTTCTCCACATCCTCTCCAGCACCTGTTGTTTCCTGACTTTTTAATGATTGCCATTCTAACTGGTGTGAGATGGTATCTCATTGTGGTTTTGATTTGCATTTCTCTGATGGCCAGTGATGGTGAGCATTTTTTCATGTGTTTTTTGGCTGCATAAATGTCTTCTTTTGAGAAGTGTCTGTTCATGTCCTTCACCCACTTTTTGATGGGGTTGTTTGTTTTTTTCTTGTAAATTTGTTTGAGTTCATTGTAGATTCTGGATATTAGCCCTTTGTCAGATGAGTAGGTTGTGAAAATTTTCTCCCATTTTTTAGGTTGCCTGTTCACTCTGATGGTAGTTTCTTTTGCTGTGCAGAAGCTCTTTAGTTTAATTAGATCCCATTTGTCAATTTTGTCTTTTGTTGCCATTGCTTTTGGTGTTTTAGACATGAAGTCCTTGCCCATGCCTATGTCCTGAATGGTATTGCCTAGGTTTTCTTCTAGGGTTTTTAGAGTTTTAGGTCTAACATTTAAGTCTTTAATCCATCTTGAATTAATTTTGGTATAAGGTGTAAGGAAGGGATCCAGTTTCAGTTTTCTGCATATGGCTAACCAGTTTTCGTAACACCATTTATTAAATAGGGAATCCTTTCCCCATTGCCTGTTTTTCTCAGGTTTATCAAAGATCAGATAGTTTTAGATATGTGGCATTATTTCTGAGGGCTCTATTCTGTTCCATTGATCTATATCTCTGTTTTGGTACCAGTACCATGCTGTTCTGGTTATTGTAGCCTTGTAGTATAGTTTGAAGTCAGGTAGCGTGATGCCTCCAGCTTTGTTCTTTTGGCTTAGGATTGACTTCGCGATGTGGGCTCTTTTTTGGTTCCATATGAACTTTAAAGCAGTTTTTCCCAATTCTGTGAAGAAAGTCATTGGTAGCTTGATGGGGATGGCATTCAATCTATAAATTACCTTGGGCAGTATGGCCATTTTCATGATATTGATTCTTCCTACCCATGAGCATGGAATGTTCTTCCATTTGATTGTATCCTCTTTTATTTCATTGAGCAGTGGTTTGTAGTTCTCCTTGAAAAGGTCCTTCACGTCCCTTGTAAGTTGGATTCCTAGGTATTTTATTCTCTCTGAAGCAATTGTGAATGGGAGTTCACTCACGATTTGGCTCTCTGTTTGTCTGTTTTTGGTGTATAAGAATGCTTGTGATTTTTGTACATTGATTTTTTATCCTGAGACTTCGCTGAAGTTGCTTATCAGCTTAAGGAGATTTTGGGCTGAGACAATGGGGTTTTCTAGATATACAATCATGTCGTCTGCAAACAGGGACAATTTGACTTCCTCTTTTCCTAATTGAATACCCTTTATTTCCTTCTCCTGCCTAATTGCCCTGGCCAGAACTTCCAACACTATGTTGAATAGGAGTGGTGAGAGAAGGCATCCCTGTCTTGTACCAGTTTTCAAAGGGAATGCTTCCAGTTTTTGCCCATTCAGTATGATATTGGCTGTGGGTTTGTCATAGATATCTCTTATTATTTTGAGATACGTCCCATCAATACCTAATTTATTGAGAGTTTTTAGCATGAAGGGTTGTTGAATTTTGTCAAAGGCCTTTTCTGCATCTATTGAGATAATCATGTGGTTTTTGTCTTTGGTTCTGTTTATATGCTGGATTACATTTATTGATTTGCGTATATTGAACCAGCCTTGCATTCCAGGGATGAAGCCAACTTGATCATGGTGGATAAGCTTTTTGATGTGCTGCTGGATTCAGTTTGCCAGTATTTTATTGAGGATTTTTGCATCTATGTTCATCAAGGATATTGGTCTAAAATTCTCTTTTTTGGTTGTGTCTCTGCCAGGCTTTGGTATCAGGATGATGCTGGCCTCATAAAATGAGTTAGGGAGGATTCCCTCTTTTTCTATTGATTGGAATAGTTTCAGAAGGAATGGTAATAGTTCCTCCTTGTACCTCTGGTAGAATTTGGCTGTGAATCCATCTGGTCCTGGACTCTTTTTGGTTGGTAAGCTATTGATTATTGCCACAATTTCAGAGTCTGTTATTGGTCTATTCAGAGATTCAACTTCTTCCTGGTTTAGTCTTGGGGGGGTGTATGTGTCGAGGAATTTATCCATTTCTTCTAGATTTTCTAGTTTATTTGCATAGAGGTGTTTGTAGTATTCTCTGATGGTAGTTTGTATTTCTGTGGGATCGGTGGTGATATCCCCTTTATCATTTTTTATTGCATCTATTTGATGCTTCTGTCTTTTCTTCTTTATTAGTCTTGCTAGCGCTGTATCAGTTTTTTTTGACCCTTTCAAAAAACCAGCTCCTGGATTCATTAATTTTTTGAAGGGTTTTTTGTGTCTCTATTTCCTTCAGTTCTGCTCTGATTTTAGTTATTTCTTGCCTTATGCTAGCTTTTGAATGTGTTTGCTCTTGCTTTTCTAGTTCTTTTAATTGTGATGTTAGGGTGTCAATTTTGGATCTTTCCTGCTTTCTCTGGTGGGCATTTAGTGCTATAAATTTCCCTCTACACACTGCTTTGAATGTGTCCCAAAGATTCTGGTATGTTGTGTCTTTGTTCTCGTTGGTTTCAAAGAACATCTTTATTTCCACCTTCATTTCATTATGTACCCAGTAGTCATTCAGGAGCAGGTTATTCAGTTTCCATGTAGTTGAGTGGTTTTCAGTGAGTTTCTTAATCCTGAGTTCTAGTTTGATTGCACTGTGGTCTGAGAGACAGTTTGTTATAATTTCTGATCTTTTACCTTTGCTGAGGAGATCTTTACTTCCAACTATGAGGTCAATTTTGGAATAGGTGTGGTGTGGTGCTGAAAAAATGTATATTCTGTTGATTTGGGGTGGAGAGTTCTATAGATGTCTATTCGGTCTGCTTGGTGCAGAGCTGAGTTCAATTCTTCGGTATCCTTGTTAACTTCCTGTCTCGTTGATCTGTCTAATGTTGACAGTGGGGTGTTAAAGTCTCCCATTATTACTGTGTGGGAGTCTAAGTCTCTTTGTAGGTCACTCAGGACTTGCTTTATGAATGTGGGTGCTCCTGTATTGGGTGCATATATATTTAGGATAGTTAGCTCTTCTTCTTGAATTGATCCCTTTACCATTATGTAATGGCCTTCTTTTTCTCTTTTGATATTTGTTGGTTTAAAGTCTGTTTTATCAGAGACTAGGATTGCAACACCTGCCTTTTTTTGTTTTCCATTTGCTTGGTAGATCTTCCTCCATCCTTTTATTTTGAGCCTATGTGTGTCTCTGCACGTGAGATGGGTTTCCTGAATACAGCACACTGATGGGTCTTGACTCTTTATCCAATTTGCCAGTCTGTGTCTTTTAATTGGAGCATTTAGTCCATTTACATTTAAAGTTAATATTGTTATGTGTGAATTTGATCCTGTCATTATGATGTTAGCTGGTTATTTGGCTCATTAGTTGATGCAGTTTCTTCCTAGCCTCGATGGTCTTTACAATTTGGCATCATTTTGCAGTGGCTGGTACTGGTTGTTCCTTTCCATGTTTAGTGCTTCCTTCAGGAGCTCTTTTAGGGGAGGCCTGGTGGTGACAAAATCTCTCAGCATTTGCTTGTCTGTAAAGTATTTTATTTCTCCTTCACTTATGAAGCTTAGTTTGGCTGGATATGAAATTCTGGGTTGAAAATTCTTTTCTTTAAGAATGTTGAATATGGGCCCCCACTCTCTCCTGGCTTGTAGAGTTTCTGCCGAGAGATCTGCTGTTATTCTGATGGTCTTCCCTTTGTGGGTAGACCCTTTCTCTCTGGCTGCCCTTAACATTTTTTCCTTCATTTCAACTTTGGTGAATCTGACAATTATGTGTCTTGGAGTTGCTCTTCTCGAGGAGTATCTTTGTGGCATTCTCTGTATTTCCTGAATCTGAATGTTGGCCTGCCTTGCTAGATTGGGGAAGTTCTCCTGGATAATATCCTGCAGAGTGTTTTCCAACTTGGTTCCATTCTCCCCGTCACTTTCAGGTACACCAATCAGACGTAGATTTGGTCTTTTCATATAGTCCCATATTTCTTGGAGGCTTTGTTTGTTTCTTTTTATTCTTTTTTCTCTAAACTTCCCTTCTCACTTCATTTCATTCATTTCATCTTCCATCACTGATACCCTTTCTTCCAGTTGATC
Source organism: Pan troglodytes (assembly GCF_028858775.2). Lineage (NCBI taxonomy): Eukaryota > Metazoa > Chordata > Mammalia > Primates > Hominidae > Pan > Pan troglodytes. The sequence goes on from NC_072401.2 coordinate 160,139,040, forward strand.
GCATCGGCTCCTGAGGTTTCTGCATTCTTCACGTAGTTCTCGAGCCTTCGCTTTCAGCTCCATCAGCTCCTTTAAGCACTTCTCTGTATTGGTTATTCTAGTTATACATTCTTCTAAATTTTTTTCAAAGTTTACAACTTCTTTGCCTTTGGTTTGAATTTCCTCCTGTAGCGCAGAGTAGTTTGATCGTCTGAAGCCTTCTTCTCTCAACTCGTCAAAGTCATTCTCCATCCAGCTTTGTTCCGTTGCTGGTGAGGAGCTGCGTTCCTTTGGAGGAGGAGAGGTGCTCTGCATTTTAGAGTATCCAGTTGTTCTGCTCTGTTTTTTCCCCATCTTTGTGGTTTTATCTACTTTTGGTCTTTGATGATGGTGATGTGCAGATGGATTTTTGGTGTGGATGTGCTTTCTGTTTGTTAGTTTTCCTTCTAACAGACAGGACCCTCAGCTGCAGGTCTGTTGGGGTTTGCTAGAGGTCCACTCCAGACCCTGTTTGCCTGGGTACCAGCAGCGGTGGCTGCAGAACAGCAGATTTTCGTGAACCGCGAATGCTGCTGTCTGATCGTTCCTCTGGAAGTTTAGTCTCAGTGGAGTACCCGGCCATGTGAGGTGTCAGTCTGCCCCTACTTGGGGGGTGCCTCCCAGTTAGGCTGCTCGGGGGTCAGGGGTCAGGGACCCACTTGAGGAGGCAGTCTGTCTGTTCTCAGATCTCCAGCTGCGTGCTGGGAGAACCACTGCTCTCTTCAAAGCTTTCAGATAGGGACATTTAAGCCTGCAGAAGTTACTGCTGTCTTTTTGTTTGTCTGTGCCCTGCCCCCAGAGGTGGAGCCTACAGAGGCAGGCAGGCCTCCTTGAGCTGTGATGGGCTCCACCCAGTTCGAGCTTCCTGGCTGCTTTGTTTACCTAAGCAAGCCTGGGCAATGGCAGGTGCCCCTCCCCCAGCCTTGCTGCCACCTTGCAGTTTGACCTCAGACTGCTGTGCTAGTAATCAGCGAGACTCCATGGGTATAGGACCCTCTGAGCCATGTGTGGGATATAATCTCCTGGTGCGCCTTTTTTTAAGCCCATCAGAAAAACCCAGTATTTGGGTGGGAGTGACCCGATTTTCCAGGTGCTGTCTGTCACCCCTTTCTTTGACTAGGAAAGGGAACTCCCTGACTGCTTGTGCTTCCCAAGTGAGGCAATGCCTCACCCTGCTTCGGCTCGCGCACGGTGTGCTGCACCCACTGTCCTGCGCCCACTGTCTGGCACTCCCTAGTGAGATGAACCCAGTACCTCAGATGGAAATTCAGAAATCACCCGTCTTCTGCATCGCTCACGCTGGGAGCTGTAGACCGGAGCTGTTCCTTTTTGGCCATCTTGACTTCCCCCCTCACGTCTATGTCTTTAAAATATGTGAGTGTAGAACATATATGTCTGTAGAATACACTTTGGATCTATAATCAAAATATGTTCTGAAGTCACTTGAAATAATCCTTTGCTTTGAGTGATTTTTCTCCAACTTAAAATGCATTTAAACATTCATTTTTAGCATGTTTCCATTTTTAAGTGTTGCTTTAAAAAATTTTTATCTTGTGAGTGTGTACCTCATTTACAGAATCCTGAAGTTGAAGCTGTATTACAAAATATGTTCAGGTAAGTCTTACTTCCATCCCTGTCTTATCTACCTTGTTCCCTCCCTCCCTTATATGCCATTTATGTCCGTTTTTCATTTACCCTTTCAGAATTTCCCTCTGCAAATATATACATATCTTTGTATTTCTCCCCCTTTCCTGTACAAAAGTCTGCATATCATATATATACTATTCATTTTTACCTTACTTTATTCATTTAATGTATCTTGGACATCACACCACTTTAGGATATGGAAAATTTTCCTCATTTCTTTTTATGTCTACAGAGTATTCCACTGTGAGATGTATCATATCATTTGGATTGTAGGGTTTTTTCTTTGCTGTCATTACACATATAAGTAATTGTATTTATGTTTATATCTGTAATTGTATGTATATAAAATTATTTACTGTATCACACAAATAAAACAATGAGTAACCTTTTGCTAATGTTGTTTTTACTTGTACTAGTATATTCATGAATTATAGTCCTAGAAGTGGGAATGCTGACTCAAAGAGCAAATGAATATTGCAATTGAAAGAATATTGCCAAGCTTCTTTTCATATGGGGATATAACAATTTTTCATTTCTACCAGTGCCATTTGAGTTTGTCTATTTCATAACAGCCTTGCGAACAGAATATTCTACCAAACATTTAGATTGCTGCCAAGATTATAGGTGAGAAATAGTATCTCAATATAGTTAGTTTTAATTTACATTTCTTCTATTAAAGTAAGTTTGAGCTTCTTTAAATAACTTTAAACATCATTAAACTCAATTTTTGCTTCTTCTAGTGAACTGCCTAGCATATCTTTTGCTCATTTTTCTATCACTGTTGGTCTCTCTCTTTCCTGTTTTTAGTAACTTTTTTATATATTAGAAACAATAGCCCTTTGTCTTTAACATAAGCCATAAGGCACAAACATTTTCTTTACAATGTGTGATTTTTCTTTTACTTCATTTATGGCAATTTTCCATGCACTCTTATTAAGTAGTCAAACATGTTGACCATTTCTTAAATGAGAGAGCCATGAAATTTTAGCAGTTTTCCTGATAATGATGATGAATTTTGAATAACTCGTCCTATCTTACATAGGCACTATTATAAACAATAAATGATATCTGCAAAAAGGTGAACAACTTTAAAAGTGAGTGACTGTAATGGGATCGTCATCCTAACTAAATATCAATTCAACTCCACAGCTTTGACTTGATTCGTGTTTTTATTCAACCACACACCGTAAGAGTCATCAGTACCATTACCCTAATTTTACCAGGGTGTAACAGAGGCTCAGAAAAGTGTGGTGGTGTACAGCATTCACCCACTGAGTCAGTAGACATGGTTCTAGGGCTGGAGCACAAGCCCTGAATTCTTTCTACTTTCACCCCTGGCCTAAGTTAGGGCTCACTGATTTCTGTTTTCACAAATCACCATGGTAATGATAAAGAATTATGTTCTCTTTCTTCTACTTCTTAATGAGCAAACCGTTTTTGTTGTTGTTGTTTTAATATTGTATCTCTTCTTTGGAAGCCTAGTAAGTATTTGGACTTTTTTTGTTTAAGGGAGAAAAAGCACAGTTGGGAATCCAAAGACAGCTTTTGCATCCCCTCACTGCACATCTCTCTCCCCACCTGCAGAGAATTGCCACTTAGATACCATCTTCCTCACCTCAACCTCTTGTAATGTTCCTCACTACCATGTTCCTTCCTCCAGCCTCTCACAGTGTGGTTGACTGTTTCCTCACAATCTCTTCATCTCTAAACTAGACATTTAAATGTAAGGAGTTTTCATCCTTTCTGCTAAAATTGAATCTTACCATATTGTTTATCTATATTATCATAACTTTTCATTCAGCCACATAAATCTTGCTCTCAGTATTAATTCAATCATATATAAATATTGCTTTCAATAATTAATATGAACACTTTTTAGAACATGTTAAAAGCTGGAGAAGAAAAAGAAAGAAAGCAGTAAGAAGATAGGGTATTTATACTTTTATCTCTTCTAACCAACGATCAGTCAATTCAATGATCCATGCTAGACACACACGCAGCTTCATCTTTCTGATGACTTGTTACACCCATCCCAATGATCCCACTTTCTTTCTCAACAACATTTGTTTTAACTCCACTTTATCCAATTTTACTTTTTCTCATATTTTCTGATCCAGAATTGGCCAAATGAGTTAAAAAACCTAATATCAAATGCATCGATGATTTCTTTACAATGCAGTAAATATTACATGTTTTTAGTTAATAAAAAGGGCCAAAACTGCTTCACATGATCTCTTTACTACATTCATCTTTAATATTTCATAAGCTTGCTTATTCACCACTTTCATAAATAACAAATCTATTCAAACAATGACTCATTATTATACAATTTCCTTAAGAAACATACTTTAATCTTAAGAAATCAACTATGTGTTTTGTTAAACATATTTGTGGTATTTATTTCATAATGTAGGAAAGTGTATTTTAGACAAATTCACCAAATCATTCATTGTATGAAAAAAGTGTCATAAAGTGCTACATTTAAGAAAATATACATTGCAAAACCCCGTCTCTACTAAAAATACAAAAGTTAGCTGGCCTGGACAACAAAGCGAGACTGTCTAAAAAAAAGAAAATTTACATCAGATTTTTTATTGCTATTGAAAATTCACTATACTGATCCTTCATAGGCTAAATTGTTAAAAGAAGCCAAGACTAAAGCAATGAAAACCTTATTCCACATGGAAATATCACTGACCAAAGGAGGTTAGTAAAGAAGATCAAATTACGTCTACTGAGTCTTTCATAATTGAACATCTAAGTATTCAATAAATATTAACTAGCTAGCTCCAATTAATATCTTAAATTGTAGAATTACAAATCAAAGCACAAATTCTAGACAGTAAGAAACTGTAAAAAGACATTCATGGCAATTTTGCAGTATTGAGACATTTTCACAAGTCATTGAACCTTCGGAATATTTTTGAACCTGTAATGTCTTGCCTCTCTCTATGTTGTCAGATGATAAGTTTCTTCTCTTCCTAGCTATTACTTTTTCTCAACTTAGTATCTCTTAAGGCTAAAAAAACTATTCAGAGCATCATAGAAAGTTTCAAAATAAAATATGTTTTACCTAAAATATTCAGCCCCTTGAATCAAGATTGGCTATTTCCTGGAATTTTCCTATTACCTCCACTTTTCACTCTATTTTGCTTCTGTAATCATATCTTTAATACATACAAAATCTAACATGTCTTGCAACTAATGCAGAAGTTTTATAAATCCATGGGTGGTATTGGGGATTGAATTGTATTCCTCAAAAAGATATGCCCAAATCCTAATCTTGGTACCTGTGAATGTAACCTTATTTGAGTATAGGGTCTTTGCATAGGTAATGAAAAGGATCTTCAGATGGGATCATCCTGGATTTAAAGAGGGTCCTACATTCAATAGCTAGTGTTCATATAAGAAAAGAAGAGATTTGAGACATGCACCCAGAGAAGAAGGTGGTGTGAAGGTAGAGCAGAGGTCAGAATGGTGAGTCTACAAGCCAAGAAACCAAGACTGCCAGCAGCCGCCAGAAGCTAGGAGAGAGGCAGGGAAACAGATGCTCCTTCTGGGCTTCTAGAAGGAAGCAACCCTACCAAACACCTTAATTTTCAGCTTCTAATCTCCAGAACTATCAGAGAATAAGTTCCTGTTATTTTTTTTCTTTTCTTTTTTTTTTTTTTTTGAGACAAGAGTCTCACTCTGTCGCCCAGGCTAGAGTGCGGTGGCGCGATGTCTACTCACTGCAAGCTCTGCCTCCCGGGTTCACACCATTCTCCTGCCTCAGCCTCCCGAGTAGCTGGGACTACAGGCACCCGCCACCACGCCCAGCTAATTTTTTTGTATTTTTAGTAGAGTCGGGGTTTCACCATGTTAGCCAGGATGGTCTCGATCTCCTGACCTCGTGATCCGCCCACCTTGGCCTCCCAAAGTGCTGGGATTACAGGCGTGAGCCACCCTGCCCGGCCAAGTTCCTGTTATTTTAAGCCACCAAGTTTGTAGTAACTTGCTACAGCAACCCTAAGAAACTAACATAAATAGTTAAACAATAAAACAAACATTAGTTGCCAAGAATCTAAAATCTAGTAATTCATATATACAGTGTGTCAGCTGCCTCGGTCTCCAGTTTCCACCAGCAGTTTTACTTACACAAATTTACTTTTCGATACTATTTAGTTTTCAAGCTGGATGGCTAATGTAATCCTTCTAATTTTAGAGGCTATTTGGAAAATCTTCTCTTATTATCTATAACATGCCTTATCTGTCAGATTGTTTCATTTTGCTTTGTCTGCAAAGAAAAGCTAGATTCAGTTGCCAAGGGCAAATTTGGAAAAAGATATGTCACCTTGGTCTTTGATGAGTATCATTGGCAATACAAAGAAAAGCAAGTTTCTTACATTGCCTGGTGGGAAAGGAAAAGACGCTCAGACAATTACTCTGTTCTCCCAATTTCTGAAACGCTGAAAAAAGACCTTGGTCCATAGAAGAACAATATTCCTCAAGAACAAACCTGAACACTTTGGTTGAATTCTTTGGTAGTCTATATTTTTAGTCACAGATAGTTACTCTCCTGAAGTACAATATATTGCTGAGCCCCAGGAAAAAAAATAAATCACAGAATGTTCCCAATGCCTGCATCTTAGAATTGCTTCATTTATTTGTTCAACAAATGCTTATTGAGCCTTTTTTTTTTTTGACTCAGTCACTGAGTTAGGTACAGTGAACACATAATCATTTAAGCCCTTTCCTGCTAGTGGATAGAGAAGTCAGAGAAAAATAAGTTACAGTGTGGTATTAAAAAGACCCATTACAGAGATATGGACAAAATGTTAAGAAAACAAAAAGAATGGACCTAACTCTGCCTGAAAAGACTTAGAAAGACATCACCATATCGGGCTTCCAGGAGGGGGCCACTGAGAGGCTCTTGCAGTGTGAAAGATGAAGGCTGTAGAGGGGAAATAAGAAAAAGGGGGAAGGGGGTGAGGTTTTGCAGTATGCTCTCACCCGCCACATCTTGCAAACTAGAAATACATGTTCTCTGCCATAAAAGGGAGAATTCGCCTCATTCAGATTAATTCCAACATTCATACCTCTAATAGGGAGGATTAAGCTATTGAGATCTGAATTAACAATGCCATGAGAGAGTAGGACCAGCCAGGAATCACTAAGTCAGAAGCCACTGTTCTCACTCCTGCTCTGGGTATCCTAGAGCTATTAGCCATAGTCATAAGGAAAGCCAGGGCTGTGTAATCAGAATATGACATGTAGCTTTATATTGTTAAGCAGAAAATGTTCTGGAAGAGAAGAGGAGGCAAAGCTCTGGTCCAATAAAAAAAATTCAAGCTTACCACTGAAGAGAGATATATTCTAAGTCAAACACATATACATTTCTTAATTCTGAACATGCTGCATTTTTTACTTTATCACCTTAATTGTTGGTTGCCCAGCTCTGCACTTGTATATGCCTGTGTGGAAAAGTAGAGGCATTTCTATAAGGCAGTGAAACTAGTTTCTAAACAAACCTGTCTGAACCTGCAGCTTTGCAGCTTTAAATGAGGAGTTCCCTTTTAATAGTCACCCAGGAAAGTCATATGCCATTGTGGTGAGAGGCCTAGCAACTTGTGGGCCGGGCACGGTGGCTCACACCTGTAATCTCAGCACTTTGGGAAGCCAAGGAGAGTGGATCACAAGGTCAAGAGATCGAGACCAGCCTGCCCAACATGGTGAAACCCCGTCTCTACTAAAAATACAAAAATTAGCTGGGTGTGGTGGCACACCTGTAGTCCCAGCTACTCTGGAGGCTGAGGCAGGAGAATCGCTTGAACCCAGGAGGCGGAGGTTGCAGTGAGCCGAGATCGCACCACTGCACTGCAGCCTGGCAACAGAGCAAGACTCCATCTAAAAAAAAAAGACATTTGTGAACTTTTGTGTTTTAATTTTTGTTGTTTCTTCTCTAGCCACCAGTGTGCCAGCTCTTCTCCTGGGAATCACTGGAAGTGACCCCAACCCAAAGGGTAATGATCGTTGCAGAATAATTGGAGGCTGATACCAAGAAAAGTAAACACTTTTGGGTCAGGAAATGTAGTTCCCTTCAGAATGGTTGTGTGCATCCAAAAATAAAAGCTTGAAGAAAGTATCTTTTTAAAAGGTATTTAATAGTTCCATTGTGCAGTAAAGGAAGGTGTATTCAAACTTTTGACATCAAATGTTTGAAAGAAAGCTGTTTGTCGCCTAATGATCACTGTAGGCATGAAAAAGAAGGCTTGTTACTAGATTCCTGAGAGTCAGATGCTTAAATCAACCCTGACTAGCGTCCCTGAGCAGTCGGAACTCTGAGGGTTCTGTAGTTAAAGAATTAAGCACCAAGGTCTAGAACCAAAGACACGATGATATGACTACCTTGGGAGAAAAAGCGAGGAGCACTCACAGCTGAATCCTCATCTACCGTAAGAGGAAGTCAAAGAGGAGGTCTAAAATGGAGCAATAAAAATAACTGTAGGCAGTATCATTGAAATTTTAAAGTAAACACCAGAAGAAACAGCCAAAGGATCTGAAAATGATTGTCTTTGAATGCCTGAACTGAAGACTAGGGAAGATAGCCCAACAGCCATCCATTTTTTAAAGATAAACCTTTATTGTAAAAATGAACATGCATTCCTTTGAAAAAATGTTCAAAGAACTATAATAAAAGGAAAAACACTGTATTATCTTTAAAAGTCCAGAACTGATGTCTTATTTTAAATAATGTGCTTTTATTCCTTTTGTAAAAATCTAGTAATTTTAAAAATATAGCTTCTTGTTAACTGGCAAGAAATCCACAGACCTTCATTACTCAAATTCATAACCAACCATAGGGGGCTAGGCGTAAGAAAAGGTGGTACAATACTTTTTGTTATTTGGAGGCTGTAGGTAATATGGCAAAAAGAAAAAAGCCAGGGGACTCTTTCCCTCAAAGCACATGAAGATTAGAGAAAGCCCTAGATTTCACATTTTAAAGTGGAAAACAAATAGCATAGATATAGAGATTGAATTATTTGTGTTAAGAAGACTTACAAATATGGTTGCAACCATTGTTCCAGTCTCCATTTCTGTGTGTCTGTGCATGCTGGGGATGAGGAAGAGAAAACTGAGAGAAAAGGCATTCCATGTGGATGGCAGAGTGGGAATAGGAGAGAGTATGAAAAAAGGAATGAAGCCAGAAATGGTAACTTCCAGGGAGGTAGAGCTGTGAAAGGGGAATCTTTATAGAAAATCCAAAAATTATGCAAAAACAAAAATTGGACAGAGGATCCTTCCTTAAGTATTTGTCCTAGGATATATGCCAGGAAAAAAGCACATTAACTCCAAGGAAATCTCATAAAAAAAATTCTAGGTCAAATAAGTTTCAGCTGACTCTTCAGAGACCTTAAGAAGGGACTAAGGCTTAGAATAACCTTTCCTAAACATCCAGAGGCTCCAGTTTGAACCAGAAATAAAAATCTAAAGTCACATTAGAATTTTAATTGGAATAACAACACATGTGAAATGATTGTGAAATGAAATGAAAGTGGTATAACTTGCAATCACTCTAGTTGGGTGTTGTCTTAGTCTATTTTGTAATGCTATAACAATACTACAGACTGGGTAATTTATAAACAATAGAAGTGAATTTGGCTCACAGTTCTGGAGGTTGGGAAGTCTAAGACCAAGGAGCCGCATCTGGTGAGGGCCTTCTTGCTGCATCGTCACATGGAGGAAGGCATCGCATGGTGGGAAAGCATGCATGGTAGGGAGGGGGCCAAACTCATCCTTTTTATTTGGAACCCATTCCTTAGATAACCAACGCACGATAACAGGCAAAGCCCTCAAGACCTAATTACCTCTTAACTTCCCATCTCTCAACATTGTTGCACTGGGGATTAACTTTTCAACACATGAAATTTGGGGGACATGTTCAAACCATAGCAGGTATATTTAAGCTTCTTGCCTCTATGCATAAATTATGGCTGTTACTCTTGGCATCTATGCTTAGAATTGGCTAAATGATTGCCTGGTTTGGAAGAGTCCTTTCTATTTAGAGTCCTATTGACAATGACAGCATCTCTGCAGAACCCCCTAATGACCAAGGCAAGTGTTTACACAGTTGCCATTTTGTGAATAATTCCAGAGTTTTGTTGTTTTATTTCTTGTTCTTTATTGCTTTATTAATATCTGCCTGTTTTTTTTTTTAATCCCTGTTTTCTCTCATTGTCTGGGCCTATGCAATTGTCATTCCTTACTTGACCTCCATCTCATTCTCTCTACTAGCCATAGACCAACGGGTCTCTACTGAACTATGACTGAATATTAGATCACTCAGGAGGCTTTAAAAAAATGCTGATGCCCAAACCTCACCCCAGATAAATTGAGCTCATCTAACTGGGCCTAGCGCCTAGGAATTGGTACTTTTTAAAGCTTCCCTGATTATTCTAGTTGCTAATCACTGTTGTAAATATTTGTTTCTGCTGTGACTCTGTTGCCTGGCGTAGAGTTGGGTGATTATGTCATGACACAAAGGCAGAGAACCGTGAAGAATATTTTCATCCCTGTCTGATCCTTCCACATACCAGGATAATAGAATTTATCTTTATGTCTCTTTTATTACAAAGCCTTTTGTTTCTTTTGTGTGTGTGTGTGCTTTTGTTTTGTTTCATTATATTCAATGTTTGGCTGAACCCAGTGAAACAATTAGAATGTAATGAAGCATCTAGATAACCGAGAATGATAATAATGTACACCTGATACATCCAGATAATAGAAACATCTATGCCTTCATTGAAACTTGTGGAAAGTGTCTCAGTTCTTTAATGTACATTGATAGCAGAGGAAGCGACCTGACCTTTATGCCATGAGCTATGGTTTCATTTAGCTGGTGTCCAGGAAGCTATGTGATTTTTTAATAAGTTCCCTTGACTTTTGTCTTCTTAGAAGCAGGAATTCTTGTTGTGACAAAAGAAAAATGATTTTGGTTTATTTAGGAATTTTTCCACTTACAGTAAAATTTTATTGTATTTTAAGAAAAACCACAATTCATAACACTTGGTTTCCTAAAAACCAAATTTTGTGTATATGTATGTATGTATATGTGTGTGTATATATGTGTATATGTATATGTGTGTATATACATATAACATGCCTCCCAACTGTTTAAGAGCTACTTTTAAAGATACTTTTTTTTTTTTTTTTTGAGACAGAGTTTTGCTCTTTTTGCCCAGGCTGGAGTGCTATGGTGCAACCTCGGCTCACTGCAATCTCCACCTCCCAGGTTCAAGCAATTCTCCTGCCTCAGCCTTCCAAGTAGCTGGATTACAGGTGCCCATCACCATGCCTGGCTAAGTTTTTTAAAACTCTGTCTCTTCTAAAAATACTTCAAGTAATCCGCCGCCTCAGCTTCCCAAAGTGCTGGGTTTATAGGTGTGAGCCACCACGCCCAGCCAAGATCCTCTTTTTTCTGAAATGACTTGACTACTTTCACAAAAACAAAATTTAAGGTAGATGTTTACATTTCACCTTTCTTATAAATTTTTCAGATAATTATAGTGATCATAACCATAGATGTACAGTTATTTAATTATGGAAGTTCAATGTCTAATTTTCAAATTCAAAAACTCATATTTTGTTGCAATGAAAAAATAAGACCTAATGTAAAATAAATTCCAAAACTTTTTTCACAAATAATTTATCTTCAGAAAAAATATGATTTGACAGAGCTGCAAGGAAGAGACAAAATGGATTCATTTTAATTTCACCCATTGACTTTCTTATGCCCATTTTCAGATATAAGTAACAATAAGTAGTATAATTATAAAATAAAGAAAAGTGATCCAAGAAAAAGTGAGACATTTTCTGTTCCTTTTTTGCATTGTGAGTGGGTTTCTAGATCGTGGATATATAAAAAAAATCAATATCTGAAAAACATTAAGGTTATGTTTAACATAATAACAAATAAGAATATTCTCATTTTGAGAACTGGCCCTTCTTGGAGTGAGATATATTCATTATCTATACTCAGGAACTTAACCGTGTTCTGTTTATTCCAAAGAAATTTATAAAATGAAGGATTTTACCTGTAGATATGGTTTTTCTATCACCTTTTGAAATTTCAAAGTAGATTGTAACAACCTATCAACATAAATCATAATGCTTAAAGATGTATTACATTTATTCTTTTAAAAGTTTTATTTAGTCCCTAGAAGGAAAAGTCAAGGGGAAATAAACTTATTTATATTAGTAAAATTAAACATCCAGCAACTGAAGGAAAGGTTGCTTTGTTTTAATGTTGCTTTTCTTTTTACTTTCTATATACATAGTCAAGCCTCCACTCTTACCTAAAAGTACAAGTTCTCTTCAAGAAGACAGGCTCCACAGAGATCATATTTGGGCCATGTAACACATTGTAATTACGGGACACTGCTATCATTTGGATATAGTTAGTTTGTTCCTGTCAAAACTCATTTTGAAATTTGCTCCCCAGTGTGGTGGTATTTGAAGTGGATCCTAGTGGCAGGTGCTTGGGCTATGGAGGCAGATCTCTCACAAGTAGCTTGGTGCCATTGGTAATGAATGCATTAGACTGAGTTAGTTCTCCAAAGAGTGGGTTGTTATAAAGCAAGAACACCCATTGGGTTTTGCTTCTCTTCACATGTGTCTACTTCCCCTTTGACCTACTCAACCATAGTATGATGCAGCAGAAAAACCCTCACCAGAAGCTGAGGCTATGCCCTTGAACTTCCCAGCCTGCAGAACTGTGAGCTAAATTAACCTCTTTTCTTTATAAATTTTACCCAGTCTCAGGTATTCTGTTATAGCAACACAAAATGGACAAAAATATATTACCACAAAATGTGCTTCATAAAATTGACTGAATTTGATACAGCCTTTTAAACTATTAAGTCATTTCTATAATAAATCTATTGCCCAGTTTTATAAGGAAAAATAGAAATATTTTCTTTCCTCTTAAAGCATTTTATGTACTATGCCAGGATTCTTAGAAATCTCAGTTCTCTTTATAATCATTTTATGTTTTGGAATCTATCGCATTGGAAACAAAAGTTGCCCATCTAAATTTCTGACACATTTCAAGTCCCAGCTCAATTCTCAAATCCTCTGAGAGTTTTATTATTTCATCCCCAGCAATTTCTTCTGGGTTTGTAGGAAAATGAGATGATATTGTCAGGTTGTGATTCCAGGAGCCAGGAGTGGAAACAGTGAGGGAGGGATGGGACTGGCCCATTAACAGCAGAGAATGGAACAAATAAACATCTTCAAGACAGTAGCTGGAGTATGGTAGATTCAGTTTGTGTCCTATCCAACATTCATTTTCCCCTTTTGCTTTTCTAACCCTCATTTTAATCACCCACACTATTCTGAACTCTATTGGTAGGTCCTGAAGAGTAAGCCAATCTGCATATGGCATTCCACTCCAACTATGATTGATCTAAGTTTGGGTATTCATTAGACCCAATCAGAATGAAGAAGGGGACCTATACCACGGTTTGGGAAAAGGGGGAGAATTTTGTATTTTTCTTCTACTGTATATAAACAATGACAGTGGTTCCCCCATTTGCTGCTGGTTGTATCTTGCAGTCATGAAGGAAACCAACCTAGGGACCAATCTGACAATGGAGAAGGGCAAAGCAAAATTAATTACAAAGAAAAATAAACCTTATTTATTGTCATATATTCCCAGGAGCCTATAGGTAGGGTAGGAATGGAGAGGAATATGATCAGGGGTTATGGGGAAGGGGGATAGGAGCTCAGTCTTATCTTCTCCTGTATGGCTCACTCTTTGAGATCTGTTGTATTCCTCTTCACCTTGCTAAGTATAATGCATATTTATTTGTTCAGTTAATTCAGTAAATAAATATTGAAAGTCTAGGACGTACCAGGCATGTTCTAGGTATCAGGATACAGCAGGAGCAAAAGTTCCTTCAGTATGATCACAGGTCATAGTCCTCTCCATTCCTACCCTACCTATAGGCCCCTGGGAATGATAATAAGTTTTCTTATTAAGCTCATTTGAACTGCCATTTTTGTTACCTGCTGCCAAAAGCATTCAAACCTTTACAAAGACATAATAAATCCAGTCAATAGTCCAACTAAAACAGCAATCTGAAGGCTGTGTACAGAGAAAGCAAGAAAAGGGACAGAATCTAGAGATGCTAAAGGAGATAATGTAGATTCCTAATGAAGAACAAGAGAGTCTAGAGCAGGATTTCTCACCCTCAGCACTACTGATGTTATGGGCCAGATGTTTCTTTGTCTTGGGCTGCTGTCCTATGCACTATAAAAGGTTTAGCAGCATCCCTGGCCTCTACCCACTAGATATCAGTAGCACCACCACCCCAACAAGTATGATGATCAAAATGTCCCTTGGGAGGCAAAACAGCCCCTGCGAGAGCCATTGTTTTAAAGGGATTCTCTGAGGCTCTGGATCATAGCTGCATGGCTTTACTATAGGAATCAGCAAGTTCACCTGGGACAGCAACAGAGAAATTAATGATATTATTGTTCAGATACTTTCCTCTGTGTTCAGTGGCATTAAATTCTTGTGCCACTCATTTTGGACCTTAACTTTTATGGTCTGGTACCAATTAAATAACTACTCTTTGCTTCAATTTCTTTATAAAGAAAACAGGCCTGGTACAGTGGCTTATGTCTATACTGCCAGCAATTTGGGAGGCCAAGGTGGGAAGATCGCTTGAGGCCAATAGTTGAGACCACCTGGTCAACATGGAGAGACCCTATGTTTATGAAAAAAAAGAAAAGTAAAAATTAGCCGTGCATGGTGGCACATGCCTGTAGTCCCAGCTACTGAGCAGGCTGAGGTGGGAGGATTGCCTCAGCCCAGGAGTTTGAGGCTGCAGTGAGCTATGATCACACTACTGCACTTCAGCCTGGGCAAAAGAGAAGACCCTGTCTAAAAAACAAAAAAAAAAATAAAAACAGGCAAGATAATAGCAATTAAATCATTGCACTGTTAGAAGGGTTAAATAAGATAATGCATGAAAAAAGCTGAGAGTGACTGGCAGATAGTAAGTTCAAACAAATTTTAGCTACTAATATTATTAATTGCCTTGTTAATAATTAACAATTAATTATTAACAGTATTATTATTATTACCAAAACTTTCTTCTCAGGAACCATGGCCTCTCTGGAACCTTCAGATAATTAGGCAGAGGCTACTACGGATTGCAGAATATTGGAAGTATTTATTGACTTCACAGTATGTGACAGTAGGAAATGAGGGTGTCTCAAGTTCAAGGTAAAGGAGTAAAAATTTCCTAAGGTTTATGTATGCAAGACAACTTTCCTCGCGATACAATCTTTCACTATCTTCTGCAAGTTCACTTCTCTCTCTTCCCATTGCCATGACAATCCACATCCATAATGGATGTTGAGTGACAGGGGACAAATCGTATAAATATGACCAGTACTCCCAACATAAACATGTTTACCTGAGGAGAGGTTGTGGGGAAGGAAGATAGGGGCTCAGTATTATCTTTTCCTGTATGGCTCACTCTTAACAATTTTGTTGTATTTCTGTTTGCCTTGGTGAAAACAATGCATATTAATTCCTTCAATTAATTCAATAAATATATATTGAAAATCTAGGACATACCAGGCATGTTCTAGGTATCAGGATATAGCAGGAGCAAAAATTTCCCTCAAGAAACTGCATTAAAGTTGGGGAGACAATCCAAGAATACATATTCTGCAGATGTAACAGGTGCTATGGAGAAACAAGGTAAGGCAGGCCAGGAAGGGGGTCATCGATCTTTTATGTAATGTAGTCAGGAAAAGAGTCACTGCTGAGAAGATAGAGGGTGAGCCATGTAAGGAAGAAAGTTCCAGGCGGAAGGAGCAGTGAGTGAAAAGATTCTGAGGGGAGTTGTGAGCCCTGAATTTAGAGAAATAGCAAAAAGATCAGTAAGGCTGGAGCAGGAGTAATGGCCCTAGAATAGGAAAGATGGTCAGAGAGCAGCGGAGTGGGGAGGTGGCGCGGGTCAGGTGGGCCTAGTAGACGGCTGAAAGGACATAGCATTTTGCTCAGATTAGGTTCTAAAAGGTTTTGCTAGAGAAGTGACATAATTTCATTTTATATGCGTAATAGAAACTCTATTAATACTCACATGAATGAAATTATTAACCAATGTTTACTGAGAATTAATGAAATGTTAATAGCTGTTTCAATGAAAAACATAACATCCTTGGAAGGACCTCTGATTTAGG
Organism: Pan troglodytes; assembly: GCF_028858775.2. Taxonomy (NCBI): domain Eukaryota; kingdom Metazoa; phylum Chordata; class Mammalia; order Primates; family Hominidae; genus Pan; species Pan troglodytes. Next base: position 160,154,943 of record NC_072401.2, read on the forward strand.
GGGCATGAAGAGGTCAGTGACTTCCCTCCCCCAAAGAATAATATAAAACAGGAAAAAATGTCAAAACAATTAATTTAAGGTATTGAAAATTGCCAAAGGCAGACAATAAATTTAAAAGTATTTATACTTGACCAACTGCTAGAGCAGAGGAGTAAGTCAGCAGCAGGTGGTGGCAGGAGACTCACCCAGGGCAGCTCAGGCTGAAAAACAGCAGCTTCATTGTCAGAGGTATGGACTCAATTTGGGGCAGAGGTGGAAAACTGTCTTTGCCATCTAAAAGTTATGAAATTAGTTGAGGCTGAACAGGAAAAACTCATAGCTTTGCAAGCTCAAGGTTTCACTTTTTGATAGCAATTTAATGGAGAGGTCCTGGAAATGAGTGATCTTTGAAACATAGCTAATAGAACTAAGAAACAGAATTGTTCATTTCATTTTAACTCAATTGAATTTTAAAAGCCGTATGTGGCTACGACATTGGATAACACGGATTTATACTATTACAATCAAGGATGGACAATCGGGAAGCTTCGGGAAGCTTTCCCAATTAAAAATCATAATTCATTGCCCAATTTTAGAACCTGAGCCAATTTTCATATCCAGAACTCGCTGCCTGGAAAAGAGACTAAATCCCCATAAGAAAAGATTCTGCAGCAGCACAGCAAAGATACATGGTCATAATTCCTCTAGTCCTTTCCCAAAGGAACCTATAACCATGAACAGCCAGACACTGAGGACTGTAAGATACAGGATTAATATTTAGGTCAATAAACAATTTTTTGAGACCGTATCATGAACTAAACATAAGAAATATAACCATAAATAAGCCTTGGCCTCCGCCTTGAAGGACCTTATTGGCTTTATCATAAACAATGAACTCAGGAATGTTATATACACAAATACACAAAACATTCCAAGCCTACTGGAGATATATAGGTTGAGGTGATGAGGGGAAAGCACAGATAATATATTATGTACTTTTAAATGGGGAGAAGTATTTCTCAAGCTTTTTTTAATTATCACTCCTCCAAGAAGCACTTTTAGAAATTTTATTCCTAACAGCCTCCTACCCCATGAAATGATATACTTAGTAATAAGATTGAGTATTGGAGGGTCACAAACCATTGTAATATCTAAGATTTTTCACCCTCTGTGAGACAAGAATCAATTTTCACCCCTGTAGGGGCAGTATCATTGAGAATGCAGATATAGCTTCTCTGCATTGTAGAGAAAGGTTACTTTTGCTGGAAGGGAATTAAGAAAGTCTGTGAGGAAGTAACATTAGAACTGATTTAGAAACATGAGTATGATTTATTCATATAGAGAAAGAGATAAAGGAAGTGCAGTTAAGAGAATTTCTGGTATCACATTGCTGAGAGAGAAAACCCTTGCGTAAGTCAAAGCTTCTGCCAACACCTTTGAAATCACTGTTGCTATGTAGTGGTTGGCTTGCAAAATCTGCAAAGGAAAAGATCAGAGAATACTCTGGGGACACCTGGAATAGACAGTTACAAACAAAAAATGTAAAATGCATGAGATTTATATTGTTTTTTTAAATTTTGTATTTGATGTATTTCTTATCACTAATTTAGAATACAACCAGCCCTCCATATCCATGGGTTCCACATCCATGGATTCAACCAATTGTTGAAATACATGGGAAAAAAATTATACAAAGTTCCAAAAGAGCAAAACTTAAATTTGCCACATGCCAAGTACTATGTTGAATCCACATGAATAAAATGATATGTAGGTAATTATTAGGTATAATAAGTAATCTAGAGGTGATTTAAAGTATACGGAAGAATATTTACAGATATTACACCTTTTATATCAGGGACTTGAACATCCTCAGATTTGGTATCCAAGGGGGTCTTGAAACCAATCCCCAAGGCTACTGAGGAACAACTGTATTTCTAAATTGCTGTGGAAGTTGAAATTCTATTATTAACATACACATTAAGTCAGAAGTTCGTAAGAATGAGCTTGGTAAAAATAAATGTAACCTTAAATACCACTTCTGTAGAAAAGCTACTGAGTCAAATATTATTTTAAGTTTTATTAACAGCAACAACATAACTCTAATACAACCTTCCAGTACTTGCACATTTTAAAAGCTATCATTACTTTGTCTTTCTAGCTGAGACCTCAAACACACCCTCATGCATACACTTTGCATTGCTACAACATATTTGAAGATGAAGTTTTTTTGTAATAATCTACATAAGAGATGTGGAGCTGTATAATCAATACATGTACTAGGGCTGGGCATGGTTGCAGACGCCTGTAATCCCAGCTACTTGGGAGCCTGAGGCAGGAGAATCGCTTGAACCTAAGAGGCAGCGGTTGCAGTGAGCCAAGAGATCACACCACTGCCTGGGCAACAGAGGGAGACTCTGTCTCGTGTGTATACATATATATATATATACACACACACACACACACATAGACACAGACACACACACACACACACACACACACACACACACACACACACTAGACGATAAGTCCTGGGGTCAGAATTAGTCCTGACTTATATTTTGTATCCTTATACCAGTTAGCAGTCCCTTGACCAGCATCAAGATTTCTTTGTTAAACTAAACATGTTTGGCACATTGAGATCAGTTTGAGTGCCTTGGGAACAAGGGTAAAAAAAATGGAAAGATATGAATATATGTTTCCCATATCAGACATATAAAATCTAACCAATTGAGGATTTTTATTTTTGGCATGAGGCACTGAAGACTCCATTACATTAAAAATTAAGACCCCTAGACAAAGAGGATATGAGAAATTTCCTTTTGGAATTAGAGGAGGAACCAAGGTAAGTTTGGATTAGAATATCTTTTTGAAAAGTTATTTTTTGGAATCACAATTGTGTTGCACAAAGAAAATTTTCTAATAGTTTGCTGACCACTGGTCTCTGATTTAACCATTGAAGGTAGTCCTAACTACTTATGATGACAGAATGCATCCTATAAGCTCTAATAGTAAATAAGCATAAATATTTGTTACATAAATGAATACAAATAAATATTATAGCCATAGTATTTTTGAACTTATATTTCAAGACTCCAGAATCCTCCATCCTGACCATAATTTGCTCTGCTTCCATCAATTCCACTCCTTTTTACCATGATTGCTACTCATCATCATCATAATCATCCATCCAAATCCCCGAAGGCTTAGCCATTGCCAGTTCTTCAGCCCATCTGGCCTCCTCTGGATTCACTTTCTTTCCCAGCATGGGCATCTACCGCTACCATTTTTTCACCTGTATGGTCAGTTTCTTGGTCCACCTTCTTTTCCATTTAACTTGCCTCACCAGTCCCTACCTCCAGATTTAGCCGAAAGTCCTTTCTTTCTATACTCCAGCATCCAGGGTGAAGAAACTGACAGAAGCATCTGGGTTGAAATAACAAATGGATAGTTTCCAGCCACACCTGGGCCTTTTCAATAAACTGCCACATTTCTTTTAAAGGGACATTATTTTTTCACCTACAGGCTCTCAAAGGTAAAGCCTTTGGATATTTGTCCCTTTATATATTTAGAACACAGAGGAGAACATATATTTTCTCCTAATTATTTGAGATGACAGTGGAGGTTGTTTCAGTGAAATGCATTTTAACTGCAGATAACCAAAAATGTCTACAAATCAGCTTAAATGATAGCAAATATCTGATGTCACATAAGAAATCTGAGGAAGCACAGCCCAAAGGGATGTTTGATGCAGTGACTCAATAAAGTCAACAGGCTGGGTACAGTGCCCCATGCCTGTAATCCCAGCACTTTGGGAGACCAAGGCAGGAAGATCACTGGAGGCCAAGAGTTTGAGACCAGCCTGGGGGCAACATAGCGAGTCCCCGTCTCTACAAAAAATTAAAAAATTAGCTGGGTATGGTGGCGCTTGCCTGTAGTTCCACCTACTCAGGCTAAAGCAGAAGTATCCCTTGAGCCCAGGAGTTACAGGTTGCAGTGAGCCATGATCACAGCACTGCACTCCACCCTGGGTGACAGGGCGAGATCTTTTCTCCAAAAAATAATAATAAACAAAGTTATCAAAGACCTACATTATTTTCACCTCTCTGCTATCTTCATTGTGTTGTCTTTGCCCTCAGGCTGGTTCCTCATGGCCCCAAATACTGCAGGAGTTCCAAGTATCACGTCTAGATGTTATAATGTCCAGAGAATAAAGTGAAACATCTCAGTATACTTCCTTCATAAGAACATGAAATACTCTCCCTCCCTGAAAACCACTGGCTGACTTTTCTTATGTCTCATTGAGTAGTTTTGGATCATATCCCTTTTCCTAAACCAATCACTAACAAGGGATTTCCATAATTAATTTCAACATTTATCTGAGGATATCAACCACAGAGATTACAACCTAGACTATCAGGATCTGTCTCAAGAAAGTGTCATTCCATCAAGTTTATATATGCTTTCTTTAAGATTTTGAACCAATAATTTTTTCAGTCAGCAGGCTTATTAGCATAAAGAAAAATATTAATAGAGTCAATTCAGTAAACATTCATTATATATAAACAACGTGGAAAATGCTGTGCTAGGCACTATAAGAAATAAAAATCAAAATAGGACAGTCTTTCTTCAGGATTTGTTTCCCTAGTAGAGGATCAGGCACATTGATACTGTCATAGAAGGTAGACTTTAATCGTCATATTGAAAACAGTGAGTGATTCATTCTGGCCGAGGTTTTTGTTATACTTAATTCTCTGATTTATGACTCCATAAGCCCACAGACATGCGGTACCCCCACAGGTTTGAAGGTAAACATTTCCCTCAGTGTTCACAGCGTAGAGCAGTTCTCCAAATGGCTGCCCTAATTTTCACACCACACACATCGGTCTAACATCATCCACAGGCCCAATAATGTTTTATTTTCCAACAGACTGTGGGGTAAACGGCACCTTTTAAATGTTCCAGGCCAGGCGCAGTGGCTCATGCCTGTAATCCCAGTACTTTGGGAGGCCAAGGTGGGAGGATCAGTTGAGCCCAGGAGTTCAAGACCAGCAGGGTCAACATGGTGAGACCCCTGTCTCTACAAAAAAATAAAAAATTAGCCTGATGCGGTGGCACATGCCTGCAGTCCCAGCTACTTAGTAGGCTGAGGTAGGAGGATCCCTTGAGCTCAGGAGGTGGAGGCTGCAGTGAATTGTGACTCCAGCCTGGGCCATAGAGCAAGACCCTGTCTCAAAAAAACACCCAAATGTTCCAGAGCATCGAGTCAGGATTAGCTGCCATTTCTAGAAAATGACAAGAGGCCTGTTTTTTAAAAGTGACTCTACTCTGGAAATTGTCACATGGAGAACTGGAAGCAGAGATTTTATGAAATTCCCATGCTTTAAAAGAATCAAGAGGAGGTTAAAAAAAAATTAAAAGATTTTACCAAATCACATTGGAGGACAAACCTTTACAGGGAAACTTTGGTTGCTCCTCCTTTGTGTTGGGTACCAAGTTTTTTTGTAAGATATTAATAAATTTTCTTGTTCTAAATCCATAACTGCTCATATTTTAAAAGAGATGGCTCTTACGGGTATTATTTTACATTATATCCCGTCTCTGAAAATCTCTCAACATTGAGAATAAAACTTAATGGATGAAATTTATTTACTTATTTATTTATTTATTTTATTTCATTTTATTTTTTTTTTGAGACAGGGTTTCACTCTGTTGCCCAGGCTGGAGTGTAATGGTATGATCTCAGCTCACTGCAACCTCCGACTCCGGGTTGAAGCAATTCTCCTGCCTCAGCCTCCCTAGCAGCTGGGATTACAGGAATGCACCACCACACCTGGCTAATTTTTGTATTTTTAGTAGAGATGGGGTTTCACCATGTTGGCCAGGCTGGTCTCAAACCCCTGACTTCAAGTGATCTGCCCATCTCGGCCTCCCAAACTGCTGGGATTACAGGTGTGAGCCACCGCATCCAGCCAAGAATAAAACTTAATAGATCAAATTTATTTTTAAAAATTCATTTATTTCCACCTCTGCTAAATCAAAGCTACTTTACTGAGCAGGTGGCTATCTGATTCTGTCATCTTATTAGCAGACACCAACCAAGAGGAGTTACGTGATACCCAGAGGAATATTAAACTGAAGAAATAAGGGCCACCAAGGGCTCATCTGTAGGCAGCTCTTTGAAGTTCCTCTCTGGGCCCAACTTTCCTCTGGCAGATTGGTAGGAGACAGCTGTCTTCACAGTGCACGTTCCCCTACCATTTCAAACACTCTTGACTAAATCTTAAACTACTCACTAGTTGTTGATTGTAAATCCATTTGCTTTTATTGTAGCACAATGCATGTTTATTGTAGAAAAAGCAAAAAAAATACAAGTAAGGAAAAATAAAGTACGTAATTCCAATTATCCAAAGGCATTTACCGTTAATGCCTTCGTATATATGGTTCCAGGTTTATCTGTGCGTCAAAAGATTTAACACTATACTTGAAATAGCTGAATAGTATTCCATTACATACATATATATATCAATTTAACAAATTGTTATGGTTTTCACAGCTATAAATGTCCATCTTATCTTATTACAAATAGCCATTTCAAAGAATATGTCCAGTACTCAGGATCTGTGCATCTCCTAATTATTTCCTTTAAAAAGTCTATATTTTATGCTCAATACCACTAATCATTAGGGAAATGCAAATGAAAACCATAATGAGATACCATCTCATACTAGTCAGAAGGGCTTTTATTAAAAGGTCTGAAGATAACAGATGCTGGTGAGGTTGTGGAGAAAAGGGAGTGCTTATACACTCCTGGTGGGAATGTAAATTAGTTCAGTCACTGGACATTTCTCAAAGAACTTAAAATAGAACTACCATTCAACCCAGCAATCTCACTACTGAGTATATACCCAAAGGAATATAAATCATTCTACCATAAAGACACATGCACACCTATGTTCATCACAGCACCATTCACAATAGCAATTGCATGGAATCAACCTAAATGCCCATCAGGTGGACTGGATAAAGAAAATGTTGGGCCAGGCAGAGTAGCTCACGCCTATAAACCAAGCATTTTGGGAGGCTAAGGTGGGCGGATCACTTCAAGTCAGGAGCTCATGACCAGCCTGGCTAATATGACAAAACCCCATCTCTACTAAGAATAGAAAAATCAGCCAGGCATGGCGGTACGTGCCTATATTCCCAGCTACTGGGGAAACTGAGGCACGAGAAACATTTGAAGCCTGGGAGGTGGAGGTTGCAGTGAGCTGAGATGGTACTACTGCACTCTAGCCTGGGTGACAGAGCAAGACTCTATCTCAGAAAAAGAAAAAGAAAGAAAATGTGACACATATAACACCATGGAATACTACACAGTCACAGAAAAGAACAAAATTACATTCTTTGCAGCAACATGGGTGAAACCGGAGGCCATCATCCTAAGTGAATTAACACAGGAACAGAAAATCAAATACTGCATGTTCTCCCTAATAAGTGGGAGCTAAACATTGAGTACACCCAGGCTAGAGTGCAGAGGCACCATCTCAGCTCAAACATGGACATAATGAAGGGAATAATAGATATGGAAGCCTAACTGAGGGTGGAGGGTGAGAGGAGGATGGTGATTGAAAAACTACCTATCAGGCATTATGCTGATTACTTGGGTGACAAAATTACCTGTATACCAAACCCCCAAACACGTAATTTACCCACGTAACAAATGTGCACATATACCCCTTGAATCTAAAATGAAAGTTGGAAAGAACAAAAAGTCTACATTTTAAAACATTAGATTTTTCCACACTTTTTTTCTATTTGTTTAAAAAGGAGAGAAAGGATAAAAAAAGAGCTAGAGAATCTTTAAAATTCACATTTGGCATATGTGAATATGGCTATGTTTTATGATCATTTATTTGCAGTTTTTAAGCTGTATACTTCCAAAAGGTTATTGATATTGGTTACAAGCAAATTTATGTACATGCATGCAGCAAAACACTAAAGGTAAAGAGATGAGAACGCACATAAAGAGGAGAGTAATGGTGTAAGGAAGGAGTAATGAGTTAATTTTAATATCAGGACAGCCAAGGAAAAAAAGGAAGCATTACAGGTGAGGCGATTCTCATTGTCTGATAAAAGGAAGCACACTATTTCAAAGGAGTCTTTTTTTCTAGCACTACACTAGTGATACAGTAATATATCCCATGTGTCTTTAAATAAAGGCATTGATCAATGAATTTTTTTAATCCACCATTTCTTTATAAAGCCAAGGACACAATATTAAATTTCATTTCAGGAAAAACATTTTTATAGGAAAAGCTAACATAGTTCAAGTAGATATCTTGTGATCTAACTTGTTACAAAGAAAGAACTTAGACTAACATATAATAACGTTCCCATATGTGGTTTTCCTCCAACAGCTCTCATTTCAACCATACATTTGGCAGAAGCTAATTAACTGCGGACTCCAGAACTGCCTGATGGAGAGTCAATATTGACCTCAAATCTTTGAATTTGTTTGAAAGCCTACATAACTACTAAGGTGAGCCCCATAGAGCAAAATGTAGATGACTGGGATTAGAAATTCTTTTCAATGAGCTTCCTTGACCATAAAAGAATCTGAGGGTAGTTTGGGTAGAAAGAAGGTTGCCAGCTCAAAAGCCCTCAGGTGTCACTAAATGCATAATGGAGCCAGGTGTGAACAATGGCAAATTGAAGCTGCTTAGCCAAAGGCACTGAAAACATACAAACATTCAAAAGTATAAAAACACTGTTGGGCCAGGCACAGTGGCTTACACCTATAATTCCATCACTGGGGTCCGAGGCTGGTGGATCACCTGAGGTCAGGAGTTCGAGGCCAGCCTGGTCAATATGGTGAAACTCCCATCTCTACTAAAAATACAAAATTAGCTAAGCATGGTGGCAGGCACCTGTAATCCCAGCTACTCAGGAGACTGAGGCAGGAGAATTAGGAATATAAATCATTCTACGATATATTTTATATATATATATACACACACACACACACACATATATACATATATATGTGTATATGTATATATGTGTATATGTGTATATATGTGTGTGTGTATATGTGTGTGTGTGTGTGTATGTATGTATATATATATATAGAGAGAGAGAGAGAGAGAGAGGAGGCGGAGGTTGCAATGAGCTGAGATTGCGCCATTGCACTCCAGCCTGGATGACAAGAGTGAAATTTCAACTCCGGGAAAAAAAAAAAACACTGTTGCAACCAGTCTCCTGGTAGAACTTGGTCTGCAGGCAGCCAGTTGGTATACCTGCTGACAATAACTGACTTGGAGCATTAGCGCTTCCTGTTGAGCCAACCAGAATGAGTTCTCTACAAAATGTACAGCCAAGTTCCTGAATAAATATACTCACTATTTGAATATTGGAATCCATCAGCCAAGAACACCTGTTTTAGTTCTTTTAACAGTAGTAGGCAATCAGGGTGAAAGGCTCCTCCTAATCCATGATAGCGCCCCACGTCATCAGTTTAGAGAAGTTTGTTTTTCTATTTGCTGTAACAAAAGGACATGGATTACCTTAATATAAATAATAAGAATCAGACTATTGGTTTATGTTGATAAGAAGAGTGAGTAGAACATAGCTCTCTTTTATCTGCAATGGATCAGAGCACCCCATCGTATCCATCTTGATTCTGGTAGGGGTATTATGAAGAATTCATATGCACTAGAAAGGCTCAGCCATCTTGGCTTTCTTGACTTCATAATTTAGCCATGCTTTGGCCAAATTGCTGAAAAACAGTAATATTTAGGTACATAATAAATTTAAGGGAGACGCATTCACTCTTAACCTTACTTGAGGGTCAAGGCAAATATTTCCAGAAAAATGACCCATGGGAAAATGATCTTTGAGTAAAGATTTTCTATGCCTCAGTGTTTTGCAGAGTCAATTCTAGGCATTCCATTCTTTCAACACTATCAACAAATGGGTTTTTGAACATGTGACTTATTTTTAAAACTGTAAAGATTTTCCTTAAATTGTATTCAAATAAGTCCTAGCCAAGTTAATATACATTAATACTTCTGTACTGCCCTTAAGAATAAATTCATACAAAAACACCTATTAACATAGAACTTTCCTTCATCTTCACCTTTGCTTTTACTCAATTTTTTTCAAGGGTGTTGACCAGCACTGTTGCTACTAGCCACATATTATTGAAATTTAAATCAACATTAGAATTAAATTAAAAGCTCAGTTTCTTTCCACATTTTCAAGTGTTCAATGACCACGTGGGTATAGTGGATACTATATTGGTCTGCACATATATAGAATATTTTCATCATCACTGAAAATTGTACTGGAGAGCCATGATTGAGATAAGAGAAAAAGCAACTGAATATTTGCCCATAAAGAAAATGACATGGAAATTTGCTGGGAGAAAACAATTTGCTTATAAATATACCTGCCAATTGAGAAGTCACAATTTGTTGGAGTTCAATTACAAAATTATTTTTGTCTTTCAACTATGTCCACCAGCAACACTGGATCAAATTTGCTTTTCCAGCTGGGTGACTGCTGCCTTAACAATGTCTTAGGATGATTCTGTAGTCATTTTTAGTTACTAAAACAATGTCAACAATCTTTTTTGTTCCAATAATTAAGACTCAATGTGGCTAGGCACATTGGCTCACACCTGTAAATACCAGCACTTCGTGAGGCTAAGATGAGAGGATCAGTTGAGCTCAGGAGTTCAAGATCAGCCTGGGCAACATGGCAAGGTCCTGTCTCTACAAAAAAATTAAAAATTAGCCCAGTGTACCTGTAGCCCCAGAGGCTGAGGTAGGAAGACTGCTTGGGCCCAGGAGGTTGAGGCTGCAGTGGGTCATGATCTGATCCAGCCACTGCACTCCAACCTGGGTGACAGAGTGAGACCCTGTCTCAAAAAAAAGACCCAATGCCATTAAATTTTTAATATTTGAATGTCACACTCGACCCAGAACTCTTGTCCTCTCTTACCACTTCCCTTACCTCACGCAAGCTTTAGTGTTTGAAGTGAAGGAGGAAGGTGTGGTTTGTCTCTGAGACACTTTTTATTCCTTCTTTTTTAAAAAACTTCATTGTTTGAATTGACACATAATTGAAATAATATTCACAGAGTATATAGTGACCTTTTGATACTATATCATGATCAGGGTAATTAGCATATTCATCATCTCAAACATTTATCATCTCTGGGAACATTCAATATCCTCCTTCTGGCTGTCTAAAACTATATTATTGTTAACTATAGTCATCCTATAGTGCTTTATATAGAACACTAGAACTTATTCCCCATCTACCTTTAATTTTGTATTCTTTAACAAATCTTTCCATTGCCCATGTCCCTCTGCCCTTCCCAGCCTCTAGTATCCTCTGCTATAGTTTTTACCTCTAAGAGTTCAACTAATTTTTAGCTTCCCCATGTGAGTGAGAACATACTGGGGTTTAACTTTCTATTCCTGGCTTATTTCACTTAGCATAATATTCCCCAGTTCTACACATGTTGCTGTGAATGACAGGATTTCTTTCTTTTTGTGGCTGAATAACATTCCATGGTGCACCATGTGGTTCTTCTTCTATTGATGGACACTTAGGTTGATTCCTATCTTGGCTATTGTGAGTGGTGCTGCAATAAACACGGAGGTGCAGATGTCTCTTTTATATACAAATTTCCTCTCCTCTGGATAAATGCCCAGGGACATTTGCTACCATGGATTCGGGGACAAGATGATGATGGAGCTGAGGCAACAAAACTCTCCTCATGTGATTGTCTCCATGGGAAGACATAGAGTTGGGAAAGGCCTCTACTCTTCTTGTAGTTTAAGCTGCCTCCATCTGGTTGTGATGGCCTCCCCTGATGTGTCAGCCTCTACATAAGGGGTGTACTTGTGAAGTTTCACACTAGACCTATGTGTCCAATATCCTCTCAGTCTCCAAGGGCTCCTCCATTTAACACCTTTTCTCCTTCAACCTTGCCATGAACACATCTTCAAAATCAGGAGACACGGGCCAGCATTTCCCTCTTCTTTTCTATTATGAGGGAAGAGAGCTGAAAAGAAAAGCATGTCATACATATAGCAACAGAAGTCTCCAGATTCTAGCTTTGTACCGTGGCAGTCTCATAACCAATGAGGTTTATTCGAGGCGTGATTACTGCTAATTAAAAACTTTTTCCAATACCCCATCATCATGACTTGAAATATAGCTGGCATAGGCAATTTTTGACAGTCTCTATGGAGACTTAACTATCTCAGGTTTAAAAAAAGCTGACATTTTTTTTTTAAGTCTCCAGATTCTGCAGCTAAGTAAGTACTTGAAGGGAAAGGGTGTCAGTCTCCTCTTTTTCAAGACACCCCCAACCTTCATGAGCATTTTATCAAAACTGACTCACTTGGCTCCATTAATGGAAAAGCACCACTGCCACCTTCTCCAAGGACAGACATAGCAGAGAGGACCTCCAACCACAAATTGTGAAAGTTGTTCCTCCAAGTTCCTGGGATGCAGGAGGAAATCAGGGGACAGGGGGAGATGGTAACTAGTGGTAGTAGTAGGGATAAATGCCACTCAGCATGCACTGGCAACTATTAGTGGCTTAGGAATACTTAGTGCCTTGTGTCCTCAGCTTTGGGTTTTAGCCACAATTCTGAGACAACAGGAAAAATCAAACTCCACTTTCTCTTACATATGCAATAGATATTAGAAGCAGCCTTAAATTTATGCCTTAAAATTTCCATCCAAACATAGTAAAGATTTTTAGTCATTTAGAGCTATGTTCCAGAGCAGTTTCCAAGTCAGAATAAGTTAAACCGTTTGCCTTTTGATACTTGATATTTTATGGTTTCCAATTTGCTATTTGCAGCTAACCTTAGGGGTGAACAGCTCTAATTCATCTGAATGGAGAAACAGTGTAACCAACCAGTTTCTCACAGAGACAGAATACTTTGGCTGCTTTGTCCAGGCTGTTGGGATGGAGTCAGCCAATAGCTAAGAATGAGGGTCATTGATTCACATGACAGGGGGTCCAATGTAGGTCAAGTTCTACCTGCGTATCTGAGAATTGCCCCTGAATAATATTTATATCTGAATGAATCGATTCTAATATAGTAGTAAAAAGTGTGAGCTTCAGAGTCAAACACCTGAGCTGACAGTCCATCCCAACTACGTATTAACTCTGTGAAGTTGAGCACATTGCAGAATTCCTGTGCCCCTGTGTAATCATCCTTACAATGGTGGCTCCTGGGTGGCTATGAGGGTAATATGTGATTACACACCTGCAGGACTTACATGTGCTTAAACAGACACCATCATAAACTTTCATATTACATTCTGATAGAATTAGAAACTATAAAGGTGTTATGAGGAGGAGGAGAGACATTTATGGAAATATTTGCCAAACTCACTTGTAATCTATAATTTGACCATTTACTGCACACACTGTCCATGCTCTAGATGTCACTGGACTCCATTGCTAGATGGTGCTCCCCAGTGTGATTTATTTTTCAGACATTGCATTATCTTTGGTGTAATATGTTTTTATTAAAGTCACATTACCATGTGATATTCAGAGCACAAAATTTAACATAAAACAAATTTAATACAAAGAAAGGCAACTTATATCTAAATGATTTCTCTCTAACCCACTATTTGTAACAGCAGTAGAATAAAAGGAAATATTTTCACTGAAATAAAAATTGGACAGCAAAAATATATTTTTCAAAATGTAAGTAAAAATCAATTTATCTTAATTTTGGAATTCTTTATCGAAATGGCAAAAGTTGTTATAATTGAATTAAGGTATTTCATATGAGAAGGCAATTCTGAGACAGTAATGTAGACATTGTTCACTCAAAATTCATGTTGAAGCCTCAAAGACCAATATAATCGTATTTGGAGATGGGATCTCTGGAAGATAATTAGGTTTACATGAGGTCATGAGACTGCCACTCTCCTGACGGCATTGGTGCCCTCATAAGAGTCCCAGAGAGCTTGTTCTCCACTCCATCCCACTTTACCCTATGCCTGCCATATAAGAACACAGCAAGAAGGTGGCATCTACAGGCAGGAAGAGAGCCCTCATCACAAACCATAGGCATTTTGATCTTGGACTTTTAGCCTCCAGAACTGTAAGAAAATAAATTTCTATTGTTTTGGACAGCTAGACTAAGACTGTGTGTGTGTGTGTGTGTGTGTGTGTGTGTGTGTGTGTGAGACAGGGTCTCACTCAAGGATCCTCCTACCACAGCCTCCCACGTAGCTGGGACTACAGGTTCATGCCACCATGCTTATCTAATTTTTGTATTTTTTGTAGAGATGGTGTTTCACCATGTTGGCCAAGCTGGTATCGAACTCCTGAGCTCAAGCGACCCACCCATCTCGGCCTCCCAAAGTGCTGGGATTACAGGCGTGAGCCACCGTGCCCGGCCCTAAGATATGTTATTACAGAGGCCCAAGCTAAAGTAGCACTCTGCATGCTTCTATTATCAGCAAAAGTTTTTGAGTATGTTGAAATAAATGTGTGCGTTGTTACAGAAATAAAGATATATAACTTTGAATGGACATTTAGAAATCTATTAAAAATGGGGAAGAAAAGAATTCTGGAGTAATTTATGCAGATCTGAATAAAAAGTAACAATCGGTTTGGTTGGCTCCCTTACTGAGGCACTTATGAATCTAGTGCTGACCCAGCAAAACATCTTCCAACTCAGCACTTGGCTAAGAGGGCAGGAAGAAATCCTGCTCTAAAGAGATTACTTCAGAATTCACTTACTCTACTGTTTCAATTCAAACAAAAGTTTATACTTTCCTCATGACCATGGAAGATTGAAGTAAAACCACCATACTGGCATGATATAATGTAGTAGACGAACTGGCTCTTTATCAGAATATATGAAATTCATGCTGGGCCATTTATCAGTGACCTCGAATTAATTCTTTAACTTCACTGGACTTCGGTTTCTGCATTTGTAAAAATGAGAAAATAATGGCAATATCCGTCTCACTGGGTTGTTACAAGAATGTTAGAAAAGTGGCTGGCTTATGGCAAACTCTCAACTAATGTTAAATGCCCTGGCCTATCTAAGTATTAAATTCAACAAATGAACTCACATTCGTCCAGAAGAATAAGCATAGGCTCTAGATGACTGCAGAAAAATTTAACAAACCATTTAATTCAGACCCTACTGAAAACTCAGTAGGCCCTTTACAAGTAAAAGTTACCCCCACACTATAGTAAGCTCCATGACATTATATGATATGGAGAATTTTTTGTAGTGTATTCATCCATGATTTTGAATGAGAGTTGAAAAAATGTTTTTAAATGTTTAATGCTCATATGTGATTAGTTTTGTCAAAATAGAAATGATTGAAACAAATATATTTTAATTTTGCTACAAATTTTATGAAAGTACACAAATCTTCCAGATGGTCATATATCATTTTCATTGCAGATTTAAAATAATTTTTATTTAATTTAAATGTAGGAATTGATTGTATTAAATTAATTTAAATAATCTTTAACATTAAACTTTGCTTTGTCAAGGTATAATTTTACATCCCAACTACATTGGTTTTTTTATTCAATCTGAGAGCATCTGTCTTTTAGTGTGTTAGACCATTCGGGGTTTGTTCCTTGTAAACCTTTTGAGTTTTTCCACCTTGACCTCAGATAATTTCCTCCCACAAAAACACTGACCTATGCTCAGATGAAGACTAGAGGACCTGCTGCAGAGCTCTGAAGTTCTCTGGAGCCCTCTCCCCCTGGATACTTTGCCACCTTAGCCTACCCAATTTCTAGCTCTGTCTCCTCAACTCAGGGATACCACCAACCTCCTCCTCCTGGGATCTGCTTCCCTCCAGCATGGCCTGGAAACTCTCTCCTGGGAGGAAACTGGGGCAATCCTAGGCCTCACCTCATTTGTTTCTCCTCTCCCAGGAATTCTTGTCTTTTATTACCTGATGTCCCATGTCTTGGTAAACCATTGTTTCATATATTTTGTTCAGTTTTTTTGTTCAGGCAGAAGAGTAAGTCCAGTCCCTGTTACCACAGAAGGGCTTCCACCTTGATTTCCAACAGGAAAATTGAAATGAGCACCTGCACTTATAAAGCCTTATTTGTTCTCTCTCATTTGAGGGACATGGAACCCTTGACTGCCTTTAGCAAATTCTGTGACGCTTTCCAATACCACTAATGGCCTATTTCATGTCTGCTCCAGTGGGACGGTGACCTGCACCCAGGAATGGCTCTTCAGCCTGCCTCCTGCTCGTCCTCACCCCAACTAGAAGGTGGTAGACAAGAACATTTCTAGGCAGGATCTCCAAGGCCCAGGCAGAGGAGCACAGAAAAAAAAAAGGAGACAGCAGCCCAACCCAGTACATATAATTTAAGGACCCCTTGTCCTTGACAATTGCTTTGATTGTCATCTTCCCATTGGACATTTTTTTTAACTCAATGCTATTCACTCCTTTTATATGCTATATTTAAACTTGTTGGGAGAAAACAACATGTGCTTCCGTTTCTCCTGACATCTTCCTTTCCCATCCATCCAAGTCCTTCCCCCATCATTTGCAGCCCAGAAAGAATGCAAACTGTGGTACCTAGGCCCGTACAGCTGTCAGGGCTCAAAACACAATACCCTTAAACTTGGCACCTTGGCATGCTGAGTACTTTGAACTGAAGGAAACTGGAAGGCCTCTGAAGCAAGGTATTTCTGACCTTCTCCCATCTTCCTGTTTCTTGCCCCTTCTTCTCCCTCTAAGCAAGCATAGAAAACAATTCCTCTTCCCAAAGGCAGGCCATAGAAGTAGAACCTCTCTTCCCCAAAGAAAACCATAAAGCCTAGAAAGATCACTCTCTCCTTCTACCTTGAAGACCCTCATTTCAGAGGGGTTGTGCCTCAGGAGGAAGGAATGCTACACAGAGAGGCCAAGAAGACTCTGAACAGAGAGGCCTTGCTGGGGTCTCCCCATTCACTCAGTCAATTACCACTCAATCATACACTTTTGTCCAACCACATTTCCATATGGCTGTCCATTTTTCATCAAACTTAAGCATAAAAATAGGCAGTTTTCCCTGGGTCTTTGAGTCTTCATATCTGAAGGCTCCTGTGTCATGCAAAACTTTGATTAAATAAATCCTTATGCTTTTGTCTTGTTAACCTGTCTTTTGTTATAAGGGTGTAAGCCGTGCCCCTTGTGATGGGTGAGAAAAGGGATCACACCTTTCCACAGCCCCCACCTACCACCACCCAGATCCACCTGGTACCACGAAGGGCCTCAGTACAGCTCGTGGGGAAGCCAGTCTATATCTGTATGTCCTGATCACATACCCCCAAAAATGCTGCTGGGCCCTGTAGCCACAGGGGTAAACAACTGGAGCTCAGTTGGACTTTGGGTGATCCATCTGGGGAGGATGCCTTGGGACCTAAAAGCAGGCCCATTCATTTGCACAGGGACTTCTATGGTCCTGGAGAACCAGGACAGCATGTAGAAGTGGGTGAGGGAGGGAGGAGGACAGAAGCTGCTGGTGTGTGGGTGCCCTTGCCCAGTGAGGAACTGGAGTTCAGGGTGGCAACTAGAAGGCAGGGTACACAGGGCAGGGGCTCCAGTGACCCAGCTCTAGAAGTGGTACTGTCTCACTATAAAACTCTCACTAAGGAACCATATTGAAATGTATTTCTTTAACTATGTAAATACTTCTTGTGAGAAACTATATTATTTGCATCTAGTATTAATTACTTGGAAAAATCAAACTCATAAATTTGGCCACAACAGTCAACAAATAATTTCTACCTAAAAATTATAAAGACTTCGGCAGAATTTTTTTTCTTCCTCACTGGTCAAGTTGCTTTCTGGTAGACAGTGAGCTAAAATTACAAGAAATTCTCTGGGGAGCAGATTGTAAGAACCAGAATGAAATAAAGTGTGCTTCTTCAGAAACAAAATGTTGGAACTCCATTCCAAACAGCATTTGCTCATAAGAGATACAGTTTTATTTGTCTTCAATGTATCATTCCAAGAAGTTTTGACTACCATGATTGGGCTTAGACATCCAGTGGGTGTTTTCAGATACACATCATCCCTTAAGGGAGATTTACATGCAACTAACAGGTGTCATAGGGAAGGTAAAAAAAAAAAAAATGCTTGTCTGATGAGGGTGTCCTTCGATTCACTTCACCTCAAGCATTTGATCAAAGTTCACTAGATATAGGTCTGTCATGTGGAAATAAATGGAAGCGTTTCAAATAGAAATCTGACTATACCCTGCCAAGATTAATTCCTCACTAGATTTATTTACACACACTTGCAGTTTTTGATGTCTTTGGGAGATCAGCACTTATTTTGGAAAAATGATCAAAAAAGATTATAAATTAACAATATCTTTTTAATGTCTCAGGTCAATAACTAATTTAAGAAATTTTCTTAAATTTTTCATATTACACTCTTAAATAAAATCCACAAACCAAACAGGAAGCAGCTTCATTAATCCATGACAAAGGAAAAAGTGACATATCTGAAATAAACTTGGAAAACTCTAAAAAAGCAATATAATTTTTGCCGTATATTACAGTGACAGTAAAAGACAGAAACTAGGTTTGACTTAAAGTCACACAACAGCTGCACAAACTGATATTTTAAATAGAAAACTCTGCCTTTAGAGGATAAAATAGAAGTCAGGAATTTTCAAAGAGAAAAAAAATCAGAAATTATCTTTAAAAACCAGCTGGACATGCATCCTGCTTATGTCTCACATGAATTCTTGCTGAAATTTAAATGAACCTTGCTAGAACATTGGCAAAGTGGGGACATTAAAATAAAATATTACATGCTTGACTAGTCCAGGAATTTGGGTTTGTTCCGAGATTCAAAAAGATGGACTGAAAAAGCACTGAGAGGTAGTGAGCAGGTATATTCACATGGAGATGAGATGGTTGCAAGACAGGAATGAGCAGGAATGATTATTTCACTGCTAAAGAGTCAGGAGTGTGGAGAAGAGGGAATTCTTGTACGCTGTTGGTGGGGATGTAAATTTTATGGAAAATTGTACAGACGGTCCTTGCATTAGTCTGTTCTCATGCTGCTCTAAAGAAATGTCCGAGACTGAGTAATTCACTAAGAAAAGAGGTTTAATTAATTCATAGTTCAGCATGGCTGGGGAGGTCCAGAAAATTTATAATCATGGCAGAAGGGGAAGCAAACACATCCTTCTTCACATGGTGGCAGCAAGGAGAAGAATGAGTGCCCAGCAAAGGGGGAAGCCTCTTATAAAACCATCAGATCTCATAAGAACTAACTCCCTATCATGAGAACAGGATGGGGGAAACTGCCCTCATGATTCAATTATCTCCACCTGGTCCGTCCCATGACATGTGGGGATTATGGGAACTACAATTCAAGATGATATTTGGGTGGGGACACAGCCAAACCATATAAGTCTGCCCTGGCCCCTCCCAAATCACATGCCCTCACATTTCAAAACACAATCATACCCTTCCAACAGTCCCCCAAAGTCTTCACTCATTCCAGCATTAACCCAAAAGTCTAAGTCTAAAGTCTCATCTGAGACAAGTGAGCTCTATGGTTGTCCCAACTTATTGCTCAGGAGAATTCCTGATGCAGGCAGGGGAAACTCAGCAAAACCCAACCATCTTCCCGAGTTGAGGAAATGCAACTGAGACTCCAGGGAGACTAACAAGGCTAGAACTGGCAGCACAGATAACTGCAGCAAAGAGAACTTCCCAGAGACAGAAACCTGGGAATCTGCAGAGGCTCCTCAAGTATTCAGCAGATCAAAGGGTACATATAAATAAACGATCTAAGTCCAGAGAAAGAGCCATCAGAAAGAAGTAGAGGGAACAGCACCCAACACTCTCACAGGGCCCGGAATAGTACCTGCTCCAGCCAGCCAGATTCAGAAATTTCATAATCCATGGGGCAGCAGGTTGAGCAGGGGCCCCCAAACCTGGGCCACAGACCAGTACCAATCCGTGGTGTGTTAGGAAACAAGCCACACAGCAGGAGGTGAGTGGCAGGTGAGCAAGCATTACCGCCTGAGCTCCACCTCCTTTCAGATCTGCTGCAGCATTAGATTCTCATAGGAGTGTGAACCCTATTGTGAACTGTGCAAGCGAGGGTTCTAGGTTGCATGCTCCTTATGAGAATCTAATGCCTGAGGATCTATCACTGTTTCCCATCACCCACAGATGGAACTGTCTAGTTGCAGGAAAACAAGTTCAGGGCTCCCACTGATTCTACATTATGGTGAGTTGTATAATTATTTCATTATATATTACAATTAACATAGAAATAAAGTGCACAATAAATGTAATGTGCTTAAATTATCCTAAACCACCCCCCACCCTGGTCCATGGAAAAACTGTTTTACATGTAACCAGTCTCTGGTACCAAAAAGGTTGGGAACCGCTGAGGTAGAGTACTCAGATAGGATTTGCCTCAGGCATGGGGAAAAAATAGCCTTAGACTATATGTTGCTCTGGTCCTGCAAGACTTGAAAGAATCCTAGCAGTAAAATTGTTAGACCAAATTGCACGCACATTTTACATTTTGATATACCCCCTCCCCCTTGGCCTCTAAAAAGTCTATCAATTTATGCTGTCCATTTTATTCACAGAGTTGTCATCAAGGCATTGATGTATTTATTTGTTGGTCTAATGGGTAAATGTTTATTCTTATGGCTTAACTCCCTTGTTCCTTATCAACTATCTAATCTGACTTGGCTGCTCCATGAATGTGAATTGCTGACTATTGCCACACTCTATTGACATCCTTGAATCTAACTCAGACCGGTAGATACAATCCAAACCTCAACAAACACAGGCACGTGAGGGTCCCAGTTCAGAGACTGTCCACTCTCTCCTAACAGGGAGAATGCAGATTCTAATTGCCAATACTTTCTAGTTTCTCAAACAAAAGACAACATAGGCAAAGCTCACCTTACTAATTTAAGATATTTTTTACCAATGGGCTAAGAATAAAATAATGCAACAAGTGCCTATCTTTCAGAGGCAGATTTGAAGTCAAATATCTTCTCTTTTATCTACTAATTGGATGACCCTGAGCAAAATAAATTATACTCTCTAAACTACTTTCTTCACCTGCAGAATGAGAGAAGGTTAACACTACTTTTGAAGGGTTGCTGTGAGGAATAAATGAGGTAATGAATGAAAAGTCATTATGGAAGTGACTTATAAATATATAAAAAGATGTGTCCCTAAATTTAAAAATTACCTAACGTATTCTAAGTTGTCTAAGTAAACTAGATTCAGTTTTTTGTGAAATTACCTTCATCAAACTTTAAAGAATCTCAAAATAATGTACAAAGATAGAAGCAAAATCAATAATGCATTGTTAACTTGACAAAATTCTATTTCACATTCAAATTTAAAGACAGCTAAATAATGGCAAAAAATTTTAAAGATCACCCCAAAATAAAGAAGCCATTTGCCACAAATGAAAAACATTGTCAATGTATTCACTTTTGTGAATTTTGCTGTTGTTAGAAATAACCACAAACTTAGTGGCTTAAAAGAACACAAATTATCTTACAGTTCTAGAGGTCAGAATGCCAAATGGAGTCTCAGACGATTAAAATCAAAGTGCTGGCAGGGCTGGTTCCTTCTAGAGGATCCAGGAGAAAATTCCATTCTGTGCCTCTTCCAGTTTCCAAATGCTACCAGCATTCCTTAGCTTGTGGCTGCAACACTCCAACCTCTCACTTTCATAGCCACATTTCCTGCTACTCACTGTGATCTCCTGCCTCGCTCTTATAAAGGTCCCTGTAATTACATCAGCCCCACCTGCATAATTGAGGCAAATCTTCCCATCTCGAGAATCACAATTTAACCCTATCTGCAAAATCCTTCTGTCATATAAGGTAACATTCACAGGTTCCACAAGTTAGGATATGGACATCTGGGCTAGGGGCACTATTCAGCCTACCACAGGGAAAAATGCAAACACAGTCATAATTCAGGCAACAGACACATTAAGAGCACTGCACTGAGTCACACAAATCAGGTTAAGAAGCAACACGTGATACAAGGGTGATTGAATATTAAACCCTCCACGAAGCATCTCCTGATTCCCTTCAATAAGCTGTGAGCAATTGTTTTAAGGCTATGTATTTAAAAGCATGTGTGGCAAAAAAGGGGAAATCTTGACTGAACACCTACTGTGTGCCATGAACTGTCTGGGCACTGAGGATACAACAGTGAACAACCCAAAGTCTCTCCCTTCATGGAGCCCTCATTCAAGCAGAGGGACACAGTATACCAACAAGTCTTCTAGTAACACCAGCAATGTTGCCTTGATTGAAAGTAGTGAGATTCATACATTCTGTATGACTCCAGTATAAAAATCTGGAAAATATTAACAGTATGATTCCCAGGGCACCTGCCTGAAATAGACAAGGCTAGTGCAAAAAAAGTTAGGACTTATTCTAAAAACTAAAATAAAATAAGCTTACACCTGAAGACACGGGTTTTGCTTTGTTTTGTTTTTGTTTGTTTGTTTTTGAGAGGGAGTCTCACTCTGTCACCCAGGCTGGGGTGCAATGCCACAATCTTTGCTCACTGCAACCTCCACCTCCTGGGTTCAAATGATTCTCTTGTCTCAGCCTCCCGAGTAGCTGGGATTACAGGTGCATGCTGCCACACCCGGCTAATTTTTTGTATTTTAGTAGAGACGGGGTTTCACTGTGTTGCCCAGGTTGGTCTCAAACTCCTGAGCTCAGGCAATCCACCCCCTTCGGCCTCCCAAAGTGCTAGGATTACAGTCATGAGCCACCACGCCCGGCTGAAGACATGGGTTTCTTCATACCCTAGTGAAGGATAGAAAAGAAAATTTGGAAAAGATGAATGAATTCCAGAGGCCATTAATAGTGGGCTGCAGATTAAATAGACTACATTATGAAGAAGGAAAGCTATTTTTTTCAATCATATAACTCAGTTTAAGGTACAAGAAGACTCCTGAGATATAAAACAGAATATTTCATATGAAGGAGTAAGAATGGCCTCATTTTTCTGGCCAAATTTGACATTAACTAAAATAGGAAAAAATGAATCTGTGTCTTCCAATTATGTTAAACTCACATTTGGTTAATTTGAAAGGTTAACCAAAAAATGTAGCTACAGGAAAATATGAGAGGCTGATCTAATGGGATGATTTGTTTCTTGGTGTGAAATTATTTTGGTTTATTACTATCCTATTATATTTTCCAATATCCCTTTTCCTCTTTCTCCTAATAGCCTACTTCTTCTGAGCTCCCACCTCTGATTCAGTTCTCCTTGGTTAGGGTTTTCTACTTACCTATATGAAATTTACTAAAGAAAGGCAGTAAGTAGCATCTTGGCTATCCTGTGTGCCTCATCAAGAAACCAAAAAATAAAAACTATTTTTAGCATATCAAACTTTGACAGTTCTTTTAGAAAAAGTAAGTCTCCTTTTTAAGGCATAAGGAAACACTTATGCTGAGACAGAGAACCACATGGGGAAAATATGCCTCCATGATCCAATCACCTCCCACAAGGCACCTCCGCTCACACGTGGGGATTTAAATTTGAGATGAAACTGGGTGGTAACACAGCCAAATCATATCAATAAGGTAACGTGCAATCAGCCACATCTGAAAGAAGGTGGGAAATCATTAGCAAAATCAGTAAGTGTATCCATTAGAGTTTAATCAGAGGAGGAGGATCACAAAGATGGACACAGAAGAAGGGATTTATTAAAAAGTTTAAACTTTAAAATTGTTTGAGAAGCTGGGGAAATAAAACTCCAGAAGAAAGCATTTTAGAGAATTAGAAAAAAAAAAAGTCACAAATCAGGAACCTCAGGCAAGAGCTGATGGAGAGGTCTTTCTGCAAGTCTCTTACCTCTGCACCTGGCAGTGAGTCTGAAGTTGCTACAGGTCAGGTAGGCCAAGAGATAGGAAAATAAATTTGGCTACAAAGCTGGAGAAATCAAGGAAAAACTAGAATCCACGAAGGCCAACAGGAACTCACAAAAACAAACTGAAACCCAAGAGGACAAACAGAAACATGCAGGAATATCCCTGTCCATATTGCAACAGTGGTGACCTACAGGAATCTGGTGCCTTTCACTGTGCGGCTGCGCAGGTGCCTGGCCCTGGACTTGGAGAAGCTGGAGGAGGCGACCCAGCAAGATCTGACACAGATGCAGACATTGATGCAGATGAAGCTGCAGGTCTTGCTGCTGCCCGCCCCAAAGAAGCAAATCAGCAGATCACTGGCCATATACATAGAACCCTACAATGAACCTTCTGAGTGCCATTGCCTGCTGCCTCCTCTGCCCTCCAAATGTCACATACATTTCTCCTGTGCCCAACTCTAACCCAGAATCATACAGGAAAGGAGCATCCAGCACAACTTTTCCTTACATATATAATTTATTCAATATTATTTCCCAAGCCTACCATATATAAATTCACATTGTCTCCCTTTTTCTATCCTAATATCCCCCAAATCCTCTAAAGCAGTGATTCTCAAACTTCAGAGTATAGAAGAATCACCTAGGAATCTTCCTAAAAGGCAGATTCCAATTCAGTAGGTCCAGGATGGGGCCTGAGGTTCTGCATGTCTAACATATGTCTTTATGAGAGGTGACAGCGTGTTGGCAGCCCTCACAGCCCTCACTCGCTCTCGGAGCCTCCTCGGCCTTGGCGCCCACTTTGGCGGCACCTGAGGAGCCCTTCAGCCCACCGCTGCACTGTGGGAGCCCCTTTTTGGGCTGGCCAAGGCCGGAGCTGACTCCCTCTGCTTGCAAGGAGGTGTGGAGGGAGAGATGCGAGCCGGAACCGGGGCTGCGCGGCTTGCGAGCCAGCTGGAGTTCCGGGTGGGCGTGGGCTTGGCGGGCCTCGCACTTGAGCTGCCGGCCGCCCCGCTGGCCCCGGGCAATGAGGGGCTTAGCACCCGGGCCAGCGGCTGCGGAGGGTGTGCTGGGTCCCCCAGCAGTGCCGGCCCACCGGCGGGGCGCTCGATTTCTCGCCGGGCCTTAGCTGCCTCCCCGCGGGGCAAACCCACCAATTCCGGACACATTTACACAAGATTTAATCCTCAGAAATAAAAATGCTGTTGTGGAAATTTTTAAATTGTGTTTCAGGAGGTCCTGAAACACAATCAAATAAATAAGTAAAAGATTTCATATAGATAAGTAAAAAACCCTAAACAAAGGAAACTTAATTGGAGGAGGGAGCGCAGGAGAATTAGGGTATTAGGAGAACGAGGAAAAGGGATAGTATAAAATACAATAGAAAAATAATAAACCGGCCGGGCACGGTGGCTCACGCCTGTAATACCAGCACTTTGGGAGGCCGAGGCGGGCAGATCACGAGGTCAGGAGATCGAGATCATCCTGGCTAACACGGTGAAACTCGTCTCTACTGAAAATACACAAAAAAAGAAATTACCTGGGCGTGGTGGCGGAGGCCTGTAGTCCCAGCTCCTCTGGAGGCTGAGGTAGGAGAATGGCGGGAACCCAGGAGGCGGAGCTTACAGTGAGCCGAGATCGCGCCACTGCACTCCAGCATGGGCGACAGAGCGAGATTCCGTCTCAAAAAAAAAAAGAAAGAAAGAAAAAAAAAAAAGAAAAATAATAAACCAAAAGAGTTTTGTACCAAGAAGCTAATCATCCCGTTAGATCACCTCCCCAGAGGTGCCTAACCGGCCATGGTTTGGTGGGGAAAAAGAAGCAAAGGACAGGTTTGGCCTCTGCACCTGCCTTGTCTGCACTACTTTTATCTATTTTAAGGTATTCGAATTTCGTGTAAAATTTCACTTGCAGAAAAATATAGATGAGTTCCCTGGTGATATGGTTTGGCTGTAGGCCCACCAAAATCTCAACTTGAGTTGTATCTCCTAGAATTCCCACAGGTTGTGGGAGGGACCCAGGTGGAGGTGATTAAATCATGGGGGCCAGTCTCTCCCGTGCTATTCTCGTGATAGTGAATAAGTCTCACGAGATCTGATAGGTGTATCAGGGGTTTCCGCTTTTGCTTCTTTCTCATTTTCTCTTGCCAGCGCTGTGTAAGAAGAGCCATTCACCTCCCGCCATGATTCTGAGGCCTCGCCAGCCATGTGGAACTGTAAGTCCAATTAAACCTTTTTTTGTTCCCAGTTTCGGGAATGTCTTTATCAGCAGTGTGAAAACGGACTAATACACCTGGTTTAACGACAACACAGCTTGAAAATCATTTGAGTCTCAACGACCATGAGCTTAATTACAAAATTATTTTGGCATTGTTTTTGAAGAAAGGAAAATAAATGTTCCACTCAGCATTCTCTGAACTACATTATAAAAGTTTTAGTTTGGCACATTGAGAACATGTGTTCATTTATTATTTTATTGATCCTTGCCTGTTCAAGAATACGAAATTGTCCTCAAATACTTTTAATTTTTATTTATTTTTGAGAGAAGGTCTCACTCTGTCACCCAGGCTGGAGTGCAGTGGTGCCATCATAGCTCACTGCAATCACCAACTCCTGAGCTCAAGTGATCCTCCCGCCTCAGCCTCCCAAAGTACTGAGATTACAGGCATGAGCCACCACTCCTGTCTTTCCTCAAATATTTTTAATATATTAACTGAATTCCCTTTATAACCTTAGGCGAAATCACTAACTTTCTCAAGAGCTTATTTATGTATGTTTAAATTCAAGTCAACAAACATTCGCTGAATACTAGATAGGGTAGGGGTGTATCGCGTTAGGGTACAAGGGGCTTCACTCATGATTTCTGTCTTTGAAGAGATTTGCTTTCTATTAGGAAGAACAAAATGACTTACTATAAAACACAGTGAAAGGAAACCCATAAAAAGTGTTAATGTGCAAGAATTCAAATGAGAAATTGTCTCCAGTTGGAATGACCAGGTGGAGTTTAGAATTGGTAATGGAAATAAATCCTCAAAGGATGGATACGAATTCTTCTATCATTAATGAAGAGAAAAAAGTATTTCTGGTGAAAAGCACAGGTTGGACAAAGAATGGAGTCCAGAGAGTTAGAGAAATAGAGGTCCATGGGAAACAAGATGAGTGAGACCGGATTTGGACAGGGAGCAGAGTCCCCATGATTGTTGTGGAATCACTTGTCACAGGAGTTCAGTCTTAATTGTAGGAGGAGCTGAGAAAATGAAGATCCAGAAGAGGGAGTTGGAGGATCAGAAAAGACACTCGGCAGTCCTTTTAAGAACCCATATTCCAGCGCAGCAAATGAGACTGGGAAGCGGAGTTCATAGGGAGGTATATAGACAGCTGTTATTAATGTGAAGCTAGCACATCTGAGAGTGCACAAACATCTGGAGGCTGCCCAGAGGCTGATGTTGGTCAACAGGACCAACAGTTGAGGAGCTAGATACAAATCAGAAGAGAGCCAGAGCAAGTGGGAACCCGCTAGGCACCTCTACATGTTTTCATTACCTTATACGACTAAAACCACCTTTAGAGAGTAATGGCCACTACTTCACTTTTGCTTTTTGATTCTCACCTGAGTTCTTCATAAGCCACACAGGGCGACTTATCCTGGGAAATATAGCGCCCAACTTAAATGAGTCAACGCGAACAAGCCACCACACAAGTTGTCCTGTTTAAGAGATATAAGATGCATATGTGAATGTGCTGAAGATCAGTTTGGTTAAGGTATCAGGGAACATGAGAGTGACCATGACTTCCATGGTGTGAAGTTGATTCTCAATCAAGGGAATCATCTCTAGTGAGGTGAGAGTGAGGTTTATTTTTGCAGGTTCAGGATGAAAAGCCTGAGACTGATCCAAAATTATCCAGTCCAGCATAAGAAAATATTCCTTGACAGGATGCCCTAATCCATGCAGCCATGAGAGGGTTTTATTTAGATGAGAGAGAGAGCTCTATAGCAGTGCCTTCCAACTCCTGTGTCAAAGCAAGCCATTGTACTGGTATATGGAAAAGGGTTCAGGTGTGCTGAGATATTCATCCTCCAAGCCTGCAGGGCAGCATGGTCGCAGTCAGAGCTCCTAGACCAGCTGCCTTGGGCAATGAGCATTTCTGTCCAGGGCTGAAGGCAGTGAGCATACTGGGCTACATTTATTTCTTGCTGCTTCCCCACCATTCACTCAGCACAGTGTGTGGTACTCTAGCACCTGGGCATCTCTTCCAGTAGCCATCTGCAGCATGAATTGCTATTCATAATGGACAAGGTGGCTACAGAGCTGCTGAAGGAGTGCATGCTCCAGATGCCCAAGGAGCTCAGCAGGCAGCCGTAAGTATACTAGCAGGAGGTAAGAATGGCAGGAGGCCAGGGAGACTGTTTTTGGCAGGCACCACCCAAGGAGTAGCTCTGAATCTCTGCCTTCAGTTTTTGTAACACATATGGGTTTGTGGCTTAACTTGTTCCTTTTCTGATTCCAGCTAGCTTCAGGTGCACCTACATTCTGACAATTAGAGCTTTGTCATTATTTTAAAATTGTGACATAAAAAATTTCATGTGGATTCAAAATCTATTAACATTAAAGATAATTTCAAAGTTTCATCTCTGAGGGAGAAAATGGGGTCTTCTTTAAATACAGTTTCAGCTGTTACAAACAACTTGAATGGCTGAAAAAAATGGTTTTAATTTTTTAAATTACATGGCTATGTGAACAAAATGTATTTGATGGTAGCTATAAACAAAGTAATCATCATCTGAAATCATTAATAAGGAATTTACTATAGCCATTGAGAACATAAGACCTAATAACAAAATGTTATGTTCATGGAAGCAAATATGAGTTTTTTATTAAAAACCTTGGAAGATTCTATTTGTAAATTTTAATCATGTTCAATTGGTAACAACTAAAAAGTATATATCATATAAAATAAATGTAATAAAATTTTTCACTAAGCACCACGGAGATTCCTCCAGATCCCCCCATTTACTCCAGTGTATTGTATGATTGTAATTTTATGGTTTTCTATTTATTTCACAATGTTAAATATAAAATTGTCATGAAGAACTACTCTTGAGAAGGTTAGAAATGCACATTTCTTTGGGGTCAGAGAGACACAAATCTTGTAGCTCTAATTCCATATGTCCCCCTTATATCCCAACATTATCTTAACATTATATCCCAGTGGGCTGGCATTATTATGAAGGATATTTACAATTGAGACTCCTGGATGCAGGACTACTCTCCAGCTCCATGTCAGATAAAAAAAAAATCACCCAGTGCAAATGATTAGTGATTGGTAACTACTGATTTGTCTTCTCATTTTATCAATGTTTCTCTGAAAAAGTAATTATGTTAACTGAGTTCTTTAAAACTTATAGATTCAAGACTGCATTTTAAGAAGACCAAACTGGCTGAGACTATATATGATGAGGAGAAAAGGGAGGAATGAAAGAAGGGAAGAAAAGTTGTATGCTGTTGCAATAGTCAGAGGACAATAATGAAGACCTAGCATAAGGCTGTACAGTAGCTGTGGAAAAGAGATTCTTGAGGCACTTTGTAGATAAAATCTTCAGAACTCTTGAGTTTGGGGAGAAAGAGACATGTGAAAGAAGTCAAATATGACTGAAATGTTGATTGTGAGAGGATGGTAAAATAGAGTTAAGGAAGAGAAAAGGAAGAGATGGTTTAGGGAGGAGAATAATGTATTTGGATCTGGAAATGTTAAATTTGGGTCCTGGGGTAGGACAACAATATAAACTGTTCTGCCAAAAAACCAAGATACTGATCAGAATATGAGGAGAAATGCCCTCAAATATATAGCTTAATTCTCAAACAGAAGGAGGAACATATTTTTTAATTGTTTTTCCATAAGTTATTGGGGCACAGGTGGTATTTGGTTACATGAGTAAGTTCTTTAGTGGTGATTTGTGAGATTTTGGTGCACTCATCACCTAAGCAGTATACACTGCACCATATTTGTAGTCTTTTATCTCTCACCTCCCTCCCACTCTTCCCCCCAAATCCCCAAAGTCCAATGTATCATTCTTATGCCTTTGCATCCTCATAGCATAGCTCCTACATATCAGTGAGAAAATATGATGTTTGGTTTTCCATTCCTGAGTTACTTCACTTAGAATAATAGTCTCCAATCTCATCCAGGTCACTGCAAATGCTATTAATTCATTCCTTTTTATGACTGCATAGTATTCCATCATATATATATACACACACACACACACACACACACACACGTACATACACACACACACATACATACACCACAGTTTCTTTATCCACTTGTTGATTGATGGGCCTTTGGGTTGGTTCTATGATTTTTCAATTGTGAATTGTGCTGCTATAAACATGCGTGTGCAAGGATCTTTTTCAAATAATGAATTCTTTTCCTCTGGGTAGATACCCAGTAGTGGAATTGCTGGATCAAATAGTAGTTCTACTTTTAGTTCTTTAAGGAATCGCCACACTATTTTCTATAGCAGCTGTACTAGTTTACATTCCCACCAGCAGTGTAGAAGTGTTCCCTGTTCACATCCATGCCAACATCTGTTTTTATAATTTTTTGATTATGTCCATTCTTGCAGGAGTAATGTGGTACCGCATTGTGGTTTTGATTTGCATTTCCCTGATCATTAGTGATGTTGAGCATATTTTCCTATGTTTGTTGGCCATTTGCATATCTTTTGAGAATTGTCTATTCATGTCCTTAGCCCACTTTTTGATGGGATTGTTTGGTTTTTTCTTACTGATTTGTTTGAGTTCACTGTAGATTCTAGATATTAGTCCTTTGTCCGATGTATAGATTGTGAAGATTTTCTCCACTCTGTGGGTTGTCTGTTTACTCTGCTGACTGTTCCTTTTGCCATGCAAAAGCTCTTTAGTTTAATTAGGTCCCAGCTATTTATCTTTCTTTTTATTGCATTTGCTTTTGGGTTCTTGGTCATGAAACCCTTGCCTAAGCCAATGTCTAGAAGGGTTTTTCCAATGTTATCTTCTAGAATTTTTATAGTTTCAGGTCTTAGGTTTAAGTCCTTAATCCATTTTGAGTTGATTCTTGTATAAGGTAAGAGATGAGGATCCAATCTCATTCTCCTACAGGTGGCTAGCCAATTATCCCAGCACCATTTGTTGAAAAGGGTGTTGTTTCGCCCACTTAATGTTTTTGTTTGCTTTGTCAAAGATCAGTTGGCTGCAAGTATTTGGGTTTATTTCTGGGTTCTCTATTCTGTTCCATTGGTCTGTGTGCCTAATTGTATACCAATACCATGCTGTTTTGGTGACTATGTCCTTATACTATAGTTTGAAATCACATAGTGTGATGCCTCCAGATTTGTTCTTTTTGCTTAGTCTTGCTTTGGCTATGTGGGCTCTTTTTTGGTTCCATATGAAGTTTAGAATTGTTTTTTCTAACTCTGTGAAGAATGATGGTGGTATATTGATGGGGATTGCATTGAATTTGTAGATTGCTTTTGGCAGTATGTTCACTTTCACAATATTGATTCCACCCATCCATGAGCATGGAATGTGTTTCCATTTGTTGGTGTTGTCTATGATTTCTTTCAGCAGTGGTTTGCAGTTTTCCTTGTAGAGGTCTTTTGACTCCTTGGTTAGGTATATTACTAAGTATTTTAATTTTTTGCGGCTATTGTAAAAGGGGTTGAGTTCTTAATTTGATTCTCTGCTTGGTTGCTGTTGGTGTATAGAAGAGCTACTGATTTGTGTACATTAGTCTTGTATTCGGAAACTTTGCTGCATTCTTTTATCAGTTATAGGAGCTTTCTGGAGGAGTCCTTAGGGTTTTCAAGATAAATGGTCATATTGTCAGCAATCAGTGACAGTTTAACTTCCTCTTTACTGATTTGGATGCCCTTTATGTCTTCTTGTCTGATTGCTCTGGCTAGGACTTCCAGTACTATGTTGAACGCGAGTGGTGAGAGTAGGCATTTTTGTCTTGTTCCGGTTCTCAGAGGGAATGCTTTCAACTTTTCCCCATTCAGTATTATGTTGGCTGTGGGTTTGTCATAGATGGCTTTTATTACATTAAGGTATGTCCCTTGTATGCCAATTTTGCTGAGCGTTTTAATCACAAAGTCATGCTGGATTTCGTCGAAAGCTTTTTCTGCATCTGTTGAAATGATTATGTGATTTTTGTTTTTAATTCTGTTTATGTGGTGTATCACATTTATTGACTTGCATATGTTAAACCATCCCTACAACTGTGGTATGAAACCCACTTGATCATGGTGGATTATCTTTTTGATATGTTGTTGGATTTGGTTAGCTAGTGTTTTGTTAAGGATTTTAACATCTATGTTCACCAAGGATATCAGTCTGTAGTTTTCTTTTTTGATTCTTACCTGGTTTTGGTATTAGGGTGATGCCAACTTCATAGAATGATTTAGGGAGGGTTCCTTCTTTCTCTATCTTGTGGAATAGTGTCAAAAGGATTGGTACCAATTCTTCTTTGAATGTCTGGTCGAATTCTGCTGTGAATCCATCTGGTCTTGGACTTTTTGTGTTGGTATTTTTTTTTTTTTTTTTTTTTTTTTTTTTGTCACGCAGGCTGGAGTGCAGTGACACGGTCTCAGCTCATTGCAACCTCTTCCTCCCAGGTTCAAGCAATTCTCCTCTCTCAGCCTCTCGAGTAGCTGAGACTACAGGAGCCCACCACCACACCCAGCTAATTTTTGTATTTTCAGTAGAGACGGGGTTTCACCATATTGGTCAGGCTGGTCTCAAACTCCTGACCTCAGGTGATCTGCCCACCTTTGCCTCCCAAATTGCTGGGATTACAGACATGAGCCACCATGCCCAGCTGGTAATTTTTAAATTACCATTCCAATCTCACTGCTTGTTATTGGTCTGTTGTGTTTTTCCAGGAATTTATCCATCCCTTCTAGGTTTTCTAGTTTATGTGTGTAAAGGTGTTCATAGTAGCTTTGAATGATCTTTTGTGTATCAGTGGTGTCAGTTGTAATATCTCCTGTTTCATTTCTTAGTGAAGTTATTTGGATTTTCTCTCTTCTTGGTTAATCTTTCCAATGGTCTATCAATTTTGCTTATCTTTTCAAAGAACCAGCTTTTTGTTTCGTTTATCTTTTGTATTTTTTTGTTTGTTTCAATTTCATTTAGTTCTGCTCTGATCTTGATTATTTCCTTTCTTCTGGGTTTAGGTTTGGTTTGTTCTTATTTCTCTAGTTCCTTGAGGTGCGACCTTAGAGTGTCAGCTTGTGCTCATTCAGTCTTTTTGATTTAGGCGTTTAGGGCTATGAACTTCCTTCTTGGCACTGCCTTTGCTGTATCCCAGAGGTTTTGATAGGTTGTATCATTATCGTCTTTCAGTTTGAAGAATTTTTAAATTTCCATCTTGATTTTGTTTTTGACCCAACGCTCATTCAGGAGCAGGTTATTTAATTTCCATGTGTTTGCGTGGTTTTGAAGGTTCCTTTTGCAGTTGATTTCCAGTTTTATTCCACTGTGGTCTGAGACGGTGCTTGATACAATTTCAGTTTTCTTAAATTTATTGAGGCTTGTTTTATGGCCTATCATATGTTCTATCTTGGAGAAAGTTCCACATACTGTTGAATAGAATGAATAGAATCTGTGTTTGTTGAATTAAATTTTCTGTATATATCTGGTAAGTCCATTTGTTCCAAGGTATAGTTCAAATCCATTGTTTCTTTGTTGACTTTCTGTCTTGATGACCTGTCTAGTGCTGTCAGTGGAATATTGAAGTTCCTCACTATTATTGTGTTGCTGTCTATCTCATTTCTTAGGTCTGTTATTAAATGTTTTATAAATTTGGGAGCGCCAGTATTAGGTGCATATATGTTTAGGATTGTGATATTTTCCTGTTGGACAAGGCCTTTTAACATTACATAATGTCCCTCTTTGTCTCTTTTAACTGCTGTTGCTTTAAAGTTAGTTTTGTCTGATATAAGAATAGCTACACCTGCATACTTTTGGTGTCCATTTGCATGAAATGCCTTTTCCCACCACTTTAAGTTTATGTGAGTCCTTATATGTTAGGTGAGTCTCCTGAAGGCAGCAGATGGTTTATTGGTGAGTTCTTATCCATTCTGCGGTTCTGTATCTTCTAAGTGGAGCATTTAAGCCAGTTACATTGAATGTTAGTATTGAAATGTGAGGTACCATTGCATTCATTGTGCTCTTTGTTTCCTGTTACTTTGGTTTTTTTGTTTTTTGTTTTGGCTTTTTAACTTGTATTTTTGTTTTATAGGTTCTGTGTGATTTATGCTTTAAAGAGGTTCTGTTTTGATGTGTTTTCAGGATTCGTTTCAAGATTTAGAGCTCCTTTTAGCAGTTCTTGTAGTGGTGGCTTGGTAATGGCAAATTCTCTTGGCATTTGTCTGAAAAAGACGTATCTTTCCCTCATATG
Organism: Pan troglodytes; assembly: GCF_028858775.2. Classification (NCBI taxonomy): domain Eukaryota; kingdom Metazoa; phylum Chordata; class Mammalia; order Primates; family Hominidae; genus Pan; species Pan troglodytes. Next base: position 160,189,286 of record NC_072401.2, read on the forward strand.
TGAGGCTTAGTTTCACTGGATACAAAATTCGTGGCTGATAATTGTTTTGTTTGAGGAGGCTGAAGATAGGGCCTCAATCCCTTCTAGCTTGTAGGGTCTCTGCTGAGAAATCTGCTGTTAATCTGATAGGATTTCATTTATAGGTTATCTGATGCTTCTGTCTCACAGCTCTTAAGATTCTTTCCTTCATCTTAACTTTGGATATCCTGATTACAATGTGTCTAGGCAAAGATCTTTTTGCAATAAATTTCCTGGGTGTTCTTTGTGCTTCTTGTATTTGGATGTTTGGGTCTCTAGTAAGACTGGGGAAGTTTCCCTCAATTATTCCCCCAAATATGTTTTCCAAGCTTTTAGAATTCTCTTCTTAGGAACACTGATTATTTTTAGATTTGGTCATTTAATATAATCCCAGACTTCTTGGAGGCTTTGTTCATATTTTCTTATGCTTTTTTTCTTTGCCTTTTTTGGATTGGGTTAATTTGAAGACCTTGTCTTCGCACTCTGAATTTCTTTCTTCTACTTGTTCAATTCTATTGCTGAGACTTCCCTGAGCATTTCGCATTTCTAAAACTGTGTCCAAAGTTTTCTGAATTTTTGACTGTTTTTTCTTTAAGCTATCTATTTCCTTGAATATTTCTGCCTTCACTTCTTGTATCATTTTTTGAATTTCCTTGCATTGGACTTCACCTTTCTCTGGTCCCACCCTGATTAGCTTAATCACTAAACTCCTGAATTTTTCAGGTAAATTAGGGATTTCTTCTTGGTTTGAATACATTGCTGGTGAACTAGTGTGATTTTGGGGGAGTGTTGAAGAGCCTTGTTTTGTCATATTACCAGGGTTGGTTTTCTGGTTCCTTCTCATTTGGGTAGGCTCTGTCAGAGGGAAGGTCTAGGGCTGAAGGTCATTGTTCAGATTGTTTTGTCCCATGGGGTATTCCCTTGATGTAGTACTCTCCCCCTTTTCCTATGGATGTGGCTTCCTCTGAGCTGAATTGCAGTGATTGTTGTCTCTCTTCTGGGTCTAGCTACCCAGCTCCGGGCTGATACTGGAGGTTGTCTGCACAGAGTCCTGGGATGTGAACCATCTATGGGTCTCTCAGCCGTGGATACCAGTGCCTGTTCCAGTGGAGGTGGCCAGTAGGGGAATACAATGGACTCTGTGAGGGTTCTTAGCTTTGGTGGTTTAATGCTCTATTTTTGTGCTGGTTGGCCTCCTGCCAGGAGGTGGCGCTTTCCAGAGACCGTCAGCTGTGGTAGTATGGAGAGGAACCTGTGGTGAGTGGGGCCCTAGATATACCAAGAGTATATGCCCTGTGTCTTCCGCTACCAGGGTGGGTAGAGAAGGACCATCAGGTGGGGGCAGGGCTAGATGTGTCTGAGCTCAGACCCTTCTTGGGTGGGTCTTGCTGTGGCTGCTGTGGGGGATGGGGGTGAGATTCCCAGGTCACTGGAGTTGTGTACCTGGGAAGATTATGGCTGCCTCTGCTGAATCATGCAGGTTGTCAGGGAAGTGGAGGAAAGCCGGCAGTCACAGGCTCACCCAGCTGCCACACAAACTAAAGGGTGGGTCTCACTCCCACAATGCCTCCCACAACAGCCTTTAGTCCATTTTCAGGTGGAGAGTGATACAGGTTTGAAAACCTGCCCCTGGCCACCTACCTCCCAGCTGCGAAAGAAAAGGGCTTGGTTCTTCCCCCTCCCGTGGAGTCTGCACACTGGATTTGGGCCCTCACCCAAGTTCTGGCCAGGAGGCTTCCCACCTCACTCAAATTGTTACAAAGTTCAGCTAGAGATTTGCTTCTCCCAGTGGAGTTTTACCCCCTGGTCTTCTCCTATTGGATCCCTGTGGTGCCAGGTAGGAATGGGCTGCTAGGGGACCCAGCAAGCTCCCAGCGCCTTTCTGCTGCTGCTTCTACCCCTGTATTTCACTTGGCTCTCTAAATTGACTCAGCTCCAGATAAAGTCAGAAACTTCTCCCACAAATAGACCTTCAGCTCCTCCCATGGGAGTGTGTGTTTGGGAGAGGAAGGTCTCCCTTTCCCACTAACGTGGTTGGGGCACTCAGTTTTTGGGGGGTCTCCCAGGTCCTGAAGGAGCAGTCTGCTTCCTTCAGAGGGTCTGTGGGTCCTCTTGGGATTGCTGGTTTTTTCTTGCAGTAGATCTGGAGCTAAAATTCATGATGTGAGCCCCCCTCACACTGCTCTGTCTGGAGCTGCAATCTAGTCCTGCCTCCTATCCGCCATGATGATCAACAGACCAAAAGGAGGAACATATTCAGTTGGTAGCAAATAAGAGTAATTCAGGCAACAGTAATTCAATTAAAGATTTTCGAGATTCAAAAAGTGTTTTTCATGTTTTGTGCTCTTCTTCTGCATGGGTTTATAGATGTTCTTGGCTTCCCAGACTGTATCCCTAGCCTAATCTTGAGAGTTACCTAATTCTTGCAGCTATGAAATGGTTTTATTTAAGAACGAGAACTCTATAGCAGTGCCGTTCAACTCCTGTGTCAAAGCAAGCCTTGTACTGATGTATGGGAAGGGGTTCAGGTATGCTGAGATATTCATCCCCCAAGCCTACAGGACAGCATGGTCGCAGTCAGAGCTTGCAGACCAGTTGCCTTGACCAATGAGCCTTTCTTTCCAGGGCTGAAGGCAGTGAGCATACTGGGCTACATTTACTTCTTGCTGCTTCCCCACCATGCACTCAGCACAGTGCCCGACACTCCAGCACCTGGGCATCAAAAAATTTGTTGGACAACCATATGCTTTCAATAAATCTTTTTCATGCCTTTAATCTTTTCCACTTGTAGCATTTTCTTTAAACTATTATTCCTTTGAAATGTAGCAAATATCCAAAGTAATGATATTAGCTCTGAACAAATAACACAGCACTAAGATGGAAAAAATGTATTCATAAGTCTTTTTATAAAATACCTCTATCAAACCATGCCTCTGTGAACTGAGAAATAAACAGTATGTTAGCTTCTGTATCACAGACAGACGAGAATAATTCACTCTCTTGCTGAAGATTAGTGATTGGAAAAATGGTAAAAAAAAAAAAAAATAGAAATTATGTTAAAACTTTTTATTTCATTGCAAATATGATAAGTAAATGTGAACAAACGTCTCAGCAGTACAAAGCTTTATTTCTTCTCAATGAAATGATTATAATGGCTTAGAGAGAAATATCTTTAAAAATACATCCTTGACCAGGGCAAATGAGTGCATTGAGGCAAAATATCATGATTCCTATCAAAGCTTTTTCTCTCTAGAGCCTTACACCATCATAGAGAAAAACGAATGTAAATTTCTTATGAATTGCAGATAAATTACATATTCTATGAGTCATAAAAGAAGCAAGCAATACGTACTTGTTTAGTTGAAATTATAGACTGATCATTACAATCTTCTTCATGCATTATACTATTCAGAGAGATAACCATGCTTTTTTTACTAAAAAATGTGGAACAAGACAAAATATTACCCTCTGTGTCTATGTAATAGTTTTGCCACTTTTAATTAACTATTGAAGTAGGTCATAGAGCTGGAGGAAACAGGGGAGGAGGCTAATAACTTCAAATTTAATTTTTTTTAGTATATGATTTTCACCAGAAAAGTAAAGTCAATTAAAAATATTAAAAGTTTTTCGCATTTTACATTTAGAAGGAGACTGGAGGTAGGGGAAGGGTATAACATACTGTTTTACTGTTTATTAAGTTACAATTTACATAAAATAAATTGCACAGATTTGAAATTTGTTGCATTTTGAGAAATGTATACACCCATATAACTGAAAAATATACCCATATAACTATGCTCAAAAGGGCATTTACATTTGCTATTACTGCTGTCTTGAAATTCTTAATAATTTTATCATTGAACTTGTGTTTCACAAATTGAGTCTGATTGGACAATGGAGAAATGTGTTTGTCTGCTGTTCCTTGCCATACCATTCACATATGGACTTTACAGTACCACATCAAGACAGAATTCCAGGGCACAAATGATAGATGGGAGTTCATTGAGACTCAAAGTGAGCTAAGCGTGTTGCCTCTATGAATAAGTATGGGTGCCAATAACCTCAGAAGCTACACATTCTATTCCAAGCAAAATTTCTTTCAAGCACAGAAAAAAGGCAATGATTTTCTTTAAAAAACTCCTACTTTGGAACCCTATCATATACTTTGCTACTTGTGTTCTTTGCCTGTATTGGCCAACCACTTATGTAGGAAATGATGCTATGAAAGGAAAGGAAAGATAGGGCAAATGTAACCCATATTTCCTTTTCTCTTCAGACCTTACCTACTCATCACTAAGCCACCAGTAGAGAGGGTAGTAGAATGTTCATGTATCAAGAAGTGAAATAAAAACAGTAGAATTAATTTTGTGCAGTATTTCCACTGTTTGAATAAGAACAAAATACATATGCGTGTATGAACTACACAATATGTGCTGTGTTCTGAATACTTGTGTCCCCCCAAAATGTTGAAACTTAATCTCCAGTGCAGTAGTCTTGGGAAGTGGGGCAACTGGAAAGTGATTAGGTCCTGAAGGCTAAGACCTCATGAATGGGATTATTACCCTTAAAAAAGAGGCCCGAGAAAGCTTGTTTGTCTCTTCTACCACATCAGGACATATCTAGAAGGTGTCATCTTTGAAGCAGAGAGAAAGCCCTCTCCAGATACCAAATCTGCTGGCACCTTGATCCTGGATTCCCGGCCTCCAGAACTGTGAGCAATAAATTTCTATTGTTTACAAATTACCTAGTTAAAGGTATTTTGTTATAGCAGCCTGAATGGACTAAGACAGTATGAACTGTGTAAGTTCAGTTATTCTGCATAAAAGTTAAATGTTCTATATTTGCATGTAAAACTTATGTTGTACAAAAGATGAACAATAATTTTTACCACTTAATACTAAATTAAATTTAACAACTTTAATTTTTCAATTTGTTGGAACAATATTAAATAGCAAGTAAAACTACTATGACATGTCAAGAGAGAAACTGTAAAAGAAAGAAAAGGTTTTATCCTAGTACTTAAAGGCACTTTTTTCCATTTTTGCGCATTTTTGTTTGGCACTGAGCTACACAAATTATGTCACCACCTTGCTGCATGCCAGAATGAAGTTCTTACAGTTTTGCTTTATGTCGTTTTTAGCTACACATAAAACTTTTATGCAGTTTTTCCATGTTATATAGCAGCAGTTCATTCCTTTGTATTGTTGAGTAGAATTCCATCTCATGACTATACAATCCCCCTTTGATATTCATGCTATTTCAAGTTCAGAGGTATTGAGAATAAAGCTGCTATGAACATGCTTGTAAAAGTCTTTTTCTGGATATTACTTTTTAAATGTTACATGAATATGTATAATTTTAAATAAATGGATGAATGGGATGATATTATTCATACAAGTTTAAAACATTCTTTTTTAAATCATTTCCTATTTTTAAAATTTTGGTATACTCTCCTATCCCCCTGTCATCCCTATACTCCAACCCACATCACATACACCCTCGAGGTACTGATATTAAGTTAGAATTTATCATTCATGTTTTTCATGTTTCTGTAAGACATGCAAGTATATAAACATACACAGATGTAGCATATACACATATTAATATGCACGTATGCACATGTATACATCTAGCATGTATGTGATAACACCTAGGAAAAATAATAACCATCTCAATACACACATTTCTTGCTTTTTTCACTCAACAACACCTCATAAAAATTTTTACTATGTCTACTAGTATAGCTAACATTCCATTTTGATGAACATTTACTTTTGCTTATTTACTTATGTATTCATTTATTCTATTCATTTGCTTATTTATTTTTATCACAACAAATGATGCAGCAATAGAAATCTTTGGAAATATATTCTTACGTGCTGAGGCATATAATTCCATGGGATGTTTTTCAAGTGAAGGACCACTGGGTTAAAATGCGTGTGTGTGTGTGTGTTTTAATTTTAATAGATGTTTCCCAGTTGCTTTTTCAAAAAGTTATCAAATAAATATTTTCATAAGCATGTTTGAGAATTCACATTTTAAAATTCACATTCCCTGTATCCCAGAAGCAGCTGGTGTTAACAGCCTTTTTAATTTTAGCCAATCCGGTAGATGGAAAATAATATTTATTCGTGAGTTTAAATTTGCCCTTTCCTGATCATTAGTGAGCTTGGTCTTCCTCTCAGCTCTTCTTGGTCATTTGGATTTGCTCTTTTATTAATTGCCTAAATAAGTTTGTCATATTGTTAAGTTTTCTATTTGTTATATTAATTGAAAAGTATTTATATTGTTATTTGTTTTGTGAATTGTGTTTTTTGCCATATATTTTTCATGTCTTTTAGTAAAATATATCTACCTTTATTTGTATAGTTTCTAAGTTTCTAGACTTGCTTAGGAAGGTCTTCCACAAACCTAGACTGCATGTAGCCTAGATTTTAATGTGGGAGTTTTATCTTATTTCTTACACTTATAAATTTATTATATAATTAATTTCCAATTGTATGAGAACCATTTATTAAATAATTCACCCTCTGTCCCTGAAGCAATAGCTTTGTCACTTACTAAATTTATTCTTAAGTATTTCACAGCTTTGTTAATATATATATATATATATATATATATTTTTTTTTTTTTTTTTTTTTTTTAGATGAAGTCTTACTCTGTTGCCCAGGCTGGAGTACAGTGGTGCGATCTTGGCTCACTGCAATCTCCACCTCCCGGGTTCAAGCAATTCTCCTGCCTCAGCCTCCCAAGTAGCTGGGATTACAGGTGCCCACCACCACCCAGCTAATTTTTGTATTTTTAGTAGAGATGGGGTTTCACCACATTGGCCAGGCTGGTCTTGAACTCCTGACCTCAAGTGATCTGTCCGCCTCAGCTTCCCAAAGTGCTGGGATTACAGGCATGAGCCACCATACTATTATAATTTTAAAAATTTACTATACAGGGGTTTATTACTACAGTGGAGAACAATGCTTGTTTTCAAATTTAGGTAGTATTTAGCCATTTTATTGTATTTTCTTTTTAATTCCAGTGGACTTCTTGTCCCTCTACCCACATTCATTTTGCCAGGGATATATCCATACCATCAACAACACCAACAAAAACTAGCTGTAGTTCTCCTCTCCCAAAATATATGCCAGCTATTCTTTTCTTTTCTTTCTTCCTTCTCCTGCTTTTCTTTCTCCTCCTTCTTGCCTTCTCCTCCTCCTTCTTCAATTATTGAAATTGCTAAAATCACCAAGACAATTGTAAATAACAAGGACAAGTAGTATGGCAATAGCAAGCATCCCAGCTAACACTTAATTTTAATGGAAATGAATTCAGTTTTGCTATTTCAAGTAATACTCATATTTTAGCAAATAGTATGAATCACCTTAAGATAATTTCCCTTCTATTTTCATTTTATTTTGTTAGGAATAGCTACTAAATTGTATCAAATTATTTTTAGGTTATTATTGAGATGATCATATTGATATTTTTGAAATTTGTAAATGTAGTACATGATTTTAATAGATTTTTCCTCTCAAAATGTGATAAACCCACATAGAACTGATTTTTTATTCATTTTCTATGTTACTGGGCTCAATATGACACTTTTTTTCTGAGATGGGGGGTCTTGCTATGTTAACTAGGCTGGCCTCAAACTCCTGGCCTCATGCAATCCTCCCATCCTGGCCTCCCAAAGTGTTGGGATTACAAGTGTGAGCCACCATGCCTGACCATGCCACATTTTTAATAGAATTTGTTACTAATATATATCACAAATATATTCATAAATTTAATATCTTTTGTGCCCTTTACTCAGTTCTTCTCAATAGTAACATCTTGTAAAACAAGATGGCAAACAGGACATTAACATTGATGCAGCCAAGATAGAGAACATTTCCGTCACCACAGGGATTCTTTATGTTGCCCTTTTGTAGAGATATCATTTCACACCTGTCCCCACCCACTTTGTAGCCCCTGCCACTAACCTATTCTCCATTTCTATAATTTTTGCCATTTCAAGAATGGCATATAAATGGAATCATACAGTATGTAATCTTTCAGGATTAGTCTTATTCACTCAGGATAATTCCCTAGAGATTCATCCAGGTTCTTGCATGTATCAATAATTTATTCCTTTTTATTGCTGAGTAGTATTCCATGACATGGATATACGACAGGTTGTTTAACCATTCACCCACTGAAGTACATCTGGGTTATTTCCAGTTTGAGGCTGTCACAAATAAAGCTGCAATAAATATGTATGTGCAGATCTTTACATGACCATACATTCTTCACTTCTCTAGAATAAATACCCAGGAGTGCAATTGCTGGGTCATATAGTAGTCGTATGCTTCATTTTGCCAAATTGCCACACTGTTTTCCAGAGTGATGTGCCACTTGGCATTCCCATCAGCAATGTATGAGTGATCCAGTTCCTCTGCATCCTTGCCAGCATATTGAGTTGCCACTATTTTTTATTTTAGTCATTCTGATGGGTTTGTAATGATATCTCATTATAGTTTTAATTTGCATATTCCTAATGGCTAATGATGTTGAATATCCTTTCATGTACTTATTTACTATCTATATATCCTATGCTGAAATCTCTTCCTGTCTTTTTGTCATTTTTTAATTGTATTGTTTGTCTTGAGAGTTCTTTATATATTCCAGATATATCTCTTGTATACTCCTTTGTAGGATATGTGGTTTTCAAACAAGTGTTGAATTTTATCAAATATGTTTTCAGCATTGATGGATATAATCATATGATTTTTAGGGCTATGGTTGAAGAACTGCAGTATCAGTTTCTTTGCTGTCAGCTATGGGCTTCCTATAGCTCCTAGACACCTCTGTCTGGTTCCTGCACACGGACTTCTACATCTTAGAACCAGCAATGAGTGGTACATCAGATCCTTTTTATGCCCAGAATCTCTCTGGCTGCTTTTTCTGCTATATCTCACTAACTCCAGCTAGAGAAAAATTATCTCCTTTCATCAGCTCCTGTTATTAAATTGGGCCCACTCAGATAATCTAGGATAATCTCTCTATTTTAGGCCCTTAACCTTAATTGCACCCTCAAACTCCCTTTTGCCATGTAACACAACATATTCACTGGTTCTAGGCATAGCGGCATAGATGTCTGGAGTGCCACTCTGCCCACGATAGTCTCCAGCTTTCCATTGATTTCTAGTATTTGTCCCATTACATGATTCATAGTTCACAATGTGCCAAGCACTGTGCTAAAACTTTTATGGCCATTAATTCACATTTCTTAATGAAAATTCTATTGTGTAGGTACTATTATCATTTCTATTTTTACAGATGAGAAAACTGAGACACAGAAAGGGTAAAAAAATCCTCTAAGGTCTTATAGCTGATATGTGGCAGAATCAGAATTAGAACCTAGGCCAAATGGCTCCGAATCTGCATTCTTAGCATTTCATTATATTGCTGCCTTGTAATTTTCCATTTGATACTTTCTTTGATCCAGTGGTTGTGTTTGTATGTAATAGGTTTTAGAGGACATATAGTCCCTGCCACAATATTCTAATTAAATTTTTGTATTTGTCATCAATTTACTTTGTTTACCACTTTTAGCCTGACATTCTTCTCATCTGACATCAATATTGCCATTTCTGACTTTTTTTTGTATTTTCCTAACATGCCATTCTCCTTCTATTCATATTCCCTTTACTTAAAGTATATATTTGTAAAGTCACATAGTGGGGATTTTATTGGCCCATCTGACAGTCTCTGTCTTTTAATAGATTAATTCAGGTCCATTTACATTAAGAGTAATGACTTATTTACTAGTCTTCTGTGTCAAACATTTTTTCTTATGTTTCTCATGCAATTTATGTTTCCTTTTTTTCTTAGTTCTTATTTTTAAAAATTTGTTAAATGTTTTCATTCCATAGTTTTCTATGTACATTTGGAAGTTCTACTAATTTCTAACATTTCTTTAATGATTACTACCCATTTCCCTATACTCATTACGAGATACCTATTTCTCTACTACTGTTTGTAAACAAGGTACTACCTTTCTCATCAAGGCATACATTTTCTCCTACCAAGATGTCATAGATCACCATGGCTTTCCTTAGAGGGCTAACTCTGTTTCCACTTAGGGTGTAGAACTCCACAAAAAAATGTTGTTCCTACCTAATAACAACAACAGAAGAAACTAGATAATTTACCAAAAAAAAAATCTTTCTTATGCCCATCAGATATATGAGGACACAAGGCAATCAAGTGAAGTAATTTCCAATGAGTAAGCAGGCCTTAAAAGGAGAGAGGAGACCCGAAAACTGTTTTATCTTTGGCACTTCACGAAAGGATGAGTTAACCATCGTAACAGCAGATGAGAAGAAATCAGCAAAAATTTTAACAAATTCTTAAAAACTGATTAGATACAAGTGTGATCACTTAAAATAACTGAAAGCCACAAACCCAAGAGGATTTCTTACTGACAAGCTCTATTCCACTGGCCTTCACTGAGTGCACACAAAAAAAATTGGGAGTAAAGCAGGCACAGCTCAACTCCTGATTATATTGACTCAACTTTTCACACTGACAGCCCAAAGAATAGGCATCCCCATTTTGGGGCATAAGTTCTATTTATCTCAATCTCTGTTTTTCCCAACACAGGATATCTGCCCTTAAATAAAACATAATGAGATACACACACAAAAAAAAAGAAAGAAAAAAAAAGAAAAAAAAAAACCTGTTGTCAACAGAACCAGACTCAGCAATAACCTAGATGTTGAAACCATTAGACAAAGACTTAAAAATAACTATGACTAATATGTTAAAGAATGAAGTGGAAAACATGAACAGCATACTTGAACAGATGAAGAATTTTAAAAAAAATTGAACAAATAATTGTTTTAGAAATGCTAGAAATAAAAACATGGTATCATAGATCTGTGCTGTTCAATATAATAACCACTAATAAATGTGGGTATTTTCTAATCAAAATTTAAATTAATTAAACTAAAATAATATTTAAAATGTATTGCTTCAGTCACACTTGCCACATTTCAAGCCACATGTGGCTAGTAGATGCTGTATTGGACAAGAATTTTTTCATCAGCCCACAAGATTCTATTGGTTAGCACCATTGTAGAAGAAGAAAAATTATAGGTTTATCAGCAGACTAGATATAGCTGAGGAAAGAATTGGTATACTTGAAGATATGTCACTAAATATTATCCGAACTGAAATACAAAAAGATAAAAGAGTGTAGAAGAACAGAGTGTATAAGGGCTATGATGTATCAAATAGTCTAACATACAGGAGATTGGGTATTCAAAGGAAGAATAGAAAAAGTATACGGCAGAAGAAACAATTAAAGAAACAGTAGCTTAGAATTTTCTGATATTAATGAAACACAGCATAGATCCCAGAAGCTCTGAGAACTCCATACAGAATAAATGCAACACACATACACATTTTCAGATACATCACAATCAAACTGCTGAAAACCAAAGATATACAGAAAATACTGAAGGCACTGAGAGAAAAAAGAAACATTACATACAAACATGAGAATTATACCACATTTTTTGTCAAATGTTATGCAACCCAGAAGACAACAAAGGGACATCTTTAAAATAAGAAATGGTCAACCCAGAATTCCAAATGAAGTTAAAATATGTCTCGGAAAGGAAAGCAAAATACAGGCTTTCAGACAAACAAAAACAAAATTCAACGACAGCAGACCTGTACTAAAAGAATTGCTAACTCAGGTTGTTAAAGTAGGAAAAAAAAAAGTATGCTACTTCATGGAAATGTATATTTACACAAAGAGATAAAGAATGACAAAAAATGTTTAAATGGTAAGATTTAAATCCAACCATATCAATAAACACAACAAATACAAATTGTATGTAAATATTCCAATTAGAAGGTATAGATGGTCAAATTGGATTATTTAAGAAATTAAGGCCCAACTAGATGTGGTCTACCAAAAACTCACTTTAAATATAAATACGCCAGTTAAAAGCAAAAGAACAAAGAATATATATCAGGCAATGACCAATCAAAACTGGATTATCTGTATTAATAACTGACAAAGTAGATTTCTGAACAAGGAATGTGCCAGGGATAAAGAATGATATTACATAAGAAGCAAATGATGAATTCATCAAGAAACTATAAAAGTCCTATGTATTCATGCACCTAATAATAGAACTCCAAAAAAAAAAAAGCTGATAGAACTAACAGACAAAAATGGGCAAATTCACAATTACAATTAGAGATTGCAATACTCTTCATAAAATTAATTGATAGAACATATTGACAAAATTACAAGGATATGAAAGAACTCAACCACACTGCCAGAAAACTTCATTGACATTTATAGAAAACTACACCCAACAAAATTAAAATACACATTCTTTTCATTTTTAAATGACATAATGACTAAGATAGGCCATATTCTTGGGTTACTGAGATAAATCTCATATTTAAAAGAATTGAAATCATCCAATAATATATGAAAATTCACAATGAAATTAAACTAGAACTTAGTAACAGAAAGACATCTGGAAAACCTCCAAATATTTAAAAATTAATGCACCTCAAAATAACCCATTGGCCAAAGAAGACGTCACAAGAAAAATTAGAAAATTTGAATTTTATAAATTTTATAAAAACGAAAAGAATATGTTGAAATTTCTAGAATGCAGACAAATCATTAGTTATAGGGTATATGTGTTAAATATTTATATTAAAAGTCTCAAATGAATACGCTTTCATCTTAAGAAACTAGAAGAAAAGGAAATTACAGCAAGCAGAAAGAAGAACGTAATTAAATTAAGAATAGAAGTCACTGAAATTGGGGAAAAAAGACAAAAAAAAATGAAGACTTAAACTTAAGACCTGCAACTATAAAACTACTGTAAGAAAATCTAGGAGAAAGCTCTATGACATTAGTCTGGAAAATGATTTTTTGGATATGACTCAGAAAGCACCAGCAACAAAAACAAAAATAGACAAATGAGATTACATCAAAATAACAGTCTTCTGCACAACAAAGGAAACAATCAACAGAGTGAAGAGATAACCTACAGTATGGAAAAAAAATCTCAAACTATACCTCTGATAAAGCATTAATGTCCAAAATATATAAGGAACTCAATTCAATAGTAAGAAAGCAAAAACTCAAATAAAAAATGGGCAAAGGACCTAAAGAGACATTTCTTCAAAGATCTGCAAATGATAAACAGGTTCAAGGGCTCAATATCACTAAACATCAGAGAAATGCAAGTCAAAACCTCAGGGAGAAATTACCTCATCTCCTAGAATGACCATTAGGAAAAAGATGAGAGATAATATGTGTTGGAATCATATGAAGAAAAGGGAACACTTGTACACTGCTGATGGAAAGGTAAATTAGTACAGTCATTATGGAAAACAATATGAAGCCTTCCTCAAAAAATTAAAAATAGAACTATCGTATGATCCAGCAATCAGAAGATGAAGCTGCTCACATAAAGCCAAGCTCTTCCAGGGAACATGCTTAGCTTTCATTTGAAGCAACGCCTATTAAAAACTAAATTTTGAATAACTCTTTCTTGGAATACAAGTTCAAGCAACTGAAAAGACCCTGACATGATATGGTCGAGGTAGTCATAATTAAATACGTATAAAATTCAGTCACACACAAAGCAAATTGTGAAGCCTGTCTGAAACACTAGATAGAAAAGGCTTCAGCTAATCATTGGTGCAACTCTATAAGGTATCTGGGAACACATTCCTAAAATCATTCTAAGATTGAAATCATGCAACTGATAACAGACATTAAGATTATGTGGTTACAGCTACCATTATACTCCATGGAAAAATTGAAACTCTTTCTCCTAAGATCCAGAATAAGAAAAGGATGCCCTCTCCTGCCACTTCTATTCAGCATAGTATTGGAAGTTCTTACCAGAGCAGTTAGGCAAGAGAGAGAAATAAAAGGCACCCAAATTGGAAAGGAAAAAGTGAAATCGTCACTGTTTCCTGACAACATGCTTTTATATATAGAAAACTGTAAAGATTCTACCAAAAAAGCTGTTAGAACTAATAAATACACCAGCAACGGAACAAAGCTGGACGGAGAATGACTTTGAAGAGCTGAGAGAAGGCGTCAGACGATCAAACTACTCCGAGCTACAGGAGGAAATTCAAACCAAAGGCAAAGAAGTTGAAAACTTTGAAAAAAATTTAGACGAATGTATAACTAGAATAACCAATACAGAGAAGTGCTTAAAGGAGCTGATGGAGCTGAAAGCCAAGGAGAACTACGTGAAGAATACAGAAGCCTCAGGAGCCGATGCGATCAACTGGAAGAAAGGGTATCAATGATGGAAGATGAAATGACTGAAATGAAGCGAGAAGGGAAGTTTAGAGAAAAAAGAATAAAAAGAAACGAACAAAGCCTCCAAGAAATATGGGACTATGTGAAAAGACCAAATCTACGTCTGATTGGTGTACCTGAAAGTGACGGAGAGAATGGAACCAAGTTGGAAAACACTCTGCAGGATATTTTCCAGGAGAACTTCCCCAATCTAGCAAGGCAGGCCAACATTCAGATTCAGGAAATACAGAGAACGCCACAAAGATACTCCTTGAGAAGAGCAACTCCAAGACTCATAATTGTCAGATTCACCAAAGTTGAAATGAAGGAAAAAATGTTAAGGGCAGCCAGAGAGAAAGGTCAGGTTACCCACAAAGGGAAGACCATCAGACTAACAGCAGATCTCTCGGCAGAAACTCTACAAGCCAGAAGAGAGTGGGGCCAATATTCAACATTCTTAAAGAAAAGAATTTTCAACCCAGAATTTCATATCCAGCCAAACTAAGCTTCATAAGTGAAGGAGAAATAAAATCCTTTACAGACAAGCAAATGCTGAGAGATTTTGTCACCACCAGGCCTCCCCTAAAAGAGCTCCTGAAGGAAGCACTAAACATGGAAAGGAACAACCAGTACCAGCCACTGCAAAATCATGCCAAATTGTAAAGACCATCGAGACTAGGAAGAAACTGCATCAACTAATGAGCAAAATAACCAGCTAACATCATACTAACAGGACCAAACACACACATAACAATATTAACTTTAAATGTAAATGGACTAAATGCTCCAATTAAAAGACACAGACTGGCAAATTGGATAAAGAGTCAAGACTCATCAGTGTGCTGTATTCAGGAAACCCATCTCACGTGCAGAGACACACATAGGCTCAAAATAAAAGGATGGAGGAAGATCTACCAAGCAAATGGAAACCAAAAAAAGGCAGGGGTTGCAATCCTAGTCTCTGATAAAACAGACTTTAAACCAACAAAGATCAAAAGAGACAAAGAAGGTAATTACATAATGGTAAAGGGATCAATTCAACAAGAAGAGCTAACTATCCTAAATATATATGCACCCAATACAGGAGCACCCAGATTCATAAAGCAAGTCCTGAGTGACCTACAAAGAGACTTAGACTCCCACATAATAATAATGGGAGACTTTAACACACCACTGTCAACATTAGACAGATCAACGAGACAGGAAGTTAACAAGGATACCAAGGAATTGAACTCAGCTCTGCACCAAGCGGACCTAATAGACATCTACAGAACTCTCCACCCCAAATCAACAGAATATACATTTTTTTCAGCACCACACCACACCTATTCCAAAATTGACCACATAGTTGGAAGTAAAGCTCTCCTCAGCAAAGGTAAAAGATCAGAAATTATGACAAACTGTCTCTCAGACCACAGTGCAATCAAACTAGAACTCAGGACTAAGAAACTCACTCAAAACCGCTCAACTACATGGAAACTGAACAACCTGCTCCTGAATGACTACTGAGTACATAACGAAATGAAGGCAGAAATAAAGATGTTCTTTGAAACCAACGAGAACAAAGACACAACATACCAGAATCTCTGGGACGCATTCAAAGCAGTGTGTAGAGGGAAATTTATAGCACTAAATGCCCACAAGAGAAAGCAGGAAAGATCCAAAATTGACACCCTAACATCACAATTAAAAGAACTAGAAAAGCAAGAGCAAACACGTTCAAAAGCTAGCATAAGGCAAGAAATAACTAAAATCAGAGCAGAACTGAAGGAAATAGAGACACAAAAAACCCTTCAAAAAATTAATGAATCCAGGAGCTGGTTTTTTGAAAGGATCAAAAAAACTGATACAGCGCTAGCAAGACTAATAAAGAAGAAAAGACAGAAGCATCAAATAGATGCAATAAAAAATGATAAAGGGGATATCACCACCAATCCCACAGAAATACAAACTACCATCAGAGAATACTATAAACACCTCTACGCAAATAAACTAGAAAATCTAGGAGAAATGGATAAATTCCTCGACACATACACACTCCCAAGACTAAACCAGGAAGAAGTTGAATCTCTGAATAGACCAATAACAGGCTCTGAAATTGTGGCAATAATCAATAGCTTACCAACCATAAAGAGTCCAGGACCAGATGGATTCACAGCCAAATTCTACCAGAGGTACAAGGAGGAACTGGTACCATTCCTTCTGAAACTATTCCAATCAATAGAAAACGAGGGAATCCTCCCTAACTCATTTTATGAGGCCAGCATCATCCTGATACCAAAGCCTGGCAGAGACACAACCAAAAAAGAGAATTTTAGACCAATATTTTTGATGAACTTCGATGCAAAAATCCTCAATAAAATACTGGCAAACCGAATCCAGCAGCACATCAAAAAGCTTATCCAACATGATCAAGTGGGCTTCATCCCTGGGATGCAAGGCTGGTTCAACATATGCAAATCAATAAATGTAATCCAGCATATAAACAGAACCAAAGACAAAAACCACATGATTATCTCAATAGATGCAGAAAAGGCCTTTGACAAAATTCAACAACCCTTCATGCTAAAAACTCTCAATAAATTAGGTATTGATGGGACGTATCTCAAAATAATAAGAGCTATCTATGACAGACCCACAGCCAATATCATACTGAATGGGCAAAAACTGGAAGCATTCCCTTTGAAAACTGGCACAAGACAGGGATGCCCTCTCTCACCACTCCTATTCAACATAGTGTTGGAAGTTCTGGCCAGGGCAATTAGGCAGGAGAAGGAAATAAAGGGTATTCAATTAGGAAAAGAGGAAGTCAAATTGTCCCTGTTTGCAGATGACATGATTATATGTCTAGAAAACCCCATTGTCTTAGCCCAAAATCTCCTTAAGCTGATAAGGAACTTCAGCAAAGTCTCAGGATACAAAATCAATGTACAAAAATCGCAAGCATTATTATACACCAATAGCAGACAAACAGAGAGCCAAATCATGAGTGAACTCCCATTCACAATTGCTTCAAAGAGAATAAAATACCTAGGAATCCAACTTACAAGAGATGTGAAGGACCTCTTCAAGGAGAACTACAAACCACTGCTCAGTGAAATAAAAGAGGATACAACAAATGGAAGAACATTCCATGCTCATGGATAGGAAGAATCAATATTGTGAAAATGGCCATATTGCCTAAGGTAATTTATAGATTCAATCCCATCCCCATCAAGCTACCAATGACTTTCTTCACGGAATTGGAAAAAACTACTTTAAAGTTCATATGGAACCAAAAAAGAGCCCACATTGCCAAGTCAATCCTAAGCCAAAAGAACAAAGATGGAGGCATCATGCTACCCGACTTCAAACTATACTACAAGGCTACAGTAACCAAAACAGCATGGTACTGGTACCAAAACAGAGATATAGATCAATGGAACAGAACAGAGCCCTCAGAAATAACGCCGCATATCTACAACTATTTGATCTTTGACAAACCTGAGAAAAACAAGCAATGGGGAAAGGATTCCCTATTTAATAAATCATGCTGGGAAAACTGGCTAGCCATATGTAGAAAGCTGAAACTGGATCCCTTCCTTACACCCTATACAAAAATTAATTCAAGATGGATTAAAGACTTACATGTTAGACCTAAAACCATAAAAACCCTAGAAGAAAACCTAGGCAATACCATTCAGGACATAGGCATGGGCAAGGACTTCATGTCTAAAACACCAAAAGCAATGGCAACAAAAGACAAAATTGACAAATGGGATCTAATTAAACTAAAGAGCTTCTGCACAGCGAAAGAAACGACCATTAGAGTGAACAGGCAACCTACAAAATGGGAGAAAATTTTCACAACCTACTTATCTGACAAAGGGCTAATATCCAGAATCTACAATGAACTCAAACAAATTTACAAGAAAAAAACAAACAACCCCATCAAAAAGTGGGCGAAGGACATGAACAGACACTTCTCAAAAGAAGACATTTATGCAGCCAAAAAACACATGAAAAAATGCTCACCATCACTGGCCATCAGAGAAATGCAAATCAAAACCACAATGAGATACCATCTCACACCAGTTAGAATGGCAATCATTAAAAAGTCAGGAAACAACAGGTGCTGGAGAGGATGTGGAGAAATAGGAACACTTTTACACTGTTGGTGGGACTGTAAACTAGTTCAACCATTGTGGAAGTCAGTGTGGCCATTCCTCAGGGATCTAGAGCTAGAAATACCATTTGACCCAGCCATCCCATTACTGGGTATATACCCAAAGGACTATAAATCATGCTGCTATAAAGACACATGCACACGTGTGTTTATTGCGGCACTATTCACAATAGCAAAGACTTGGAACCAACCCAAATGTCCAACAATGATAGACTGGATTAAGAAAATGTGGCAGATATACACCATGGAATACTATGCAGCCATAAAAAATGATGAGTTCATGTCCTTTGTAGGGACATGGATGAAATTGGAAATCATCATTCTCAGTAAACTATCCCAAGAACAAAAAACCAAACACCGCATACTCTCACTCATAGGTGGGAATTGAACAATGAGAACACATGAACACAGGAAGGGGAACATCACACTCTGGGGCCTGTTGTGGGGTGGGGGGAGGGTGGAGGGATAGCTTTAGGAGCTATAGCTAATGCTAAATGACGAGTTAATGGGTGCAGCACACCAGCATGACGCATGTATACTTATGTAACTAATCTGCGCATTGTGCCCATGTACCCTAAAACTTAAAGTATAATAATAATAATAAAGAAAAAAAAGAACTAATAAATACAGTAAAGTTTCAGGATACAAAATCAACATACAAAAATTAGTAGTGCTTCTATACACTAACAACAAACTTTCTGAAAAAGAAATCAAGAGAATAATCCCATTAACAATAGCTACAGAAAAATAAAATACTTAGGAATAAATATAACCAAGGAGATAAAAGACATGTACACTGAAAACAATAAAACATTAATGATAGAAATTGAAGAAGACACAGATATCTCATGTTCATGAATTCAAATAATTAATATTGTTAAAGTGTCCATACTACCCAAAGAGACCTACAAATTTATTGCAATTCTTAACAAAATTCCAATGTCATTTTTCATAGAAATAGCAAAAAAAAATCAGAAAATTCATATAGAATCAGAAAAAAACAAAACAAATAGACAAGACAATCATGAGCAAAAATAAGGCTGGAGGCATCACACTATCTGATTTCAAACAATACTACAAAGCAATAATAAAACAACATGGTAATGGCATTAAAATAGATTCTGACCAATGGAGCAGAGTAGAGAGCTTATAAATGATCACACCCAGTGCAGGTATGTATGATCAATTGACTTGTGACAAAGTTGTCAAGAATATGCCAATGGGAAAAGGACAGTTTCTTCAATAAATTGTGTTAGGAAAACTGGATATCTATATGCAGAAGAATGAAATTGGACCTTTATCTCATACCATATCCAAAATTGACTCAAAATGGATAAAAGACATAAACATCAGACCTGAAAATTTTAAACTACGAGAAGAAAACATAGGGCAAAAAACTACACAACATTGGTCCGGGCAACGATTTTTTACATTTGACCCCAAAAGTGCAGGCAACAAAAGCAAAAATGACAAATGGAATTAAATCAAAATATGCTTCTGCACAACAAAGGAAACAATTAACAGAATGAAGACACCCATTGGACTGGGGAGAAAATATTTGTAAGCCATACATCTGATTAGGAGCTAATATCCAAAATACACAAGGAGCTCAACTCTACAGACAAAAACAAACAACACAACTAAAAATGGGCTAGGGACCTGAATAGACATTTTTCAATAAGCAGCATAAAAATAGCAAACAGATTAAAATTAAAACTTTTAAAAAAGTTTGGTCAATTGTTTATGGGTAGTTGTGTACTGAAGTAGCTTGAGGAATCCCTGTTGTATACACAAGAAGAGAAAACTTCAGGAAGAAAATGATAGTTAATAATAGGTGGGATGGCTGCTACAGCCAACCGTTATTCTTCTTTGCCAACTAGAAACCTATCGCCCATGAACAAGGCCAGTCTCACAGTCACTTATCACAGTAGAAGACTTAGAGTGCAGGCATACTTTGCTTTATTGCACTTCATTTTATTGTGCTTTGCAGATATTGCCCTTTCTACAAATTGAAGGTTTGTGGTAACCCTTTGTTGAGCAAGTCTATCAGTGCCATTTTTCCAGCAGCATGTGCTCAAGTTGTGTGTGTCACATTTTGGTATATCTTGCATTATTTCATCCTTTTTCGTTTTCTTCTGTTTATGTATTTTATTTATTTATTTATTGAGACTCTGTTGGCCAGGCTGGAGTGCAGTGGCACAATCACTGCAACCTCCAGCTGCTGGGTTCAAGTGATTCTCATGCTCGGCCTCCTGAGTAGCTGGGATTACAGGCGTGCATCACCATGCCTGGCTAATTTTTGTATTTTTAGTAGAGTCGGGGTTTCGCCATGTTGGCTGGGCTGGTCTCAAAACTCCTGACCTCAAGTGATCCGCCTGCCTCGGCCTCCCAAAGTGCTGGGATTACAGGCATGAGCCACTGCACTCAGCCTTATGTTTTTATTATTGTATCTGTTATGGTGATCTGTGAGTGGTGATCTTTGATGTTATTATTATAATTGTTTTGGGGCACCACAAACCACACCCATATAAAACAGCAAACATTGACAAATGTTGTGCATGTTCTGACTGCTCCACCAATAGACAGTCGCCCCATCTCTCTTTCTCTCCTCGGGCCTCCCTATTCCCTAAGACACAACAATATTGAAATTGGGCTAATTACCCTAAAATAGCTTCTAAGTGTTTAAGTAAAAGAAAGAGTTGCACATCCCTTACTTTAAACCAAAAGCTAGAAATGATCAAGTTTAGTGAGGAAGGCATTTTGAAAGCTGAGATAAGTGAAAAACTAGGCCTCATGCACCAAACAGTTAGCCAAGTTGTGAATACAAAGGAAACGTTCTTGAAGGAAATTAAAAGTAGTACTCTGGTGAACCCACAAATGATAAGAAAGCTAAACAGTCTTATTGCTGATATGAAGAAAGTTTTAGTGGTCTGGATAGAAGATCAAACCAGCCACAATATTCCCTTAAGCCAAAGCCTAATCCAGAGCAAGGCTCTAACTCTCTTCAAGTCTATGAAGGTTGAGAAGTGAGGAAGCTGCAGAAGTAAAGTTGGAAGCTGCAGAAGTAAAATTGGAAGCTGCAGAAACTGCTTCATGAGGTTTAAGGAAAGAAGCCATCTCCATAACATAAAAGTGCTAAGTGAAGCCCCAAATGCTGATGGAGAAACTGCAGCAAGTTATCCTGAAGTTGTGGCTAAGATGATTGATGAAAGTGACTACACTAAACAACAGATGTTCAATGTAGATGAAACAACCTTCTATTGGAAGAAGATGCCATGTATAAGTTTTATAGCTAGAGAGGAGAAGTCAATGTCTGGCTTCAAAGTTTAATCAACAGGCCAACTCTCTTTTAGGGACTAAGGCAGCTGGTAACTTTAAGTGGAAGCAACTGCTCATTTACCATTCCCAAAATCATAGAGTTCTTAAGAATTATTCAAAATCTACTTTGCTCATGCTGTCAATGGAATAAAGTCTGGATGACAGCACATCTGTTTACAGCATGGTTTACTAAATATTTTAATCCTGCTCTTGAGACCTACTGTTCAGAAAAAAAGATTTCCTTTCAAGATATTACTGCTCATTGACAATGCCTCTGGTCACCCACGAGCTCTGATGGAGAGGTACAAGGAGATTAATGTTGTTTTAATGCCTGCTAACACAACATTCATTCTGCAGCCCATGGATCAAGAAGTAATTTTGACTGTCAAGTCTTATTACTAAAGAAATACATGTTGTAAGGTTATAGCTACCACAGATAGTGATTCTTCTGATGGATCTGGGCAAACAAAATTTTAAGACTTTCAGGACAGGATTCACCATTCTAGATTTCATTAAAAGCATTTGTGATTCATGACAGGGGGTCAAAATAACATTAACAGGAGTTTAAGAAGAAGAAGGTGACCCCAATCCTCATGAGTGACTTTGAGGGGTTCAAGACTCAAAAGTGTGGAAGAGGTAATCATAGATGTGGTAGAAATAGCAAGAAAACTAGAATTACAAGTGGAGCCTGAAAATGTGACTGAATTGCTGCAATCTCATTATGTACCTTGAATAGATGAGGAGTTTCTTATGGATGAGAAAAAAAAGTGGTTCTTGTGATAGAATCTACTGCTGGTGAAGATGCTATGAATATTGTTGACCTGACAACAAAAGGTTTAGAATATTACATAAACTTAGTTGATAAAGCAATGACAGAGTTTGAGATAATTGACTCTAATTTTGAAAGGAATTCTACCATAAGTAAAATTCTATCAAATAGCATCGCATGCTGCAGAGAAATTTTTCGTGAAATGAAGAATCAGTTGATGCAGCAAACTTCATTGTTGTCTTCTTTTAAGAAATTGCCACAGCCACTGTAATCTTCAGCAACCACCACCCTGATCAGTCAGCAGCCATCAACATCAGGATAAGACCATCCACCAGCAAAAAGATTACAATTTGCTGAAAGCTCAGATGATCATTAGCACTTTTTAGCAATAACATATCTTTATATTAAGATATGTACATTTTTATACATAATGTTATTGCACATTTAATGGACTACAGTATAAGAGACACATAACTTTCATATGTTTATATAGTTTGAATGTTCGTCCTCTCCAAAACTCATGTTGAAATGCAATCCCCAGTTTTGGAGGTGGGGACTAGCAGGAGGTGTTTGGGTCATGGGGCTGGATCCCTTATGAATGGCTTGGTGATCTCCCCAAGGTTATGAGTTCACATGATATCTTGTTAAAAAAGAGTTCGGCATCTCCCCTTTTTCTCTCCCTCCCTCTCTCACCATGTGTTACACTGCTCCCCTTGCCTGCTGCCATGAGTAAAAGTTTCCTGAGGCCTCACCAGAGGCCAAGCAGATGCTGGTGCCATGCTTCTATAGCGTGCATAACCATGAGCCAAATAAACCTCTTTTCTTTATAAATTATCCAGCCTCAGGGACTTTTTTACAACCACACAAATTGGGCTAACACATATGTACTGGGAAACCAAAAAAAAAATCATGTGACTTATTTTATTGCAATATTTGCTCTACTGCAGTGGTCTGGAACAGAACTTGCAATATTTCCATGATATGCCTATAGTTGGGTAAGAAAACAGATTTAGAAATAGATGGCTGGATGTGGTGGCTCACGCCTGTAATCCCAGCACTCTGGGAGGCCAAGGAAGATCGCTTGAGCACAGGAGTTCAAATGCAAAACCCATCTCTACAAAAAATTTAAAAATTAGCTGGGTGTGGTAATGTGTGCCTATAGTCCCAGCTACTTGGGAGGCTGAGGTGGGAGGATCACTTGAGTCCAGAATGTCAAGGCTGCAGTGAGCCGAGATAGCACCACTGCACTCCAGCCTGAGTTACAGAGTGAGACCATGTCTCAAAAAAAGAGAAAGTAAAGGACTCTGCAAACACACACACACAAACTGGAAACTCTGCCCTGCACCAAGTAAACTTCATTTATTTAATTTCATTATTATGCATTTGCTTAAAGGTAAATATTCCTTGAGTGAGTTAAATCTATTGGTGTTTTGCCCCATATTGTGAATTATACATGACAGATAAGTATCTTTTAAAAAAAAGGAAATCTTTTTTTATAACCCTTTGGTGGTGGGGAGCTTACACGTTGGTAACTACATGACTGTTCATTTTGCTGGGCCCCAAAATTAATATGCAAGTGAACATGTAGGAATTGAGGAAGAGCTGAATTGCTTCCTGAACAAACTAAAATTTCAAAATCCAGAAAAAAACTCTGGAAGGAAGAAGACTAAAGTTATAAAACTGGGCACTAAGGGAGGGAGAGCAAAGGGACAATGATGGTTTCGTGGCAAAGAAAACTTAGGAAAAGAACATTTAAGATATACTTTAGGTTTTTTGCCATAGATGTATGCAATGTAACCTCTCTTCTCCAACTCACCTATGATATAGCCTATATCAATAAATTCTATATTGCTCACTAATTTTTTTTCAGAAACATATTATTTAGGGAAAGCTCAAAGAAGGCAATGAGGAAACAGCTGATATCTGATTAAGTTATCATCATTGGGTTGAAAGCTACAGGAATTAGAGTCTCAAGTGGAGGGCAATCCCAAAATGGAAGAAGTAATTTGAGAGCCCGTGGCCCTTTGAGAAAGAGGAAACACAGGCGGAGTATCACAAGTGGATATTGTGGTGTCCAGAAGGAATCCCTGGGACACTGACTCTCTGAGGTCTAAGTGAGGGGGCAAAAAGGAGGAAGAGATATCATCAGAAAATAAAGTATTTTGGGTATTGACAGACCGTCTTTTAAAGGTGGATCATGCCAAAAATCTAGAAATCATTTCTGATTTCTCTTTCTTTCACTCCCTGTTTCGCATTCTAATCTAACTATAATTTCTGTAACCTCTGCCTTCGAAGCATTTTCTGAGTCTCACTACTCACAGGTGCTGCAGCCACCACCCTGGCTGAGGCTATCATCAGTTCATCTCTCTGAGGAACTCATCAGCACCTTCCTAACTTTCCTCTCTCACTCTTACCTCCCTCTGGTTTGGGATCGTTTGCCTCCCTCAAAATAACACAAGAGCCTTGAAGGCAGGGGATCTGTCCTGCTCACCTCTGCTGCTCCAGTACCTAGACCAGTGCCTGGCACACAGCAGGTGCTCAGTAGCTATTGAGTAAAAGAGTAAGTACTACATTCCAAGTTCAGTGCTGACTGCATTTTACACATCACACTAATTCTCAAAAAACCCTGAAACTCTAAGAAATGACTAAGGTTATAAAAACCACAAAAATAGACCCATAGGGTTTCTTTTCCCAAGAAGATGAGTTAAATGGACAGAATTTTCTCAAGTTTTGTCTTCTATAAATGTTGCCTAACCAATTGTGCCTACCACCACTGGACACTGTGTTGTCTTGTGAGTTATTTATACCCCAAAATTATATGCCATTTTATTTTATATATCAACATTTCATGGTGATGTTGTAAAAACAAAACATTACAAAACATTTGTAAAAAAAAAACAAAAATATATTTCTAGGCATTCCACCAGTGGAAAAAGTGAAAGAACAACTGAATAACATTATTCATTTTATTCTCAAAATACTCGTATGGAATTGGTTTTATTTCCTCCATTTTACAGATAAGAAAATTGACTGTTGAAGATGGCAAATCATTGGTGGTGTTAAAACAAGAGACTTACATCCATCCAGCAGGAAATTATAATACAGAGATACACAATGTCTTCTATGTGCACTCCTCCCCTTCCCCAAATTAGGCAACAGTGTAAGTTTAGGTAGCTTTGATTCAGCACATCGTGTGGTCAGGGAAATTTAGTTAAATGTTTCCTTTTATAAAAGCAAATTTTATTGAGTATCAGTTTCATATAACATTTAAACATAAGTGTTTAGGTTTTTCCACCATAATGCAATATACACATTCCTAAAAAGCATCACATTCTGCAAAATTTTGTACTAAAACTGTCAAGGTTAATGGTGAAGATAGGGTTAGGAGCAGACCATTCAAAACTTACGCAGCTTTCTAAGCACAGCATTAATTACTTAAATATAGCTCATATTAAAAACATGATAAATACCTAATAATTAAAGAAATTATACTTTAGATGTAGTTTTCCTACTTCTCAATCATGTAAAAGAAATATTATAGGAAACACAAGACTTTGCCTTTTTTAAAATGTGGAGTCTGCTTGACTCCAAGAGAGGATGGAGGCTGCTTGCCAAGACCATATGTAACAAAAGTCAGGAAGAGGCATGGAAACAATCACCTCCACTCAGATCATGTGGTAAGACTGACCCAAGGGGAAGAGTGGGCAGGCAATTACTCTGCATCATTCACAGCCCTGCATTCCCCCACAATTTGCTGCATCCAGGGCTTCAATATACTTTGTGTTTAGCTACTGGTATTTAATGATGCAAACCATGAACGTGCAGAGAAAAACCTCATATGAACCTACAGTTACTGTGTTACCCTGACAGTATCCCCTCCTCATTTAACAGTCATGAATGAGCCAATTCACATTATAGAAACACATGTTGTAACAGAACAAGTGTGTTTCTTCATTTTGCAAATAAAGCAAAGTATGGAAAGGCTGAAAAACTTGCCTAAGATTAACAACCAATAAGTGCTGCAACCAAGATTTGAACCCAAATTCTTAATTGCTTCACTAAACTGCATCTTTCAGTTTTCACAGATGGTTTCAAGAATGAAATCTTCCCTTGCATCAAGGCACACATTATAGGTGCTGAGCAAGTGGTAACTGATTGAATGATTCAAATTTTTATATACTGATCTATCTTCGATTCCACCCTCAGCTCCATCACTATGGTGATGCATTAGAGGAACTCCTAAATACCTATTTGTAACAATTGGCTAGAATAGGTGAAAAGTGAAACCTTGCCTGGATCTCTTTCACACATTCTGAATGCAGAGGGAACATTCATTATAGTCAATAGGTGCTCCTGGCTCAGAAAAATAATCTAGTAATATTGTAGATCCAATAGCAAAATTCCATTATTATAGCAGATCTAATGTAGGGCTTAATAATTCTCCTACAAATGGGTACTCCACAGTCATTCCACATACTTATATGTGAAAGTATCTTCTGATCTAAGTGTAGTAGGTTTTATACTATCTGATTCACTGGATTGGCATTCTTTCAGATCAAGTACCCACTTTCCTGCCAGCAGCAGGAGTTGCTGTTCATCCTTTGCCCCACAAAAATGAGGCCTGGAAAGTGGGAATTCACCTTTCTCCCAGCTGCTTTTCACACCCCCGAAGCATTGTGTCAATCTGAAAGCAAGATGTGCTCCAATATCCCATGCCCTTCTCCCTCCATCTCTGTTGATTTCTCTTTTATGTGTAGGCATAGCATATATTGTAAAATAAAAAGAATGAGAAGGAGAATATACAGGGTCATTCATTATAGCCCATGTGTTAGCATATATATATACATATTTTTTTTTCGAGATGGAGTTTCACTCTTGTTGCCCAGGCTGGGGTGCAATGGTGCAATCTCTGCTCACCGCAACCTCTGCCTCCCGGGTTCAAGCAATTATCCTGCTTCAGCCTCCCGAGTAGCTGGGATTACAAGCATGTGCCACCATGCCCAGCTAATTTTTGTATTTTTAGTAGGGATGGGGTTTCACCATGTTGGTCAGGCTAGTGTTGAACTCCCGACTTCAGATGATCCACCCGCCTCAGCCTCCCAAAGTGCTAGAATTACAGGCATAAGGCATATTTTGTTTTTAACAAAATATTTGCTACCATGCTGGAGTGCAGTGGCGTGATCTCGGCTCACTGCAACCTTTGCCTCCCGGGTTCAAGTGATTCTCCTGCCTCAGCCTCCCGAGTAGCTGGGATTACAGGTGTGCGCCATCATGCCCGAATAATTTTTGTATTTTTTAGTAGAGACGGGGTTTCACCATGTTGGCCAGGTTGGTCTGAACCCCTGATTTCAAAGGATCTGCCTGCCTTAGCCTCCCAAAGTGCTGGGATTACAGTTGTGAGCCAACATGCGCGAATGCTGTATTTTTTTATATAATCAGTTTATTTGCCTGATTAGTTTCTTACTTTGATGTTACATCAAAAAATTATATTTCAGGTTTAAAATGTGTAAAACTACAAAAATTTATACCGATATGTTCATATTAACTCTCTAGGATTTCAGTAGTCTAGGAGATTTTTGTTTCCATGTTTTAAAAAATTTAATTTTCCTATTACAAATATAAATATATGCAAGCTAATACCTGCCTCCTATAAACATCTGAACCATTTCGAACTCTGAAACTCTATTGACATTTACAAAACCAAACAGGTAAAAATGTCCTTGTTAAATTTATGGCTAGATTTGCAGTTTTGAACTGGACATTTATAAGTGTTTTTTAATGAAAATTAAAGAATTTCATAACACCTACACACACACCCCACTCTCTATGCCCAGCAACAAGGTTGCTGTTAAGTGGTCTTCAACTTTTTGGCACTTCCCAGCCTCATATCCATTATTCCAATAGAGGCAGAAAAATGGGTCATAAAAGGCCATACTACTGAAGCTTCTTCCAATTTATAAACATCCTGAGCCATTTCCCAAGGGATTGAAATTTCAAGCACACAGGTCAGAGGACTTCAAGACTGGCTACGTGATACTCTGCATAGTAATTGCAAATTTTCTAAGTTATATCACTTGCCAAGAAACTTCTGAGTCTCTTCAGGGCTGACTTTGAGATTTCATAAGCAGAATCATAAGTATGACTAAACATATTTTTAACCGTTTGAGTCCAATTCAGTAGCCATTTTGTATTCATCCTCCAGGGAGGTGGAATAGCTTAGTATCTAAGAATATGGGCTTTGGGGACACACTGTCAGTTTATCCACTTGCCAGTATGGTGGGGTTGAGCACACTACTTAACCTCCCCAAGTTTTATATCAATAAAATGAGGAATCAGAGTTGACAATTTGTGTGTAAAACTTTTAGCACAGTGTCTGGCAATAGTAAGCATTCAATAAATTTTATTTATTAGGAGAGCGTAAAGCAAGTCACGTATCTTTGCCAATATACACAGTGTGTTCAGAACGCAGATTATCAGAACATTGGAAGGTAACTCTTAGGATCATTCTGCAACTCATCTGTTGCCGTGAGTTAGACACAGCCTGAGGAAACTTAGGTTAATCCATGTTGAGTGAAACCACAGTTCCTCAGATTAATTGAAAATTGCATGAAGGGCAAGCAATGAAAGTTTTACATGCCATAATTTTATTTTCTATAACTTTCCTTATAACTAGAATTTTTCCACAGAATTGTCAAAAGGGCTTGCAGTGAGTGAGACATGTCTTTATAACTAAAATACCTGTAATTATATTAAATAGCTCTAAGTATATAAATAATAGAAACTCTAAATGTATACAGATATTTCAAATATCACTACAAAAATTAAAATTGATGTACTGGAAACTTTGAACTAGCCATCATCAAACTCATAAGACATCTGTCATGCCAGGACATGATGGATTATATAGTATTTTAATACTATATAAAATACCATGTTCAATAGATGTATGAACTTTATTAAAAACTTAGTAAATGTCAAGCTGTGTGCGAGGAATTAAAAAGTGTAACATTAAATCCTAACCATCAAAGAGTTCATAATCTAAAAAAGGAAACAAACATATTTAAATGTACCTGTTAAGTACTATAATAGATACATATTTGAACAGCCAGGGGAAGCCAAAAGATAAATAAGAGGAAACCAGAGTGGAATACAGAGATGGTGGTGGCTAGAAAGGTAAAGAGAAGTGGTACCATTCGCACTATACTTTAAAGAATGAATAATAATTTTCCATGCTGGATTTTCCAGATAGATAGCATGCTTGTTACATTGTCTCTTAAACTAGACCAAAATGCTCATGTGTAATTTTTCACCATGGCCCAGAAATGCTAGTTCAAAGGTAAACAAAGCCTCTTCACCTCATCTCTCCTCTCACAATAATCACCCATTTATCCCCCAACTTGCCTATCTGTGGACTTCAGTTTTACACCTTGACTTTCCTATCTATCTCTTTCCCCATTTGATATTGGTCACCTGCTAGATGGTTAATATTTTCTTAGAATCTGGTATACCTACAAAATTTTGCACTTCATTTGTTCCAATCATGAAGAAATTGTCACAATCAATATTTTACAGTTTTTTCATTTATTTTCTAAGTAAAAATACACATAAATATTGATTTAGGTATTTGCATACATACAGAAGAAAGAGGAAAAGAATTTCCTACTTAGAAACAACTACTGTCCAACTTGAGGGAACCATGGTAACATTAAGACCTTTTTGTTCCACTGAGCACTTTTGTAGAATAGGTTATATGAAGATGGGCCTAGAGGAACTTCAGATTTAATCATGGTGAAATAAATTATGCATTTTGTCTTCTGTAAGAAATATAAGAAACAGAAATATGCATCTATCTTGGATCAAACTAGAGAATTCTGCATTTCCAAATCATGAAACAAAAAGGTTACAAAAAGATGTGAAGGCTCAACCTCTATGAAAAACAGTATGAAAATTTCTCAAAGAACTAAAAATAAAACTACCATTTGATCCAGCAATCCCACTACTGGGCATCTACCCAAAGGAAAAGAAATCATTATATCAAATGACACCTGCACTTGTGTGTTTGTTGCAGCACTATTCACAACAGCAAATATATAGAAGCAGCCTTAGTGTCCAACAGTGGATCAATTGATTTTTTGTAAATGTGATATGTATACATATATGTGTATATATGTGTATATATATGTGTATATATGTTTATATATGTGTGTATATATGTGTATATGTGTGTGTATATGTATATATGTGTATATATATGTATGTATATATATTTGTATATATATGTGTGTATATACACACACACACACAATGGAATACTATTCAGCCATAAAAAAGAAAGATTGTGTCTTTTGCAGCAACATGGATGGAACTGAAGTTCATTACCTTAAGTGAAATGAGCCAGACACAGAAAGCCAAATATTGCATGTTCTCACTCATAAGTGAGTGTTAAAAAATGTGTACAGGGGCAGGCATGGTGGCTCACACCTATAATCCCAGCACTTTGGGAGGCCGAGGCAGGCGGGTCACCTGAGGTCAGGAGTTCGAGACCAGCCTGGTCAACATGGTGAAATCCTGTCTCTACTAAAAATACAAAAATTAGCTGGGCATGGTGGTACACACCTGTAATCCCAGCTACTCGGGAGACTGAGGCAGGAGAATCACTTGAACCCAGGAGGCAGAGGTTGCAGTGAGCCGAGATCATGCTGTTGCACTCCATCCTGGGCTACAAGAAAGGAATTCTGTCTCCAAAAAGACTTTTGTTTCAGCCAGGTATAGTGGTTCATACCTGTAATCCCAGCACTTTGGGAGGCCGAGGCGGGGGGATCACTTGAGGTCAGGAGTTCGAGACCAGCCTAGCCAACATGGTAAAACCCTGTCTCTACTAAAAATATAAAAATTAGCCAGGCATGGTGGTGGGTGCCTGTAATCCCAGTTACTTGGGAGGCTGAGGCAGGAGAATCGCTTGAATCTGGGAGGCGGAGGTTACAGTGAGCTGAGATCCCTCCACTGCACTCCAGCTTGGGCAACAGAGCAAAACTGTTTCTAAAAAAGAGAAACTACAAGAGGATAAACTTCAGCCAAACAATTAATGAATGAGTAGATTACTCCAAAAAGATTGGCATTGAGTATTGATGTCACTTTATAAGACCAAGTCTCAAAATAATAGGGAGATTATGGTTAAAGGACAAATATAAGACAAAAATCCTGATAATCTAGAAATAATGTAACAAATGAAAATCATAATTGAAGTGATGAGAAAAGGTAGGAAATAGCATACATATGTTGATTTCTTCACTTTCCACACCTGAGCATGCATCAAAATATATATTAAAAACTATCGAATCAAGTAATAAAGATAAAAGTATATTTAAAGTTATAAGAGATACTAAGGAAAATCATAAAATCTATTAAAACTGGCAGTGAAGAAGTATAAAAGGAGGAATTACGTTATAGCTCATAGCCATGGATATTGGCTAAAGAAATAGTGGATTAAATATTTTAACTAGTTCTGTGACACTGTAGACTGAATAGAGTTGACAATAATTTATTATACATGTTCAAAAAGCTAAAAGAGAGGATTTTGAATGTTCCCAACACAAAGAAATGATAATTATCCTAATTTGCTCCTTACACATTGTATACATGTATTGAAATATCACTCCGTATCCCCAGAAAAGTAATTAAAATAAACAAAAGCTTTGGAAAAAGTTATATTTTAAATAAAGGTTGAGTATAAAGGTAAACACCAGGAAAAAAATATGAAACTGCCAAATTATCAGAAGAAATATACAAATTAAAATAAACACAGATCAGTTATAAAGATTAAAAAGGAAAATCAAAAGAATCCATAAAAACAGAAACATAAAGTATTATGGTAGAAGTAAGTGCAATCATAATTAAAATCTAATTAATGCAAATAGGCTGAACTAATCTATTAAAATGCAAAACATACAAAAGACTCATAAAAAACAAAGTCACTTCCCATCCCACCACCACACAAATTGCAGGTGGATCCAAAATAGATTAAATTCCAGGTGGATCCAAAATATATCAAAGATTTAAACATAAAATGAAGTTACAGATAAACTACCAAAAATATGGGAGAATTTTTAATAGTACAGTATTAATGTGGGGAGAATCTCTGTAAAACCATAAAAGTTTTAATAGATTTACTTATAGAAAACAAGAACTAAAAAACATTACTAGTCCACATTTTCAAAATCTAGTCAAAGGATAAATGAAAACCTAGGGAAAAATATCTTCAAAATATGAAATGATAATTTCTACAATTGGAGAGTTCTCCTATACCATAATCTAAGTGTGATGAATTGAATTATTTTTAAAAATATTCCATGCTTCTCCTGTGGGATATACATCCCTGCCCTGTTGAATGTAGATACAGCCACCTTTGCTTTGACCAGTGGAATATCAACAGAATTGACATATGTTGCTTCCAAGCAATATGTAATCTTTTTTGTTTGGCTTCTTTTACTGGGCAAAAGAATTTTGAAGTTCCTTCATGTTGTTTCACGTATCTGTAGTTTCTTCCTTCTTGTTCCTAATTAGTGTTTCATTGGATTACTATTCCACAATTTATTTATCTGTTTTCCTGTTGATGAATAGTTACATTGTTTCTAGTTTAGGCTATTATGAATAATCTTGTTATGAAAATTCTTATGCAAGTCTTTTTATGGACATGTGTTTTCAATTCTCTTGGGTAAATACCTAAGAATAGAATTACTGGGTCATAAGATAAATTTATGTTTAATTTTTTAAAAAACAACTTAAAAACCTAAAACCATAAAAACCCTAGAAGAAAACCTAGGCAATACCATTCAGGACATAGGCATGGGCAAAGACTTTATGACTAAAACACCAAAAGAAATTGCAACAAAAGCCAAAATTGACGAATGGGATCTAATTAAAGAGCTTCTGCACAGCAAAAGAAACTATCATCAGAGTGAACAGGCAACCTACAGAATAGTAGAAAATTTTTGCCATCTATCCATCTGATAAAGGTCTAATATTCAAAATCTACAGGAAACTTAAACAAATTTACAAGAAAAAAACAATCCCATCAAAAAGTGGGCAAAGGATATGAACAGGCATTTCTCAAAAGAAGACATTTATGTTACAAACAAACGTATGAAAAAAAAGCACATCATCACTGTTCATTAGAGAAATGCAAATCAAAACAACAATGAGATGCCATTGCATACCAGTTAAAATGACAATTATTAAAAAGTCAGGAAACAACAGATGCTGTTGAGGCTGTAGAGGAATAGGAATGCTTTTACGCTGTTGGTGGGAGTGTAAATTGGTTCAACCATTGTAGAAGACAGTGTGGTGATTCCTCAAGGATCTAGAACCAGAAATACCATTTGACTCAGTAATCCCGTTACTGGGTATATACCCAAAGGATTATAAATTGTTCTACTATAAAGACACATGCACACATATTTACAATATGTGTAAATATGTGTGCATGCAGCACAAATTTACAATACAAACACATGCAGCACTATTTACAATAGCAAAGACTTGGAACCAATCCAAATGCCCATCAGTGATAGACTGGATAAAGAAAATGTGGCACATATTTTCTTGTTCCTAATTAGTGTTTCATTGGATTACATGGACTACTATGCAGCCATAAAAAAGAATGAGTTCATGTCCTTTGCAGGGACATGGATGAAGCTGGAAGCCATCATTCTCAGCAAACTAACGTAGGAACAGAGAACCAAATACCACATGTTCTCACTCATAAGTGGGAGTTGAACAATGAGAACACATGGATACAGGGAGGGGAACAACACACACCAGGGCCTGTCGGGGGGTGGGGAGCAAGGGAAGGGAGAATATTAGGACAAATACCTAATGCATGCAGGGCTTAAAACCTAGATGATGGGTTGATAGGTGCAGCAAACCACCATGGCACATGTATACCTATGTAACAAACCTGCATGTTCTGCACATGTATCCCAGAACTTAAGGTAAAATTTTAAAAAAAAACCAGTTTTCCAAAGTGAGAATTTCCTGTTGTGCAATTTCATCACTAATATTGGTTGTTATCGCTCTTTTTAATTTCAGCTGTTCCAGTGGGAGTAAAATGGTAATTTGCTATGGACTTAATCTGCATTTTCCTGATAATTAATGATTCTGAGTACCTTTTCACTTGCTTATTGGCTGTTTGAATATCCTCTTTACAGATGTCTGTTCAAGCATTTTGCCTATTTTCTTCAAGCTACTTAGCTTTTTATTATTGTGCTGTAGTTCTTTACGTATGACTTTCAATGAGATCAATTTCTTATTTTACGAAACTTTATAAATTTTGAGAGTATGTAGTAGGTGTATATATTTATGAGGTACATAAGATACTTTTGGTACAGGCATACAATGTGTAATAATCACATGATGGAAGATTGGGTATTCATCCCCTGAAGCACTTATCCTTTGTGTTACAAACAATCCAATTATACTATTTTAGTTAAAATGTTTAATTAAATTATTATTCACCATAGCCCCTATGTTGTTCTATCAAACACTAGGTCTTATTCATTCTTTCTAACTATACTTTTTGCACCCATTTATCATCCCCACCTCCCCCTGCCCTGCCCACAACCCTTCTCAGTCTCTGGTAACCATGTTTCTTTTTTTTTTTTTATACTTTAAGTTTTAGGGTACATGTGCATAACATGCAGGTTAGTTACATATGTATACACGTGCCATGTTGGTGTGCTGCACCCTTTAACTCATCATTTAACATTAGGTATATCTCCTAATGCTATCCCTCCCCACTCCCCCCACCCCACAACAGGCCCCGGTTTGTGATGTTCCCCTTCCTGTGTCTGGTAACCATCTTTCTATTCTCTATCTCTA
Source organism: Pan troglodytes (assembly GCF_028858775.2). Classification (NCBI taxonomy): domain Eukaryota; kingdom Metazoa; phylum Chordata; class Mammalia; order Primates; family Hominidae; genus Pan; species Pan troglodytes. The sequence continues at coordinate 160,224,767 of NC_072401.2, forward strand.
TGAGTTCAATTGTTTTTATTTTTAGACTCCACAAATAAGTGAGAACATGCAGTGTTTGTCTTTCTGTGTCTGGCTTATTTCACTTAATAGAATTACCTTCAGTTCCATCCATATTGTTGCAAATGCACACTAGTAATCTACTGTCTATATGTACCACGTTTTCTTTGTCCATTCATCTATTGATGGACACTTAGGTTGCTTCCAAATCTTAGTTATTGTGAACAGTGCTGCAAGAAACATGGGACTGCAGGTATCTCTCTGCTATAATGATTTCCTTTTTGAGGGGCATATACACAGAACTGGGATTGCTGGATCATATGGTAGCTCTGTTTTTAGTTTTGGAGGGCTCTCCAAACTGTTCTCTATAGTGGTTGTACTAATTTATATTCACATCAACAGTTTATGAAGGTTCCCTTTTCTCCATATCCTCACCAACATTGTTACTGCCTGACTTTTGGATAAAAGCCATTTTAATTGTGATAAGATGAAATCTCATTGTAGTTTTGATCTCCATTTCTTTGGTAATCAGTGATGTTGAGCATCTTATCATATGTCTATTTGTCATTTGTGTGTCTTCTTTGAGAAACATCTACTCAAATTTTTTGCTCATTTTTTAATCAGAATATTAGATTTTTTCATCTACAGTTATTTGAGTTCCTTATATTCTGGTTATTAATGCCTTGTCAGATGAGTAGTTTGCAAATGTTTTCTCCCATTTTATGAGTTGTCTCTTCACTTTATTGACTGTTTGCTGTGCAGAAGATTTTTAACTTGATGTCATCTCATTTGTCCATTTTTGCTTTGGTTGCCTGTGATTGTGGGGTATTACTCAAGAAATTTTGCCCAGAGCAATGTTCTGAAGATTTTTCCCCAATGTTTCCTTGTAGTAGTTTCATAGGCTGAGGTGTTCAATTTATGTCTTTAATTCATTTTGATTTTACTTTTATAAATGGCAAGAGATGAGCATCCAGTTTCATTCTTCTGCATATGGATATCCAGTTTTCCCAGCACCATTTATTGAAGAGACTGTCTTTTTCTCAATGTGTGTTCTTGGCGTCTTTGTTGAAAACAAGTTCACTGTAAATGCGTGGATTTGTTTCTGAGTTCTCTATTCTGTTCCATTGGTCTATGTGTCTGTTTTTATGCCAATACCTTGCTGTTTTTGTTACTATACCTCTGTAGTATAATTTGAAGTTAGGACCTGTGATTCCTCCAGTTTTGCTCTTTTTGATTAGAATAGCTTTCCCTATTCTGGATCTTTAGTGATTCTACATAAATTTTAAGATTGTATTTTTCTATTCTATGAAGAATATCATTGGTATTTTGAGAGGGATTGCATTGAATCTGCAGATTGTTTTCGGTAGTATGGACAGTTTAACAATATTGATTCTTTGAATCCATGAACATGGAATAGTTTTCCATTTTTTGTTTGTCCTCTTCAATTTCTTTCATCAGTGTTTCATAGTTTTTATTGTAGAGAACTTTCACTTCTTTGGTTAAGTTAATTCCTAGACATTTAATTTTATTTGTGGCCATGGTAAATGGGATTACATTTTTAATTTCTTTTTCAGATTGTTTGCTTTTGGTATATAGAAATACTACCAATTTTTTCATGTTGATTTTGTATCCTGCAATTTTACTGAATTTGTTTATCAGTTTTTTGGTGGCCTTTAGGTTTTTCCAGTAAAGCCATTGAGTCCCAGGCTTTTCTTTACTGGAAGACTTTTTATTACAGCTTCAATCTTGTTACTTGTTATTGGTCTATTCAGGTTTTGGATTTCTTCATGGATCAATCTTGGTAAGTTGTATGTGTCCAGGAATTTGTCCATTTCTTCTAGATTTTCCAATTTATTGGCATATAGTTGTTCATAGTGGCCATTAATGATCCTTTGAATTTCTGTGGTATCAGTTGTAATGTCTCCAGTTTCACCTCTCATTTTATTTATTTGGCTCTTCTGTCTTTTTCTTAGTTTGTCTGGCTAAAGGTTTGTCAATTTTGTTTAGCTTTTTAAAAGAACAACTTTTTGTTTTATTGGTCTTTTGTATTGTCTTTTTCATTTCAATTTGCTCTTGCTTTTCTATTTCTTTAAGATGCATCATTAGCTTATTTATTTGAAGTTTTTTTGATGTAGGCACTTATAGCTATAAATTTACCTCTTAGTACTGCTTTCACTGAATCCCATAGGTTTTAGTATGTTGTGTTTCCATTACCACTTGTTTCAAGAAATTTTTAAAATTTCTTTTTTAATTTCTTCATTGGCCTACTGGTTATTCGAGATCCTATTATTTAATTTCTATGTGTTTGTATAGTTTCCAAAATTCCTATTGATTTTTAGTTTAATTCCATTGAGATTGGAGAAGATGCTTGATATCATTTCAGTGTTTGTGAATGTTTTAAGACTTGTTTTGTGACAACATATGGTCATCTAACCTTGAGAATGATCTCTGTGCCAAGGAGAAAAATGTGTATTCTGCAGCCATTGGATTAAATGTTTTGTAAATATCTATTAGACCCATTGGTTCTATAGTGCAGATTAAATCCAATGTTTCTTTGTTGACTTTCTGTCATGGAGATCTGTCCAGTGCTGCAGGTAGGATGTTGAAGTCTCCAACTATTATTGTATTGGAGTCTCTCTCTCTCTTTAGCTCTAATAATATTGGCTTTACAGTATGGCAATTCCTCAAAGAGATAAAAGCAGAACTACCATTCAAACAATCCCTTTACTGGGTGTATACCCAGAGGAATATAAATCATTCTACCATAAAAACACACGCATGCAATGGTTCATTGCAGCACTATTTATAATAGCAAAGACACAGAATCAACCTAAATGCCCAGCAGTGACAGATTAGATAAAGAAAACGTGATATATATATATATATGTATATATATATATATATACATACATACATACATACCATGGAATACTATGCAGCCATAAAAAAGAATAACATCATGTCTTTTATGGGAACACGTATGGAACTGGAGACTATTATCCTTAGCAAACTAATTCAGGAACAGAAAATCATACACTGCATGTTCTCACTTATAAATGGGAGTTAAATGATGTGAAATCATGAACACAAAGAAGGGAACAACAGACACTGGACTCTACTTGAGGGGGGAAGGTGGGAGGAGGGAGAGGAGCAGAAAAGATAACCATTGGGTACTGCACTTAATACCTGGGTGATGAAATAATCTGCACAACAAACCTTTGTCACACGAGTTTACCTGTGTAACAAACTTTCACATGTACCCCCAAATCTAAAGTAAAGTTAAAGAATAATACTATTTGCTTTGTATATTTATCTGGGTGCTTCACTGTTGGGTGCATATATATTTACAATTATTACATCCTCTTGCTGAATTGACCCATTTATTATTATACAATGACCTTCTTTGTCTCTTCTTACAGTTTTTGTCTTGAAATCTATTTTGTGTGACATAAGTGTAGCTACTCTTGCTCTTTTTTAGTTTCCATTGGCATGGAATATATTTTTCCATCCCTTTATTTTCAGTCTATGTATATCTTTATAGATGAAGTATGTTTTCTGTAGGCAACAGAGCCTTGGGTCTTGTTTTTTCATCCATTTAGCCAGTTTATGTCTTTTGATTTGAGAGTTTAGTCCCTTGACATTTAATGTTATTATTGATAAGTAGGGACTTACTCTTGCCATTTTTTTGTTTTCTGGTTGTTTTGTGGTCTTCTCCTCTTTCTTTCCTTCCTTCCTGTCTTTTAGTGAAGGTGATTTTCTCTGTTGGTATGCTTTAATTTCTTGATTTTTATGTTTTGTGTATCCATTGTATGTTTTTCAACTTGAGGTTACCACAAGGCTTGCAAATACTGTCTTATAATCCATTATTTTAAACTGATGACAACAACACTGATTGCATAAACAAACACAAAAATAAAACGAATAAAAACTCTACATTTTAACTTCATCCCCAGCTCTTTAACATTTTGTTGCTCCTCTTTGTATTATTGTACTTGAAACACTGTTTTAGTTATTTTTTATTGGTTCATCATTTAGTCTTTCTACTTAAGAGAAGAGTAGGTTACACACCAAAATTACAGTGTTATACTGTTCTGTGTTTTTCGACGTACTTAACTATTACCAGGGAATTTTATACCTTCAGATGATTTCTTCTTGCTGATTAATGTCCTCTTCTTTCAGATTGAAGAATTTCTTTTAGCATTTCTTTTAGGACAGGTCTGGTGTTGATTAAATTCCTCATCTTTTGTTTGTCTGGGAAGGTTTTTATTTCTCCTTCATACTTGAAGGATATTTTCACTGGATATACTATTATAGGGGTAAAAGCTTTTTCCTTCAGTACTTTAAATATGTCATGCCACTCTCTCCTGGCTTGTAAGGTTTCTGCTGAAAAGTTGGCTGCCAGACATTCTGGAGCTCCATTTTATGTTATTTATGTCTTTTCTCTTGCTGCTTTTAGCACAGCTCTAGGCCTTGCCCAAAGTCCTTCCCTTTGTGGTCGTGAGTTACCTAAGGCCCTGGGCCTGATCAGAGATGCTGTATGGGATCCAGGGATTGGAGTCAAAAACCTTAGCAATTTACTGGATGTTCTACTGTGGCTAAGCTGGTACTCAAACCACAACACAAAGTCCTTTATCCATAACCTTTGGGAGTTTGACTATTAAGTGCCTGGAGATAGTCTTCTTTGGGTTAAAACTGATTGGTGTTCTATAATCTTCTTGCACTTGAATGTTGATATGTTTCTCTAGGTTTGGGAAGTTCTCTGATAATATTCCTTTGAATAAACTTTTTACTCCTATCTCTTTCTCTGTCTTCTATTTAAGGCCAGTAACTATTAGATTTGCCCTTTTGAGGCAATTTTCCATATCCTGTAGGTGTGCTTCATTGTTTTTATTCTTTTTACTTTTGTCTCCTCTAACTATGTATTTTCAAACAGCCTATCTTCAAACTTACTAATTCTTTTTTCTGCCAGATCAATTCTGCTATTAAGAGACTGATGCATTCTTCAGCATGTCAATTGCATTTTTGAACTCCATAATTTCTGCTTGATTCTTTTTAATTATTTCAATCTCTTCATTAAATTTATTTGATAGAATTCTGAATTCCTTCTCTGTGTTATCTTGAATTTCTTTGAGTTACCTCAACACAGCTATTTTGAATTATCTGTCTGAAAGGTCATATATGTCTGTTTTTCCAGGATTGGTTCCTGATGATCTATTTAGTTCATTTGGTGAGGTCATGTTTTCCTGAATGGTGTTGATGCTTGTAGATGTTAGTCAGTGTCTGGGCATTGAAGAGTTAGGTATTTATTGTAGTCTTCACAGTCTAGGCTTGTTTGTACCTGTCCTCCTTGGGAAGGCTTTCCAGGTATTCAAAGGGACTTGGCCCCCATGCCCAATAACGCTCTGGTTTTTGCAGACTTGTAGAGGTACTGCCTTAGTGGTCTTGGATAAGCCCTGGAGGAATTCTCTGATTACCAGGCAGAGACTCTTGTTATTTTCCCTTATTTTCTTCCAAACAAATAGAGTCTTTCTCTTTGTGCTGAGCCACCTGGTACTGGGGGTATGGTGATGCAATTACCTTTGTGGCCACCACCACTGAAAGTGTGCTAGGTCAGACCTGAAGCCAGCAAAACACTGGGCCTTGCCCAAGGCCCTTCCCTTCATGAGTTACCTGAGGCCCTGGGCCTGACCAGAGATGCTGTATGGGATCCAGGGATTGGAGTCAAAAATCTTAGCAATTTACCGGATGTTCTGTTCTGCTGTGGCTAAGCTGTTACTCAACCACAACACAAAGTCCTTCCCTACTCTTCCCTCCGCTTTCCAAAGACAGAGGAGACTCTCCCTGTGGTCATCACCATCATTTGACAGGGGGTTCTGCCAGGCCACTGCCAATGTTCACCTAAAGCCCAAGGGCTGTTCTGTCAGCTTGTGGTGAATGCTGCCAGGCCTGGGACTCACCCTTCAGGGAAGTGGGCTCCCCTCTGGCCTAGGGCAGGTCCAGAAATGCTGTCCAAGAGCCTAGGCCTGAACTCAGGAACCCCAAGAGTCTGCTTTTTGTTTTACCCCACTGTGGCCAAGCACTGGTGCCTAAGGTGCAAGACAAAGTTCCCTTTACTTTTCCCTCTGCTTTTCTCAAATAGAAAGAGTCTTTCACCATAGCCACCACATCTGGGAATGTGCTGTGTCACCCCTGAAGCCAGCACATCTCAGAGGTCAAGACCCATGGTGTACTCCCTGGGTGTTGTTGGTTACTCAGGGCCCAAAGCTTCATAAGTCAGCAAATAATAAGTACTGATAGGACTGGGTCCTTTTCTTCAAGGCAGTGCATTTCCTCTGGGCCCATCCAGGAATATCTAAAAATGTCATGGAGGAGCTAGGGCCTGGAATGGGGGCTGCACAACTTTTCCCAGTGGCCTATCCTATTATGGCTCAGCTGGTGTCCAAGATGCAAGACAAAGTCCTCTTTACTCTTTGCTCACCTCTCCTTAAGCAGAAGGAAGGAGTCACTTTTGTTGCTGTGAGCTGCACTACCTGGGGTTGGGGGAGGGATGGTGCAGGCACTTTCTTAGCTGAGCCAGCTGGTGTCTCCCTAGGTCACATGCCACCCTAGTTCACTGGTTCTAAGCCTAGACTAGCACCAGAAGTTGCCTAGGAATTGCTTGTGTCCTAGACTGCCTTTCAAGTTAACTAGGACTACAAAGCACTTTAGCCCCCAGTGGCTATGCTTGCCAAGAAACTCAAGTTCCGCTGCTGAGATGGGCAGTTCCCCTCTGGCTATAGCTGGTCCAAATGCTTTCTCTGTGCACGGGTGCTGCCTGAGCCCAGCACAGCTTTATTCCCCACTGTGACAGAGCAGCACTGAGTTCAATGTAAAGTCCCCCAGCCACTGCACTCTCCTTCCCAAAGTGCACAGATTCTCTCTCCATGCCATACAGCTGCTGCCAGGGGATGAGGGATGGGACGGGTGGTGTCAGCAACTCAAGACTGTCTCTCCTGTCCTCCTCAATGCCTCTTTCCACAATATGAAGTTAAAATTGGATACTGTGATTGCTTGCCTGATTTTTGGTTCTTGTGATGATGCTTTTCTGTGTGCAGATAGTTGTTAAAATTTGCTGTACCTGTGGGAAGGACAAACAGTGTAGGCTTCTATTCAACCATCTTCCTCCACCCCTCAAGGTAAATATATTTTTCTTTCTATTACATTTAGTGCTTTCAGCGTCCTTGCTAAGAAATCTTTGCCCACCCTCAGATCGTGAAGATATTGTAGAAGCCTTTTTTTTATGAAAGAAGCTTTCTCCTATAGAAATTTTACAATTTTAGTTTTTATGTTAGGTTCACATTTCATTCAAATTAATTTTGGGTGCAGCATAAGATGAATGTCAAAGTTCCTTTTTTCCTTTATATTTACCAATTCTTATAGGCCTATTTGTTGAAAAGACTTTTCTTTACCCATTGAATTGAATTGAATTGAAATGAATTTGCAGCCTTTTCAGAAACCAGTTGATTGTACATTTATGTCTATTTGTGGAATTTCATTCTGTTCCAGGGATCTATTTGTCTGTTTTCATGTCAGTACCACTCTGTCTTGGTTGCTGTAGCTCTGTAGTAATTCTCGAAATCAAATAATTAGAGTCTCTAACTTTGTTCTTCTCTGGCAAGATTCTTTGAGCTATTCTAAGTTCTTTTCTTCTGTATAGTGAGAGAAAATTAATGATGCAAGAGAGAAGACAATTGTTCATGATATGTCTGTGAGATTACCCACAATCAAACATCATCTATACTAGGTTTGTTATTTTAAAATTGTATATCCATTTGATAGTTGAAATTGATATTTCATTACCCTTATAGCATCACTTGATTACCTAGGCATTTTATGGTTTTGTTGTGGTTTTTACATTTCTTTAAAATTATTTCAATGTTCTTTGTTCATCATTATAGTGTGCTTTTGTATTGTTACTGGTTTTTCTTCAGATGAGAAAGAATAGACCACTCCTGGACTCTCTCAAATGGTGCCAAATCCAAACTTGCTGGGCCACAGTGAATAGTACAATACAGCAGGAAAATTGTGCATTTGGAGAGCAGGCGGAGATGCAAGTAGAAACTGATGTGAAAGATCTTATGTTACATGAACAAGAAATTGCAGGTGGAGAGTACTAATGTGAAAGCTGAAGGGATGGGCAAGACTGGAGGCACGAAGACAAGTTAGTGGGCATGGGGGAGAAGAAGACCTTTAAAGGATATCCAAGAGCAAAAACAAAAATCATATCAAAGCCAATATCAGAGGAACAAAAACAAAACTACAAGGGGAATATAGAGGCTGGAATAAGGCAACATAGGTGACTTAAGTCAGAATAAAGAAACAGAGGCACAGAGGCCAATAAAAAAGACTAATATGACTCATATGAATCAAGTTAATTATAACCAAGTCCAGACATGGAGAGAACCTCAGGTCATCGGGATAGAAATAAACAACTCCCACCTCAGGAGATGACTGTAAGCAAAGAACATGCATGTAACAGTTACTCACAGCTAAAAACACTCAAAGAAACAAAGGCAAGAACATTCATACATCGGTTTCCAGAACAAATTTTGTCAACACAGCTAAACATTATTCCAATCCTTCTTTTTTGTCTGGTCCCATGTAAATTTTTTTACCCTCAGATCCTAAATGGACAGCATCGCTTATACTACTCAGACATGGAGAACAGGAAAAGTGGAGGTCAAAGATGGTATCAAGATTACCTGCCTGATTGTCTGAGTAAATGATGAAATGATGAGTAAATGATCAAACTGAGTAAATGATGAAACTATCAGCTGATAATTAGAATTCAGAAAAAGTATGTTCCTTTAATACAGGATAAGATGATGCATTGATAAACCTAAGTCAGGAAATAAATGGCAATAAAATCACAAAGAATTAAGGCAAAGAAGAGGACCCAAGAAAAGTGATAAAGATGTGAAATAGTTGTTATAAGAACTGGGAAAAGAAATTGATTAGAATTAAGTAAGAGTACTGCTGAAATGCCAGATGAAGAAAGCATTTATAGATGTGTAACAGAGATGGTCATATGGTTTTGCAATATTCTGTAGTAGCATTCTGCAGATCAGGCATAACAGGGAAGAAAGTGGGAAAGTAAGCTCCAAGTTAAAATGTAGTGAATTCTCCAATGTTTGTGAAATTTTTAAGTCTTCTCTAATCAATCAAACTTTCAATTCCTTGAGAGTGAGGACCTTGAGATACACAATTTCTAATGCTTCACAGCTCCTAGCTCAGTGCCATGTAGAAATGAGTGCCTAATATGTAAATATTAATGGATATGATACTGTTATTTGTACCTCTTTAAATGCAGACTATAATAGTGTTGAAAATGTCTAGTGTCAGAGGAAGTTCATTTGTTCATGCCTATCATACAAATTGGAATACTTTTCCTAATTTATTTGCATACATTGTAGTCAAAATTTTCAACTCCAAACAGAATAAATTTTATATACCATAAAAAGCACAGGCATAGAAAGAGTCAAAAACTATGCTCTGAACTCCTTCCCAAGTATAGCAATTACCCAACGCCCTGGTAAATATGCCAGTCAAAATGTTTAACAGAGCAGGGATACTTGTTCCTGTAGCCCCAGAATAAGAGATCAACAGAGAGACCCTGAGATTGAACAAAACAAATTCAGAAGAGAGAATCAGAGCTCTTTTATTTCCCCCCTAGGGCATGAGCAGTTGCTTAGTCAGAAGTTTCTCCTGCTGCCCAACCCTGTGGGTGACTGAAGATATGAAGATCAACTTCTAGGTTTTGTGTAGAAGTTCCTAGATATTTCAAGTGTCCATTTTGGAATTACAATTTTTTATAACTTTGCCCCAGAAGTTTATTAAAATTGGCAAGAATTGTCTCTGAAGTGAATTGATAGTAGTGAACAATTCAATAAGGTACTTAAAAAGAGACACAGGCATTTCTTCAGTACTTTGGTTCAAACAAATGACATAACTGGTTAAAGTATTTCAGCTGGTGGTATTTTCCTACCTACTCCAAACCCTCTCCTATTGTTGGTATTCTTCAGCCAAAACTGTAAGGTATGTTTGATTTGTGTAATGAGTAGCTTCAGCAGTTTCTTTTTTTTAAATTTTTTATTATACTTTAAGTCCTAGGGTACATGTGCACAACGTGCAGGTTTGTTATGTATGTATTACATGTGCCATGTTGGTGTGCTGCACCAATTAACTTGTCATTTACATTAGGAATATCTTCTAATACTATCCCTCACCCCTCCCCCTACCCCACAACAGGCCCTTGTGTGTGATGTTCCCCTTCCTGTGTCCAAGTGTTCTCATTATTCAATTCCTACCTATGAGTGAGAACGTGGTGTTTGGTTTTTTGTCCTTGCAATAGTTTGCTGAGAATGATGGTTTCCAGCTTCATCCATGTCCCTACAAAGGACATGAACTCATCATTTTTTATGGCTGCATTCCATGGTGTATATGTGCCACATTTTCTTAATCCAGTCTATCATTGATGGACATATGGGTTGGTTCCAAGTCTTTGCTATTGTGAATAGTGCCGCAATAAACATACGTGTGCATGTGTCTTCACAGCAGCATGATTTATAATCTTGTGGGTATATACCCAGTAATGGGATGGCTGGGTCAAATGGTATTTCTAGTTCTAGATCCCTGAGGAATCGCCACACTGTCTTCCACAGTGGTTGAACTAGTCTACAGTCCCACCAACAGTGTAAAAGTGTTCCTATTTCTCCACATCCTCTCCAGCATCTGTTGTTTCCTGATTTTTTAATGATTGCCATTCTAACTGGTGTGAGATGGTATCTCATTGTGGTTTTGATTTGCATTTCTCTGATAGCCAGTGATGGTGAGCATTTTTTCATGTGTCTGTTGGCTGCATAAATGTCTTCTTTTGAGAAGTGTCTGTTCATATCATTCGCCCACTTGTTAATGGAGTTGTTTTTTTCTTGTAAATTTGTTTGAATTCTTTGTAGATTCTGGATATTACCCCTTTGTCAGATGAGTAGATTGCAAAAATTTTCTCCCATTCTGTAGGTTGCCTGTTCACTCTAATGATAGTTTCTTTTGCTGTGCAGAAGCTCGTTAGTTTAATTAGATCCCATTTGTCAATTTTGTCTTTTGTTGCCATTGCTTTTGGTGTTTTAGACATGAAGTCCTTGCCCATGCCTATGTCCTGAATGGTATTGCCTAGGTTTTCTTCTAGGGTTTTTATGGTTTTAGGTCTAACATGTAAGTCTTTAATCCATCTTGAATTAATTTTTGTATAAGGTGTAAGGAAGGGATCCACTTTCAGCTTTCTACATATGGCTGGCCAGTTTTCCCAGCACCATTTGTTAAATAGGGAATCCTCTCCCCATTTCTTGTTTTTGTCAGGTTTGTCAAAGATCAGATGGTTGTAGATGTGTGGTATTATTTCTGAGGGCTCTGTTCTGTTCCATTGATCTATATCTCTGTTTTGGTACCAGTACCATGCTGTTTTGGTTACTGTAGCCTTGTAGTATAGTTTGAAGTCAGGTAGCATGATGCCTCCAGCTTTGTTCTTTTGGTTTAGGATTGACTTGGCAATGTGGGCTCTTTTTTGGTTCCATATGAACTTTAAAGTAGTTTTTTCCAATTCCGTGAAGAAAGTCATTGGTAGCTTGATGGGGATGGGATTGAATCTATAAATTACCTTGGGCAGTATGGCCATTTTCACGATATTGATTCTTCCTATCCATGAGCATGGAATGTTCTTCCATTTGTTTGTATCCTCTTTTATTTCATTGAGCAGTGGTTTGTAGTTCTCCTTGAAGAGGTCATCCCTTGTAAGTTGGATTCCTAGGTATTTTATTCTCTTTGAAGCAATTGTGAATGACAGTTCACTCATGATTTGGCTCTCTGTTTGTCTGTTATTGGTGTATAAGAATGCTTGTGATTTTTGCACATTGATTTTGTATCCTGAGATTTTGCTGAAGTTGCTTATCAGCTTAAGGAGATTTTGGGCTAAGACGATGGGGTTTTCTAGATATACAGTCATGTCATCTGCAAACAGGGACAATTTGACTTCCTCTTTTCCTAATTGAATGCCCTTTATTTCTTTCTCCTGCCTGATTGCCCTGGCCAGAACTTCCAACACTATGTTGAATAGGAGTGGTGACAGAGGGCATCGAGTGGTGAGAGAGGGCATCCCCGTCTTGTGCCGGTTTTCAAAGGGAATGCTTCCAGTTTTTGCCCATTCAGTATGATATTGGCTGTGTGTTTGTCATAAATAGCTCTTATTATTTTGAGATATGTCCCATCAATACCTAATTTATTGAGAATTTTTAGCATGAAGGGCTGTTGAATTTTGTCAAAGGCCTTTTCTGCATCTATTGAGATAATCATGTGGTTTTTGTCTTTGGTTCTGTTTATATGCTGGATTACATTTATTGATTTGCATATGTTGAACCAGCCTTGCATCCCAGGGATGAAGACCACTTGATCATGTTGGATAAGCTTTTTGATGTGCTGCTGGATTCGTTTTGCCAGTATTTTACTGAGGATTTTTGCATCGATGTTCATCAGGGATATTGGTCTAAAATTCTCTTTTTTTGTTGTATCTCTGCCAGACTTTGGTATCAGGATGATGCTGGCCTCATAAAATGAGTTAGGCAGAAGTCCCTCTTTTTGCATTGATTGGAATAGTTTCAGAAGGAATGGTACCAGCTCCTCCTTGTACCTCTGGTAGGATTCGGCTGTGAATCCGTCTGGTCCTGGACTTTTTTTGGTTGGTAAGCTATTAATTATTGCCTCAATTTCAGAGCCTGTTATTGGTCTATTCAGAGATTCAGCTTCTTCCTGGTTTAGTCTTGGGAGGGTGTATGTGTCAAGGAATTTATCCATTTCTTCTAGATTTTCTAGTTTATCTGCTTAGAGGTGTTTGTAATATTCTCTGATGGTAGTTTGTATTTCTGTGGGATTGGTGGTGATATCCCCTTTATCATTTTTTATTGCATCTATTTGATTCTTCTGTCTTTTCTTCTTTATTAGTCTTGCTAGTGGTCTATCAATTTTGTTGATCCTTTCAAAAAACCAGCTCCTGGATTTATTGATTTTTTGAAGGGTTTTTTGTGTCTCTATCTCCTTCAGATCTGCTCTGATCTTAGTTATTTCTTGCCTTATGCTAGCTTTTGAATGTGTTTGCTCTTGCTTCTCTAGTTCTTTTAATTGTGATGTTAGGGTGTCAATTTTAGATCTTTCCTGCTTTCTCTTGTGGGCATTTAGTGCTATAAATTTCCCTCTACACACTGCTTTGAATGTGTCCCAGAGATTCTGGTATGTTGTGTCTTTGTTCTCATTGGTTTCAAAGAACATCTTTATTTCTGCCTTCATTTTGTTATGTACCCAGTAATCATTCAGGAGCAGGTTGTTCAGTTTCCATGTAGTTCAGCAGTTTTGAGTGAGTTTCTTAATCCTGAGTTCTAGTTTGATTGCACTGTGGTCTGAGAGACAGTTTGTTATAATTTCTGATCTTTTACATTTGCCGAGGAGTGCTTTACTTCCAACTATGTGGTCAATTTTGGAATAAGTGCAATGTGGTGCTGAGAAGAATGTATATTCTGTTGATTTGGGGTGGAGAGTTCTGTAGATGTCTATTAGGTCTGCTTGGTGCAGAGTTAAGTTCAATTCCTGGATATCCTTGTTAACTTTCTGTCTCATTCATCTATCTATGTTGACAGTGGGGTGTTAAAGTCTCCCATTATTATTGTGTGGCAGTCTAGCTCTCTTTGTAGGTCACTAAGGACTTGCTTTATGAATCTGGGTGCTCCTGTATTGCGTGTATATATATTTAGGATAGTTAGCTCTTCTTTTTGAATTGATCCCTTTACCATTATGTAATGGCCTTCTTTGTCTCTTTTGATCTTTGTTGGTTTAAAGTTTGTTTTATCAGAGACTAGGATTGCAACCCCTGCCTTTTTTTGTTTTCCATTTGCTTGGTAGATCTTCCTCCATCCCTTTATTTTGAGCCTATGTGTGTCTCTGCATGTGAGATGGGTTTTTTGAATACAGCACACTGATGGGTCTTGACTCTTTATCCAATTTGCCAGTCTGTGTCTTTTAATTGGAGCATTTAGCCCATTTACATTTAAGGTTAATATTGTTATGTGTGAATTTGATCGTGTCATTATGATGTTAGCTGGTTATTTTGCTCGTTAGTTGATGCAGTTTCTTCCTAGCATTGATGGTCTTTACAATTTGGCATGTTTTTCCAGTGGCTGCTACCAGTTGTTCCTTTCCATGTTTAGTGCTTCCTTCCTTCAGGAGCTCTTTTAGGGCAGGCCTGGTGGTGACAAAATCTCTCAGCATTTGCTTGTCTGTAAAGTATTTTATTTCTCCTTCACTTATGAAGCTTAGTTTGGCTGGATATGAAATTCTGGGTTGAAAGTTCTTTTCTTTAATAATGTTGAACATTGGGCCGGGTGCGGTGGCTCACGCCCGTAATCCCAGCACTTTGGGAGGCCGAGGCGGGCGGATCACGAGGTCAGGAGATCAAGACCATCTTGGCTAACACGGTGAAACCCCATCTCTACTAAAAATACAAAAAGTTAGCTGAGCACGGTGGCAGGCGCCTGTAATCCCAGCTACTCAGGAGGCTGAGGCAGGAGAATGGTGTGAACCCGGGAGGCAGAGCTTGCAGTGAGCCGAGATAGCACCGCTGCAGTCCGGCCTGGGCAAAAGAGCGAGACTCCGACTCAAAAAAACAAACAAACAAACAAACAAAATGTTGAATATTGGCCCCCACTCTCTTCTGGCTTGTAGAGTTTCTGCCAAGAGATCAGCTGTTAGTCTGATGGGCTTCCCTTTGTGGGTAACCCGACCTTTCTCTCTGGCTGCCCTTAACATTTTTTCCTTCATTTCAACTTTGGTGAATCTGACAATTATGTGTCTTGGAGTTGCTCTTCTCGAGGAGTATCTTTGTGGCGTTCTCTGAATTTCCTGAATTTGAATGTTGGCCTGCCTTGCTAGGTTGGGGAGGTTCTCCTGGGTAATATCCTGCAGAGTGTTTTCCAACTTGGTTCCATTCTCCCTGTCACTTTCAGGTACACCAATCAGACGTAGATTTGGTCTTTTCACATAGTCCCATATTTCTTGGGGGCTTTGTTCATTTCTTTTTATTCTTTTTTCTCTAAGCTTCTCTTCTTGCTTCATTTTATTCATTTGATCTTCCATCACTGACACCCTTTCTTCCAGTTGATCGAATTGTCTACTGAAGCTTGTGCATTCATCACGTAGTTCTCGTGCCATGGTGTTCAGCTCCATCAGATCATTTAAGGACTTCTCTACATTGGTTATTCTAGTTAGCCATTCGTCTAATCTTTTATCAAGGTTTTTAACTTCTTTGTGATGGGTTTGAACTTCCTCTTTTAGCTCAGAGAAGTTTGGTCGTCTGAAGCCTTCTTCTCTCAGCTCATCAAAGTCATTCTCCGTCCAGCTTTGTTCTGTTGCTGGTGAGGAGTTGCGTTCCTTTGGAGGAGGAGAGGCGCTGTGATTTTTAGAATTTTCAAATGACTGTTTAGATATTGCTAAAGTTTCATGGCAGTTTATTTTTACTTTTATTAAAAGTTTTAGGAGGTTGACCTCAGTCCTTTTCATGTCACAATGGGACAGCTTTTCTGAATGAAGACATTGAAAGAATACAGAGATTTTTCTATTTTATGTATGTGGAGGTTTAAGATGTTGCACCTTCCCAGTGGCCTGATAGTATTTAGATAGCTATGTGTGTCTCTGTTTATGCTGATATTTAAGAATGCTCTTCAGATATGAAATTTTCTTTTTGTTTTTGCTATTTGGCTCATAAATTAGATATTTCATGTGGAGTAGATAAGTACAATAGTGACAAGTGCATAGAATAATAAAGAAGACTTTGATCTTAAATCTAAGAAACTTGGCTAATTCTGGGGATAGCCATATAAAAACTTTAAAAGAGGTACAGGTATGGTGGCACATGCCTATAATTTCAGCATTTTGGGAGGTAGAGGCAGGAGCATCACTTGAAGCCAGGAGTTTGAGACCAGCCTGGGCAACTAGCAAGAATCTATCTCTAAAGAAAACACACACACGTGCATTTTATATGTATGACATATAGAAAGAAAGTAAATGTGGGATCAACCAAAGTCCTCATTTCTGCAACATTCATTTACAAAGAAATAATGTTCAGTACATCCCAACACAAGATTATTGGTTTTCTTTCTTTTTAAAAAATTATATATAGATTAAATATAAAATTATATTTTTTTAAAAAACTTTAAAACAGAAGTATGGGTAGGTGATTTAAGGTGACCTTATGTCAGATAGCCATAGGTTAAGTATCTTCGAAGAACTTGGATATTATTTCAGAAGAAAAAAAAATTTTAACTTGAACACATAAATATTACAGAGAAAACACCAATACCTTCCTGTGCAGTCCTGTTGGAATTTGGACATGCCATGAGGTGTTGAAGCCTGTTTCATTGAGTTGGACAGACTGGATGTAAATGGCACAGTGTGACCTTGCTCCATCCTGCCTTGATTTTCCTACTCCACCATCATCAACAAAGTTGTTATTGAATTTTGAGAAGCATTCTGAAAGCTTCATGGACATAAAATTGTTATGATGTAAATTATCAACAACACAACTCTTCAGATGACTTTGATTCTGGTGTTGGATGTCTTAATGGTGGTAACTTTGTATGCAAAGAAAAACATGGATGGCCTACACATGGAAGAAATGGTACTGAACACATAAATCATCGAGGCGGATACCATGGTAGAAGTTCCTGTTCTTATAGCAGTATTTTCCATTCTGGGAAAAGACAGGTCTACATCAAAACAACATCCCTGAAAATGAAACGAGGAGGAAAGAAGACAAGAGCGATTGCAAGCCATTTGAGGCTGAGGATTTTCTATCTTTAAATCTTCAACATGAGGGAGAACCAAATCAGAACAGATCTTTAGCTGCAGGTGTGTGGGGATACCTCCGAATCCTAAATCTAGAGCTCCAAGGTACTGAGGGCCAATATATTGAACTCTGGTCATTAAGCTATGTAATACAAAATAATAGACTCACAGCCAGCTGGATTGCCAGTAGTAGGATATCTTCAGTAACAGCCAGGTAAGAACGGAAGTCATTCAAGTGTTTACAAAGATTTAGTCTCTAAATCTGCTGCTCTACCTACAAAACCTACGCAATGGAAAAGCCCAACTAAAGAGAATAAACTTGGGACTTCTTTTCCTCATGAGTCTACATATGGTATTGGCAACTTTAATGCTTTTAAATCAACTGCCAAGAATTTTAGTCCATGAACAAATTCAGTGAAAGAGGGTCATCACTCAAACTCCTCTTTGCCTGTTGACAAACTTAATCAGCAGCCTTGTCTAACCAAACTGACACAGTGGTAAGAAGAGTGCATTTTTGAAAGCACTGAAAAGAGACAGAGTAGAAAAAGAACATAAAGATGAAAGGCATTACTGGCTCACAGACAGATGATGTCTCATTTAATTTACATAACAGCAATAGTACTCACTGATATGAACGAAAACTTTGAGGAAAATAAAATTCCACAGGAGGATGACAGTGCCCCACTTTGTGCACTCCCCCAACCCCCAGAATAAACAAAAAGTGGACTGTAGATGCTGGCTAAAACTGGAGCAAAGAGCACTAAAACATTAATTTCCTGATCTCAACTGTAGTATTGGTCATACTTTAAAACATGAATTGTTCTTTAGTCATTTGTAGTGCAGTAAATGTTATAGGAAAGACTTGGCCACATTTTCTTTCAAATTTTAAGAGGTGATTTTCAAGAGCCTTCTTTAAGTAGGTTGTCAGACCCAGATTTTCAGAGTAGATGGAGAAGAGTCTTGTGGGAAAACTTATTTTGACAAAATTATTACACATGCAGAAAAACCTGATTACACTGACTAGATCTGTTCATAACACAAAAAATAAACTGGATTTTAGGGGGGAAAAAAGAAGAGAGAGGCACAGATTAGTACACCGATGGAAAAAAAAAAAGAGAGTGGAAAGCATCTCTGGCACCTGTTTATTATGATGTGGTCTCTAAGCAAAGAGAGAGGATAAAAAAGATGGATTTTAGGCCCTTAAAATTGGGGATTTTGAGGGGAATTGTAACCACAAACCACAAGACTCAAAGCCAATCCAACTGAAGGACAGAGTGTCAAATTCATGAACCAAAACAAGAATAAGCTCTATCCTTCTAATTTAAACTACACATCAATTTTTCTTATTTAAAATACATTTCAATTTGGAATTATTCACACTGACATATCATGTGAGACATGGATATAAAAGATGCACTAAAAAAGTTCATAAAGAGAACACACTAAAATCTGACTTCAGAGATAAGCCAGACGTCCAACTCTGGAAATGGTACTTCAGTATCAGTTACCTGTCTGCACCCCTGAACCATCAGAAGTACTTGTTTGAGGTAACATCATGTACAGCTATTGGGTTTCACAGGCCATCTGTTCTTAGTCATAGTAACTACAGAAATGAGATACAATGACAAGGAAATTTCTGGAAGTCATTTTGACTTTACTAGGCTCCGTATAACCTCCATTCCACCCCATCCAGGGCCTCTTACACAAGCTATCTTAATGGAAGTGGAAGGAAGTGAAGACACATGAGATCAGTGCAGAAAACAGAGGTGGCAAAAGGTTACCTCTATTTTGGATCAAGTTATTACAGAAGTTTTAATGTATTACGAAGTCATTTTTAATAAAATGTGCTACAGGAATACAAGAAACTATGCTATTATGGTTTTTAAATGCCATGATATTTATAAACAACATATGAGGAAATTTTTATAAAGAATTGGCTATGTTCTAAGGCAGTTATAAAATACAGAAGTTGGTACCAATCAACTCTCTAAGGTGGTTGTTAACAGTTTCTCTTCCTCCTTCTCCTCCTTCTAACGCACTGCATAATCTTTTTCTTTGGCAGACAGTAGCAACTACTTCTGCAGTTATTTTCTTTTTTTTTCAAGTTTTTTTTTCTTTTATTATTATACTGTAAGTTTTAGGGTACATGTGCACATTGTGCAGGTTAGTTACATATGTATACATGTGCCATGCTGGTGTGCTGCACCCACTAACTCGTCACCTAGCAGTAGGTGTATCTCCCAATGCTATCCCTCCCCCCTCCCCCCACCCCACAACAGTCCCCAGAGTGTGATGTTCCCCTTCCTGTGTTCATGTGATCTCACTGTTCAATTCCCACCTATGAGTGAGAATATGCGGTGTTTGGTTTTTTGTTCTTGTGATAGTTTACTGAGAATGATGATTTCCAATTTCATCCATGTCTCTACAAAGGACATGAACTCATCATTTCTTATGGCTGCATAGTATTCCATGGTGTATATCTGCCACATTTTCTTAATCCAGTCTATCATTTTTGGACATTTGGGTTGGTTCCAGGTCTTTGCTATTGTGAATAATGCCGCAATAAACATACGTGTGCATGTGTCTTTATAGCAGCATGATTTATAGTCCTTTGGGTATATACCCAGTAATGGGATGGCTGGATCAAATGGTATTTCTAGCTCTAGATCCCTGAGGAATGGCCACACTGACTTCCACAATGGTTGAACTAGTTTACAGTCCCACCAACAGTGTAAAAGTGTTCCTATTTCTCCACATCCTCTCCAGCACCTGTTGTTTCCTGACTTTTTAATGATTGCCATTCTAACTGGTGTGAGATGGTATCTCATTGTGGTTTTGATTTGCATTTCTCTGATGGCCAGTGATGATGAGCATTTCTTCATGTGTTTTTTGGCTGCATAAATGTCTTCTTTTGAGAAGTGTCTGTTCATGTCCTTCACCCACTTTTTGATGGGGTTGTTTGTTTTTTTCTTGTAAATTTGTTTGAGTTCATTGTAGATTCTGGATATTAGCCCTTTGTCAGATGAGTAGGTTGCAAAAATTTTCTCCCATTTTGTCGGTTGCCTGTTCACTCTGATGGTAGTTTCTTTTGCTGTGCAGAAGCTCTTTAGTTTAATTAGATCCCATTTGTCAATTTTGTCTTTTGTTGCCATTGCTTTTGGTGTTTTAGACATGAAGTCCTTGCCCATGCCTATGTCCTGAATGGTAAAGCCTAGGTTTTCTTCTAGGGTTTTTATGGTTTTAGGTCTAACGTTTAAGTCTTTAATCCATCTTGAATTGATTTTTGTATAAGGTGTAAGGAAGGGATCCAGTTTCAGCTTTCTACATATGGCTAGCCAGTTTTGCCAGCAGCATTTATTAAATAGGGAATCCTTTCCCCATTGCTTGTTTTTCTCAGGTTTGTCAAAGATCAGATAGTTGTAGATATGCGGCATTATTTCTGAGGGCTCTGTTCTGTTCCATTGATCTACATCTCTGTTTTGGTACCAGTACCATGCTGTTTGGTTACTGTAGCCTTGTAGTATAGTTTGAAGTGAGGTAGCATGATGCCTCCAGCTTTGTTCTTTTGGCTTAGGATTGACTTGGCGATGCGGGCTCTTTTTTGGTTCCATATGAACTTTAAAGTAGTTTTTTCCAATTCTGTGAAGAAAGGCATTGGTAGCTTGATGGGGATGGCATTGAATTTGTAAATTACCTTGGGCAGTATGGCCATTTTCATGATATTGATTCTTCCTACCCATGAGCATGGAATGTTCTTCCATTTGATTGTATCCTCTTTTATTTCCTTGAGCAGTGGTTTGTAGTTCTCCTTGAAGAAGTCCTTCACATCCCTTGTAAGTTGGATTCCTAGGTATTTTATTCTCTTTGAAGCAATTGTGAATGGGAGTTCACTCATGATTTGGCTCTCTGTTTGTCTGTTGTTGGTGTATAAGAATGCTTGTGATTTTTGTACATTGATTTTGTATCCTGAGACTTTGCTGAAGTTCCTTATCAGCTTAAGGAGATTTTGGGCTGAGACAATGGGGTTTTCAAGATATACAATCATGTCGTCTGCAAACAGGGACAATTTGACTTCCTCTTTTCCTAACTGAATACCCTTTATTTCCTTCTCCTGCCTAATTGCCCTGGCCAGAACTTCCAACACTATGTTGAATAGGAGTGGTGAGAGAGGGCATCCCTGTCTTGTGCCAGTTTTCAAATGGAATGCTTCCAGTTTTTGCTCATTCAGTATGATATTGGCTGTGGGTTTGTCATAGATAGCTCTTATTATTTTGAAATACGTCCCATCAATACCTAGTTTATTGAGAGTTTTTAGCATGAAGGGTTGTTGAATTTTGTCAAAGGCCTTTTCTGCATCTATTGAGATAATCATGTGGTTTTTGTCTTTGGCTCTGTTTATATGCTGGATTACATTTATTGATTTGCGTATATTGAACCAGCCTTGCATCCCAGGGATGAAGCCCACTTGATCATGGTGGATAAGCTTTTTGATGTGCTGCTGGATTCGTTTTGCCAGTATTTTATTGAGGATTTTTGCATCAATGTTCATCAAGGATATTGGTCTAAAATTCTCTTTTTTGGTTGTGTCTCTGCCCGGCTTTGGTATCAGAATGATGCTGGCCTCATAAAATGAGTTAGGGAGGATTCCCTCTTTTTCTATTGATTGGAATAGTTTCAGAAGGAATGGTACCAGTTCCTCCTTGTACCTCTGGTAGAATTCGGCTGTGAATCCATCTGGTCCTGGGCTCTTTTTGGTAAGCTGTTGATTAGTGCCACAATTTCAGATCCTGTTATTGGTCTATTCAGAGATTCAACTTCTTCCTGGTTTAGTCTACAGAACTCTCCACCCCAAATCAACAGAATATACATTTTTTTCAGCACCACACCACACCTATTCCAAAATTGACCACATACTTGGAAGTAAAGCTCTCCTCAGCAAATGTAAAAGAACAGAAATTATAACAAACTGTCTCTCAGATCACAGTGCAATCAAACTAGAACTCAGGATTAAGAATCTCCCTCAAAACCACTCAACTACATGGAAACTGAACAACCTGCTCCTTAATGACTACTGGGTACATAACGAAATGAAGGCAGAAATAAAGATGTTCTTTGAAACCAATGAGAACAAAGACACAACATACCAGAATCTCTGGGACACATTTAAAGCAGTCTGTAGAGGGATATTTATAGCACTAAATGCCCACAAGAGAAAGCAGGAAAGATCCAAAATTGACACCCTAACATCACAATTAAAAGAACTAGAAAAGCAAGAGCAAACACATTCAAAAGCTAGCAGAAGGCAAGAAATAACTAAAATCAGAGCAGAACTGAAGGAAATAGAGACACAAAAAAACCTTAAAAAAATTAATGAATCCAGGAGCTGGTTTTTTGAAAAGATCAACAAAATAGATAGACCGCTAGCAAGACTAATAAAGAAAAAAATAGAGAAGAATTAAATAGACGCAATAAAAAATGATAAAGGGGATATCACCACGGATCCCACAGAAATACAAACTACCATCAGAGAATACTACAAACACCTCTACGCAAATAAACTAGAAAATCTAGAAGAAATGGATAAATTCCTCGACATATACACTGCAGTTATTTTCAATTCTGACGTTACTTCAAAATCACCTGCAAAGCTTTTTAAAAATATTGATGCTAGACCTTCACCTCTCAGATATTCTGACTTTGTGAAATCACACAGAGCCCCAGGATTTTTATACGTTTTCCATAGGAGATTCTGAGACAGTGGTAGAGACAAGAACCCCTGTCTTAATTTCACCCATAACAGTCTATAACTTCTGTATAAATTAAAAGCAACATGGATCCATGGATCCAATTGGTTAATGTGGATATCACTTTGGTTTCAGGAATGAATCCAAATGAGAGATGTAACAGTGTTATATAACAATAGTAGTGACACTATTTGAGAATTGGTGGGTTTGCATAAATACAGCCCCTCACACATCTCTTCAGACTTGGTTAATGATGAAGTCTCTATGAAAAGACTTGATAGCACACTTTGGATCCACTGAGCCAGCATAAATTGATATTCAGCTTTCTCAAAGTTGTTGACAGAAGTAGTAGACTCTAAATATTTAAGGAATTTAGTGACTGAGGAGGGCATAGAACAGTTCAGCCCTCCTCTCTCCGATAATGATTTTTGAGGAGTTTATTCTTGTCTGTCTTTCTGAGAACAATGTGAATTTTTCCCTGAGAACTAGTGTGTTTTATTTTCAGAGATGACATAAAAATATGTAATCTTTTTCTTGTGCCCTTTTTTCTTTGAAAACCAGGAAACTTAGAACCAAATCTGTTGCTCAACTTTAGTAACTGTGTAGAACACCATGACCTGCATATTTTAAACTCGTTTTTCCCCATCTTGCATTATTGTATGTCTTCCCTCATTCAGATTTCAATTATAGTTTTTCTATTTTATTACATGAATTAATGTAATCTTTTATCAAGTCCACTCAATATGAAAAGTGTTTGATGATATTGGAATCAATTGGAATCATTTCCAAATTGCATAATTAGAAAAATGTTTTCTTTTAATTGTCAGCCAAAGAAAAATTGAAAAGTTATCCTGGTGAGGTTTTCTGAGCTTCTAAAGGAACTTAGAGATAAATTTTGTATCAGAAGGTGTCAGCATCACTTCCAGAGCTAACCTTCATCACAGTTCACTCTAAACTTCAAATTTCTCCAACCTGGGAACTAGTAGTGATCATCTTACTTGGTTACATGCAGGAAGACTAGAAGGTGAAATAACAATCACCAAGGTACACACAGGACACAGCACCTAGGTGGTATTTGTAATCATTGAAACACTTATTTATGCTGTCTTTCCTATTTCATTTCCTAGGGTAGCAGTTCATATTTTTATTAGAGAATGAAATATTTAGACATGTCATTGGCTAGTGTATTTTCTCAGTGAGTATGCTTATATAAAAGTCAATTCAGCTTTCTCTAGAAATTTTTCAAATTCTGTTCAGACCCTTTTAAGTATTCAATACTCATGACAAAGCAAGGTTTTTCATTATACTTACAAGAAAAATTGGTCTCAAAGCTTTCGAAAGAGAAATTACACTGGAGCCTTAGAAGATGCTTTTATTTTTTATTACATTGTGCTGCTGTTGCCAAAAAACTGATTTTAAAAGGCCAACGACTTGTTTCTATCCATTATTACTATAATACAGAAAATGTACACATTAGAGAATTAGATAACCCCTCCAGAAGCTATGACAATTTCATCACTGCCAATCCAAAACAATATTTTGCAAGGTCAGATCTTCTAGATAAGAAGAATAAAAAAACCTAATCTATCATCTTGAAGCTTCATCTTAGCTAGAGGTAGTATGGTAGATGTAGTGTTTGGCTTCTGCCTCCTGCCTTATCCTCAGGTACCTTCTATTTAATGAGGATTATTATTGAAGCCGATGTTTTTTGATTCCCAATCATGTCCCATCTCTAGACCAGTGGCTGCACTATTAAGATCACATGATGAACTCTTAAAACTCCTGATGCCAAAGCCAAACCCAGATCAGTTGAATCAGGATATCTGGAGGAAAGACCTGTATATGCACCAATTGTAAGTTCCTCCGGTGTTTCCATTAAGCAAACAAGTTTGAAATCCAACTTCACATTTAATTAAATAATTTTAAGGTATATGTAATTAGAATCAAGAATCTCATTACACATGTAAAATAATCCAATCAATAAATGATGTAACTTAAAGATCTCTCTTGGCAATAAGTGTCGCCTTGTTTTCTACTATCTCCTCATTCTGAAATTAACAACAGAATCTGAATTAGAGTTTTATTGGTAAACTGAGGCAAGTTCTATAAAACCCTTTATTATCAATTTTATTCAGGATAATTTTTGAGAAATTTTATATTCTTAGTTTAAATTGAGAGAGGGGTCTCAGAGTCAATTACTTTAAAATTAAAAAGATAACAAATTCAAAGTCAAAACAATTTGCCTGTAAAATATATAGGGAGAGGGCTTTTAAAAGCACAATTTCTTTAGAATAAAATGCAATGAGCAAGTTCAAATTCTTCTTGAAAAAAATAACTTGAAAGAAGCAGCAATTCTATTTTGTTCCAAAAAATTGGTATTTGAGGGAGAAGAAAAGGCAATGAATATCAAACCTCATTTTTCTGTCATGAATCAGCTTCAAACAAAAAATAGATAGGGTTTGCCATCTTCTTGTTGGATTTTTCCAAAATCTGATTTATTGAGGAATTTATCTGGAATACAGGCAGTGTTACAAGTATATATACAAAATATCCAAAGAGCCATGGACTATAAACAAACTCTTATTTATACTGTATATCAACCTTATTCACATTTTCAAAGGAAAAAGTTGAGATACAAAGACATTCCATGACTCATCGAAGGGCATCAAGTAAATTCAATCAGCAGGAGAAGGAGAAGTAAAGTCTAAATTTACTCATTTTTATGTCAGTATCCCTGAATCCCAGTAGTTTGCACAACAGCCTCTTTTTCCATGAATGCATCCCAGTTTATACAAATTATAGTTCAAGACCCTTGCCAGAGTTTCAAATATCTCTTAAAAGAAGAAAACACTTATACCTCTTTTAAAGCTCTGTTCTTTGAGATTTCTGAAACTAATGGTGGGATTTAGTCTTTTGACATCGGTCAATGGAAGCATTCATCCCTGATAGGGAAGGAGACTACCATGTCCAATAAACTGAATAAACTTTCCAAGAACGATTCATGTTTGTGGAAAGATCCACATGTAGTATTCCAAAGTCTGCCTTTCTGAGCTATCTTCTGTGCCTGTCATCAGACCAGCTGCATAAACCAGCACCTAGCCTTTCCAAGAATTTCCAGTTTTGCTTCCATGAATCATGTTACTGACCTTAGCAAGTGCTTAGAAACTCTTATCTTGCCATAGAAATTGGAGTTTTCTGTCACAGCAAGGGCTATGACTGCTGAGCAGGAATGGGTCGTATTGGGAAAATGGATTGCTTATTTTCATAAGAATACTAGCCTCAAACTCGAATGTCTAAAATCATTTCATAATTTCCTCTTTATTTACAGCAGAGATGCATTTTAAGATTATTGAAAAGCAAAACCCAATAATGCTATTTGGAAGATGGGCACATATTGATAGCCGAGACTCCTGAGCATGGCCAATTTAGCTGGTATCTGGTAACCAAACAAGACTGTCATTTAGTACTTACTTTATGTCATAATTTCCAAGTAAGCCTTACCAACTACAAGGATTATATCATTATTACTCAAAATATGCCAGTCAAGAAGTCAATATTCCGGCTGGGTGCGGTGGCTCACACCTGTAATCCCAGCACTTTGGGAGGCCGAGGCGGGCAGATCACGAGGTCAGGAGATCGAGACCATCCTGGCTAACATGGTGAAACTCCGTCTCTACTAAAAATACAAAAAATTAGCCGGGCGTGGTGGCGGGTACCTGTAGTCCCAGCTACTTGGGAGGCTGAGGCAGGAGAATGGTGTGAACCCGGGAGGCGGAGCTGACACTGAGCCGAGATTGCGCCACTGCACTCCAGCCTGGGCGACAGAGCGAGACCCCGTCTCAAAAAAAAAAAAAAAAAAAAAAGAAGTCAATATTCCAGGAGAGCTTAACCTTCCCCTTGTTGAGACAATTTACCCAAAACACCTCAGTGGTATGCCTTTCTCTAGTCTAGGAAGTACTACCCAACTCTCAGACATCATCCTTCCTTTTTCCAGAGATGAGGAATTATATTCTTCTAAGACACAGTTACGGACCCCATCACCTGTTACTAGACTCTCAAACTCTCACGTTTCCATATTCTTGCTCTGTTAGATTCCGTTCCTTGATCTTTCTGTCTGAATTGTACCACCCCCTCCAAACCTCTGCTGTAACTCTTCAGTAGTCTTTCCATGAGCCTATACCCCTGATGTCACTATCTCTTGACTCTGATGTCAGCTTCATCCTCTGAATTTAGGTACTTGCTTTTCTCATCTTGCAATGTTAACTCACTTGGCTTTCTCCAACTTGTAACCTGACGCTCTCCTCTCTGTGCCGCATCCACCAAGCTCTCTGGTCACTTGTGCCATTTTGTACTGACCAATTTTCATTGCAATCCATCACCCAGGACTGACAGCTGTACATGAAAACACATATTATATAGAAGCTGGGAACGTTTCTCAGACAGAAATACACTGATCTTTTAAAAAACAACAAATGGTCTTTATTTCACATACAGCATGAGTATCTGTATAAGTAGTAAAATGAGCAACTCACTGAGAGACAACTTTTTAAAAATAAATAAAACTCATAAAAACAATGTGTCAAAGACAACAGATGGTCAAATAATACAGCATGTATAAAACATCTGGGCAAAAACCAATTTGCTAAGTGAAGTGGTTAGAAAAGGCCAAACAAAACACACCAGAGATTTTTATAAACAAAACAATATGTGTACTTTTCAGATAATCATTTCATTGAAATAGGGAGACCCCCTTCCCCAAACAGTAGCATTTTTAAAATGGAGTTGACTCCTTTTGGAAATAATGTATAAAAATCAGAATTTTTTCTCATATTCAATCTTTTAGCGAATAATGTAAACTCATAACAGCATTTTAGTGGGTATGCTACTCAATATGATCTTCTGTAATTAGTTTCACATGTGACTCTGGCCCTCTTGTGCAATTACTAAAGGATATAAAGAGACTTGAAGGTTAACAACAATGTATCATGTTTTATCTTTGCTGTTCCAATGTGTATGCACACTTGCATATGCACACATAAACTCTTTCTAAAATCACCATGGGAATAATAACTAAGGTCATCTGAGTTTATACCCTTTATGGGGACAGGGGTAGGTTATGCAGTCATTGCAGAAGGAAACTTCTGATGTCCCTTTATTCTTACGGAGCAGGAGTGGTAAGGCAAAGATCACTCCCTCAGATCAAACTGGTGTCATAACCTGTGAAAAGAACATGGAACAAGGAGAATCAACCTAAACAACTTTATAAGAAACATTTCTAAGAATGTGGTGCAGTGTTAAGTGAAGGCTGAAGAGCAAGCTGAAGAAAGAGATTTTTTTTCCATTATCTTCCAGAGTTTCTTTGTGCCCATTTTCTTTTTTCTGTTTATTTCTTTTTATTTTTTTATTTTACTTTAAGTTCTAGGATACATGTGCTGAATGTGCCAGTTTGTTACATAAGTATACATGTGCCATGGTGGTTTGCTGCACCTATCAACCCGTCATCTAGGTTTTAAGCTCCGCGTGCATTAAGTATTTGTCCTAATGCTCTCCCTCCCCTATTCCCCCACCCCGTGACAGGCCCCAGTGTGTGATGTTCCCCTCCCTGTGTCCACGTGTTCTCATTGTTCAGCTCCCGCTTATGAGTGAGAACATGCAGTGTTTGGTTTTCTCTTCCTGTGTTAGTCTGCTGAGGATGATGGTTTCCAGCTTCATCCATGTCCCTGCAAAGGACATGAACTCATTCTTTTTATGGCTGCATAGTATTCCATGGTGTATATGTGCCACATTTTCTTTATCCAGTCTATCATTGATGGGCGTTTGGGTTGGTTCCAAGTCTTTGCTATTATAAATAGTGCTGCAATAAACATATGTGTGCATGTGTCTTTATAGTAGAATGATTTATAGGCATGGGCAAAGACTTCATGACTAAAACACTAAAAGCAATTGCAACAAAAGCCAAAATTGACCAATGGGATCTAATTAAACTAAAGAGCTTCTGCTCAGCAAAGTAAACTATCATCAGAGTGAATAGATAACCTACAGAATAGGAGAAAATTTTTGCAATCTATCTGACAAGGGCCTAATATCCAGAATCTACAAGGAACTTAAACAAGTTTACGAGAAAAAAACAACCCCATCAAAAAGTGGGCAATGGATATGAATAGACACTTCTCAAAAGAAGACATTTATGTGGCCAACAAACTTATGAATAAAAGCTCATCATCACTGGTCATTAGAAAAATGCAAATGAAAACCATAATGAGATACCATCTCATGCCAGTTAGAATGGCGATCATTAAAAAGCCTGGAAACAACAGATGCTGGCAAGGATGTGGAGAAATAGGAATGTTTTTACACTGTTGGTGGGAGTGTAAATTAGTTCAACCATTGTGGAAGACAGTGTGGTGATTCCTCAAGGATCTAGAACCAGAAATACCATTTGACCCAGCAGTCCCATTACTGGGTATAAAGAGACTGTTTTTAGAGACAATTACTGGCAGAATCCTCTGAGCAACGCTGCTCTCTGACAATGTTTTCTCTGAGAGCAGTTGGGCCCACCACTTCCCAAACATAACAACAAAGGGTATCTCCCTTGTCAAGACGACATACTGTAAATTTAGACAGATGCAGGTTCAAATCCCAACCACTTGTGTGCCATTTAAGTTCTGTGACTTGGAGCATCTTGTTTAATTTCTCCAAGCTTTAATTTCCTCATCTAAGAAATAGAGATAATAATATCATCCCCATAATTACTGTTAAATGTAAAGCATTTAGCTCTGGTGTTTGGCACAGAGCAGGTACTCAACAAATGTTAGCTAAAATGATAAACATTAATAACATTAATAAACTGATATTTAGAAACAATCCATTTGTTTCTCACCAGGTTTACTTTGGTTCTCAAATGGCCTGATTGCCCCATCTGGTTGCCAAACTCTTAACTATTTTAATATAACTGGAGTTCAGGCAGTGTGTAATGGTAAGACAGTCCCCATCAACTAATTATGCCTGCACCATTTTATATTTCTTCAGTGTTTCATGTGTGTCTAGCCATTTAGTAAGTCCTTTGGAATTTATAATAACACCTTCCCTAAGAGACTGTAGGTTGAGCTCATGGAACTGGCTAAGGCAAACAGCATTATCCTGATTAGAAAGACAAATACAGGTGGTAAATAAGCACAAGCCTACTCCAGGACAAGAAGCTACAAATCAGAAGCTCACAGTTCAGTTAGGAGAGCTTAAAAAAGAAGTTAACCGCGGAACATGACTTAGTGGGAGGTTGAATAGCAACATGGAACTGAGAGAAAGTCTTAGAGAGAAGGCAGTTGCCTGGCTTGGGTGGTGTGTCATATTTCTCCTTATCCCACTTGTTAAAGATGTGTTTTAGTAGCTCAACAAGTTCTGCAGAAGAAGAAATAGGTTTAGATGACTTTGGATGGGAGGAAATTTCTTATACGCATCTTAGGTACATTGGCTGGAACCCTGAGTATTAGACTGACAAAAGACACATTCACAAGAGAAAAATAAACAGTTTATGAATGTGTGTAGTGCACATCACATGGAAGAAACCTCATTGATGAGTAACTCAAAGTTGTGGTTAGAACTTCAGCTTATATAGCCTCTTAGCAAAGAAAAAGAAATTTATAGAGAAGGGACAAGACAAAGGAAAAGGGTTTTAGGCTTCCAAAGGTGGCAAACTGTGGGAAGGTAACTATGTGTGGGAAACAGAGTAAGATTTGTTTATGCGGGTCCATCTCAGGACTGACTTTCCATCTTTTTTGTGGTCATAAAACTTCCACAGGAGAGATGATTTATGGTGGTTCTCATTTCTCAGAAATTTCTGCTTTTAGTTAAATAAGAGAAGCTCTGGAAAGGTTTCTTTCTTCATCTGTCGTTTTTTATTTGCCTCCAACTCAAAATAATCTTTATGCCAAGGTAACACATTTTGGAGTGGCACATTTTGCTCCCCTACAACTTCCTAGAGCAGGAAAACCATGTTAATTACTTGCACCCACATAAGCAGTGGGACAGAAACTCTATAATCTTCTCGTAGATTACCTACCACCCAAGCTAATGAGCTCACCATTAAAAGTCACCCACTAACACATGTACTCTCTATGATCCGCCTGGATAGGCGGATTAAAGTCAATTGTGTGACTTTAATAGATAATTTTGAAGTTAGCTCTAAAGCACTAGAAGCATAACAATTGTAGTGGAAGAACTGCAAGTGGAAGAAATGGGAAACTTTTTCCAAAAATAAGAATCCAAACCCAGTAAAGAGCCACAGCTCCAGGTGTTTGGGAATCTAGCCTGGGGACTCTTCAAAACTCAAGGAGCACTGTACTGCAGGGCCCACTGACCTCCCTGAGACTATCATGATGCACAAAGGATCCTTTCTGCAGTGTGATCACCGGGTGTCTGCTTTTCTAAGAGGCAACATCATTTTATAAATATTTCCTATGGGAATCAATGTGTGTATATAACAAAAAATAAATGTCTAGCCGAGTGTCTTATTTTTTAATATTGTGTTATCTTTAAGAGCAAGGCAGTGCCCTCATCTTCACCTGTGTTGTTCATGTGTATAGATATTGCCTATAAAACACATCTTTCAAACATAATGACTAAATTCTGACATTCATTACCTGGAAGGCATTTGCATTTTCTTCTTGGCTTCTACAGCATATCACTGCGTGTTCAAAGCACCTAAGGAGAGGTGAGGAAGGACATCTGAAAACACTCATTTTATCAAGGTAGATAATAGGAAAATATCCGAAGAACCTATTCAAAAAAATGCCAGAATTATCAAAGTGGAAAACATTAGCATGCACACACATCCTTGGGCTCCTGACGTGACATCAACTATTTTATGGACACTGGTAGCTTAAAAGAGATCTTGCTGAGCACTTCAAAGACTGTCAATGTACATGAGGTCTGGAACAGCAGATAATGAAAATTTTTTGTACCATATCCTCAATTGCTCACATTGTTAAAGGTTCACCTTTTCTAATTCTCCTTTAATTCAGTGGGGCAGGAAAAGAAGTTTATTCTTGCCTTGCTCCATCTCATCACTTCTAAACCACTAATTTATCACCTTCCTTCCATGTATCTTCATTTGAATTTCAAATTTACCGTTATCTCCAAAGCACCACTGAACTCCAAGAACTATTTCAAAGTTTTGAGATAACTTAAAAACTGACCAAAATTTTTCTTGTTCTCCTCAACCCTGAGAGTCTTCCCCTAGTCCCACCCCACTTAATCATGCATTTATTTACTCATTTATCCATTTATTAATTCACCAAGTATTGACTTCCTACTATCATGGCCAGTATACCTAGGACTGCCTAGACCTAAGAGGCTTAGACAACAGATATTTATTGTCTCACAGTTCTGAAGGCTAAAAATCCAAGATCAATGTGCTAGCAAGGTTGACCAAGGGCTATGAAGAGAGGATTTATTCCAGGTCTGTCTCCTTGGCTTGATCATTTTCTTTCTATGTTTCTTCATACCATCTTTCTTTTTTGTATGTCTGTGTCCAAACTTCCCTTTTTTATAAGTACACTAGACGTGTTGGTTTAAGGGCCCACCTTACTCCAGTGTGACCTCATCTTAACTAATTACATCTGCAATGACATATTTTCAAATATAGTCATATTCTGGGCAACATGGTGAGGGACTGGTGGTTATGACTTCAGCAAATGAATTTGGGGTGCAAGGGACAATTTAATTCATAACAGCCAAGTACAATGCTAAGTACTAAAGATAAAAGACCCTGTCTGACATTCTCTTCAACGCCTAGATCTAACCAAAGGCCTTTGCCTCCTACTTTGGAATAAAAACAAGGCTTATTTTGTAGAAATTCCATCAACTGTCATCTTCTCTACCTCTTTATCACATATATTCTCTTGTATTATTTGTGCTTCCATCCTTCCTACTAAGCAAACTAGGCCACTAAGCAAGCCAAAACCCAATTCAGCATGAATAGTCCTATCCTAGGAAAATGAAACTTAGTTTTACCAAGTAGAAACTGCCAACAAACCTCTAACTACGGATTTTGAGGCAACTGCTCCACTTTAATCTAACATTTTCTTTGCCTTGCTTCTACGTTCACCTTATAAAAGCCTTCTCCCCACACTCCTTCACTGAAGCCCCAAACCACCTGTGGTCTGCAGCTATCTAATTCATTATTTGCTACTTGCTCCAATGAACTCTTCAAAAATTGAATGTTTTATCACTAAAAAATTGAATCTTTTATCACTATGTAAAGAGTCATTAAATGACTTGGTCACTATGACATCACATATTTGTGATTCAGTGTATTAAATTCATGGCCAAGGCAGTTCCTCTTTTAGAATTTAAATGGTAAGTATTTAGGATATGCTTGATTAGGATACTTATTCAAGGGTTAATAGGCTCACTAATGTATATCCTGAATTGTCAGATATATTTACAACATTTTTGTCTCTATTCAATTACATTTGCCTTAGCAGATAAAACCTTTTATTATATTTCTAAATGAACACTTGTCTCCTTGAATTAAAAAACATAGCTTAATTACTACAAAAGAGTACTGAGAAACCAGAGGCCCTGGAGAACAGCAAATGGTACATATTCATAGACATGCTAAGTAGGAAGCAGAAAAATGAGAGTACAAAATGTTTTACAAGCATTGAAAGATAAAATTCCATTAAAAAGTGAAATTGAGGAAAATGGATGTTTTAATAACCAAATGAGACATGTATAGTCAAAGCTGCCTCTTTGGATGTGATTAAATTGATTTGATATTTATATGCTGGAAAGATCAAAATGGGAAAAGAGCTTCTAAAGAAATACTAAGCATGACATTCATTCAATTGTTCAACACTCAAAAACATATATTAAGCCTCTGCTATGCTTCAGACATTGTGCTAGGCACAAGAAATACAACATTGGGTAAGATAGACACAGCTTTAATTAGTTTATAGAATAGGATGCAGAAAAACATTATTCAGCAAAATAAGATACTGTTATGAATAGGAAATGCTTGGGATGATGTAAAAGTACATAGCAAGAGCATCTGTGGCTCTTTTCTATTTTCCTAAAGGAAAATCTCCTAAAAGATGATCAGAGCAATGGAGAAAACCAGGTGTCCATGGCAGAGGTAAAGAGAGTCAAAGAAACTAATTGGGAAGGTGCTGAAATAATTCAGATGGTGGCATCAGCTAACATACTGACAGTGGGGATTAGGAAATGGAATGAAATTGAGAAAGCTTTATGATAGATTTGATAGCAATTAACTATTGGTGAGATGGAGGAAGTGAGAAACAGAAAGGAGTCAAGAGTGATTCCCAGATTCTTGGCTTAGGCAAGCCATGTGGCAAGGACCACAAGAGGAGCAGAATTGGGAGGAAAGATGATGATGCGCTCTATGCATGCTGATGTCAGGGTGCTGGTGAGACTGAGAGAGGATCTTTCTGGTAGGTAAGTATGGAGCTCAAAAGAGATATCTTAGCTGGAGATATAAACTCAGGACTTAATGGCAAATGGATGGTAACTAAAACTAGGATACTGATGTGATTTACCTAAGGCTTTATAAAAGTAAGATGAGAAAAGGCTTAAGAAAGCAGTTTGAGGCCAGTACAGTGGCTCATGCCTGTGATCCCAGCACCTTGGGAGGGCAAGGAAAATCACTTGAGCCCAGGAATTTGAAACTAGCCTGGACAACATGGTGAAATCCCTTCTCTACGAAAAATACAAAAATTAGCCAGAGGTGGTGGTACGTACCTGTAGTCCCAGATACTTGGGAGGCTGAGGCAGGAGAATCACTTGAACCCAGGAGGCAGAAGTTGCAGTGAGCCAAGATGGAGCCCCTTCACTCCAGCCTGGGTGACAGAGGGAGATTGTGTCTCAAAAAAAAAAAAGAAAAGAAAAAAGGAAAAGAAAAAAGAAAAAAAACACAAAACAAAAAGAAAGCAGCTTGACGTTGAGAGAAATTTAATCCATTCCAAAACATTTGCATTTTTTCTTTTTCTATTATATTTTATTTATTTATTTTTAATTTTACTTTAACTTCTGGGATACATGTGCAGAATGTGCAGGTTTGTTACATAGATATACATGTGCCATGGTGGTTTACTGCATCTATCAACCGTCCTCTAGGTTTTAAGCCCTGCATGCATTAGGTATTTGTCCTAATGTTCTCCCTCCCCTTGCTCCCCAACCCCTGACAGGCCCCGGTGTGTGATGTTCCACTCCCTGTGTTCATATGTTCTCATTGTTCAACTCCCACTTATGAGTGAGAACATGCAGTGTTGGTTTTCTCTTTCTGTGTTAGTTTGCTGAGAATGATGGCTTCCAGCTTTATACATGTCTCTGCAAAGGACATGAACTCATTCTTTTTTATGGCTGAATAGTATTCCATGGTGTATATGTGCCACATTTTCTTTATCCAGTCTATGATTGATGGGCATTTCAGTTGGTTCCAAGTCTTTGCTATCATAAATAGTGCTGCAATACATATATGTGTGCATGTGTCTTCATAGTAGAATGATTTCTAATCCTTTGGGTATATACTCAGTAATGGGATTACTGGGTCAAATGATATTTCTGGTTCTAGATCCTTGAGGAATTGCCACACTGTCTTCCACAATGGTTGAACTAATTTACATTCCCATCAACAGTGTAAAAGCATTCCTATTCCTCCACAACCTTGCCAGCATCTGTTGTTTCCTGACTTTTTAATAATCACCATTCTAATGAGATGGTATTTCATTGTGGTTCTGATTTGCTTTCCTCTAATGACCAGTGATGATGAGCTTTTTTTCATATATTTGTTGGTTGCGTAAATGTCTTCTTTTGAGAAGTGTCTGTTCATATCCTTTGCCCACTTTTTGATTGGGTTTTTTGTTTTTTTCTTGTAAATTTGTTGAATTTCCTTGTAGATTCTGGATATTAGACCTTTGTCAGATGAGTAGCTTGCAAAAATTTTCTCCCATTCTGTAGGTTGTCTGTTTACTCTGATGATAGTTTCTTTTGCTGTGCAGAAGCTCTTTAGTGTAATTAGATCCCATTTGTCAATTTTGGCTTTTGTTGCAATTGCTTTTAGTGTTTTAGTCATTAAGTCTTTGCCCCATGCCTATGTCCTGAATGGTATTGCCTAGGTTTTTTTCTAGGGTTTTATGGTTTTGAGTTTTACATTTAAGTCTTTAATCCATCTTGAGTTAATTTTTGTATAAGGTGTAAGGAAGGGGTCCAATTTCTATTCTCTGCATATGGCTAGGCATTTTTCCCAGCACCATTTATTAGATAGGGAATTCTTTCCCCATTGCTTGTTTTTGTAGGTTTGTCAAAGATCAGATGGTCGTAGATGTGTGGTGTTATTTCTGAGGCCTCTGTTCTGTTCCATTGGTCTATATATCTGTTTTGGTACCAGTACCATGCTGTTTTGGTTACTGTAACCTTGTAATATAGTTTGAAGTCAGGTAGTGAGGTGACTCCAGCTTTGTTCTTATTGCTTAGGATTGTCTTGGCTATACAGGCTCTTCCAAAACATTTGCATTTTAAAGAGGTGAAGGTTGGGCTAGGAGCTGGGTAGATAAATGAAGTGTGTTTCATAAATACAAAGTTTGAGAAGCCTGAGATATCCAAAAAGAAGCTAGGTTGGATTTAGCTTCTAGCAAGCATCCTGTTACTTCAGTAACAGTCAAGGAATTACAAAGGTCAAAATAGAAGAGTAGCCACAAGTATTTATCTTCATTCTTTATCATGATCTCTTAAAATTATATGAAGGAATATAATAGGTATAAACTCACTCTAAATCCTGTAGCAGGAAGATTCAGGATTCCAGGAAGAAGCTAACTGAAAAAAAATTAAAGATGTGATATTATTCTTGAGAAGTTACTAAGAACTTCAGAATGTAATAAAAAGTCAGTGCAATAAATTTGGAATATAAATAAAATATTCATAAAAAATTAAAAGATGCTTAAAAGACAACATAATCATACAATACTGATAGCCAGAGCAAAAGTAATTGCACAGCAATAACAAAATGCACAGTACATATTTACTGACTTGCAAAATTCATAATCAATTACTAGACAAAAATCCAAAAGAAATAGGATTACCAAATAGAATTTATATCTTATCAACCTTAACAATTTAAAGTGAAAGTTAAAATGTACAAATTTTGGTGAATGAAAGAAAGAAAAGGTGAAGTTAAGTCACATTAGAATGTGAGGATTCAAGATTTATTGCACATAGTTCATGGAACAAGAATTTTAAAAATTATTGAAATTTATTAAGAGGAATAGAATAGAAGTATAGTAATTATGATATTGGTATGGGGAAAGGAAATTTAGTAAGTTTTGAAAAAGTATGCTAAATTTTATCTATCATAGCAGAAACTAATAGATCATGTTTAAATTAAGTAATATGTGCATAGTATATGGTGGTAGGTTGAAACTGCTAGAAGAAAAATTTAAAAATAGCAATCTCAAAAAATAAATAAAATTTAAAAAATAAAAACAGCTATCTCTGCAATAGAGGAAGTAGATAATTGAAAGAGATATAGGCCAGGCACGGTGGCTCACACCTGTAATCACAACACTTTGGGAGGGTGAGGCAGGGGGATCACCTGAGGTCAAGAGTTCGAGACCAGCCTGGCCAATATGGTGAAACCCTGTCTCTACTAAAAATACAAAAATTAGCTGGGCATGGTGGCAGGCGCCTGTAATCCCAGCTACTTGGGAGGCTGAGACAGGAGAATCACTTAAACTCAGAAGGTGGAGGTTGCAGTGAGCCAAGATCATGCCATTGCACTCCAGCCTGGGCGACAAGAGTGAAACTCCATCTCAAAGAAAAAAGAAAAAGAAAAAGAAAAGAGATATAACTGAGAACATTTCATCCTAATCCCTTAGCTATTTTTTGATTATCAACCATACGCATTTTATTTTTTATATAAATTAAAAATATATTTTAAAAAAGTAATGAAGTCTGCAACAATCTACTCCCAACCTATTTGTCTAACTTTCTTTCTTTTCTTTCTTTTTCTTTCTTTCTTTCTTTCTTTCTTTCCTTCTTCTTTCTTTCTTTCTTTGTCTTTCTCTCTCTCTCTGTCTCTCTCTCTCTCTCTCTCCTTTCTTTTTCTTCTTTACCTTAGCTGCAACCAAAATTGACTATCCAACAGAAGTTACTGAGACTGTTCCATTTGGTGCACTGGAGGAGCGTTATGTAGTACTAGGGGCAAATAAAAGCCAGCTGGAGTACTAAGTATATTACCAACAGCATTTGTCTAGTCTTCTTTCTTATAACTGTACACATACATACCCCACCAACAACAATACCCACTATAACAGCACATTCATAAGAGATGGTGCCATTTAGTCTTCAACTTAGCTCAGATTCCAAGATTTTAAGCTCTCTGCTACCCATCTACTGTGAGGTTGTTCCTGATATTCAGTGCAGCATAGCTCTTTAATTCTTCTTTCTCTATTTTAGTCATATTCTCTGCTAACTTAACAACCCACTCCACATTCTTGGTCAGCTCCCAATCCTCAGATTCTGCTAACTTCATAATATAGGTCACCATGTGACTTGTTGACTTCTCCATCTGTCCAAATCTTACACATTATTTCAGATCCACCTCAAATGCCAGTTCCTCATCATTTCTTCTCTGGACTCAACAGAGCTTTGCTTCCTATTTATAAAAACAAAGGTCACCATGCTTTATATTACAAATTGGTTGTTTATATAAATTTATTACAAAATTATTGTATATGTATATTTTAAGTTTCTCTTAATTTTAAATTCTTTCAAGGCCAGGATTAAAGCTTGCTAATCTCTTATCTAACATAGTAAATGTAATATTTTAATGCATATAATGCTCCTTAGATGAATATTTAACTGTATTTTAATTTTGGTGAGATTCTCACTGTCTTAGTTCATTTAGTATGTTCTTTTAAAGAAATACCTAAAGCTGGGTAATTTATAAAGAAAAGAGGTTTATTTGGCTCATGGTTCTGCAGGCAGAACAAGAAGCATGGTACAAGCATCTGCTTCTGGCGAGGGCTTCAGGCTCCTTCCACTTATGGCGGAGGGTGACGGGCAATGCACAGAGATCCCAAGCAAGAGGGGAAGCAAGAGAGAGAGTGGGGAGGTGTCCGGTTCTTTTTAACAATCAGTTCTTGCAGGAGCTAATAGACTGAGAACTCACTCACCCCTACCCTTAGAGAGGGTATTAATATTCATGAGGGATCCACCTCCATGCCCCAAACACCTCTCATTTGATCTCCTATATTGGGGATCAAATTTCAACATGAGATTTGGAGGGGAAGAAACACCTGAACTATAGCACTCATGGATTTTTATTAATTGGGCAATTCGGAATTATTTTCTGTAGGTTTTTGAGGGGAGGCTTTCATTTTCTTCATAGGCATTTACTGTATGTTACATACTTTTTATACTATGGCTCTTCCAAAACAAAGATGGCTTGCAAAATAGTAACAAAATAGTAATAGTAACAAAATAATATTATGGGGTTAATAAAATGGAAACTGAAAATTTAAGTGTGGAAAGGAGTCAAGTATGTTTCACATATTTTCTGTGATTGAGCCTTAATATTGTTTTTGCAGCTTTCTAATATCCAGAGCAAAAAGGGAAATATTAATTTCAACTGGTGTTTCTAGATAAATGCTCTAATTTGAAGGTGTTGGTAACCAGCTAGACTTCTCAGGGAACTTTCAAACAGTGTGAGGGACATATCAAAAGATCTCACACATGGGAAATTATGATCGATCCTAGAAGCAGAAAGTGGGACAGAAAAAAATATTTGGTGACATAATGGATGAATAGCTCCCAAATTTTATGGAGGACATGTTTACAGATTCAAGAAGTGCAGAAAACCCTAAGCAGTGTGAATTTAAGATAACCGCATCTAGGCATACCATATTCAAACCACAGAACCAAAAAGTAAAGAGAAAATCTTGCAAACAGCCAGGAAAAGAACAGCATATTTGAACAATTATTTGAACAAATTTGAACAATGATTCAATATTTTTTAAGAATGAAAATAAAGACATGTCCAGATAAAAATAAAACTAGCAGGGTTCATCACCAGCAGCTCTGCAATAAAACTAATGTTAAAGAAGCTCTTCCGTGAGACTCCGTCTCAAAAAAAAAAAAAAAAAAAAAAAAGAAGCTCTTTTGGCTGAAGAAAAATCATACCTGATAAAAATCCCAATTTTCAAGAAGGAATGAAAAGCATGAGAATCTATAAACATCTAGGTCAATATAAGAGAATATTGTTTTCTCCTAATTTCTTTAAAATGCATATGGTTTCAAAGCAAAAACTGTAATATTCTTTTGTGTGGTTTATAGAATAAATACATATACATATGAAAATTATAATAAATGGACCTATGGAGTCGCAAAGTTTCTCCATTTTTCATGGAGTCATACAATATTAACTCTAAGTAGACTGAGAAGTTAAGAATGTGTATTGTAATTCCATGAGCAACCATTGAAACTAATGCAGAAAACTCTGAAAATCTAATAAATAAATTAAAATATAGTTTAAAAATATTCAATTAATCTAAAAGGAAGCAAGAAAGGTGGAATATAGGAGCAAAGAAGCAGAGGGGACAACAGAAAACAGATAGTAAAATGGTAGACCTAATTGTAAACATGCCAGTAATTCTATTAGCTGTTGTTGGACTAAACACCCCAATTAAAAGATAGAGATTGTCAGAATGAATTTTTTAAACACCCAAACATGTTATCTCAAGAAGATGCAGGCTGGGCACAGTGGCTCATGCTGGTAATCTTAGCACTTTGGGAGACCGAGGCGGAAGGATCACTTGAGCTTAGGAGCTCGAGACCAGGCTGGGCAACATAGTGAGACCTAGTCTCTAAAAAATAAAAATAAACATAAATTAGCTGGGTGTAGTGGCACACACCTATAGTCCCACCTATTCGGGTGGCTGAGGTGGGAAGACTGCATAGCTCAGTCGGTCTAGGCTGCAGTGAGCCATGTTCGCACCATTGCACTTCAGCTTGGGTGACGGTATGCGATCCTGTCTCAAAAAATCTAAACAAAACAAAAAAAGAAGATGCACTTTAAATATAAAGATGCTGATAGATTGAAATTAAATAGCTGGGAGAAAAATGCCATGCAAACTATAGGCATGAGAAAGGCTAGAGTGTTTATATTAGTATGAGATAAGGTAGACTTCAAGACAAAGAGTATTACTGGAATAAAGAGGGACATTTCATAATGCTAAAAGAACCAATAAATCAGGAAGATATAACAATCATAAATATGTATGTACCTAATACAGACTTTAAAATATATAAAGAAAAAAATGAGAATTACTGGAGCAATAGACAATTCCAGAATCATACTTGGAGATTTTAACGCTCCTTTCTTAGCAATTGATGGGCCAATGATTCAAAAAAATTAGGGGAAAACAATGATACGATTTCTGCAAAAACAGATAATCCCTGATGTAGACAATAAAAAGATAGTTATACCAATATTGTTGCTAATATCAAACTGTGAAACAAAATTTACCAATGATCAACAAATGCATATACAGTCATACTTCACTTGATGATGAGGATATGTTCTGAGAAATGAAAAATCTACACAAATCTACATGAAATATCTAATTTTTACTAGCACTTCTTGTCATAATACATCTTGGATAAGTTTCTTTTTTGAGCCTCACATATGACATCCATAAAATATTAATATAAATATCCATAACTCACTCTCCAAAATCAGAAAGCTGGCCTGATACCTCCTTGGGTTTTCTTTCACTACCAATGTATATGATTCTGCAAAATTAAAGCTATGAATTTTTCACTTGATACCCAAAATCTTGTAAGCTTAGAACTTGAAGACAGGCACAGCATGCAGTCATATAGTAAACACAAATAATGCTATCTGTAATGAAATTTTAACATTTTGACATTTGACAGAAGAATTCAAACCATCAAAAGAAATATTTTGTGTGTGTGTGGAGAGTAACCTTATTCATCGTCCATAATGATGATTTTCTTATTTTTCTTTCCTGAAATGCTGTGTTAAATAAAATCTTATATATAAATACAATCTTTATAATATAAACACAGTCTTATAGAGAAGACACATATATATAAAACAAATGAAACCACAACTGCTCTTGTTGACGTGATAGGTAGGAGCCCAGATTTCATTCCACCTAGGGGAAAATCGAGCACAGGTTCTCCCTCAAGGGGGCGCCTTAGAGCACAGCTGAAGCTAAAGCACAGGTGGAAGAATCACTGTAAAAGGAGTCTCCTTGGCTGGACATTCTTTCAGCTGCCATAATAGTTTCTTATTAAGACTTTCCTGAAACTCCAAAAATCACTGATCTGCATAGTCTCACATTTTTCTACTCTTCTCAATGCCAGACATTGATGCGTGAAAAAAAATATGCATCTCAGCATTTTATTATATTCTGTTATAGAGCTTTAAATTGCTTTGCTGAATTGTGTTATGTATAAATCTAATCAGCATTCCCTAATTCCCTTCTACCATAAGATCTCGAAAAGAATATATAATTGCTGAATTGACTAAATTATCAGGATCCAACATCTGGTTTGAATTAAACATTAAAATATATGAGGAAAATATTGAAAGACTCCAAAAGATAGCAATACAGATGAAAATATATGGAAAATAAAGGAAGTGAACCTGTTTAATTGGTCAATGAAAAGGCAGTGAGAAACTTACTGTCTTTGAATTAGGAGGAAAAAACTATTATGCAGTAATGACTTTTTAATCCTTGCTATTTCATGAGGGATTTGCTACAAAAAGGAGGGATTTCCTCTTAATGAGAACTGACTGGACCCACAGTGCTAGTCAGCAATTCCAAATCAGCAAACTCACCCATTGTTCTGAATAGTCTTTCTAAGCATTTACCATATTCTTCAAGATTTCTGTCCCACTTTAACTCTCTGAGAATATCCAAAAAAGAAACTAAAAGGCACGAATAAAGGCAATGAGAGTGGGATTGCAGGGCATTGCTAATGAGGGAAAGATGTGGCAGCTTCTTGGAATAGAAAGGACGTTGGATTCCAAAAGGACGGAGAGAGGGAGAAGTGCCGGTTGACCTCCAGGACTCTGAACTGTGCAGCTCAGTTAGGGGTGCTGCTGTTCACCAAGACTGGGCATGTCGGAGGAGGCAGAAGATGGAAAGAAAAGGAAGGAATGGTGATGATTGGGGGAATATGTGTATTCCTTTTGGATACACTGAATCAAAGTGCCTTTAGGAATTGCAGTGGAAATGTCTAGAATGCAGTCAGGTATACACAACTAAAGCTGGGTTGAAACACAGATTTTGGAGTTCTCGGGATGGCCAATGTCACAGGTATGGCTGAAAATGACCAAAAAGAGCAAGTAAAAGAGAGGTGCTCAACTTGGGATCCACAAACTCTTGTGGGTACCATGAGTGATCTTCAGAAGCATCCTTTAATCCCCGAAATTTCATGAGATTTTTGTGAGCATGTTCTTTTCCTCAGGAGAGAAGGCCTGTATCTTTCTCCATGTTCTCAAAAATTCATTACCCAAAAAGGTTTTGAACCAGAGATCTAGATTGAGAAACGAAAATACCCAGGAAACATTCTCTGAAGAATATGTCCATCCATACAGCCGGGAGCGGTGGCTCACGCCTGTAATCACAGCACTTTGGGAGGCCGAGTCGG
The DNA here is from genome assembly GCF_028858775.2 of Pan troglodytes. NCBI lineage: Eukaryota > Metazoa > Chordata > Mammalia > Primates > Hominidae > Pan > Pan troglodytes. The sequence continues at coordinate 160,268,119 of NC_072401.2, forward strand.
GCGGATAACGAGGTCAGGGGTTCAAGAACAGCCTGACCAACATGGTGAAACCCCTTCTCTACTAAAAATACAAAAATTAGCCGGGCGTGGTGGCATACACCTGTAATCCTAGCTACTCAGGAGGCTGAGGCAGGAGAATCGCTTGAACCCGGGAGGCGGAGGTCGCAGTGAGCCGAGATCGCACCACTGCTCTCCAGCCTAGGTGACAGAGTGACACTCCGTCTCAAAAAAAAAAAAAAAGAATATGTCCATACACATAAAATATAAAATACATAAATGTTCATACACATAAAGACAATTAGTTGCCAAAAGGGAGCCTGAGAAAGAGCTGGCGGTCAGAGAGCAGAAGCAGAAAGACGCAAGACTGGATCCAAGAGAAGGCAAGTTTTCAAATAGGAGAATGCCCCATTCTGTCACTCAGGGTAGAGATCAAATATTAACCCTCAGAAGGGCCTCCTCTAATCACTTAGCTCAACCACCCATACGGGTGTATTTCCCACATGAACGAGAAAGTTCGTTGTGAGCAGGAACCCTGAATCCCAGTGCTTGCAACATAACGAACATAAAGTAATTGTCAGATGATTAACTGATTGACTGCTATTGGAGACAATCTGCAATTTTTAAATTCCATTTTTACCTTTCCTTGTTCCAAAAATACATTACATTCAAGTAGTTCAAAGACATTTTTGATTTAATAACTAAATGAACAAGTGAGCAAATATATTACCATTTGTTTCCCGGTACAACCAATAACAATAAAGGCAGAGTGCTATCGAAGAATGCAGAAAAAAAGGAGGAGGCAAAAACATAGGTAACTGAACAGTAAAGTAACTAAAAGCGTTAGTCACTGACATTTATACTTATTAGTGAGTTTTCTGACTAAAAGTTATTATTTATGTAATATAAGCATTTCATTTTATTCTATAATCTATAATGCTAGACAGGAGCAAATGCAGCAGTTGTCAATAATTGCTAAAAGCCTACCACACTGGACAATTCAAAGGTGTTTATTATAAGCCAAATGCTGTAAAACATAATGTCCTAAGGCAGTTAGGCAATAAATGTTTACTGAGGAAAATGAACTCTTCTTTCCTAGTCAATTTGAATGAAAACAACAAAAGTTATTTCAAACATTTTAACATAATGCTACACACTCATCTCCAATAAAATACATTATTTCTCAGAGTTATAGGATATTACATTATTGAAAATAGACTTGTTTCCTTACTTTTTGTATTTAGGCCATGTTTAATACTTTCTATAAATAAACTATCAGACAAGATGATACCTCAACCTTAAGCAAAGTATTTTATACTTTTACTTTCAGAGATTCATAACAACACTTGATTTACATTTTAAAATATTAAATTCTACTTTCTGAGATGCAGATATAACAAGTACATCAATTTCACAATAGGAAAAGCATCTGTGTATTAAACAGTTCAGGTAGAAGATGGTCTCTGAAATCAAATAGCTTGTGAACTGATGCATTTTTCAAAGATTTGTCTTCAGTGAATTCTGCTGGGGAGAGCAAGATTTTCAAAGTGGCTGTCCTATCCTCATTCCTGTACTGACTCGTAAGAGCCAAGAAAGGAGAAAGGAAAATTGACATCTGCGCACAGCTTAATGTTGGTACAGGTGCTGGGCAAGCTACATAATTTACAGGGTCCAGCGCAAAATGAAAATTTGGGACTCCTTTTTCAAAAAGCAGGGGAAAGCATTTTTTAAAGGTATGAAAATATAAAGCTTTTTCATTTCTTCTCTCTCTCTTTTTCTCTCTCTCTCTGTCACAGTGGGGTTTTTTTATTGAATTAGAAACTGGAGGTAATTTTTTTTCTTTTTTATTTTATTTTATTTTACTTTATGTTCTGGGATACATGTGCAGAACTTGCAGGTTTGTTACATAGGTATACATGTGCTATGGTGGTTTGCTGCACTCATCAACCCATCTTCTAGGTTTTTAAGCCCCACATGCATTAGGTATTTGCTCTAATGCTCTCCCTCACAGTGTTCCCTACCCCCCGACAGGCCCCAGTGTGTGATGTTCCCGTCCCTGTGTCCGTGTGTTCTCATTGTTCAACTTGTCACAGTGTTTTTTATTTGCACTATAATGTTGTTCTAGGTAAAGAAAAATTAAAATTTTAAATTATTAAAATGAATTTTGCTGTTCATCTATGTATTGTACAGTGCAAGTTTTAAATGCAAATATAGGAATATTTAACTTATACAAAATGACCACAATTACTTGATTTGTATTTCATAGCTCACACATCAATACACATTTTGTTCTTAGCAAAACAATGGAAACACTATGCAAAACTAACTCAACTGTTCTTATTTCACTTCTTAATACATCACATCGTACCAATATTCTCTACAGATAAATAAGGAAGGTTTGAAAAAACAAGAAACTATGAATAATCCTACTTTTCACTTTCCCTCTTTGTCATCATTTTCAGTGTAAATGTTTAGCTAGTACAAAAAAGAGAAAGGAGTAACAAGGGATATGCTAGGTACCTATGTATGTCATTGGTTTAGAAGGACACTGCCCACTTTCAAAGCAATTCGTGTTCAAATAGAAAGCGAGCCTCTCAGCCTGTTTGCACTGCACTTAGTTTGACACTCGACTTGCTTAGTTTTTTGTTTGTTTTGTTTTATTATATTTTAAGTTCTGGGGTACATGTGCATAATGTGCAGGGTTGTTACATAGGTATACATGTGCCATGGTGGTTTGCTGCACCCATCGACCCATCATCTACCTTAGGTATCTCTCCTGCTATCCCTCCCCTAGTCCCCCACCCCCCGACAGGCCCCAGTGTGTGATGTTCCCCTCCCTGTGTCCACGTGTTCTCATTGTTCAACTCTGACTTAAGAGTGAGAACATGCAGTGTTTGGTTTTCTGTCTTGAGTTTGCTGAGAATGATGGCTTCCAGCTCCATCCATGTCCCTGCAAAGGACATGAATTCATCCTTTTTTATGGCTGCATAGTATTCCATGGTGTATATGTGCCACATTTTCTTTATCCAGTCTATCCTTGATGGGCATTTTGGTTGGTTCCAAGTCTTTACCATTGTAAATAGTGCTGCAACAAATATATGTGTGCATGTGTCTTTATAGTAGAATGATTTATAACCCTTTGGGTATATGCCCAGTGATGGGACTGCTGGGTCAAATTATATTTCTGGTTCTAGATCCCTGAGGAATCACCACACCGTCTTCCACACTGGTTGAACTAATTTACACTCCCAGCAACAGTGTAAAAGTGTTCGTATTTCTCCACATCCTCTCCAGCATCTGTTGTTTCCTGACTTTTTAATGATTGCCATTCTAATGAGATGGTATCTCATTGTGGTTTTGATTTGCATTTTTCTAATGACCAGTGATGATGAGCTTTTTTTCATATGTTTGTTGGTTGCATAAATGTCTTCTTTTGAGAAATGTTTGTTCATATCTTCCTCTCCCACTTTTTGATGGGGTTGTTTGTTTTTTTCTTGTAAATTTGTTGAATTTCCTTGTAGATTCTGGATATTAGACCTTTGTCAGATGGATAGACTGCAAAAATGTTCTCCCATTCTGTAGGTTGCCTGTTCACTGTAATGATAGTTTCTTTTGCTATGCAGAAGCTCTTTAGGTTGATTAGATCCCATTTGTGTATTTTGGCTTTTGTTGCCATTGCTTTTGGTGTTTTAGTCATGAAGTCTTTGCCCATGCCTATGTCCAGAATGGTATTGCCTAGGTTTTCTTCCATGGTTTTTATGGTTTTAGGTCTTACTTTTAAGTCTTTAATCCATCTTGAGTTAATTTTTGTATAAAGTATAAGGAAGGGATCCAGTTTCTATTTTCTGCGTATGGCTAGCCAGTTTTCCCAGCACCATTTATTAAATAGGGAATCCTTTGCCCATTGCTTGTTTTTGTCAGGTTTGTCAAAGATCAGATGGTTGTAGATGTGTGGTGTTATTTCTGAGGCCTCTGCTCTGTTCCATTGGTCTATATATCTGTTTTGGCACCAGTACCATGCTGTTTTGGTTACTGTAGCCTTGTAATATAGTTTGAAGTCAAGTAGTGTGATGCCTCCAGCTTTGTTCTTTTTGCTTAGGATTGTCTTGGCTATGTGGGCTCTTTTTTGGTTGCATGTGAAATTTAAAGTAGTTTTTTCTAATTCTGTGAAGAAAGTCCATGGTAGCTTGAAGGGGATAGCATTGAATCTATAAATTACTTGGGTAGTATGGCCATTTTCACAATATTGATTCTTCCTATCCATGAGCATGGAATGTTCTTCCATTTGTTTGTGTTCCTCTTTTATTCCCTTGGGCAGTGGTTTGTAGTTCTCCTTGAAGAGGTTCTTCACATTCCTTGTAAGTTGTACTCCTAGGTATTTTATTCTCTTTGTAGCAATTGTGAGAGGGAGTTCACTCATGATTTGGCTCTCTGTTTGTCTATTATTGGTGTATAGGAATGCTTGTGATTTTCTCACATTGATTTTATATCCTGAGACTTTGCTGAAGTTGTTTATCAGCTTAAGGAGATTTTGGGCTGAGATGATGGGGTTTTCTAAATATACAATCATGTCATCTGCAAACAGAGACAATTTGACTTCCTCTTTTCCTATTTGAATACCTTTTATTTCTTTCTCTTGCCTGATTGCCCTGGCTAGAACTTCCAATACTACATTGCATAGGAGTGGTAAGAGAGGGAATCCTTGACATGCTTAGTTTATACTACCAGTAGGTCTCCCTGAACTCCCATGCATGTGCATCTGCTAGAATTCTGTGCCTCTGGAGCACTGCAAAAGCTGTGCGCTAATGGATTGGTGAGGCTATGTGCTAATGGATTCTCTAGGGCCAAAAGAGATTTTAAAATATTTTATTTCAGATCCATCTATATGCTGCCTTTCAAGAAACTCACTTCTTGACTTTAGGGACACACACGGGCTAAAAGTGAAGGGCTGGAAAAAGACATTCTATGCAAATTGTAATCAGAAGAGAGAATGGATGGCTATACGTCAGACAAAATAGACTCTACATCAAAAACTGTCACAAGAGACAAGAGGGTCATTATATAATTATAAAATTATCCTCTTATCAAGAGGATATAACAATTACAAATATTTATGCACCAAATATCAGAGCACCTAAATATATAAAGCAAATATTAATGTAACTGAAAGGAGATATAGACAGCAATGCAATAATGGTAGGAGACTTTAGTACCTCACTTTCATGAACAAACTATAGACCAAATGGACCTAACAGACATATTCAGAACATTCCATCCAGTAGCAGTAGAATACACATTCTTTTCAGACACCCACAGAGCATCCTCCAAGATAGATCATACGTTAGGCCACAAAACAAGTCTTAACAAATTTAATAAGACAAATAATATCAAGTACCTTTTATGACCACAACAGTATGAAACTAGAAATCAATACCAGGAGGAAAATTAGGAAATTCACAAATATGTGGAAATTAAACAATGCACTCTTAAACAACCAATGGATCAAAGAAGAAATCAAAATGGACATAAATATCTTGAGGAAAATGGAAATATACAGATATCAAAACTTATGGAATGCAGCTAAAGCAAATCTAAGAGGGAAGTTTATAGTAATAAACACCTACATTCAGAAAAAAAGAAAGATCTCTAATGAACAACCTAACTTTACACCTAAGCCCAAAGTTAGCAGAAGGAAGAAAATAAAGATTAGAACAGAAACAAATGAAATAGATACTAGAAGAACAAAAGAAAATATCAACAAAACTGAGAGTAATAAAAACAGAGAAAAGACTCACATAAATAAAAGTATAGATAAGGGAGATATAACAACTGATATCACAGAAATACAAAGAATCATAAGAGACTACTATGAAAATTATATTCCAACAAGTTGGATAACCTAAAAGAAATGAAGAAATTCCTAGAAACATACAGCTGACTATCTTAGTTTGTTTTCTGTTGTTTATAATAGAATATCTGAAACTGGGTAATTTAGAAAGAATAGGAATTTATTTTCTACCATTATGGAGGCTGAGAAGTCCAGGATCAATGGGGTGCATCTGATGAAAGTCTCCATGGTGGGGAGTCTGCAGAATTCTGAAGCAGTACAGCGCATCACATGACCAGGGTGCTGAGCATGCTAGGTCCAATCTCTCTTCTTCTTATAAAGCCACCAGTCCAACTCCCATGATAACCCATTAATCCATTAACCCATTAGTAGATTAATCCATTCACAAAGACAGAGTCCTCATCATCCAATCACTTTTTTAAGGCCCAGCCTCTTAATATTGCCACATTGGGGATAAAGTTTCAACATGAGTTTTGAGAGAGACAAATATTGAAACGATAGCACCTACAAAGACTGACTCATGAAGAAACAGAAAATCTGAACAGACCATACTAAGTAAGGACTTTAAGTCAGTGATTAAAAACTTCCCAACAAAGAAAAGCCAAGGACCTGATGGCTTCACTGGTGAATTCTGCCAAATATTTAAGGAAAATTAAACCAATCCTTCTCAAACTCTTCCCAAAAAATTGAAGAAGAAAGAGCACTTCCAAAGTCACTATGAGGCCAACATTACCGTGATAGCAAAGCCAGACAAAGACACTACAAGAAAAAAAAAATATGAAAGAATATCCCTGATAAACATAGATGCAAAAATCCTCAACAAAATACTGACAACTCTAGCAAAAATGGACAAATGTAATCACATCAACTTAAAAAGTGTCTGTACAGTGAAGAAAATAATCAAGGAAATGAAGGGACAGCCCACAGAATGGGAGAAAGTATTTGCAAACTACCTACCTGACAAGGGATTAATTACCAGAATATATAAGGAGCTAAAATAACTCTCTAGGAAAAAATATCTTATAATCCAATTTAAACATGGGCAAAAGATCTGAACAGACATTTCTCAAAAGAAGACGTACCAGTAGCAAACACATATATGAAAAGGTGCACAACATCACTGATCTTCAAAGAAAGGTAAATCAAAACTACAATGAGATATCATATCACCTTGGTTAAAATGGCTTTTACCCAAAAGGCAATAATGAATGCTGGTGAGGATGTGGAGAAAAGGGAACTCTCTTCCACTGTTAGTAGGAAGCTAAATTAGTGCAGCCACTATGGAGAATGCATGGGGATTACTCAAAACAAACTAAAAATAGAGCTATCATATGATCCAACAATCCCACTACTGGGTATATACCCAAAAGAAAGAAAGAAGTATATCAAAGAGATATCTGCACTCCCATGTTTATTGCAGCATTATTTATAATAGCCAAGATTTGGAAACAACCTGAGTACCCATCATCAGACAAATGGATAAAGAAAATATACATATGTAAAATGGAGTACTATTCAGTCATAAAAAAGAATGAGATCCTATCATTTGCAACAACATGGATAGAACTGGAGATCACTATGTTAAGTGAAATAAGCCAGGCACAGAGTGAAACTTTGAATGTTCTCACTTATTTGTGGGAACTAAAAAATTTCAAACAACTGAACTCATAGAGATAGAGAGTGGAATGATGGTTACCAGAGGCTGGGAAGATTGGAGGAGGACAGGAGGAAGAGAGGATGGTTAATGCATACAAAAATATTATTAGAAGGAATAAGATATAGTATTTGATAGCACAACAGGGTGACCATAGTCAACAATAACATTGTACATTTTAAAATAACTAAAAGTATAACTGGATTGTTTGTAACGCAAAGAAAGGGTAATTGCTTGAGGTGATGCATACCTGACTTACCCTGATGTGACTATTACACATTATATGCTTGTATCAAAATATCTCATGTGACCCATAACAATATACACCCACTATTTACCCATAAATATTAAAAATTAAAAATACTAGCAAACCAAATACAAAAGCACATTAAAAGGATCATACACCATGATCAAATAGGCTTTATCTCAGGGATACAAGGATGGTTCAATATATGCAAGCTGGTAAATATAATACACCACATTCACAGAATGAAGGATAAAAATCATATAATCATCTCACTAGATACAGAAAAAGCATTTGATAAAATTCAACATTATTTCATGATTTTCAAATCTTGTAAAAAAATTAGTGATAGAAGGAATGCAACTCAATATAATAATGACCATATATGACAAGCCCTCAGCTAACATCATACTCAACAGTGAGCAACAGAAAGCTTTTCCTCTAAGATCAGAAACAAGACAAAAATACCAACTCTTGCCACTTCTATTCAACATAGTACTGTAAGTCCTAGACAGAACAGTTAGGCAAGAAAAAGAAATGAAAGGCATCCAAATTAGAAAGAAAGAGGTAAAATTGTCTTTGTTTGCAGATGGCATGATCTTATATATAGGAAAGTCTAAAGACTCCACTAAAAAGCAGTTCGAAATAATAAATTTAAAGTTGTAAAATATGAAACCAATATACAAGTCAGAACATGTCTATAAACAAACAACAAACTATCCAAAAGAGAAATTATGAAATCAATCCGATTTACAGTAGCATCAAAAAATAAAATATTTAGAAATAAATTCAGCCAAGGAGGTAAAAAAAGAAGTGCACACTGAAAAGTACAAAACATTGATGAAAGAAATTGAAGGCCAGGTGCAGTGGCTCATGTCTGTAATCCCAGCACTTTGGTAGGCTGAGGCGGGCAGATAACCTGAGATCAGGAGTTCAAGACCAGGCTGGCCAACATGGTGAGACTCCCGTCTCTACTAAAAATACAAAAAAATTAGCTGGGCATGGTGGCACACGCCTGTAATCCCAACTACTCAGGAGGCTGAGGCAGGAGAATTGCTTGAACCTGGCAGGCAGAGGTTGCAAGGTTGCAGTGAACCGAGATAGTGCCACTGCACTCCAGCCTGGGCGAAAGAGTGAGACTCTGTCTCAAAAAAAAAAAAAAAAAAAAAAAAAGAAAGAAAGAAGTTGAAGAAGATGCAAATAAATAGATATTCTGTGTTCATTGATTAGAGGATTAGAAAAATCAGTATTGTTAAAATGTTCATACTGCTGAAAGCAATCTACAAATTCAGTGCAATCCCTATCAAAATTCTAGTGGCATTTTTCATAGAAATAGAACAATCCTAAAATTCTTATGGAACCACCAAAGGCCCTGAATAGCAAAAGCAACCTTGAACAAGAGGAACAGAGTTGGAGGCATCACATTTTCTGATTTCAAATTATATTACAAAGTTATAGTAATCAAAATAGTATGGTACTGGCATAAAAACAGATACATATATCAGTGAAACAGAATAGAGAGCTCAGAGAAAAACCCAAGCATATATAGTCAACTAACTTTTGACAAGGGCATCAAGACTACAAAACAAAGAAAGGATAGTCTCTTCAATAATTGGTGTTGAGGAAACTAAACATTCACCTGCAAAAGAAATGAAATTGGACGTATATCTTAGACCATATACAAAATGGGTTAGAGACTTAATCATAAGACATAAAACTGTAAAACTTCTACAAGAAAACATAGGGGAAAGTGCTTTGATATTGGTCTTGGCAATGATAATTTGGGGTATGACACTGAAAGCACCAACAAAAGCAAAAATAAACAAGTAAGACTACATCAAACTAAAAACCCTTTTCACATAAAGGATATAATGACATGGACACAGGAAGGGGAACATCACACTCTGGGGACTGTTGTGGGATGGGGGGAGGGGGGAGGGATAGCACTGGGAGATATACCTAATGCTAGATGACGAGTTAGTGGGTGCAGCACACCAGCATGGCACATGTATACATATGTAACTAACCTGCACATTGTGCACATGTACCCTAAAACTTAAAGTATAATAATAATTAAAAAAAGGAAATAATGAATGAAATGAAATGGCAACCTACAGAATGGGAGAAAATATTTATAAACGGTATATCTGAATGGGAGATAATATCCAAAACATATAAGAAACTCAAACAACTCAATATCAAGAAAACAATAACTAAATATAAAAAGAGGGTAAAGAACTTGAATAGACATTTCTCAAAAGGATACACACAAATGGTCAACAGGGATATTAAAAAGTATTCAACATCACTAATCATCAGGTAAATGCAAATCAAGGCTACAATGAGATACCACATCACGCTTGTTAAGATGGCTATCATTAAAAAAAAAAAAAGGAAAGAAAGATCCATGTTGAAGAGTATGTGAAGAAAAGGGAACACTGACACACTGTTGGTGGAAATGTAAATTGGCACAGCCATTACAAAAAAACAGTATGGAGGTTCCCTAAAACTTTTTAAATAGAACTACCATATGATCCAGCAATCCCACTTCTGGATATTTATACAAAAGAAATGAAATCAGTATGTAGAAGAGATACCTGAACTCCCATATTCATCGCAGTATCATTCACAAATAACCAAGATATGAAAACAACCTAAATGTCTATTGGCAAATGAATGAATAGAGAAAATATGGACTATACATGTAATGGAATATTATTCAGCCTTAAAAAAGAAGAAAGTCTTATTTGGGAGGCGAGGTGGACAGATCACTTGAGGTCAGGAGTTCGAGACCAGCCTGGCCAACATGGCAAAACCCCATCTGTACTAAAAATACAAAAAAAAAAAAATTAGCTGAGCATGGTGATGAACTCCTGTAATCCCAGCTATTTGGAAGGCTGAGGCACAAGAATCATTTGAACCCAGGAGGCAGAGGTTGCAGTGAGCCAGTGAGCCAAGATCATGCCACAGCACTCCAGCCTAGGCAACAGAGCAAGACTCTGCCTTAAAAAAAAAAAAGAAAAAAGAAAAAAAATCCTGCCATTTGCTATCACATGGATAGAACTAGAGGACATTATGCTAAGTGAAATAAACCAAACACAGAAAGACAAATACTGTAAAACTTTACTTATATGTTGAATCTAAAATAAGCAAACTCATAGAGGCAGAGAGTAGAATGGTAGTTGCCAGGGGCTAAAGGTGGGGGAAATGGAGAGGTGATGGCCAAAGATTACAACGTTTCAGTTATGCAAGATAAATTCTGGAGATTTAATGTGCAGCATGGCAACTATAGCTAACAATACTGTACTGTATACTTAAAATTTTCTAAGAGGTTCTTAAGTGTTATTACCGCAAGAATAATAATAATAATAATTAATAATTATTATAACAATAACAAGGGGATAGGAGAAAACTTTAGGAGGTGTTGGATGTGCCTTTGGACATGATGGTGGTGATGGTTTCATGGGTATATATTTATCCTCAAACTCATGGAGTTGTATACACTAAGTATGTACAGCTTTTTACATGTCAATCACACCTCAATAAAGTGATTTAAAAATATATATTTGCTCTTCAGATTTAAAAAGGCAGTTAATTCTCCTGATCAGCAGTTTATTTTAACCCTAAAAAGATACGTGGAATATTTTCAAGGCAATGGATATAGAAGATTTTAATTTGTATCTCAAACTGAAATTTCATGCTATACCATAGATATTTGCCAATTCAGATTATTGGAATTGCGTATTTTTAAAAAAAAAAAACCATACCAGTACCTTGGCATGAAGTATTAGGCAGAGAGAGTCAGAGCATAGCCAAGCGTAGTGCCGCAGAGTCCCATAGCAACACCATTCAAGCCCACACTTGCAGGTGGGCGAGACCACTCATCTGTGTCCTCCTCTGATCTTGCCTGGTTCTTGCATTGGTGGAATGAGCCTGCTAACGAGCACACCCATCGCTGCCCCTGAGAACCACTAGGATAAATGAGGAAGGATATTCAGAACACTGCCTCATTACTGCTTAGATTTCTCCTTCCAGCCAGTCAGCACCGAAACCAGTTTAATGTCTGCACATTAAAAAAAGGCAGAGTGAAATGCTCTCCTCGGCTTCTCCCCACCTCCACCTTGTCCTAAAGAGTAACTAAGCCTTTCTGTTCTCCACCTCAACTTGATTAGGGGAGGGAGAAAAATTACTTCATTGTGTTTTAGAAACTTCTCTTAAAAAAAAAAAAAAATGCCTAGGCCAATCCAGAAATTGCTGGAGCTCCGCATGCTGACGCTAACAATCATGTAGCAAAAATCAGTAGCAGTGGTAGCTCTGTTAACTACCATGAACATCCAGGACCATACAATGAAAGGAAGAATAAAGCCAAGTGAATATGGATGGACAGAGAACCAGATTTAATTTAATTTGGAAAAATCAAGGAATATAACCTTTCTTGCATTTGTCTCATAACCACTTCTTACCTAAGGTTAAAAAAAAAAAAAAAACTACCTCAGTTTATTTGTTCTTACCTTTTCAAAGTAAACAATTTCAACTTAAATTCCGTGTCACGCAATTTCTTTTAACTGCAAATTTCTGAATCCTTTTTTAAATAACATAGGGAAATATTTAACTTAAAGTTCAGAGCTCAGAAAAGACGATCTTCCTTATACACTAGATATTCTTAACTAGTGCTTCTATAATTTGCTTCTAAACAAAGAAAATCTGTTCAGCTGGTAACCACAGTCTATTGAAACAATTGAAATAACTTTCAATAGTTAAGTAGAAGGTATACATTAACTTAGAGCTTCTTTAAGAACTATGTGTATTTCCGGATTAAAGTAGTTTATATAAACTAGTTCAGTTAACTATTTTACCAGGACACAATATGGCATTCTGCAAAACTCATTACTCCTATAACTATAAAGTCCTGTTCAAGAGACTTTCACAATTATATTTGCTTCACACATTAAAATGAGAATGTAATCTAATAATAAGTGTTGATTTGGAGTTAAAGATGTAATAGGCCCAGGTTTGGTCCCAACAATGGAGCTTGGCTTTAGGACTTCCCAGCACCACTTTCTAAAATCACTGGTGCTCAACTATTCTATTTCAAATAGACCTGCTTGTTCCCTCTCAAAATAGACAATGCAAAAACACATATTTTCTTCTTCTACACATACATATTTTCCTCCATTGCTCCCTGTGTTAATGGTTTAAGACAACATTTATTCTTAAAATTACTTCACCAATTCCTAGGATATGTTTTCCCACAATAAACAGTTAAAAAGATAAAACAGTCTTAATTTTGGGTCACTGATTCATCTTCTTCTAGACCATGCTGATTTCTTTTTAGCATCTGGCACATGACCCAGCGATAATTTTTAACGACTTTCAAAATACATTTTTCTGGAAATCAAATAAGTACATTTTTCCCCTAAAGCACCCTTGCATTACTATTGTGGTTTGTCCTCCAAAGTGCAACTTCAAAGGCCACTGTAGGAGGAACTCTCATTGTTTTTGTCTGATGATCAGTACTGATGGTTATTCTTTAGCAACTTGGATTTAGCCACTTAAAGAAGGAGCGAGATCTATGCCTGAAGACAAACATTCTTTATGATTTTTTCATCTCATAAATGAGATAAGAAAGATGTCAACTCCTTCTAGAGCAGTGGTTCCCAAACTTGAACGTGTATGAGAATCATCTAGAGGGCTTGTTAAACCATGTGTCCCTGGGCCCACTCTAGGGTTTTGCTTCAGCCCCTGGAGTTGCAGCCTGAGGATCTGTATTTCTGATCAGTTCCCAGGACCACACCATGAGAACCACTGGTCTAGACTATCTGAGTGGTCCAATCAAAAAAACCAAAATTTTTACAAAAACAACTTTTAAATCACTATTAGAAAAAATTAAGACATTCATACTTCTAGCTCTAAAATTTATCTTATCAGAACCTCATAATGTTTCTTAGAGGAATTTTAGTAAACAATAGTATTATATTCATTTTTTAAATGTCAAAAATTTGTCTAACATCGTTACACTGAATCTGTTTTTGCCTTCATATTGGGAAGTTTAAGCACAACTATTTTTTATTTTAGCTTGTAGACAATTTTCCAAAGAACATATGTGGTTTTCTTTTTAGAATAACATATGATTAAAGACACTGTTTTACCTTTAAAAAGCAACTGAATTAAAATTTACTTCACATATGTTTATAGATTTTCCAAAAATTCCAAGGCAAACTCAAACTGCATAGAAAGTTAATTTTTTCTAAATTCATCCATGAGTATATGGGTATGGTTTACTATCACTTATGCATACCTCTTATTAGAATAAGAGCACATTCTAAAAAATTTCCAATTGGCACCATTTATTATATCACCATTTATGCGATAATCTAATAAATAGCATTTAATGAAAAATACATTTACCTTGGAAAACTATACACATACTATATGAGAGAATAATTAAGATGATGATTGCAATAAAAACAGTACTGTACATTAGTTTCCTAAATGTTATGGTATAAATTAATGTCCAAAGGAAATACTTTTCATTCATCAAAGATTTGAAACTACAAATTATTAAACATGTGTGCTAAGAAGCTATTTGTAACTGATTTTAGGCTCTGTGTATTTTTATGTTCATTGAAGCACTTTTTTAAAAGAACAACACGTGCTTGTTTACCGCCACTCGCTGTTCAACTCTCTGAAAACTAGCTCCTCTGCTGCATACTGACTAGTACAGATAAAGACGATTCTGTTGTAACAAGATTACTTTTTAGGACTTTAGGGGTTTTTTTCTTATTGTTTATTTAATGTTGAAGCATAGTTTTAATAACAACCCTGATCAGAAACTCATTTTAATGATGCTAGGAGTACTAATTCTCCCAGCCTTTCAGAAGGATGTAAATTACTACTGTGGTGTGGAGACTTGGGAAGCATTTGGGCACAATGAACAAGCATGAGAAAATTGCTGGAGGTAAAGAATAGCTACTGTTTACTGGACAGAAGGAAAAAATGGCGAATCCAATAATGGTCATGATGGAGATGCAAGTAAATAGAGTTTGCCATCAATTGACTAATTTGACAAAGTGCACCTAGATTCATCATCTTTCCAACTCTACTCTTTCTAATCTTTTAATGCATCACCATCATCCAAGGCTCCTTTCTTCTAGGACAATAACTGGGCATCCAGAACAGTACCAGCATAATACCCAGTACAATACCAGACAATGTCTAAAGTATCCCATCAGCTGGTTAAAATAGTCTCAAACACAGTGGTCTGGCACATGAAATCAGCCCATTTAGCAGCCACTTCCAGAGACCCATCCTCCTCCCACCTGCCCTTCTTTTCCCTTTATTGCTCAATAATGTCCAATAGTCTTCTAAGCTTTTGTTAAGTCCCTGTTGATTCTTGGTGTTTCTGATTTTTACTGCCCTGATTCTGCTTGTCTTTATTCTATGGTTCAGCCCTTTGTACCATGACTGAAGCCGCTATGTCCTCCTCACCAACTCCCTTTGGTTCCAACACTTACACACATCTTACAATATTTCACCCAGAAAATGTTTTCTTATGTACCCTTATAGCAGATCTGGTAAGATATTTGACCCTAACAAATATGTGACTGTTGAATATATTTATAGATGGGCAAGTTGTGGAGAAAACCCAGCTTGCTATTTCACAAGGTGAACAGAAAGCAGTAAACATGATAGGAATGAGGAACTACCAAAACCTATCTCCACTTGGTTCTTACAACTAGACCCAATTATGTATTGTGTTTAGTTAGTCTCTGGAAAATACAATCACCGAGAAATTCCCTGTAACTATTGCATGACATGTAAACATGACCAATAGTCAGTTAACCGGGGAAATCATTTAGAAATTCCAGGAACTCCAATTTGAACTCCAGTAATTCTAAAGGAAGATTAAATGAGAAAAAGGAGACACATTTTTGTTTTCACAACTAGGATTTCTTATTCTGACACCTTTTTATTTCAGTAGCACAGCCTGAAGAGTGTTATCTCACCAGGAGGAAAGTAAGATGACAAAATTGATCTGTCTTCACAAAGCAAAATTATAAACTTAATTACATAATTATTTTTTAATATGTGCATTTATGACTGTTGTGATAATAGCAGTTACATTTCATGTTCTTCACAAGCTTCACATACACCAGTTCATAAAGCCTAACAATATTCTCATTCAACGCACAATAGTTAATGACCCATTCGCTTGCCATTTGTCTTTTCCTCTGCCAATCTTTATTTTTCTCAGTACTTACCCATCCTGTTACCCAAAAGAGGCATATTCTGCAATATTCACTTTAGATGTAGCCAGTTCAAATCAATACAAAGGAAGGATCTTCCAGAGTGTAGACAAAGGGCCATAATAAAAGATGAATTGGGCAGCCCCTGCTAGGGAACAGTCTCTGGGCCTAATTAAGGAATATTTCCTATCCTCAGGTTAAGGAGCCTTACCTTGTTCTACCCAGCAGGATTTGCTAGCCTTCTCCTTTCTAATCAGAATGTTATTACAGTTATTTGTAACTCTTATAGCTGCTCCAAATTGTGCTGTGGAACATAGATCAGGGCAGATAGCTTATCTTTTTAGTTCACAGATATTAAATCAAGAGAATCCACATCTAGATGTCATGTAGGAGCCACCTACTATGCATCACCCAGAAATCCCGAAGTGTGAGCTTGACACTGTGACTAGGTGTAACTTCTAGAATGTCTCTCTTGAAAAAGAGGTTAGTGTATTATGCCTAGAGATCAGAAAGGCAGACTGAAGTTATCCTTAGTAATGTTCATCAAAATACTTCTAGCTCTCCTCCTTCCAGGCTCAGGGATAGATTGTCCTTTCCCTATCACTTTGAAGTTAGGCCAATGAAATTTAAACAGACATGCTGTGGGTCCCTTCCGGATAGAATTCACCGTGTTTCCTGTGTCCTGCCTTGATAGTCATGGTTGTGTGTGTCAATATAGAATTTCCATCAGCCTGGTGCCTGAGAGACTATGGTGATCAGAGCCCTCCACTGACTTGTGATAACCATGAAGGTCATGGAAAATGAGAAATAAATTTCTGTTGACTTAAGCAACTAAGGTTCTGTGGTTGTTGTATTTTTTCCACAGATCATCTAACCTATACTGACTGATAAGCCTTCTAAAAGCAAAAGGAAGAAAACAGCTTTGTTAATCGAGGCCTCTTCTGCAAAGTTCACCATAGGTAAGAAAATATTTCTCATAGCATTGCAAATCTGCACCCAAATCTATACCCAAATCAAAAGTTAGTGCTACCTGGAAGGAGCCAAAGAAATGAGGAAACCCTGACTTCCCAGTCTTTATCCAATATGCCCCACAGGGCAACCTTGGAATTATAGAGGTAACAAGCCCCTGTTCCTCAAGTGTCAATCCCTGGAATGTGGCAGATTAGCTCTGCACATGAAACCATCTATTATTCCCCTTGTCTTGAAGCAGAAGCCAAGATAGCAGCCTTTAAACTAAGGCTTAGGGCCTCCAACAGATGCTAACAGGGAGACATACAAAGGCAGTACCTAGATTCGTTGACCATGACCCAAAACATTGGTTAACAGCTAACAGAATGCATTCTGTTTGAAGCTACTGTGTCCTACCACAATTTTAAAGGACTTGTGCTATCAGAGAGACCCTGAGCCTGGACTAGATCAGTGGTTCCCAAATCATGGTCCACAGGCAGGGTCTATGGGACTTTTTACTCATCTGCAATGAAATGAGAAAAATAAGGACAATTTAGTCACTTTTAGTGAAACTAAATATGTTCTATGTAGAGCACTGTGTTTGAACATTATAGCTTTCCTAATTTTGTGATATTAAAATGTCTTTACATTTATCAAATGATGGTAAAAGATAAATGGTAGGGCCTTTATTGTTGCTATTACTGTTTTTATTTGACAAAATTAAGTTTGGTAACCTTATGTTGTCCCCATTGTTTTTATTAAAATTTGACTTAATTATGGAAACTATTATTTTTACACAACCATCAGGTTTAAAAACTACTGAAGCTCTATAAATCTTTATATGTAGGACACGCTATGGTTATGTTTAATATGATAAAGTGTAACATGATGGAATCTTGAAACCTCTTGCCCCATCCTCTAGAGCTGCACCATCCATCGGGGTAACAACCAGCCACATGTAGCTACTGAGCTCTTGAAATATAGCTGCTCCAAATTGTGCTGCATAGTAAAATACATACTGAATTTTAAAGATAAATAATAAACTGTTAGTTATTTGAGAAATCTCCAAATTGCTCTCCAGTGGCTGAACTAATTTACATTCCCAATGGATTCATTCACACGCTAAACATCAGCATCACACAATATACCTTTGTAACAAACCTGCACATATACCTCTTCATTCTAAAATAAAGGTTTAAAAAAAGAAATAAAATATCTCATTAATAATTTTTATATTGATCACATGTTGAAGTGGTAATATTTTTAATATCCTGAGTTAAATAAAATTTATTATTAAAACTGATTCATCTGTTTCTTTTTAAGTATGGCTTCTAGAAAACTTTAAATTGCATCTGTAGCTCACATTGTATTTCTATTGGACCTCCCTGTTCTAATGTCAGTGTGTTCATGATTAACCACTATTAAGATTATGTTCTTTCTGGTAATGTATTGTGTTTGCATTGCCTTCTCAGTCACACAAATCGTAATAGCTGACTTACTTCTGTTACTCACAGCCTCATTTACCTAGAGTCTCTGCTCTTTCTCATCTTTTGTATCATATGGTCATGAAACTAGTTTTCTTAGTTAGTCTCCTTTTGATCATATCACTCCTTTGCCCAGAAATTGAAGAACAGGGAAGCCTTAGGCACTGGTGGTGAGAATGTACATTAGTACAGCAAGTCCTCACTTAATAGCATCAATAAGTTATTGGAAACTGTGACTTTACGTTAAAGGACATACTGTATAACAGAACCAATTTTATCATAGGCTAATTGATATATAAACAGGAGTTAACTTCCTATGGCTTACAGTTTGCAATTTCACTTAAAGTCACAGTTTCCAAGAACCTGTCAATGGCATTAAATGAGGAATTGTTATATAGTCACTGTGGAAAAGAGAATGAAGGTTCCTCAAGAAATTAAAAATGCAACTAACATAGGATCCAGCAATCCCATTACTGGAGATATACACAAAGGAAAAGAAATCAGTATGTCAAAGAGATATCTGCTCTTCCATGTTTATTGCAGCACCATCCACAATAGCCAAGGTATAGACTCAATCTAAAAGCCCATCTACAGATAATTGAAGAAAACTAGATAGATAGATGATAGATAGATAGATAGATAGATAGATAGATAGATAGATAGATAGACAGATAGATACAATGGAATACTATTCAGCCATAAAACAGAATGAAATCCTGTCATTTACAGCAAAATGGATAAAGCTGGAGAACATGTCATGTGAACTCAGGCAGATACAGAAAGACGAACACTGCATAATATTATATGTGGAATCTAAAGAAGCTTGTTTCACAGAAGTAGAGAGTAGAATAGTGGTTACCAGAGGCTGGGAAGAGGTTGGTTGACAAGTACAAAATTACATTTAGACAGGGAGAATAACTTCTGGTGTTTCTGTTACACAGTAGGGTGACTATAGCAAATAACAATGCAGTGTACAGTCGAAGATATAGTTGAAGAGACTAGAAGATTTTGAATGTTATCACGACAAAGCAATGATAAATGTTTAAAGTGATAGAAGGTAATTACCCTGATTTGAACATTATAAAATGTATACAAGCATTGAGACATAACATAAGTATGTACAATTACCATATGTTGATTATGAATTTAAATTTAAATTTTAAAATAAAAAATAACCTAATGTTTGACACTTTCCAACAAGTAATTATTCCATAGCTCTCCAATACCAATTATGTTATTTTCTGGCCATAAACCCATCCAGACCTGCTATGTGCACATGCTGAGCATTTGCACTCACTTGTCTTTGATATGAAATGTTGTTTCCATTATTCTCTCTCAGTCTATGTCTTTCTTTGTCTTCCACACTCATTACACAGCTCTCCTTCTCTAAAAAACCTTCCATACTTGACCCTACCCGGCCCTCCAAACCAGGCTCCTTGATGATCTCTCATATCTCCTTTAATACATTATGTTCATGGCATCAATTTATATTTATTGATAGATGTAGAAAAAATATATATTTCAGACAATCAGCTATGTGCATTCCGTTTCCATAATTCATAAATTATCTTAAAGCAGAGTATCATATTTCATAAAATGACAGGGCTATAATGCAGCTAAAAGATTGACTGTTTGTTTTACTAGTGAGGTAACAAGACTAAAGCTTTTAAGTGACTTATCAGAGTTTACATGTCTAATTAGGAGCAAAAGTGGGACCAGAACTCCCAATGTTCTACTGGTATTCCTGGAACAATCCACTTTTACTTTTCTAATTTATTCTGTCTTCCAGCATGTAGGAAATGCCCCCGTATAAATCAGGTAGTCTCAAATGAAGCACGAAGATGCATCAGCAGGAGATAGTGCCCAAAGGAGAGAACATTGAGATTATCAGGATAGGGCAAAGAGCACCAGATCTCCAATGGGTTGATCCCATGGGGTGAAAAGCAGGCTAGATGATAGGCAAGTGAGTGGGCTTAGAGACAAGGCTCCAATCATAGCAGAGTGGCTGAAGTGCAGTCAAGAAATCTGAAGCAGCTGAGGCTTAACCACAGTGACTGAGCATGCGCCTTAAGGTTGTGAGGGAAGAGGAAGAAAGATGGCTGCTTAGGGAGCACACAGGTTACCAGACATGAAACAGCAAGGTTAATTTCCAGATCCCACCCACTAACCCAGTCAACAGACTATATCACTTATTTTATCCCATCAGTCTTGATAGATAGTCTAGATAGAATGAACCTAAAGCTTGAATATGTTCAATTAAGGGAACTAAGTAAGATAAAGTTAATATTAAGCTCTGCCCAGAGTTTGCACTTACCGTGTAAGATGATAGAGAGATAGATAGATAAGGGGCAACACAAAAATCCACATGGCACTTGGCTTACAATGTAATGGTTGATTTTCTGCTAAAATGACAATAGCTTCTGGTCAGTTTTCATCTAGGGTGAAATTGTTTAGATTTTATATAAAATATTTTCTGAAATACCTGTGCCTACTAACTGTCTGCTCCAGTTGCACATTTTGCTAGCTATCACTCCCTAAAAGTCATTTCATTTCAGAATTGTTTAATTAATGCTAAATCAAGCAGCTAGTATTTTTGGTGTGACACAGAGGTGATGAATTCCTCAAGGGTCTTGCCTTACTGACAGCTGTCAACTAGAAATGGATGCATAGAATGAACAATTTGGCAGCATGCATTTTGGCCCTTAGATTGCACTTAATATTTTTAATGTATGGTTGTTTTACTATTATCTGAATATCTCTACATGATGAAGCTCTTATTGAGGTTTTACCAGCCTCTCGCACTGGGACTTTCTCAGGTCTACAATAAAAAAAAACACATAATAAAATGGCTTTTTCTACTGTTGAAAATGGTGATTGTGAATAGGTTCAGAAACATGGACAGAAGCCCTCAAGTGTCATTACCCAGTTTTAAAACATGATGCTGAAAAAAAGAAAGTCATGGTTTATTTCCGTCATGGTAGGATGAAAAAGCTGCAAGATTACTGTGGATGTGTATAGTGCAAACAGGTTAACAATGCTTGTTTGGTTTGACTCACTAGGTTGGTTCGAGAAGTAATTTTCAAATAGAAGGTTTTGTTATTCAAAGAGCCTCAATGAGGTTTTAAGAAGAGATTCAAAGATAAGAAAGGGTATCAGCCTCTATTAGCCTGTGTCGAGGGCAGAAACCCCTGACATGCTTAGCCAAGTGGAGGCGTTGACATCACAGATTCTATTGGGCCCAGAGTGCAAGTTTATAATTGAACAATGTAGGCAGGAAGTGAAGGCTAAGAACATACACCATCTGTTTGTTTTTAAAACTCTTTAATATGTGTCTTCAAACTGCAAAACAAGAGAATGAGAAAACACACTTTAATTCAAATCTTAATAAGAATTCTATTTCAGTAATCTGGTAAAAATAATAATAATAATAATAATACCTAAACATTACTGAGGGGAGTCTTTTGCTACAATGCAGTGGTTCTCAACCAGGAGTGATTTTGTCCTTCAGGAACATTTGCCAACGGCTGGAGACACCTTTAATTGTCGCAACTGGAGAGTGCTACAGGCATCCAATGGGTGGAGGCCAGGGAGGCCACTAAACGTTCTACAATGTAAAGGACAGCCTCTCACAATAAGGAATTCTCCAGCCCATAGTAGAAACAGTACCTGCCTCAATGTATGGCCAGGGTATGCTATATTCACTTTTGGGTTTTGCCACCAAAATACTTCTATAAAACTAATATGCCAGATTCACTGTCTTTGCCAAAAATAAGACAGAAGTGACACCCTGAGAAAACAAACAATGAAAATTATTCATTCAGATGAATATCTATTTTAGTAAAACCTAATAGATTCTTAATAAAATGAGAGGTGATTTGGAAATTTTGCCCTGATAATTTGAGAGATTAAAAATACATTGTTAACGAGTACTTCCTGGCTACCTGCCCACTAATTGTATGTATCTGTGATATTCGCTCAGGCAAAATTTTCAAAGTTTGCAAAATAACATCAGAATGATTTTGAAGACCTCTGTATCAACAGCTTACTTTTTGTTGACAATTCCCAAAGCAAGTTCTTCAATTTTACTATTAAGAAGCTTCTTATGGGTCCCCCTTCTGAAACTGCCCTTGACATGTTCCACAGCATCCTTCCAAAAAACTACTATTTCTAAATAAATTTAAAAAAATCCATGAACCACTCACATAATAATCTTAAAATACTTCAAGTATTATTAAAAATAGTGAACATTTTATGGGACTAAATTCAGTTAACCATAAGCATGTCCATCAAAAGAACAGTGTCTTCACTAAATCTACTACTAAATGAATAAGGGTTTGTGAAGATTTCTATATTAAAATTCTTCTTTCATGGAATTAATTATATTTATGGAGGGAGGAAGCAGTGTTAGTATAACCTTTTAGCCCTCATTTATAAATAGGCTTATTATATTGAAGTCAATGATATACAGATATGTAATTCAAGCAGATTCTACATGTATATCTATGAGTAGGGAGCATTAACCTCAAAAATAAATTCCTCATGTCAAAGGGCTACTACTCACTTGTTCCAGAAATTCATTAGCAAGTTGAAAAATAAGAATGACCCAGTCTGGTTAAAAGAAAATGCAGTCTACAGAAATGTTCATTGCATTTTCATACTTTTCCCCCTACTGGTCCAATAATAAAAATCATCATATGAATGACTGACACTTAGTAATCACCTATAATGCAGTAGGACCTACACCCCTCACTATGCCCTGTGCTGGCCATCACAGCTACCTTGCTGCATACATATTTTGCTCCAGAAAAGCAAGGCTCAGCCAAGAGTCAGCACCTGCATAACTCTAAAGTCACAGGGGACCTACAATTCAAACCCAGGCCAGCTTTGCTCCAGGACATCCACTGACATGTCATGGTCTCCATTGTAGCAAAATTCACAAGTTCAAAAGGATTTTAAGTTGTTTTATTCCTTCGTATTCTTCTTTCAACAATATCCTATTGTTCGAATTCCCAAACTCAAACAGTTTATAAACGATTGCTGTAGTTAGACTTTAATTCCTGTCCCACAGTTAATTCCACAAAGGCATTTTGCCCTGTGTAATTCCATTCTTTTCCTAGTCCTGTGTCATTAGGGGAAAAAATATGTTTTTGCTTATGAGATATCTCTAGCTCAATTTCTTTCTGGTAGTGTGTCTTTGATCAGTTCAGACATTTCTCAGACTTCGTATACGCCCTCGTTTGTAGATAGCGTATGTGTTCTCTGAAACTTTTTATTGCTTTTCAGCTTTGTGTGTGTGTGTGTGCACGCGCACGCATGCGTGTGTGTAAAGAAGGAGATTAGGACATTTAGAGAAGGAGGGCGGGGAGGAGAGATCCTGAGAATAGAAAGGAGGAAAGAAAAAAAGAGGAATGGAAAGAGACAGAGAAAGGAAATGGGAGTGGAAGGAGGGAGGACTGCTTTGTAACTGCTAAGATTGCAGACAGAAATAGCACACAACCACTGTGAGCTGTATGCGATTCAGAAACCAAGACCAAATTTTGCTCACTTTCATTAATCAGTTGCTCAGAGAGAAGGAAATGACATCTGGTTCTGTCTTCTTCTACATCTTAATTATTGGAAAATATTGTAAGTATGCTCAGTATCTAATTTTGTATACCTTAGTATTTTGTGGAATAACCACAAGCACAAATGTTTATTCCTTATATTTATGCTTTTAAGATAAAATGCACTTGCTGATAAAATTGTAATCTCACTTCAGAATTGTTCTTCTTAGTATATGTCTGGTATTTGTATTAAAGACCATAATATCTTATCATAGGCAATAGTGAAGCAAGACTGATGTGGCGTGTAAACCTAGGCTTCATAATAACCAATTCATATAATTGATATTATAAGCAACATTATAATATTTAAAGAGTAGTAATTCTTAAACTGTATTCAAGGAATATATTCATTGAAAAATCCTAGGAAAGTTCTCACATTTGTGCCAGTTTCTGTATAGTTGTAATGCTCTGTCGCCCTTATTCTTTGTGATTTGCTATCATAGGTGTGCTTCTGGGCAGGGAGATGCATTCATAAAACTCTTTTTATTTAGCAAGGTTTATCACTGTTCCTTGAAAGAAAAACAAGGGAAAGCACAAAGCAATGAAAAACATAGGCACAAAAGAAGCTCCAAATGGGCATGTTATTTTTACTATAATGACAAATTTTGTTTTCTCTGTGTGTGCTATGGTTTATTTTTCAGAAAATCTTTTTTAAATTCAAGGGAAACAGTTGTTGTGTGTTAAGCTCCATTTGAATTATAGTATGTAGACAGAAATAAAGTGTTTTTGTTTCTTAGGTAATAAATGATGAAAAAGTCAAAGCCAAACCAAGAACAAAACTTTCTGGGTATCTTTAATACTTTATGATTCTGGGAATGTGGGCTTTTACTAATTTAGAAATTAACAAGCCTTTTTATAGTCCTGTGTCTCTTAAAAGTTTGCATAAGTTTTGTTAACTCTGAGCTCTTCTGTTAAGGAATGTCTCAGGGTAACTTTCAATCCTGACTCTCCCAATTGTAATATGTCAAAGTGATTATATTTTCCTTTTTCTCCTTCTTTCCTCCTTCCCTCTGCTCCATCTCATCTAAAGTTAAAGGACAGCATCAAAACCACAGAAACTATTCAGAATCCTGGGGAAATATTCTAGTCCTAGCCTTCTCCATCTCTAATCTTGATTACTGACAGTCCTATTTTTTAACTGAAGGGAAAACAATAAATTGCAAACCACCATAAAAAATGTAATGTTTCTAATTATAATTGCATGTTTAAACTACCAGAGCTTTTGACATTTGTGGCCAACAGCTTCAAAAATTAATGCCATATTTTACCATCCCTATTCCATTTCAATGAAATGAATAGATTAAATAAGCCAGAGGAATATTTCCAAAATAGTCTTTCTAGTATAAAGAATTTAAGGGTATATAAAATGTGTTTAGGGCAGGTTGGGAAGCAACTTTGGCAACTGTGTTACCAGTCATTTCAGGTTAGGAAAAAAATTCCATGTTTACCTGTACCCTTTTGTTAATAAATTATTTTCATGAGCAGAAAATAATAATGATGGTGGTGATGATGATGCCAAAACCCTCTGTCTCTTTAAATTTAACTTCTCTTTTGATTCAAAAGAAAATTTGGGAGTGTAGTGTAAGTTGAGAGCTCCAAGTTCTCATCCTTCCACGCCTTCCCCAGGAAATGAGGGCATAAACATTTGCAGCAAAGTTTGGCAAGGCAATTCCTCGCTACATGGTATTAACTGCATGTTAGGGTGGGGGAACACTTGTCAGGGACCCCCTGAAACAGCACCCACAGCCGTGGCTCACCTTGAGTTTAGCCCCTCACCCAGGCCCCACCTAAGTGAGAATTTCCTGGGCACATAGCAATGGAAATCAACAGCCACACATAAGGACAAATTCTTAAATCTCTGTAAATGCCCCATGGTTGTTGTTTCTTTGTGTGTTTTCTTTGTTTTGTTTTGTTTTTATATCCACTTTCCTGTAACGGGAAAGGCGATGTGATATCATGGAAGACACCTAACCTAAGATGCTTAGCTGCACTACCATGCACTGGTTCTATGGTTTCAGCAAATGATTTACCTCTTCTGAGCATGTGAAATGGCAATCAAATCCTTTACCCTGTCTACCTTTCAGAAACCCTGTGTTCCGTTCTTTATTACAAAAATTACTTCCTGAATCTTCACAACAACTCTATTATGTGGATACAATTAAGCACACGAGGTAGGACATTCAGTGCCTTGTCACAAGACTCCAGCTAATAAATGCCAAGATTGGAATGCTTTCAAAGCCCGTGCTCTCTCCCCTAGACCATGATAATTCTCAGTAGCCATAATGTGTATAAATGGGCTTTGAAAACTATAAAGCCCGTTACAGACGTAAGCAACTATTAGTCATCCTTTCAACCAAAAATACCTATGCATGCCAGAGCAGTGACCATGCTTTATTCACCTATCTTATTAAAGTAAGCATGGTCCCTGCTCTAAAGGGATAGAATGGAGAAGACGGCATGTTGATCTAGAATTCAATTCAATAAGACAAGTGCAAAAATTGAGGTCCACACAAACAGAGGTGACATTAAGACTTAGAAAAGATTTCCTTTTAGCCTTGAGAATTTTTCATTCTTTAAAAATCCTCTGTCCATAGTCTAATTAATTGTATTGTGCCAATGTTAATTTTTTAGTTTTGTAATGTACTAAATTTACATAAGATTAAGGAAAGCTGGGTGAAAGGTGTATGGGACCTCTCTATACTATTTTTTCAACTTCTTGTAAGTATATATTTCAAAATCCGTGGTTAAAAAACAATCCCCAGGACAACTTGTATTATAAGTTCTTATCAGAAAATGCTGTATTATTTCTTAAATGATATCACTAAGCAAAACAATTCTTTTACTTAATGTTTTAGATAGGCAGGAAACAAGTGAAGATATAGGAAATAGAAGGAGTTCAAACATAAGCTTGATCCACTTTAGTATTTTGCCAAGGACCGGCCCAGCTTAGTAAGGTCTTCTCTTTCAGACTCCTAGAGACACTTACCAGGCTACCTGGCCTTTGCTTTGGATCCCAGCACTGGCATAACTTGTAACAGTTTTTTCTGTAACTATGAAGAAGAGAAAAGGAAGAGACAATTCCAGAACTAACCATTAGCTTGGTTAGTACGTGGAAAAAGAGAATGTTCGCATATTTATCCAATTCCAAAAGATGGGAGAATAAACATACCAATATGCAGACCACAGAGGTATACTGTGTTCCACCTTATACTTTGGTGGGGGGGGTTGGGTTTTTTTTTAATTTGTATAAATTTATGGGGCATGAGTGCAATTTGGTACATGCCTAGATTGCAGTGGTCAAGTCAGGACTTTTAGGGTAACATGCATGGTACCAATTAAATAACTTCTCACCACCTTATATTGTGGAGGCTGCTGACAATTTTGTGTTGTTTTTACTACATATTTTGAATCATATTTTTAAGTTTCAAATGGAAGGAAAATTAATGAATCTGTGCAAATGCACCCTGATCTACATAAAGGGAAATTATTATGTTTGTGAACTAAATAGTCTTTCAAGCACGATTTCACACATTAGTACAAACTTGTTAAACTAAAATGCCTGGAGTTGAGTATTCTAGTTAGGTTTAACTTTCTGTCTGAAAAACTGTAAGCATTTAGACCATTTGATTTCAATCCTTATGTTTATGGGTGTAGTTGTTTTTCTATTTCCCATTTATTGAGAGGTCTCCATGGATGAGGAACAATGTAAGTGCTTTACAAACATGATCTTATTTTATTCCTATAATAACCCTATGAGATATTCTTGCTTTACAAAATAGGAAACAGAGAATGAGAAATATTTGGTAGCATTCCTGGCACCACTTCTTAGTAATGTTGCAAAGGAGATTTGAATCCAAGTCTATCTCCTTAAAAGCCTATGCTATTAAACATGATTCAATTCTAACACTTTCTTAAATTATAATATAGAATTTAAAGTGACCTTAACAGACCCCTGACCTAGCTCACTGGCCTTCAAGCAAGTTAGATCTTTCTGTATTTTAGATATTAATCCATAAAGAAATATTGGCCAGCCCAAGGTCTCAGAGCTGGTAAATCCAGGGCTTCCACCACCTACAGTGAGGGCCTCCCCATCCAAGGCAAGTTTAACAAATCCATGCTAGGCATTTATATATCTCCTCTAATGAGCTGTTGCTATCTGCTTTGTATACATTCCTCAGTGTACACCAACAACTGATGAATTAGTATATGTAAATAATTTGAATATATAGAAAGCACTTTTGTTTGCAGCACATGAAACTTAGCTATACATACAGCAAGTGCCAATAAATATTGACTTAATTCCTACATTAGTTTACCTCTCCCTCCTCCTGGATATTTTATTAGCCCCACAACCCCAACAGCTCTATTTCCTGCCTATGTGTAGTGATCCCATACTCTTTCATCTTTTTAAATTCTACAGCTTCATCTATTTCCGTGATCAGAACAACAAGGACCCAACACTAAACCAAAAGCTCTTTCCTTCTTTGGAGATAAGCAGGGGCAAGTTGTGAATATTTCAAATTTAGGTTTTGTTCTCTATCACAACAAAAATAAATGTCAAATGGAAAAAGGACAGTGTAAAGTGAGATATCATGTTGTTCATGTTAGAACTTGGTATTTTCCTACTAAATAACTGTATTTTATAGCAACCTGGATATTATTAGATTTGTTGTTAAATAGATTCATTTTATAATTATTTCAATACTACCTAAATTAACTGGGTCTCCTTATTTCTTCAATCTTTTATGATAATGAATATGCCTTTTGGAAATCATCAATGTTTTCAAAAAATTTCTGAGAGTTAATCTTTGGGAACGGTACTCTTGGGACTTTTCACCAGCTGGTCTAGGCCACCTGGAGCCCTTGCCTCTGGCCATTGTGCCAGCAACTCTCTCCACCTCTCTCTCCCCATCATTCTTCCTCAACTCCTCCTCCCATGTTGCTCCAGGAACTCAAGTTCTCATTGAGTTCCTATGCAGATGGACACAGCTCTCTCTCCTTAGCTCCTGTTTCCAAATGCAATCCTAGGTCTACATTTAGACAGGGTGCTCAGTTGAACCAAAATGTTACCCACATGATTAGCTACAAATGAAACAGCAGATAATCTGATACATTCTTTAATAGTAAGATTCACACTTAAAAAAACAAAAAGCTGTTGAGATTTTAAATAATTTTTTTGTTAGAGGATTGAGTATCCACTTGAACTAAGAGGCCATATAATTATATGAGTTATTCCATTGATTAAAACATATAGTTGGCCAGGCATGGTGGCTCACGCCTGTAATCCCAGCACTTTGGGAGGCCGAGGCAGGAGGATCACTTGAGGTCAGGAGTTCAAGACCAGCCTGGCCAACATGGTGAAACCCCGTCTCTACTAAAAATACAAAAGTTAGCCGGGCGTGGTGGTGGGCACCTGTAATCCCAGCTACTCAGGTGGCTGAGGCTGGAGAATCGCTTGAACCCAGGAGGCAAAGGTTGCAATCAGCCAAGATCATGCCACTGCACTCCAGACTAGGTGACAAGAGTAAGACTCCATCTCCCCACCTCCAAAAAAAAAAAATATATATATATATATATTTATGTATATATATACTGTTATTAGATGAGAACCAAGGGAAAAGATTAGTAGGAGGCAACAGTATATATATATATACTGTTGCCTCCTACTAATCTTTTCCCTTGGTTCTCATCTAATTCATTTAAGGAAAAATGAAGTTTCTTTTTCCACTTCCCACAGTCTGATCCTCAAGTAAATTGCTATTACTTAGACAGTTTCTACTTAATGTTGCTCAAGTACTATTTTTAATTTCAGTTTCATAAAATCAGACTTTTTTGAGTTGGAAGGCAAGGTAAAGCTATAAAGGACAACATCCTCATTTTTCACATAGAAACTAAGGCCATATAGCTGTGTTCCCTTTAGTTTTCAGCTGTCTTATTCTTAACTCACTTTTAAAAGTGGGTCTCCAAATTTCATATGTAGGACAAAAAGGGCAAGAAATATCAAAAGGGTAAAATATCACTTGAAAATAGAAAGAACCTAGACAGAAATTGTTAAAATAAATTTATTATCTACCAAAATCCTAGCGTCAATGATTAAGACTTTGCCAATACACTAAGCTAGTATAATCCCTCTTCACATACCTACCTTGTGGAAAAACATTTAAATCATTCTCACAACCAAGGAGAGAAAGGTTCTCATTGCACCTGTACATCACCATGTTTGCAGCCAGGCCCAGAGGAACTTTAATGAAAGGGACTTTAAAAATGCTTAGAGTAAGGTGGGGGGCAGTGTCTCATGCCTATAATCCCAGCACTTTGGGAAACCAAGGCAGGTGGATTGCTTGAGCCTAGGAGTTCAAGACCAGCCTGGGGGGGCAACATGGCGCGACCCCCCATCTCTACAAAAAATACAAAATTTAGCCAGTCGTGGTGGCAAGTATCTGTAGTTCCAGCTACTCGGGAAGCTGAGGTGGGAGGATCGCTTGAGCCTGGGAGGCAGAGGTTGCAGTGAGCCAAGATGGTGCACTGCACTCCAGCCTAGGCAACAGAGCAAGACCCTGTGTCAGAAAAAGAAAAAAAAAAGCTCAGAGTAAGTCAACACCAAGTGGATGTCTTCACTATTAATATCTCCTCTCCAGTCCATGCTCCTATCCTATTCCCCAGACAATAGAGTCATCTCTAAAGATGCAGCCCTTTTCATCACATGCCATGCAAATCATGAATCTGGCCCTTGGGGTCACCCCTCTAAGGTGAGAGAGGCTTCATGTGCCACAGGTTGAAAAATGAGACAGCATTGCTACAGCAGAAGAAACTTTGCCAACTTCTCAGGAGTAATTTATAGACTATCAGAATCTCTCAGACACTTCTAGTGTCCAGAGAAATCCTCTCTTTTTTCTGGGTGCCCCAGATAATGTAGGCACCAAATACCTGTGTGCTTCACCGCTCCTATAACCTCTTCATTCCCACCAAAAAAGAATGCCATCTGTTCTGTCTTTCTGCCTATGCAGGTGCCAGAGAGGGCGGACAGTGGAGGCCCTGGTCGTAGGGAGTCGAATATCCCTAACCTTACTGTTTTCTTCCCTCTCCCCACCCCAGCACACACAGTTTCCTGAGATAGAGTAACATGTTTCAATCCTCACCTTTGTGGGGATTGAAAGGACACTCACAGAGCAACACAGAGCATCCTCACTGTTATGTTAAACGACCCCAAGATATTCATTCCTGATATGGTAAAACATAAATCCCACACTGGTCATAAACTCTGCTATCATGAAAGTCTGATCTCTTTTTTTGCTTGCTTTGTTGTTGTTGTTGTTGTTGTTGTTGTTGTCGTTGTTGTTGTTGCTGTTTATGAGACAGGGTTTTGCTCTGTGGCCCAGGCTGGAGTGCAGTGGTGTGATCACAGCTCACTGCAGCCTCAACCTCCTGGACTCAAGTGATCCTCCCACCTCAGTCTCCTGAGTAGCTG
Source organism: Pan troglodytes (assembly GCF_028858775.2). Taxonomy (NCBI): domain Eukaryota; kingdom Metazoa; phylum Chordata; class Mammalia; order Primates; family Hominidae; genus Pan; species Pan troglodytes. The sequence goes on from NC_072401.2 coordinate 160,299,611, forward strand.
GTACCACAGGTGCATGCCACCACGCCCGGCTAATTTTTGTATTTTTTGTAGAGATGGGAGTTTCACCATGTTGCCCAGACTGGTCTCGAACTCCTGGGCTCAAGCCATCCGCCCACCTCAGCCTCTCAAATCTCTGGGATTACAGGTGTGAGCCACTGCTCCCAAACTCCTTCAAGTTTTGATCCTGCTACTTGCTTGGGTTTGTCCTCCTTTGCTTCTCTCCCAGATTGTCTATTTAGTGCCAAATGGACTCCCTGCAGCTTTCCCTTTCCTGGCTAAGCAACCTAGATACTGGCTTCCAGTTCTAATTAACCAGTTCCTCTTTCTCCCTTAGCGCTTAATTTCTCCTTCCTATCTTAATGATTCTCTGTATTCCTTGGTCTCACCACACCTTCTGACAAAATACCCACAAAGAGAAACTCTCCTGTCTTGGTCCCAAATCTTGCAACCCAAATTCTGATTTCTACTCATTTCATTTCCCTAATAAATACTTCCTCCTCATGAATTAGGACTTTCATAGAGAACAGCTGCCTGTTAAACATACTACTTGCAGATTACACCCCTCCCTCATTTTGCAGTTACCTGGGTTCATGGACATTTTTGACCGATTTTTTTCAGTGTTGTGTAAATTAGTTCCAACACTTGATCCTCATAATACAAGCAAGTTATGACCCTGCAGATTCCTGTAGTTGCAGCCATTTAAACAGATAAATTTTACTTTACAGATTTAAATTAAAACATTATAAAATAGAACATGCAAATAGATAGGAAATGACAAATTTTGAACAAAATTTATATGTGTGTGTGCCTGGACCTAGTGAAAGAAATCAGATAAGCTGCCCTAGGAAGCTTTTTTGGAAGCTTTTATCCAGGCACATATTGCAAGTATAAGTTAATGAAAATAACTCTTCTCAGGTGCATCACGCATTGGCTTCTGAGATACAGCACAATCCACTCTGCCATTACCTTCACTCATAAAACCTCAGATTCTTTTTATCCTCTTCTCTCACCCTCGTTGCTCACCCTAGCTTTTTGATATTTTAATGGTTTTTTCCCAGAGCAGGCTAGAAATGTTTGATTCATTTTCAATGGTCCAGAAGATTTGCCGTTTTTACTTTCTCAGTTGTGGCTGATTTGCTGGAAATTGCAGAACTGCCTCATGGTTTATAAATGTTTCTACTTTCTCACACATTTCAAACTTAGACACAATGACATCATCAGTCATGCTTTCTGTTAGCTTCTTAACCTCCATTTAACCTCCCTTTTTTGTGTTAAGATCAGGAGAGGTGGCCAGTTTAGCAAAGTCAAATTTAGATTTTTATTTCTGCCCTTCTAATTGCAGTCGTTACCCCTGATCCTGTGAACTTGCAGCACAACAGTTTAAGTTCCCTGGAAAGGAAAGAGGGATTGTTTTTGTTTGTTGATATTTTCTCAACCACTGAGCATTCGTCTTCAGTGGTGATCCAAAATAATGTGGCAAGTCATTTGTCTATCAAATCCATTTTAATGGAAAAAATCTGTACAAAGCTTTTTGTAGCGCATCTGGCTCTTGGGCACCTTTTTTCAAAGTTTCTATGCTAGTAAACGTAGCAGGTTCAATTTGAAAGCTCCATGCCCTCTTCTGTTCTTCAATCCCCTAGAGGCTTTGAGTCTTTTTTGAGACAGGGTCTTGCTCTCCTGGCCCAGGCTTGAGTGCAGTGATGCAATCTTGGCTCACTGCAAACTCTGTCCCCTGGCTCAAGCAATCCTCCCAACTAAGCCTCGCGAGTTGCTGGGACTCCAAGTGCATGCCACCATGCCTACCTATTTAAAAAAAAAATTTATAGAGAGGAAAACACTACATTGCCCAGGCTGGTCCTAAACGCCTGGGCTCAAGCCATCTGCCTACCTCAGCCTCCCGAAGTACTGGTATTGGGCCACTGCACCTGGTCTGCCTTTGACTCTTCACTATTTCCCTCTCTTTGATCCAAGGCCCTTGGCCTCACTCTCTGCCCCTCTGTTTCCTCCAATCACTCAGCCCCTCACTCCTGATCCTCTCCTGACACACATATTCCCCTACTGCACAGGGTCATCTTGAACACAAAATTTACTTCTATTCTAATTTTTTCAGGAGAATCCACCCTTCGGTTTTTGTCCTTTTTTTCCTCAGAAAGCACAGGGTTGTGGAGGGCTTCAGGGAATGTTGACAAAGGTAATGCCAGCATTCTCTGACATGAAGTTTGAGGGTGGAAGGAAATGTTATAAACTACTACTACACACACACACTTTAAATCTTATGCCATCATTAACATTAAGCATACCAAATCCAGGTACGATATATAGTGTAAACATTTTCATGTTTACAGACCAGAAACCTCATATGTGTAAAAATTATATTTTATATTTCTATGACTAAAATTCAGAGCTCATGACTCCTACATAAAATAATAGAACATTTAAATTTGCTAATTCAAAGTAGCTTGGTTTTAAAATGAGGCACTTTTTCTTTAAAATGCAATCTGGGTTTTCTGTTGGCTTGGGTTTTTTGTTTGTTTGTTTGTTTTACAATTAGGGGGTATATGCGCAGGTTTGTTACATGGGTATATCGTGTGATGCTGAGGCTTAGGCTTCTAATGATCCCGTCACCCAAGTAATGAACATACTGCCTGATAGGCAGTTTTTCAGAATTTTCCCCCCCTCCTCCCCTTTTGGAATCCCCAGTGTCTCTTGTCCCCATCCTTTTGTGCGTGTTTACCCATGCACCCAGTGTTCAGCTCCCACTTATAAGTGAGAACATGTAGCATTTGTTTTTCTGTCTCTGAGTGAATTTACTTAGGATAATCGCCTCCAGCTGCATCCCTGTTGCTGCAAAGGACAGGATTTCATTTTTTTATGGCTGGGTAGTATTCCATGGTACCATATTTTCTTTATCTTATCTACCGTTGGTGGGCATCTAGATGGATTCCATGTCTTTGCTATTGTGAATAGTGCTGTGATAAACATATATATGAGTGGAGGTGTCTTTTTGGTAGAACTGTGTATAAAATACAATCTCAATCACTTAAGAAATCTTACCTGCGCTACCCTTTTCCCCTTCTCCCCTTCTGACCAACAGCATGTGATTTCGGTGACAGTTTTGCAAACATCAAAATTGAGGAGGCAGGTAGAGAGGTGAACATCTCCAGTCACTTTGCCAGCTACTCATGAGGGTTAACTCACTCTGGCACGGATGAATGACACCAGCACCCACCAAAGCATTCAACCACTTTTCCACATTGTCCTCCAGCTAATCCACATGCTTCTCACCAAAGACCACCACCACTGTCTGCTCATAGCCTTCTCAGGAGAGCACAGGAAGCCCTCAAGTGTCCTTCCTCACCTATTGGGAACTCAGGCAGATTCGGGGCTGACAAAGGCCCTGTGTCTAGCTCACCCATTCACCATCGCCTCCCTCACTTCAAGACCCTGCTTCTCCTAGAGATGTGCCCTTTCTTTGAGCTGGACATTAGGATTTGAGACAAGAATCACTTCTGCTTAGGCAGTCCCCCAAATTCTCTTATCAGTTTCCACCTCCTCCCTTCCCCTACAGAGTTTTAATACCAAAGGGACAGGGTGCTTCCTTCTCACATTTCACTCTCAGCAGGTTCAGGAAAACTGCTTCGAGGGCATCACACATGCTTAACCCTTAACTCTCTCTAGAGGTTGTGGAAAGACTGGATGTTCTGTGTCCTTCATTACTGGGTCTTAATGTTCAAGACCAATATGGTAGAATCTAACAAGTAAATAAAAAGAAAGAAAAAATATTATCTCTCTCAAGCACCTGTCTTTTGCCATTGAAAGCCATGACTCTAAAGCTTTGGAATTTAAAGCCAAGAAGGTGAGGACTCAGGAAAGTTTTTTTGTGCTCTACCTTCCCTGAGCAATAAAGTACAGTCTAAATTTCTAGTTTTAGTGGTGGAAAAGTAAAAAAGGAATAACCATGAAGGAAGCATACATGGACATTACCCTAAAATCAGTAATTATAAACACAAAGCCACAGTAATTAGAAATAATCATTATAACAAAATACCTTAGTAAGAGATGCACTTTTTATTTGCAAATCATATCATATCAAATTTTTAGCTATTTCCCAACACTGTATAATAGACACAAGTGAATATGCATATTTACCCTTACTCTCAAGAAACTTCTATAGGAGAATTGGAATTTTCAAAACTTGCCTAATGATAGATAGGGTTAGTCTATCTTCATTTGGTCATTTATTTTTTAAGTCACACACAAAAAGTGTGCTTATCCTATTTGGATTCTAACTCAAATATCTTGGCTCAAAATTCTGTACTCTTTCTGATACCAATTTTCCCTACTTTTCTATTTTTCTATTCTGTTGCCCACAATGGTTCCTCATATTTCACTTACACCTGCCTTTCATGTAACTTTTATTTTTAATCTCTTTTCCCTACACTTTTCTATATGCTTTTTTTCCTATTGCTTTAATCAACACTAATCACAATATTATAGATGAAAACATCAATGTATAAAAATATTATTCAAAGCGTGAAAAATCCCAAATCATTAGGCATATTTATTAAATTTCTCCCACAAATTCTTTCTGATGCAATGTCTAAAACAATAGAATGTGTAATAAATAATTGGAAGGAGTAAGGAATAGTCTCACATGACACTCTTACCCCCTAGAAACTACTCGATCACGTTCTTCTCTAATTAGTCTCCCAGGGACCTACACCACTTTTAAATTTATTCTGGGGAAATTGTGGCAGATTTTTAATGTATATTATAATGTGCTTTATTCCATGTACTTAGATACACAAAGTGTTCTAGATCAATGTTATGATATTCTGATTTTTTTTTTTTTTTTGAGACAGAGTTTTGCTCTTGTTGCCCAGGCTGGAGTGCAATGGTGCGATCTCTGCTCATTGCAACCTCCGCCTCCTGGGTTCAAATGATTCTGCTGCCTCAGCCTCCCGAGTAACTGGGATTACAGGCATGCACCACCGCACCCAGCTAATTTTGTATTTTTATTAGAGACAGTGTTTCTCCATGTTGGTCAGGTTGGTCTCGAACTCCTGACCTCAGGTGATCCGCCCGCCTCAGCCTCCCAAAGTGCTGGGATTACAGGAATGAGCCACCGTGCCCGGCCTTATTCTGATTATTAATAGGAATTATTTACATTGCTAAAGTTATAGGTAAGAGTCATTAAATTGTTGATGTTTTGGTTAAATGATAAGCACTCATAAATGTTGTCTGATTATATCCTCACATGAACCCTGAAAGGTAATGTTTTCTCACCTTTCCAGAATGAAGAGAGAAATTTAGAAATTTGTCAATGTCACGGGCACATCAATGCTTAGTCCAGAACTCGAACTCAAGCTTATCTGATTCCCAAGCCTGAGTTTTTTCACTCACATACAAACACCAAAATCATGTCCTCTCTCATTTTTATTATTATTATTATATATTATTACCTATAATAAGTAATTTTCATTACATATAATAATAAAATAATTTATATTGTTATATTAATATATTACATAAAAATATTACTATTATAGATAATATAAAATTATTTATAATTATATAATATTTTATCATTTATTATATCTCATTTTATAAAACGAGAATTCCTATTCCCATTAACAGGTGAACAAGCTAGCCAAGCAAGTAGAACTGGTTGCAGATTTACCCTGTTTTATTTCCCAGGGAGAGGAGAGAAGGGCACTGCAAGGACAGGTACAGCATGCGCAAGGTCATGGAGACAGGAAAGGACATGGCAGGCTCAGAACATGATGAGAAGTCTGGGGTAGTTTAAGAGGAGGGCTGAAGCAGATGCTTGGAGATGAAGTTAGAGAGGATCACCAGAACCAGATCATGAAGGTCTTTGTAAGCCATGTGCCAGAGTTAGGATGGTAATATATTAGTAATTCAAATCGAGGTTTTGTACAAAATGGAAGTAACCCAGGCAAATTACCAAAAATGGACTAAAATGTGAGAAACTGAAAGCAATCCTTAGAGAGGGCGTGGCCATTGCACTTGAGTCACTGGAAAGATACAGGCTATGATGAAGTCGAATCAGCTACTGGTTTTCACAAGGAAGTAACTCAGGCAAATTACCGAAAATGGACTAAAATGTGAGAAACTGAAAGCAATCCTTAGAGAGGGCATGGCCATTGCACTTGAGTCACTGGAAAGATACAGGCTATGACCAAGTCAAATTAGAGACTGGTTTTCACATTGTTTTCCTGGGAACTTAATACATTTTAAAAATATTTTCTCCCTATTCCTATCTATAAAATACACAAAATATGTGTGGAACACACTACAGAATGTTTGTTGAATACCCTGACTGTGATAGGACCGGCCTTTTTGATATTGCACTCCACAAATATCCAACTATTATCGCTATTTCTCATTCTTAAGAGTTTGATCTAGTCTGCATTGTGTTTTCCACACTTCCTATTTCCCTTGTGTTATTTTCCAACTCACTATTTTCTTTAACTCTGGAAAGCCCTCTGATCCAGTTTACAAATAAGGCAATAAATAAAACATAACAGAAAACATTAAGAAAGTCTCATACTATAATGGACAATAGATGGACAAAGTGCTTATACACGGTTATTTGAATCAAATGGAATGAACCCATTATCTGGAAGTACATACAATCTGTACTCTTTAATCAATCAGTAACTTTGCAACACAAAGGTTGTTACTCAGAAAGTATCAATCAACAGATTTAAGAGATTTTATTCAGCAACTATAACCTCACAGCAGTAGAAAACAGCACATAGACAAATAATTTAAAATATTGTGTTTATAGGACCGAGGCCTAATACCTGTAAGAATATAATTTTACTCTCTCTATTTTAATATATTTACATTTTAATCAATAGTACTACCCATGATATGTTTAATGCATGGGTGTAAATTCATTACTTTTTCTCATTTGTATTTTCCTTTATAAAGGACACCTTAAGAGTATGATGAAACAGTGTTGAAAGTTTAAGGTGTATTATGGGAAATGCGTCAATCAGAGATAACTTCAATATCCTTAGCAGACTTTTAATTTCCCTAAGAATTGCAGAACCATAGTCATGCTATCTAGAGAAATAGCTTGCTCAGAACATCTTTAAAATAAGAATACATTCAATCATTCTTGCAGGTAATTATTAACCCAAGTATTGAACTATAAGAGATACCTGACTTAAAATAGGCTCTTTTTGCAAATACTGTATACAGTATGAGCAAATCATTGCTAATGCCTTCTAACATGACTAGAAATGTTATAAATACAGGTCATGGAAAATTATAGTTTTAATACACATATGAAAAGATTAGTGGTTTGCCTTCAACTGAACAAAGTCATATTCTTCCACTGGATAAATTATTTTCTGGCATAAATTAGATGCATATTTGGAAACTCATATTAACTGTTTCAAAATAACATAGCCAGGAAATCATATACACTTTGGAGTTGCAATATTGTTGTACTAGATAGCGTTTACACTTATGAGCTGAAAGAATTCCATACTCATGGAATGCACAAAGTTTTGTTTACTGTTTCCAAAAAAAGTGACTTCTATGCCAATTTGTCAATTTATATTAGGTTGGTGCAAAAGTAATTGCAGTTTTTGGCAAAAAACGCAATTACTTTTGCACCAACCTAAAAGAAACCTAGCTAAACTAGAAAAATAGGTTTGTTCATTTGATTAATATAGATATATGCTCTAGAATCTAAATCTAAAATCCAACCTCTCTTTAGGATTTTTACCAATATTTGATGACAAACTACAGCTGTGGGAAATATAGCATTATCCCCACCACTGTGTTTACTGGTGAGCTAGTCCTCATTTGAAATATTTCTCTTTTTATCTCTCTTTCCTTAACTATCTCTTCCTTTCATCCTTTCCTTCCCTTGTCCCCCCAAAAAACAACTAAATTTTCTTAATCTAGTTGTTTCACAGACAAAATCTGTAGTCCCTAGAGTTTCTATGAGGTAGGTAAAGGGCTTATGTCCTTTGAGAAAACAGGGTCTTGGTGGCAGACTATGTTAACATCAGGCCCGAAATGCCCTTGGGGGATATTTATAGAAATTGGGTCTTACCTAGCTGACAACAGAGTCTGGAGAAAAGAACTACTTTCTATATGCATTAAAGAGAACTTCACGACATCATTATCTTAAAATACTCTTCTAAGTATTTCGGACACACAGATAATTATTCGTTCTTCCTTTCCTTCAACTAATTTTGTTTTACTTCCTACAATATGCCAAGCACCAATACAGGCATCAGAAATAAATGATGGACAACTCCAGAAAGATCCCTCACCTATGGGAATTTATAATCTGGTGGTGATATTTAAATAACAAAAAGTAAACTAATAAACAAGCTATCTCAAAGAGTAGTAAGTATTGTGAAGAAGGAAAATGTAGTGGAATAGGATAGTAACTAGCAAGGAATTTAAAGGGATAGAGGGATAGATAGAGGGATCCCAAGCATTCTTCCTGAGGGAGGGATACTTATGCTGAGGCTTGAAGAATGAGGAACAGCCAGGCTTGTAATGATCTGAGGAAAGAACAATGCAGGCACTCAGATAGGTGGAACAGCCAACTCAAGACTCTAAAGTCAGACCAAACCTAGCACATCAAGAGAGGACAGTGTTTGTAGGTCAAATTAAGTGAGGGAAGAAATGTGGAAAGAAACCAAGTTGGTGAATAGGATTGGCCCATTTATGTAAGGTAAAAGGTAAAGGTTAAAAGTTTGGATTTTATTCCAAGAACAATGGCATGTCAGTAGAAGTTTTAGAAGAGGACACATTGATGATCTACTTTAATTTTGAAAGATCCCTCTGGCTGCTGTGTGGAGAACAGGATGAAAAGAGGCAGGCGTGGAAGCAGGAAGTCCAAGTGAGAGACAGCTGCAATTAGACACGATGGCTCGCACTCTGGGGAAAGAAGCAGAGATGAGAAGTTGACTCATTTCAGATAGTCAAGTGCTGAAGGATTGCAAGTGGGAGGTGATGGGCTGAGAAAAGAATTCTTTATTCCTAAAAGATGAGAGAATGCAAAATGAATTGTGAGTCAGAGAGAAGCCAAAGGCATTTTTTTATGGGGAGAAAGAATAGGGGCCAGGCATAGTGGCTCACGCCTGTAATCCCAACACTTTGGGAGGCCGAGGCGGGCAGATCACCTGAGGTCAAGAGTTCGAGACCAGCCTGACCAACATGGAAAAACCCCATTTCTGCTAAAAATACAAAATTAGCTGGGCGTCCTGGCACATGCCTGTAATCCCAGCTACTGGGGAGGCTGAGGCACTTGAACTCGGGAGGCGGAGGTTGCAGTGAGCTGAGATCGTGCCATTGCACTCCAGCCTGGGCAACAAGAGCGAAATGCCGTCTCAAAAAAAAAAAAAAGAATAGGTACAAAAATGGTCATATAATCTATGACTTCTCTATGAAATAATTCAATTCTAAAAGAAGGGTGCTTCCTTACACGTTCCACAGATGTGCATCCAACCCATGTATTGTTCTAATGAGATGAGTACAGATAGGCAGGTGAGCAAGGGCCATTCAAAACACGCCCAGGTGGCAACAGCAATAAGAGAGTATGATGGAAGAGGGACAAAATGAGTCCTTCCTCACTACTTAACCCAGTGACCTGAATTAGCAACCACCTCCCATCATGGGAAGCATTACACTGAGATGGCATCGTGGACAGAAAGAGGAAGTTAGGCAGTTGGCAACAGAAACTACTTGCTCTGTTCATTAAAAGATAAACTGGAATGAAGCTGGAAACCATCATTCTCAGCAAACTATCGCAAGGACAAAAAACCAAACACCGCGTGTTCTCACTCATAGGTGGGAATTGAACAATGAGAACACATGGACACAGGAAGGGGAACATCACACACCGGGGACTATTGTGGAGTGGGGGGAGCGGGGAGGGATAGCATTAGGAGATATACCTAATGTTAAATGACGAGTTAATGGGTGCAGCACACCACATGGCACACTTATACATATGTAACAAACCTGCATGTTGTGCACATGTACCCTAAACTTAAAGTATAATAATAATAAAATTTAAAAAAAAAGACAAACTGGAAAGGTTTGGAGATGAGAGTGCTCCACAAAAGATGAAGAGTATTAACTAGTTCCTGATAGACATTTATAATAAAAGAAAAAAGGCATATGTAATACCTGCTTGATATCAGAGAAGGTCTTAGCATCAAATTAGACCACATGTGCTGCTTAGCATTTCAGATAGTGTTTGGCCCATGGTGCTTACAATTTCATGGATTGATGATTGATTGGATGGTGTGGAATCTAGGAAGTATATTTTTAGTACAGTCATTAGTTACAATAGAGCTAACTGTGTCCAGTAAAACCTTGTCTCAGACTCTAACAGCCTCTAAATACCTTTGAAATTGTCCTTTTGGCTAAAGATGGAAAAAAAATCACAGATTTCAAGTCATAAACACACAGGTGGAGTGGAATGAAGTATCTGGAAATACCTTAAACTGGAAGTTAAGAGCAATGGGTTTAGAAAAAAGGGAAATTGTCATCTAGTACTGAGACTTCTGTGAAAGGTAACAATGAGGAGATTTTGTATATCCATTAATTTTATCTAATCATACCAAACAACCTGGCAGGGGGTAGTTACTGTTAGCAGAAAGGGGTCCCGATCTAGACCCCAAGATAGGGTTCTTGCATCTCACGCAAGAAAGAATTTGGGGCGAGTCCATAAAGTGAAAGCAAGTTTATTAAGAATGTAAAGGAAGAAAGAATGGCTACTCCATAGGCAGAGCAGCGGCATGGGCTGCTCAGCAGCTTATACTTATTTCTTGATTCTATGCTAGACAAACGGTGGATTACTCATGAGTTTTCTGGGAAAGGGGCAGGCAATTCCCAAAACTGAGGTTCTTCCCCTTTTGGGACCATATAGGGTAACTGACATTGCCATGGTGCCTATAAACTGTCATGCACTGGTGGGAATATCTTTTAGCAATCTAATACATTATAATTAGCATATAATGAGCAGTGAGAAGCCAGAGGTCACTCTCATCACCATCTTGGTTTTGGAAGGTTTTGGCTGGCTTCTGTACCGCAACCTGTTTTATCAGCAGGGTCTTTATGACCTGTATCTTGTACCAACCTCCTATCTCATCCTGTGACTAAGAATGCCTAACCTCCTGGGAATGCAGCCCACTAGATCTCCACCTATTTTACCAACCCCAATGCCTCTGACATTACTAATTCTCATGTTCCAGAAGAAGAAACTGAAGTTTAAGAAAGCTGTACAAAGCCCACAACAGCACATCTGGGAACGTCTAAGAATGACCCTCCCTGCCCCGCAGCAGCCACACTTTAGCCTGTGCTGTAAACATGCCGTACAGGTGTGGGGAGCACACTCTTAGGGATGGCTGTTGTCTGACATTGTGGCAATTCCAAAAAAAGGCAAAAGCAGGAAAACACACTATTCAACTTTAAATAAGCCTCTTTGATTTTGCTGAATAATAAGTAGTTGTATGGAAATGCATTAAAATTAAACTCACCATCAAGTAGATGTCATTAACAATATAATAGCCACCATGGCAATCCTAAGAAATAGAAGCAGTGGCCACTTTTCTGTAGTCTGTAGACAGCAGTCAGCCAACAGTCACTGCCCTGGGCTGCCCTTGATGGCATTCAGAGTCATGCTTTTTGTTATTTTCCCACAAAAGGTTAGATCCCCGCTATGCATCATGTCCAGAAAAACCTTGTCAAACTCTCAAAGTCTCTAAATGCCTGTGAAGTTGTCCTTTTGGTTAAAGATGGAAGAAAAAATCACAGATTCCAAGTTATAAACACACAGGAGAAGTGGAATTAAAATCTCATAAATAATATTACTGGCAATTAAAATTCTTTGTGACTTATACCCAGAATTCTCAGAGAGCTTCATGCACATACACACACACACACACACACACACACACACACAGTGTCCAGGATAATTTCATATTTACTCAAAAACTGTATGAGTATATGCCCAAATTCTAGGTAGAGGGGGAGTCATATATTCTAAAAATAGTGGAAATTTTAAAACTTGGAAACTATTTCAGCTCCAAGTTTAAAATATAAAAATATTTCCTAAACGTATTTTTTAAAAACACTTTATTTTGAAAAATTTCAAACATACACAAAAATTACAAAAGTAGTACAATCATACCCATACACCTTTCACCTGGATTCACTCATAGTTAACACTTTTCCCCATTTACTTTATCTCCTTCACCAAACATACATATACATTTTTTCTTGCTGAATCATTTGAGACTCACTGGCGACATTATGACCCTTCGCAAGCACTTCAGCATGTATCTCCAAAGAGTTACAGTCTCTTAGCCCCCATACAATTACTAAATACAATTAACATTGAAAAATCATATTATTTAACATGAAGTCTATATTTATATTTCAGCAATCGTCTCAATTACATCCTTTATGCGGGGTGGCCGGGAGGAATGATGCTTTTCTTTTTTGTTTTTGTTTTTTTGAGATGGAATCTCACTCTGTCGCCCAGGCTGGAGTGCAGTGGTGCGAGCTCGGCTCACCACAACCTCCACCTCCTGGGTTCAAGCGATTCTTCTGCCTCAGCCTCCCGAGTAGCTGGGACTACAGGCAGGCGCCACCATGGCTATATATATATATATATATATATATATATATGTATATGTATATATATATACACACACATGTATATATGTATATACACATATACACACATGTATATATATATATATACACGTATATATACATATATATGTGTATATATATATATTTTTTTTTTTTTAGTAGAGACAGGGTTTCACCACATTGACCAGGCTGGTCTCGAACTCCTGACCTCGTGATTTGCCTGCCTCAGCCTCCCAAAGTGCTGGGATTACAGGCATGAATCACTGCGCCTGGCCAAGAATGATGCTTTTTCTAATCCAGGCTCCAATCCAGGATCACACATTGCATTCAGCGGCCGCAGCTGTATAATCTTTTATCAGGAAACAATGACATTGTGAGATTTGAAGAATATGGACAAGTTGTTCCATAGAATATTCTTCAATTCAGGCGTGTCTGATGCAAGCATACTTGTATATACCTAAAGTAGGCCTTTTGCAAACCCAAGACTGTTACAAAACTTACCATAAAAATACAGCAAGGAAAGAAAGCTACATGTTATGTTCAGGGACTGGTCTCCTGTTAAAGTGCCTCCTTAGATTTGCATCAATTTTTCTTTAAAATTATGACTCACAGGACTTCCTGCTTTTGTATCTGCCTTGTTCCTCTAATTGTTGTCAGCCAGTCTTCAAACAAAAACATCACCTTTATCTATCCTGACTAACTTTCCAAGTCATTTCGAAAGCCATAACCCTAAACTCCACACCTTGCCTTCACCTTTTGGCAATCATTGCAGAGTTCCTTTACTTAATTTCAGTTCTTTTGCTCCTTTCCATAGTAGAGAGTCTGTATTGCTATTTTCATCAGTCCCTTCTGTATCAGTTAGAAAGGCATCATAGGTGCAACAAACAGAAGGACCAAGCAACAGTGACTTAAACAAATAAGAACTTAAGAATCTTTTTTTCACATAAAGTCCATATGGACACTAAGAGGGGAACTACAGACACTGGGGCCTACTTGAGGGTGGAGGGTGGGAGGAGGGAGAGGAGCAGAAAAAAATAACTATTGGGTATTAGGTTTAGTAACTGGGTAACAAAATAATCTGAAAACAAACCCCCATGACATGAGTTTACTTATATAATAAACCTGAACATGTACCCCTGAACCTAAAATAAAAGTTTAACACACACACACATGCACACACTCCAGAAGTAAGTGCTTGCTGGCATTGCAGCAGCTATTCAGCCATGCCCTGAGGCTCCTAGGTTCTTCCTACCTTTCCCGTTCCTCCATTCTTCAGGCACTGGTTTTTATGTTACATTGACTCCTAATAGATGGAAAGATGGCTACTGTCACTCCAGACATCAAGTTCATGTTCAAAGCAGGAAGAAGGGGAAGAGTGATGTAAAGCTGGATTTTCCTCCAGTTATCAGGAAAGCAATGGCTTTTCCAAAAATTTCCCAAGAAGATTTCTAGTTTTTAGGTCTCATGGTCAGAATTGGGTCACACAGTCCCACCTCGCTGCCAAGGAAACAGGGAAAGCCAGAAACAGGAGTCACCTTATTGCTTGGGGCAGTCACCTCATCTAATGGTGCAGAACACAGTGTCTCCACAAACAAGATGGGGATTGTGTTAACAGAGGAAAATGGGAAATAGAGAATCGGTAGCAACTAACAGTTTCCCTGAGCCCTCCCAGTCAGTATTTATATTTATTTATTCCCCACTTCTCTATTCCATTTCATATTTCTTCTCAGTTTTTCTTTATTTATCTTCTCTCCCTAGTACTTCCTCCTGAAGAATGAACTTTCAAACTATTTTTTATTAACACTCCATCTCCCACCTAGAATCAAATAGTATTACAACAGCTGGTACTGCCTCTTCCTTTGACACAGAAGAAAACCTAAAATCCAGTAAGACAGAGTGGCATGCCAAATTTGCCCATCAATTTATTGGCACATTCAAGAATAAAGCAAAACTCTACTGAATATCAATATAGTAGTATCTGCCTCTGAGGATTCTTGGTGCATATTTTTGCATTCTGTCATGTTTCGTCCATTTTGCCCCTACCTTGGGCATTTAAATATAAAGATTCCCATGAGATCGGATCAATTCAGCTTTTTATTTCTAGAAATGTCTATAAAGAGAAGAACTAACAAGAGAACCATCTTTTTATTTTTTAAATTTACTTCCTAAATATAAATGAAGGAGAATCTAGAACCACTGTCTTCATTGGAAATCATTGTTCCAAATGAACTGCAAGTCTGAGTTTATAAAGCTGCCATCTCCAATATGTCTGTTGAGAAATATGTCTATTTACATACATCATGTTTGTTTATGACCTTGTGGGACGATAACTTGGAATGCCCTGAGCAACAAAAACATAAAACACTCTGATGAGACAGCATCTCATCCTTGCACTGAAGGATTTCAAAAGAGGGACAGATCACCCAGAATGGACATGGTCATAGAGGAAGTAAGTTAGAAGCTATAATTGACCTTCATCTTTTTTTTAAATTTTATTTTATTATTATACTTTAAGTTTTAGGGTACATGTGCACAATGTGCAGGTTTGTTACATATGTATACATGTGCCATCTTGGTGTGCTGCACCCATTAACTTGTCATTTACATTAGGTATATCCCCTAATGCTATCCCTCCCCCTACGCCCCAACAGTCCCTAGAGTGTGATGTTCCCCTTCCTGTGTCCATGTGTTCTTATTGTTCAATTCCCACCTATGAGTGAGAACATGAGGTGTTTGGTTTTTTGTCCTTGCGATAGTTTGCTGAGAATGATGGTTTCCAGTTTCATCCATGTCCCTAAAAAGGACATGAACTCTTCATTTTTTATGGCTGCATAGTATTCCACGGTGTATATGTGCCACATTTTCTTAATCCAATCTATCATTGATGGACATTTGGGTTGATTCCAAGTCCTTGCTATTGTGAATAGTGCCGCAATAAACATACGTGTGCATGTGTCTTCATAGCAGCATGATTTATAATCTTGTGGGTATATACCCAGTAGTGGGATGGCTGGGTCAAATGGTATTTCTAGTTCTAGATCCCTGAGGAATTGCCACACTGACTTCCACAATGGTTGAACTAGTTTACAGTCCCACCAACAGTGTAAAAGTGTTCCTATTTCTCCACATCCTCTCCAGCACCTGTTGTTTCCTGACTTTTTAATGATTGCCGTTCTAACTGGTGTGAGATGGTATCTCATTGTGGTTTTGATTTGCATTTCTCTGATGGCCAGTGATGATGAGCATTTTTTCATATGTTTTTTGGCTGCATAAATGTCTTCTTTTGAGAAGTGTCTGTTCATATCCTTCGCCCACTTTTTGATGGGGTTGTTTTTTTATTGTAAATTTGTTTGAGTTCATTGTAGATTCTGGATATTAGCCCTTTGTCAGATAAGTAGGTTGCGAAAATTTTCTCCCATTTTGTAGGTTGTCTGTTCACTCTGATGGTAGTTTCTTTTGCTGTGCAGAAGCTCTTTAGTTTAATTAGATCCCGTTTGTCAATTTTGTCTTTTGTTGCCATTGCTTTTGGTGTTTTAGACATGAAGTCCTTGCCCATGCCTATGTCCTGAATGGTATTGCCTAGGTTTTCTTCTAGGGCTTTTATGGTTTTAGGTCTAACATGTAAGTCTTTAATCCATCTTGAATTAATTTTTGTATAGGGTGTAAGGAAGGGATCCAGTTTCAGCTTTCTACATATGGCTAGCCAGTTTTCCCAGCACCATTTATTAAATAGGGAATCCTTTCCCCATTTCTTGTTTTTGTCAGGTTTGTCAAAGATCAGATGGTTGTAGATAAGCGGCATTATTTCTGAGGGCTCTATTCTGTTCCATTGATCTATATCTCTCTTTTGGTACCAGTACCATGCTGTTTTGGTTACTGTAGCCTTGTAGTATAGTTTGAAGTCAGGTAGCGTGATGCCTCCAGCTTTGTTCTTTTGGCTTAGGATTGACTTGGCGATGCGGGCTCTTTTTTCATTCCATATGAACTTTAAAGTAGTTTTTTCCAATTCTGTGAAGAAAGGCATTGGTAGCTTGATGGGGATGGCATTGAATCTATAAATTACCTTGGGCAGTATGGCCATTTTCACGATATTGATTCTTCCTATCCATGAGCATGGAATGTTCTTCCATTTGTTGTATCCTCTTTTATTTCATTGAGCAGTGGTTTGTAGTTCTCCTTGAAGAGGTCCTTCACATCCCTTGTAAGTTGGATTCCTAGGTATTTTATTCTCTTTGAAGCAATTGTGAATGGGAGTTCATTCATGATTTGGCTCTCTGTTTGTCTGTTATTGGTGTATCAGAATGCTTGGGATTTTCATACATTGATTTTGTATCCTGAGACTTTGCTGAAGTTGCTTATCAGCTTAAGGAGATTTTGGGCTGAGACAATGGGGTTTTCTAGATATATAATCATGTCATCTGCAAACAGGGACAATTTGACTTCCTCTTTTCCTAATTGAATGCCCTTTATTTCCTTCTCCTGCCTAATTGCCCTGGCCAGAACTTCCAACACTATGTTGAATAGGAATGGTGAGAGAGGGCATCCCTGTCTTGTGCCAATTTTCAAAGGGAATGCTTCCAGTTTTTGCTCATTCAGTATGATATTGGCTGTGGGTTTGTCATAGATAGCTCTTATTATTTTGAGATACATCCCATCAATACCTAATTTATTGAGAGTTTTTAGCATGAAGCGTTGTTGAATTTTGTCAAAGGCCTTTTCTGCATCTATTGAGATAATCATGGTTTTTGTCTTTGGTTCTGTTTATATGCTGGATTACGTTTATTGATTTGCATATGTTGAACCAGCCTTGCATCCCAGGGATGAAGCCCACTTGATCATGGTGGATAAGCTTTTTGATGTACTGCTGGATTCGGTTTGCCAGTATTTTATTGAGGATTTTTGCATCAATGTTCATCAAGGATGTTGGTCTAAAATTCTCTTTTTTGGTTGTGTCTCTGCCCGGCTTTGGTATCAGGATGATGCTGGCCTCATAAAATGAGTTAGGGAGGATTCCCTCTTTTTCTATTGATTGGAATAGTTTCAGAAGGAATGGTACCAGTTCCTCCATGTACCTCTGGTAGAATTCGGCTGTGAATCCATCTGGTCCTGGACTCTTTTTGGTTGGTAAGCTATTGATTATTGCCACAATTTCAGAGTCTGTTATTGGTCTATTCAGAGATTCAACTTCTTCCTGGTTTAGTCTTGGGGGGGGGTGTATGTGTCGAGGAATTTATCCATTTCTTCTAGATTTTCTAGTTTATTTGCGTAGAGGTGTTTGTAGTATTCTCTGATGGTAGTTTGTATTTCTGTGGGATCGGTGGTGATATCCCCTTTATCATTTTTTATTGCGTCTATTTGATTCTTCTGTCTTTTCTTCTTTATTACTCTTGCTAGGTGTCTATCAATTTTGTTGATCCTTTCAAAAGACGAGCTCCTGGATTCATTAATTTTTTGAAGGGTTTTTTTGTGTCTCTATTTCCTTCAGTTCTGCTCTGACTTTAGTTATTTCTTGCCTTCTGCTAGCTTTTGAATGTGTTTGCTCTTGCTTTTCTAGTTCTTTTAATTGTGATGTTAGGGTGTCAATTTTGGATCTTTCCTGCTTTCTCTTGTGGGCATTCAGTGCTATAAATTTCCCTCTACACACTGCTTTGAATGCGTCCCAGAGATTCTGGTATGTTGTGTCTTTGTTCTCGTTGGTTTCAAAGAACATCTTTATTTCTGCCTTCATTTCATTATGTACCCAATAGTCATTCAGGAGCAGGTTGTTCAGTTTCCATGTAGTTGAGCAGTTTTGAGTGAGTTTCTTACTCCTGAGTTCTGGTTTGATTGCACTGTGGTCTGAGAGACAGTTTGTTATAATTTCTGTTCTTTTACAATTGCTGAGGAGTGCTTTACTTGCAACTATGTGGTCAATTTTGGAATAGGTGTGGTGTGGTGCTGAAAAAAATGTATATTCGGTTGATTTCAGGTGGAAAGTTCTGTAGATATCTATTAGGTCTGCTGGGTGCAGAGCTGAGTTCAATTCCTGGGTATCCTTGTTAACTTTCTGTCTCGTTGATCTGTCTAATGTTGACAGTGGCGTGTTAAAGTCTCCCATTATTATTATGTGGGAGTCTAAGTCTCTTTGTAGGTCACTAAGGACTTGCTTTATGAATCTGGGTGCTCCTGTATTGGGTGCATATATATTTAGGATAGTTAGCTCTTCTTGTTGAATTGATCCCTTTACCATTATGTAATGGCCTTCTTTGTCTCTTTTGATCTTTGTTGGTTTAAAGTCTGTTTTATCAGAGACTAGGATTGCAACCCCTGCCTTTTTTTGGTTTCCATTTGCTTGGTAGATCTTCCTCCATCCCTTTATTGTGAGCCTATGTGTGTCTCTGCACGTGAGATGGGTTTCCTGAATACAGCACACTGATGGGTCTTGACTCTTTATCCAATTTGCCAGTCTGTGTCTTTTAATTGGAGCATTTAGCCCATTTACATTTAAAGTTAATATTGTTATGTGTGTGTTTGGTGCTGTTATTATGATGTTAGCTGGTTATTTTTCTCGTTAGTTGATGCAGTTTCTTCCTAGCCTTGATGGTCTTTACATTTTGGCATGTTTTTGCAGTGGCTGGTACTGGTTGTTCCTTTCCTTGTTTAGTGCTTCCTTCAGGAGCTCTTTTAGGGCAGGCCTGGTGGTGACAAAATCTCTCAGCATTTGCTTGTCTGTAAAGTATTTTATTTTTCCTTCACTTTTGAAGCTTAGTTTAGCTGGATATGAAATTCTGGGTTGAAAATTCTTTTCTTTAAGAATGTTGAAGATTGGCCCCCACTCTCTTCTGGCTTGTAGAGTTTCTGCCGAGAGATCAGCTGTTAGTCTCATGAGCTTCCCTTTGTGGGTAACCCGACCTTTCTCTCTGGCTGCCCTTAACATTTTTTCCTTCATTTCAACTTGGGTGAATCTGATAATTATGTGTCTTGGAGTTGCTCTTCTCGAGGGGTATCTCTGTGGCATTCTCTGTATTTCCTGAATCTGAATGTTGGCCTGCCTTGCTAGATTGGGGAAGTTCTCCTGGATAATATCCTGCAGAGTGTTTTCCAACTTGGTTCCATTCTCCCTGTCACTTTCAGGTACACCAATCAGACATAGATTTGGTCTTTTCACATAGTCCCATATTTCTTGGAGGCTTTGTTCGTTTCTTTTTATTCTTTTTTCTCTAAACTTCCCTTCTCGCTTCATTTCATTCATTTCATCTTCCATCACTGATACCCTTTCTTCCAGTTGATCGCATCGGCTCCTGAGGCTTCTGCATTCTTCACGTAGTTCTCGAGCCTTGACTTTCAGCTCAATCAGCTCCTTTAAGGACTTCTCTGTGTTGGTTATTCTAGTTATCCATTCATCTAATTTTTTTTCAAAGTTTTTAACTTCTTTGCCATTGATTTGAATTTCCTCCTGTAGTTTGGAGTAGTCTGATCGTCTGAAGCCTTCTTCTCTCAGCTCGTCAAAATCATTTTCCGTCCAGCTTTGTTCCGTTGCTGGTGAGGAGCTGCGTTCCTTTGGAGGAGGAGAGGCGCTCTGCTTTTTAGAGTTTCCAGTTTTTCTGCTCTGTTTTTTCCCCATCTTTGTAGTTTTATCTACTTTTGGTCTTTGATGATGGTGATGTACAGAAGGGTTTTTGGTGTGGATGTCCTTTCTGTTTGTTAGTTTTCCTTCTAACAGACAGGACCCTCCGCTGCAGGTCTGTTGGAGTTTGCTAGAGGTCCACTCCAGACCCTGTTTGCCTGGGTATCAGCAGCGGTGGCTGTAGAACAGCGGATCTTGGTGAACTGCAAATGCTGCTGCCTGATTGTTCCTCTGGAAGTTTTGTCTCAGAGGAGTACCCGGCCGTGTGAGGTGTCAGTCTGCCCCTACTGGGGAGGTGCCTCACAGTTAGGCTGCTCGGGGGTCAGGGACCCACTTGAGGAGGCAGTCTGCCCATTCTCAGATCTCCAGCTGCGTGCTGGGAGAACCACTACTCTCTTCAAAGCTGTCAGACAGGGACATTTAAGCCTGCAGAGGTTACTGCTGTCTTTTTGTTTGTCTGTGCCCTGCCCCCAGAGATGGAGCCTACAGAGGCAGGCAGGCCTCCTTGAGCTGTGGTGGGCTCCACCCAGTTCGAGCTTCCTGGCTGCTTTATTTACCTAATCAAGCCTGGGCAATGGCAGTCGGCCCTCCCCCAGCCTCTCTGCTGCCTTGCAGTTTGATCTCAGACTGCTGTGCTAGCAATCAGCGAGACTCCGTGGGCATAGGACCCTCCGAGCCAGGTGTGGGATATAATCTCCTGGTGTGCCATTTTTTAAGCCCGTTGGAAAAGCACAGTATTAGGGTAGGAGTGACCCAATTTTCCAGGTGCTGTCTGTCACCGCTTTCTTTGACTAGGAAAGGGAACTCCCTGACTCCTTGCACTTCCCGTGTGAGGCAATGCCTCGCCCTGCTTTGGCTCGCACCCGGTGCGCTGCACCCAGTGACCTGCACCCACTATCTGGCACTCCCTAGTGAGATGAACCCGGTACCTCAGATGGAAATGCAGAAATCACCCATCTTCTGCATTGCTCAGGCTGGGAGCTGTAGACCGGAGCTGTTCCTATTCAGCCATCTTGGCTCCACCCCTGACCTTGATCTTAAAGGGTAAGATCTAAATAGGTGAAAAAGAAGATATTCAGGAACACTGCCATGAGTCCAAAAAAGGGAGGTAGAAACATCAATAACCTTTCAGGGCTCATAAGCTAGTCTATATGGGGAATTAGTAAAGGCACATTGGTTAAGAACACGTGTTCTGGAATCAGACGGATCTACGTCTGAATCCCATTTCCACCACTTACTGGTTCCATGATATCCAAGCAATTTATTCCTCTATGCTTTAGCTTCCTAAACTATAAAATCATGATAATATTAGAACTTATTTAATGGAGTTTTATGAAGATAAAATGAAAGAAGGCATGCAAAGTGCTTAGCCTGGTACCTAAAACATATTAAATGCCCTAAAACATGAAGAAAAAAAAAGCAACTACTGACCAATGTGAAAGGAGTCAATGTAACTGACTATTAAGTTTTAAAACTGGGTTGTGGACCTAAGTGTCCATCAACAGATGATGGATAATGAAAATGTGGTATATATACATAATGGGATATTATTCAGCCTTTTAAAGGAAAGAAACTCTGGCATTTGTGACAACATGGATGAACCTAGATGGCATTATGCTATGTGAAATAAGCCAGGCACAGAGAGACAACTACTGCAAGATCCTTTTTATATGTAGGATGTGAAGTAGCCAAACTCATAGAAGTAGAGAGTCGAGTGGTGAGTACCAGGGTCTGGGGAAAAATGGAGAGATGTTGGCCAAAAAATGTGAGGTTTCTTACACTTCTCTTTGTTGAAGGACCAAGCAAGTGACTGAAACAAATAAGAATTAAAAAATAAGTTCCAGAGATCTGTCATACAGCATGGTGACTATAGTTAGTAATAATGTGTTGTACACTTGAAAATTGCTAAGAGAGTAGATTTTAAATGTTCTCACCACAAAAAAATGCTAGCATATAAGATGATGATTATGTTAATTGGTTTGATTTAATCATTTCACAATGTATACATATATCAAAAAACCACATTGTACACCATAAATATGTACAACTTTTATTTCTCAATTAAAAATAAATAAATAAATATAGGCTGGGCACTGTGGCTCATGCCTGTAATCCCAGCACTTTGAGAGGCCGAGGTGAATGTATGCTTGATCCCAGGAATTCGAGACCAGCCTGGGCAACATAGTGAAACCTTGTCTCTACAAAAAATATAAAAATTTATCCAGGTGTGGTGGCATGTGCCTGTAGTCCCAGCTACTCAGGAGGCTGAGGTAGGAGGATTGCTTGAGCCCAGGAGGTCAAGGCTGCAGTGAGCCGAGATCACACCACTGGTTACTCCAGCCTGGGTGACACAGTGAGACCTTGTTACAAAAATAAATAAATATAAAGAAATTTTTAAAAAATAAAGACCCACTCAAAAAACAGAAAAGTATATTGAGACCAGTTGGGGACACTTTGACAATAAGGCTGAAGTGTCACAAAGGAAGTTATTAAAAATGTGTTATCTAGATGTGAATACAGATTAGAATCACAGTTGAGGCAGTAGGAATGGAAATAAGGTGTGAAATGGAAATGCTGTTAAGAAGAAATACAACTGCCCTTAATTTAGGATTTTTATTTCTTGGCTGCACTACCAGCATAAATCAATAAAACTGACTGTTACCACACCAGTAAGTAGGAATAAAATGTGATAGTTGGATAGTCAAGAAAAGAGTTTTGTCATAATTTGAGACAGATGCTAGAAATGTATAAGTACAAAATCCATGGCTAGAAATGTATAAATATGAAACCTCAGCCACTTTATGTGTTGGGAAATATGTGCATTTATTCAATAAATGCTTACTGAATGTGAACTCGTGATTATGACTTCTCACTCATCTGAGAATTACTTATCCTAGACCCTCAAAAACTTTGATTCTTCAAAACCTAGGCATTAAAAAAAAGGAAAACATCTCGTCTTGTTTTAGGCCCTCATTCAGAGCTTATTTGCTTACTTTCACATAGAAATGTAATATGTCCAAGTAGCTGTGTTTTTGGCCACAGCAGGTTCAAGTTACAAAATAGAAATGGGAATTAGAATAGTGAGACTACAGAGGCAGACAAATTAATGATAGTAGAAGTGACAGCTGGTAGAAAATTGTAATGAAAGCTATAAAAAGTTGGCAAGAGTCTGTGATAAAATTTTTAGGACAAAAATGCCCTCAAAGGGCCCTACAGGTATCACCGTATTGTTCAATATGGGAACCCCAGTTTACAACTAGAGGTTAATGTTATGTTCAACAGATTTCCAAAACTTCAAAAGTAAAGCTAAACACAAAAATTATATCAGATGGCTAGGTGCTATGGCTCACATCTGTATTCCCAGCACACTGGGAGGCTGAAGCAGGAGGATCACTTGAACGCAGGAGTTTGAGACCAGCCTAGACAACATAGCAAGACCCTGCCTCTACAAAAATAAAAATTAAAAAATAGCCATAAGTGGTGGAATGATGCTGAAGTCCCAGCTGCTTGGGAGGCTGGGGTGGGAGGATCACCTGAGCCCAGGGGTTTGAGGCTGCAGTGAGCTCTGATCATGCCACTGCACTCCAGCCTGGACAATAGAGCAAGATCCTTTCTCTTAAAAAATAACAATATCAGAGACACCAGTACGGAAATTTTTTAACAAGTTTTGTTAAAAAGGAGAGATAAGAAATGGCGATATAAGTGGATAATTGATAATTGAATCAATAAAATATTTTTGTTTTATTTTGTCCTGTTTTAAGAAGGGATACACAACAGCATGTTTTCAGGGGCTAAGCCAGAAAAGAGGTAAACATTGATGATGCTTAAGAGAGAAATGGAGAATTGCTAAAATGTGTCCTGAGTAGGAGAGAGGGGATGGAACTGGAAGCTCAGGTGAAGGACTGATACGGGACAGAGGCAAAGACAGCTCATCCATAACAACAGCAAGGAAGCAGAGACAGGAGGGTGACCCATGGAGAGATGCACTGTGGGGATTTGTGCAGGTACGGGGTAGGCCACCTTCTGGAATGTCTTATTATCTACTTTCAGACAAGTTAGGTCAGAGGATTTCTTTATGGCTAGCTCTTACACAGAAAGGCAGGGGAAGGTTAGAGTCATATTTCTAGGTTTTATGACTGATTTAGGGGGAAAGGGATTCTAGTTTCTATGGCTTGCCTTGGGGGAAGAAGTGGAACAGGAGAAAAAAGGGCAGGAGAAGGCCAGAGAGAGACTTTACTTCTGAGCCCCTTCTAATGTCCTCCAGTTCAAAGTACTCAGCATGCTAAAGTGCCATACTTTGGGATATCGCTTTCTAAGCCTGAAAAATGGCATTGAATGGTTTCCTACTGATTATTCACCAATGCTTTGTTCGGGATTTTTCATCCTGGGCACCGCTGACATTTTTGGACAGATAAATCTTTGTTTGGGGGAACTGCCCTGTGCATTGAAGAATTCTTAGCAGCATCCTTGGACTCTACCTACTAGATGCCAGTAGCAACCCCCAAATTGTGACAATCAAAAATGTCTCCAAACATTGCCAAATGTCCCCTGGGTCCAAAATAATCCCCAATTAAGAACCACTAGCTTAGTCCCACCTTGTTACAAAATATCTAGAGAAAACTAATATTACAATTCAATGATTTTTTCTCTATAGCTAAGAAACCATATTTTTACACTCTTGAATTATCTGTAAATAACATCAGAGTTTTTTTATTATTAAAAGAATACTCACTTTTTAAAAGCAAGTCAAATTTTTCCTAAGTATATAAACTGAAAAGTAAAATCCCCACTTTCTTCTGCCATTTTTGGTCCAAATTCCCAAAGACGACCACTGCTAGCAGTTTCATGTTAACATACCATAATGTTATAAACACAAGCATATATGTCTTTTATCTTATACAAATAAAAGCAAACTATATATTCTTCAACATACTTTGTAACTTAATGATATGCCTTGAACAACTTATTATATCAGTGGATATAGATCTACTTCATTTTTTCAAATTGTTTAACTGGATATACCTGTGCTACAAATTTGTAGTTCTGTAATTGCACCATATAATTTATTTTTAAATCCTCTATTTATAATTATATTTTTGTTTAATTTGTTTCTGGATATCTGAAATCATTATTGATAGACCTGATTGAAGATAAAAATTATTGTTAAACATAAATGAATCAGGCTGGGCACAGTCCCTCATGCCTATAATCCCAGCACTTTGGGAGGCTAAGGTGGGTGGATCCCTTGAGTCCAGGAGTTCAAGATCAGCCTGGGCAACATGGTGAAATCCTGTCTCTATTAAAAACACAAAAATTAGCTGAGCCTGGTGGTGCGCACCTGTAATCCCAGCTACTCGGGAGGCTGAGGCAGGAGAATCACTTGAACCCAGGAGGTGGAAGTTGCAGTGAGCCGAGATCACACCACTGCACTCCAGCCTGAGCAACAGAGCGAGATTCTGTCTCAAAAAATAATAATAATAATAATCGAATATAGGGAAAGTTTGTGTTTGTGTGTGGTTTCCTTTTTTGTTTTCTTTTGTGTTTTGTTGTTTAATTTTACTTCCTAACCAGACATTTTAGCAAATTATTTACACACTTTTGAGACTGGGGGCAATGATGTAAAAAAAAAAAATAGGTGTATTGAATATTTTTCATGGATCGTAAAAGGATTTCAAATGCTGGAAATAAGTCATAGAGTATAATTAAACTCTTAGTGCTTGAAAAAGTCATAGCTGTGCGGAAACATTATAAACATTTTAAGTAGAAATGATAGATATTTTAATCTGCTCCGCTATTGTAACCATGTCACTGGCTATATGTATCTCATAATATCATGTTGTAAAGCTTAAATAAACACAATATTTTAAAAAAATAAAGTAAATCTGATGCTTGGCAGAAAATATTTTAATTAATTTATCAATTACACTCTTACTTTATTTTAAATTTAAGTAAACAAAACTACCTTTAATGCAGTGACTGCATTGATTTCAGAGCAATGATATTAAAATTTTCCATATTAACATTTAATGTTGTTACAGAATGGGGGTTATAATTTTACTGAGTTATTGTTTACATGAGTTCCCTAGATACAAATTGTAAGTATTTTTGCATTTCTGTCAAAAATCTGTAAGAGAGTAAAAAACTTAGTTTATTCCACTCCAATAAGTCACTAAGAACTTAGTTCCCAAGAAATGTGTATTGAAACGCTTAAGGTTTTAGTTCTGAGACAGGAATTCATGATTTGAATATAACTCAGGTCAAATTATGTTTCCTCCCAAAAATGATAACCAGCCGTAGCATAGTCACCTTACTGTATGAAAAGGGTGCAATTTACTCAAAAGCACATTATAAAAATATTTCACTGTACTTGCTCTCTGGCTTTGGTCTTTGAATTACATTGGGACCCAAATAATGTCAAAGAGAAAGGTGCAATAGCCGCACACAGGTTACAGCATTTTTTCCTTCTCTGTGCACCACTCACACAGACCCCACGAAATGCATACAATGCACACAATTTTATGGTCATAGGAGAATGATTCATTCTTAGAAAAAAGATTCCACTGATATCCACTCAATACTTGTGTCTCACTTGGCAATTGGCATACGTGACTGTTCCTCTATTTTTCCATCTACCTAATTTCAAAGGATTTCCAGAAGGAAAAGAAGATTTAAATGCTTCATTTCAAATATTTCTGAGTTTTGACAAAGGTGCCAAGACCACACATTGGAGAAAATACAGTCTTTTCAATAAATGGTTCTGGGAAAATAAAATATCCACATGTAGAAGAATGAGATTACACCCCTCCCTCTTGCAATATACAAAAACCAACTCAAAATGAATTCAAGACTTAAATGTAAGATGCAAAACTATGAAACTACTAGAAGAAAACATAAGGGGAATACTTCACCACATTGGGCTTGGCAAAGATTTTTTAAATAACACCTCTTAAATACAGGCAACAAAAGCAAAAATAGACAAATGGATTATATCAAACTGAAAAGTTTTTGCACAGCAAAGGAAACTATTAACAGAGTGAAAAGACAACCTACAGAAAGGGAGAAAATATTTGCAAACTGTACATCTGACAAGGAGTTGATATCCAAAATACATAAGAAACTTAACAGCAAAAAAAAAAAAAAATTGAAAAATGGACAAAAGACCTTAATGGATGTTTCTCAAAGAAAGACCTACAAATGGCCAACAGATATATGAAAAAATACTCAACATCACTAATTATCAGGGAAATGCAAATCAAACCACAATGAGATATCATCTCACTCCAGTTAGAATGGCTATTATCAAAAAACCAGAAGAAAACTAGTATTGGCGAGGATGTGGAGAAATGGGAGCCCTTACACACTGCTGGTAGGAAATTAGTACAGCCATTATGGAAAACTATGGAGATTCCTCAAAACATTAAAAATGAAACTACCATATGATCCAGCAATCCTACTCCTGGGTATATATTCAAAGGAAATAAAATCAGTATGTTGAAGAGATATCTGCACTCTTATATTTACTGCAGCACCATTTGCAATAACCAGGGTGAGGAATCAACCTAAGTCTCAGACAACAGAATAATGGATAAAAGAAAATGTGGTATATGTATATAAAGATATATAGTTCAGCCACACATATATTCAGCCATAAAAAAGAATTAAATCTTATCATTTGTGACAACATGGATGAACCTAGTGGACATTATGATAAGTAAAATAAGCCAGACACAGAAAGACAAATTCTGCATGATTGCATTCATATGTGAAATATTTTAAAAAGGTGATACCATAATATCATAGATACAGAGTAGAACAGTGGTGACCAGAGCAGAGAGAAGGATGGGGAGAAGTTGGTCAAAGGATACAAAGTTACAATTACATAGAAGGAATAAATTATAGTGTTCTATTACACAGTAGAGTGACTATGGTTAACAGTAAATTATTATACATTATGAAATAGCCAGAAGAGAGGCTTTTGAATGTTCTCACCACAAAGAAATGATAAATACATGAGATGATGGATACACTAACTACCCTAATTGAATCATTGTATAACATAGATATATATGGAAAAATCAAATTGTATCCTTAAAATATGTATAATTACAATATGTATGTATCAATTTTTAAAGTAAATAATTTTTCAATATTTCTGCTGTTGGGATTTAAATGTTTAAGCATGTTTCCAAGTTGCTCTCAAATTTTTAACTAATAATTTAGGTTTGTATGTGTTGGAGTAGTTTTGCAGTTAGGAAATTTTTTTAATTGATAAATTCCTTAAAGTATCAGTTTGTTTGTTTGTTTAGAGACAGAGTCTCTTCTGTCACCTAAGTTGGAGTAGTTTTTCAGTTAGAAAATTTTTTAATTAATTGATAAATTCCTTTAAGTATGAGTGTGTTTGTTTGTTTGGAGGCGGGGTCTCCTCTGTCACCTAGGCTGGAGGGCAGTAGTGCAGTTGTGACCATCAGAGTTCACTGCAGCCTCAAATTCCTGGGCTCCAAGGAATCCTCCAGCCTCAGACTCCCAAAGCTGGGCTTACAGGCGTAAGCCACTGCGCCCAACCTATGAATGGTTTTTACACGAGATGAGAATATTCAAATTAAAAACTGTAATTCAAAAAAAGTCTAATTTTAAGTATCACTAAAAGCGAGATGCATTTATATCCACATTAAGTGTTAAGTTAATCCATGCTAAAAGAGCCAAATGCCTCATCATTGTCATGGAGTCACCTTCACTGACTCCACTGCTTCACTGGAGCTCCAGTAGGTGTTTCAATTCCATTCTGAGTTTCTTTTGCTACTCGATCTCTGTTAAAATTATTAATGTCCTGCTCCCAGTGCCTTAGAAACTCCTAGTGCATAGATATATTCAGATATATTAAATACTTCATTGATTTGATCAGAAAGCCTTCAAAACATCTTGAGAAATATATCTACTAAGCCACACATTTTTCCTACAAGGTAAGCCTACTAATACCTGCATTACATACCATTTTGTTAAACTTTTCTATCTCACCTGTTTGTTCTTGATCTGAGAAGGAACTTGTTCTCACCTTTAGGAGTAAATAAGTTTACTTTTTAAATAAGCAGGAAAAATTATTCAAATGAAGCCATCACCTTCCTCATTGGTGTCCTCATTCTGTGTGCTCTAATGCTTGGTGCATAGATTTGCAAATGCACACACAGCCGGGAGGAACACAGAAACAGTGGCAGGTAGTTGCTTCCTCTAATTAAACTTCATATCAGCAAATCATTGAGCCTTCCTTATTCATAGCCAAACAACACACAGTCATCTAAACAGAGATTCTCAGTAGAGAGTAGCCTATTGGAATTGAGCAATGGGTAGAGTAGGGCACATGTGGTTTGGCATAGCATATTCAATATTTTAATATAAATATATGTTTGGGAAAACCATTCCTCATTCTTTCCTTAATAACTACAAAAAAATAAAGCTGAACCAAATGTTCTTGGTTGGTGGGGAGCCACAAAAGATATATAGTCTTAAGCAAGGTATATATTCACCCCTATGAGAAATATATCAAAACCTTAGGGAAGTTGTATAAAATACATTTGATAATCAAAACTTAACATAGATTTTGAAGGCCTGAGAAATCCTGAATTGATATAAATTCTAAACGAGGCTGCTGCTGGTCATGTATAGAAAAAATAGCTTTTGGGTACAGAAAAGCTGTAGACATGAAAGAGTGTAATTGAAGAAGCAAGCTAAGTGATCAGTATTTTTAAAACTACTCAATACATTCAAATAATATATTTATTATAGAATCAATCAACAATACAACCAAATATGAACACAAAAATTTTAAGTGACAGCTGTCGTAATATTAGCCTCAACAGATTTTGAAATCTCACTCTTCATTTAAACAAAGCTGGAAAGATGCTTATTCAAGATCTGTGTTTACAAAAAAAGGTTAATCTGGTTGCATAAGTTAAAATGTTGACCACTTACACTGTGTTAAAATTTTTACATATTTAACAAAGTTATATGTGCCTTTACTATCATATTTTTAGTTTGAAATGTATTTTGAAAAATAAAATTGTGGGTGGGCACAGTGGCTAGGGCCTGTAGTCCCAGCACTTTGGGAGAACAAGGCAGGAGGATTGCTTAAGGCCAGGAGTTAGAGGCTGCAGTGAGCTATGATCATGCCACTGCACTCCAGCCTGGGCAACAGCAAGACCCTTTCTCCAAAAAAATAAAAATAAAATTCTAGTCAAAGACTTGCAAAAACTGATGTACCTTCCTGAAACCCTAATTTTATTCAACCATGTTTAATACCATTAGATGAATGTTACCACTTATTTTCCAGATGATGAAACTTAAGCTCAAAAAATTTACTGAAGGTCACAGATCTAGAAAGGTGACAAATGAAGGCTAGACCCCCCTGCCCCGCTGCATTGATTCCCAATACTGAGATTTTTTTCCCTATACCAGGAATAGATGTGGTTTAAAAATTTTTTTCATATACCTATTACGTATCCAACATTAAGACAATCAGCCGTGAATTATAATTTTATGGTTGATGTATTTACGACAAAAAAGCCACTTTTTTCTACTTTAATGTGAAGCACAAGATGGTATCATGCAAACTAGGAAGGTAGAAATTCTTCATAGAACTGCAGTTGTCTTTTCAATGGCAAATTGGTATCTTTACACAATTCTACAATAATTTTTCTGTTAAGTACTTCTGACTGTTGCACTGATATTAGTGAATTTCCATAAGCTTGATAGGTGAAATCAAACTATTTAACCTTAGGTCAGAGAAACATCAGAACTATGAATATACATTCATGTAACACCAAGTTATAAAATGTTTACAAGTTATTTTACTCAGTAAGGACTTCTTTCCCAAAGAGTAAAGACAACTTCTATTCTCCTATTCCAGGAAAGTTTACATAATGTCTGCAGGAAGAAAAAGGATGGAAAGCTTTCCTCTGGCTTTTTCTCCTTCAGCTGCATGGATGTGACTAACCCAGGTAGCTGCAGGTAATGAAGCTGGCAGGCTGCCTGAGACCATCCTATTACACTGAGCACATCACATAAAGTATTGTCTACATATCAGTCCCAACAATATCTCCACACCATAAGCCATCTTTTTACTTCCCAGACATTTCTCTTGGGGCTTCCAGTAGACTGAGTCCCAGAGAAAGATTTGATAGCTCAGGGATGATTTTTTTCCCAATCAGCCCAACAGGGACCACTCATCCCACCAAGCCTGAAGGCATTTGTATGGCAGTTCACAACCTGAGGCTCAGATAGCATGGACTCCTTCTATTGCTGTCCCTATAAGCCCCATCAGTCTTTCACTTACTCCTTCAATCACCCTTTCAAGTAAATTGCCAACATGAGCTTTTTCATGTCTGGAATGACTCTGCAGAAAGGACACTTCGGAGTTTCTCGATGTATCAGTTAGGAATTCACTTTCTTGCAACAAAAGAAAACCTGACCCGGCATGGCCTAAACAAAGAAGCGTTTATTTTTCTCACCTAAAGAGGAGTCTGAGTAGCCTGATGATTCCCGGGTTGGCATTTTGTAGGTATCTGTGGGTTTCCTTGGTCTTGCCAGCACGTGTGTTGCCTCATAGATGCAAAACTGTTGCTGCAGTTTCACACGATCATCCCATCATGTTCAAGGCAGAAAGAAAGTGGAAGACAACAGCCCCATCCATCTCTTGTGTCAAGAAAGCTAGCACCTCCAGGACTTCCTCAGCAGATGTCTGCCCACGTCTCACTGGTCGGAACTGTGCCCCTTAGACACCAAGAAGCCGGCCAGCTGGGGAAGAAAGTATTTTGCTTTCCAACTTCTTTAACGGAAGGGCAGCAAGAGAGAAGAGTTTTGGGAATCACTGTTGAATCAACAAACGAACAGTGTTTATTATACTTGGGTTTAAAATTAATAATGCGTTTATTATAGTAACAAATTCAAAAACCATGTTTCCCTTCAGCCTTTAACTTCAATTTACAAACCTATTTTCTACTTATAAATCTTGTAAAATAAAACCAATCTCCTTCACTTTTTAGTTTATAAATGTTTAACTCAAGTTGAAAAAATTGAACTTAACCAGTCTCATTCAAGACAAAGAATAATGAACTGTTTTAAACAGCATCTTAAATGTAATGATTAATTTTATTTGAAATACAAGTGGATTATCCCTAATCTGAAATTTTGAAATCCGAAATGTTTCAAACTCTGAAACTTCTTGAGCACTGACAAGATGCCACAGTGGAAAATTCCACACCTGACCTAATGTAATTGGTTGCAGCCAAAATGCAGTCAAAACTGTTTCATGCATAAAATCATTTTAATATTGTATAAACTTACTATCAGGCCATGTGTATAAAGTATATATGAAACAAATAAATTTTGTGTTTAGATTTGGATTTCATTTTCCAAAATATCTGAGAATGCATTTGCAAATATTCCAAAATCTGAAAAAATCTGAAATCTAAAACTCATATGTTTCCAAGCATTTTGAATAAGAAATACACAATCTGTATTTTTTTTCTTTTTTTTTTTTTTCTTTTTTTGAGACAGAGTCTCACTCTGTCACCCAGGCTGGAGTGCAGTGGTGTGATCTCGTCTCACTGCAACCTCCACCTCCTGGGTTCAAGTGATTCTTGTGCATCAGTCTCCTGAGTAGCCAGGATTACAGGCGTGTGCTACCATGCTCGGCTAATTTTTGCATTATTAGTAGGGACAGGGTTTCACCATGTTGGCCAGGCTGGTCTAGAACTCCTGACCTCAAGTGATCTGCCCACATCGGCCTCCCAAAGTGCTGGGATTACAGGTGTGAGCCACTGCACCCGGCCTCAACCTGTATTTTAAATGCATGCTTAAAAACTTTAGAAAATCCAATAAAACGTATTTTAAATATAGTAAATGTCAAGTTACCTTAAATAGTCCAGTGCTGCTTATACACTTAAATTCTCTTACAACGTAAAATCACAAGTTTGAACTTAATTACCTGTTTTAAGTTGAAATTAGTAGGTTCATCTGTTATTCCTTAATTGCCTAATTCTCTTAATCATAAAAAACACTCCAACCCCCCAATAAGCACGGATTATTCTCACATTAAAATATAATGCCAACACTATACATTTGATTAATTTTATTGTCTCTATATTCTAAAATTTATCACAGTTTAAAATACACATATTTATTAAGGGGAGAATTTTATCATAACAGATCAACAAGAGTTTCATCTCAAACAAGCTGAGGTTACTTTTGAGCCAACAATTTTTTTTACCAGGATATATATCTTGAGTTTCCTATAACTGGGATGATTCCACCTGAAGCTTTTGTTAAAGGAACCCCGAGTGCACACCCATCCGGGGCAGTTGATCTTAAAGTACACATCCCCTGTGTTCAAGTTTCCCAGAGGAAACACTTTTTCTTTGCCCTTATGCTCAAGGACTGGGAACCTGCAAATTAAACCAACAAGAGGTTGATTTGTATGCATATGGCAGCTAACTAAAGTAATAGCTAGCTTGCCAAACAGTTAAAGTTAGAGGCTAATATTCCTAAGTAGGGGAAAGGGAGAGGAAGAAAAGCCTTCCATGGGAAGAAAATCATTTCTTTAGGAAGGACAAAGGGATTTTTAAAAGAAAAAACAGGAGACAAAGTTTGTGATGATGTTTCTTTATGCAGGCGCATGTAGCCTATCCATCCTTTAAGGATATGAATTTCCCCAGGGAAGGGATTTATGACAGGTTTACTGTCAGTCTCTTTCCTGGGAGTAGACTCACCCAAAAGAGGGAATTTAGGGAAGGATTATTTCCCAGAAGTTTCAGATTTTAGTCAGATAAGGGAAACTCTGAGAAAGCTTCTTTCTGCATCTGGCATCTGTTGATTCTCAAATGTCTTCACCTTAAAATAATCTTTGTACCAACTCTGGGGTTCTGAGTGGGTCCCCACACCTGTTAAAAGATAATTTAAAAAGAAGTAGAAGTGAAAGGAGAAGGAAAATGAGGTAAAATCATGATATTCATATAAATATAAAATAAAAATGTCTCAAAGACCTCAAAGACTTTAATTCATTTACTAATGAGGGAACCAGTAAGATGTTACAAATAATTCAAAGGAGAATTCAATGCACACACACACACACACACACACCCCAACAGGAATACTGAAATAAATCTGATTAACACATGCAAAAGAGACCAATAATCTATGGGGCAATAATCAATGTATCTCACAATCTGCATCTATCTGTCACATATAATCTGCATTTCTATCAACAATAAATCATTTGCGTTACTATAAGTATTCTACAACTTACAGAGTTGTAACATATACTCATAAAACATTTCAGTTAGCAATGGAACAGACCCTGTATATGACAGTGATCCCATAAGATTACAATGGAGCCAAAAAATTCCTATCACCTAGTGACATTGTAGCCATTATAACATTATAATGTTATAACATTATATTGTATAATGTTATATATTATATTATATAATGTTATATATTATATAACATATTATATATAACATTACATAATATATAATGTATAACATGTTATATATAAATGTTATAATATATAACATATGTATATATAAAACATAATTATATACTGTTATAACATTATAAAAGCACAATTACTTTAAAAAAACTTAATGTAAGGTCTGATCTTAGAAATTTTGTTATTGGGCTACCCAATTTACAGCCTTTAGGAGTCATAAATATGACAATTCCAACACTAAACTATTCAAAAGTTGGCATTCCAGCCATACCTGAAGGACCCTATTCAATGCAACTGGTGATCGTTCACATTCCCATAACAATATGTTTTCATATTTTACCCCATATCCTGACAGTTCCACATGTAGAGATATTTTGGAAAAGCTACCAGGGTACAGGGGTGGGGGACATTTTTAAATTGTTATATACAATCCCTACTGTCTTATAAGCAGATCTAAGCACGTACCTATGGTTATACAAATATTTGGAAGAAGATTAAATTACTCTGCATGAGAAATAAATAAAAGATACAGGAGCTGAGGGCAGATCCAAACCTTGAGAACAGTGGCAGCCAGGGAGGCTGGAAACTCAGTGCTGGAAAAGCTGAATCCCTTTCATCCTCCAAGCCAGAGAGACTCCATGACAACTGTCAGTCTAAAGAGGATAGTTAAGATAATTTGTACTGACATATAAACTCTGTTGTCTCTCACCCTCTCAAAATTGTCAACCACTTAAAAAAATTGTGAACCACTGAAATATTTAGGCTGGTTCAGGACTAAAACAGCATTCAGGGCAGATGGATAGCTGGGTTGCACAACGAGAGCATGTTTACTTGCTCTTCTAGGAACTATTACTTCTGTAACTCTTTGGGCATACTTTTCCAGAGGGACTCAATATCATTTTTTCTATTGATTTGTGTTATTGCACTGTGAATTATTGCTGTTCTGAAAGATATGGTTCCATGCTAAAAAGGAAATGCTTTTTGTTTTTTACTTTCCCAACGTTTCCCTATAAACATCACTTACTGGCCCCTTGCCTTTCTACTTCTGTTCCTAAACAATTGAGTTCTAAAGCCATTTGGTGGATCAGAATGAGGTATTTTTCTGTGTTGAGTGTGACAGAGTAGTGGTCCAGAGAAGAATTTCGGAGTTCCACTGGGGTGAGAAGGGCATCCTTAGAGGGGGTTGGTGCCTGGTCCTAAACAGGGTGGGGAGAGTGCTCATGTAAGTGAGAGTCTGCACTGAGTAAGGCGAGGAGAGCATCCATGCAGGAAAGAGGATCTGTCAAGATAATAAATATATTAAGTTAATAGAAAGCAAGCTTCTCTCACTGTCAGGAAAGGGAGTAACAGATATGTAAAGGGAGAAAATTAGACTGAGCCTGTAGTGTTGGATAAGAACTGGAGATGAACTCAT
This sequence comes from Pan troglodytes, assembly GCF_028858775.2. Lineage (NCBI taxonomy): Eukaryota > Metazoa > Chordata > Mammalia > Primates > Hominidae > Pan > Pan troglodytes. The sequence continues at coordinate 160,335,776 of NC_072401.2, forward strand.
AGTTTTCAGTATTAGAAATATACAGAGAAATTAATACAGATGGAAATGTGTGTATGTATGAATAACCATACATATATTTCCTAGTCTGTCCACTGAGAGACCTGGTGGCAGTGATACTCCACTATCAGTGAGCTTACCTTGTGTCTACATCTTGGCTTCTAAATACCATTCTACCCAGAGAGGACCCAGAGCTCCTTAGAGAAATGGCTGGTTACAGGGCTATAGCAGGGAAAATGCAAGATGATCCTGAAACATCTTGTAGTGCCAGAAAGCAACGAAGAGTGCTCAAAAAATGATGCATAAATATTACAAAGACACCAAAGCTAGGTTAAAAGAGTTCCTACTGGTCCAATTTGAGACAACTTGCACATCAGAATACATAATAATAATCAACAGATTGTAACCCATTGAACAAAATAGGAAGCCATAAGTCTACCTGATAGAAATAAGTAAATGAATAAATTAACACTTTGATGAGGAAAGGGACTTTTGTAGTTTCAAAGTACCCCTCTACAAAATGTGTATTAATTACAAAGGAATTTGGGTGAAACCACTAATGGAAAAAATTAACATCTTGTACTACCTGACAGGTTGAAATGAACATCACTTGTGTGAATTTTATGCCAAAGATGCATAACCTGAATCTAATTATGATGGACATCAGACAACCCAAAATCAGGAACATTCTACAAAATAATTGACTTGCATTTTTCAAGTGTCAAGGCCATGAAAATGAAAAGAGGCTAAAGAAATGTGACAATTAAATGCAAGGAGCGATTCCAAACCAGATCCTTTTACTACAAAGGACATTTTGCCGGGACAATATATAAACTTTAATGGGTTCTGAGGTTTAAGTGGTAGTAACAACTCCATGTTAAATTCCTGATTTTAATGGTTCTATTTACATAGGAAAATATTCTTGTTTGTAGGAAATACTAAAGTATTTAAGGGTGCTAGAGCATCAGGTCAAAAACTTACTTTCAAATGGTGGGGTGGTGGGGAAATATTCTTTATCCAATACTTGCAACTTCTCAGTGTGAGATTATCTCAAAATTTTAAAGTTATTATTATTTTTTTTTTTGAGACAGTTTCACTCTTGTTGCCGAGGCTGGAGTGCAGTGGTGCAATCTCGGCTCACTGCAACCTCCACCTTCAGGGTTCAAGTGATTCTCCTGCCTCAGCCTCCCTAGTAGCTGGGATTACAGGCGCCCGCCATCACACCCGGCTAACCTTTTGCATTTTTAGTAGAGATGAGGTTTCACCACGTTGGCCAGGCTGATCTCCAACTCCTGACCTCAGATATCTGCCCACCTCAACCTCCCAAAGTGCTGGGATTACAGGCATAAGCCACCACACCCGGCCCAAAAGTTACTTTTAAAATATCACTTTAAAATATTTAAGATTCCTGATATAGCTGTTGAATCATAATGTTATGAAAATGTAGAACTAATTTCATGATACCGAGAGGTGACAGCATGCTGGCAGCCCTTGCAGCCCTCGCTCGCTCTCGGCACCTCCTCGCCTTGGCGCCCATTCTGGCCGGGCTTGAGGAGTCCTTCAGCCCGCCGCTGCACTGTGGGAGCCCCTTTCTGGGCTGGCCAAGGCCTGAGCCGGCTCCCTCAGCTTGCGGGGAGGTGTGGAGGGAGAGGTGCAGGCAGGAACCAGGGCTGCGTGCAGCGCTTGCAGGCCAGCGCCAGTTCCGGGTGGGCATGGGCTCGGCGGCCAGCACTCGGAGTGGCCGGCCAGCCCGCCGGTCAGGGGCAGTGAGGGGCTTACCACCTGGGCCAGCAGCTGCTGTGCTGGATTTCTCGCGGGGCCTTAGCTGTCTCCCCGCGTGGCAGGGCTTGGGACCTGCAGCCTGCCATGCCTGAGCCTCCCTCTCACCCCGCCTTGGGCTCCTGCAGCCTGCCATGCCTGAGCCTCCCTCTCACCCCGCCTTGGGCTCCTGCACAGCCGGAGCCTCCCCGACGACCGCGGCCCCCTGCTCCAGGGCGCCCAGTCCCATTGACTGCCCTAGGGTTGAGGAGTGTGGGCGCACGGCCGGGACTGGCAGGCAGCTCCACCTGCGGCCCCTGTGAGGGATCCACTGAGTGGAGCCAGCTGGGCTCCTGAGTCTGGTGGGCACTTGGAGAATCTTTATGTCTAGCTAAGGGATTGTAAATACACCAATCAGCACTCTGTATCTAGCTCAAGGTTTGTAAACACACTAATCACCACCCTGTGTCTAGCTCAGGGTTTGTGAATGCACCAATCAGCACTCCATATCTAGTTAATCTGGTGGGGACTTGGAGAACCTTTATGTCTAGCTAAGGGATTGTGAATACACCAATCGGCACTCTGTATCTAGCTCAAGGTTTGTGAATGCACAAATCAGCACTCTGTGTCTAGCTCAGGGTTGGTAAATACACCAATTGATACTCTGTATCTAGCCAATCTAGTGGGGATGTGGAGAACTTTTGTGTCTAGCTCAGGGATTGTAAACACACCAATCAGCACCCTGTCAAAACGGACCAATCAGCTCTCTGTAAAACAGACCAATCGGCTCTCTGTAAAACGGACCAATCAGCAGGATGTGGGTGGGGCCAGATAAGAGAATAAAAGCAGGCTGCCCAAGTCAGCAGCGGCAACCCGCTCGGGTTCCCTCCCATCTTGTGGCAGCTTTGTTGTTTTGCTGGTTGCAATAAATCTTGCAGCTGCTCACGCTTTGGGTTCACACTGCCTTTATGAGATGTAACACTCACCTCGAAGGTCTAAAGCTTCACTCTTGAAGCCATCAAGACCACGAACCCACTGGGAGGAATGAACAACTCTGGAAACACTGCCTTTATGAGCTGTAACACTCACCGCAAAGGCCTTCAGCTTCACTTCTGAGCCAGTGAGACCATGAATCCACCAGAAGGAAGAAACTCCCAACAAATCCGAACATCAGAAGGAACAAACTCCAGACTCGCCGCGTTTAAGAACTGTTAACACTCAACGCGAGGGTCTGCAGCTTCATTGTCGAAGTCAGTGAGACCAAGAACCCACCAATTCCGGACCCAATACAATCATTGAGGAGCTATATCTGCCACTAAATATAAATTTTAAAGACAGGGCATAAAAAGACAATATTCAGAAAAGAAATTATGTGGAGAAGAATATGCAAAAGAGCTGCATGAAAACCACAGGCAGGTATGGCCAGTTAAAACATCTTCAAAGTAGCTGTAGCTGGAGGCTAATTCATCAAAGAATTTCTCTTAAAATCTTGGTGTTTAAAGTGTTCTTAAAAAATTAGTAAAGATATAAAAACTTAGTCTCAACACAGATTGGTTTATTTATTTGTATGCTGGAGATCTCTGAAATACGTGATGTTCTGCCAGTGATGGCCTTTATTTGACTTTGTTTTAAACAATTGGTTGAAAAAGATTAATTTTGAATAATTTCACAAGTGAGAACATTATTTGTAGCACAGGTCATTATTATATAGATTTGACTATGTTCTTCATCAAACTATGTGCTCTGAAATGACTACGTACAGTCAAAAGCCTGTCATACATGGATTGCTTCTCTATGAGAATGTTAATTGCCCTGTTATTAAGAAGTCGTGCTATACTTCACAAAGGAAGTAGTCACTTTTATTTTTTCATGCTTTGATCATTGACCCCAAATACATTTTTACATAATAAGCTTTTAATGATTATTCAAACTATTCTGTTCTTATTTCTTCATAATTATAAGTATTTTAGAAAGTTCCAAAGATTTACAAACTTGATAAGGATAATGGGAGCATAACTCTACTGGGAGTCTACAGATATCTTTGAAATTATATGAATCTCAGATTTTAAAGTGTTATAGTTAATATGTGGCCGACACAAAAACCTGCACACAGGTGTTTATAGCAGCTTATTCGTAATTGCCAAAACTTAGAAGCAACCAAGATGTTTTTCAGTAAGTGAGTGGATAAATATATATTAGTACGTGTGAGAAGCCAGTTTGAAAAGGCTACATACTGCATGATTCCAATGACATAACATTCTGGAAAAAGAAGAACTGTAAAAGGAGATAGTAAAAAGTTCAGTGGTTACCAGAGGACTTTTAGGGCAGTGAAACTACTCTGTATTATACTATAATGGTGGATACGTGTCATTATACATTTGTCCAAACCCATAGAATGTATAACATCAAGAGTGAACTCCAATGTAAACTGCGGACTTTGACTGACAATGATGTGTCAGTGTAGGTTCATCAACTGCAACAAATGCACCACTCTGGACTGGGGAGAGTGTTGTTGGTGGAGGAGGCCGGGACTATATGGGCACTCTCTGTACCTTTTGCTCTATTTTGCTGTGAACCTAATAGCTATAAAAAACCAGAATGGGACTTCTGGATTGAAGATGGAGTTTGAAAGTGTTGAAGTGAGTGAGAAAGTGTTGAGCTGAGTTAGAAAACTCACATGGTGAAGCTCTTGGGTAAGGATGGAAATGAAGGCAAATGAGCTATCTTTATTCTTGCACCCTACCGTTCCCCCAGAGAGTCTCAGTGGTGGCACTGCCATGCTTCCAGCTGGTCAAGCCAGTTCAGAACATTCTGTCCATTTCCATTCTACCCCTAAATTACATGTCAAATATGTTCACTTCTCTCCTCTCCACTGGCGCCATTCTAGACTAAGCCTCATTTGTCTATTACCTGGAGCACTGCAAGTTTCCTAATCAGCAGCCCAGCTTTCCCTCCTACCCTCCCCTCAAGTCTCCTACCCAATGGCACTCCATCCCAGTAGCCAGAATTATATGACCAAAACATACCTCTTTCCTTAGTGGCCCCTTGGCTTCAAATTCTTCGTTGATTCCCCTTTGCATTTTAAATAAAACCCAAACTTCTTCCCTTTGCCCAAGGATACTTCTCTACCTCATCAACCTCAGCTCATGTCACTTGTCCCTGCTCACTGGGCTCCATCACCACAACCTTCCCAGAGTTCCATAATCCTCAGCCTGAAGCCTCTTCCTCACCACTTTAACTACCACCACTTCCCCACTCCTACCTCCCCTACTCTCATGGGTGATTTCCTTTTCTTCCTCCAGATCTCAGCTTAAATGGCACCATTTTACAGAGGCCTCCCTCTAACTACCCCTTGTACAAAGCACCAGCACACAGTTATTTTCCATTACATCACCTGTTTTCTTTCTTTTTGGACCTCTCCATAAATTGTAAATATTTATTAACTTGTTCAGTGTATCCTCCCTGGGAGATGGTAACCTCCCCTAGGGCAGGAACTCTGTTTCATTCAATGATGCATGCATAAAATCTTGCACAGGGCCTTACACTTAGCAACTATCCAATATAGAAATGATCACATGGCACCTGCTTTCCTGTTATCCTCTATGTCTTCTTCTTTCTCTAATACTAATACAGGAGTTATTAAGAAATTATTTTAGGCAGTTAGAAAGGGTAAAAGGCTGGGCGCGGTGGCTCACACTTGTAATCCCAGCACTTTGGGAGGCCGAGATGGCGGATCACCTGAGGTCAGGAGTTCAAGACCAGCCTGACCAACATGGTAAAACCTCCTCTCTACTAAAAATATAAAATTAGGCGTGGTGGTGCATGCCTGTAATCTCAGCTACTCAGGAGGCTGAGGCAGAAGAATCGCTTGAACCTGGGAGGCGGAGGTTGCAGTGAGCCAAGATTGTGCCGTGGCACTCCAGCCTGGGCGACAAGAGTGAAACTCTGTCTCAAAAAAAAAAAAAAAAAGAAATGGTAAAAGAGTCCTCGGTGGAATTTTCCTTTAATAAAAAGCAGCCCCAAACCATTTCTTTTCTAACAGAAAGCAGCCTGAAAAGTCAAGCTGCAAGCACAGATATGCAGGCTGGAAGCTTTCGTATGTAAATGTCAGCAGCTGTACCTGGAAGCCAGATACATTCAATGTGGCAATTCCCGCTCCCTTTTCCTTATCACCATGTATGTGTGTATCACAGCACTGGCCAGGTAAAGCCACGTGTGTAGGTGTCAGGGTGACAGCCAAGTAGAAGCCACATTTGCATAATAAAAGATTAGGGTGGGAGGGCCAGTCTTTTAGGTCTTTTTGCAGGCTATGTAAATGACACACCTGGTGAAACCAATCGCCTGGGCTCTATGTAAATCAATCACCGCCTCCTCAAGCCTCTGTACAAAATCAATCGTGTTCTGCCCCAAAACCTGGAAACCCTCTCTTGGGCCACCGGCTTTCTCATCATGAGGAAACTTTCTCTCTCTTCTTTTTTGTCTATTAAACTTTCCTCTCCTTAACCTACTCCACGTGTGTGTCCGTGTACTTAATCATCTCAGGGTGAGACAATGAACCACAGGTTTTCCACAGACAATGAAGTCGTTTCAATACCAGACCAGCCTTGATTCTTAGCCCATAGTAAGAATACAACAAATTCCTGTTTTTAAAATTATTGGCTGAAAATTGTTTGTAGAAGAGGGTAATTGGATTGAACTGTGAAGTATGGGCAGACGTTTCATAGAAGAGAGGAATGGAGAGGCACTCCGGGTGGGAAACAGCATGAACAAAGGCAAAGAGGAAAATGTTGGCATCTTCTGGAATCATGGAAAGAACATCCTAAGAGGTGAAGGTTCCTAGAAAATAACTGGCATCAGGGTTGTATGTAGAAACCATGATGAGAAAGACAAATTATTATAAAATATCAGGGAGAAACTGCTCTTTGCCATGCCTTTGTATTAACCGCCTTCAAACTTTGTGTCTTCTCCCCTTTTCCTCAGTTTCTCATGGGGGTGGACAGGATGTCAAGTGCTCCCTTGGCTATTTCCCCTGTGGGAACATCACAAAGTGCTTGCCTCAGCTCCTGCACTGTAACGGTGTGGACGACTGCGGGAATCAGGCCGATGAGGACAACTGTGGTGAGTGAAGCCCCTGCAGTCACGGTGAGAGAAAGGAGCAGAAAGGACTGAAGGTGAAGTCGCTGAGACTTCTCTCAACAAAAAGACAAAACTAAATTGAAATACAAAACATATGTTGCTTAAGGAAATCTTACACTTATTTCAGTAGCTTAAAATATCCACTCTTTTCTTTTCTTGTTTTTGTTTTTTTTTGAGACGGAGTCTCGCTCTGTTGCCAGTCTGGAGTGCAGTGGCGCGATCTCGGCTCACTGCAACCTCTGCCTCCTGGGTTCAAGTGATTCTCCTGCCTCAGCCTCCCGAGTAGCTGGGACTACAGGTGTCCACCATCACGCCCGGCTAATTTTTTGTATTTTTAGTAAAGACAGGGTTTCACCGTGTTAGCCAGGATGGTCTCAATCTCCTAACCTCGTGATCCACCCACCTCTTCCTCCCATAGTGCTGGGATTACAGGCATGAGCCACCGTGCCCGCCCTTAATATCCACTCGTTTCCATGTAATGGTATCACAGCCAATATTCCAGGCAAGTGGTGGTTGCTCACAGAGTAAGTTTTAACCAAGATTGTCCAACCCGCAGCCTGCAGGCTGCATGCGGCCTGGGATGGCTTTGAACGCAGCCCAACACAAATTCATAAGGTTTTTGAAAGCATTAGATTTTTTTGTGATTTTTTTTAAAGCTCATCAGCTATCATTAATGTAAGTGTATTTTATGTGTGGCCCAAGACAACTCTTCTTCCAATGTGGTCCAGGGAAGCCCAAAGACTGGACACCCCTGTTTTAACCCAACAAACCTGCCCAAGTAAGGTGTTAGAGGCAGAATGCGGTTGAAATTGAGAATACGGGCTCTGGAGCCAGACTGCCCAAGTTTGAACCTGGGTATAACGATAACTAATTATGTAAGCTTGAGAACATTTCCTAGCCTCTCTGTACCTCAAGTTTCCTCATTTTATAAAAGGGCATGGTAATTGTGCCTATACTCTAAGAATTCAGGAAGATTAAGGGTACAGAATTAGAAGAGTACTGGATATCTAGGAGGTGCTGTCCAAGTGTTGGATGCTGTTGCCCTTTCTTATCTTTTGGGATGAAAAGTGAGTCATTCTAAAAGAGACAAAACAAACAATATGTAAATACAACTTACTTCCTACTTAACCAACAACCATACCTCTGGATTTATAAAGCCAGTAAGTAGGGCTTCTGGCCAATTTGAATATGGGAAAATAGCTTTCAGTTAGAATTTTGTTCAAACTTCTGAAGCCTTAAAAATACAAAGTTAGAACCTGAATTGTTTGGATCTGAGTCACTGGGAAAATAAACTTCGGTTAATAATGTAAAGTAGTAAGATTTCTCACCTGTCAAGAAATAAGGTACTATTTTGGGAGGACTAAAAGATGCATAACAATGTTATTATGCAAAGTGTCACATAAATAATATATGCTAATGAGATCTTGCTGTGATCACTCCCCCAAGTATTTCAGGCTTTTTAAGAAACGACCTTGAAGGAATTAAGTTTCCGTTAACATAAAATAAGATGAACACCTGGCTTGAAAATCCTCCTACCTGAAAAAAATCAGCTAGGTCACACAAGCAGACCTTAACTGAGCTTATTTCTTGAATGTAACTGAAACTTAGGTTGTTTCTTGTAAATGCCTCTGATAATCACAAACAAAACTTAAATTGTCTTTCTAAAGTGGTATAAGGTAAATCACTTTTAACCAATCCGCTATCACCCGGAAACCCCGTTGTAATAACCAGTCATGGAAAAGGTTGAAGAACTTCCTCATTTTCACTTTATGAGCAATCCTATAATATATGCCTCTGAGCTTTCTTACTGCCTGGGCTGAAATCTCCCTGATATTGAGCTGTACTTTCTCTTACTGTATGATAATAAACTTTTAAATTTTTATAATTCGATCTGATTTTATTTTTGCCACTTCTTAGTTTGAAACACTATTTCTATGTGATGGCAGTAACTCAAGTATAACCACACTATCTAAACTAGTGAGCTTAAGCTGCAATTGTGTTTGATTTGGATGGCTATAAATACGTTTTCATTTATTTAAAAAAAACAACATCTTGTTAAAATAAATTAATATTACATAATTTTTTAATTAGATGAAACAGTGTTTTGCCCACTGCTAGTCAGTTCCCCGTCGACCTGCTGGCAGTTCAAATAGAGAGTTCTAGACAGAGCAACAGGAAAACTTCACTCCAATTAAAATGGCAGCTGGAAGCAGGAAAGGAACGTGGTGGGAGTAGCAAATTTACTAGCAAATGTAGCTTCTCAGTGGAAAAAAAGCTTGGGAACTCTAGCTTTAGTGCTAAGTTTAAAGAGGCCAAGTAGCAAAAGTAGCAATCCTTACAGTAATAATCCTTAAAATCATGCAAGTTTCTCAGGATTCACCAAAAAGCACGTTTAGACAGAGGCAATAGGGCATTGGGGTTTCAGAGAGAAGTTTAGAAATCAGAGTTAAACTCTAGCTATAAAGGGAGGCAAAAAATGGCTTGTTTTCTTTTCTATAAAACAGGAATAATAAGAGTATCCATGTTCATGGGTTGTTAACAGGATTCCATGAGATAATGTATCCGAGATGCTTAGCAGAGTACAGGTGCTATGGACTGAATGCTTGTGTCCCCCATAAAGTTTATATGTTGAAGCCCTATCCCCCAGTGTGATAGGATTTGGAGGTGGGATTTGGGGGATGTAATTAGGAATACGTGAGGTCATAAGAGTGGATTAGCATCCTTATGAGTCCTAAGGGAGCTTGCTTCATCTCTCCACCATGTAAGGAAACAGGAAGAAGACTGCTGTCTGTGAACCAGAAAGTGGGCCATCACTAGACATGACTCCACCAGCACCTTGATCTTGGACCTCCCAGTCTCCAGAACTATGAAAAATAAATGTTTATGTTTAAGCCACCCAATCTATGATACTTAGTTATAGTAACTTGACCTAAGACAATAGGACATGAAATTAGCACTCAATAAATGTTACCTAGTGTTATCAGTTAGCTGTAATTATATTACAAACATAGTGGCCTAAAACGTAACCATTTATTTAGCTTATGATTCTTGGGGTCAGCAATTTTGGATACTCCACTGAGATCAGCTAGGCAGTTCTGGTCTCAGCTGGATTTTCTCAAGCACCTGCAGTCATCTGTGGATCAGCTATGCCATGATGCCTGGGACCTTGTCTGTGTCCTTAATTCACCATTGCCAACGTTTGAAACCTCTCAAGTCCAGTTTTGGATATCTGGGAAAGATCATAATTCACTCTTATAAAGACATGTCTATGTAAAAAATAACTATTTCAATTTGTTACTGATCTTCTTATGCCAGAATCACATAACTTTCTTGAAATTCACCTAGACCACTGGATCTCCAAAAGTAGTCCTGAGACCAAATTCATCAACATTACCCAAGAAGTTGTTAGAAATACACATTTTGGCCAGGCCCAGTGACTCACACCTGTAATCCCAGCACTTTGAGAGGCCAAAGTGGGAGGATTGCTTGAGTCCAGGAGTTGGAGATCAGCCTAGGCAACATGGCAAAAACCTGTCTCAATATTTTTTAAAAAAGAAAAAATAATTATTTTAAAATATTTATATAAAAATTTAAAAAAAGAAATGCAAATTATCAGGCTCCATCCCAGACCTATTGAATCAAAAGCTCTGTTTTAATACGAGCCTCGTGTCATTCTAATACACACTAAGTTTTGAGAACCACGAACCTAAACCCAATGAGCAGAAAATCAGGAATGCATGCAAAATGGTAGCAACAGCAGAGATACATTAGAATCAAGTTTTCAATATGGTACACAAGCATTCTAACTTGCTCACAAACTCCATTATTATCTATTATCTACAATTTTTAGCTCCTCTAGGAAAACCGGTATGCTAGTAGTGGCAGTCATCTAGAAATAGAAAAAAAAAAATTAATTCCGTTCAAAACCTCAAAGATGCCCAGTTGGCAAGCTGCTGCTGTCCATGCAAAAATAGACTGGAACTTTCCAGGAAGGATGGCAGAATTTCATCACCATCTTTAGAGTCCAGGTGATGGAAAAATTATGAGATGCAGTTATTTCTGTTTGTCTCTAATTGCTTTAATTTCCCTTGCAAACTGAGTGGTTTTTTCCTTCATTTTATCGTATCTGGATCATTTATGCTCCCAAGGCTGTTCTTTTTTTCTTCTTCTTCTTCTTCTTCTTCTTCTTCTTCTTCTTCTTCTTCTTTCTTCTTTTTCTCTTTTGAGACAGAGTCTCATTCTGTCACCCAGGCTGGAGTGCAGTGGCATGATCTCAGCTCACTGCAACCTCTGCCTCCAGGATTCAAGTGATTCTCCTGCCTCAGCCTCCCAAGAGCTGGAGCTACAGGTGTGTGTTACCATGCTCAGCTAATTTTTTGCATTTTTAGTATTGATGGGGTTTCACCATGTTAGCCAGGATGGTCTCAATCTCCTGACCTCATGATCCACCAGCCTCGGCCTCCTAAAGTGCTGGGATTACAGGCGTGAGCCCACCGCACCTGATTGGCTGTTCATTTTTAAAACATCCATATGTAAATTCTGTTTAATACTAATTAAATTAAGTCAGAAAGTTGCTTCTTTTCAGAATATGTAAACCTTATGCATATTTTCCGTTATGTAAAATACAATATCTTAACATACAAATATAAGAAAACCCCATAATTAAAAATCACTTTTAGAGTAATAACTTACAACTTAATAGTATATTGTCAAATAAAATACCTTCTTTTAATAAAAGGGTTTTTTCTTAATCAGACCTTTTAAGGTATATCTTAAACTCCAAAAACCTCTCCCTTATTCTGTCAAGCTATTTAAACCTTGACACTAATAATAATTATTAAAATGGAAAAATAAGTCAAATGGAAATTGTAGAAATAAAATTTAGAGATATCGCTGAAAAAAATGAAACACCAAATGAATTAAACTGAGTCTCTATATTTGAACTAATACATGAACTAATTATATTTAGAAAGAACTGTCACTTTTGTGTTATCGCAGGCACTTTAAACAAGTACTCTTATTTAGTACATATTAAGGTCCCAGTTTTCTCAGAAAACCCACAAATAATTAATTTCCCTGTAATTAAACACTTTATTAAGTATAAAAAATAAAATATTTCAGCACAAAGAACATTGACATTAACTCAGTGAAGATTTTTTGTGAACACAATGCAAGCAAAATCAATAGATTTAAAATTTTTCAGTTGAATTCATATGAATCCTTTTTTCTAAAACATTTACACAATATGGAATTTACATGTATACAGACATACATATATCAAAAAAATATACACTATTTTTATAATAACTTTGATCCTTACTGGTGAACTTCAGTATAGAAATGTATAGATGTTTCCTGAGTTATGCAATTTTATATCATTCCCATATAATTCCATTTGTTTTTTTGCCATGTGTCACTAACCCATTCTTCATCTCTACTCAGAACTGTCACAGACACAATCAAACAGCATAAGGACCAAAAAAAATTTTTTAAGTCATCAGAGCAGTGTTTGATGTGACAATGACAAACCCAAAAGGAGGGACCTTTCAGTTTTTCAGCTAGAACTATGATACCTGAGAGAATACATCTGGGTAAATAACAAAGGAACCTGATAACAAAAAGTTGAGGATTCTTCTTTAGGAATCATCTGTGTTCATTTTCAAATGAGTGCAAGCTCAGTAGTAAAAATGTTAAAGGAGCATCAAATTCTCAGATGCTGTTAAATTAGTTCACTTCCTCTAGATTTGTATTTAAAAGAAGCTCTTTGCGTTTCTAGATTAGAATTTGCTCTAGCATTCCTTCTGTGTTATAAACAGAAGGCTGTGCTAAATAAGGGCTCCCCCTCATGGTTACACTAACCCAACCTTATCTGAGAGACAGGTTGAATTACTATACTGGGAAGACTGGCGTTCTGGTGCCTCTCTACTGTACTCTTGTTCTTTAGCACTTTAGCAGCCTTGTCTACAGGAAAAGGATAAAGGCCTTTGTCAGTCTGTTTACATATTACCAATTCTATAACCCATAGGGGAAATGGAAAACCTCTTCTAATACATTTTGGGTCGTGTAGTGTGTTAGTATCTGCCAAAAATTAACGTGCAAATAATGTGACCTTATTTGGAAATAGGGTCTTTGCAAATATAATGCAGGTAAAGAGTGACATCATACTAGATCAGGGTGGGCCCTAGATCCAATGACAGTGTCCTCGCAAGAGACAGGAAATGGCATACAGAGATGCTGGAGAGAAGAGGGCTGTGTGAAGACAGAGGCAGAGACTGGAGCGATGCTGCCACAAGCCAAGGAACACCAGGAGCCATCAGAAGCTGAAAGAGGCAAGGAAAGATTCTCCCCCTAAACCTTCTGAGAAGCTGTGGCCCCGCTGACACCTTGGTTGCAGACGTCTGGCCTCCAGAACTGTGAGAGAACAAACTTCTCTTGTTCTTGTTTTTTTGTTTTGAGACAGAGTCTCACTCTGTAGCCCAGGCTGGAGTGCAGTAGCACGATCTCGGCTCACTGCAACCTCTGCCTACCGGGTTCAAGCAATTCTCCTGCCTCAGCCTCCTGAGTACAGGAACTACAGGCGCATGCCACCGCCCCCAGCTAATTTTTGTATTTAATAGAGATGGGGTTTCACCGTGTTGGCGAGGATGGTCTCGATCTCTTGACCTCGTGATCCGCCCATCTCAGCCTCCCAAAGTGCTGGGATTACAGGCGTGAGCCACCGCAGCCCGCCCAACTTCTCTTGTTTTAAGTCACCAAGTTTGTGGGAATTTTTTACAGCAGCCCTGGGGAACAATGCATGTTAGGACAGTTTGTGGAGAAGGGCCATCATCTGTGGGCCTAAAGAGACATTATTAAGGTCGACATAAAGTTCTGGTCCAGATTAAAGCAAGCCTTAGAATTTAGTCTTAGTGGATTTTAGACAGAATTTCCAATGAGCTGTTCTTATGCATAATTGTATGTGGTATAAAACCTCCTAAAGACGATTTTGCTTCACTGTTCACTTGCAGTTCTGGGTTGTGCTAAACTTGAACCACATGGTTTTTACCGGGTGTTTTGTACTCTTTTATGTTATGGTGAGTCAGGTATGGCTACAAGAGACACCAGGGAGGCTCAGAAACACAAAAGTTTATTATTCCCACAGGTTCTAGAGACAGGAGGCAGGGCATACCATACAGGGCTAGATGGGAAAGACACCAGGATGGTCAGGAGGCAGAAGACAGGGGTGAGAGGGGAGGCATGAGGCCAGAGCCTTTATTGGGGTTTCTGAGGGAAACACAAGGCAGTGCAGGGTGAGCAGCTTAAGATGTGCTGGTTTGAATAATTTTGGAGGGCTCTAAACATTAGCAGTGGTCCTTACTTCCCAGCTACCTGGCCCTAGGATAATGAGGAGGAGGACTATTGCCTCCGGGGTGTGTGGGCTAATCAGAGGAGCTCTAGGTCCGGATTGGTTAGTTTGCATATCAAAGGCATGCTCTGAGCACCCTTTGCTCTCTAAGAACTGACAAGCCCTGGGAAAGACAATCTCTTACTAGCCTAGAAAGGTTTTTAAAAAGATGTTAAATATCATAGTATACAGAAAAAAATGTTTAAATGTACAATATACCAAGTCTTTCTTGAGTTCAACTTTGCCGGCACTTCCCTCCCTGCCTCCCACTTCGCAAATGTACACAGAAAGTTGCAGCAACAAACAACAGTAAGTAGAGAGTCACCTTTACCATGTAGCAAAAACTGCCCTCTGCCTGTGAATGCTTCTCTGGGAAGCTCCTTGAAAGTATGAACATTTTCCCACGTAAAGTTTTCTATTTCACCTCCTTCCCAGTGTGATCTTAAATGCTTTGCCTTCCCTCCCCACTGCGCCGAACTTTGTTGTCTGTTAGTAATAGTTTACTTTGCAATTTTGCCATTCACTGAATATTTTAGGTTTGAAAAGACATCTTATGTTCTAGGTTTGTCTATGCATGACTACTTTTTTTATTATTATTTTTGAGACTGAGTCTTGCTCTATCACCCAGACTGGAGTGCAATGGTGCGATCTCAGCTCACTGCAACCTCCGCCTCCCAGGTTCAAGCGATTCTCCTGCCTCAGTCTTCTGAGTAGCTGGTATTACAGGCACCTGCCACCACACCTGGCTAATTTTTAATAGAGACAGGGTTTCACCATGTGGTCCAGGCTGCTCTCGAACTCCTGACCTCAAGTGATCTACCCGCCTTGGCCTCCCTAAGTGCTGGTATTGCAGCCATGAGCCACCATACCCAGCCTGTGCATGACTATTTGTGACACTATATTCTAACCCTCCTAGGAATATTTGATTTTGTCTAATAAGAGTTGTAATAATAAAATTAATAGTCTTATTTTTTTAGTATTTATTATGTTTCAGACATAGTCCTAATCCTTTAAGCACATTCTCTCGTTCCTTCTCACTATAAATTAGATATGATAGACTATTTCCATTACACAGAGAAGGAAAATGGAAGTACAGAGAGGTTACATAACTCTTCTGACATCATGGTTTGCTCAGAATTCATACCAAATGCTTGGCTTGTTCTGTTTTGTTTTTTGATTGGGAGGAAAGAACATGCTTATGATGTTAATCATTGTGTAGTAGGGCCTTCAAACAAATCTCTTATTGATAAAATTTGAATTCTATGAAGTCTTCCCTTTAAGAATGTTGGTTTTAAAAAGGTAAATTATTTTTAACTTTCTTTTTAAAATATATAAGAGATTAGATGAACTTCCAAACCTAAAATTGCAAGTATAATAGTATGAATAACGAGTAGTATTTTTATAGCACTTTCCATTTTGAGTGCTTTATACATTTTACCTCATTTAATCCTCATGACAACCCAGGAGAAAGGGACTGTTTTTGTTCCCTTTAAAGATGGAGACATTGATGCACTGCATCAATTTCATCCACATCGTGGATGTCTGTTTTGCATTGTTATAAAGGAATAGTTGTGGCTGGGTAATTTATGAAGAAAAGAGGTTTATTTGGCTCATGGTTCTGCAGACTTTCCAAAAAGCAGGGTACCAGCATCTGCTCAGCTTCTGATGAGGGCTCAGGCTGCTTTCACTCATGGCAGAAGGCAGAGGGGAGCCAGTGTGTGCAAAGATTACATAGCGAGAGAGGAAGCAAGAGAGAGGAGGGGAGGTACCAGGCTCTTTTTAAGCTAGCTCTCTTTTGAGCCAATAGAGTGAAAGAGAAGTCATTCACCCTCAAGGGACAGCATTAATCTATTCATGAGTGACCCACATTCATGATCCAAACTAGGACCCACCTCCCAATACTCCTAATACTACCACATTGGGGATTACATTTCAACATGGGGTTGGGTGGGAACAAACAGCCAAACTATAGCAGTAGACATGACAATCAATTCAAGTTCTCAAGTGAGTGAGAAATGTAAATCTTCATTTTTCTATGGCCAAAGGTAATTTCTGCTACAAGGGTCCATTCTTCCAAGTGGTAGAAGTCTAAACCAAGGCAGTTAAAGGTCTGATTCATTTCCCTTCACCTGGCATTGCAGTTGAGCTCAGCAGTCTCTGTGGTGCCAGGACATTGTGTGGGGGGTCTGGTTGCCTGTTGTCAGCTGATGATGGCAGCATCCCCTCAGATGTGCATAAATCTATCTGGTCCTCTGCCATAAGTCACCACTCTGTCATCTCCTGCCTGTCTTAGGCTCTTTCACATCCAGTGCCTCTCCTGCCTACATCTGCAGCACTCTGGGGCTCACAGGAAACATTTAGTACACCTGAGCCAGGCTGAGCCCAGGAGAATTTTCATGCTCATATTTAGGTCCATCTGCCTAGGCCCTTATGGCCATTTCTCCTCTACTATTCCTGTGTCAAGCCAGAGTGTGCAATAATTCTGTGGGTCCTGCCATACATATGGCCTCTACTTAGCAAAGGACACCAGGCTACCGCTGCTCCCAGAGCCCAGAAACCAATGTGGGAAATGTGTGGTTTCCCCTAGATTCAGCCCAAGGAAGAGGGAAGGAAGAAAGACCCCTTCACTCTCTCTGGTGCAAGTCTCTTGTTAAGTCTAAGAAAAGCAAAGCTCAGCTCTTCTCTTTTTTGGTCTTCCATATCTATTGTCAGTAATCAAATTTAAGCATTTAAAAATCAAATACCAAGAAATTTGACTCCCTTATTATCTGTAAACTTCTGTCTCATCCCTTTCAGGCAATGAAAGTGGTTAATTCTCGCTGCCTAGGATAGGAAAAGGAGCAGAAAGTGCAAGGAATTTAAGAGAAGGAAAACTTTGTTAATGCCCCAAAGTATTTTTCCTGTCACTGGCTTGGCACTTACTAATCCATGAGAATTAGATAAGCAGTACTTATTTATGGGTGTGATGGTGATGATACATATTTTCAAATCAGATTACAAGAATGTTTGAAGTATGTCAAGCAGTTTTAAAATTTTCAATTGGTCCTGTGTTTAAAATTCTGGAACATTAATTATTTCATTATTTCCCAAGTACAACTTACTATACAGCTATCAGAATGATGGCAATGCCAGGTGGTTTGATGGAGACGTTAGCGGTTCTCATTTTAGAATATTCCACTAAAGTTGGTGGTTTGTCTTGTTTTCAAGTTAAAAACACAGAAGGATACACATCACATGCCTGTATCAAAATATCTTATATACCCCATAAACATATAGACTGACCATGTACCCATAAAAATTAAAAATGTAAATAAAACACAGGAGGAAAAGTGATGTGAGTCATAAATATGTGTATTAATGCACAATCATGCATTGTATTTTCAAAATTTTCTGGTTTTCTATTTATTATTCTCAAAATAACATTGCAAATACCTAAGTAGCTGAACCCTAGGCTTTTCTGAAAATACAGACCTAGCTTTAACCTCAAATTTGTTTATTTGTGTTTTATGATACTTAAACTATGTATGGCTTACCACCACAAAGATTTTCCTCTCAGAACACTTCCTTCTATATGGCACACAAAAGGTAATTTGTTAGTGGTCTCAATTTCCTTTAAAGGATGCCCAGGATAATGTCACATCCTTTGATTTCCATAAACAGTTGCCTCCAAAAGGTATTAAGACCCCAGAAAGAGGTATATGTATTCTGTCCCGCAAACTACTGTTGTCATTAAATTCAAAGAAACTCCACACAGTTTGATGAATTGCTCTGCCTGGCCAGCCTGCATTCCAACGTTTACTCTGGTGGCCTAGGGCACCTCTGCTCTTGTGGGTAATAACCTCATTTTACTTTATGAGCAAAAGATGTTCCACTGTGTTCGAAGAATGAGTACTGAAAGTTGAATAAATATGTGAGAATCAGAAATGCTCCACTTTAGGGCCAGACATGGTGGCTCATGCCTGTAATCCCAGCACTTTGGGAGGCTGAGGTGGGTGGATCACAAGGTCAGGAGTTCGAGACCAGCCTGGCCAACATGGTGAAACCCCGTCTCTACTAAAGATACAAAAAATTAGCTAGGCATGGTGGTGCGTCCCTGTAATCCCAGCTACTCAGGAGGCAGAGGCAGGAGAATTGCTTGAACCTGGGAGGTGGAGGTTGCAGTGAGCCAAGATCATGCCACTGCACTCCAGCCTGGGCAACAGGGTAAGACTCTGTCTCAAAAAAAAAAAAAAGAAAGGCTCCACTTTGCATAAATCCAAGCCTTATAAGTTAACCACTTATTTATTAATCAATAAGCATGTATACTTATTAAACTATCACATTTAGCCTTTCATTTTCATAAATGATCATACCATTTAACATGACATCATCACACACTCTGTTCTGGCCTCTTCTCTGACAGAGACATAAGTCCCGCAACCAAACATCAAGGGAGCCCAGGAGTGACCCTGCAAATCGACAGGAATGTTTCTGAGGACTACCTGCATCTGAGCCACCTGGGGGGCTGTGAAAGATGCTGAGTCCTAACCCCCCACCCCAGAAATGCTAATCTAATAAGTAGGAGTAAAGCCCAGGAATCTGCATTTTTTAACAAATACCACAGATGACTATCAAACCAGTTTAAGTTTTGAAGTAATTCATATGCCAATGGAGACAATTTTATTATCCAATTCATAACACCTAGAAAATGACTAGTCTAAATCATTAGTTTTTAACATTGGCAGACATCTAGTCACTTGGAAGGCTCGTTAAAACATAGATTGCTGGGCTCTCAGTTTGCAGAGTTTCTAATTCGGTGCATCTGAAGTAAGGCCCAAGAATTTGCTTTTCTTTCAAGTTCCCAGGTGATGCTGCTGCTGGTCCCAGATATACACTTTTGAAAACCACTGATCTAGACAGATAGTCTTCTTGTGCAAATGCAAAAGCAAACATTTTCAAAATGTACTAATAGGTGTCATATAGAAAGAGTTAAACAAAATTAAAGCTATTTCTTTATTGCCTGAGTTCTCGTTTCATCATACCAGCATGCATTATTAATTCCAAGTGGGGATAGAGGATGCAGCATTTCCCAAACATATGTTACCATAGAACTCTCTTCTCAAGGATACTCCTGAGAAACTATTTCAGAAAAGCCTGATAAAGCACTATGACAAGTTAATGCATCCAAGAAACTTGGAAGTTTCCTGTCCCCAATCAAATCTCATCCGTTGTCCTCATCCCCCAGTGCCAATGCCAGGGGAATCTAACAACATGGGGGGAGAGAGATGCCTTCTCCAGAATTCAAATTGGTATGCCTCACCCACTTTTCCATAAAACTAAATTATAACTAATACTTGGTACAAATGAAATCATGTTCATGCATTTTATGTACTTTAAACACTTTATGAGGACTAGTAAGAGCTAGATTTCAATGATATTAAAAGTACCTTATGACATTTTGAGCTGGATGATAAAAGAAAAAAAAAGATAAAAGTACCTTAGTAGTCACTGAGGTATACAAAAATACATAGATAAAAAAGATTTTCTACTATACTCTCATAAGGAGATAAAATATATACATCAATAAGCATAGCATGAAGCAGATTACAGTAAGTATAATAAGACCGTTATAAGCAAAATGCCCTTAAGTTGGGGACCACCCACATTAATCTTATTTGAGTGTCTTAAACTACTTGATGGTCGACATCTAGCAACTTTGCTTAAAAGCAATACACTCCGAGTCACAGGATTTTTCTGTGACTAAATTCTAGCTGTCCTCCAATGCAATGTGAGAAGGACCCTAGTTGACTATGGCAAATCCCATAATGCAGTTCTTCCAAAACTTGCTTTAAGACTAACCTAGGCCACTTATGAAAAATATAGATTTCCCAGACTCCATGCTGACCAAATAAATGAGAGTCTCCAGTGGAGAAGCCTGTAAATTTGTGTTTTTGATAAATGCCCCAGCTCTCAGTTTTTATTTTAGCATAAGAGAGACTGAGCTTTCTCTGAAGTGTCTTTAAGGACAGAAATCCAATCATTCATTCATTCAATCAACAAATATTTAGTAAGCTCATGCAGCATGCAAGATCAGATTTTTCTTAATCTATGTTTTTAGACTTTATTTACAGCATGACTATATCATTTTTAGCTGAAAAGCTCTTTTTTAGTAAAAATATTTGTTTTATTGGTGCCATTTTTACAACACTACCCATACATACTGGAAACCATATCCCCTAACACAATATTCTCTTCTGTGCGGTGCTTGTTCCACTACCCTAGACTGCCTTGAGATAAATCAGAGAATAAATTTCATCAGGATCATTACTGAAGTATGAAAAACCATTCTGATCACTGCCCTATACATCCTTAAAATATGAAGGACAAGGGATTTAAAATATAGAAACTTATACACCAAAAGCTGTTTTCTTTAAAATGCTAACTCCCCAACTTTGCAATTTTGGCAACATTTCCCATGTTCTATATTTCTGCTTTCTGCCTTCTGGTGGGAGGAAGTAATGGGTAGAAAGAGGAAAATACTTTGGAAAGGCAGAAAGCAAAGTAAAAGCTTATTACTAAAAGGCTTGTTTGTTTGATGATGTTGCTATTTAATAAACACAATGGTGAGGACAAAGGATTAGGAAATGGCACATAGCCCATGGTTTTAAGCATGGCATTATCTATTAATGGTAAAAAAAAAAAAAATTCAGCAAATTGAAATTGTCTATTTGTAAAAGCTCAGTTAAATACAGGATCTGCTAAAGAAGCAGAGTGAAAGAAAAATCAGCATCTATGGCAGTCACCCAGCCACCTCTCATGAATTTCCTAGCAGCAGTGAAACATTACCCACAAAACAGCCCCGTGTTCTGGGATGCTGTCACTTCACCTAATTTCCATCACTGATCCTGAGGTAGGTGGATGTGGCAGTAACAGGAACATGAATGTGGTGCACAGAGTGAAGCGAGGCCCTGGTAGGCTGCAAGGTCGAAGCCTTCAAACCTTCACAAGCCCACTTCTCACTCACCTTCTGCAGATATGCATGAAGACTGTTTATATGAATACTCAAAGCCTCAACATACTCTGACCTACCTACTTACATGCTTTATTTGTAACATCGATAAACATATAACCACTCATAACACTACTATGTTTTTGGTAAATTGTTTTTAGTAATACCTTGATTTGCAATACTTTCATTGATTTCATAAAGAAAAATAATGTGAATTTAAATTCCAGTTAATAACAACTTCTGGTTGTTATTTAAATAAACTTTTTTATAATTCACACAATTCTGATGTAAGAACCTCAATAACAGAAGTGAAACAGACAACAGAAAAATAAGCAGCAAATAGTAATAGCTAAATACTTACAGCTGATGTCCCACAAAAGGTGAAATTCTATAGATAGAATGTAAACATTACATAAATTCTTTGGCCTAGAAAAGAAATACAATAATAATTTATTATTTTAATTGTTTAGTTATTTTTAATAAATCTGTTTCTTAGTCAGGTCACCTAACCTTCTTCAGTATCAATTTTTCTATCTGCAGTATCAATTTTTCTATCTGGGTTTCTGCTTATATATATCTGTAAGTGGAGATGATGATAATGACCAAATAGAGTTATGAGGATAAAATGGAGTACCTAGCACAACATAATGGGTACTTGCTAAATATGACTTCTTTCAGGGCTAAATGCTAACATTCAGCCTCTCCGTTAAAAGGGGTGAATGAAAGTCTCTCAAAGAATTCTCCTTATCTAAAGATATGAAACAAGTTTACAAAAGTAAACTTGCCAAAAGGTCAAAAAACTCTACAAAACTAGGAAAGGAAGACAATTCAATGCCATAAATTTCCAAAATCTCAAAACCTGACAGCCAAGGAAATATATGGTGATTCCGGAGCCCAGTAGAACAGAACATTTTGTAAGGCTCCTGATCCCATCCCCAGAACCCACGTGACTCTTTTTTTTTAGGCAACCACAAAATTAAACTACACTAAATTTATGGGTTCAGAAAAAATGCACTGCTTTTTCACCCTCATGAGATTCCACTTGAGCTCCCCAAATTAACTAAATGTCTAATCATTGTTCCGCCATACTTTAATCCAATGATTCAGTCAGCCTCCCCACATCTGTCATTGTTAAATGGAAAAAACCGGAAACTACTCTAGGTATATTAGACAGAAATTAGGTAAGCAGAATCTTCTCAGAAGGGCTGGAAGAGTGGGTGTAAACAAAGTTGACATCCATGCTGTTGGATCCATCATGGCTGCGACTGACAACGGAGACAGCTGCTGCTCCCGCCCCCAACACAGCTGCCTCTCTCGACACCCACAAGGCTGGTAGTACCTGAAATCCCCTTCCACAATTGCTCCTATGTCTCTGTTTTAGACAGAGCAGCAAACAAATGACCTTACACCTCTCTTCTAACCAAGATACATGTGAGTGGATCCCAAATCCTGACTCTACAGGAGGTGTGAAATGTTGTCTGAAGTTTTTCAGTCTCTGCTGCACAGGAAAACACCAATGAAGTTGGGTCAATCTACAGCATATTCCACGACAGGTTCCTTGCAGTTGTACAATACAATGGCTGTTCCTCATGATCTGTTCCATTGGTGACTCAACATTTGTATGCATTTGCTCCTCAATTGCTTTTTGCCTAGGCCAGCATTGGGTTCAGATTTCAGTCAACAATCTAGCAAAACTACTGCTTGAGCTCACACATGGAATCCAGAAACTCCAGGAGGTCACTGTATTAGTCCGTTCTCATGCTGCTTTGAAGAAATACACGAGACTGAGTGATTTATAAAGAAAAGAGATTTAATTGACTCACAATTTCACATGGCTTGGGAGGACTCAGGAAACTTACAATCGTGACCAAAGGCACCTCTTCACAGAGCAGCAGGAGAGAGAATGAGTGCCAAACAAAGGGAGAAGCCCCTTATAAAACCATCAGATCTCATGAAAACTCACTCACTAGCAGGAGAACAGCATGGGGGAACACGCCCCCATGATTCAATTATCTCCACCTGGTCCCACCCTTAACAAGTGGGTATTATTACAGTTCAAGGTGAGATTTGAGTGGGGGGGACACAGCCAAACCATATCAGATACCCAGATCGATTAGCTTTGCCTAACCTAAAGCTATATTTCTACTTCCTGGTCTAATGCTTGCAGAAGCCATTCTCATGCAAATTCCTTGGGTTTCTGCTTATATAAAATAGCAAAATCTTTTGGTATGTCAGTCTTCTCTAAGTCCAATTTGTGTTCTGCAGCATGCTGGGCTCTGGCTCCAGTTATAATAGGTTGAGAAGCAAAGAAGCCTGGTAATGAAAGGGCCTGAGGAGAGTTGGCAACTTATTTACCTCAAGTAAAGTAACTCATGTGTCTTCAAACAAACTACAACTAACCTCATCAGACAGGAAAGGGGAGCTGCTTTTGCTTGCAAGGGAGGTTTTGTGGGAAGGGGATTTAGAGTGGTCATATTCAACTGAACACACACGAATGTCCCAGTGCAATTCACAAGGTCTGTCTTGCCAATCAGTGTTCTAATGTTCACTTAAAAGATATGACAGACGGAGCACAGTGGCCCACACCTATAATCTCAGCACTTTAGGAGGCCAAGGTGGGAGGATCACTTGAGGCCAGGAGTTTCAGACCAGCCTTAGCAACACAGAGAGACCCCCATCTCTACAAAAATAAAAAATTAGCTGGGCATAGTGGTATGCATCTATAGTCCCAGCTACTCAGGAGGCTGAGGTGGGAGGATCCCTTGAGCCCAGGAGTTTGGGGCTGCAGTGAGCTATGATCACACCACTGCACTCTAACCTAGGCAACAGAGTGAGACCCTGTCTCAAAAAAAATTTTTTTTTAATGATATGACAAAATATGAATTCAACTTACACTGTAACTTAACAACCCATAGGATCAGATTCTATATAATATAGGGATACATCAGTCCTAAGCTAAGGCCACAAGAAATAAAAGATTATCTGAGGGTAGTTCTATCACCCAGGCTGGAGTGCAGTGTGCAATCTCAGCTCACTGCAACCTCTGCCCCCCCAGTTCAAGCGATTCTCACGCCTCAGCCTCCCAAGTAGCTGGGACTACAGGCATGTATCACCATGGCTGGCTAATTTTTGTATTTCTAATGGGGGTTTCTCCACCTTGGCCAGACTGGTCTCAAAATCCTGACCTCAAGTGATCTGCCCGCTTCGGCCTCCCAAAGTGCGGGGATTCCAAGCATGAGCCACTGTGCCCAGCTGTTTCCTTTCTTTAATCTCTCCAGAGCTATTTCTTTAGCAATCCCACTTCACAACCCTTGAAATTTCTCATTCTCATTCTAATGATTTATCATAGCAAGAACTTTGCCAGAGTCTAGGCTTCTAACAGACACATCATTCCAGGAAGCCATAGCAATAATTTAAGTGACTTCTTTTTGTCACTGTGTACCATTAATTATGAGAGTCCCATGTTCTAATAATAACATGATTGCCGTTATCTGTAAGAAGAATCGGAATAGATAACCCATCCGATGTTTCCATCCTTGAGATGTCTGAGAGTCTGTTATCTGTAACCCCTTCTGGAAGGAGGAAACAGAAACCACTCTAGATATTTTTGGGAAAGAGAAGCTTAAGAAAAAAATATATTTTATACAGGAAAAATGTGTTCGTAGAATCATTTTAAAGGCTGCAGAAGGAGTCAGAGGTAGGGAATACACCACTGTATAGTTGCAAGCCCAAGATCAAGAAGCATTTGCTTCTGTCACAACTGCTACTGCTAATCATCTCTACATCCATGAAACTGGGACCCTGAGGCTGGCTGCAGTAACTGCCCTAACTGCCACTAGATATCCATGAGGCTGGTGTGTATAAACCTCAGGTCTCACAAGAGTGCATCCAATTGGTAGAAGCTTATCTATAACAAGAATCCTGGCTACTTAGGGTCTGGAAAACACGTATTTAAGTTACCAACTTCTGAAGAATACGAAAGCATTCTAAAGTGGGGGTAGAATAAAAGAGGAGCAAACATTCACAAAAGCCACCACAGTCTCAGGAAGTTTTAGTCTCTATTTGGCTATATATGCCGACTCTTTCAAATCTCCTTCTCCTACTCCTGTTTCTCTGCCTAACATATCAACTGATGCATGTGTTAAGAGTTGGGCAGGCACCTTGAACTTGTTCCTGGGTGTTCAGGGGCTGGTATTTGCTGGTTTCTGGGGCACTGTCTCTTGTCCACGAAGTTACTGATGGCCTTCTAGAGTCCCATACAGAAGTCTGCAGTGGCTCACGCCTAATAATCCCAGCACTTTTCGAGGCCAAAGCAGGTGGATCACCTCACCCGAGAAGTTCAAGACCAGCCTGGCAACATAGCAAAACCCCATCTCTACAAAAAAAAAAAAAAAATTAGTCGTGGTGGTGCACCCCTATAATGCCAGCTACTCAGGAGCCTGAGGGAGGAGGATCACTTGAGCCCAAGAGGGAGAGGTTGCAGTGAGCTGAGATTGCACCACTGCATTCCAGCCTCAGTGACAGAGCAAGACGCTGTCTCAAAAAACTTTTTTAATTTTAAAAATTTTAAAAGAAATCAATGCTAGACTTAATACTAACTTACAGAAATAGGACAAACTTTTATAACTTCACTCTCTGTTCATATGTTTGGGCATCCTTAGGGAGTCCTGGTAGCATTCAGGAAAAAATTTAGAAGGTCTAGAGAAGATCACATACAAAACCCTACCAAGAGAATGAAGGCTTGTACCATGTGCAGAGATCCCCAGAGAAACTGCTTCTTCATCCCTGTTCACTAGTCCACTCTATCACTTGCTTGACTGCACTGTCTCTTATGTTTCAAAGTAACTAAAAGATCATTAGGAATTTTGTGAGAAAAGCTGTCTTCCTTTTATCCCACAAATAAAATCTTCCATTTTTTTAAAAGTGACATAGGAGTTTAAAATAGAAATAAGAAAATATAGAAATATATATATAAGCACTCAGAGAATAATCACTTTAGATACCATGGTGCCTTTCAAAAAAGAAAAAGAGAAAAGAAATGAGATCATGCCAGTCATGTTTTCTTTCTTTCTTAAAAGTTAATTGGCCAGGCATGGTGGCTTACACCTGTAATCCCAGCACTCTGGGGGGCCGAGGCTGGTGGATCACCTGAGGTCAGGAGTTCCAGACCAGCCTGGCCAACATGGTGAAACCCCGTCTCTACTAGAAATACAAAAATTTGCTAGGCGTGGTGGCAGGTGCCTGGAATCCTAGCTACTCGGGAGGCTGAGGCAGGAGAATCACTTGAGCCTGGGACACAGAGGTTGCAGTGAGCCAAGATAGTGCCATTGCCCTCCAGCCTGGGCTACGGGAGCAAAACTCCATCTCAAAAATAAATAAATAAAATAACATAAAAAAAGTTAATCATCATGGCTGTCTAGCCATGTTTATACATCTCCAACATCAGTTTTAGAGATTGAAGATGATGTAGGGAAACATAATTATTGTAAAATACTAAGAACAGTGTGCCATATTTGGATATGTCTAAAATACTGCTTCTTAAAACGTCAAAATATTACTTACTTCAGGAACACCTATAGTGCTTGTTAAAAACAGAGAATAGTCAGGGCATGGTGGCGCACACCTGTAATCCCAACACTTTGGGGGGCCGAGGCGGGCAGATTTGAGGCCAGGAGTTAGAGACCAGCCTGGCCAACATAGTGAAACCCCATCTCTACTAAAAAAAAAAAAAATTAACCAGATGTGGTGTCAAGTTCCCGTAGTCCCAGCTACTCGGGAGGCTGAGGCAGGAGAATCACTTGAACAAGGGAGGTGGAGGTTGCAGTGAGCTGAGATCGTGCCACAGCACTCCACCTGGGCGACCAGGCGATACTCTGTCTCAAAAAAAAAAAAAAAAAAAAACTGGAGAATGGTTTTTTCATAATTTACTCCCCCAAAATGTTTTTAATCAAAATAATTAAATTAAATTTAAAATGGTGACTAGGGAGCCCATCTCAGACTATAAAATGAGAATCTCCAGGTGGGGGTCCATAAATTCACATTTATAGCAAGTTTCCAGATAATGTTTATCTCGCTACATTTGGAGAACCACTGGACTGTTTTAAAGAGAGGACCTATCTCCCCACAATATACCAGAATATTTCTGTTCCTTGAACTTTTTTGTTCTCTGATTTTTATTTTAGGAGACAACAATGGATGGTCTCTGCAATTTGACAAATATTTTGCCAGTTACTACAAAATGACTTCCCAATATCCTTTTGAGGCAGAAACACCTGAATGTTGTAAGTAATCGGAGCAGTTATTTTCTTTTCCATGAGTTTTCATAAGACACCATTTTTAAAAGTTTGATTCAACATTTAAAAAAAAGATTGCATCTCAATCTGGAAATCAGTTTTAATTAAAGAAACTTAAAAATTCGTAAGAGGTCAATTATAGTTTTCTAATTGCAAACTCTATTAAATATACAACTTTAACTAGGAAAATTTATTTCAAAAAAGACTCAGGGATCTTAAGTGTAGAAGTAATAAATGGTGTCAGATATTGTTATGAACAAAATCAATGTCAGTCAAGGATGTTATTTTATATGACTTCTCTTTTCACAATCACTATAAAGTGTGATGTAAAGAAAACAGAGAAAGTAGAGAGGGCAGAAAAGCTGTTTGGATTTTAATGTTTGCTAGAAAGAAATTCTTCTGAGCTGCAAAACCCTTATTCATTATAACCCACTATGTTCAGTCATACACTGAAAACTTACAAAAACACTGGAGGGGTATGGAAGGTATAAACCTGAGGATTAACTATAATATTTTAGATCAGAAAGATATATGAAAATAACTCCTCTTAAATAAATTTTGTCTGTTCTAATAAATTATGCAAATGTAAATCCGTACCTTGGAGCTGTCATTTTGACCCTAGCTTTTCAAAACCTTGGTTTAAAAGCAAGGCATATTTGCTATTCCTCTGACATTCCAGACATGGTTCCATATCACAGCCTCTATACTGACTGTTCTTTCAGAAACTTTCTCCCATGTATCTGCTTAGTTGGTGACCCTCACCTTATTCAGGGCCCTGTTTAAATCAAAGAAGACTGCACCGATAACACTGTATAAAACAGCTGCGTCCTCAGCCCTACCCTCATTACTCTATCAGCTTACTCTGTGTTATTTTCTGGGGTGGCACTATCATAATTGCTGGTGGTAGTGGTGCTGGTTGTGGTGGTGTATGAATTATCTCATTAGATCCTAAGCACTATGACAATGACTCTGACAATAGGTACTTTGTTTGACTTTTTTTTTTTTGCTGCTCTTCTAGTGCCTAAAATAAATAGTGCTTTGCACATAGTGAGCACTCAATAAATTATTGTTGAAGTCTATATAGGAGGCTATAGATAGGATGATTTGTTTTATTTTTCATCTTTGTATCTGCCCAGAAGCATACATATTTAATGGGTTAATTATGGTTACAGTAAAACCCAGTTGAATTTTTTAAGCCCAGTTGAATTAGTATATTTTAAACATGTATTTTTTTATAATAATTTTTCTTATAGCTAAAACTTTTAGTTTTTTAGCTAACAATAAAAACATTCACAGAATTCTTTGCTGGGTTTTAAATTCATGGTTTATTTTTATCCTTTTTTGATTCTGAAGCATGCCAGATTAACAATATGTCTGAATAATTGAGGCTTTATTTATGTAAATGTTATATAATAATAACAACTACATTTTAATAACAAATGCTTAGGTGGTTATTTTATAACGTTATTTTTCTAAGGGTGCATTATCCTAAGTTATGTCTTTAGTCGTAGATATAAGCACAATGTATTATGTAGGCAATGATTTAACTATTGTAGAGTTCAATTATTTAAAAGAGTAAAATTTTACACTATGAGTTCTAGAAAATACATGTTTATACATAGAGCCACAGTTTATCTTTTGCTAGTCCTAGTAAATGCTAATTATTCAATTCTCTTACTCATCATCACATTTTCTATTCTCTCCGTTTTGTACAACTTATATCACTCCCACCTTCCCAAAGCATTATCTGGGCAGCTTTGAATGGAAAACAGTCATGAATGAGCAATCAATGGCTATTCACTACAAAATGGTGGAGAGGTGACTAAGAGTTTATTTTAGACAAATTTTATATCATATATTTAGTTTCTTCATATCACCTGGCAATGCCAGCTCCTCCTCTGTTCTTTTTTTCCTATATAGTGCCTTCCTGGTCATATCCTTTTCGTAAAACCATTTAAGATGAATAGGTAATGGCCACATATTAAATACTAGTGTTATGAATTAGTAGATCAACAAAATATGAAATATTAAAATGTAAGGATTGCCTATCTGTTGCAAATATAAAGTTTTTTCTCTTGCAAAAAATATTTTTAAAAAAGCAAGGCATAGAGGAAGAAATCCTTTGCTATATTTTTTTCTTTATGTTCTACCATAAATTGTAAAGTCTAGCTTTTTAAATTTTTAATATTTTTTATCTTCACTACTCAAATGAGGTTAATCAAATACTACTAACAATCTCCAGTTTAAGGGGATAGACGTCACTCTTGTGAGATTCACAGGGTACTCAGCAATCTGTCTCAGCATCATGCCATTATTTAGAGGGAGACCAAATAATTTGTCCATTAAAAAGCTAAAAATTGGCTGGGCACAGTGGCTCACACTTATAATCCCAGCACTTTGTGAGGCTGAGGTAGGAAGATCTCACTTGAGACCAGGAGTTCAAGACCAGCCTGGGCAACATAGTGAGACCCCAATCTCTCCAAAAAAAAAAAATTAAAACTTAGCTGTGCTACTCAGGAGCCCAGGAGATTGAAGCTGCAGTGAGCTGTGATTGAGCCACTGTGCTCCAGCCTAGGCAACAGAACAAAACTCTCTCTCAGAGGCAGAAAAAAAAACAGCTAAAAGTTTTTGGGAAAGGAAAAAGTTAATAGATATAATTTAACTGATAATATAATGTTTAAAATAATGAAGTAAGCCATGTTGTCTCAAAACAGTTTTTTTCTTTTATCATATATTGTTTTCTTTTTATTTCTTAATTTTTTTTTTTTTGAGATGGAGTTTCACTCTTGTTGCCCAGACTGGAGTGCAATGGCGCAATCTTGGCTCACTGCAACCTCTGCCTCCCAGGTTCAAGTGATTCTTCTGCCTCAGCCTCCCGAGTAGGGATTACAGACATGTGCCACCACGCCTGGCTAATTATGTATTTTTAGTAGAAACGAGATTTCTCCACGTTGGTCAGGCTGGTCTTGAACTGCCAACCTCAGGTGATCCACCCGCCTCAGCCTCCCGAAGTGCTGGGATTACAGGCATGAGCCACTGCGCCTGGTCTATCTCTTAAATTTTAATTGAATCTTTTAATACCTCACCTTATTCCCAAAAGGATTTTCAGCAACTTACAATTAAAATACAGCTACTAAAAGCCTTAAACCATTAACATGATATAAAAGACAAAAGTTCAGTGGTGAGTGGAAAGCAAATGACAAAGAAAAATTAAGAAAATCCTTCCTGAGAAAAGTTCAGTGACTTCATCCGAAGCCTAGTTATGAATTTCATAGCTGTTAAGTCCAAGAGAGAAAATAATGGGTTACATAACTTTCATAGTTTGTAAAGCAAAACAAACAAATGGGGAAAAACCAGATAAGTCAGCAAGAGAAATATATTTTTGCCTGATCCTGCACCCTGGAAGACATTTGTCACAAGTATAATTACATAAAAGGAATGAGGCTATGTAATAAATGCTGTATTAAAAAAAAGAAGTAATTTTTTTCATCAGTACTTAACAAAAACAAATATATCATTGAGAGTTAAAGACAATTTGTGGGGGGGAGTGCAGCTAATAACTAAATATATTTTTCAGACTTGAAAACAGTGTAAAAATAGAATGGCAAGTGTAGTGTAAAACTTGGGGTTAAAATTTAAGTTAAGGTTCCTAGTGTCCCACCTTATTTAAAGCAGATTATTATAGGGATTTATTGGAAATTAAACTGAGCAAAGCTTATAATCATTTTTGACTAGAATAATGTGAGGAATTCACATTATTAAAGTCATCTCTCAAGGGCAATATAATGGAAAATATAATATCTATCATGAGCCAATAAATTAACAAAATTTAAGTTTAAAGGATTTGAAAAGTACAGAGATTTGGAAAGAATTATTTACTCAACCATAATTTGACAATTCAGAAGCTACCAGCATTAACTTGCTACTGCATTACTCGTCTTTTTTTATTTTAACGTAGTTGAAATTTCCTATACAACCCATTTTTATCAAATTTTCAATTAGCATTTCGGCATAATCAGGTATCCATATTACTACAACATCTTTTAAAATATTCCGTGTAATAGTATATTTTGTAAGTGACATAATTTCCTTAATCATTCCTTGGCTGTTGGATATTTATGTGTTGTTTTTTCATTTTTCCCTATTGCAGATAACCCTGTAATCAACATATATGAATTATCTTAATTTAGTCTCTGTATATGAAAAAAACACACTGTGATTAACGCTAATTTCACTGCCCTCCGTTTCTGCTCTTCCTACTTCATTCTCAGGACCTTCATCTTCCTTCCCAACCTTTTCCATCCCATCCCCACAGCATACACACAGACTCACATATGAGATATGATTGTAACTTAAAGAGACAGCATCAGTTTTCAGACATCCACAACCAAAGTGGGTACTTGCAACTATAAAACTGTTGTAAAGTTCTTGGCAGATACTCTGTTTATATTAAACACTAAATCTAGGTTATGGTCCTGATCTCTTGTAACCCTGTGAAGAAGTCTCTGGAGATATTTGGGAGGAGAGGAAGAACACATGTCACCCCATATCTGAGCCAAAAAGCTCCTCATGAACAGTCATTCACAGAGGTCTCTGCTTAGCCACTGAGACGCTTGCTTGCTCTCTCTGCAAGTTTCACCATAAAGGTCAGAAACTGGAAGCCTACCAGCAGAAAACTCTCATAGATGGTTTTGTTTGTCCAATAATATTTTTAAATGTTTTCAGTTAGCTAATATCAGTTTTTAAATAGATAGTTATATATAAAACATTGTATTTCTGGCTTCTTTGAGGAAGTTGGTAGATGTAGCTACACATGTTCCTATTCTAATATGGCAACAGATGAGAGAAGCTGTTGCACTTGGACATCTGGACACAGTCTACAGTGACATTGCCTGACCGCTGGAGACACTGGAGTCTGTAACCCCTGCTGTATAGGTTAGGGCTCCAGAAGTCAATATGGGGGGAAAACGTTTCTCATTGCTCTCAGGAATTCGCCATTCCCCATCAGAGCAGGAATCAAACTATATTTATTATCCTAAATAATAATCTCATTATTCTGTTTAGCTATATGAATACATCATTGCAAATCTCTAATAGACTTTAGATGTATTGACTCACATCCTAACACTATCGCTACAGCCCCACAAGATGGCCAAGGTCATACACCTCATTCTCCCTCTCTTTCCAACACCAAACACCAGTGAAAATAGAATCCTATGCAGAAAAAACATTCACTCCCATAAGTAAACTTTTATTCATCCTTTACCCCTATTTAAGCCAAAAGATTTTTTAAAAAATTATTTGAAGAACTCCTGATTAAAAAAAAAACTATAGACACTATCATTTGCCTTTAGTTCTCCTCGTTCTTGCTAGTTAAAAGTGATTTATTCCTCCTTTAAAGGTTTTGATTATGCTAAATAGATACTTTATTTTTAAGTGGCAGTTGTAGTATGAACATTAAGCCTCATCACACATTATCATGTAAATCTTTAGCAGACTGTTCTCCATTCATTGCAAAATGAATGAAATAAGAGCAGATTATTTCATTCATTTTGCAATGAATGGAGAACAGTCTGCTATTTTTTAAAAAATACATGAGCTAGTGTGTGTTTCCAAATGTTAATGCTCTACCATCATTTTAAGGTTAAATTAAAAGCAAACTTTGGAGCCTTAATTTAAAGCATTGCCTAAATTGCCTACGTAGCACATGATATGCTTTTGTACTAAATGATTTTCTCATAGCTTTTCATTTCTTTCTTTTCATTACCCTCCTCTTCCTGGTCCCTCACTGTCATCATGCCTTACCACTTCCCCTTGATTCAGTGGTCGGTTCTGTGCCAGTGCAATGTCTTTGCCAAGGTCTGGAGCTTGACTGTGATGAAACCAATTTACGAGCTGTTCCATCGGTTTCTTCAAATGTGACTGCAATGTAAGTAGAAAAGAATTACTTCATCCTGACAGCCGGGTAGCACCTGTAAAATTGTATTATAATTAAGACCATGTGATTATTAATAATATATTTTTATTAAAAGATGATGTCATTTTTCCTGGGTCAGGTATAATAATTACTGATATTTATTTTGCATTTATTAAATGCTAGACCCCACCTTAAATTATTCTTTATATTAACCCCTCATAATAATCCTGCAAGGTATGGAGTGTCACCATATTTTATCTAAACAAAAAAAGTCATCAATTGCATGTGCTACTAAAGAAAAAATGGCTTCTAATTAAACTATTACATAGAGCTTTCCTATTACATAGAATTTTCACTTGACATTTATTGAAAGAACTCTTTTAGAATTTATTGGACCCAAATTTTAATATAATCTGATGTGTAAGTTAAAAAAGAAAATAAGGTAAATTGGATAAGATAGTCCCCCCAAAATGTCATATTTAAAATCTGTTCTGAATCACATTTTGAGTCATAGATGTTAATGTTGTTGTTTTCTTAAGGAATTCAAACTTACATATGTAAAAAAATTATCACCATAAGTGGTTTGTTGATTTCTAGTACCTGTAATGTTAGTTTCCAGTACTAATTTGAATTCAACGAACTTCAGCAACACGAACATATACATTTGACTGAAACTTTTTTAAAAGAAATTAGTGGAGGACAGCTATTTTAATCCAATATTTTTGCTGAGTTTCTTTTTTCATTTAGATACCTCAGTGCCTTGTGGCTCTCACTTTTGGGTATATGAGGACAAAATAAGAGTAATTCTTGAGTTTATGCATATTGACAGGTGTTACCGTTTTCAAACCAAACCACATAATACAGCAATTGAAATACTTGATATATGAGGTAAGAGCTACAACTCAGAGTTCCTGTGCATAGTGGTTCCATTGAAATCCCAGATCTGAGAAGTTTACCCAATTTGTGGTGGCCAGGGAATATGAACTGAAAATATCAGCAGAGTTTTCCAAAAGAGGGAACATTTCCACTTGAACTAAGGAAAAGAAGAGCTCTTCAGCATTTTATCCTCTTCTTGCCTTACCATGGCTCTTTCTCATAGCAATTAGTCCTGCTAGAAAAAAGTAATAATCCCCCAAAAGAACCTGAGGTCCTATGGAGCACTTCTCTGATTTAAATTCTAACTGGAAATTCTGAGTATAAGAATTTATGAATAGTCTGGGCAACACAGAGAGAGCCCATCACTACAAAAAAAAATAAAAATTAGCCAGGTATGATGGCCCACACCTGTAGTCTCAGCTACTTGGAGGCTGAGGCAAGGGGATCACTTGAGCCTGGGAGGTCAAGGCTGCAGTGAGCTATGATCAAGCCACTGCACTCCAGCCTGGATGACAAAGTGAGATCCTGCCTCAAACAAAAGAAAAAGAATTTATGATTTCATTCTATTTTCAGAGAAAAAAATCATAATCCTTCTCCACTGCTTGTATCAAATTACTAGAAAATCCAAATCAAAGGATATTCTGATGCAGCCAATTTCATTTTTCATTTTCCCACGAGTAAGATTTGAATCCATTCTTTAACAATTCGACCAACATTTGTAAAATAAAGAACAGAGAAAGAAAGCTGGGGGAATGGAGGGGAATAAGGCAATGGCTAACTAGAGAGGGCATGCCCCACACAAAGGTTGAATCATTGAATTAATTCCCATTCAATTTTTAAAATTGTCGTGATCTAGTATACACATACATACATACATAAAGAGATGTGGGCAGAAAACTGTGACCTACCAGTTTTCAACCCCTGGTATAAACAAAAAAACTGGGACCAGGTCCTCTTAAATGATTGTCTGCAAGAAGGCAAGAAAGAAGGAGTCAGAGATGACTCCAAGGTTTCCCTTCTAAGCAACAGTATGATCGGAGAATGAGGAGACTTGGTGGCAGTAACTGAGGAAGATGGGGACTCTGATGTTAGATGTTTTTTCCAATGTGAGATTAACAGGTCACTCAGTGGAAATCTCCAACAGGCATTTGGAGATATAGGAATAAAGCTCAGGAGTTTATGTCTACGGTATTTTTTATTTTTTGTTCAAAAAATAGCATTATCTTGTGCTTTAGGTTGAGCCACTTGATTCCAGTTGTCCATTTATACTTTTCTCTGCAGAACACTGGCTTAGACTCATACCTAGTCCCAGTCTGTTCAGTTCCATACAGAAAAAGAACTCTATGCTTTATAGCAAATACATTAAAAAGTAAACATCAAATTTCATTAGTCAGTTCTTTC
The DNA here is from genome assembly GCF_028858775.2 of Pan troglodytes. Lineage (NCBI taxonomy): Eukaryota > Metazoa > Chordata > Mammalia > Primates > Hominidae > Pan > Pan troglodytes. The sequence goes on from NC_072401.2 coordinate 160,371,526, forward strand.
CAGACTTTGAGTTGGAACTATTATAGGGAAATGTCAGAAGAGGACTGAACCATATGTAAGTATCAAAGAAGCTAATACTCCAAGTAATGTTTATTGAAGTTGGGATTTTTTAAGACATTTCGCATAAATGCTAATGAACAAAACAGGCAAACATAGATAGATATGATTATTTTTACTTTTTTCTAGCTTGATAAACACTGATTTTGACTATTTGAGACTTGGCTTTAAGATCCTGGAATTTAATCACTAGAACTATATGATCTAATACTAAGAACTTTCTTTATAAAAACTAGAGCTAGCTTTGACAATAATGATTAAAGTAGGCCATTTCTCTCTCACACACACACAAACACACACCCTCTTTGACTCTGTGAACAATCAAAGTTGGACTGTCAAATTTTAAAATATAAGGATTTGTTATATTATATTTTGGGTTGTTCTATTCAATGAGAATAACAGCATCTACCTCTTTTCTATCCCAATAGGATATTGTGAAATGTAGAGAATGTTATTTGTCAAAATATTTTACGTCATTTAGAAAGAAGTAACCTGTAAATCCTAGACACTATTAATAAAAACCCAACTTTTTAAGTAACATTACTTAGAGGTCTTTCAATGAGCCTCACTTTCCTCGATAGTAACTCTCCTCCTTCAAGTGCAGTTAACCTCTTCCTCTTGGGTTCTCTCGTAGAACCTCACTTGTGTCTCTTTTATGTATACTAAACATTCTTGCTTATGCTATAGTGATTCAGGTCCTGTTATCCACCTGAAAAAGGAAAATGCCATGGCCTATATATCCTCCAAAGTTCCTAATAGAGTCTAATAATCCCTAAATAAATGTTATTGAAATGAATTTATAAATAAATACAAAAAAAAGAAGTTTGTTGCCTCTTTAGCCCTGGGCTGTAAGACTGAAGTTATTATTCAAAGAAAATTCTCTATTTATAGATAAAGTATAATTTGTGCAAATAGAGTATAAACTTCTTAAAGGCAGGTATCCAACGTGTGCAAATGGCAGGCATTCAACACATTTTTTGAGATAATGAATGAATGAATGAACAATTTTTTTTTTTTTTGAGACAGAGTCTCACTCTGTCGCCCAGGCTGGAGCGCAGTGGTGCGATCTTGGCTCACTGCAACCTCTGCCTCCCAGGTTCAAGCGATTCTCAGAACACATTTTTAAGGACACACTAAACTTTCATCTATATCCTTAAATCAAACTCAGGTTTTTTTGTTTGTTTGTTTTTTGTAAACAGACAGGGTCTCACTGTGTCCCCCAGGCTGGAGTGCAGTGGTGCAATCACAGCTCACTGCAGGCTTGACCTCTGAGGCTCAGGTGATCCTCCTGCCTTAGCCTCCCAAGTAGTTGAGACCACTGGCATGCACCACCATGCCCAGCTAATTTTTTTAATTGTTTGTAGAGATGGCGGTGGGGTGGCAGTCTCACTATGTTGCCAAGCTGGTCTTGAACTCCTGGGCTCAAGTGATCCTCACACCTCAGTTTCCCAAAGTACTGGAATTATAGGTGTGATCCACCGCACCCAGCCAAATCCAAATATTTAACAATTTATCTTGACACAATATAAACATTTAAACAGGATATAAGCAGAATTTAGAATCTAAGTCAAGTCAGAATCATTAGCAGAAAAGAGCTCCTCAATTAGTTAGTATGTACAAAGAAATAATATTTGGTGACAGCCAGCAACTGAGAGTAGTTTCAAAAGGGAATTACTTGTTAATCAGCCTTTGGTATTATTTATGTAAAAAGCCATTAAGTATCTGATATGTGTAGTCTAGAAAAGTGATTTTTAACTTTTTTTCTTTCATTATTGTTTCCCTTCCCCCAGGGAGACTTTTTAGACTTTTTTTTTCTATTTGTCCCCTCCTGTGAAATTTTAATACTACAGATATACGGACAGGCGTGGTGGCTCACGCCTGTAAACCCAGCACTTTCAGAGGTCGAGGCAGGTGGATCACAAGGTCAGGAGTTTGAGACCAGCCTGACCAACATGGTGAAACCCCGTCTGTACTCAAAATTTAAAAATTAGCCAAGCGTGGTGGTGCACGCCTGTAATCCCAGCTACTCAGGAGGCTGAGGCAGGAGAATCGCTTGAACCCAGGAGGTAGAGGTTGCAGTGAGCCGAGATCATGTCACTGCACTCCTGCCTGGGCCACAGAGTAAGACTCCATCTCAATAATAATAATAATAATAATGATAATAATAATAATACAGATATACTATATATGTTCTTGTGTATATCTGCATTATACATTTAAAAAGTAAGATTTTTTTTTTCTTAAGAACCAATTCTCACATTCATTGAGAGTGCATGGTCTTCTAGACTCTAGAACAGTGTTTCTCAAATTAGATTCCAAACATGTGTTCCAAAGAGTCCAAGAAAGTTTTTTTTAAGAAGGATTCATCACCAAGTTTAAGCAACACCACTTCAAAACCTAAACATTGTTAGTGCTTATTGTATAAAACTGTCTTAACCTGAGTTAAGTTAACCTCCAGACAATGCGGTCTGTTGCTCACTTATAAGTATCCGCTCCGTGGTACTATATAATGATAGTACTAATAATATCATATTATTAGATACCATCTAATCCAAATCCCTCCTTTCACAGTTAAAGAGACTGACTTGGAGAGGTTGTGTGTGATTCATGCAAGGAACCCCAGCTACACTGGTTTTGGTTTTTTTATTGTTTCATTTATTTTGCTTTTACTACATTACATTGCTGTTCTAAAACAAAAAATTAAGGACTTGGGACCTTTCCAGTACAACCAAAATTATGTGGATCTGGTCTGTGTCAAACTGCTTATTAAATTGTGATACAAAAGAAAATCTTCCTGTACAACTTCTTAGAAGTTGAAATGGAATCACTTATTGAATAAAGATGATCCAATTATAGGTACCAATTGATGTTTTCCTTCATAACTAATTTTAAGGTGGTGGAATGTGAGCAATGAAATATTGAGAAATACAATATTTAATTTCTTGAGTGTTTTTTAAACAGAAAGTACTGTTTTTATTGTCACTTAGAAACTGAGATGCCTTCTAATGTTTGTTAAATACAAATAGGAAAGAAAAACATAACTGAAAATCAATTTTTTCAATTTTATTTTTTAACATTTTTTGTCAGAATTACAGTCATAACCAAAATTTTAAAAAAATGAATAGCTTTAATAGTGCAAAACTAACAGCTAGACCTAGTTCAAGTGATATGATAAATATGAGAGAGACATTATGAAGCAAAATGTTTCCTGAAAGCTAGTACTAAAGTAAATAGTTTGTAATTATCCCTATTGTTGTAATTTAAAAGTAAAGGAAAAACAACTTTAAGAATCAAAATTTACATTTATTTCAGGTCACTTCAGTGGAACTTAATAAGAAAGCTTCCTCCTGATTGCTTCAAGAATTATCATGATCTTCAGAAGCTGTAAGAAAATATTTAATTCCTGGTATTAAAATTAACTAGCATTTTTGGGCATGTCTTTTTCTTCCTACTTCCGTGAACACCAACACTATTCCACTGCTTGTGTCTAATCCCTATTCAGGGAAATATTTAGCTGTTAACTGAAGACTTCCAGGTAACATTTATTTTTTCTGAGTAATTTTAGAAACCATTCTAGAAAAACCTCAGACACATATTTCCAAAGGAACTGGAACATGTGTGCTGTGAATCCTCCTACCACACTCCCCCAAAACGGAGATACTTAGAAGCTTTTATCCTCTGCGTTATTCTAGCATGGAATACCTCAATGCTCATCTTAGAGAAAAATGTTACGCTCTTTTGTCAGATCCACGATGAAGAAAGTGAAGAATTTTCTTCCATGTGTTTTCAAATTCATTATCCACCTAAAATAGCAAGTCACTGTGGGTTGAAACCTCTGAGCATGTTGTCTTGGAGACTTGATTCCATTTTCACATCTGCCTTGTGAGTTGCGTTTTATTTTGGCCTTGAGTAGTATCTGACATGCTAGCTTCCCTTCAGAACTCTCAAAATCCATACTGGCCCACGGGATGTTTACCTGTTATTTAGGTCTACTTTGTGACTAAATTATGTTGTCATATGGTGAATTGCTGGGTTTAGATAGTCTGTACCTAAATCACACTAACTAAGAAATATCTCAGGATTCATTGTTTCATTTTTATACCAATATAGATTGGTTCTTATTTTGGTTTTACAATAGGGAAACCTGATAAATTAATATATATCTGTACATTTTTAAAGATAACAGATGGAAATTGAGTGGAATCAGAAGAAAAATTAACCCACTTCCTTCAGTGAAATGTTCTAAAAACCCAGATAGTCTGCAGAAGTATCTATTTCATATTTGAAAATAGAAATTCTAATGAAAATAACTTTTCAAAATTTCATTCTGAACATTTATCAGTCAAAAGAGAAGAACTTTTCACCATTAGGCCTGACAAAACTTCAAGAGTACACTGACTTATTCTATTTTCTGATTTCTGGAGACTGAAGAATTTTTCTGTAGCATCACCTTGTGTCCACTTATTTAAAGGAGCTAGACTACAAATCTAAATATCAAAATTCAGATTTATATAATGCAGTGGCTTAGCATTTTTGCACAATAAACATTGAATTAATTCTCTTTTTTGAACTAACCACCATACTAATGTGGATGAATTAATTCCTGAATGACCAATTTGTTCCATATAACAAAATGATCAAAATAGCCTAATTATTTAAAAATTTCTAATTGGTTATTAAAAGTCTATACCTTTAGACCTCCAGGCAATGCAGCCTATTCCTTAGTAGATCATTATAACACTAGAAATAAACAAACAAATGCATGATAAATGAGAACCATTCATTACCTACTACATGATTGGGCCCACAGCATGTCCGGTTCAGGTGCATAATAATTTTTTTTTTAAGAGACAGGGTCTCACTCTGTCACTCATGCTGGAGTGCAGTAGTATGATCATAGTTCATTGCACCCTCAAACTCCTGGGCTTAAGTGATCCTCCCACCTCAGACTCCCAGGTAGCTAGGACTACAGGCATGTGCCACCACACCTGGCTCCTTTTTTTTTTTTTTTTTTTTTTTAGAGATAGGATCTCACTATGTTGCCCTGCCTGGCTGGTCTGTTTCAAATGATCCTCCTGCCTTGACCTCCCAAAGCTCTGCAATTATGGGCATAACCCACTTCACCCAGCCTATAATAAATTTTATAATAACATTTCACAATCAAAGTTAGGTTTTCTTGCATGTTGGAGAAATAGGGTACTTTTCAGTCAAAATTTATAATTTAACTGAATGTTCGCTCATATTGATTTCTTTCTTATTGCTCCTAAAAGTTATAACAAATTGCATATAAACTTTCAGGACACTCTAAAGAACAATGGTGACCTGCACTCAGAACATGAAGGCAGCCTTGAAATCCTTACTTTATCATTCCCGCAATCTGGGGCAAGTACACATAGAAGTGCAAAACTTTGTGTGGGTTTAATGATGCAATAGCGTATACTCTGGTACCCATTTCCTTTGACCTCCAGTTAACTCAAGGTCGTATTTTCAGTATTACTTTAGTTAACTATGTAAGCCTGCATTCTTGTCTTGACATTCCAATCTAATTTATATTCTTCTAGTCCTGATTATTTTTATGTTTTTTTCTTTTGCCACTTTTACTCCCTATAAATTTCCTCCAAACAGTCTTTGGAACAAGGTTTGGATGTCAAATTAATGAGATCAAAATTGATTTGGTTGACAGATTTGTGATTAACATAGAATATGGTTTGGGACATTAAAAACATCATACACTTTTAGGTTGGCTAGCACTGTGTTGAGCACTTAACAAGTTTAAAGAATTATAACAAGACCCATATTAAAAGTCTGGCTTCTAGACTTCTGATTTATGAGGGCTTTACTATGTGTTAACATTTTATTTCTAGAAAATTCAAATAGTAAGCTTTGGCTGTTATTCATTCATCTTTATAACTAGAATTTCTAAATACAAACCAGCCTAAGTGTACATAAATTTAATAGAAACATGAAGTAACATGATATCCGGCTTCACTAAATTATTTTGTAATTTTTCCTTTTTCAATTTTTAAAATGTTTAATCGTCATCAAATACACATAACATAAAATGTGGCATCTTAACCATTTTTAAGTCTACCTTCAGAGGCATTAAGCACATTCATATTGCTATGCTACCATCACCATCATCCATCCACAGAATTCTTTTTGTCTTGCAAAAGTGAAACTCTGCTTCATTTTTTTTTCTTTTTAATAATCATTTTCACAGGTACCTGCAAAACAATAAGATTACATCCATCTCCATCTATGCTTTCAGAGGACTGAATAGCCTTACTAAACTGTAAGTACCAGTGTGAATTAATTTGCCCATTCCATGGTAGTCTGACAGCCTAGACTATTCCAATCCAGACCAGCCTCCCTGTCTATGACAGTACCAAGGAGCCATGCAAGTGATGCTGAAGGGGCAGTAGAGCACCGTGGCTAAGAGCATAGGATTGTGAGTTAGACAGGCTTCAGTCCGAGTCCTGATTGCCTTACTTACTAGGTGTGTGATCTTGAGCAATTTGTATTCCTTTCTTTTTTTTTTTTTTTTTTTTTTTTTGAGACAGAGTCTCTCTGTCACCCAGACTGCAGTGCAGTGGCACAATCTCAGCTCACTGCAGCCTCCGCCTTCCAGGTTCAAGCAATTCTCTGCCTCAGCCTCCCGAATAGCTCCAGCATCCAGCATGAGCCATAGACCAAGACCTTGTCTCTGACAAAGAAAAAAAAAAAGCCTGATGATGATATTTGTGATGAAGAAGAAAAAACCCAAAGACTTCCCTAGTTATTCAATTACTCTTTTTTCACTAATCCCACTTTTACAAATGCATGAAATACTGTAAGGTTAAAGAAATAAAGCTTTTTGTGGTAAAATATACGTAAGCTAAAGTTCACCATTTAACTGTTTTTAAGTAAACCATTCAGTGGCATTAAGTACATTGACATTGTTATGGAACCATCATCACCATCCACCTCCAAAACTTTTTCATCTTCCCGAACTGAAACTCCATATTTGTTGAATAATAATTCCTCATATCTGTCTCTCCCAATTTTCCCCTCTCCCCAGCCCCTGGCAACCATCATTCTACTTTCTGTATTTATTAATTGGCTACTTTAAGTACCTCATATAAGGAGAATCATAAAATATGTAGTTTTTTGTGTCTGGTTTATTTCACTTAGCACAATGTCTTTAATGTTCACATGTTGTAGCATGTGTCAGAATTTCCTTTTTTAGGGCTGAATAATAGTCCATTGTATTTATGTACCACATTTTGTTTAACTGTTTATCTGTCAGTGGACATTTGGGTTGTTTCCACCTTTTGGCTGTTGTGAATAATGTTGCCATCAACACAGGGATACAAATATCTGTTTGGGTCCCCACTTTCACTTTCACTTCTTCTGGGTATATACCAAGAATTGGAATTGCTAAATCAGATGGTAATTCTTTGATTTTTGAGGGACTGTCATTTGATTTGATTTTGATTTTTTAAGGGACTGCCATACTGTTTTCCACAGCAACTGTACCATTTTACTTTCCAACTAGTGATGCACAAGAGTTCCGATTTCTCCACATCCTCACCAACGTTTGTGTTCTCGTTTCATTTGTTTGTTTTGACAATAACTATCCTAATGGGTGTGAAGTGGTATCTCATTGTGCTTCTTTTAAAAAAAAAAAGGCTTTCTCAATGTTCCATTTTATTGAGTTCTGCCATGCAGCATTCTAGAAGTAACTGGAAAGAAGTATAACCAAAAATCACATGAATACATAACTCCCTGTATTTCCATTTATGTCCCCTTGTTTTCCACCTATACTGTTCTCTATCCTAACGCAAGAAACCCATTCCAGTCAGATTTTTGGCTTGTGGTATCAGAGTTTGGGATTGAGTCGAGAAGAGCACCTAGTAATTTACTAGCAAAATGGAAGAAGACTGCAGGAGACTCGAAGCCTTAACAGTAACCACTTTAGCCATGTCCTCTCCCCTTCTACCCCATCTCTGCTCTTTTATGTCTTAGCAAAGTACCCAGCATCAATATTGGACTCACTCTTCAGGCTCCTGACTGTCTTCTTTCCATATATCTTTGCAAAATTTACTAAACACTATCTGTTTGGTTTAATGTTCAGTGAATGTGGAGGAAGCTCTTGAAAGGCAGTACAGAACTGGAGAGTAAACTTAAAAGTGTCCTCCCTCTCTTTTCATAGCTTTTCTATAGTGCTGGAGTGTTGTTGAGTGTTAAAGATGCCACATATTTCTAGTTAAATAATCATTAGTCCCAGCACTTTGGGAGGCTGAGGTGGAAGGATCACGAGGTCAGGAGATGGAGACCATCCTGGCTAACACAGTGAAACCCCGTCCCTACTAAAAATACAAAAAATTAGCCGGGCATGGTGGCACACGCCTGTAGTCCCAGCTACTCAGGAGGGTGAGGCAAGAGAATTGCTTGAACCTGGGGGGCGGAGGTTGCAGTGAGCCGAGATTGCGCCACTGCACTCCAGCCTGGGCATCAGAGTGAGACTCCATCTCAAAAAATGATAATAATAATCATTAGATACCTGATGATTTATGGATCTAAACAATGATTAGATCCATAAGTATTCATTAACCCTCACAGAGTGCACATATTTTAGTTAGATACCATGAGGGCATAGAAAGATAACTCAGGCTGGCTCCCTTTAAGTAGTTATACCTTAGCGTTTCAGGTAGAGCACTGAGCTATCACTGGGGAGAGGCAGGTCTCCTGTTCTCTAGAAGTTTATGATCTAAGATGGGAAAACAATGCCAACATATATAAAACATTAGAGAACCATTTTTTAAAAGTACTTAAGTTCCAAACCTGTGTTGCTGAAACCAAAATTGCTATTATGGTTCACTGAAAGGAGTGATTATCTCAGGTCCAGAGCAGTAAAGGATGGCTCTGAAAAATGAAGAGGACTGGGCAAAACAGGTGAACATAGGGAGCAATAGTGGATCAAATGTCTTTTACCTGGAGGGTTTTTGTATAAGAGAACACCCTGAGGTTGTAAGTCATTTCTTACCCCTTACTGTGCCCACCTGGGCTCCAGGTTTGCAAAGGAGGGAAGGAAGAGGCTCTATCATGGGGTGCCATTGCTCACTAGCCCTGAGCAAAAGTCAAACCCAGCAAGGGAGAACAGATTCCTAGCAGGAGAAATTCTACAGGATGTTTACTCAAGATATGAAAGACTGAAGAAGAGAGAGAAATCAGTGTGAATCCTGTATTAGTGGAAGTGAAACTTGAACTCTTACTTGCATATGAATCATAAGCAGAAAGAAAAAGGAAAGAGGGAAGAAACTGGAGTAAGAGGCGTGAGCAGAGACACTGCTATAAAACATAATATGTACTGAATGTTTATGGCATGCATTGCCTCTATTAAACCATAGGAAGTAGATCCTGATACTATCCCCATTTTAGAGTTGGGGAAGCTGAGGCTTACAGGAATTCACTGCTTGCTCAAAGTCACTGTTAATAAGTAGAGGAGTCAGGAATCAAACTGTTCGATAGCAGATTTAGTGCAGTGAATTGCTACACTAGAGAGATTGAGACATGAGTGAACATGGCAAGAAGAGGAGATCAACACAATAGAACAAAGAGTTATTTCACTTTGCAGAGGAGTGGGATGTAAAGATGGGTAAGGCAGAGTCAAACCCTTTAGCAAGGGATGCAATGCATTTTGTCCAGAACAGGCCCCTGCCTGCCTCCTAGGTTTATCTCCTGTCTCTCCTCATAGCCCCTTCATGGTGAGGCCCCATTGAATTACCTGGTGATTTCTTAACTTGTCAGACTCTCATACCTCTTGCTTTTGCATAAGCTATTTCCTCTGCCTAGAATAGCTCCTGCCTGTTCTTTGCTTTGTGAATTGCATGTCTTCATCCAAGACTCTTCTCAATTGTGCCTCTGTTTAGTAAAGCCTTCTCCTGGCTCCTCATTCCTCCACACTCTGCAGTCCCTACCCCTAGCAAAGCTGGGTGCTTTCTCCTCTGCAATGGCAGAGCAACCATGCATTATACACTTCCCTCTGCTTCCCTGACATTACAAAGTAATCTGTTCACATGCTGTGGCCTCTCCAGACTCAAAGCCCCTTAAAGAAAGGGATGGCATGCTTAGCACAGTGCCATGGGGTAAGTATTCAAAATAGGTTAATGAATACATGAATAGATGAATGAATAGATTGATTAATTAATTATGGGGAAATTTAAAACTAGGTATGATAAGGTAAGTGGTAGCAATTCTTAGAGATTCAAAGGCAGGGAAGTGGCATGATGAGAATGCTATGTGAAAAAATTTAAGATGGATGATTATTGTTTTTACTTTTCTTATTGTAAGACATCAAAAATATACAAATTTATTGTAGTTATTTCTCCTTTTCCAGGTATCTTAGTCATAACAGAATAACCTTCCTGAAGCCGGGTGTTTTTGAAGATCTTCACAGACTAGAATGGCTGTATGTTTAATTTATGTGGCATTTTATTGCACTAGTTTTTAGATTCTAGAGATATATAAACGAATTAATTTTTTTCTTCTGGCTGGCAGGATAATTGAAGATAATCACCTCAGTCGAATTTCCCCACCAACATTTTATGGACTAAATTCTCTTATTCTCTTGTAAGTACTAAACTAAAGCAAATATTTCAATCAAAGGCAAAGACATGAATAAAAATTAATGCTTAAATTTAATACCATTAAATTTGGATTTGTTAAAACCCCAAAGGGGCCTTTTCAATGAAAAACCTTTTCTTAATCATATTCTATAAGGCTATTTATAGTTCCAACAATTTTAAAAGATTTTCTGTCTTCTAGAATATCAGCCCATAAAAACTGAATACATTCTCACTCATATTTTATCACAATATTCTTTTTTTTTTTTTTTTTTTTTGACATGGAGTCTCACTCTATCGCCCAGGCTGGAGTGCAGTGGCGTGACCTTGGCTCACCACAACCCCCGCCTCCTGGGTTCAAGCCATTCTCCTGGCTCAGCCTCCCAAGTAGCTGGGATTACAGGTGTGTGCCATCACGCTCAGCTAACTTTTGTATTTTGAGTAGAGACGGGGTTTCACCATGTTGGCCAGGCTGGTCTGGAACTCCTGACCTCATGATCCACCCATCTTGGCCTCCCAAAGTGCTGGGATTAAGGCGTGAGCCACCACGCCCAGCCTTTATCACAATATTCTTAAGCACATCGTTACTGTCTATACAGGCAGACCTCAGTGATATTGTGGGTGTTGTTCCAGACCACTGTAATAAAGCAAATGTCACAATAAAGCAAGTCACACAAATTTTTTTGGTTTCCCAGTGCACATAATAAAGTTATGTTTACACTATACTATAGTCAATTAAGTGTGCAATAACATTATGTTTAAAAATGTGCATACCTTAATTTTAAAATTCTTTATTGCTAAAAAGAGCTAACAATCATCTGAGTTTTCAGCGAGTCGTAATCTTTTTGCTGGTGAAGGGTCTCATGTCAATGTTGACAGCTGCTGACTAACCACAGTAGTGGTTGCTGAAGCCTGGGGTGGCTGTGGCAATTTCTTAAAATAAGATAACAATGAGGTTTGCTACATTGATTGACTTTTAATTTCATGAAAGATTTCTCTATGGTATGCAATGCTATTTGCTAGCATTTTACCCACAAGAGAATTTCTTTCAAAATTGAAGTCAATACTCTCAAATCCTGCCAATGCTTTATCAAATAAGTTTATGTAATATTCTAAATACTTTGTTGTCATTTCAACAGTGTTTACAGCATCTTTACCAGGAGTAGATTCCATCACAAGAAGCCACTTTCTTTGTTCATCCATAAGAAGCAACTCATCTGTTCAAGTTTTATCATGAGATTGCAGCAATTCAGTCACATCTTCAGGCTCCACTTCTAATTCTAGTTCTCTTGCTATTTCTGTTTCATCTACAGTTACTTCTTCCACTGAAGTCTTGAACCCTTCAAAGTCACCCATGAGGGTTGGAGTCAACTTCTTCCAAACTCCTGTTAATGTGAATATTTTGACCTTGTTTTCATGAATCACAAATGTTCTTAATGGCATCTAGAATGGTGAATGCTTTCTAGAAGGTTTTTAATTGACTTTGCCCAAATCCGTCAGAGGAATCACTATCTGTGGCATCAGTAGCCTTACAAAATGTACATCTTAAATAATAAGACTTGAAAGTTAAAATTAGCTTTTGATCCATGGGCTGTAGAATGGATGTCGTGTTAGCAGGCATGAAAACAACATGAATCTCCTTGTAGATCTCCACTGGATCTCTTGGGTGACCAGGTGCATTGCCAGTGAGCAATGTATCTTGAAAGGAAATCTTTTTTTTCTGAGCAGTAGGTCCCAAGAGTGGGCTTAAAATGTTTAGTAAACCATGCTGTAAACAGATGTGCTGTCACCCAGGCTTTGTTGTTCCATTGATGGAGCACAGGCAGAGTAGATTTAGCATAATTCTTGAGGGCCCTAGGATTTTTGGAACAGTAAATGAGCGTTGACTTCCACCTAAAGTCACCAGCTGCATTCGCCTCCAACAAGACAGTCAGCTTGTCCTTTGAAGCTTTGAAGCCAGGTATTGACTTCTCCTCTCTAGCTATGAAAGTCTTGTATGGGATCTTTTTTCAATAGAAGGTTGTTTCATCTACATTGAAAATCTGTTGTTTAGTGGAACCACCTTCACGAATGATCTTAGCTAGATCTTCTGGATAACTTGCCGCAGCTTCTCTATTAGTACTTCCTGCTTCACTTTGTAATTTTCTGTTATAGAGACAGCTTCTTTCCTTTCCTTATGAATCAACATCTGCTAGCTTTAAACTTTTATTCTGCAGCTCCTTCACCTCTCTCAGCCTTCATAGAATGAAGCAGAGTTAGGCCTTGCTCTGGATTAGGCTTTGGCTTAAAGGAATGTTGTGGCTGGTTTAATCTTCTATCCAGACCACTAAAACTTTTTCCATCAGCAATAAGGCTGTCTTACTTTCCTATCATTTGTGTGTTCATTGGAGTAGCACTTCTAATTTCCTTCAAGAATTGTCCTTAGCATTCACAATTCGGCTAACTGGTGCATGAGGCCTGGTTTTTTGACTTATCTCAGCTTTCAAAATGCCTTCCTTACTATGCTTAATCATTTCTAGCTTTTGATTTAAGGTGAGGAGGTATGCGAGCAGTATATCTTGAAAGAAAACCTTTTTTTTTCTGAGAAGTAGGTCTCAAGAGTGGGTTTAAAATATTTAGTTAACCATGCTGTAAACAGATGTGCTGTCATTCAGACTTTGTTGTTCCATTGTAGAGCACAGGCAGAGTAGATTTAACATAATTCTTGAGGGCCCATAATTCTTGTGGGACTCTTCCTTTCATTTGAACACTTAGAAGCCATTGTAAGGTCATTAATTGGCTTAATTTCAATATTGTTGTGTTTCAGGGAATAAAAAGGCCTGAGGAGAGAGATATGGGGGAATGGCTGGTTGGTGGAGTAGTCAGAACACACACAACATTTATCGATTAAGATTGCTGTCTTGGCTGGGTGGGGTGGCTCATGCCTGTAATCCTAGCACTTTGGGATGCCGAGGCGGGCAGATCATCTGAGGTCAGGAGTTCAAGACCAGCCTGACCAACATGCTGAAACTCCATCTCTACTAAAAATAGAAAATTAGCTGGGTGTGGTGGCACATGCCTATATCCCCAGGTACTTGGGAAGCTGAGGCAGGAGAATCGCTTGAACCTGGGAGGTGGAGGTTGCAGTGAGCCGAGATTGCACCATTGCACTCCAGCCTGGGCAACAAGAGTGAAACTTTGTCTCAAAAAAAAAAAAAAGATTGCTGTCTTCTATGGGCATGGTTTGTGACACCACAAAACTACTGCGATAGTAACATCAAAGATCACTGATCACAGATCACCACAAACAATACAATAATAAAAAGTTTGATGGCTGGGCAGGGTGGCTCACGTCTGTAATCTCATGCTTTGGGAGATTGAGGAGAGAGGATAGCTTGCAGCCAGGAGTTTGAGACCAGCCTGGGCAATATAGCAAGACCCCATCTCTACCAAAAAAAAAAAATTTGTTTTTAGTTAGCAGAGCATGGTGACACATGCCTGTAGTCCCAGCTACTCAGGGGGCTGAGACAGGAGAATCACCTGAGCCCAGGAGTTTGAGGCTGCAGTGCACCATGGTCGCGCCACTGCACTTCAGCCTGGACAACAAGGCAAGACCCTGACTCAAAAAAAGGAAAAAGTTTGAAATACTCTGAGAATTACCAAAATATGACACAGACACACTAAGTGGGCACATGCTGTTGGAGAAATGGCATTCATAGACTTGCTCAATGCAAGGTTGCCATAAACCTTCAATTTTAAAAAATGCACTATCTGCAAAGTGCAATAAAGCAAAACACAATAAAACAAGGTGGGCCGGGTGCAGTGGCTCACACCTGTAATCACAGCACTTTGGGAGGCCGAGGTGGGCAGATCACCTGAGGTCAGGAGTTCAAGACTAGCCTGGCCAACATGGTGAAACCCCATCTCCACTAAAAATATAAAAAGAAAAAAATAGCCGGGCATGGTGGCAGGCGTCTGTAATCCCAGCTACTCAGGAGGCTGAGGCAGGAGAATTGCTTGAACCTGGGAAGCAGAGGTTGCAGTGAGCCAAGATTGCACCACTGCACTCCAGCCTGGGCAAACAGAGCAAGACTCTGTCTCAAACGAAATAAATAAATAAATAAATAAAAATAAAACAAGGTGTGCCTACATTAATCTTGGTAAAGAAAAAAAATGCCTTTAAATCATATCCTTTCCACCATTTGTTGTTGAAGGGTTTAGGCTATTTTTTTTTTTTTTTTAGTCACTAACATTACTGCTTTCCTCCATATAATAACTTATATTTGTTAAAATTTTATTACTATCAAGTATTTACATATAATTAGATTATAATTAAATATAGTTAGATTATAATTAAATTATAATTTAAATAAAATTAGAGGGAAGGCTGGGCATGGTGGCTCACGCCTGCAATCCCAGCACTTTGGGAGTCCGAGGTGGGTGGATCATTTGAGGTCAAGAGTTTGAGACCAGCCTGGCTAACATGGTGAAACCCCACCTCTACTAAAAATACAAAAATTAGCTGGGTATGGTGGCACATGCCTGTAACCCCAGCTGCTCGGAAGGCCAAGGCAGGAAAATCACTTGAACCTGGGAGGCAGAGGTTTCCATGAGCTGAGATCGTGCCACACCACTCCAGCCTAAGTGCCTCCATCTCAAAAAAAAAAAAAAAAAATTAGAAGGAAAAAACAACAAATTTAGTGGATTTGTGGGTTTCGTAAGAATAATAATAATACCATGTTTGACCCAAGATGAGAAGAGAACCAGAAAAATGTGACTTGTTTGTCTTTTCCTTTTTCAGAGTCCTGATGAATAACGTCCTCACCCGTTTACCTGATAAACCTCTCTGTCAACACATGCCAAGACTACATTGGCTGTAAGCGATTCTCTTTTTTTAAAGAACTCAACTAAATTTTCTGTTTTTACCTAATTCATTCCAGATATAAGATTGTTTTAGTTTTTCTTAAAAATGATACCGTTTTTAGTATCATATCACATTTCCTCAAACTGCTTTAACATGATTTTTATGTTAAACATCTACATTATCTAAACTAACATCTCTAAACTCTCAGCAAAATAAAACATCTCAAAAAAAAAAAAAAAAATATATATATATATATACTGGAGCCAGGAAGAAGAAACACAGAAGGAATGTCACCACATCTATGTAACATCTCCCCCTTTCCCTGCTGGTATACTCACCTACTAATTTGGTACAGAAAGACTAAGTCGTTTTAATTTCACTCTAGAATTCTGAATAATAAGAATATGATATTTAGCATTTATTTTTCAAAAACTAATCATGATAAAATATGTTCCATGGAATATTTTACAAAGTAGCTTTTCTTGTAGTAATAAGTATCACTCCACCATTTAGAACTCAACCATCCAGTAAATTTGCCTATTTAGAACACAAGTGAAAAATAAAAGAAAGAAATAACCAAAATAACTACTAACAAGTTCAATCAACAAACTGCCATATGCTGTATCATATGAAAACTCCCTCTGTCTCTTATTTTATAAGAAATTCTCAGAAGTTGGTTGTTTGATTTCTAAGCTCATAGCAGATTACAAATGTCAAATTAAAAGGAAGAGGAAAAGTTAGAGTCAGAAGCATTGATTGTAGTCAGAAGTAACAACTATCAACTTGATAAAAAAGCATAAGTGAGAAATGCTATAAAAAGCAATGACAGTAATTCAAACTGTACTAATCTGCAACCTCTCAGAAAAAAACAAACATTCTGAAAAGTTACTAAGTCCAGTAGGCATTTTGGTATGACAGTACAATACTGTACTGTACATTGAAAACAAGCTAAAGCCATAAAGGAAAGGGCAAATTAAGTTCAATATCCCTCATTAAAATTGAATTTTGGTTCAAATGAATACATTAGCATCTATTACAGCCTCAGTAATCCCAACTTAGTAATTAAGCACAATTGAACAATATTTACATAATTAGCAATTAAAATGTGTGCATTTAGACAGAAGCAACTGTATGCAGTATTATGCACAAGCAATAATAAACCTTGCCTTTGTTTATAAAAAGGCAAGAAAATATACAATATACTTCAGATAAACATCAAAATGATTAAGATGTATTACTAAAAAAATTAAAATTAAAAATATAAAATTAAAAATTTTGTTACTAAAGTTTTCATATGTAAATTCTAGCTATCCAAAACAACTTATTCCATATGAATTCCTGATAATGAATATTATCCTGATTTTAATTCTAGTAATAATAATACTTTGCTTTATAATTATTTACCTTTTTATAACTAATCATACTATTCTTACCTTGCATGAACTTTCATTTAGCACAGTATGAACTAGAAAATCTGACAGATTTCTTGGCCAAACATCATTTTAACTCTGATTTAGGGGAAAAATACATACAAACTAAAGAGACAGATGACAGCCCAGGAAATTATGCTTCTAAGGTATTTGCAGGACAATAAACTGAAACCTATATTAGTTCTTGCAAAGCAATGAGAAACTGTAAATGCCACAATAAAAGTTGTAAAATTCAAAAAAAAGAAATATAAGTAATAAGCAAGCATAAGGACAGATATGGCAATAGCCAAAGGTGAACTAAAAGTCAAGAATAAAGTAAACTTTTCTTTTGAGATGAAATTAAGCAAGTTTATTTATTAGCCAAAGAAGTCAATATGAAAATCTTGAAAATATAGAAGACGATGGGAATACATAATAGTGCAAAGTACTAGAAGACATGGAAAAGAATGGAAAAGTAAAATGTGATCACACACACACACACACATACACACAGCAGTGAAAATGAATGAATTATCAGTACTTCAATCAACATGACTCAATTTCAAGCACATATGAATTACTCAAGAAAAAGTCACAGAAGACTACATATATTACGTTTCCATTCCTATAATACTGATTAAGATATAGAAAGCCACAAGACAGCAGTACTTCCTCTCTACCTATAAGAAAGAGCTTTGTAATCTACAAAGTCATAATTTTGTGGAACCCATCAGTAGGCTACAGTCATAAGGTAGCCAAATAAATGGAATTCTAACAAGCAACAAGAAGATGTGGGACATACATACTATTTCACCTTTGGCAGAGCACAGGATGAAGAGTTGGCTGGCGTGAAAGCAGGTACAAAGAAAACTAAAACTTTAATAAACTTGTAAGCTTAAGTGTGGGCTACTATAGCGCTTTAAAAGAACTGGGAACCCCATATGCAAGGGGATTTAGCTATCTTTAACAGGCTCTTTTTCACTGATCTCCACCAACCACAAGAAAAACTAGGAGTAGGTAAGGAAACCAGACAGAGCCCTCATTGGTAGCACAACACAAAACTCCACCTTCTTCTCTAAACTCACCCGTCTCAGGGAACAAAAGCATCAAGTAATAATAGTGGGACAGAAAATCCTCCTGCACCCAGGGACTGGGCAAAGGTCCATTACTTCCATAGGAGGAATAGAAACTAGAGCATTCTGCCCCAGGGTACCAACAACAAAAAAAAAACCACTCCAGCCCAGGATCTTGCACTGATCAAAGCAGTGGGTAGTGCCCATTTGTATCACGGCAGGAAATGCTCTTATGAGAGTTTGGCTTCTGGAGAAGGGGGAACAGCAAAGCTGAGACAGCCCCATCCCCAAAAGCATAAGGAAAAAGTAGTTCATGTCAAATTATAAAGCAATCAACAGAACTAGAACCAGCAATAACTCAGATTTTACAACTTCCAAACAGAGACATTAAAATGCTTATGATTAATAAGTAATATAGTGGAAAGATGGATAATATGCACGAACATAAAGAAAATGTCAGCAAAAAGATGGAAACTACAAAAGAGAAACAAAAAATTATTTCAACAGCCTTAGCAGCAGAATGAACACAGCTAAGGAAAGAATCAACAACCTTGAAGATATGTCATAGAAAGCTTTCAGATTGAAACGAAAAGAAAAAGAGACAAAAATAAAGGCAAAACAGAATCCAAAAGCTGCAGGATAATACAATTGTCTAACAAATGTGTAAATGGAGTCACAGAAAAAGAATAGAGGAAGAACAGGACAGAAGACAAGCTGGAGAAATAATAGCCAAGAATTTTGTTACATTAATATAATGCAACAAACCAGAAATCTAAGAACCTCAGAAAAATCCATGCAGAAGTCAAGAAAAACTAGATAAATTATAGTCAAACTGCTGAAAACCAAAGACCAAGAAAAGTATCTTAAGGCAATCAGAGAAAACAGAAACATTATACACTGTAAAACAAAGACAAGAAAAGCAACTTTTTTTTAAAAGCCAGAAGGACTATGGTAATATTGGCGAAAAAGATTTCAGAACAAGGACTATCACCAGGGATAAAGAGCGATATCATATAATAATAAAAAGATCAATTAAGCAAAAATATGTGATAATCTTAAATGAGTAAACAGTTTCAAAATACATAAAGTGAAAACAATAGAACTGTAAAGAGAAATAGCTAAAAGTCAAAGGATGTCATTTAAAGCTGATGAATCTTTGGCAGGGCATGGTGGCTCACACCTATAATCCCAACACTTTGGGAGGCCAAGGCAGGAGGATCCCTTGAGCTCAGGAGTTTGAGACCAGCCTGGGCAACATAGTGAGACTCTGTCTCTATTAAAAATTTTTTTTTAAAAATTAGCTGAGCGTTTAGCTGGGCGTGGTGGTGGGCACTTGTAATCCCAGCTACTCGGGAGGCTGAGGCAGGAGAATCACTTGAACCCTGGAGGTGGAAGTTGCAGTGAGCTGAGATCACGCCATTGCACTCCCGCCTGGGCGACAGTGAGACTCTGTCTCAAAAAAAAATAAAAAATAAAAATTACCTGAGCATGGTAGCTTGCACCTGTAGGCAGTCCCAGCTACTCAGGAGGCTGAAGTGGGAGGATAGCGTGAGCCTGAGAGATCAAGGCTTAAATGAGCTATGATTGTGCCACTACACTCCAGCCTGGGCAACAGAGGGAGACTTGTCTCTGGAAAAAACAACAACAACAACGGACAAATCCATAGATTAGATAGACAGTGGTATTCCCAAGGTGAACACTAATAAAAAGCATGTAATTAACCAATATTGTATGGTAAAGAGAGGCAGAGGAGCAGAGAGGAAGACAATGTACACAAATTTTATCATTTCTTAGTATCATCAAAAGAAAGAAGGTATAGTGCATTGAGTAAAGTTATAAAGATTGCCAATAGAATATACAAAGCTTTCTAAATATCATAAGAAATACATTTTTTAAAACACCATTAGGTTAAGATAAATATCAGACACAAAAAAAACCTGAGGTGAAAGTTTTTTAAACCTATGGAATCGTGTAATAATATTTTTAAAAAACAGACTAAGGCCAACTATATTAATCATATCAATAAATATAAGTAGGCTAAACTCACCTATTAAAAGGAAAAAGACTGGGAAAGAAGACCTGGGAAGATATTTCTCAAAAAATACTTAAAAATGGCCAACAGGCATATGCAAAAATGTTCAACATTACTAATCATCAGAGAAATGCAAATCAAAACCACAATGAGGTATCACCTCACACCTGTTAGAATCTCTATTATCAAAAAGACAAGAGATGACGAGTGTTGACAAGATTGTGGCTAGAAAGGAATTCTTGTGCACTGTGGATGAGAATGTAAATTAGTACAGCTATTATGGAAAACATATGGAGCTTCCTCTAAAAATTAAAAATAGGACCAGGCGCGGTGGCTTACGCCTGTAATCCCAGCACTGTGGGTGGCAGAGGTGGGTGGATCACTTGAGGTCAGGAGTTCGAGGCCAGCCTGGCCAACATGATGAAACCCCATCTCTACTAAAAATACGAAAATTAGCCGGGCATGGTGGCAGGCACCTGTAATCCCAGCTACACAAGAAGCTGAGGCAGGAGAGTCACTTGAACCCGGGAGGCGGAGGTTGCAGTGAGCCAAGATCACACCCCTGCACTCCAGCCTGGGCGACAGAGCAAGACTCCGTCTCAAATAAAAAAAAATTAAAAATAGAACTACCATATGATCCAGCAGTCCCACTTCTGGGTATATATCCAAAGGAAATTCCATTAGTATGTCAAAGAGATATCTTCACTCCAATGTTCATTGCAGCATTAGTCACAATAGCCAAGATATTAATCAACCTTAGTGTCCAATGACAGTTGAATGGATAAAGAAAATGTGGTAGATACATACAATGGAATACTAGTCAGCCTTAAAACAGAGATCCTGCCATTTTGACAATATGTGTGAACTTAGGGGACATTATGCTGAGTGAAATAAGCCAGAGACAGAAAGAAAAATACTGCGTAATCTCATTTATACGTGGAATTTCTTTTTAAGTTGAACACATAGAAACAGAGTAGAATCGTGGCTATGGGTCATGGCGGGGGAATGAGGAGATGTAGATTCAAGGGTACAAAATTACAGTTATGAGATGAATAAGCATACAGATCTAATGTATGGCATGAGGACTATAGTTTAATAACACTGTATTGTATAGTGGAAATTTGCTAAGAGGGTAGAGTTCAGGCACTCTTACCATAAAAGAAATTAACTATGTAAGGTGATGGGTATGTTAATTTGCTTGGTTGTAGTAATCATTTTACTATGTACTGTATATCAAAACAGGCTATATACCTTAAGTATACACAGTTTTTAAAAGCATGTCATGTAATTGCAAACAAAAGAAAGCAGGCATCATATATTTTATCTAAGTAGGTGGAATTCTGGCCAATGTGCATTAAACAACACAATGACATTTTAATGCTATAACTGCCAATGTCCAATAAAAGATATCACATTATAAGTCTATACACACCAAAGAAATTAATATAGCAACCAAAACAAAAGAAAATGTAGACATACATAAGCAGTAAAAAATAATCCACCACTGGGTCAGGTGCGGTGGTGCATGCCTGTAATCCCAGTACTTTGGGAGGCCCAGGCGGGTGGATCACCTGAGGTCAGGAGTTTGAGACTAGCCTGACTAACACGGTGAAACCCTGTCTCTACTAAATACAAAAAAAAAATTAGCCAAGCGTGGTGCCTGTAATCCCAGCAACTCGGGAGGCTGAGGCAGGAGAATCACTTGAATCCAGGAAGCAGAAGTTGCAGTGAGCCGAGATTGTGCCATTGCACTCCAGCCTGGGCAACAAGAGTGGAAATCCATCTCAAAAAAAAAAAAAAAAAAAAAAAAAGATAATCCACTACTTCTCGCTCCATAAAAGATCAAGTAGAACCAAAATAAATAAATAACATAATTAGTAAGTTAATGCTAATCAGTGTATATCAAACTTCAGTGCCCCTTCTCAATAACAGAACTGCTTTCTTTGGGACAGCAACATAACTAGCTAAAATACTACATTCCCACACTTCTCTGCATTCACATATAGGATATGTCTTAAGTTCTGACTAGGGAGGTCGAAGTATTACAGTGTAGAACTTCAGGAAAATCTCCTTGAAGAGAAAGATGCAAGTCCTTTCTTTTCCTTCTTTATCCAGAAAACAAAAAACTGAATATGATGGCTTGAGCTTTAGCAACATCTTGTACCATGAAGACAAGGGCATGTGATCAGTGAATATGAAAGATCCTGGGTTTCTAACAACTTTGTAAAACAACCATATCAGCCCTGAACTGCCCAACTCTAGATTTTTTTTTCCTGGGGGAAAAAAACCCCAACAACTCTGCGTATTTATGCTATTATAGATGGGTCTCTGTTATATGTACGTGCACCTAATCCTAATAGATATGAACTTGAAAGCAAAGAATGCCCAAAGAACATTCACCAAAATTGACCATATATTTTAGGACATAAACATACACAAACCAAACTCAAGAAAACAGATGGAGGGATTAGCCTAAAACAGGAGAAGGGTCATCTCTTCCTCTGAGACTAGAAAGAGACCAGGTGCATATACAGGTAAGTTTACAGATGTCGGGCAGCAAGTCAAGGGCTTTTCCCTTCTTCATCACCTCAGTTTTCTCTGTGAAATAGGAGCCAGAAATGTAAAAGGTAGAGGAGGATGCAGATAGAGAGTAAGATTTTCATGTTTTGAATGCCACTAAGGGACAAGTTGAGGGAGAATAGACAAGATTATAGTCTTTGTCTTTTGTTATTGTTGTTATTCAGATTGAAGAACCACCAAAGTTTTCATTTTTATCCAGTTCTACCAGGTATAAAGGGAAAAATAAAATGGTTAGTCTCAGAGGCTCATTAGATAGGAAGGGTGGTGGTTTAAACACAGTAAAAAATAAAAATAAAAATAAAAAAAACCTTCGTTAACTCCATTAAAGCTTGCAGCTAGGGAGCAAGAAACAGATTTTTTGTTGTTATTTTGATTTTGTTGTTGTTTTTGCTTCAGCTAAGAGGTATGCTGCAAACCAGATCCCTGCTTATCAAGGACTAAAACCCCTAACTTTAGGAAGAAAATATACATATTCATATGTATGCTCATATACATGCCCATAGAAACACATCATACAAATGTGACCCCAAATGTTTTTATTATTAACACAGGAGGGGGGAAAAACAGTAAATAAACAACCCAAGGTTGAAATAAATTCAAAATTAAACTACCAATTTAATCAAATGTCCTAATTTGTGCCCCAATATGTGCCTCTTTTTGATTTTCACAAATTAGTAAATTAGTACTAACAAATATTTTTGCCAGCCTAATAGAAAACAGTTACGTAAGTAACTAAATAGGAACATCAACTCACCTCATTAAGCGCATTTTGTGAGACTTAAGAGAGCATCACCACCTGGTGGTAGATTCAGGGTAATGATTAGCAACCAAATAGAAGGAAATGGCCAGTCCCTGTCACAGATAACATACATTATGAGAGGCCAAAAGCCTTGGCCAAAACTAAGACCAAAAAAAGTAGCACTATAAGTGATTAGCTTCCAACTTAATAGAATAACAGAAATTTGGAAGGGTGATCTAGAATCCACATTTAAGATTCTAATACAATATCCCATGTAGTACAAAAATCCTGTCTACAAAACTATAGAGATATGATACATTGTCTGTGCTAAATACCTGTAGTAAAAAGAAACAACTTCTCTGGGTATCATAGATTGCTAGATAGGTTTAAATTGGATTTAAATTTGAAACTTTTTATGTCCCTCAATCAGTCAATCTAATTTTGCAACCCAATGCAACATAGAAAACCCTTGATATATTCTATAGCCTGACTTCAAATATATCTCTCATTTTGTTTTTGTTTGTTATAAATAACACCCCATATTCTTCAATTGCCTTGATTTCTAGATACTGTACATCCTGGTCTTCCAGATTTTCCAGATATATTTGATTTGTCAGCATCTATTTTTAATGCAGCACCTAAAATAAAACTGACTCACATGTTGGCAGTGGAGTATAGGCACTTCTATTAATACTTTCCATGTTTCCTTTCAGATTTTAATAGCTGTATCCCACTTCTGCTCACATGTTTTAGTGACAATTATTCCTGAACAGCTTTATGTTACATGGTGACCAGTAAGCTGAGTGTTAGAAGAGGCTGAATAGATTTAAGGGCCAGCATTTACTTTTGAAAGTCTATCCCTAAACCTCAGCTCTCTTCCTCTGCTCTATAAAGTTCCACCATATACTCACTTATGAAAGAAGAGGAACAATAAAAGAGTAACTTCAAGATAACCACGAAGAGACAGTAAAACATAAAAATTGTGATACATTTTTATGCTTAGACCATAAGGAGGTTTATGGTGACATAGGCATCACACAGCAAGGGAGCCCCAGGAGGATTATATTTAGATATCTAGATAGATAGATAGATAGATAGATAGATAGATAGATAGATGTAGAGATAGAGATAGAGATATATGCAGCTCTCTGAATTGGAAATGCAGAACCTAAGGCAGTCTGCTGTTTGCTCTCTGTCTGCGCTGGCCTTTGAGACAATATAAAAAGCAAATAAGGGTATTCCCAATAGTAAAAGATTATTGAGGATTTTTTCTGGGGAGTGATTAGGCTGGAAAGGTAGGAGCTAAATATTGTTTTGGCAGCAGCAGCTTTTGCAACAATAATAGAATCTGATGCAGACTGTAGCGAAATAAAATCACACCATTTAGGGAAATGCCATCGGTAACTTTGGACAAATGTTTCATATGGTTCATTATGAAATATCAGTTAATAAATTAGGTGTTTATCATAACAAATGTTTTCAATTTGACTTCTTGTTCTTTTCAATTTCTCATATACATGCCCGTATGCACTCATGATACAGATGGGATGCAAAACATTTTTACCTTTAACATAGAAAAAAGTGTATAATATAGATATTTATATATATAATTTCAGCTGTAATAGAAATGGCTACAAGTGAGAGTCTATATGAAATAAACAGTATGTAAAGAAAAGATATTTTATTAGAAGGCAAATAATTTTAACCAATTTATTTCTCTGCATGATTAAGATTTAGCTGTATCATTTTATTTTTATGTTCCAGGGACCTTGAAGGCAACCATATCCATAATTTAAGAAATTTGACTTTTATTTCCTGCAGTAATTTAACTGTTTTGTAAGTAATATGCTATGCTTTTGAAGTAATATTATATTTTCTTACAAATAAAATTTAAAAACACCCATTTTATGGAAAAAAAAATCCCAAAGAACATCAAGAGTCTGTTGTTGGATCTCAGTTTGAGAAACACTAAATTGAAGTCTTAGCCTATAAGAATGTTTATCCTTTGCAAATTATTATGGCATAAATTAAGTTTTTCTTTACAATTGTGAAACAATAGTTACAATCAAAATGAAAAACAAAATACTGCTGAATGTTCACAGCCTTGAGGATGTAATTATGGACATCAAGATAAACCTTGAAGTGTTAATGAGTGTAATTCCTTCTTATGCATCTCTGGCCTATTTTAAATTCACATGGCATTTTCTGTTAAAAGTAAAGGATGTTAGGTCTTCCTTCAGTTAAAAAAAATCCAACTCTCCTATTCACAGCTTATTTTACCAGAATGTTTTTCAAACTATGGATTGCAACTAATAAGTAGGTGATGAAAGTAATATATAGCACAATTTATTATACCCTTGTCAGCATTTTTAAGGGAAACAGAATTTAATTGAATAGATTATATCAGACTGCAATGCAGATAATAAATGTATTGTTTCATGAGCCTTAGGGTGTGTGTGTGTGTGTGTGTGTGTGTGTGTGTGTGTGTGTGTGTGTTTTATGATCCAATATAAAACACATTTTTTACTGTGTGTTACCACAGGAATGATTTGAAAACCATTATCCTAGACTACACAGGACCCCTGTATATAGGCGATACAATAGCTCCCACTGATATTACCATATGTTTTCTCCAATTCCCCCCATTCCAATGGGTTCCAATGAGTTCCAGTTTGAACTCCTCCTGAGTTCAGCAATCTTCAGGTACAGGGTGCTTGATATAAATAATGCAAAATAGTGTATAGTAATTGCCCAAAGGAAACCAAATTGCACCTGAAGGACACAGAACAAATAGATATCTGAAAAACTTAGAATTTCTTTTCTATTGTACTTGTATTTATTTTTAAGGAAACCTCTGTATTAAGAGATTATTTGTGGATTTCCTCTTGGCAGGTGTTGTGCTTTTAAGGTCCAAGAATATTGGGAAATGGTGGTAATGGTTTGGAGTGCAGTGAGGAAATAAATGGGAAAGGACAATTTGAAGACATGTCATACAATGTTTAAAAAATTAAAAGCCCTTTAAAACTTAGTTCTGAGTTGGTCCTCTAGGCTAGCTGGTAACACATGAGATCAGTGCAGAAATGTCAAGAGTTAAACAGACTGATTCAGCATCCCAAATTAGAGATTCTTCTAAAGGGGTTCAGCTAAGAGTGGACTTCCTTAGGCAGATCCGCCCAAAATCACATCAAGTAACAAATGAGTAGGAGTGCTGTGGTGGGTGGGCTATTTTGTTAGACAGTCATGCTATGCAGACTGAAGAGACAAGTCTAAAACAGCTCCTATGCTCTTGGTTGCAAGATATGCAGTCTGTATTCTCAAAAGTTGGGGTTTTCACCATTTCTCGTGCAAAGCTCTTCCTCCCTATTTCACTTAAAATTTTGAATTTCTATTATTATCATCATCAAAACATTTGAGAAATTTAGGATTAAAATTAAATTGGATAATTTATACTACTTCAAAATGTCTTTATGTGAAAAATGTACTGTATATTCATTATCTTTGTTTCTGCATACTGTTCCTCTCTTTAGTAATTCTTGTCGGTTACCTAAAGAAGTTACAATGTATTTTTCTTTTTACTTTCAGAGTGATGAGGAAAAACAAAATTAATCACTTAAATGAAAATACTTTTGCACCTCTCCAGAAACTGGATGAATTGTAAGTATGACTGAACATATACTGATAAGAATTTTCTTTCTACTGTTTTTTCACACTTGTACTTACATGTGTTTATACATTTAAGAAATATTACTTATCTCCTCTTTCTAAGCATTATTTACATATATACACCTCAAGCCACAAAGGAATTCAGATGGCATACAAAAAATATGGAAAATAAAAATATAAATATTTGAGGAAAGTGGGTTAAAGGAAACACAGCTGTAAAGAAATAATAAAGCCAGTATAAAATTAATAAATAAAATACATTCTACACCACTCTGTTCTACTCCTAAAGAAGGACGGTAAATTTGTGGGGGGTTTTTTGTTTTGTTTTTGTTTTTTGTTTTGTTTTTGTTTTTTGTTTTGTTTGTTTTGAGACAGGGTCTCACTCTGTCGCCCAGGCTGGAGTGCAGTGGCACGACCTCGGCTCACTGCAACCTCCGCCTCCCAGGTTCAAGTGAATATCCTGCCTCAGCCTCCTGAGTAGCTGGGATTACAGGCGCATCCCACCATGCCCAGCTAATTTTTGTATTTTTAGTAAAGATGGGGTTTCACCATGCTGGCCAGGCTAGTAAATTTGTTATTATGTTTCCTAAAGGATTAGGATTCAGGGACCATAAGATTAGAAGATACCACTTTGCTGATTTGAAACCAAAGGATAATCTTGGATCCATAAGGAAATTAGACACTACTGTGGATAATATTCCTACCTATAATAATGGAAGAGATAAATTATTTTTATAATGCCCCTTTTTAATGCCAATGACATAATTCCAAAGGGCATTATAACAATTCTATGATGAACCGAAGCCCGTGGTCTAAGCACATTGTAGTTGATTTTCAGAATAAAATAGATGTAGAACAATGGATGAAGTGCTTATCCTTCAGACCTTTTTTTATATTTTAGTGTCAATTTTTTTCTTTTCATTTTTTTGTTTGCTTTTTTTCTAGTGCCAGGGTGTCACTCTGTTGCCCAAGCTGAAGTGCAATGGTACAATCATAGCTCACCGTAACCTCGAACTCCTTGGGCTCAAGTGATCCTCCCACCTCAGCCTCTTGTGTAGCTAGGACTATAGCACACCACCATGCCCAGCCAATTTTTTTTTATTTTTTGTAGAGACAGGGTCTCTGTGTTGCTGGGGCTGGCCTAGAACTCCTGGCCTTAAGCAATCCTCCCGCCTCAGCTTCCCATACTGTTGGTATTACAGACTTGAGCCACTGTGCCCAAGTAGTATCCATTTTCTGGAAAGAATCTGAATGTGGATAGAGCTACATGTTTTGACAATTAGCTAGACAGAACAGTGATTTATTAAAACTTATCCATAAAAATTAAAGAATACAATTAGAATGTTACGAAAATAACACCAGGACACCTTACTTGGGCACTCAAGAAGTTACAATGTGTTTTTCCTTATGCTAGGCAGAGGGAATACATGTGCCAGAAGCAGGAACGTTTCTCAGGTAACAATCCTGCATTCTGCCCCAAAACATCAGGGAATGAGCCATTAAAAACCCAACATTTTATCTGTAGCCTGAAACACTCTTTGGTGGTCAGTTCCAATCATTCACAAAATGTGCAGGAAAATCTTAAAAACAAATAGACCCAACCATCTGTTGTAGCAACTCCTGGCACGTGATAATTGAACCATATCATCAGCACATAGGAAAGTAGTCTGAATAGTAGGGGGAGATGCAGCTGGATGATCCAAAGTATTATCTAGACATTAGAATACAAGTTAGTCAAGGGATACTAACTATATACTTTTTCTTGTTTCATCCACTTGAAATCATACCTGAATATCAAGGGACAGTTCCTTCAAATCCTAGCCTTCATGGTGGCAGTCAGGTGCAGATTTTATATATCAATAACCAACAGTGAACATGAACTCAAAGGGCTTAGTGCATAACCGATGCTAATCCAGGTTCAGAAGTAAAGGAAAGAATAATACAAACTGCAGAGGGTAACCAAGGCCAATAATTTGTCTTGCTAATTATTAGGTGGACTTTAATGCACCTAATCCCATATTAAACACTTACCTGAAAAATCAGATTCACCAGGACAAAAATAGCATGTTTTCTAAGAGTCGATGGCTTTCATTGGATGAGTCTATATCTAAAGTGTCCTTCTGAGAGAGGGTTGAACAACACTCTGTGCCCCTCCAGGCTCCATCACACCAACAGAGTTAATGAGGACAAAGAGGATTCACTTGTCACAGAGGACTTTAAGTAGCTCTAGTGACAGAAAATCTTTGCCACGTGGGTGACTTAATTTGAGCTTTTAAAGTCAACTACTCTAGTTTACAAGGTGTTTCCTGAGTTCATTCAGAAATGGACCTTGACTCCAATTAAGTTTAGCCTAACTTTCCTAAACTTAAGCTGAGAAAATGGCCCTTTCAAATGTCACTTGGGATCTGGGCCAACCCTATCCCATTACATGATTCATGCTGTTAGAACTATCTGCCAGGATTTGCTCTGATAACAAAAACCCACACTCCCACCAGTAATTGTTGAACAAGACATTTGGAATTTTAATATCCCAGTGCACCATTTTAAATCCGTTTGCACATTGCTTTACTAATATGATCAATATTTTACTTGGCTTCCTATACAAGGAACTGAAATTGTGCCCCACTTTTACTAAAGATGAAGCAGATAGACTCAGTCTATTCATAGTCTTCTAACTGGGGATGGAGAAAACAGCTAGTCCAAAACTGAGCTAGGCACTGGGTAACCCAGATGAATAGGTATCGTTCTTGTACTCAAAGAACTCACGTTTCAGAAAGGAAGCACATATGTACAGAAACAGTTGTAGTATGATGTTATATGTGCTATATGTGTTATATGTGCTATAATAGAAGTGTGCAAGAGGAATGCATAGGAGAACAAAGGACAAAACACTTAACCTCCCTGGGCTCAGAGGTTAAACAGAGGAATGATGTTTGAATGAAGTCTAGAAGGATGAATATGAGATCACAAGGAGGGAAAGAAGAGCATGGGGATTAAAATACTGAAGTGCATTCGGGTCATGGTGAAAAGTTACTTTGGGTAGAAAGTGGTAGGCAAGGAGACTGGAAACATAGTCAATGGCAAGACATTTGAATATTTAAAGGTTCATTATGGCCAGGCGCAGTGGCTCACATCTGTAATCCCAGCACTTTGGGAGGCTGAGACGGGACGATCACTTGTGCCCAGGAGTTCAAGACCAGCCTGGGGAACATGAAGAAACCCAGTCTCTATCAAAAATACAAAGATTAGCTGGGCATGGTGGCATATGGCTGTAGTCCCAGCTACTCAGGAGGCTGAGGCGGGAGCATGGCTTAAGCCCGGGAGGTGGAGGTTGCAGTGAGCCGTTTGTGCCACTGCACTCACACAATGTGGTTTTGATTTCATCTCCTAAGGTACAGTAAGCTATTGAAGGAGATTCCAACTCTTTATGAAAGAGGTGGAATTTTAGAACAATTCCTTCAGTTGTCTAATCAGAACAATCTGTTGACAATTCACCGATAAATATGTAACTAACAGCAATAGTCTCCAGGTTCAGTTTGCAGCAAAGACGTTTATAATAGTTATCACATTATATTAGCCACTTATTTTTAGTTTTAAAAACTCAGTCTAAAATTGTCCTACCCTTCGAGGTCAAAAAATCTAACGTTTGCCTTATAAGCAAACCAGCATATGTAACAAATACATCTATTCATTCTCCTACCTATCCCAGTGGCAACAAATATGATTTGGAGATGAATAGAAGAAAAGGTTAGACTTTCCCTTAGTATCTCTTGATCACCTTACAGAGCTCAAGTCTATTGAAACTTTTTCTTGTATAAAAGAATCTGAGGCCTTTCACATGAGAGCTGTCACTGTCAAAGCTACCACGAGAGGTGCTGCTGTCAAACACCTTTTTAGGACTAAGGTACGAGGTCATACCATGTTAAGCAGACCCTCTACACATACATGAGATGACATGCAAAGTATCCTACCCCAGGATAATATGAGATCCTGTGTATATCAGCTGTGGAAGAAACTCGAACTTGAAATAATACACTTCCATAATAATCACAACAATCCTAAGCGGAAGAAAAAAATTAAGATCGCAAACCATGCATCTATTCTAACACACAAAAAAAGAGAACAAAGGAAGAAGGGGCACAACACAGAAATCAAAAGAATGAGAAAATGCGATTGATTAAAACCAGATCAGGCCAGGTGCAGTGGCTCACGCCTGTAATCCCAGCACTTTGGGAGGCTGAGGCGATTGGATCACAAGGTCAGGAGTTCGAGACCAACCTGGCCAACATAGTGAAACCCCATCTCTACTAAAAATACAAAAATTAGCCGGGCATGGTAGCACACACCTGTAATCTCACCTACTGGGGAGGCTGAGGCAGGAGAATCACTTGAACCCGGGAGACGGAGGTTGTGGTGTGCCAAAATCGCACCACTACACTCCAGCCTGGGTGACAGAGCGATACTCGGTCTCAAAAAAAAAAGATTAAATACCATCAAGTATTTGTCTTCCAGGGGATGATGAAATGGAATAAAATATTTTTATATTTTCCAACTTTGCTCCTTTTTTAAATTTTTAGACTTCTGGTGATTAATATAACTCACCAATGGCATTGTTGAAAAGTTGTATAGTGGTTTCCTAATGAATTTCAGAACAATGAGTAAAGTCTTAAGAAAATAATATCACATATTTGCAATTATTTCTCCAGGGATTTAGGAAGTAATAAGATTGAAAATCTTCCACCGCTTATATTCAAGGACCTGAAGGAGCTGTCACAATTGTAAGACTGATGTTAATTTTGCCACCTCGTTTCTTTATTTTATTATTTTTTAAATTGTAAAATATGCATAACATAAAATTAGCCATTTTTAAGTGTGTAGTTGAGTAGCATTAGCTACATTCACATTGCTGCCCAACCGCCACCACCATCTACCTCCAGAAGTTTTTCATGTTGCAAAACTGAAACTCTAGCCACTAAACACTAACTTCCCACTCACCGTTCCCCCATCCCCTGGCTACCACCATTCTACTTTGTGTCTGTGTGAATTTGACTACTCTAGATACCTCATAGAAGTAAAATCATGGAATATTTATCTTTTTGTGACAGGCCTATTCTACTTAGCATACTGTCTTCAAGTTTCATTTCTGTTGTAGCAGAAATGAATTTCCTTCCTTCTTAAGGCTGAACAATATTTCATTGTGTATATGTATTGCAGTGTTTATTCACCCATCAATGGATGTTTTAGTTGCTTCCATCTTTTGCCTATTGTGGATAATGTTGCTATGAACGTGGGCGTACAAATATCTGTTCACCCTGCTTTCAATTTTTAGGTACCTACTCTCAAAAGTAGAATTGCTGTTTCATACATTTCTGTCATTTTATTTTTAATGTATGTTTCATTCTGTTTTCCATAGGAGTTTAACCATTTTACATTTCCGCTAGTAGTATACTAGGGTTTCCATTTCTCCACATCCTTCCCAACACTTGGTATTTTCTGTTTTTTTGATAATAGGCATGCTAATGGATGTGAAATGGTATCTCACTGTGATTTTGTTTTGTGATTCCCAGTGATTAATGATGTTGAGCAACTTTTCATGTGCTTATTGACCATTTGGATACCTTCTTGCAGAAAAATCTGTTCAAGTCATTCACTCATTTTTCAATTGGATTGTTCAGGTTTTCTGTAGTTGTTAGATTGTTGGAGTTCTTATATATTCTAGATGTTAACTTCTTTTCAGATACATGATTTTCAAATATTTTCTCCCATTGTATGGGCTGCCTTTTCACTCTATTATGATGTCCTTTGATGCACAAAAGTTTTTAATTTATGTATAGTCTAATTTTTAAATTTCTTTTTTTGTTACTTATGCTTTTGGTGTCATATCCAAAATAACACCGAATGTCATTGGTGTCATGTCATGAAGCTTTTCCTGTATGATTTCTTCTAAGAGTCTTATAGTTTTTAGCTTTAACATTTAGGTCTTAAATCCATTTTGAGTTAACTTATGTACATGGTGTAAGGTAAGGATCCAACTTCATTCTTTTGCATGTGGATGTCCAGTTTTCTCAACACAATTTATTGAAAAGACTACTCTTTCCCCATTGAATGTCCTTGGCACCCTTGTTGAAAATCATTTGACCATATATCTGTGGGTTTATTCCTGAGCTCTCTATTCTATTCCATTAGTCTACATGTCTGTATTTCAGCCAGTACCACACTGATTGCTGTAGCTTTGTAGTATGTTTTGAAATTAAGTGGTGTAAAATCTCCAATTTTGTTCTGCTTTTTTCAAGATTGTTTGGCTATGTGGGCTCCCTGCATTTTCCATATGAATTTTAGGATGGATTTTCATATTTCTGCAGAAAAAAAAAAGGCAATGGGATTTTGGCAGGTTGCTTTGAATCTGTAGCTCACTTTGAGCAATACTGACATCTTAATATTAAGTCTTCTGATCTGTGAACATAGCATGTCTTTCCTTTCATTGGTGTCTTCCTTATTTTCTTTCAGCAATGTTTCGCAGTTGCCAGGGTATTTATCTTTCACCTCCTTGGTTAAGTTTATTTAAGTATATTATTCTTTTGATGCTATTGTAAATGGAATTCTTTTCCTCATTTTCTTTTGTGATTATTCATTGCATATAGAAACACAACTGATTTTTGTGTGTTAATTTTATATCCAGGAATGTTGATGAATGTTTTAGTTCAAATGGATTTCTTTTTAGTTAAATCTTTAGGATATTCTACATATAAGATTACATCACCTGTAAACAGAGATCTTTTTTTTCTTCTTTTACAATTTGGATGCCTGCCTTTCATTTTTTTTTCTTGCCGAATTGTTCTAATTAGGACTTCCAACATTATGCTGAATGAAAGTGGTAAAAGCAGGAATCCTTGTCTTGTTCCCACTCTTAGGGGAAAGCTTTTGGTCTTTTACCATTGAGTGTGGGTTTTCATATACATCCTTTATTATGTGAGGTAGTTTCCTTTTATTTCTAGTTTGCTGAGTCCACTTCATTTTTTTATACAACCCATTGGTCATTGTCATTCTTTCTCTCTTTCCTTCTTTCTGTAACTGTGGCTCCCCCAGCAGTTCCTTCCATCCCCCATGTAACTTATGGTCTAATCTTCAGTAAATATTTTTGTTTATTTCCTCTTTTTTTTTAATTTTGTTTTTGTAGAGATGGGGGCCTCATTATGTTGCCCAGGCTGCTCATATTGGACTTCAAGGCTCATGCCATTCTCTCACCTCGGCCTCCCAAAATGCTGGGATTACAGGCATGAGCCACCACACCCAGTCTAAATATTTTAAAAAGAGAAATTTTCCTGAGAAGTTTCCTTTAATCAATGATTCTTGTTTCAAGGTGTTGTTTTTCAAAGATTCTGAAATTTTCTCCATTTAAATTTACCTTTCAGTTCTCTTTAAGAAGGCAGGTGCTTGTAGTCCCAGTAAGTTGAGAAGCTGGGGCAGGAGGATCCCTTGAGCCCAGGAGTTTGAGTACAGCCTGAGCAACATAGCAAGTCCCCATCTCTAAAAAATTAAAATATAACAATAAATTCCCTTTAAAGTCTACTTTTCATTTCATGTTTCATGACTTAAGATTTATTGTAAAAGATATGATATATTATTCCATTAATTCAAATTTTGACTAAATGAGATTATTTTATTTCATTTTATTTAAACCATATCTGATCTTAGGCAAAATGTGAAGTAGGTGCGGCTCTTTCTCAGTCCCCTACCACTTCTCTGGTGGCAGCCCTTTCTTGACAGCTCCGCCTTCATGCCTATGTTTTATTAGGTCTCAGTCTATCACTACCGTAATCACAGAGTATCTACCACAAGCTGGGCACTGTTCTAAGTGTTTTATCTTAATTAATTCACTTACATGTACAATCAACCCTGTGAGGCCAATGCTATTGCTATCTCTTTATTTCACTGACAAACAAAAATTGTATATATTTATCAGTACAACATGATGTTTTGAAATATGTATACATTGTGGAATGCCTAAATTGGGCTAATTAACATATGCATCATCTCACATACTTATTTTTTGTGGTGAGAACACTTAACGTCTACTCTCTTAGCAATTTTCAAGAATACAATACATTGTTATTTGCTATAGTCAGCATGTTA
Source organism: Pan troglodytes (assembly GCF_028858775.2). Lineage (NCBI taxonomy): Eukaryota > Metazoa > Chordata > Mammalia > Primates > Hominidae > Pan > Pan troglodytes. The sequence continues at coordinate 160,406,659 of NC_072401.2, forward strand.
CACAATAGATGTCTTGAACTTATTCCTCTTTTCTAAGTGAAATTTTTGTACCTTTTGACCAATATATTCCAATCCTTTCCCACCTGCCTCTAGTGACCACCTTCTACTCTCTACTTCCATGAGTTCAGCTTTTTTAGATTCCACATATAAATGAGATCATGTGGTAATTGTCTTTCTATGCCTGACTTACTTCATGTATCATAATGTCCTCCAGATTCATTCATGTTGTTGCAAATGACAGGATTTTCTGTGTTTTTTAAGGCTGAATAGTATTCTATTGTGTATGTATACATTTTTTTTTATCAAGTCATCCTTTGATGGACACTTGGGTTGAATCCATACCTTGGCTATTATGAATAATGCTGCAATGAATATGGGAGTACAGAAATCTCTTTAATATACTGATTTTATTTCCTTTGGATATATATCCAGTAGAGGAATTTCTGGATCATGTAGTAGTTCAATTTTTGATTTTTGAGGAAGCCCCATACTATTTTCCATAATGGTTGTACTAATTTATATTCCCATCACCAGTATGCAAGGGCAACCTTTTCTTCAAATCATCCTCAACCCTTATCTTTCATCTTTTTGATAAAAATTATTCTAAAAGGTGTGAGGTAATATTGTGGTTTCAGTTTGCATTTCTCTGATGATTAGTGATGTTAAGCACTTTTTCATATACCTGTTAGTCATTTATATGTCTTCTTTTGAAAAATGTCTATTCAAGCCCTTTCCCTAATTTTTAACCAGCTTATTTGTTTTCTTGCTGAGTTGTTTGAGTTCCTTACACATTTTGGGTATTAACCACTTACCAGATATATGATTTGCAAATATTGTCCCCCATTACACAGGTTGTCTCCTCACTCTGTTGATTGTTTCCTTAGCTGTGCAGAGGCTTTTTAGTTTTATGTAATCCCATTCATCTATTTCACTTTTGTTGCCTATATTTTTGGGGCAATATCCAAAAAAATCATCACCCAGGTTAATGTCCTGGGGCTTTCCACCTATGTTTTCTTCTAGTCGTTTTATAATTTTACAGTTTAAGTCTTTCATCCATTACGAGTTATTGTATACTTTTGTTCATAAATATGTTAAAGTAACCCAAAATAAACAGATTCACTCGCTTTACTCATGTAGTTTTTAGAAATGACCTATTGCTGCTTTTTTTTAAAAAACAGGAATCTTTCCTATAATCCAATCCAGAAAATTCAAGCAAACCAATTTGATTATCTTGTCAAACTCAAGTCTCTGTAAGTATTCACATATGGGGATAGTTTTATGATAAAATTGTTTTTTAAATACTAACAATGTATATTTTTATATATTTACTTCAAATCATAAGCTTTATTTCCAAGACATTAGTTTAGCTCCACAAAAACATATGAGTGCTTGCTGAACTATAAACAGACAACTATTAGTTTTATCTTATATATTTGTAAATTAAAAAATAATGATGAATTATTTTATATTTTTCTATAAGTCATTAGGAGCTTATGTTGATTTGTTTGCTTTGACCCTTCAAAGACATCTGTGCATATTCACTCTCTTAACACTGGGTATTTTATAATTTATTATAAGTGTTTTTACCCCAAGATGGAATATTCTAGATTATATAAATCCTTACTTGTACCACACACACACAAAAAGACAAAAATTCTGTTAGAGCCAAAGAATTGCCTTAAAAGATAAGCTTCAGGGCTGAGTGCAGTGGTTCACACCTGTAAACTCAGCACTTTGGGAGTCCGAAGCAGGAGGATTGCTTGAGATCAGGAGTTGAAGAACAACCTGGGCAACATAGGGAGACGCTGCCTCTACAAAAAAATAAAAGTAAGCAAATTAGTTGAGTGTGGTGGCATGCACCTGTGGTCCTAGCTACTTGGGAGGCTGAGGTGGGAACATTGCTTGAGTTGGGAGGTTGAGGCTGCAGTAAGCCCTGTTCATACCACCACACCAGCCTGGGCAACAGAGGAAGACCCTGTCTCAAAAAAAAAAAAAAAAAAAGGTAAGCTTCAGTTCATTTAATTTGAGTGTTCCCTCAGTAAAATGACATTTTATTAGAAAAAAATTTATTAATTAAAAATTACTAGGAAATTTTCAAGGATGTAAAGCATCCTCTGCTGTTGTAATATTGTACAAAAGATAATGCTTGTGCATTTATTCCACACATATTTATTGATTAGTTAAAACGCACAAAGCATTGTGCCATTATCTGTGAGGATCTGAAAAAAATCAAATAAGGAAGATAATACGTGTATAAATAACACAATCAGAAGGAGGAGGATTTGGGGAAGTGGGTGGGTTGAGTATAATTATTTTGTTCAGAGTAAGTGTTAACTATAAGCATTTTATTAAATTGTCCTTCACAGAAACTCAATTTATTAAACCATGTATAATACATGTTCCTTTGATTGATTATTAATTTGATATTTTTAGCAGCCTAGAAGGGATTGAAATTTCAAATATCCAACAAAGGATGTTTAGACCTCTTATGAATCTCTCTCACATGTAAGTAGATATTTTATTGTTTTTCACTGTGATGTTAATATTTGTTTCCATGTGTATTATGATAATGCATCCAATCTATTAATATTTTCTACTAATTTGCCAGCTATAAACTGAAAGTTTGTGTTCCTCCAAAATGTATATATTGAAATACTAACCCCAATGCAATGGTACAAGGAGGTAGGGCCTTTGGGAGGTGACTAGGTCATGAGGACAGAGCCTTCATGAGTGGGATTAGTGCCCTTAGAAAACAGACTCTGGTCCAGGCCAGTGGCTCATGCCTGTAATCCCAGCACTTTGGGCGGCCGAGGTGGGTGGATCACCTGAGGTCAAGAGTTCAAGACCAGCCTGGCCAACATGGTGAAACCTCGTCTCTACTAAAAATACAAAAATTAGCCAGGCGTGGTGGTGATTCCAGCTACTCAGGAGGCTGAGGCAGGAGAATCGCTTGAACCCTGGAGGTGGAGGTTGCAGTGAGCCAAGATGGTGCCACTGCACTCTAGCCTGGGTGACAGAGTGAGACTCCATCTCAAAAAGGAAAAAAAGAAAAGAAAAGAGACTCTGGAGACGACCCTTGCCCCTCCACCTTGTGAAGACAGACAGAGACGATGGCCATCTATGAAACATGTGGTCCCCTACCAGACACTGAATCTGCTGGCACCTTGATCTTGGTCTTCCCAGCCTCCAGAACTGTGAGAAATGAACATTCGTTGTCTAAGTCACTCAGTCTATGGTATTTTTGTTACAGCAGCCAAGTGGACTGAGACATGTCTAAACAATAATTAAAACTCTTAAACCTTTGATATTGGGTGAGATGATTTTAGTTTTCCACAGTCTAGTAGAATCTCATAGGAGATTTTTTGAATCTCAGGAAACATGAGTTTGAGGGGAATCCACTTGGTCTTGTAAGAAGTTCTCCTCAGCTCTAATAACTGTTCACAGATATTGATGTTTGCCTAATGAGCTAGTAATTGGTGTATAGGGTGTGTTAGTCCATTTTGCATTACTACAAAGGAATATCGGAGGCTGGGTAGTTTATAAGGAAGAGTTTATTTTGGCTCACAGTTCTGTAAGTTGTAAGAGAAGCATGGTACCAACCTCTAATTTTGGTGAGGTCGTCAGGAAAGCTTTTAATCATGGCAGAGGACAAAGAGGGAGTAGGTGTGTCAAATGGCGAGAGAGAAAGCCAGAGAGAGAAGAGGAGGTGCCAGCTCTTTTTAACAATCAGATTTCATGTGAAATAATAGAAGGAGAACTCACTTATTACTGCAGGAAGGACACCACACCATTCATGAGGGATCTACCCCATGACCCAAACACCTCCTACTGGGCCCCACCTCCAACATTGGGAATCAACTTTTGACATGAGATTTGGAGTAGACAAATATCCAAACTATATCACATAGTACAAGTGCTACCAGATGAAGAGGAAGGAATTTATATAGGCAATATAAAATAATTATAAATAAATCAATGCTGCAAATGAAGGTAGTTAAGAAGAAGTCTTTCTCAATGAAAATATCCCCATATATCAAGGCATGATTCAAGCAAGCGTGCATGGATGAAATGGTAAACTTTGAAACATCTTTTATTCAAAGAGTATGTCTAGTTGTACCTGTGATTACATGCTTTAGAAGCACTTTTTTAATTGAATGCAATTTTATAGCAGTTATTAGAATGATCCATGCCATGGAAATTAATTTTCAATAATTTAGAAAATGTCAGCTACCATCAACTCTGTAATCTTGCTTGTATTTTAAGTCTAACACAGAACCCTGTTTGTGTTTTCCATAGTTCCTCAGAAAGATGGCTTATAAAAGATTCCTTTCTTGTATGCAACATAAAGCAATCTGACTAAATTAAACAGAACAGAATTTATTGGAAGAAAATGGTATAACACAGAATCTGAGGAATAATTTATAGCCTCTGGAATTATCCATCCAAGTGTCATTCAATCAGATTCAGTTTCAGGGAAGAGAATCTAGTTGATCACGTCTAGGGTACTTACCTACTCTGCGCTAGGGATTGCCTCCCCTGAAGGTCCCACCATAACTTCTCAAAAAGGGAGAAGTAATTCTCTCAAAGGAAATCAGAACACTATTATCAGAAGAGTGATTGAGTGCTGGGCAGCCAAAGCAGCAAACAGAGTTACTATAATTCTGTTGATAAAAGCAAAACTTCAGCCTAAGACACATAGTAAAATACCAATCAACACTCCTTCTTTCCTCATGTTCTGCTCTCCTGTCCTTCATGGTTTACAGAATAAATGGATATAACCGAATGGGGAAATATCAGCAATTGACCTTGAGCTTGACAGGACAAATTGTAATCATCAGGTTTTTATCTTTTCTTATTATAGCTCTTTATACACTAAAGATCGTTTATATTTTTTGGCAGAACACATGGCTTTATAGACAAATAGATCTAATTTGAAGTTCAATTTGCATATTTAGTAGAAAATTTCCTAGCAAATAACTTGCCTCCACTGAAGATTCATCTCTTCCTATTAATGATGCTAACACCTACCTCACGGAATTCATTTGAGAACTTATTTCTGATACTTAAGAAATGCTCAATAAAAGGTGTTGGTGTTGGTGGTAACACAGTAGTAATTATAAATTATCCACATGGTATATTTATCAACAAGGAAATTCTCTCTGTTGATGAAAGAAGTCACTCAACAAATATTTATTGAACGCTTTATTATGTACCAAAATCTAGTGTGAGAGATAGGCATGTTAGCAAGTAGTTACAGATAATATAACTTCTTTTTTTTTTCTTTTACTGTGGCACTTCCATGTTTAAAATCTTTAATATTATTTTGTTATTTTTATTAATTGACAAATAATAATTGCACATCTTCATGGGGGTACATAGTGATGTTTTGGTACATACAATGTATAGTGATCAGATCAGGATAAAGGATAATTAGCATATCCATCCTCTCAAACATTTATCATTTCTTTATGTTTAGAATATTCAATATCCTCCTTCTAGCTATTTGAAACCATACATTATTGTTAACTATAGACATCCTACCATGGTATACAATATGAGAACTTATTCTCCTTTCTAGTTGTAACTTTGAATTCTTTAATAAGTCTCCCTGTCTCTTCCTTCTCCTTACCCTCCCCAGCCTGTAGTATCCTCTGTTCTACTTTTACTTCTGTAAGATCAACATTTTTAGCTTCCATATATGAGAACATGAGGTGTTTAACATTATTCCTGGCTTATTCCACTTAATGTAATGTCCTCCATTTCCCTCCTTGTTGCCACAATGACAGAATTTCATTCTTTTTTTATAGCTGAATATTCCATTGTGTATATCTACCACATTTTTTTATCCATTCATCTGTTCATCAACACCTAGGTTGACTCCATATCTTGGCTATTGTGAATAGTGCTGAAGTAGCATTGTTTGTATGGGGTAATTCCTGAGGTTTGTTGCCTCATGCCAAGGAAATTAAGGACGTGGACACACAGGGAGTGAGGTTAAGAGCAGAGGTTTAATACGGGAGAGAAAGAGAAAAGCTCTCTCTCCTGCAGAGAGAGAGGGGCTCCTGAATAGGTCTTCCAGTTCTGTGGTGAAATGCACAGGGTTTTAATACAGTAGCTTGAGGAAGCCATGTTTGATTTACATAGGGCCCAAAAGATTGCTTGGACCAGGTGTGCCATTTGTATAGCATGCGAAGAAGCTGGCTGCCCCACCCTAATCTTTCATTACGCAGATGGGTTCTCTACCTGTTTGGCACCATGTTGTCTGCTTCTTTATTGTACATGTGGTTGACAAAGAGAAGGAAAGATGGAGCCTCCATGTTGAACATGCTTGGCCTCCAGGTAGCCTTTTCCTATTGGCACAGCTGCCAGCATTCACCTGTGCAAGCTTCTAGCTTGCTTTTCTATGTCTGCAGCTTAATTTTTCAGGCTGCTCTTTGTTAGAAAAGAAATTATTGGGGGCTGCTTTTTATTAAAAGAGAAAGCTTACCGAGGACTCTCTTACCCTCACTAACTGCCTAAATACTTTCTTTTTAGCTCCTGTATCAGTGCTGCAATAAACATGGGGGTGCAGATATCTCTTTGATATGATTTTCTTTTCTTTGAATAGATTCTCAGGAATGGGATTCCTGGATCATATGCTAGTTTTTTTTTTTTTTTTTTTTTTTTTTTTGGAGACAGAGTCTCGCTCTGTCACCCAGGCTGGAGTGCAGTGGCGCAATCTCGGCTCACTGCAACCTCTGCCTCCACAGGTTCAAGTGATTCTCCTGCCTCAGCCTCCCAAGTAGCTGGGACTACAGGTGTGCGCCACCATGCCTGGCTAATTTTTTGTGTTTTTAGTAGAGACCGGTTTTCACCGTGTTAACCAGGATGGTCTCAATCTCCTGACTGCGTGATCCACCCACCTCGGCCTCCCAAAGTGCTGAGATAACAGGCATGAGCCACTGCTCCCGGCCCACATGCTAGTTCTATTTGTAGTTTTCTGAGGAACCCCCATATTGTTCTCCGTTCTCCATAGTGCCTATACTAATTTACATTCCCGCCAATAAGAGTTCCCTTTTCTCCAGATTCTCATCAGCATTTGTTACTTTTTGGTCTTTTTGATAATAGCCATCCATCCAACGTTGGAGTAAGATGATACCTCATTGTGGTTTTAATTTGCATTTCCTTGATCATTAGTGAGGTTGAGCATTTTTTCAAGCATAGGTTGGCCATTTGTATGTCTTCTTTTTTTTTTTTTTTTTTTTTTTTTTGGAGACAGAGTCTCGCTCTGTCGCCCCCAGGCTGGAGTGCAGTGGCACGATCTCGGCTCACTGCAAGCTCCGCCTCCCGGGTTCACGCCATTCTCCTGCCTCAGCCTCCCGAGTAGCTGGGACTACAGGAGCCCGCCACCACGCCTGGCTAATTTTTTGTATTTTTAGTAGAGACGGGGTTTTACCGTATTAGCCAGGATGGTCTCAATATCCTGACCTCGTGATCCGCCCACCTCGGCCTCCCAAAGTGCTGGGATTATAGGCGTGAGCCACCGCGCCCAGCCTTGTATGTCTTCTTTTGAGAAATATCTGTTCAGATCATTTGCCTACTTTTTAATGGGATGTTTTCTTTTCTTTTTTTCTTTTCTTTTTTTTCTTTCATTGGTGTTGAAATAACATCATAACTTCAATAACAAAAAGCCACGGAAGCACAGAAAAGAAAACACTTAACTCTTCCCCTGAGGGATAGAAAGCAGTCACTTGCAGCACAATAGGAGCTGTGTAACTGCATTTACGTATACTAACCATTGCGAGTACGATAACGGTTTCTCTGGAGGGATTCATTCTCTTGATCACATCTAACAGTTTGTATTCTAAGACATGTCTAACACTTGTTATGTTTATTATGCCTATTTGCTACTCTCACCCACACATTCTTTAACAATGAAATCAAGCTAATGATAATTGGATGTAAGTTTAAAGTTTCAGAATCCCTAATGTTTTAGTCCTCTCAATTTCATCTTAAGACATTTTCTTTCTACCGATAAAATGTAGGAAATAAATATGAATGTATGGTGACACTGAATTAAATGGAAAATCTTATTTTACTTTCTCTTTGTATACCAGATATTTTAAGAAATTCCAGTACTGTGGGTATGCACCACATGTTCGCAGCTGTAAACCAAACACTGATGGAATTTCATCTCTAGAGAATCTCTTGGCAAGCATTATTCAGAGAGTATTTGTCTGGGTTGTATCTGCAGTTACCTGCTTTGGAAACATTTTTGTCATTTGCATGCGACCTTATATCAGGTCTGAGAACAAGCTGTATGCCATGTCAATCATTTCTCTCTGCTGTGAGTATTTCCTGGTTAAAGGGGAATTGTAGTTTTGAAATATACAAAAGCTTTATTATTAGAAAATAAGTTGTGTGAGTGGTAGAATTATGGAATTTTACATTTTTCTCCTTTTTGCTTGTATGCTGTTTTTACATTTTCTACAAAGAAAATAGAATTACTTTAGCAATAAAAAAATATGTTTTTTAAACTAGGAAATTTAATCACCTTATGCAAATTAAGGAAGCTTTCATTTATTAGTTCTCTCTCATACAGTGGCTCCGAAGGCACAATATTTTGTTGACGCATCTAAAATCTTTTACTACAAATAAAATTGCAACCTCCTATGGTCACAATTTTACATGCAGACCTATACTTACTTTTTTATGTGTATGTCCAGTTCACAGATATTGACTTAACAACTACATGTTTTCCTGATCTCTGAGCTACTAGAAGTTTTTTCCACTCTAACTGAAATGTGTAAATAAGAAAATATTTTTAGGGAGTATTCATTTTTTCAAAAAGTTGTTGCAATGTAATGGCAAGGTGTTATGTTAAATGAACACTGCAAAGAAAAATAAGGAAGAAACCAGTCCTCAGGATGTTTGTAGTCTAGGTCAAGTGGTCTAGAATTTATCCATGCTCCCTCAAGCAAGTAAAGCATCAATCTACATGAGGTTCTACTTTTGTATGTGTGCTGCCCCCATGTGCTGTCCCCATCCTTATTCAAAGTCTAATGTCTAAATGTTTTTTTTTATTGCAAGCTATGTAAGAAACAGAACTCAGAAGCCATTTACTATTTTGTATTGCTAGCTACAAAATTTTTAGTAAGCTCAATGTCCTTGGTGAAGCCTAGACTGTAACTTCAGAGTTAAAGGCTTAGGGTCAGCCTTATGATTTATACAGCGATGTGATTTTAGGGATTTTGTGTAGAATGCTTGTGCGATCCAAAAATCTCACCCACTTTCTGATATGTAACGTTTGCTTAAAAAGAAATATGCCAAGTAGTGTAAGAGAGCTAATTCCTGGGATTGGAGACCCTAAAAAGAGACAGAAAAAGATGTAAAAATTGAAAAAGAGAGAAAACAGTTTTGCTTAGACCAACTCTGGTAAGTAATTTAAGCCCCTTAAAATTGTACTGACTGCAAAGCAGTTCATAATTATACATATCTCTTAAATTATAGGCTTCAGAATTCAGTCATTATTCTATCATAGGAACTTGTGAATTACTTTCTCCAAGATTTTATATGACACCTTGAGCTTGTTGTGTTGGGAGAATTTCAGTGGAAGAGCAGAACCAAGTAATGCCATCCTCATCTGAGTCCCTAACTGAATGCTCTACGTGATTGCATTTTGTTCATTTATTCGACACTTCTACGTGATGGGTCTAGAACAATAGACAAGATCTGTGCTGTTAGAGACTTGCACTTTAAAGGAAAATGAAGAAATGATTGCATAATTAACTGTAGAGAGTACCTTTGAGAGTGGTTACCAAAGAGAGTCTATGAATAGATCCTCATCTGTAAATGAATTATTAGGAGAATAAAAATTACCTCTTCCTAAGTTGGAAGAAACTTGACTATTTTTTCTAGCATTAAAAATATTATTGCTTATTGATGATTTTATGATACCTATTTATTTCTCTAAATTTGTGAAACTATGACTCCTCTAGGTGCTGACTGCTTAATGGGAATATATTTATTCGTGATCGGAGGCTTTGACCTAAAGTTTCGTGGAGAATACAATAAGCATGCGCAGCTGTGGATGGAGAGTACTCATTGTCAGCTTGTAGGATCTTTGGCCATTCTGTCCACAGAAGTATCAGTTTTACTGTTAACATTTCTGACATTGGAAAAATACATCTGCATTGTCTATCCTTTTAGATGTGTGAGACCTGGAAAATGCAGAACAATTACAGTTCTGATTCTCATTTGGATTACTGGTTTTATAGTGGCTTTCATTCCATTGAGCAATAAGGAATTTTTCAAAAACTACTATGGCACCAATGGAGTATGCTTCCCTCTTCATTCAGAAGATACAGAAAGTATTGGAGCCCAGATTTATTCAGTGGCAATTTTTCTTGGTAAGAAACTAAGAAACTAATGTTCACAAGTTTTTATTTCAAATCTTCCAACCAGTTTTTGTTAGTAAGAATGAGGGTGAATTCTATCAGAATCCCCAGCAAGGATTTTCCTCCCCAAATTATACTCTGATATAAATTCCAACCTGACACAGCTTAATAAAAGACACTAAACACCTGTATTTCATGTATTCACCCTAAACATGCTAAGCAACATATGTTTTGGCTCTTTGCTTTACAATATGAACATAATGATATTTATTATCTTTTCAAATTCATGGCAACACACATCTTTGGCTTGTGAGTATACATACAACTGTTCTAAACCAGCAATGTAAAAATATTTTCAGAGTACAGCAAAAAGTAACTGAATTAGAAAAAAGTCACTAGGCCAGGCACAATGGCTTGTGCTATAATCTCAGTACTTTGGGAGGCCAAGGTGGGAGGATCACTTGAGGCCAGGAGTTGAGACCAGCCTGGGCAACATAGCAAGACCCCATCTCTACAAAATTATTTTTTAAAAATTAGCTGGTGTGAGGCCAGGCACAGTGGCTCATACCTGTAATCCCAGCACTTTGGGAGGCCGAGGCAGGCCAATCATGAGGTCAGGAGTTCAAGACCAGCCTGACCAATATGGTAAAACCCCGTCTCTACTAAAAATAGAAAAATTAGCCGGGCATGGTGGCACGCACCTGTAGTCCCAGCTACTTGGGAGGCTGAGGCAGGAGAATTGCTTGAACGCAGAAAGCAGAGTTGCAGTGAGGCAAGATAGTGCCACTGCACTCCAGCCCAAGCAACACAGCAAGACTCCATCTCAAAAAAAAAAAAAAAAAAAATAGCTGGTGTGATGGCATGCACCTGTACTCCCAGCTACTTGGAAGGCTGAGGCAGGAGGATTGCTTGAGCCCAGGAGTTTGAGGCTGCAGTGAGCTATGATTGTACCACTGCACTTCAGTCAGTGATAGAGCAAGAACCCATCTCTAAAAAAATTAAAAATAAAACATCACTAATACTAGAAAGCTTAAAAACCCAAGATATTCATTGAATTACTGTAATTTCAATATCTCATTTTAAAAGTAAACATTTTATCATTCTCCACTACTTCCACAAAACCTCATCTCAAAAAAATTCATGATTTTTGTGGACTTTAGTAATTCTTTGTGAAGAAAAAACCCACACATTATAGTCTTTGTATCTTTAGTAATAACATCTTTGTATCTTTAATAATAAAAATGTTTTATTTATGTTTGTTCATTTTGAAAGACATATTTCTATGCATTAATAATACTGTTTGTATTCCAAATAGGTATTAATTTGGCCGCATTTATCATCATAGTTTTTTCCTATGGAAGCATGTTTTATAGTGTTCATCAAAGTGCCATAACAGCAACTGAAATACGGAATCAAGTTAAAAAAGAGATGATCCTTGCCAAACGTTTTTTCTTTATAGTATTTACTGATGCATTATGCTGGATACCCATTTTTGTAGTGAAATTTCTTTCACTGCTTCAGGTAGAAATACCAGGTACAATATTTTTTAATCTCCTTAAAGAAATAATAAATCTGTTTTTACAGTGTTCTTTTAAGGAAAACAATTAAAATTCTTAACACTAAACAATTCAAAGAATTGTACATCAGATCCGAGCACAGTGGCTCATGCCTATAATCCCAGCACTCTGGGAGGCCAAGACGGGCAGCTCACTTGAGGTCAGGAGTTTGAGACCAGCCTGGCCAACATGGGGAAACCCCATCTCTACTAAAAATACAAAAACTAGCTGGGCATGGTGGTGCACCGCTGTAGTCCCAGCTACTCAGGAGGCTAAGGCATGAGAATTGCTTGAACTCAGGAGGCAGAGGTGGCAGTGAGCCGAAATTGCGCCACTACACTCCAGCCTGGGTGACAGAGCCATAAAAAAAAAAAAATTGTAAAAATTGTAAGTCAGAGTTGTAGGTACTTTTGGCTCTGCTCATCAATATAACATTTACTGGGGAAGAACTGTTTATTTTTTTCCATAAATGCCTAATAATACAATTACTATGGAACAAAGAAGCAATGAGTGACCAAAATAAATTCCACACGGTGTTGAAATTCTAATCATCACATGCTTAAGGTGACTAGAAAGGAAAACAAGCCAAAACAATTCTTAAATAAGTACTGCATTTTTTTTCAGAATGTAAGAAAATTTTGTTCCTGTAATACATGCAATTTAGAGAAGATCATGCCAGAGTGTGAGAGATAATAGAAGCAAACATTCTTGGCATTTAGAAAGAATGTAGGCTGGCATGTTGGCTCACGCCTGTAATCTGGCACTTTGGGAGGCCAATGTGGGAGGATCACTTGGGCCCAGGAGTTCAAAGCTGCAGTGAGCCATGATTGCACCACTGCACTCCCGTCTGGGTGACAGAGCAAGATCCTGTCTCAAAAAAATAAAAATAAGAAATAAAAAATAAACAATGTGCATTACATCCATTAGGATGACTACTATTTTAAAAAAACACACATACAAAAAAAATAAGTGTTGGTAAAGTTGTGGAGAAATTAGAATCCTTGTGAATTGCTGGTAGAAAAATAAAATGGTACAGCTGCTATGGAAGACAATATGGCAGTCCCTCAAAAATTTAAACCGTCCAGTGGTTTAGTTACCATCCAATGTGTAAATGGTCCAGTTACCATCCAATGTGGAAATTCTCCTTCTAAGAAAAAAACCAAAACAATTGAAAGCAGGGACTCAAACAGATATTTGTACGCCCATGTTCATTGCAGCATTATTCACAATAGCCAAAAGTTAGAAGCAATACAAATGTCCATAGATTGGTAAATGGATAAACAAAATGTGGTACATACGCACAATGGATTAGTATTTAGTCTTGTAAAGGAAGGAGATTTTGACAAATGCTGCAATATAGATGAACCTTGAAGATACTGTGCTAAGTGAAATAAGTTAGACACAAAAGGACAAATATTTTATTTCACTTACATGACGTTTCTGATATAGTCAGATTCATAGAACATAGAACAGTGTTTTCCAGGGGTTGGGGGAAGGGAGAATGGAGAGTGATTGTTTAATAGGCATGGAGTTTCAGTTTGGGAGATGAAATCATTCTGGAGATGGATGGTGGTTATGGTACAATGATATGAACGTATTTAATGCCACTGAGCTGTCCACTTAAAATGGTTACATGGTAAATTTTATGTTATGCATATTTTACCACAATGAAAATGCATATATGCTGTTAAATATATATAAATATATATAAATACATATATATAAATATATATATATAATGCAGTTTGTATTCACATTTTAAAATTTTCATGTAGCAGGGCGCAGTGGCTCACACCTGAAATCCCAGCACTTTGGGAGGCTGAGGTGGGCAGATCACTTGAGGTCAGGAGTTGGAGACCAGCCTGGCCAACATGGTGAAACCCCATCTCTACTCAAAATACAAAAATTTAGCTGCGCCTGGTGGCATGCACTTGTAGTCCCAGCTACTTGGGAGGTTGAGGCATGAGAATGCTTGAACTTGGGAGGCAGAGACTTCAGTGAGCGGAGATTGTGCCATTGCACTACAACCTGGGTGATAGAGCAAGACTCTATCTCAGGAAAAAAAAAAATTGTATATATTAATACATAATTTTAATTGTGTTCTGTACTATGGATGATGGTGATAGTATCTTACATTTTATGAACAACAAAAAGAAGGCCAAGTGGAGAAGACTGATTGAACCTAGGAGATTGAAACCAACCTGGACAATATAGGGAGACCCTGAGACCCCAACTCTTCAAAAAATAAAAAAATAAAAAACCAGGCATGGTGGCACATGCCTGTGGTCCCAGCTACTCAAGAGGGTGAGGTACAAGGATCGCTTGGGCCCAGGAGGTCAAGACTGCAGTGAGCCATGTTCACGCCACTGCACTCCAGCCTGAGCGACAGCATGAAACCCTGTCTCAAAAACAAAAACATAAAAACAAAGAGTAATGACAGCATCAATTAAATTATAATCAAATCAGAGTATTTTGGTATTTCTATATATATTAGAGTGATTTTTAAGATGGGTTTAGCCAAAGTTATTTTTTACAGAAATAAATATCTGGTCAAAAGCTAAAAAAAATGCACACTTTGTTTTAAAATCAAATGGCAAAAAAGAAATCTATTAAATACAAGCTTACATATTCTGACAAATACTATATGCACTATTAAAATACTCGAAAAGTGTTTTAATTATTAAGCACTTAAATTTATGACTTAAATACTAAACAATATGTTTTTCCTAAAATATAATCATAATATGTAATCACTTTGTGAAAAATATTTCTACCTAAAGGAATATTTTTGTTAGTGTATTCAAGAAGAGCTACTTAGCAAAGAATACCATTCTTTTTCAGCACTAGCATTCCCCTCACACACTGGCACTCTGGAAAGATATCTTGGAAACAAATATAGACTTGGTATTTAATTATGTGACATCAAAGGAAAAAAATCAAAACTCAAAAAGGGGTTGGGATGAAAGAAACAGGGAAATTGGGTTTCTATACCTTGTAAACATCTATAAACACTAAAACTATTTCATTTTTCTTTTTTAGGTACCATAACCTCTTGGGTAGTGATTTTTATTCTGCCCATTAACAGTGCTTTGAACCCAATTCTCTATACTCTGACCACAAGACCATTTAAAGAAATGATTCATCGGTTTTGGTATAACTACAGACAAAGAAAATCTATGGACAGCAAAGGTCAGAAAACATATGCTCCATCATTCATCTGGGTGGAAATGTGGCCACTGCAGGAGATGCCACCTGAGTTAATGAAGCCAGACCTTTTCACATACCCCTGTGAAATGTCACTGATTTCTCAATCAACGAGACTCAATTCCTATTCATGACTGACTCTGAAATTCATTTCTTCACAGAGAATACTGTGGGGGTGCTTCATGAGGGATTTACTGGTATGAAATGAATACCACAAAATTAATTTATAATAATAGCTAAGATAAATAGTTTACAAGGACATGAGGAAAAATAAAAATGACTAATGCTCTTACAAAGGGAAGTAATTATATCAATAATGTATATATATTAGTAGACATTTTGCATAAGAAATTAAGAGAAATCTACTTCAGTAACATTCATTCATTTTTCTAACATGCATTTATTGAGTACCAACTACTATGTGCATAGCATTGCAATATAGTCCTGGAAGTAGACAGTGCAGAACCTTTCAATCTGTAGATGGTGTTTAATTACAAAAGACTATACAAAGTCCATCTGCAGTTCCTAGTTTAAAGTAGAGCTTTGCCTGTCATGTGCATCAGCAAGAATCATAGGCACTTTTAAATAAAGGTTTAAAGTTTTGGAATACTCAGTATAATTGCATCATAGAAAATGTCTGACTGTTTGCAAAATAATATTCTGTTTTAAGAATCCATCTTACCTCTCTTTAAGTTTCCATACACTTGAGAGCCAACGCAACATATTTATTACTAAAAAGATGCTTTGCTAGAAACTCAAAAACAGCACTTCTTTTGGCACTTCCTGCCCAGTTTTCTCTTTGCTTTAAATGAACATCATCATATGGGATTGGAATAGGAGAGTATGAGTACTGCAGAGAAGTGGATCAGAAAAACTAGAATGAGGATAAACATTTACATCAGTGGAAACTCCTGAAATAAATCCTTGTATTGTCAGTTAACTGATTTTCAACAAGGATGCCAAGACAAAAAGGCTTTTCAACAAACCGTGCTGTTTTAAGAACAGACCTAAGTGGTTTAATTCACCCACTTTAGATGGGTGAATGTTATGGTGTGTGAAATATCTCAGTAAAGCAGTTAAAAGGAAAAAGAGCTGGAATGCACTGATTCAGGAACTTAATTTCAGGAAGGAAAGGTCTGTATGTACACATTTCACTTTAAGCAGAAAATCTTTCTTCAAGAAATGACTTTACCTTCTCTTTGTACTGCCAGCACGTGAGATACTAACTTTTTAACTAGTTGTTCTTCTCTAGTCTCTACGTTATTAGAATTTTTTGCTTTCATAATGCGAAACCTTTAAGCAGGAGAAGAAAATGTTTTCAGATAGTTTCAAATACACCAAAAATGTTTGAAACACAAAAATACTGGAATCAAACCATAATGCACTTATTGAATATATAGTTGTATAGATTTGTTCTGAAAATAAATTATCTGAAATTTAACTCTATTAAAAATGGATTGCTTCGGGGTTTTTTCTCTGCTTACTTGGAATAATCTCAATAAGTTTTCTGCATGAAGAACATGGTATAATTTCAATATAACTCAGAGCATAATAGAAAACTATAGTTCTGCTTATAATATTCAATAATATAACTACTGATAGTTCTATAATAAATAAAATAGCCAGGTGCAGTGACATGCAACAGTAGTCCCAGCTACATGAGAGGCTGTGTCCAATCTGGGCAACCTAGTGAGACACTGTCTCTTAAATATAAATAAATAAATAAAATAGGCTGCAATTTTTAAATTTAAAAATAGCCTACAAAAAGTAAATTTAAAAAAGCTTATACAAAATGAAAACAGACCAAGTGCAGTGGCTCACACCTATCATCTCAGTACTTTAGAAGGCCAAGGCAGGAAGATCATTGAGGCCAGGAGTTCAAGACCAGCCTAAACAACGAGACCCGAAATTATAAAATAAATTAGCTGGGTATGGTGGCACATGCCTATAGTCCTAGTTAATAGGGAGGCTGAGGTGGGAGGACTGCTTGAGCCCAGGAGTTGGAGGCTGCAGTGTTCTGTGATTGTGCCACTGCACTCCAGCTTGGGTGACAGAGCAAGACCTTGTCTCTGAAAAAAATTTTTTTAATTCTTTGGTTTTTTTGTTTTTTGGTTTTTTTTTTTTTTGAGACAGCCTCACTCTGTTGCCCAGGCTGGAGTGCAGTAGTGCAGTCTCGGCTCACTGCAACCTCTGCCTCTGAGGTTCAAGCAATTCTCCTCTCTCAGCCTCCCAGGTAACTGGGACTACAGGCACGCGCCACCACACCTGGCTAATTTTTGTGTTCTTAGTGGAGACAGGGTTTCACATGTTGGCCAGGCTGGTCTCAAACTCCTGACCTCGTGATCTGCCCACCTCGGCCTCCCAAAGTGCTGAGATTACAGGCATGAGCCACCGTGCCCGGCCTAATTCTTTCTTAAGATTATTTTAGGATTAGTTCCTTAGAAGTCCTATTACTACTAATTCCAAGTAATAGAATAGGAAATTTTATTTTTATTTACTTATTTTTTATTTTTATTTTTATTTTTTCCAAGATGGAGTCTTGCTCTGTCACACAGGCTGGAGTGCAGTGGCGCAATTTCAGCTCACTGCAACCTACACCTCCTGGGTTCAAGCAATTCTTCTGCCTCAGCCTCCCAAGTAGCTGGGATTACAGGTGCACGCCTCCACGCCCAGGTAATTTTTGTATTTTTAGTAGAGATGGGGTTTCACCATGTCGGCCAGGCTGGTTTCAAACTCCTGATCTCGTGATCCACCTGCCTCGACCTCTGAAACCAAAGTGCTGGGATTACAGATGTAAGCCACCACACCCAGCCTTTTTTTTTTTTTTTTTTTTTTTTTAAGATGGGGTCTCTCTCTTGTCGCCCAGGCTGGAGTGCAGTGGCATGATGTCGGCTCACTGCAGGCTGGAGTGCAGTGGCATGATCTCAGCTCACTGCACCCTCCACCTCCAGGGTTCAGGTGATTTTCCTGCCTCAGCCTACTGAATAGCTGGGATTGCAGGCTCCCACCACTATGCCCGGCTAATTTTTGTATTTTTAGTAGAGACGTGGTTTCACCATGTTAGCCAGGCTGATCTCAAACTCCTGACCTCAGGTGATCCACCCACCTCGGCCTCCCAAAGTGCTGGGATTATAGGTGTAAGCCACCGCACCCAGCCAAATATTTTTATTAAAAAGAATAACCAAAAAAGAATAAAAGCAATACTCATGGATACAAGAAATTTAGTCCAACAAAAATCATGGTCTTAACCTGTTTAAGAGTCTTAGAAATGCATTAAATTTACGAAGTACACATCTGAAACTTCCTTTAGCATTTAACATATTTTTAAACAACTTTCTAGAGGCCATTTGACTTCCTGTCTGCTCAACCCATTCGCTCTTCCACCCTTCGACCTCCTGAAATAGAGTAACTTCGATTTAATTTAATTTGATAAGTAATTATTAACATACTACATAACTATCTCCTTAGAAACTTCCACAGATAATGCAACAGAAGCACTCAGTTAACTACGATTTGTATCAAGGTTTGCTTAGAAATGTAGCTTATAACCATGATCTAGGTCAAATCAATCCTCTAAATCAAGCCAGCCTAAGTTGTTTTAAAAATCTAAAGTTTATATCAGGAAAACCTCAACTTTTATTTTTTACATTTTTTAAGAATTACTAATTCATCATACTAACACATCATCTCTCCTAAATGACTGGGTAAACCTTGGCAATTTAGATGTGGATAAAGTAGAAGGCAAAGAGCAAAGTGGAAGGAAGACACAGCTGGAATTGTAAAGCCATGCATTTTACTCGACAAACTGTCAAGTGAATTGCTCTAGGTAAGAGACCTCAAAAATACAAAAAGTGGTTTAATTTTTATAAAATTGCTCCTCTTTTAGAGAAAATCTTTCACTGGAAGCTTCATTCACTCTTGTTTTAAGCCTTTTTCTTATCTACAGACTACTTTAATATGTCCTCAGATACCGTGGATATACTAATGATTCCCATATTTTTGCCTTTAGCTTATTCTATCCCCTAAACTGCCCACTTGTGTATACAACTGCCCACTTGACATTTCCACTTGAGTATCTCACTGGCTTTTTAATGTCGTTATTCTGCATTAAATAATAGACTAGAATCTGACATCTGATTCTTCTCCTATAGACCCTGTCTTGCTGAATTGCACCAGATGGCCCAAGCTCAAAATCTGGGAGTCATCCTTGACTCTTCCTTCTCCTTTATCCACAATATCAAATCACCCAGTCCTCCCTTGATTCTACCTCATACACATCTCTTAAGTCCTTCCACTCTCTTCATCCCAATTCCCAGTACCTTAGTTTGGGCCAACATTATGTCTCATTGGGATATTTGCAATAACCTTTTAACAAGCCTCCATACCTCCAGTTCTAATTTGGTCAATTGATCTTTATAGGTTTTTAGAGCTTACGAAAAAAATTAAAAATAATCTTAGAAAAAAAATTGAGTGTTATACAGTTACTAGCACAAATATTCTGCTTTTGGATGTTGTATTATTTTGGGTTTGCCATAGAAACAGAGAGAGAGATTCTAAGGAATTGTCTCGTATGATTATGGAGACTGGCAACTCTAAACATCTGCAGGGCCAATGTCCCAATTGAAAGACACACAGGCTGTTTAGAACCAGGAAGAGCCAGTGCCAATTCAAAGGCTGTCAGGAAGAGCTGATTTTGGAAGACCAGGCCTTCAGGCAGAATTCTCCCTTGCTGGGGGAGGGTCAGCCCTTTGTTCTATTCAGGCCTTCTAGGGATAGGATGATCACAACACACACTAGAAAGGGCAATCCACTTTACTTAGTCCACTGATTTACATGTTGGCTTCATCCAAAAACATCCTGACTGAAAAGTGAGAATATTATCTAAACAAATATCTCGGGATCTGTAGCCCAGACAAGTTGAAACATAAAATTAACCATCACACATGGGGAGAGTAAATAATATAATAAGCCTGAGTATTAATAAGTCTAGCTAGGTGGCTAGGTGTGGTGTAGACAAGCTTACCAGTTTTCGTGTCAAGACTCACAGGCATATTTTATCTCAGCCTGTTTCAGTAAACAGTAATGACACTTTCCTCAAAAAACTGATATGGTTACATGAAAAAAGCTTTTTTTTTTTTTTTTTTTTTTTTGAGATGGAGTTTCGTTCTTGTTGCCCAGGCTGGAGTACAGTGGCGCAATCTCAGCTCACTGCAACCTCCGCCTCCTGGGTTCAAACAATTATTCCGCTTCAGTCTCCCGAGTAGCTGGGATTACAGGCACCTGCCATCATGCTTGACTAATTTTTTGTATTTTTATAGAGATGGCATTTCATCGTGTTGGCCAGGCTGGTCTCAAACTCCAGACCTCATGTGATCTGCTACCCCACAATCCCCCGGCCTCCCAAAGTGCAGGTGACAGGTAACAACATGCTAGCAGCCCTGGCTCGCTCTTGGTGCCTCCTCAGCCTCAGTGTCCACTCTGGCTGCACTGGAGGAGCCCTTCAGCCCGCCAATGCGCAGTGGGGGCCCCTCTCTGGGGCTGGCTGAGGCCAGAGCTGGCTCCCTCTGCTCGCAGGGAGGTGTGGAGGGAGAGATGCGGGAGGGAGCTGGGGCTGCACGCAGTGCTTGTGGGACGGCGTGGGTTCTGGGTGGGCGTGGGCTCAGTGGGCCCTGCACTAGGCGTGGCCGGCCAGCACCTACTGGGCTTGATCAGGGGGACAAGCTCCCTCTGGGCTGCCAGACTGTCTGGGCTAGGAGCCACAGAGTCCCACGACGAGTGCCATTGAGAGGTGAAGCTGGCTAGGCTTCTGGGTCAGGTGGGGACTTGGAGAACTTTTCTGTCTAGCTAAACGATTGTAAAGGCAGCAATCAGCATTCTGTGTCTAGCTAAAGGTTTGTAAACTCACCAATCAGTGCTCTGTCAAAATGGAACCATCAGCTGTCTGTAAAACGGACCAATCAGCTCTCTGTAAAATGGACCAATCAGTAGGATGTGGGTGGGGCCAGATAAGGGAATAAAAGCAGGCCACCTGAGCCAGCAGTGGCAACCCGCTCGGGTCCCCTTCCATGCTGTGGAAGCTTTGTTCTTTCTCTCTTTACAATAAATCTTGCTGCTGCTCACTCTTTGGGTCCGCACCGCCTTTATGAGCTATAACATTCACCACGAAGGTCTGCAGCTTCACTCCTGAAGCCAGTGAGACCACAAACCCACCGGAAGGAATGGACAACTCCAGACGTGCCATCTTTAAGAGCTGTAACACTCACCGTGAAGGTCTGCAGCTTCACTCCTGAAGTCAGTGAGACCATGAACCCACCAGAAGGAATAAACTCCGGACACATATGAACATGTGAAGGAACGTACTCCAGACACACCACCTTTAAGAACTGTAACACTCACTGCGAGTGTCTGCGACTTCATTCTTGAAGTCAGCGAGACAAAGAACCCACCAATTCCGGACACATTTTGGCGACCACGAGGGGACTATCGCCTATCGTCAAGTGGTGAGACTATCGTCAAGCGGTGAGACTATCGTCAAGCAGTGAGACCATCGCCTATTGCTGAGACCATCACCTATTGCCAAGTGGAGAGTCCCATCGAACCCCTTTCTCTTGCTATTCTGTCCTATTTTTCCTTAGAATTCGGGGGCTAAATACCGGGCACCTGTCAGCCAGTTAAAAGTGACTAGCATGGCCACTGGACTAAAGACATGGGTGTCAGGCTTTCTGGGAAAGAGCGCTCTAACAATCTCCGACTCTTCAGAGTTGGGAGCATTGGTTTGCCTGGAACCAGCTTCCGCTTTTCCTGTACTTCTGGGCTGAGCCAAGCATCGACAGAGAGGAAAGCCATTCAGCTCCAGGGTGCCAACAACAAGTTGGTTGACCCAGCAGCCATGAGCGGAACTCTCAAAGGCATGTCGCCCAAGTGAGACTCGCCCATCTATCCTATCTATCCTGACCCTTGTCCCCTGGGTCCTAATGCTTGCCAGACAAACTTCCCCTTGCCTCTTTTCTCTGAGGCTAGCCCCCCTTCTAAAAACCACTCCCTATCTCTGGTGCTTTTCTAGTTTCTCCTATAACAATGATTTCTAGTATCAACTTCAGGACTCTGTTACCTTCTTTAGGCACCCAGGCTCACCAATCAGAAAGACATAATTTTTGCCCAAAGCCCCATCATAGGGGGAACTATCTGGAATTTTAGGATACCTCCTCAGACAAGCAGGCGTAACAAATGCTATTCCTGAAGCTAGGAAATGGGGAGCCTCAGAAATTGTATCCTTCCTGTTCATATAAGCGAGGACAAAAGGCATCACTCTTCCAACTCTGGAGATCCCTTCCCTCCCTCAGGGTATGGCCCTCCACTTCATTTTTGGGGCATAACATCTTTATAGGACACGGGTAAGGTCACAATACTAACAGGAGAATTCTTAGGACTCTAACAGGTTTTCGAGAATGTGTCGGTAAGGGCCACTAAATCCAATTTTTCTTGGTCCTCTTTGTGGTCTAGGAGGACAGGCAAGGTTGCAGGTTTTTGAGAATGTGTCAGTAAGGGCCACTAAATCCAACCTTCCTCAGTCCTCTTTGTGGCCTGGGAGGAAAACTAGTGTTTCTGCTGCTGCGTCAGTGAGCGCAACTATTCCAATCAGCAGGGTCCAGGGATGGTTGCAGGTTCTTGGGCAGGGGTTGTTTCTGCTGCTGCATCAGTAAACACAACTATTCTGATCAGCAGGGTCCAGGGACCATTGCAGGTTCTTAGGCAGAGGGAGAAACAAAACAAACCAAAACTGCGGGTGGTTTTGTCTTTCAGATGGGAAACACTCAGGCATCAACAGGCTCACCCTTGAAATGCATCCTAAGCCATTGGGGCCAATTTGACCCACAAACCCTGAAAAAGAGGCAGCTCATTTTTTTCTGCACTATGACCTGGCCCCAATATTCTCTCTCTGATGGAGAAAAATGGCCACCTGAGGGAAGTACAAATTACAATACTATCCTGCAGCTTGACCTTTTCTGTAAGAGTGAAGGCAAATATGGAGAGAAATACCTTATGTCCAAGCTTTCTTTTCATTGAAGGAGAATACACAACTATGCAAAGCTTGCAATTTACATCCCACAGGAGGACCTCTCAGCTTACCCCCATATCCTAGCCTCCCTATAGCTCCCCTTACTATTAATGATAATCCTCCTCTAATCTCCCCTGCTCAGAAAGAAATAAGCAAAGAAATCTCCAAAGGACCACAAATCCCCCCGGACCATCAGTTATGTCCCCTTCAAGCTGTAGGGGGAGGGGAATTTGGCCCAACCTGGGTACATGTCCCCTTCTCCCTCTCTGATTTAAAGCAGATCAAGGCAGACCTGGGGAAGTTTTCAGATGATCCTGATAGGTATATAGATGTCCTACTGGGTCTAGAGCAAACCTTCGATCTCGCTTGGAGAGATGTCATGCTACTGTTAGATCAAACCCTGGCCTTTGATGAAAAGAATGCAGCTTTAGCTGCAGCCTGAGAGTTTGGAGATACTTGGTATCTTAGTCAAGTAAATGATAGAATGACAGCCAAAGAAAGGGATAAATTCCCTACTGGTCAGCAAGCCATCCCCAGTATGGATCCCCATTGGGACCCTGACTCAGATCATGGGGACTGGAGTCATAAACATCTGTTGACCTGTGTTCTAGAAGGACTAAGGAGAATTAGGAAAAAGCCCATGAATTATTCAATGATGTCTGCCATAACTCAGGGAAAGGAAGAAAATCCTTCTGCCTTCCTTGAGCGGCTATGGGAGGCCTTAAGAAAATATACTCCCCTGTCACCTGAATCACTCAAGGTTCAATTGATTCTAAAAGATAAGTTTATTACCCAATCAGCAGCAGATATCAGAAGAAAGCTCCAAAAGCAAGCCCTGGGCCCTGAACAAAATTTGAAGGCATTATTAAACCTAGCAACCTCGGTGTTCTATAATAGGGACCAAGAGGAACAGTCCCAAAAGGAAAAGTGAGATCAGAGAAAGGCCATAGCCTTAGTCATGGCCCTCAGACAAACAAACCTTGGTGGTTCAGAGAGGACAGAAAATGGAGCAGGCCAATCACCTGGTAGGGCTTGTTATCAGTGTGGTTTACAAGGACACTTTAAAAAAGATTATCCAATGAGAAACAAGCCAACCCCTCCTCCATGTCCACTATGCCGAGGCAATCACTGGAAGGTGCACTGCTCCAGAGGACGAAGATTCTTTGGGTCAGAAGCCCCCAACCAGATGATCCAACAACAGGATTAAGAGTTCCTGGGGCAAGCGCCAGCTCATGTCATCACCCTCCCTGAGCCCCAGGTATGTTTAACCATTGAGGGCCAGGAAATTGACTTCCTCCTGGACATTTGCATGGCCTTCTCAGTGTTAATCTCCTGTCCTGGACGACTGTCCTCAAGGTCCGTTACCATCCGAGGAATCCTGGGACAGCCTGTAACCAGGTATTTCTCCCACCTCCTCAGTTGTAATTAGGAGACTTTGCTCTTTTCACATGCCTTTCTTGTTATGCCTGAAAGTCCCACACCCTTATTAGGGAGGGATATATTAGCCAAGGCTGGAGCTATTATCTACATGAATATGGAGAACAAGTTACCCATTTTTTGTCCCCTACTTGAAGAGGGAATCAACCCTGAAGTCTGGGCATTGGAAGGACACTTTGGAAGGGCAAAATATGCCCACGCAGTCCAAATCAGGCTAAAATACCCCACCACTTTTCCTTCTCAAAGGCAATATCCCTTAAGGCCTGAAGCTCATAAAGGTTTACAGGATATTATTAAACATTTAAAAGCTCAAGGCTTACTAAGGAAATGCGGCAGTCCCTGCAACACCCCAATTCTAGGAGTACAAAAACCAAATGGTCAGTGGAGACTAGTGCAAGATCTTAGACTCATCAATGAGGCAGTAATTCCTCTATATCCAGTTGTACCCAACCCCTATACCTTGCTCTCTCAAATAACAGAGGAAGCAGAATGGTTCACTGTTCTGGACCTCAAGGATGCCTTCTTCTGTATTCCCCTGCACTCCAACTCCCAGTTTCTCTTTGCCTTCCGGGATCCCACAGACCACACATCCCAACTTACGTGGACAGTCTTGCCCAAAGGGTTTAGGGATAGCTCTCATCTATTTGGTCAGGCACTGGCCCAAGATGTAGGTCACTTCTCAAGTCCAGGCACTCTGGTCCTTCAGTATGTGGATGATTTGCTTTTGGCTGTCAGTTCGGAAGCCTCATGCCAGCAGGCTACTCTAGATCTCTTGAACTTTCTAGCTAATCAAGGGTACAAGGTGTCTAGGTCGAAGGCCCAGCTTTGCCTACAGCAGGTCAAATATCTGGGCCTAATCTTAGCCAGAGGGACCAGGGCCCTCAGCAAGGAACAAATACAGCCTATACTGGCTTATCCTCACCCTAAGACATTAAAACAGTTGCAGGGGTTCCTTGGAATCACCGGCTTTTGGCGACTATGGATCCCCGGATACAGCGAGATAGCTGGGCCCCTCTATACTATAATCAAGGAGACCCAGAGGGCAAATACTCATCTAGTAGAATGGGAACCAGGGGCAGAAACAGCCTTCAAAACCTTAAAGCAGGCCACAGTGCAAGCTCCAGCTTTAAGCCTTCCCACAGGACAAAACTTTTCTTTATACATCACAGAGAGAGCAGGGATAGCTCTTGGAGTCCTTACTCAGACTCATGGGACAACCCCACAACCAGTGGCCTACCTAAGTAAGGAGTTGATATAGTAGCAAAAGGCTGGCCTCACTGTTTACGGGTAGTTGTGGCGGTGGCCATCTTTGTGTCAGAGGCTATCAAGATAATACAAGGAAAGGATCTCACTGTCTGGACTACTCATGATGTAAATGGCATACTAGGTGCCAAAGGAAGTTTATGGCTATCAGACAACCGCCTACTTAGATACCAGGCACTACTCCTTGAGGTACCTGTGCTTCAGATACGTACGTGCGTGGCCCTCAACCCTGCCACTTTTCTCCCAGAGGATGGAGAACCAATTGAGCATGACTGCCAACAAATTATAGTCCAGACTTATGCTGCCCGAGATGATCTCTTAGAAGTCCCCTTAGCTAATCCTGACCTTAACCTGTATACCGATGGAAGCTTATTTGTGGATAATGGGATATGAAGGGCAGGTTATGCCATAGTTAGTGATGTAACCGTACTTGAAAGTAAGCTTTTCCACCAGGGACCAGTGCCCAGTTAGCAGAAATAGTGGCACTTACCCGAGACTTAGAACTGGGAAAGGGAAAAAGAATAAATGTGTATACAGATAGCAAGTATACTTATCTAATCCTACATGCCCATGCTGCAATATGGAAAGAAAGGGAGTTCCTAACCTCTGGGGGAACCCCCATTAAATACCACAAGGAAACCATGGAGTTATTGCACGCAGTGCAAAAACCCAAAGAGGTGGCAGTCTTACACTGCCAAAGCCATCAAAAAGGGGAAGGTGAGGGGACAACAGCAGCATAAGCAGCCGGCAGAGGCAGAGAAAGACCAGCAGAGAGAGAGATACAAAGTCAAAGAAGGAAAGAGAGAAAGAGACAGAAAGGAAAGAGAGAGAGACAAAAAGTCAAAGAAAGAAGGAGAGAGAGAGGAAGAGACAGACAAAGAAGGAGTCAAAGAGAGAGACAGAGAGGAAGAGAGAGACAAAGAAGTCAAAGAGAAAGAGAGATGGAAGTAGTAAAGAAAAAACGGTGTACCCTATTTCCTTTAAAAGCCAGGGCAAATTTAAAACCTACAATTGATAATTTAAGGTCTTCTCTGTAACCCTGTAACACTCCAATACCACCTTGTTGTCAGTGTAAAGAAGGGCATAGCCTGAAATCACTGAGGCCACTGACAACCCGTAGCCTTCCTATCAAAAATCCTTAACCCAGCAGGTTTCCTAATAGGAGATCTAAATCTGAAGGTCCGACCACACATAGGAGGAACTCCCTTCAGGACAGGATGATAGATGGTTCCTCCCAGGCAATTAGGAAAAAAGACACAATGGGTATTCAGTAAGTGATAAGGAAACTCTTACAGAAGCAGAGTTAGGAAAATTGCCCAATAATTGGTCTGCTTAAACGTGCGAGCTGTTTGCACTCAGCCAAACCTTAAAGTACTTGCAGAATCAGGAAGGAGCCATCTATACCAATTTTAAGTTAATATGGACTGAACAAGGTCTTATTAATAGCAAAGAATAATTGAAATCCCAAACTTACAAGGTTTTCAACTAAAGTAAAGTTTGCTAAAAGTTAGTAGTGTAACATGCGTTATCCTACTGCC
Organism: Pan troglodytes; assembly: GCF_028858775.2. NCBI lineage: Eukaryota > Metazoa > Chordata > Mammalia > Primates > Hominidae > Pan > Pan troglodytes. The sequence goes on from NC_072401.2 coordinate 160,434,092, forward strand.
ACACACTCTCAAAGGATTTCTCAGTTTGCAGGAAGTGATGAAATCTATCCTTACTCTACAATCCCAAATAGACTCTTTAGCAGCAGTGACTCTCCAAAACTGCCAAGGCCTAGACCTCCTCACTGCTGAGAAAGGAGGACTCTGCACCTTCTTAGGGGAAGAGTGTTGTTTTTACACTAACCAGTCAGGGATAGTACGAGATGCTGCCTGGTGTTTCAGGAAAAGGCTTCTGAAATCAGACAACGCCTTTCAAACTCTTATACCAACTTCTAGAGTTGGGCAACATGGCTTCTCCTCTTTCTAGGTCCCGTGGCAGCCATGTTGCTGTTACTCGCCTTTGGACCCTGTATTTTTAACCTTCTTGCCAAATTTGTTTCCTCTAGAATCGAGGCCATCAAGCTACAGATGGTCTTACAAATGGAACCCCAAATGAGCTCAACTAACAACTTCTACCGAGGACCCCTGGACCGACCTGCTGGCCCTTCCACTGGCCTAAAGAGTTCCCCTCTGGAGGACACTACAACTGCAGGGCCACTTCTTCGCCCCTATCCAGCAGGAAGTAGCTAGAGCAGTCATCAGCCAAATTCCCAACAGCAGTTAAGGTATCCTATTTAGAGGGGGGATTGAGAGATGACAATGTGCTAGCAGCCCTGGCTCACTCTTGGCGCCTCCGTGGCCTCGGTGTCCACTCTGGATGCACTGGAGAAGCCCTTCAGCCTGCCGCTGCACTGTGGGGGCCCCTCTCTGGGGCTGGCCGAGGCCGGAGCCGGCTCCCTCTGTTCACGGGGAGGTGTGGAGGGAGAGGCATGGGTGGGAGTTGGGGCTGTGCACGGTGCTTGCGGGCCGCCATGGGTTCCAGGTGTGCTTGATAAAGGAACTAGCTCCCTGTGGGCTGCTGGAGTGCCTGGGCTAGGTGCCACGAAGTCCCACGGCAAGTGCCATCAAGAGGTGAAGCCGGCTAGGCTTCTGGGTCGGGTGGGGACTTGGAGAACTTTTCTGTCTAGTTAAAGGATTGTAAAGGCACCAGTCAGCACTCTGCGTCTAGCTAAAGGTTTGTAAACTCACCAATCAGTGCTCTGTCAAAACAGATCAATCAGCTCTCTGTAAAACGGACCAATCAGCTCTCTGTAAAATGGACCGATCAGCTCTCTGTAAAATGGACTAATCAGTAGGATGTGGGTGGGGCCAGATAAGGGACTAAAAGCAGGCCACCTGAGCCAGCAGTGGCAATCTGCTAGGGTCCCCTTCCATGCTGTGGAAGCTTTGTTTCGCTCTTCACAATAAATCTTGCTGCTGGTCACTCTTTGGGTCTGCGCCCCCTTTATGAGCTGTTAACACTCACCGCGAAGGTCTGCAGCTTCACTCCTGAAGCCAGTGAGACCATGAGCCCACCAGAAGGAACAGACAATTCCAGACGTGCCGCCTTTAAGAGCTGTAACACTCACCGTGAAGGTCTGCAGCTTCACTCCGGAAGTCAGCGAGACCACAAACCCACCAGAAGGAAGAAACTCCGGACACATCTGAACATCTGAATGAACAAACTCCGGACACACCACCTTTAAGAACTGTAACGCTCACTGCGAGGGTCCGCAGCTTCATTCTTGAAGTCAGTGAGACCAAGAACCACCAATTCCGGACATACAGGGATTACAAGCGTGAGCCACCGTGCCCCATCATAAAGCTCTTAATATAGTACCTGGCACATCTTTCAAACTCAGAATTTTTGAAACATAACACATTTTTTTTTATGTTAACAATTTCATCTTAACTGACTTTAGTCTCGAGTCTTTAAAAAATTTACATAAGCTGGGCGCAGTGGCTCATGCCTGTAATCCTAGCACATTGAGAGGCCAAGGCAGAAGAATCACCTGAGGTCAGGGGTTCAAGACCAGCCTGGCCAACATGGTGAAACCCCATCTCTACTAAAAATACAAAAATCAGCCGGATGTGGTGGCATGCACCTGTAATCCCAGCGAGGGAGGCTGAGGCAGGAGAATCGCTTGAACCGGGCAGTAGAGGTTGCAGTGAGCCAAGATCACACCACTGCACTCCAGCCTGGGCATCAGAGTAAGAATTTGTCTCAAAAAAAATTTTACATCATTCCTTTGGGGTTTTTGTAGGGCTGGTAATGGACCGTTTACTACGTTTAAAAAAATTATTAAGTCTTTGAGGAAATATTTACGCTTTCAGCTCTTCCCCAACTTCTCCCATAAAGCAAACAGAAATGTAAAAAGGTCACTTTGTAAACTCTTAAAGTGCCCATAGAAAGCTCACTACCTGACACCAGCAGTTGTCCCAAGCTGACATAACTCAATAGAATTAGAAATCAGTAACATGTTTTTTCTTTTCTTACAGGGAAAGACAAATTGAGTTTTAGCATGGAGTTAAGCAAATAAATCTGTAGTGGAGGAAATACAATTTCTCCTCAAGCCTCATAAGTTCATAGTTGGGACAGATCCCTATAACAAAAGACAGATTAATGAGAGAAAAACAAGTAATTTTATTAATATATGCAATGTACATCACACAGGAGAAAACTCAATGAAAAGGTAAACACAAGTAGTGGCTTACAACTCTGGATTATATAGCATCTTCCACAAAGAATACATTTCAGAGAAGTGTGACAAGACGAAGGAAAGCAGTTTTAGGCTTCCAGAGGCAGAAACTGTGGAAGGTAAATATATGTTAAGAAACTAATAGTTTCTTGTTTGTAGATTCCTCTAGTGCTGTCTCAGCTGATTAGAGCCATCTTCTCATCTTGGTATCAGGAAAGCATCTTTCTCAAAGAAGTTTGTATGGCTTGCTACAGGTAGGAAAGGACAGTTAAAATAGCCATTTCTGCAACTACTGTTAGTCAAGCACCTTTAGCTCGAAATAATCAGTATGCCAAATCGGCGTATTTGGGGGTGGCATGTTCAAATTTCCTTCAGATAAAAAGAACAGAAAGGTCAGAATCTGGCCCTTACATAGTAACTGCATGACAGATGTTGCACTTGAAAAATTGATACTTGGAGGAACAGCTATAAATATGTAAAAATAATTAAAACAAGATTCCAAAATCATGCCATAAAAGAAAACAAATTTCAGTTGGACTAAACATCTAAATGTTAAAAACAAAAATTTTGTAACTTTTGGAAGGCTGAATAGGACTATTTTTATGACATTTCCTATATAAAAACCAGAAAAAGCAAATCATTATGAAAGATTGGTAAAATTACGTTTTTAAAAATTCAAGATTTTATAACCAAAATATGAAGACAAACCAGACTAAAAAAGATAATTGAAACATACATAACAGATCGTTAGTATTCAAAATATGTAATATCTAAAAACTGACAAGTAAAAAAAACAACATAGAAAAATGAGCAAAAATGCCTGTAATCCCAGTGCTTTATAGGAGGAGGCGAGATGGGAGGATTGTTTGAGTCCAAGTTTAAGGTTACAGTGAGCTATGATCCTGCCACCACACTCCAGCCTGAGCAATAGAGTGAGATCTTGTCTCCTAAAAAAAAAAAAAAAAGAGTAAAAGATATGGCCTCAGAAATCACACACTGCATTTGCTCAATATCCTGGTAGTTACAAAAGTCAGCACTGTAAAATGCAGGAGAAGGCTATACTGGGGCATGAACACCAGGAGGCCAGGGATCACTGGGGCCATCTGGAAGCTGGCTACCACATATATAAAACAATATTTTGTAGCGCTTTTAAAAAATATATTTGTATTAAAAATATTAAAACATGCTAGAATATATGCCCCCTCAAGTGGTTACCTCTGGGGACTCTGGGGAGGGAGGAACGGGACAGGATCAAACAGGTAACAAAGCAAACTTCAAATGTATCTAACATTTGCAATTACATGCATATGTGTGTCTGAAGAAAATATAGCCAAATGCTAACATTTATTACATCTGCATAGTAGAAATACACGGATTTTCTTGAAATCATTTACCTTTCCTATATCTTTGAAATATGTCAATAAAAAGTTTTAAGGTAATGAATCCAAACAAATGGAAATAAAATGTGCTTTTAATAATAATTTATTTTTACACATTTTAAAAATTGCAATTTTCAGGAGACGTAAGAAGAATATTTTTCTAATACTGAAATAAGCATATCTTTGGTATAGAAATCACACCCTATGTGTTTATCTTTAACTAAAAAAACTAATCAAGAACTATGACCTAATATGTTAAACAAAACTATTCTTTGCCCATCCATCTGTCCCCTCTCATAGCCCTATTGTGGGGCATTAGAATATAGTTCTGTACCTATCTCCATATCTACAAAGAATTAAGATGTTGTATCAAAAATGTCCAGAAGTTATATATGGTAGAGAATTAGTTGGCTTAATCGTTGACACACAACACAGAACACCAAAAGCAACATAAGATACAAGATGCAAAATAGAACACTGTCACTAAGATCAAATAATACAAAAAAAAAATCATTTAAATTTGATGCATTGCAAACAAAGTAACTTCTTTAGAATTATTATGTACACAACTTGCAAAGCTCAAAAAGTAATAGCACAGAGCCATAAATCTGATAAGGCACTTTAAAGATAGCAATCAAACATATACAAATATCAAATATAAACACTGTTAAACTGCAAAAGCAGTAACCACAGAAATAAATAGGCAAAAAATACGCATTCTTTCTAAACAGTCTTTCCCTTTCTGAAGTAAAGTCTTTAAAAAAAAAATCAAAGAAGTACAAAAAATATTTATCATATATTTTTAAAACCTATCATCAAAGTCCAAATCTCTGTAAAAAAAGAATGTTTTTCTTCAAGTCAAAAAAGTTCAGATTCATACATTTCCTAGAGAAACAATGACAGTCTTCATGCTAAATATAGGAAGAAAAAAAGCTTTCAATTATGTTTGTTAACTCTTTTATTCAACAAACATTTAGTGAATGTTGTGTGACCCTGTTTTAGGTGCTGGGGATATAGAATAAAGACACAATCATTAGCTGTAGACAACTTAGCCTAACGGAGCTGGATCCACCACTGGCAACCTTAAAGTTACCTCCCTTGGTCCTTAAGATGAAACGCAACTTCAAACTCTGCCATGCTTAGCATCTTGTTGCAAAACAAATAATGGTCTACCTAGTTTGCTACTGGTAGCACTGTGGCTCTATTAATATTAACTGTCTATTGATGAAGTTAACTTTCATAAAGGATTCTATGAAAGTTCAGAGGCATAAAGTATTTAAGGACAAACAAGTACTGGTCCGCAACAAAAATAGCATCAGTATTCTGCTTTCACAAAAACCAAGAAAACCAAGAAAAATTTCATTCTGAATATATACAGAACTGCTGGACAGAGGTCATCCTATATGTGTGGTACATGTACAAAATATGACATAAGAAGTATGAATTATTGCAGTCATTATTAAACAACGAAGTATGCCAAATCAGTCATCAGGCTTCAAAGAATCATAGCCTTCTTTCAAGAGGTCCCGCCACGTTTTAAGGAAACGTGCATTTTCTGTACATTTGAAGGCAAGTTCTTCCACTTGAGCTGATACTGCAGATGTGGCTTCAAGAAGTTTGGTTAATGAAAAGGCTGCCTAAAAAAAAAAAGTCAAACATAATTTTATTTTTAAAATTCTCATCTCATTTTATAAGCAGTCTAAAAATAGCTTAAGGCTTTGAATCCAATGCCCATGTTATTTTCTTTAAAAGTAATCAGTTTTCAAACGAAAGCACTGGCTCTTTCAGGGAACCTAAGAAATTCTTTAATATTGAGTGAACTTTGAAGAAACAGGTCTGCTAGAAAAATATCCATTATGTCTGAGACATGACAAATCAGTATAGTTGTTTTCTTTTTTTTTTTCTTTTCTTTTTTTTTTTTTTGAGACGGAGTTTCGCTCTTGTTTCCCAGGCTGGAGTGCAATGGCGCGATCTTGGTTCACTGCAACCTCCACCTCCCGGGTTCAAGCGATTCTCCTGCCTCAGCCTCCTTAGTAGCTGGGATTACAGTCATGCGCCACCACGCACGGCTAATTTTGTATTTTTAGTAGAAACAGGGTTTCTCCATGTTGGTCACGCTGGTCTCGAACTCCTGACCTCAGGTGATCCGCCTGCCTCAGCCTCCCAAAGTGCTGGGATTACAGGCGTGAGCCACCGTGCTTGGCCCAGTATTGCTGTTTTCTATGAAAATACACTAGAGTCTCAGCTCAATAAGATGACTTGGACCCTTGACACTAAGTGCCAGATATATCTGAGAGATTTCATCATAAATAATTCTTACTGCTATTTGGGTAACATGGGCATTGACCTGTGAACACTTTAAACAATGAAAATGTATAGATCAAAGAACAGAAACTCTGAGCTCTGACAAATAACATTAAAAAATCACACACAAATGCAGAAAACACTCAGCTCCTAGTGGAAAATTCACTTTTCAGCCAAACGTTTTCTTCACCAATGATATAAAATAAAACAGTGTTCCTCAATAACACATTAGCACTTCATTCTACATATTTACTTGCAATCAGTTTGTTCTGCAAAAATAAAAGCTGGTTAAGCACTCTAGTCATCCTTAAAAAAAAATACTTGCAGAGCAATGAGATAATCTAGTTCATCCCCTAGTTTCCAATCTGCAGGAAAGGTCAGGCCACAGAACTCTCCCAGAAGGTTACACCCTACATACCTCATTCCACTTGACCCACTCAAGAGAACATAAAACTCCCCTTCCCTGTCTTCTCCCCTCCAGTGGTGTGTGAGTTACGGTTGGGAGGTGGGGTGCTAGTTTCTGGGGATTCGAGATTTAACAGAAACTATCCTAAGTATGCATTCTAGCAATCATACAAAGGGAGGAGTCCTGAACTAAACCGTCAAAGAAGCCAATCCACGTGACCTAAACCCTTCAAGCTGGGTCCAGCGCTAAGCAGGCCTGGGGCAGACAATGGCATTATCAGCTGTCCCTGGGCAGGTGGCCAACTAGAACAGCAGGCTCTAAGTCCCATGGAAAGAAATCACAGCCTGATCTCAAGTACCCACAGAAAGCCAGCAAACCCATGCAGTGAAAACTATTCTCCGAAACCCATGCAGTGAAAACTATTCTCCGAAACCCATGCAGTGAAAACTATTCTCCGATGGGAAAGGAGAAGGCAAAGAGAGCCAGCAACAGGCAGCGCAGAGCTGCGTGGCTTCGGGTTACTGCGGATGATTGAAACCAGAAGGCGAGACAAAAAGAAACCAGTGAGGGGTGGGGCGGGTGGAAGGATAACCCCTTAAGACTCCTCACCACTAAATCTAAAGGGGGAACCCTCAGAGAGGGGTGGCACTTTAGAGGCTGGCATCCCTCCCGCTTCCCGCCCCCACGCTCTGGGGCGCAGAAGGGCCGGTCGTCCCGGGTCGTGGGGTTGGGGGACCGATTCCCTAGCCTCGCGAGCCCCGCTGCCGCCGGTCTTCCCAGAGGCGCCGAGGGGGGACGCGGTCCCGACACCACACTCACGTCTCCGATCTGCAGCTCCACTTCCTCCAGCTGGTCCACCGTTGGGCCGCTGCTCCTGCTCGGAACTGGCCAGCCCAAACTCACTGGGCCGCCCGGGGAAGATGCTGCAGAGGCGTCTGAAGAGGAGGGAGAAGAGGGAGGCGGCGGGGGCGGCGAAGAAACCTGCAACTCCTCAGGGTCGGCCATGGGGAAGGGTTGGGACCGCGGAATCCGACCCGAGAAGCCGAACCGACACCAACTGTCTTTTAACCACTCGCGCCCAAAGCCGAGAGGCCCCGCCTCCTAACGCCAGAAATCCCGCCCAGTCTCCTCGTGGGTCTCAGCCCTGGACCACAAAGACGGTTCATTTTTCGGGACAGCCAATCATATGAGTCAATTCACCTTAGGCAGCTCACGGCTCCTGCGCGAGCCTCCAGTAGATCTCGAAAGGCGCTCGTAGAGAAAACTACACCTCCCAGGAAGCCGTGTGCGTCACCCCGCCTTCTACTGCCTTTCACTGCGCGTGCGTCGTGCTGTGGGATTCGCGGACCCTTCTGGCCGCGCTCTGTTTCACCGCTCCCGGGCTGGGACTTGGAGTCCCTTATCTTTCCCCGGTTTGGTACATGACCCGGAAGCCTCGGCTGGCCGCCGCGTCATCCATGGCGCCGGCGCAGAGCGAGAAGGAGGTGGGAACGCCGTGAAGCAAGAGCGGTCGGCAGAGCGGGGAGGCGAACTGCAGCAGAGTTCTTGCTTTCCGGCAGGTGATGGCGCCCCCCGCGGCCTAGAGGTCCAGCGCCCGCCGCGAGCAGCGGACAGTCCTCCTGTTGTGTCCGACCGAGAGTCCTGGTGACTTTGAACATGCTGGTGCCGTTAGCCAAGCTGTCCTGCCTGGGTGAGAGGGAACAGGCGGTGGGGATAAGTGGAGGAGTTAGGGCAAAAGGGACAAGGCCGGTCCTGGGGGCTGTAGGCACCTCTCGCCCCTTCTCTCATCAGCTTTCTCAGGCTATCTAGGGCAAAGGTCACGCGCTGTCAGCCTGATGGGGGACCCTGGCTTCCTCCCTCTGGGGTTGCCCCAGTTGGTAGAATTAATATCTAGGCTAAAGGTCAAGGGCGGGGAAAACTTGTCAACACGCCCTCGGCATCACCACCACCTGTCAACACACACACACCTCGGTGGACTCCTGAACTGAGGCTTCCCAAATCCTGGTTCTAATCTTCAAACCTCTGTTGGAAATGGAAAAAAAAAAATCGTATTTGCCCAGTTTTTCTCCCTGGTCCTGACCTGACTTTCGTCTTCGCAGCCATTCTAGTTCAGTCTAAAGAAATTGAAGTCTGATCTGTCACATCATGGTTAACATTCATATGTTGACCAAGTCACCCAAGTGTATCTGAAGCCAGTTTTTCTGCGTTGTCTAAAATTAACTCTAAGGGCTGGGCGTGGTGGCTCAAGCGTGTAATCCCAGCACTCTGGGAGGCTGAGGCGGATGGATCACCTGAGGTCAGGAGTTCAAGACCAGCCTGGCCAACATTGTGAAACCCCATCTCTACTAAAAATACAAAAATTAGCTGGGCGTTGTGGCCCACTCCTGTAATCCCAGCTACTCAGGAGGCTTAGGTAGGAGAATCACTTGAACCCGGAGGTGGAGGTTGCAGTGAGCTGAGATCGGACCACTGCACTCCAGCCTAGGTGAAAGAGCCAGACTCCGTCTCAAAAAAAAATTAAATTAAATTAACTCTAAGGGCTTTATCGTGTTATGGGTATTCTTTGAACCATCGTGACAGATGAAGTTGGATGGTCTTTTTAAAGTTTTACTTAAATTTTTGTTGTTGTCGTTAATTCAAACAGAAAAGTTCCCTAAAGGATCTCATATTCTGTCATAACTGGCTTAATTTTTTTAAATCTTTAGTTTACTTAAGTTTTGGTGATAGAATCATTAAGTCTAAATATTCCAAATTCAAGGATATTCTTATGAAATTTCATGAAAGTAGAATTTTGTTAAATTTGGCTTCCATATATTAAGAAATTAGAACTTTGTTTAAATTTCATGTCACCCATGCATTTTTTGCTGCACTTAATGTATGGATAAGATGGTGTTTGGAACGTTAAAGTAGTCAGATGCTATCTGCCTTAGAGCCTAATTTAGATGCAATCAGCCTTGGGCCCAGTGCTAACCAAATTCCACTACCATTTCTGTTTTCTTTGGATGGCAATTCATTGCCATTTTCGTAGCCTGCTGGCATGAAAGAGGTAGACACCAATGTACCATCAGTGTGACTTTGATATGGTGATGCTATGAGTTCAGTGGACTTTGTGACCTCTCTTCTCAACCACGGAGACTGAATATTCAAATCTCTAAAGTGAGATATCAGATGTGTTTTCAGAAAAGGGGTAAAGGTTGTGACTTTTTTTTCCAGTCCTTTGGAGAAATTCAGACTACACAGTTCCAAATATTCTCAAGAAAATCAGTAGCTATACAAGCAGTAGAAATAGTTTGTCATATGTCAGTCATCAGTTTTCAGAAGTAAATAACTTCTATGCACTAAACTAGAATGCATTGAAAACTAAATATTTTAAATATTCGTTATAGTGTATTTGAACTCTTGAACTGAGTTCTAGAATATCTTTATGTATTTAATATACTTTTTTTTTCCAAAATTGAGGATAGGTGAATAGTTATCTAAGGCTTAAAAAGTGTTGCCAATATAGTTTTTTTGTCTTTTGGGGTTTTTTTTGACACAGTCTTGCTCTGTTGACCAGGCTGGAGGGCAGTGATGTAATCTCAGCTCACTGCAACCTCTGCCTCCCGGGTTCAAGTGATTCTCGTGCCTGAGCCTCCGTAGTACCTGGGATCACAGGCGCCCACCACCATGCCTAATTTTTGTATTTTTAGTAGAGACGGGGTTTTGCCATGTTGGCCAGGCTGGTCTCAAACTCCTGGTCTCAAGTGATCCTCCTACCTCAGCCTCCCAAAGTGCTGGGATTATAGGCATGAGCCACCATGCCTGGCCCCAGTGCTATAGTTTTTAGTATGCGTAAGTAAGTTCATTTCTTTGCCACTTTAAAAAAAAATGACCAAACACAGATTTTTATTGCCTTTTCACAGAAAATTACTCTGAAAAGCATTAATCTTTTATAGTACCATGTGTCAAGGACTATCTAATATTTAGTCAACAAATATGTATACCTAACATTAGGTTTTCACATACAACAAGGTCAGTGCTTTTGGAGCATGCTATCTGCTGGAGAATACAGACAACTAAAGACATTTATATTTTTACCCTTTTTTGGTCACGTAAATGGTTTAAATTTTTAGTCTAATGATATTGTAACTTTTTAGATTTTTATCATTCTTAGAAAATAACTTTGAAAATCCTAGATTCTAAAAAAAAAATTACCTGTTTTCTTCATAATATTTTTGTGTGTGGCTATAAATGCTCTTTTTTATAACAGCTTTAATAAATTTTAATAAGATATGTCACAAATCATACAATATATACTATTTAAAATGTACAATTCAATGGTTTTTAGTATAGTCAGAGTTGTGAAACCATCACTGCAGTCTATTTTAGAACATTTTCATCACCCCAAAAGGAAACTATTCACTCCCAAGCCCCTTCCAGCCTTAGACAACAGTTAATCTACTTTCTGTCTCTATAGACTAGCCTATTCTGAATATTTCCTGTACATGGAAGCATATACTATGTTGTCTTTTTGTGACTGGCTTCTTTCACATAGCATATTGTTTTCAAAGTTCTATGTGGTAGCATATATCAGTATTCAATTTCTTCTTATTGCTAAATATTTCATTATTTGGATATATCACTTCTTACCATTTATTGATCAACATTTGGGTTGTTTCTACTTTTTGGCTGTTATAAATAATTCAGCTGTTGGCCAGGTGTGGTGGCTTACACCTGGAATCCCAGCATTTTGGGAGGCTGAGACGGGCAGATTGCTCGAGCCCAGGATTTCGAGACCAGCTTACACAACCCAGTGAGACTGCTTGTCTACAAAAAAATAGAAACAATTATCCGGGCATGGTGGCATGCACCTGTAGCCCTAGCTACTCAGGAGGCTGAGGTGGGAGGATCACTTAAGCCTGGAAAGTCAAGGCTTCAGTGAGCCATGATCACATCACTGCATTCCACCCTTGGTGACAGAGTGAGACCCTGTCTCAAAAAAAAAAAAAAAAAAAAAAAAGTCAGCTAGGAACATTCATGTGCAAGTTTTTGTGTAGAAGTATGTTTTCATTATCTTAGGGATAGACTTAGGAATGGGTCACATGAAAACTCTATGTTTAACCTTTTGAGGAACTGCCAGACTGTTTTTCAAAGAGACTGCATCATTTTTGCATTCCCCCAGGAGTGTATGAGGGTTCCAATTTTTCCATATCTTTGCTAACTCTTGTTATTGAAACCGCCCAACAGGTTCTCCTTGCCCACTACCCAGACAGAGCCAATTTATCAAAACAGGAGAATTAGAATAGAGAAAGAGTTTAATTCACACAGAGGCGGCTGTACAGGAGACCATAGTTTTATTACTCAAATCAGTCTCCCCGAAAACTTGGAGACTGGGGATTTTAAGGATAATTTGATGAGTAGGGGGGTCAGAAAGTGGGGAGTGCCAATTGGTCAGGTCAGAGGTGAAATCACAGGGAGATGAGTTTGTCCTCTTGCACTGAGTCAGTTCCGGGGTGGGAGCCAAACGACCAGATGAGCTAGTTCATCGATCTGGGTGGTGCCAGCTGATCCATCAAGTGCAGGATCTGCAAAATATCTCAAGTAGTGATCCTAGATTTTACAATAGTGATGTTATCCCCAGGAGCAATTTGGGAAAGTTCAGAATCTTGCCACCTCCAGCTGCATGACTCTTAAACCATAATTTCTAATCTTGTAGCTAATTTGTTAGTCCTGCAAAGACAGTCTGGTCCCCAGGAAGGAAGGGGGTTTGTTCTGGGAAAGGGCTGTGATTGTCTTTGTTTCAAAATTAAACTATAAACTCCCAAAGTTAGTTCAGCCTACTCCCAGGAATGAACAAGGACTACTTGGAGGTTAGAAGCAAAATGGAGTCAGTTAGGTCAGATCTCTTTCACTGTAATAATTTTCTCAGTTATAATTTTTGCAAAGGTGGTTTTATTATTGCTTGACTTCTCGACTATAGCCATGCTAGTGGATGTAAAGTAGTATCTCATGTGGCTTTGGTTTGCATTTCCCTGATGGCTAATGCTGCTGAGCATCTTTTCATGTACTTATTGGCCGTTTGTATATCATCTTTGAAGAAGTGTCTATCCAGATCCTTTGCCCACTTTTTAATTGGATTATTTGTCTTTTGTTACTAGATATAAGAGTTCTTTCTATATTCTAAATATAAGTCCATTATCGGATATATGATTTGAAAATATTTTCTCCCATTCCACGGGCTATCTTTTCACTTTCTTGATGGTATCCTTTGATGCACAAAAGGTTTTAATTTTGACGAAGTGCAGTTTAACTGTATTTTTTGTTGTTGCTTGTGTTTTTGGTTGTTCTATCAAAGAAACCATTGCCTAAACCCAAGTGTTGATGAAAAAGCCAAACTCCATAAACTATTTGAAGAGATTAATTCTGAGCCAAATATGAGGACCATGACCCACGATACAGCCTCAGGAGGTCCTGAGAACATGTACCCAAGGTGGCTGGGTTACAGCTTGATTTTATACATTTTAGGGAGAGAAGTTACAGGCAAAGACATTAATCAGTACGTATAAGGTTTACATTGGCTTGGCCTGGAAAGGCAAGACATCTCAAAAGTTCACGAATTTGTGTTGGGCCACATTTAAAGGCATCCTGGGCAACATGTGGCCCATAGGCTGCAGGTTGGACAAGCTTGCCTTAAAAGGTATCAGACTCTTAGTTAAATCTCTCCTAGATCAGGAAAAGGCCTAGAAAGGGAAGAGAATTCTCCACAGAATGTAAATGTTTCTCACAAGAGACAGCTTTGCAGGGCCAGTCCAAAAATTATGTCCAAGAAATATGTTTTGGGGTACAATACATTGATTTCCTCTAGGGCCTGTTGTCATGTGATGTTATACCAGAGTCAGGTTGGAGTTGGTATCTTATTGCTACAAAGAGGCTGTTCTGTCAGTCTTAGGATTTCAATATTAATGTTAATGCTGGTCAGTTATGTCTAAACTCCAAAAGGGAGAGGGTATAATGAGGCATGTCTGACCCTCCACTTACCATCATGGCATGAACTACTTTTTTGGGTTTCTTTGGAATCCCCTTGGCCAAGAAGAGAGTCCATTCAGTTGGTTGGGGGCCTTAGAATTTTGTTTTTGGTTTACACAAGGTCACAAAGATTTACACTCATGTCTTCAAAGAGTTTTATGGTTTTAGCAAATACAGGGTTTGATCTTTCTTGAGTTAACTTTTTTATCACCATAATCTTCTTTTTAACTTTTTATCTTGAAATAGTTTTAGATTTACAGATGAGTTGCAAAAATAGTACTGAGAGTTCCCATATGCCCTTTGTTGAGCTTCATGTCTTATGTAACCATAGTATAATTATCAAAACTAAGAAATTAACATTGATGAAATAAAGTTAATTAAACTACAGATTTTATTCAGATCTTCTTTTTCTGTTCCAGGATCCAGTCCAGGGCACAAGGTTGCCTTTAGTTGGCAGGTCTCCATAGTCTACTTCAATTTGACAGTTCCTCTGTCTTTTCTTGTGTCCCAGGACCTTTACAGTTTTGATATGTACTGGTCGAGCATTTTGTAGAATGTCCCTCAATCTGAGTTTGTGTGATCATTTCTCATGATTAGACTGAGGTTAAAGATTTTTGGGGATAAATACCACAGAGGTAAAGAGCCCTTTTCACCACATCATATCAGGGATACATGGTATCAATATGTCTTATTGCTGGTAACATTAAACTTGATCACTTGCTTAAAGTGGTATCTGCCATATTTCTCTACTGTAAAGTTAACATTTTTCACTTTCCATTCTCTACTTGTTAGAAGCTACTGAATAAGTTCATCCCACATCACTCAAAGGGAGGAGAGAATTGAAGAATTTGTGGATATATCACCATCTTTTTTTTTTTTTTTTTTTGAGACAAGGTGCTTGTTGCCCAGGTTGGAGTACAGTGACGTGGTCCTAGCTCACTGTAGCCTCGAATTACTGGGCTCTAGTGATCATCGTACCTCAGCCTCCTGAGTAGGTGGGACTGCAGGTGCATACCACCACACCTAGCTAATTTTTTTACTTTTTATTTTTTATTTCTGTAGAGAAGAGGTCTTGCTATATTGCCTAGGCGGATCTTGAACTCCTGGCCTCATGCAGTCCTCCCACCTTAGCTGAGATTTACAGTCATGAGCCACTGTGCCCAGCCAACCATAGTCTTCTATACTTTGAACCTTCCCTAATAAAATCTTCGATCAAATATAATTCATTTTGACCTAGGGAGCAGAGTATACTTTTTGCTGAATGGCTTTCTAGCTATCTCTGCACCATTTAATGAGTAACCATTTCTTCTCCCTAATTTGAAATGGTATCTTTATTATATACCATATACCTATGTGTATTCTATTTCTGAACTCTTTATTCTTTTTTTAATTATTCTATCCCTTCTCCTATAACAGACTTCTAATGAATATAGCTTCAAATATAAGTTTCTATATCTGTCAAGAGTGGTTTCATGGGAGGATTCTTTGTCTTTTTTTAATGATAGGGACGATTATCAAGATGAACAGAGGCTGAGAAGGGAGTCAAAATTGAAGCTCAGAAGGGATGGTATCAGATGGAGGAATGTCTCTAGACAACGGGAGAGATAAGCCTTCTCATCCAGCTAGAAAGATTAACCCCAGTGGAGAAGAATATAGTCTGTTTCACTATATTCACTGAGTACAATCAACGGGAGAAAAGACATCTCTTCTGCTATAAACTGAGATAATGAACAAAGTATGGGCACAAATACAGATAATATTAGAAGTTACTGCCAAGGAGTTGAGAAAATTCCCATCTAATTGCTTCTGTCTTTATGAGGTTTGATGCTAGGGTACCTGCCCTGGATAAAGGAAAGAAGAGGTGGAGTTGAAGGTTTGAGGACAACAGAGAAGGTTCAGTGAACATTTTTGCAGATAAATCTTTGCATATTTCTGTTCATTTCCATAAAATACTTTTTGCTGACTCAAAAATGTATACATTTTTAAGGATATCAGAAGATACTGTGACCAGGTGCAGTGGCTCACGCCTATGATCCCAGCAATTTTAGAGGCTGAGGCAGGCAGATCACTTGAGGCCAGGAGTTCGAGACCAGCCTGGCCAACATGGCAAAACCGCATCTCTACTTAAAAAAAAAAAAATCCAAAAATTAGCTGGGTGTGGTGGTGCACACCTGTAGTCCCAGATACTCTGGAGGCTGAGGCGTGAGAATCGCTTGAAACCAGGAGGCAGAGGTTGTGGTGAGCTGAGATTGCACCACTGCACTGCAGCCTGGGTGACAGAGTGAGACTCTGTCTCAAAAAAAAAAAAAAGAAGAAGAAGAAAAAGAAGAAGATACTGCCTTAAGAACCTGACCATAAAACCAAGTTTGTGCTTAAAGCCATTGACCTAACACGGTGATTATACTACTCCATATTACTCTCAAAGTGTTCAGCTTTCATGACTAATCCATAGTTAAGCCTGACATGAGCTAAATTGAATAAATTTGCTTATTAGTTTTAAAATATTTAAGATTTGAAAACATTGCTTTATGAGAAAAAGCTATTCAAAGTGTTCACCTAGGAAAGATTATAGTATATTTCACTATACTCATTGAGTATAGTCATTCATTTATATTTTTTCAGTCTACTGAGGAAAACTAATTTTAAGGAAGATAATAATTTTCGTAATTTTTGTGCAGCATATCAGTGCTTTCATGCCTTAAAAATTAAGAAAAATTATCTACCTCTATGTGCTACAAGATGGTCTTCAACTTCTGCTGTGCCTCGAATTACTACCCATTATACTATTTATCCCCGGGATAAGGACAAGAGATGGGAAGGTAAGTAATAATTTGTGTATAATTCCTGAGACTTTTCTGGATACTTTGTTTCATTTTGTGGAGGAGAGTATTATATTTTTCATAACTTAAAAACATCTAGTAATATTTTGTGGCTTTACCAAGTCACATGCTGCATAATGACCCTTCAGTCAACAACACGACAATTATAATGGTAATCCCTTGACATTATAATGGAGCTGAAAAATTCCTATCACCTAGTGACATCTTTTAGAACATAGCTTCCAGACCATCGTAGCTCAACACATTACTCAATTATTTGTGGTGAGTCTGATGTAAACAAACATACTCTACTGCCAGTTCTTTAAAAGTCTACCATATACAATTATGTACAGTACATGGGCAAACGACTGTTACTGGTTTATGTATTTACTGTATTATACTTTTATCATTATTTTAGAGTGTACTCTTACTTAATTTTTTAAAAAAGTTTACTGTAAAACAGACACAGACAGGTCCTTCAGGAGGTATTCTGGAAGAAGCTACCATTTGCATAGGAGATGACAGCTCCATGCGTGTTATTGTCTTTGATGACCTTCCAGTGGGAGAAGATGTGGAGGTGAAAGATATTGATGATCTTGACCCTGTGTAGGCCTAACTAATGTGTGTGTTTGTGTCTTAATTTTTAATAAAAGAGTTTAAAAGGTAAAAGGAAAAAAAATTTTAAAAAGAAAGACACATAGAAAAATGATATAAAAACCATTTTTTGTACAGCTGTACAATGTGTTTGTGTTTTAGCTAAGTGTTATTACAAGAGAGTCAAAAAGTTTAAAACATGTAAAAGCTTATAAAATAAAAACATTACTGTAAGCTAAGTTTAATTTACTGACAAAAAAATTTTTTTATAAATTGCGTGTAACCTAAGCATACAGTGTTTATGAAGTCTATAGTAGTGTAATGTCCTTGTCCTTCACATTCTCACTGCTCACTCAGTCACTCACCAAGAACAGCTTCCAGTCCTGTAAGTTCTATTCATGGTAAGTACCCTGTACAGATATACCACTTTTAAATATTTTATACTGTATTTTTGCTGTACTTTTTCTGTGTTTAGATGTGTTTAGTTACATACATACTATTATGTTATAGTTGCCTGCAGTATTCAGTATAGTCAGTCACATGCTATATAGCTTTGTAGCCTAGGAGCAATAGCCTATACCCTGTTGCCTAGGTGTATCATAGGCTGTACAATTAGTTTGTGTAAGTATACTCTATGATGTTTGCAAAAGGGCAAAATTGCCTAACGATGCATTTCTCAGAAAGCATTTCTGTCATTAAGCGACTTGTGACTGTATTTTACACAAGTAAATATTTGCTAAATGTATAATAATAAATCTCAAAGCCAAGAATTAGTTTATGGAAACTGAAATAAAGTATGTACTGGAACAGAACCTAAGAATATAATCATACTAATACAGTAATATGCTTAATATAATTATTGTGCAAAACACAGGGAGAATTTCCATAAATAATACTCTGAAGCACAGTGGATATTTTTTAACTGTCATGTGATTTATCATGTGATTATTGGGTCATATTAATCCCAGAATTATTATTTCTCCCAGGAGTGAACATGGAAAGGTTTGCAGAAGAAGCAGTTGTTGTAATAGTTGGTGCAGGCCCTGCAGGGCTCTCTGCAGCTGTTCGTCTAAAACAGTTGGCTGCGGCACATGAAAAGGACATCCGTGTGTGTCTAGTGGAGAAAGCTGCCCAGATAGGAGCTCATACTCTCTCAGGGGCTTGCCTTGATCCAGGTGCTTTTAAAGAACTCTTCCCAGACTGGAAAGAGAAGGGGGTATGAAAAATTGTTTTTTATACAAAGTCTAATCTTTTGTAATTGTATTTCAGTAATTGTTCCCAAATTACTGGAATATAGGAAACCCTTTTCATGTAACTCTATCTTTTTTTTTTCTTTTTTTGAGATGGAGTTTCACTCTTGTTGCCCAGGCTGGAGTGCAATGGCACGATCTTGGCTCACTGCATCCTCCACCTCCCAGGTTCAAGTGATTCTCCTGCCTCAGTCTCCCTAGTAGCTGGGTTTACAAGCACCTGCCAACACTCCCAGCTAATTTTTTGTATTTTTAGTAGAGACAGAGTTTCACTGTATTGGCCAGACTGGTCTCGAACTCCTGACCTCAGGCGATCCACTCACCTTGGCCTCCCAAAGCACTGGGATTACAGGCATGAGCCACCACGCCCAGCCCATGTAACTCTAAGGGAATAATTATATACTTTTTAAATTAAAA
Organism: Pan troglodytes; assembly: GCF_028858775.2. Lineage (NCBI taxonomy): Eukaryota > Metazoa > Chordata > Mammalia > Primates > Hominidae > Pan > Pan troglodytes. The sequence continues at coordinate 160,452,821 of NC_072401.2, forward strand.
AAAAATTTATATCAGAATTGTAATTTATGATATTAAATATTTTTGTGTAATGCTTTCTACATGTATTTATGTAATGGGTATATGAGAAGATAACTTGAGAAGACCTTTGAATATTTCTTGGGAGGCATTTTGTATTTTGAGGGTATTTTTAAACTTGTTCTTTAAGTCTTTGTATGATTGTTCTTAATAAAGTAATAATTTCTGGGACAATGCAATATCTAAAGCCAAAGAGGATAACCTAATTTTCTGAAGAAACATATTAATGTGGCTTCCCATAACCTAAGCAGAAAAACCACAGGTGTGATATACAGAGGACCAAGTCCAAGTTTTATTGTCTTAAATAAAATTTGTATGAATTTGGTTAAAATCTTAGATTGTCAATTTTTTCTTCTCTAAGATGGGTTATATTATACCTGTCCTACCTCCTAGATTAGATTATTCAGTGGTTGTGAATATACTTGCAAAGATCAAAAATTATATAAAATCTGTATTTTTTCCATATGGAATAAATTGAATTCCAAAAATTTCGTCTGTCTCTCCTTTCTGAAATATCAGCTCCCTTAAACTAGAAATACTTTAATTGGGCCCAGTTGAATTTATCCTTTTGATATTATATCAGAAATGGATATTATTGAATTAACACTGACATAATATCAATTCTAATAGAAAATGTTTTTCATGTTGAAGCCCTTTATTGCTTTGGCACCTTTTTTTTGAGACAGGGTCTCACTCTGTCACCCAGGCTGGAGTACAGTGGCACAATCATGGCTCTCTGCAGCCTCAACCTCCGGGGCTCAAGTAATCCTCCCACCTCAGCCCCCTTAGTAGCTGGGATTACAGGCGTGCACCACCACACCCAGCTAATTTTTGTATTTTTTTAGTACAGACAGGACTTTTGCCATGTGGGCTCAAATCCACTAGCTTCGGCCTCCCAAATTGCTGGGACTACAGGCCTGTGAGCCACCACACAGACTTTGGTGCCTTTTAATATGTATAGCCAGCAGGTACAGTGTAACAACATGTTAATTGTCTTTATCCAAAAGGAAAATAAAACTTCTCTTACCTTTCACCAACCAGGAAGTTTCAACTTAAGAGCCAAGCACCTTGGCTAACCTCTCCACAGAGACAAAAAGACATGAGGGTCACGTTTCAAAGGTGTTTCCAAGACTCCCAAGAAATATATTCCTGGGATGCAAAACTGGCAAGAGGTTTATTTAGATTTTTAAAAGATTCCCAGCCGGCCGGGCGTGTAATCCCAACACTTTGGGAGGCCAAGGGGGATGGATGACTTGAGGTCAGGAGTTCGAGACCAGCCTGGCCAACATAGTGAAACCCCCTCTCTACTAAAAATACAAAAATTAGCCCGGCATGGTGGCAGGTGCCTATAAGCCCAGCCACTTGGGAGGCTGAGGCAGGAGAAACACTTGAACCCAGGAGGCAGAGGCTACAGTGAGCTGAGATTGCACCACTGCACTCCAGCCTGGGTGACAGAAAGAGACACTGTCTCAAAAAAAAAAAAAAAAGATTTCTGTACATCTCAGACAGAGAAAGGATTCACAGTGACAAGTTTTATAAAGGAAATGCCAAAAGAAAATTAGGGGGGAGTTCTTTTTTTGTCATCAGAGTACATTTTATAGTTTTTTTGTATTTATATTTACACTTGCAAATATAAACTAAAAACATTTCTTTTTCTTCTTTTATTTCTAGGCTCCACTTAACACTCCTGTAACAGAAGACAGATTTGGAATTTTAACAGAGAAATATAGAATTCCTGTGCCAATTCTTCCAGGTAAGGTATAGTGAATATGCATAGAACTATGGAATTCCACAGCTGGAAGGAACTACATTTCATCTGACGAAATTTCCTCCTTTTACAGACGAGAACTGAGGCCCAGATATTTGAAGGACTTACTCAAAGCTATACAGCTAGCTGGTGGGAGCAGGACTAGAACTCAGTTCTTTTGTCTTCCAGTCTAGAAGAATTGAGATAGCCTTGTAAGCCAAGCAGGAATTTCTAACTTAGTGCTTTAATGTTGTTTGTAATGTAATAAATTAGAACTCTAGACCAAAATTGTAGAAAATAAGTTGAAAGTGTGACCATCAATGTAGCACTTATGTAGAAATACATATTGATTCGAAATTTTAAAGTATTTATGTTTTTGTAATGTCTTATCAATAAAAAGTCAGATTTATAAATTAAGCATATATTTATAGGGCTTCCAATGAATAATCATGGCAATTACATTGTACGCTTGGGACATTTAGTGAGCTGGATGGGCGAACAAGCAGAAGCCCTTGGTGTTGAAGTATACCCTGGTTATGCAGCTGCTGAGGTTTGTATAGTTTTGTTTTGTTTTAATATTTATAGGAACTCTCTTTTTTTAATAAGTGGAGAATTTTATAAAGTTGAAGAAATAAATATTTTTTAAAAGCCATGGGATTTTAGAATTATAAGATTAGAAGGAATCTTTAAAGTATCTAATCCAAAGAGTACTTGAATTCCTCATGTTGTACCCCCATCAAGTGATTGTCCAACTTATGATTGATCACCATAAGGGATGAAAAATTGTAGATTGTTGGTAATCTCTTCCTTATTTTGAACAGAACTTACCTATGGTTTTATACTATCCAGAACAAATCTATGCCCTCTTCCAAGGACAACTTTCTAATTATAATTATTCCCTGCTCTCTCTTCCTCCCTATCTTTACTCTGGAATTTTTTTTTATTTCCCAGTATAGGGGTGGTATAGGAGTTAAGGGAAAGGTTTGTCTCTGCCCTCTGAAGGTTCACCAGAAATGAACTGACAATAGACAGAGTAATAGGAAAGAAGCATACAGATTTATTTAACATGCATAAGCACAAGAGAATGATGACCCGATAACCCAGTGAGGTCCAAATGCTTATCTACCTTTCATCAGAAGGGAAGGGGAAATTGGGTGTTTAGCAATCTTGAAAGGAAGTGAATGATTTTTAGGGAAAATGAATGCACCCAAGACACAGAAATTAACTTGTAAATGATTCTCTTTGGAATTTGAATGAGCCTGAGAGGCAGGCATGATCTTATGAAAAAGTGTTTGTCTAGGTGTAGTTGCTTTTTTCTGTTTTCTTTTCTGCAATAGATATTAACAATAAGATTTCAGGAATGGGATGGAAGACCATTGTGTTCTCTTTGGCAGGTCCAGTCTTAAGGTAGAGAATGGAATATCAGAGAAGAGCCGCATCCAGTGCTTTAGAAGAGATAGGATTGAAAGACAGGAGGAGGGGAAGGTCAGAGAGACCTTGAAGCTGCTGCTTTGGTTTAGCATGCCAGAGTGCCATATTTTAGCCTATCATTTTCTGAGCCCCAATAGCCGAAAGGTGTGATACCCTTCCTCGCCCATCATAAGGGTCATAGCTGACACTCCTATAACAAAAGACAGGGTAACAAGAAAAACATACCGCATTTGTTTAATCAAAGTTTTACATGATATGAAATCCTTCAGAAATAAAGGCCCCAAAGACCCAGGGGAAACCATTTTTATGCTTAGGTACAATAAGAATGGACAGCCATGTTGAAATGTGATTAGACAGAAGGGTATGATCTAACGGTAGTAGACTGAGAGAGGAAGCTAAGCAAGGCCTGTCTGTTCACATTCTCTTTGGCCTTTTTGTGTAGCATTTCTTCCTCCGAGGTATGGCTGGAGCAGAACTCCTCTGGAGTGAGAGTTTTCAAGGGGAAAGGGAGAAGTAAGAAAATAACCTTTCTAGGTTTTATGGCCTGTATTAAGGGAGAGGATTTCTGGTTTCTATGACTCAACCTTGAGGAAGAGGAATCCTGGTTTCTGTGACTTGCTTTAGGGGAGAAAGAGGGATGGGAGAAGGTAAGAAAGACCTTGTTTCTGAGGCCTTCCAGTCTTTCTTCAGTTCCAGGTACTCAGCATAGGGGCTGAGTGCCAAGGTAAGACTTCCCCCTCGCCCTCTGAAGGTTCATAGAAAAATCGGCTCACAAGAGGCAGGTTAGCAGGAGAAAAGGCATACAGGTTTATCAGCGTGCATGAAGGGAATATTACAGAGTGATGACCCTGCCACACAATGGGGTACAGTTATATGCCTTTCTTGGTAGGGAAAATGGAGATGGGGAAGTATGGATGACTTTAGGGGGATAGTAGGTGATTTTTAGGGGAATTCAGTGGGCTTGAAGAACATACAGCGACCTGGGACAAAGTCTCTTGAGCCTGCAGAGGAAACAATGGTTTCTGACAGAAGCCTGTCCAAGTTTATTGACAGACTTCAGTCATTCTTCCTGCAATATGAGTTCAGTTCATGAAAACTCAGGAAAGGGACCAGAAGTAATTGTTTGCTTCTTTGGTAGGCCCGTATTTTAGGAAGATAAGGGAACTTCAGAGAACAACTTCATCCTGTGCTTTGGGAGAGACAGACGATTAAGAGACAGGGACAGTTGGCCAGGGAAGGTCAGAGAGACATTGAAGCTTCTTCAGTTCAGCATGTCAAAGCACCATATTTTGGGATATCGGTTTCTGAGCCTCAACATCGGCATGCCAGGGACATACTTTTTAGGGTATTATCTTATGAGCCCCAGCACTAGCTTAAATATTCTCAGTTCTTTCAGCCATGACGGTACATAATTTGAGTTTTGAGTTCTTTCAGTATTCTTGCTGCCCACTTCTGAATGGATCCTC